>NC_139687.1:3922946-5217946 GCF_964106915.1 Podarcis gaigeae | reverse complement strand
AGGGAGCCCACAGTGTCTCTGGGTCATGCCTGACCCAGAAGTGGAATTGCAGCTGGGCACAAGAAGGCCGCCTCAGCAGCATCATCTCACAGTGGCACACAACCAAGGAGAGGGGTTTCAAATTTGCTGCCAATTCTCCTCCCTCCGCCCCTGGGTCAGGCTTGACTCGGGGGTGGAGCTGCGTGGTACCGCCCCCCCCAAAAAAAAAGTGCCACCGGGGGTGGTCTGCCCCACAGCTACTGGGAAATAAGTACTTTTTATTTCAACGCTGGTCTGTGACCGTATTAATAAATTCATTCATTCATTCATTCATTCATTCATGCTTTTTATTTCTGTTTTACAGCTAGAGAAACTGAGGATAAGAGATAGACATTTGTGCAACAGCTCCCTCAAACCTGTGGCAGGGATGGAATTTGAATCTAAGTGCCCTATAGTTAAACTATATGCTGCTTTGAGGAGAATTTTATTGAAATTGAAATTGCTTTTCTTCTAAACAATGGTGCCTGCTGCACTAGAGTATACCAGCTCTCACGGCAACAAAAAAATGGGACACGACTCCCCATAGTTAGAAATGCACCTGCTTTACTGCCATATACCTGTCATATCCCAAAATGGTACATTCAGGAAGCATTCCAATCTACTTCGATGATTAACAATTGACTCAAACTTGTGATTGGTTAAAAACTGGCAGTGATCCACCAGTTGTTGAGCTTTTTTTAGGAAGGAGGACGGCCCATTTTTTAGGTGTTCAGGTCAAAGCTGTTGAGCTTCTTTGGGAGGAGCCACTGATCCACCAGTGATCTACCACAGACGTCCAGTGATCTTCTGGTAGATTGTAACAATAAATTGTAACAATAATTTTGAAAAGGTTATTTAAGTGCCACTAAAAGCCTGATGCCACTAATATTCATAATGACTCCTCCCTTTTCTTCATGTGATTATCATGTCTTTTCTATCATCCACTTCAATTTGACATTTTGTTTTTAAAGTAGAAATTTCAAAGGGTTTCCTTTCTGAGCCAAATTAGATTTAAGCAGCAGATACATGTAAGTCACTCAACTTAATAAAAAGAAAAATTAGAGGCAGATACAGGAGACTATGGCTTTTATAGAAGTAGCAGAGCCACAACTATTTCTCCCCCTGTCACCATCAAAATAGTCTTTATCCTGCTTTTGAACCCACAGAGAAAAGATGCAGATACTGTTATATTTTCCCCTACGGCTGTCCAGTTTAGGGAGAAGGGACAGGTGATAAATTAATTTTGGTTCACATTTTAATGAGAACCTTCTCTGTATTTTGCAATGCAGTTCTCTAATAAAATAATGTGTACAAGAATGTGTATATTTGGGGAAAGTGTTCGTAGAATTTAATATATTCATGAATATAACGTAAAGTAGTGGTTTTTTATTAGAAAAGATTGCTTGCAAAAATGTGTATGTTATACAAAATACCATTAAAATGTGCATATTTATGAGAAATGTGCACTTAACTCCTGATGGGTTTTCATAAGGACTTACAACTGAATGAAACTAATGCGAACTGAACGTAAGACTTGAGAAAAGAAGAAACTGAGAAAAGCTGAAAATGATTCATCCCCTTGACGAGAGGTGGATTAGAAGCACCTGAAAAATCTCATCTCCCTATCAAATTTACAGTGTCCTGTAGCTGAAGAAGAAGAAGAAGAAGAAGAAGAAGAAGAAGAAGAAGAAGAAGAAGTTCTGAACTATAGAAATGAGAAACCTCGTTCAGCCCATGGAGCTTATTTCCTTGTGGACAGATCAGGGCTGGATCTAGACACGTCAAAGAAGCAATTTAATTAAATGCTTTGTAGACTCATACAGAGAAGTCCAGTAGGGAAAGACAGGACTCCACAGCGCCATCTGGTGTCACAGTGTTATATCGCATATACAATGTACAGCGGTACCTTGGTTGTCTAACACCTTAGTTGTCAAACAAATCAGCTCCCGAACGTCGCAAACTTGGAAATGAGTCAAAACAAAAAAAATTCCTTCCAGTAGCACCTTAAAGACCAACTAAGTTAGTTCTTGGTATGAGCTTTCGTGTGCATGCACACTTCTTCAGATACCAGATTGGAAATGAGTGTTCTGAGTGAACCCCTCTGTTTGCATCAACTTTGCAAAGTAACAGTTGATGGCAATGAAGCCAGTCTATGCCGCCTGTTACCACAGATTAACTCCTTCCCATTCTTTGAGGTCCATTGGGGGACCCTTGCTCTTTGTTCCATCTTACTCCTGATGAAATTGTATGATGGGGCTGAAGCAAGGCCTTTTCTGTTGTGGCACTCATTTTTTGGAAGCCAAATGTCCAACATGGCTTCTGCAGCTTCCGATTGAGTGCAGGAAGCTCCTGCAGCCAATCGGAAGCTGCACCTTGGTTTTTGAACTGTTTTTGAACTGTTCCGGGAGTCGAATGGACTCCCAGAACAGATTAAATTCAAGCACCAAGGTACCACTGTATACAAAATGCTTTTTCTTTACCAAGCTAGCTGAGTCACAGAAGTGGTTAGGACCAGGGGCAGAAGTGAGTGAAGCAAAGCATGTACCTCTTACCTTTGACCAATAGACTTCATTCCAGCAATGCGAACCCAGTGCTTTCTATACCCCCACACCCCTATGCATTGAGGCAAGCATGCAGTTTTACCACAGTTTGACACACCTGAGTCAGGCAAAAGCACTTGAGGAGAATGTGGCTTTGTGCTATAGCCTGGGGAGGAGGGGTAGCCTGGGGAGAGTCCTGAGCGCTGGACAGGATTCCTGGAGGTCTGTAATGTCTAGTTGGGTCCCCCTCTTTTCTTAGGAAAATACATACGGACACAGTGTTTTCTCAGCCTCGTGCTTTGTACCTGAAAGCTGTCTTCTCATTTCCCCACTAGCACATGATCAACGCAACTCACCGAATTACCATAACCCAACCAACAAACACCCAAATCTATTCATAGCCTTGCATATGTTGCTAGAGATACTGATAAATATAGACATAGAAATATACACATACTTTGAGAAAATATGCCTCTAGACAGAAACATATTGTGCATATGCAAATAGCTAAGTGTCTGCCACTGAAGTTTTGCTCTTTAGCATTTGCTTAACTATATCTCTTTTCTACTTCTGTGCTTCCATCTGTTTACTCCCATCTTTAAAAAAGAGCCTTTCACTTATGAATATATCACTGCTCAATTTTTTTTATAAAAAAAGGTGCAAAAATACAACTGGCAGGTGTAACATATGATATTGCTTCTGGGGAAGAAGAAAAAATAAAGACACAAAGGAGGCTATATCCACAATTTCTTACAAAGGTTACAGGAAATAGGTTTTATTCATTTCGTCTGAACTATGTTCACTTCTGGTTAGATTTCAGGTCTGGTTGCTATACTTTAAAGAAATTGTATAATCCAGGCCTTGTCATCAGCTTTCTTAATTTATTTCCCTGAAATGACAGACCTGGCAAAGGCAGGCTAGCCTCTCAGATTTCTGGATTACACTGTAGCTATGGAAACAGGTGTTAAAGTGCTATGAATTTCAAGTTATACCAATACTCTGCACATCACATTCTGTACTGATGGTATGTTGTTATTTTACACGCTGACCAA
Source organism: Podarcis gaigeae (assembly GCF_964106915.1). NCBI lineage: Eukaryota > Metazoa > Chordata > Lepidosauria > Squamata > Lacertidae > Podarcis > Podarcis gaigeae. The sequence continues at coordinate 5,214,336 of NC_139687.1, read as the reverse complement.
TGTGGTGGCTTCAATTTGGCTTGACTTAAGAGAGGTGGCAATCACGTATAAGTTATTCTTCATGAAGAACTTTGGGAGTTCCTCTTCAGAGATGGAGGTGGGCATGTACGCTGAAAGGAGATTTGATACTCAGGTCAAAGAAATAAGAGCTTTTCAAAGAGAGGCAACTAAGGCCACAGTCACACCGTACATTTAAAGCACAATGGTATCACTTGAAACAGTTGTGGCTTCCCCTAAAAACATTCTGGGAGCTGTAGCTTGTTCAGGGTGTGGCTAGAGGGCCCCTATTCACCTCACAGAGTTTTAGTTCCAAGAATTCCCTGTGAAGAATTGCAGCCCTGGGAGGGTAATAGGCATCTCCTCACAATTCTTGCACCCTTAACAAACTAAAGCTCCCAGAATTCTTTGGAGAAAGGCATGTCTGTTTAAAGGGGTGCTGTGTTGTTACATCACCTTGCCAACAAAGGTCCGTATAGTTAAAGCCATGGTTTCTCCAGTAGTGGTGTATGGAAGTGAGAGCTGGACCATAAAGAAGGCTGATCGCCGAAGAATTGATACTTTTGAATTATGGTGCTGGAGGAGACTCTTGAGAGTCCCATGGACTGCAAGAAGATCAAACCTATCCATTCTTAAGGAAATCAGCCCTGAGTGCTCACTGGAAGGACAGATCGTGAAGCTGAGGCTCCAGTACTTTGGCCACCTCATGAGAAGAGAAGACTCCCTGGAAAAGACCCTGATGCTGGGAAAGATGGAGGGCACAAGGAGAAGGGGACGACAGCATGGAGGCTTCCCAAGTCATGGTCTAAACTTTATGAATGGATTCCTTCTAATCACCTGGTTTTACCACAATCCCATCATGTCTTGAAGAAAAGGGTAGCTGCATAATAGAGAAAGTGAAAACTAGTAAACTAAGTAAATATATTCAGAGCTCAAAACGTTGTTTTGATGCAATGTTTCCTGAAAGATCATAATCAAGTCCACTGCACCCCTCTTGCACCCAGCATAATCATCATTGTTGTTTCAAATTTATATGTCACTTTTCCATATAAATCTGCCCAAAGCATCTCATGATGCAACAGCAAATACACATCTCAGTACATTATCATTATATACCTTCATTTCAAACAAAATATAAAAAGCTAAGCAAACAATTTTCACGAGATGAAAGTTATAACATTTTTAATTCGTTCTAAGTATACAATATTAATTGTTAAAACACATAAGTAATATTATTTATGTTAAAATGTATAAGCTAGAGTTAATATGTATAAACCGGTGCTGTCAGGTATTAGCAAACACTAAAACTAGCAGGCAGCTCCCCAGAAGTGCCAAATTCAGGAAATGGCAACCAAATTTCTTGGAAACTGTGCTAGATGACCTGTCCCATGCCCCACTCTCTCCTATATTCTGATGCGCTCCAACAGTGACAGAAAGAGGGGAAGAGGGGGCTGATACTCAGTGGGCTGGCTCCACCATTAGGCAAAACAAGGCGGCAACCTCAGGGGGCAGCTGCTGAGTGATGGAGGCTGGCCAAAACCAGAAGATCTGTACTGGGGCCCCTAAGCTAGCCTACTGCCATCAGGTATGATGAAGGACTCTGTCTCATTTCTGGTGTTGAAGTAACAATCAACTACCAATTTGGGGGGTTTTGGGAGGGGGGATTGTATGTGGAATTGGTGGGGTGCCACACTGTCCCTCACATCAGGCAACAAGATGTTGTGGCCTAGCCTTGATACCCAATCTTTCCCCCTACATTCTTTGTGTCCCTGCCGGTTGATGAGTAACTTCAAAGTTTGCTGTTATATTTGAACTTACAAAAATGTGGTTTGCAACAGGATCGAGGACAGGGCAGTGCTGCAGCACCTGACTCCTGGAAGAAGTTTACCTGTCACTAGGACCATGCAGGACCACATGGATGCAGCCGTAGGAGTGCTGTATTAGATTGGCTGGTGCACCCACACTACCCTGACCTCAGCATTGCCCTGCCCCATTCCTGTCCCTTTCCAGTAAGTGGCAGTCACACCACAGCTGAGAGGCTGACTCTTCAGCAGCACCCTGCCCCTCCATCCACCCCTGGTGCAAACCATAATGGTTTGCAAAAAATTCTACAAACTGGAATTGTAAACAGGTGCTTGCAGGTGGTATAGTTTGTCATGTTTGATGTAACAGCAATTTATGGCCTGTCAAATACATTTTCATCAAACTGAGCACAGAAGAGTGGAAAGGAGCACACAACACTGGACCCTAATCATCTGACCCCTTGATCTGGAGGATCACAAACATTAGATCTGGTCCAGTGCAAGGCATAAGTAAAAAGTGCTCTTATTAGAGCATGAGAGTGTGAAGCTCCATGGGGCAGAGGGGTGTGCGCTAGTTTGGGTTACCCAGGGGTGACAGAGAAAGGTATTTCCATAATTAAAGACAATATTTTAGAGCGTGGTGCTAACAACAAGGTTGCAAGTTCGATCCCTGCATGGGACAGCTGCATATTCAGGGTCTCTTCCAACTCTACAATTCTGTGATTCTATTTTTATTAACATTACTTCATATGCTCCATTTCTCAATCCTGCCAATGAACACAACATTCTGAGGCTTACTCAGAGTAAGCCCTTCATTGATACATTTGAATATATTTTCATGGAGATTATGAATTTGAAAACATAACTCCCAAGTGGTTCTCTTTTAAGCAATACCTTCATCAGATCCGAAAAGGTAGAAGAATTCATCTATCCCCAGAATTCATCTCTATCCTATTGCCAAATTGCTTTATCACTCATTATGTCTGGCTAGCACACTCTAATCTCAGGCAAAACTACGGGAGGAAAAGTGAGAGGGGAGCAGAAAGAGATTTTCAATAAAAAGTGTGGCTTCGGGAACACAGCCTTCCTGATATTTTGAAGCAACTAAATTCAAGATGTATTTCTTCCTTCATTTAAATTTATATAGTCTCCAGATACTGACATTGAAAAATCTAACAACGGTCCCCAAAATGTCATTTGGGATAGGGACACTTTTCGACAACGAACAAGATTGAGACCAAAACCGAGCAATTTGACCAGCCATTAGAAGCGAAAGACTTTCTAGCACGGGTGACCTTTCACAGGTTTCATCCTGGAGGTCAAAGGCTCAGTACCTCATCAGCCCTCCAATACCATTTAAAAAGGTAAGGAGACCTAATTTCCTTTCCCAGCTTTGGAAAACGTGTGCTGAGAAATCACAATGAACAGTAGGAAAAAAAATTATAATCTGTCACCAAGCATCAAGAGGTATGAAAGTCTAGTGAAAAGCAGGTCAAGAGAAATATAACCTAATTCATCTGTCCCAGGTATGCTGCATCAGACAAATAAGGCGATGGCAGCAGCAGAGATGGTGGTGGAATACCAACCATATTCAGCCATGCATTTACAGAGGGAGTGAAACCGTTGGAAGAAATCTTGTTTATTTTACCACCATTGCTTTTAAACGAGTGTAATCTCCCACATATACTAAATTGGCATGCACTTTTAGCATAGCAGAGACCATAACATAGGGCTTTATTATTGGATTAACTGAAAATGAGGTACTGTAAAATGAATTTTTGGGGGAAAAAACAAATAAAAAAAAAACCCTACAGCTTTATCATCAGATGACATCTGTGAATTCCCTAGGCTAATGATACTGTTTCTTTCTAGCTTTCCAGATTAAAATGTATTACTCACATGACACAGCAGGGCCTGCTGATTCCAGCAGGAATATAGCCTGCAAAAAGCTAGAAGGGGGGCTGAGTGTGGGGGGCGGCGGATTTCCAGGCATTAAGAACTGATGCCTAGCAATTGTTGTGAACAGACAGAATACCTCAGAGCTGCTGCCTCACTGCCAACCAAATGCTTTAAAAATCATGTGTTTGCTCCAGAACTCATATGAATGGCCTATTATCTTCCATTTGCGTGTCAGCCCAGACCCTCCCTAGAGGCAAACGTGATTCTGTTAGGTCCAGTTAAAAATATCCCTAGCCACATAACACATAGTTTGCTCCACTAATTCCCCATTACTCTAGCCCGCGCTGCTTTCAGGCTAGAAGTCCCACAGGCTAAAAGGATGGATCATTAAATCCACTGCTCAATCAATCCCCCTTGCCTGCGTCGTCGGCTACATCACTGATTTAAGCAAGCCTGCTTAAGGGCAAAGGATAGGAGGTTCAGAAGACGCTGCACACAAATAATTTGTTCTTTTCATATCCTCTCTTGCAAGTGTTTGGCAAAGAGATAAAGGAATCAAGGAGGAGGGAAGTGAATAATTTTAGAGGCTGCCTCATAAACAGGCTTAACTTTAAAGTGAGAGTGACAGCGGTTACCTGAGACCCCTCAGAAAGTTGCAGCTATCCCATTCGGGAAATTTAAGATGCCCCCTGAACTGTCATAGGCGACGTGTTAAGTGTCAGGGGCTCTTCCCCATAAAATGTCACTATCTCCACCTCGTGGGCGGCCTCTTTAAATAGCTTGCTTTATTTACGGGGCGCATAGTGTTAATGTCCTTCGGTTGCTCTATTTTCAAGGATGGAAAAGCAGTTGCTAAGCATTTCTAAATGACAGCCCCCGGGTTCATTAAAAATATGGCAAACATTTGCTAAGCTCATTAAGTGCAATTTTTTTGTGTGTGTATCAGATTCCTTCTCTGCATGTTCTGCATGACCAAACATCTATTAACCCTAATCCCATTGATGAGGCTGATATATTCAAACCAGCAATTAGACAAAACAAAAGGCTTATTTATTGAGAGATTCATAAATGGGCTTTTCATATTGGTCTAAGCTGTTCCCTTCCGCTAATCCCCACCTAGTAGAGTACTCCCTTTGTTTGATTATAGGTTGTCAGATTTAGGGATTCTGACTGAATCAAAATTTGAAGTAAACTAGAAATACACACTAATTACCTTAGCCAGGCACTCTTGCCTACTCTATATAAGCAAAATAAACGCTGCACAAATGAGAAATCTCCAAGAGGCTTATGGAAATTGCTACTCAGAAAAGTACACTGTTTACCAGAATGTTCCATTTCTGGCTTCTACTTTTCCCAAATTTGGTTGTCATTACCCCCAAGCCTCCTAGCCATAGCTAATCCTTTGCCCTATAAGCTACCACTGTTGAGTCCAATTCCAAACAAAGAATGAACTATGATGATCCAAACAAAATCACCATTCCTGAAGTTGTGAGGGAACCTAAGTTGCTTTCAGATTACTTTTTTAATTAAAAAAAAAAGGTTTACAAAGGTAAGGTGACATCAGCTATTGAATGAGCAACCTTTCTGATTTGTTTGCAGGAAGGTTACACAATATTGTGTCAAAGACTGTAATTCCACACTTTCCAGTGCATTTTCTGTCACTTTCCTTGTTACAAAAATTTCGGTTTGGTCGTGGTTGGGAGTATGTTTGTTGTTCAAGAGTGCCAAATCAATTTTAATTGTGCAACCTGCATTTGTCAATAGGTGACTGAATCCCACCACAAACTGCTGACATTTTGGAAGAGTTCCTAGTGACAAATATGGGTGGCAGCATCTTGCCCTTCTATAGCATGCCACTGGGAGTGCAAGGGAAAAGCCACTACTCATTTACAGAGTATATGTTCAGTCCCTCTTATTTCCATATTAGTGAAATTAGAAAGGTGTTCCAAAGTTGCTTTAGAATTTCTCTGAATCTCTTCAGAATTTTGGTGATTTGGGTGCTGAGCTTTATCGCAGTGAGGTTGCAATGGGCGGTGTGTGTGTTTTGCTTTCCAGTAAACATTTCTGTAGCACTGTGCAGCCTCCCAGGCTGCCAGATATGGGGGGGGGGGACCTTATGGGAGAAGTTACCTCAGACACCTTCCCCTGAGCTTTAATTCAGACAGTGGAAGCCAAGGAGGTTGACTCTTGAATGGCTGAGTTTGGGGCTGATTTTGTTCTCAAGGGAAGTGCTTTCTTTTGCCTTTAGGAGAAAAAAATATTTCCACATTGATTTCTTCAAAAGTAAAAGGATTTTGCTCAAAGTAATAAAATAGTAACGATGAAGGGCTGTCAGCTTCACAATAAGCAACCTCTCCACTTTTCTGTGCTTATAGGAAAGCCCAACTGAAGATGTCATGGGATTTCAGGAAAAGTGGACACCTAGGAAGGCTGCAGAGAGCATAGCACTGAAGAGATGAACCGTGGAATGAAAGGACTTTCACAAACACCCCTTGGCCACTTTGAAATTAAAGGAAGCAGGAGAAAACTCTGCACCCATGAGAATTTCAGATACTTGTAACCTCCCTTTTTGATAATTTTCATATGAAATTTCTTTTCTCATTAAATAGTGGGGAGCGGAGGTAAAAATAAAATGGAGAAGAAATTTTCAGCCCAGCACTAGGCAGTGCTGGGCTAGAGGCATTCTGGTCAACTGAAAGCTAATCAGTCCAGGAGGCAGGGAGGAATAAATGAAAAATAAAAAGGATATGTTTGCTACATTTTGGGAGGGATGACATATAAATCTGTTAATGCCTTTTTGCGTGCAGGTTTCACATGCAAAAAAGCCTGTGGTGTTTTTAAAGCTATATTTGCTAACAGCCAGAAAAGATCTAGGAGTTATTTGGCTGCCTCAGGCACCATTATAAACAACCCTACACAATGTGATGGAACACACAGCCTCTCTCACACACAAAAATTTTCCTCAACATGTCTCTCTTCTCATTTACACTCATATTCAACAGCCTCAGCTTTGTTAACACTACCTTCCTTCAAACTGTTCAGGGCCTAATTAACAGAGCATCACTAGCTCTTCCAGTCTAGTTGTCAGGAAAAAGACCTCAGGATGGTTCAGTGTGAATTCTTTGGCCTACTGCTCACAGAATGGCTCCCAGGGAACAAGGCAGCAAAACTGTAATGCCCCACATTTCTAATTCCTATGATAACAACAACAACAACACACATTCAACATAGATGATTGCATGCATTTCTTTATTTTTATTTATTAAATTTATATTAAATTTAAATTTATATCCCACCCTTCCTCACAAAGGAACCCAGGGTGACAAAGAGTTCATTAACAAAAATACAATTAAAATCATATTTAAAATATTTAAAAGCTGTAAAAACATCTAAAGCACAATAAAACATCTGGACCAGTACATTTCCGAGCACAATTCAAAGTGTTGGTGCTGACCTTTAAAGCCCTAAACGGCCTCGTCTCCACCCCCATCGTTCAGCCCGGACACTGAGGTCCAGCGCCGAGGGCCTTCTGGCGGTTCCCTCATTGCGAGAAGTGAGGTTACAGGGAACCAGGCAAAGGGCCTTCTCGGTAGTGGCGCCCGCCCTGTGGAACGCCCTCCCATCAGATGTCAAGGAAATAAGCAACTATCCTATTTTTAAAAGACATCTGAAGGCAGCCCAGTTTAGGGAAGTTTTTAATATTTAATGCTGTATTGTTTTTAATACTTGATTGGGAGCCGCCCAGAGTGGCTGGGGAAACTCAGCCAGATGGGTGGGGTATAAATAATAAATAATAATAATAATAATAATAATAATAATAATAATAATAATACAACCAAATCATGTATCTGAAGAGGCTGAAACAGAAAAGTTTTCAACAGGCCTCTAAAGGAGTACAATGATGACTCCTCATAAGCATGAAGTTCCAAGGGAATGACTCCTCAGAAACACAGAATGGACGCTGTGTGGTCAGTTCTGCAGATCAGCTGCTCCTCCACAAAAGATGCAAAACCTTTAAATGACAGTCGATAAACAGCATCAGTGGACCTTGCTGCTGCTCTCTCAACTTGCAGAGAGGCAGATTTGCACAATCCTATAACACAAAACATAAACAGAATCGACATGGAAATCACCACCATCAGCATGAAATAGAGGCTGGAAAATATTTGCTTGTTCCTGCAGAGCATTATGCCTCCGAATATCCGTCGTTGGGAATCCCAGTCGGGCAGAGGGCTGTTGTGCTCCTGTCCAGCTTGCAGGCTCCCCCCAGGCATCCGGTTGGCCACAGTGAGAATTAGATAGGCCCTTGGCTTGATCCATCAGGCTCGCCCTATGCTCCTATGAAAGCAGTTTTAAAGAGCCAAATATTGAAGCCATTAGTAAATTAGAGAATTCTCAAACAATTTCACCTGTTTGGGTATAAATACTCCATCATACTAATCTAACTCTACTTAAAAGAGGGGCTTACATCTTCGTCACAGGAGGGGGGAAAGCCTGCATACTCCAAAGAGCTCAATTATAAATTATCCAAATCCTCCTCTGCCAGATAGAAATTAATTCAGAAAATAATAATAATCTATATGTGTGAGTCCACACATAGCAGATTTTGAGGCTGACTTGGATATTCCTCCACTTCTGTCACAGGAAACTTGAAACAAGAAAGAGAATTAACAATGTGCTTAGCTCTGAAAAAGCACTGTATTTTTTAAACTGGAATACATCAAAACAGCTGTGTCTCATGCATGAGGAACTCTGAATTCTCTGTCTCATGGAAAGGAACATTGGCATTTGCTGTTCAATCCTATGCACTTTCACTTTCACCTGGTCGCAAGTTCCATCATGTTCCATGGGGTTTCCTCCCAGATAAATGGGCATAGGTATGCAACATAAATTCTACATCATTATTTTATGAACAACATAAATTATTAAAATCAAGAAACATGTTAAAAAGATAAGTTGGGCAATAGATGACCTTATTCGGTGCTTTTTTCTGGGGGGATGCAGGAGTACACAAACCTCTAAACATTTTGTGAATCTTTGTACTTCTGTCCATTTACTGTACAGTGGTACCTCGGGTTACATACGCTTCAGGTTACATACCCTTCAGGTTACAGACTCCACTAACCCAGAAATAGTGCTTCAGGTTAAGAATTTTGCTTCAGGATGAGAACAGAAATCGTGCTCCGGCAGTGGGAGGCCCCATTAGCTAAAGTGGTACCTCAGGTTAAGAACAGTTTCAGGTTAAAAACAGACCTCCAGAATGAATTAAGTACTTAATCCGAGGTACCACTGTATTTATTTTTCCCGATTTGAACTATAAAATGGTGGTTTTCTTGAGTCAAAATGAGAGTACACCTAAACATTTTTTAGAAGGGAAAAAAAGCATTGACCTTATTTATCTTTTGTTTTTCTATTCTGAAATACTTCAGGTTTGTTTTTCAGAATTAATACCGGGGTGGGGGTGGTTAGACTATTGCAAACAAACATGTACTGATTGTCACAAACCGCATGGCTGTTGATAGTTAATACAAAGAAGCATATCAAGTAACACACGTTCACACTGACCCATAAAGTCCCTTGCTGCTTCTTTGCTAGCCAAGGGAAGAGGGTTGCAGAATCTAAAATGAAAAGCAAATTCCACGCCTGCCTTTGCCTTGAGGGTGTCCTTGCCACACAAGACCTTACAATCTCAATTGCCTGATCTACCGGAGCATATGAAGCAAAATAACACTCAGGGTCACTTCAATCATTCATTCACCTTCAGGACATAATAAATAACAAATTGGCCTAAACTCACCTAGAGCTTTCTTTAAGATTAATCCAAATGGGGTGAGGCAGAGAGCAGAGGATGGGGGACCACATGTATTCAAAAACAGTGAGCAGGAGATGAATGGAATGTCTCCCTAGGCTTCCTTTTTTTTTTTTGACTATATACAAAAAAATTGCTCTTGGTGCCTGAGACACTGATGGTCCTTGTATGCAAGGGCTCAAGAACATGCTGCTTCCTGATTGAGGTATTTTGCCTAAGAGTCAGGCTAGAATTTTATCAAAAGAAATGAGTCAATGGAAATGAATAATCATGCTTTTCAACTTCACAAATCAAATTTGAGGGCTCATTTCCTTTGCAGAGACTTGGATCGGAATGCATGCCATGTGGATCTGTTAATTAGTTGCTTTCAAATTTGATCATCTATGATAAACCCTCATAATTGCTTCTTCTGTCATCCCATTCCACCCACCCACCCTCATCAAGTATCCTTCTTGACGTGTGTGGCAGTGGGGCATGGAATTGCAGCATCAAGAGCGCTCAGGCCTGAACCTAGGGCTTCCTTGCATGCGTCTTTGTCAGAGTGAAAGCACATGTTTTCAAGGAAAATCCTGCAATTGCTTCAAGTGAAACCATTTCCAAGTTTCCTCCTTCCTGATCGTTCTCTTAGGGTCATATGATGCTATATAACAGCAATACATGCTTTTCACAGGATCTTTCCAAATGTGCTTTCTGTTTGAAAAGTACAGAACTTACAGGGCCAATTTATGCAACCTGTCAACGAGGACCACAAAATGTGGTCATTCTGTGCGCATTCTGATAATAGACTTGCAACCCGCTTAGAATTGTGTAGAGGGAGCAACTGTACAAGCCCATACCTCCATAAGCCTAGGTAGATAAGGAAGCTGCCGTATTACATCAGACCACTGAAGCATCTAGTACCGCATTGTCCACACAGATGGTCAGCAGCTGTCTGTCTACAATCACTTGTTAAGCAACTCAGAAGAGAGTCCCACTGAATTTAATGGGGCTAGCTCCCAGGTAAGTGGGGTCAGGATTGCAGCCTGTGTCGTATAGGAACCTATTCTGTTCAGTATGGTGGACTTTTTGTGTATGAAGCATGAAGACATGAGTGAACATGTGAAGAAGGCAGGAAGGAAATGAACAAGCTCCCCCCCCCCTCAACACACACACCTCACATTCCTGTGGGGAGTTTCCAGTTTTTATGGAAGTTCCATGTGCATTTCAGAGCCCTGGAAATTTTAAAACATGCAGGGAGCATCTACAAGTACAGAAGGCTTCCACCTTCAGAAGGTGAGTGGAAGGGTGGCAGGAATGGGGGGGTACAGCTGCCCCCCTTCCCCCTCATGTCATCCGTTCCCTGAGCACTTCATCATAACACATGATTAGAACGTATATCTCAGCTACTTTGTCAAATGCACCTCTCTTTTTATCAGTTTCCATTCATTTCTAAGAGGCTGTGTCTAGCAACCAATGAGCAAGCCATTACTTTAACATAAATATTTGAGGGTTTTCCTTGACAGTAATCTAATCCTACTTGTACTTGTGGAATGCCTTCCATCGTGCTCCAACCCCAAGGCATTTGACAGTTTACTTACAGTTTCAACAAACCATGCATTCATTTTGCTCTCTAACTCCTTTTCTTTAAGCAGCAGTTTAACTGTTTCAAGCATTTGTTTGCGGGGGGGGGGGGGTGAACATGTTTACAGCTTTTTAATCCAGGGGTTTATCTCCACACCCTGTGCAAGCTCCGGGTTATGGAGGGTACTCACGACCTGCTGCTGCTCCTCTTCCTCCTCATTCTGCTTGTTTGACGGGCAGAGAGCCAATCAGCAAACAGACAGAACACCCTCCAGCTTTCCTCAGATGAAAATAGGGACATTCTATTCTACATCAGTATCACTGCTTGAGCGTTTCCTCCTGGTCAAGTGCAAAAGTTATTAAAGGAAACACACAAATTGAATGAAAAGGTGGAGAAAGATTTGAGTTTTGTTTTTGTTTTGCTTTTAGCAGGGGGAAGGAAAGGCTTGCAATTGGGAATTCAGCGCTCTGCATGACAAAGTGAGAAACCGTGATGGTTTAAGGGTTTTCGTGAAGGTCCCAGCATTTTCATGGCAATTGGAGACTATGAGACAGTGGTGTCTGTTGTTCCTCAATCTGACCATCGCAGTAGTCTGGATCAAAGTGAGGGGCAGGTGAAGAAGCTGGCAAGTTGTAATGGTGAAGGGAAGGAGCACGTCCGGAGGGGTCTTGTCAGTGAAGCCCATGATGGGGTGTGGGCCCTCAGGAATGGCTGGCCAGGCTGAACATTAGGGCAGACCCACAGCATGCATTTAAAGCACATCCAATGCACATTAAGGGACGTGGGTGGCGCTGTGGGTTAAACCACAGAGCCTAGGACTTGCTGATCAGAAGGTCGGCAGTTTGAATCCCTGCAATGGGGTGAGCTCCCGTTTCTCGGTCCCTGCTCCTGCCAACCTAGCAGTTCGAAAGCACATCGAAGTGCAAGAAGATAAAAAGGTACCACTCTGGCGGGAAGATAAACGGTGTTTCTGTGCACTGCTCTGGTTCGCCAGAAGCGGCTTAGTCATGCTGACCAGATGACCCAGAAGCTGTCTGCGGACAAACGCTGGCTCCTTCGGCCTATAGAGCGAGATGAACGCCGCAACCCCAGAGTCAGTCACAACTGGACCTAATGTGGGGGTCCCTTTACCTTTAATGCACAGTTAAGGCACATTAACTCCCCCCACCTCAAAAAAGAATCCTGGGAGCTGTAGTTTGCTATGGGTACTCTGGCCTTACAGAGATATTCTGAAGCTAGGCATTAATGCAAGAAGAACCTGCTGCCTCAGGCCAAAGGCCCATCTAGCTCAACATCACGTTCCGGCAATGGCCAACCAGATGCCTGTGGGCAGTCCAAAAACAGGACCTGAGCACAGCTGCACTCTCCCCAATTTTGATTCCCAGGAATGGGCATTCAGAGATATGCTGCACTAAATTATATGGAAAGCTCCTTTAAAAACTGAAGCACAAAAATTAAACAGCCAGGGCACCATCCAGCCAAAGTTAAGTGCCCAAGTTGAGTTCCAGTGGTTCCCATGAGAGAGATTAAATGCTGTGCTTAACTCTCCCTTGAAACCAATGAGACAGCAAAGTGTAGAAAATTGACTGAATTATATTCAAGTATTATTGTAAGAGCCAAATTACACTTAAAAACCCTGATTTTTATTTATTATTAGAGATTGCACACACACAAAAAGATTCCCGAAACACAACATTAAGACAGATGTCATTGAAGCAATGCTAAGCTTAAATCAAAAGTTTGGAAATAACATCTTGGTTTGATTATATTTCTGGAAATAATAGGCTAGACAAGGGAAAAAAAGAGAAAAATAACAGGATTTATATGACATGTTTTGCCAGATATGAGTCTAGCCTGTTAAACCCCAACAAGTCAAGGAGGCTCCTGTGACCCAAGAAACCCTATGCAAATACAGTTGTCCTTTGATTTGCTATGTCTTCTCATTTAAATGCACAAGTTTCTAGATCATCGCCTTGCTGGCATTTTGCTCCTCAGAAATACAGAACAAAATGGCCCACAAAGGTCTCATTCATGTTAAATCAGTCTCTGCTGAAATCACAAGTGACCTGTTAGGGGCTGAAGACACAGCAGGGGTGTTGCCAGTCAACTGGTTTAGCTTTCCACCAGTTCGAGCCTGAATTATTAGTAGATAACACAGCCAGCTTTAAGAAATTTGAGTGGTTAAAAACAAAAGAAACAAAAATTGAAAAGGGGAGCCATAAAATAATTCGCAATCCATAACAATCACATCCCGAATACCAGTAGAATCATAATTCAGCTTAGAAACAGGCATTGACGCTAAGGTTTCCCCCTCCTTCTCTTCAAAGCAAGTTCATGGGGAGTTACACATTAACAACCAGCCCCTGTTGTTGCTAATGGGATTTGTGCGCCCTGCTTTGAAAACGTAGCCCTTTAGGCTGCGATACAGTTAGCATACCAAACAGCGGCTTCCAACAGCCAGCGGCGGGGGGAGTAGAAGAGGAGGAGGAAGAGCGAACACACAATTAAAATGCCATGTCTTCTGAATCAATAAGAATTGATTCAAAAATAAACACCCAGGCTTAATCTATTAAGGTCAGAGAAAATCAACCCTTTTGTTAAAGACCACTGAGAAAATCCTGCTGACCCCTTTTTGTTTCCTGTCACACAGATAGGCGTTTTCTACAAAGTTGCAGCCTGCAAAACCCCACAGCTATAAAGTGTGCAACGGTGCCTTTTCTGCTGCCACAGAATCTCTGATTGCTTATTGGGTCATCTGTGGACAAACTCACTCCACATTAGTCCATTAGTTTTAGTAGATAAGACAAAAACCTCACACTTTCCTCCCCGTGGATTCTCAGGTAAAGAAAGCCTGTGGGCCTTGTTAGTTAGGCTCCTCAGCGACAGGGAAAGTGTCTGTCTCCCTCCCTTTCAGCACGGGCTCTACAGGCACTTTGGCCTCTGGTCCCACCCGCCACTGGAATGTGTCCCCCATATGCTTTACCAGAAGGAAATGCAGCTCCCAAGCGAAAAAAGGTCCCCCTCCTCTGTCCAGAAAGTCCTACTCACCAAAGGTACCGAGCATCCCAAAGCAGGGTTAGGTACCATCTCAACCCGATATCAGGATTATTGGGCAAAGTATGTAGGTGGAGTGCCGGGATGCGGGTGGCGCTGTGGGTTAAACCACAGAGCCTAGGACTTGCTGATCAGAAGGTTGGCGGTTCGAATCCCCATGACGGGGTGAGCTCCCGTTGCTCGGTCCCTGCTCCTGCCAACCTAGCAGTTCGAAAGCACCTCAAAGTGCAAGTAGATAAATAGGTACCGCTCCGGCGGGAAGGTAAATGGCATTTCTGTGTGCTGCTCTGGTTCGCTAGAAGCGGCTTAGTCATGCTGGCCACATGACCCGGAAGCTGTACACCGGCTCCCTTGGCCAATAAAGCGAGATGAGTGCCGCAACCCCAGAGTCGGCCATGACTGGACCTAATGGTCAGGGGTCCCTTGACCTTGACCTTTATGTAGGTGGAGTACAGAATCCACACAAAGCACACCTGTCAAGAGTGGCTTGACGCCACAAGCATACCCCTTCCCATTCTCATTTCACATTTCTAAAGGCTCTTTGCCGCCCAATGCATGTTCTCTTGTCGGGATTAGCAGTCACTTTAAAATATTTGTGATTCTGTAATGAACTCCAAGCCTTCCTCCTCCTCCTCTTCTCTCAAAGTTTTCAGCTGCTCCCGACAGCCAGCCGCCCTTTCCCTGTTTCACAGAGGGAAACTCTGCCTACCATTGAGGCAGAGTGAAGAAGCCACATCAGGCATCCAATTTGGGATGTGACGAAAGGGCAGGGAATTGTTGAGTTATTTAATTTATTGTTGTTTCTTTCCTACAAGGTGCTTGTGGGATTTGGCTGGCCTTGAATGGGGGTGGGGGGTGGCATTTGCTTCTCTGCGTCAGCCAGCAAAATGAATTGGGCCAGCCCTGGCTCACTCCGTACTAATAATTTGACAAAACCATTATCCACCCAACTCACTGGTTTGCCAGAAAGTTCACAAAGTAAAAGCCAAAAGGTGGCATTTATTTCACCACCCAGTTTGCCGTGAACTTCAGAGAACCGTTTCTCTGGCACTCTGTGATAAAATGGAAAATATAAGTCTAGCCTCTACATATTGCTAGTTGAAGAGATTCTCACTGTGAATTCATTTTGTTAAGGTTGGATAAGAGACTTCAAGCCAAGTAGAAAACTAATGGCATTTTGATTGTACTCTAATTTTTCAAATGTGCATTATTTAGCCGGTAGCCCACGATGGCTCCTTCAGCTGCTTTACTTCTCAAACCTGTTTGAACAAAGGGACCTTTAAAAACCACAATGAATGGATATTAACAAGGGTACAGATTTATTATGGAGCTATAATAGTGAATAAATGAGCAGAAAAATAATATGCAATGAAAAGGATAACTATGCATGATGAGCTATTGCTTTTCAAACATTGTTAAGAGGTGTTCATTTATTTTTGTTAATCACAGACAGACCTAGATCACATTATAGCCTTACAGGCATCAGGCTTTCAAGTTCAAAATCAAGCTCCCCCCCCCCCCCGCTTTCTCTCTTTTTTTGACATTCTCAAGGAGTAAAAATGCACCTGTACACTCAAATCAATCAAGGCTCATTTGTATAGCCTCATGCTGGAAAACACACTGAATTACAGAGCTATATAGGGGGTTTTTCGGGGGGAGAACTGTGCCCTACAAATAATAGACAAATGTATGAAAACAGATCTCACAGAAGCAATTTGTTAACAGCCACAGAACATTAAATCGCAGAGACCAACACAGTTTCTTTACCCTTGAATAAAGGCATTGCAAATTGGTCTCAGCTCATTCCATACTTGTAAACTCCAATTGTAAACAACTACATGGCTTGTTATATTCTCTATGTAAATGTCAGCACAGGGAGCAGTGCTCAGGATCAGCAGATGGTCAGATGGTTTGCACTGGACAGACTAAAGGTGTGTCCACATTAGCAGCTTAAATGTCATTAAAAAGTCATTGCGTTTTAAGTCGCATTTGCACAGTTTTGTTGACATCACAGAGTGGGCAGGGGTGTATTCACCTGTTTGTTTGTTTGTTTGTTTGTTTGTTTGTTTGTTTGTTTGTTTGTTTGTTTCCCACCTTTTCCCCTGGCAAGGACTTATGTGCACCGTGCCAATGAAACACCTCCCCACACTCTGGTAATTCCTATTCATGAACTTGTTATTGGCGCATGCACAGCACTGCACGCCATTCTGAACCACAAAGTGATGGTGCCTTCAATTTTCTAATCTGATTGGAGCTGGATTGAGGGGAAGGACATCAAACAAGCAGTATTTGTCAATAAACTACAACAATTTATTTATTTATATGCCACCCTTCATTGTAAAAAAATCAAAGCAGTTTGCAACAAATACACACACACACACACACACACACACACACACTAAAAAATGTGAAAAGTCAATCAATATAGAATGTAAGTAATGTGTGAATGAGGCCTCAACAACTCATAGTGAGCGATCGCTAGGTGCAGAGGAAGCAGTAATGTGAACACAGCCTCGATCTAAGGGCACAAATTATGATTATTAATTATTTATTAAACACTGCCCTTCATCCGTAAATCTCAAGGTGGTTCACAGTATAAACACACAAGATAAAACACAAAATACATAATAAGAACAAGAACAAGAACAAAACAATACCCCCTCACCCCGTTCCCACAAACACCTTTAAAAGGTTATAGGATTTTAATCAGCCAAAGGGCTGGTGGAAGAGAAATGTTTTTGCCTGGTGCTTAAAGATATTTAATGGGGAGAGCATTCCTGAGATGGGGAGCCACTGCGGAAATGCCCATTCTCATGTTGCCACCCTCGGGACCTCTCAGGGAGAGGGCACACAATGCTGTACTACTGACTTATGGTGTCTATGTATTTGTTGTTGTTGGGTTTCCTTTTATCAGACTGAACACTCAAGTAGAAGGAGTTTATTACTATGGATATGTTGCTGGTTTGAAGAACATGGCATCCCCGTGCTGAATCATATTCAGGAAATAAATCTGTACCCGTCACCATAAGAAAGGGAGCATCCTATCTCTAAACATAAAGGTATGAAAATAGACCTATCTTCTATGAATTTCTTTATTCCAAGAATTTCCCTATTCCAAAATGAATTTCTTTATTCCATTTCATGAACTACACCTTGTAGTATATGCAGCTTCTTTTCTGTCCTGAATCTTCTTCCTCAAAAGGTGGGGCACTTTTCTTAGTGCCTAGATCAGTGTTTTTCAACCTTTTTGGGGCAAAGGCACACTTGTTTCATGAAAAAAAAATCACGAGGCACACCACCATTAGAAAATGTTAAAAAAATTAACTCTGTGCCTATATTGACTATATATAAAGTAATTCTCTTGAATAGGAATCAAATAAACACAAAGAAAGTATTTTATAATTACTTTATTATGAAATAGTAAGTAAACAGAAATATGAAAAAATATAAAATACTTTATTTTTAAATCTTTCGAATTTTTCAATTTTTCCCACGGCACACCAGGCAACATCTCGCGGCACACTAGTGTGCCGCGGAACAGTGGTTGAAAAACCCTGGCCTAGATGACCATTTAGGAGGAACTTTCCAACTCTATGGTTCTGTAATTCCTAGAATGTCTACATATCCGGCGAAAGAGAAACAAGACACGTGTGAAAGGGGCTCAAATCAATGAATACAAGATACCTACCAAATTTACACAATGGGTTTGCACAGAACGACAATCCTGAGCTACCGGTTCTATCATATTTTTCAAAATACGCAGATTTGGGGGCACTGACTCCTACAGGTTCTGGAAGAGCCCAACAGGTTATGGGACCCTGCCAAAGTCCCAACATTGGGACATTGGGGGCCTTTTCTTCAGTCTGTCTCCCATGTAGTGGCTTTAAGCTTTCCAGCTAGGCCTTTGCGTGTTGAGGTCCCCAAGACACCCCCCAATAAAACACAATTGACACATGATTTTTTAGTTTAAGGTTTTTGGCATAATTTTGGCCACAACTTTATTAAAATTACAAGCCATGTGAGTGGTTGCTTAGGCATTGGTTGTGACTATCTGACACCGCACAGGGAGAGACTGACATTCGCACACCTGCAAAGTCAGAATGGGAAAACATTTTGGGGAGAGAGACGGGACTGGGAACCATGCCTCGCTTTTCCCCAAATGCTCCCACGGGCTCTTGCATGGCCCTAGGCCCTTGACAGGAGTTCGCACCAAAGAATGGCGACCCCCTGGGTTCCTTTAACGGAAAACCCTTGCAGCAGCAGCAGCAGCATTTTGGAGGGGCAGGCACAGCCAATCCATACCCCTCCACCAACCAATTCATAAAACAATGCCTAACCGCAGCCTTACAAGTTGTGACAATTTGCTACGCAGTAGGCAAAAAACAAATGGCACCAGCCAATCAGCCAAATGGACAAATTTCCTACCAGGCCCCTGCCCCAATGGCAGACGACCCCATGACAGACATAGCAAGGTCAAGCGAACAACCTGAAAATAGGGAGGGCGGGTGATCCAATGCGCGCAGCGAAAAGAGGAAGCTCAACGCTGCTCGCAGGGTATTTAAAGACTATGGCTGTCAATCACAAAATGGCAAAATTTAAATCTCGCCAGCAACAGGAAGCTCAATGATAATGGTTGCCAAACTCCTTTCCTGCCCAGCAACAGTGGGTGTCTTGTTAGCCCCCACCGCAACACGTGCTCTCCATGAAGGAGAACATACTCTACCATTGCACATTGCACATTCCGAGCTGCCCTGGCCATCCGCCTGAATCTAAGAGAATGAGGGAGGCGGGGCGTATTTATTTGACCTGCACCACCACCAGGGGTGACCCCCAAACCAGCTAGGGAGAGAGCTTTCCATAGTTTATAGCATGCCTGCCGGTAGTGATTGCGGTTGTTGTCAAACTGTCATCTGTTCAGGGCTGCCCCGAGTTGCCTGGCGACTTACTGTAACAACTTCATGGTGAGTTCTGGCACCTATTTTTCTTGAAAAGAGCACTGTCCCTTAGCATTGCGGTCATGAGTGTAAGTCTTAATTCTGACTTGCTTTGCCGTCGGAGGGATCACTGGCGAATGTTGTGTTAATTCAATGAAGAACAACTGGCTTGCATTCCAGTATTCTAAAGTCAGCTTTAGAACTGATACATTTAATGAATCCAAATTTCAAAGTGAACCATGTCAAAATTTCAATATGAGGTTTAGAGAGCAATGTGACAATTTAATCAGGCTTAGCGAAGGAAACCAGCAACACACAGCGGTGGAACAATACTTCATCTCTGGGCTATTGATATTTCCTCTTTTATTTTAAACGTAAGCCAGAAATTAATTTGGCTTGTTTATTTCCACAGTAAATAGGCAAACATATGTATTTAAAAATAATGAACATATGTGTTTAGAATGAAATGGGAGTGGGCGGATCAAGCAAGAGTATATAAAACGGCAGTTACAGTGAGAGATCTACCTCACTCTGTTTGCCAACCTTCCAAGTCTGGGAGAGTTTCCCATTCCTACACCCACTGGATATACTCCAAAACAGTCTATCTGAGCACAAAAACCCACCAGAGAATGGCAAAATGCTCCAAACTGGGAGCAGGGGATTGTGTGCCTTTGGGTTTGTGTGTGTGTTTGTTACATGAATATGATTATCAGCTGCAAGCCACAACACAATACCCATGTATCACGGCTAATAAATCAGATCAGAATCAAGGCTCCCCTTCTTCACTGCTTCACAAAGCATATCTGATTATGCACAGAGGGCTTGTAAGCCAGCAAGGCGATGCTAGATTGCAAAAATATGATGTCTAAACATGACATGTAATTTCATTGCACTTTCCTGTATCTCTTCCCTCCAACTCTGATGTCAGGTGCATTTTCGTCTACAACAAAGAAGGACAATGGAGGTGAAAGTAAAAATAATAAAGGTAGCATTTTTAAAGCCACCACTCGTATGCATCTGTGCTTGTTTGTTAAAACTTAATCGTTTAAGAAGAAGGCATCTCTGGAAAGATGATAGTGATACAGTATAAAGAAGGAGAAGAAGCATGTAAAATGAAAAGGGTGGCTGGTTGGTCTTCTGCCATTGTGTAGTGATTGCATGCTTAATTAGCCATGTCTAAAGTGTTGGATTGGTGGGTTTTGCTGATTTGTGATTCTTTACGCTTGCTGCTGGTGTGCAGCGTAGTGTATATGAACAGTATGGACCACTGAGTACCTACTGAAAGCTCAGCCTGGAAATACCTGAAGGACACATTGAGCTCTCCAGAAATCCATGTCATGATACTTCATGTGTTAACAGAATGTGTGGGCACACAGAGGCATAGCAAAGTCTCCGCCTGGGGTGGGCATCTAAAGTGTTCTGCTTCACTGCTGAATGCCAGAGTGAAGCGCTGTAATTTTATTCCAATTATACTCTTAGTGCCATGATGTCACAGCATAAATTTGTACTTGTGCATGCTGCTCATGCTGGTGTGATGACAGCTCTTAAAATATTGAGTGATTGTGGGCCCGTCAGCATAAAATTATTCTAACATGGTGCCTTTATTAGTGCTTCAATAAATGCCATTCGTTTTGTGTTCCAAGGTGGCATTTGCAAATGAGCTAATTTCTCCACAGTAAAATAATTATGTTGCACTTATTTTGCAGGAACGTGGAAGGGAAGCAGGGGGTGGGGGAGGGAAACGTGCTGTTACATAAAAGAGGCTATTTTGCCATCAAAACTACATTCACTGTAGTTAGGCATGTTGAAAAAAAGAGCATGCTAGCTAAATGACTGTACAATTATTCAAATGAGTTTACTGCTTTATAAAGACATAGAGGGGAATCAACAAACACTTTTTTAAAAAATACAGTAGGAAAAAATCCAAATAAAGGTGGCAGACCTCTCTCAGAAAAGCAGCCCCTGAAAGTCAAACAGAAACTGTTTACTGATTGATGACATATTTTTGGTGATCAGAATTCATCTCTTTAAGCACTGTGCTAAATACTAATCTGATGGAGCAAATTAAGCCAAGGGTGAAAACATTTATTTCACTTTTGCATGCTGTGTTAATTTTTTGTGTTGCATATTACTCCTATGACAAAACAATGTGAAATTTTAAAAGCTTATTTAAATGACTACAACATCAACACAAAGCTTATCCCAAGACGCACAAACAGGTGCGTGCACACACACACACATACACACACACATATACACATACACAGGGCTGGATTAAGGTTTGATGAGGCCCTCAGCTACTGAAGGTAATGGAGCCCTTTATATGTCCAGCTGTCCTTTGTCAACAACAAATTGTCACTGTTTTTTTGTGTTGAATATATGCTATATGGTAATTTATGGGCCTAATAGGTATCTAAAGCCATTTGCACATAACAAAATATGTATTTCATCAAAGTAATTGTTGAATTGAAATGCAATTAAGAAGTATATTAATAGTGAAATTGGAGGGGGCAAGAGAGTGGGGCCCTAAGCTATAGCTTGTTTAGCTTCTACGTAAATCAGGCACTGCACACACATGCATGCAAACAAGCATATATACATCCTTACAGTCCTGCCTCTCATAGTCCCATATAGGTAAAGGTAAAGGGACCCCTGACCATTAGGTCCAGTTGTGATCGACTCTGAGGTTGCGGCGCTCATCTTGCTTTATTGGCTGAGGGAGCTGGTGTACAGCTTCCGGGTCATGTGGCCAGCATGACTAAGCCACTTCTGGCGAACCAGAGCAGCGCACGGAAACACCATTTACCTTCCCGCTGGAGCGGTACCTTATTGATCTACTTGCACTTTGACGTGCTTTTGAACTGCTAGGTTGGCAGGAGCAGGGACCGAGCAACGGGAGCTCACCCCATCGCGGGGATGCGAACCACCAACCTTTCGATCGGCAAGTTCTAGGCTTTGTGATGTAATCCACAGCACCACCCACATCCCTCGGTGAGCAAGAAAATATGGTAGTTTTCATTTTGCAAAGATACCCCTGACCTTGTTTGCTTTGTGAAGTTCTGCCTGCTCATGCCACCATGCTAAGAAATCTACTCAGAGAACCTAAAGTCACATCGGTGCCATCCATTTAAAGTGCTGCTACACCACATTAACAGCCATGGCCTGCCACAAATGATCCTAGGAACTGTAGTTTGTTAAGGGAGCCGAGGGAATCCAGTCCCCCTCCCAGAGCTACTGTCCCCAGACTTCCCTGGGAAGGATTTGTTGTTAAACTACTCAGAGAACTGTAGCTCAGTGCATGGAATTTGGTTCTCCTAACAACTCTCCTAACAACTCAGGGGACGTGGGTGGCGCTGTGGGTAAAACCTCAGCACCTAGAACTTGCCGATCGCATGGTCGGCGGTTCGAATCCCCGCGGCGGGGTGCGCCCCCGTCGTTCGGTCCCAGTGCCTGCCAACCTAGCAGTGCGAAAGCACCCCGGGGTGCAAGTAGATAAATAGGGGCCGCTTACCAGCGGGAAGGTAAACGGCGTTCCGTGTGCTGCGCTGGCTCGCCAGATGCAGCTTGTCACGCTGGCCACATGACCCGGAAGTGTCTTCGGACAGCGCTGGCTCCCGGCCTATAGAGTGAGATGAGCGCACAACCCTAGAGTCTGGCAAGACTGGCCCGTACGGGCAGGGGTACCTTTACCTTTAACAACTCTCAGCTCCCTTAATAAGCTACAGTTTCCAGGATTCTGTGGAGGAAGCCATGACTATTAAATTGCAGAATAATGCCTTAAATGGATGGTGCAGTTGTGGCCTAACTGCTTTAATATAGAACAGGAATGAGAAACTGGAGATCCCCAGATGTTCTTGAACTCCAACTCCCATCTGACCAAACCAGCATGTCCCAGGCATGCTGGGAGTTGGTTGGAGTCCAACAACGTCTGGAGGGCCACAAGTTATCTGTTCCTGATATAGATTATCAAACTGCCCCCCTCCATGGCAGAAGAGGGATCTAATTCCATGTTGTTCCACTGCAGCAGCCTAGGGCTACTCCTGTCATGTCTGGGAGGTTTAAACAGCACTTCCCTCCTGAATTGCCATTCGCCCCACTTGGATTCCCCTTCCCTTGATTTCAGAAATGGAGAGGAGGGTGTTAGAACACCAAGTCGCTCCTCCTCGTGACTTAGCCTTATCTTCTACCAGTTGAACCAAGATGCATTGTCAAAAAAAGAGAGAAAATGCATAATCCAAAAAAGAGTGCACAGCTTTGCACAAAAATTGCACATACGTATAAATGCAAAATTGGATATAATCGGTATAATTTAAAAAGCAAGGCAACACGTTTCATAACAGTAGGGAAGAGTGTGATCTGTGTGTCTACTCTATCTTGATGCTAACTATTTATGGACAACTTCAAGGTCCCTAACTCCCTCTTTATGGTGCTTTATGTTTGACTAAGCAATGTATTTTCCGTATTACAAAAGTCCATTGTTATCTCAAGGAGATATGGGTGATGCTCAAGAGTCAGCTCTACTCCTTTTATTAAGTATTAGTTTCTCACAGTCAGGAATTTATCGACAGGGCGCCATGTGAGGATTTTGATTTTTAAGATAAGGCTCCAGCAGGCATCTGGAGTATGGTTATTGGTTATCCTTGAGAGTTATTGATGTTGACTTCTTACCAAGTATTAGTTAGCCTTTCACTGATGTGCCACCCAAACACACCAGCTGTGGCACAACAGGGTTGTAGTTAATTTTGCGACTTTCTGGCATCTCTGTAGGATTGCACAGCTCCTTAGCAGGATTGTGTGTATATGTTTCTCACTATCTGAGATGGCAGGACAGAAACGTTGTAGATTGGAGGGGAAAACTTGTCCCCCACCAGCAGGCCCAGACAGAGGGGGAACCATATGGGCCACTTGGCCCAGGCCTCCGATTCCAAAGGGGGCCTCGATCAGCATATTCACAATCTCAGATTTATATGCAGATACGGTTCAAGCCTTGAAATAAAATTATTTGTCAGCATAACCTTTGTGAAAATTATTTATATACTTACTTATTTATAAGACCTCAGTTATCCCCATGGTAAAAAAAGGGGGGCACATTATCTACCTGGCCCGGGCCTCTGCCTGGCTCTGCAAGGCCGTGCCCACCAGGACATAATTCCACAGCTTCACAGCATCAGTAGGATGTTCCTCAGGATTGTCAGCAGGTTTACAATGCAACGGTGTGAGGTTGGTCATGATATGCAAACTAGAAATCTTTCTTATTTCCTACTCAAAGTGATCCTGCAAAGATGCCCCCAAACCTAAAGACAGCCATTGCAGTTGCCTCAGTGCTGCTGTTATAGTACTTGCTTTGGCCATCTCTGGACAAATAACCACTTTGCAGCATTCTTGAACATCTGTAACACCCAGACAGTTATCGAGGCAGCTCTCTAAAATGCAATATGGAACGGCGACAGCATTAGATGCACAATTGTCATGAAGGGTGGGGCAGGGGGAGAGTTCCCCTGCATGAATGCTGGCAGAGCATGTCTTAATGCTTTCTGGTGCATGAGATCCACACAATGCAGTTCAGTATAGGGCTCACATCTATTTTACCACTGACTTGTGTCTTACATTATTTTTGCAATACGAGCCATTTTAGCACAATGAATTCTCACATATCTCCAGTAACGCAAATGCAGGATCCATGTGATTACTTCACATGCTATTGTTGTGTTGCTTGCAAAGATAGCATATGAATTGCGGCACAGGCTGGGATCTGATCACATAAGTCAGAGAAGCACATTTATATAAAATTAGTCCCATAGATTAAACATTGAAGCAGGAATATGACTGGTGGGCACAGGAAGAGCAGGCTGCTTCATTGTCCACTGACACCGTTTTTCTTGTATTTCTTTGATCACTGGATTATTACTATTTATTAGATCTGTATACTGTCCTTCATCCGAATATCAAAGGATACAAAATGAGAACACAAAATACATAATAAAACAAGAACAAAAACCAGCCAATAAGCTTCTTGCCATTTGTGGCCTATTCCAGTGGCTCCTAATAAATTTTTCCATGGACCACTTGAAAATTGCTAAAGGTCTTGGTGGATTAGTTTTCTGCCTGGTGTAATGTGCTATCTTACACATCACTTGGGAAGACAGGCAAACTAATATCAATGTACTGGATAAAGCAAAGATCACCAGTGTTGAAGCAATGATTCTTTAACATCAACTTCGTTGGACTGGCCATGTTGTGCAGATGCCTGATTATTGTCTTTCAAAGCAACCACTCTATTCTGAACTTAATAATGGAAAGTGTAATGCTGGTGGTCAACAAAAGAGGTTAATTAAAGACTGTCTCAAGGCAAATCTTTAAAAATGTCGTATAAACACCGACAACTGGGAAACACTGGCCTGCGAGCGCTCCAGTTGGAGAACAGCCTTTACCAAAGTTGTCATGGACTTTGAAGACACTCAAACTCAGGACGCAAGGAAGAAACGTGCTAAGAGGAAGGCATGCTTGGCAAATCCACACCGTGATAAACTCCCGCCCAGAAACCAATGTCCCCACTGTGGAAGGATGTGTGGATCCAGAATTGGCCTCCACAGTCACTTACGGACTCATTGTTAAAACCATGTTTATGGAAGACAATCTTACTCAGCTACGAGTGATTGCCAAAGAAGAAGCTAGATGCTGTATGATTTTTAACTGTTTTTATTGCTTCTTTTATAATATATATACTGTATGTTATTGTATTGCTATTTGAATTCCACAGAATGTGACTTTGCAACATTCACCTCCCAAGGTGAACTGGTTTGACTTTCTCTCCCATCCCTAACCAGAGCCCACTCAGTCCCACATATCTGAGCCCAGATGGCTCTTCAGCATTTTAATTTCATGCCAATAAAATACTGATAGTTTCACCACCTAACAGTTTTTTAAAAAACAAATAAGATGCATGATTTGCACATTTATGAGGCCACCTTGATTCAGAAGAGAATTGCACTTGCGTTGCAACACATGCCAGAAATCTAGGCAAGTGCAGACACCCAGAAATGAACATGCCCTGCTCAGTTCTCAACAAGCTGCCTTTGTGCTTGATGGATTTCAGTACACATGTAAGTGTTCATTGCATTTTGATTCTGAGGGGAGGTACTCTTTTTAGCCAAAGGGCAGAACTCTCCCAGAAGCAATCTTCTGGGGGCCACATGGGCAGGGACAGAGGCAAAGTGGGTGGAGTGACAGATGTGACTTGTACCTGTGTACAGTCGACTGCACTCTGTGCAGGTTTCTGCACCAACGCACCTCTCCATCCTCTGCCCATCCAAGCTAGAAGCATCATTATAATTCAGGGACACACCCCAGTCAGGCCAAAGTACGAAGAGGGCTCAGAGAAGGACCAGTGAGGAGGGTGGTCTGGGGAGAATCCCAAGGAGCAGGCGGAGAGGCCAAAAGGGCTACAACCTGCCCCCAGGCCTGAGGTTCCCAACCCCTGTTGTAGAACTCAAAACGCATGAAGTACATTTGAATACCTTTTACAGTGGTACCTCTGGTTACGTACTTAATTCGTTCTGGACGTCTGTTCTTAACCTGAAACTGTTCTTAACCTGAAGCACCATTTTAGCTAATGGGGCCTCCCACTGCGGCCACGCCGCCGGAGCACGATTTCTGTTCTCATCCTGAAGCAAAGTCCTTAACCCGAGGTAATATTTCTGGGTTAACAGAGTCTGTAACCTGAAGCGTATGTAACGCAAAGTACCACTGTATTCAATATAAGACATATTGGTGCTCCCCTAGGCATTAGTAGAGTTCAGGACCTTTGTAACTTTCTTGGCTCCAACAGGTCACTAGGAGTGAAAACAGTAGGATTGTCACTTATGCCGCAATCCAGCTGAAAATACCCAGCAGCTCTTGAGCTGGGAAAGCTGTGGACAGCCATGCAAGCTGAGCTAAGTAAAGGACAGAATGACCCGTCACAGAAGCCAAAATGAAATGGAGAAGATCCACTTTCTGCAGCTGTGAAGTGTGAAGGTGCCAGAGGAAAAGCAAGGGAAAGAGAGGTCACACAGGGGGGAAAAGTTGTGTGCCTTTCCTCCTGAAGAAGAGTCCAGCCAGCTACCCAAAGCACCAATCAAACTGCATGCTGTTAGTTTACATGAAATACATAAGATAAGTCTTGCTGGATCAACCACAGCCCATCTTGTCCAATAATTTGTCTCTAAGAGTTATGCAAGCTTCAGAAAGTTCTACATGCTTGAGGACAAGCAATTGTTGCAGTGTGTGGAAAATACAGGGAAATCCCACCTTGCACCCCCATGAGCTGCCTTCATTTTTATTTTTTATTTTTGGCACACCACAGCAAACCATTCTAGATGTGCTGAACTGGGAGTGAATTCATTCCACGTGACACACACGGAACCAACTGGAAATCGGCGCAGGCTAAGCCATTTCCCACACTTTCCACACACTGAAACAGTTATGGAAATTGGCATCTTTTCCTGAGTCCCTGACAGCTTAATGTTGTTTTCACTTCTTGGGTGGAGAACTGTGAGTGGATTGATTGGGCTGGACAGTTTAATGTCGGCACTTTCATATGTATATTTTATTTGCTTATTTCTCACCTGAAAAAAGTCTTGTGTGTAATGACCCTGAACCTGTGGAATGCGGTTAAATGAATTAACTGGCAAACTACTCTCTTGCCAACAATGTCATACTTTGGAGAGCAAAAAAGAGGACACACACACACACAATCACCCCCTTTATTTACTTGTTACTTCCCGCCCCTCCTCACAGCCAGTGGCTATTATGCTTCACGACCACCCAGCACCCCACCCACTCACTCACTCACTCACTCACAAGGGGCTTGAGGCTGTGTTATTGTACATTGGGATCCAGCGTCCATCCTCTGTCACAACTCGATCTTGCAAGTTAAAAGCAGACAGAAATTTAACCCTGAAATGGAGAACGTGTCTGGGGAAAACCAAACTTGTGGCAAGCCTAATACTGGTTCTACTGCGTGTTAACATGCAAGGGGTTGATATACAAAGGGTCCTGCTTTTATGGCAACAAGTTGAAGCAGAAGGCCTCCTAAATCCCCACCCCCCAGTCTTACAAAGAATATATCATTTAATTAGAGGGACTGAAACAAGAGAGAATTTATGAAAATCTTCCAGAGCCAAGATGCTGCTGGACTCATTTTGTACATTGGCATCTGTTACTGTCACAGAAATGCATTCTATGAACAAAAATATGCCTGCTCACCATCATTCGGCAGCATGAATTATGACTGCATAATTTTACAGATGGGGAAAAATCCATCCCTATTTTTATTTGCATGTTGCAGGAAGAGCAATATCAGAATAAGAGATTAGGAGGAAACCAAGAGAGTTAAATGCATCCTCCTCCTTTTTTCAACTCTAGCCACACCAAAATATGCACACTTTGTGTCTCACTGAAAGTCACTGTGGCCTAATGTACACTTGCAATCAAGGTTGCTGCTTGAAGATGTGGAAGTTGTTCCATGTGCAACGTGTATCTGAAGAAGTGTGCATGCACACGAAAGCTCATACCAAGAACTGACTTAGTTGGTATTTAAGGTGCTACTGGAAGGAATTTTTTTTGTTTTGACTATGGCAGACCAACACGGCTACCTATCTGTAACTGAAACTATTCTGGTGAAGACGTTGCCCATGTGGTTCTAGCCATGTTCACCACACTATTACAAGCCCTTTGAGATCTGGGAACCTACAGTAAAATATCACCTGGAACCACGTGTGGATCTAAACACTTGCATTCACTTTTCCAGGTGCATAAGAACACAGAACACATGAAGCTGCTGTGTGGCTTCTCAGAACGTTGGTCCATTTAGCTCAGTATTTTCTGTACTGAGTGGCAACAGCTCTCCAGGTTTTCAGACAAGGCCTTTCCAAGCACTTCCTAAGAGATGTCAGGAACTTCGGACCTTCTGCATGCAAAGCACTGAACTACAGCCAATGCCCTTTAGCCATAGGTGACTATTATACCCGTGGCTGAATGTGGTGCAGTGTACGACTTGAACCTGAAGAGTTCTGGGTTCAGAGCACATCTCTACGCTTAGATCATTGGGTGGCTTTTAGGCACATTGCTCGATCTTAACCCCCCTGACTGCTAGGCTATCAGAAGTAATGAATTTCCATTACTTGCTACAGAAGCAGAGAAATGAAGACCATGTGTAACATCTCATCAAATTGTGATGCTCTTTCAATAGCAGATGCCAGTATCCTTCACAGCAATGGACATCCACGCGCACATCCCAGTAATCTTTCCAAAGCCTGCTGATATCTGTTACCAATCAGTGTTTGGATCCCAAATCTCCCTTCCATTTTCGGAAGGGCCCATGAGTCAGTGGAGCCTTCTGCTGGCAGAAGTGGGACGGCAATTTCCACTGACTGATTCTGCCCTGACAAGCGCACATGCCACCTTCACTGTTCTGAAATGTCTCCCAAACCCTCCAGGTTTGCAGAGGCTGCAGGGGCAGAAGAAGCAAAGATCAGTTCCTTCCTCTCTGGAACAACTTTGGAACCTTGCCATTGACTTCAAACTTGGTGTTTCTTCAAGCCTCCCTCCCCTTGGGATAGCTTATCTGGCCACTGCTCTCTTTCAGCCCAAGAGCAGCATTTCTTCATGGGTCTGGGAGGCACATGCGGGCAGGGATAGAGGCAATAAGCAAATGGAGCAATAGGTTTAACTCTTATCCTTGCTTGGTAGTTTGTATTCCACCCATTTTAAAAGCCAGAAGTTTCTACACACAACCTTCCAGTCTGTATCCAAGCAACCAAGAGGCAGAAGCACTTGAGGAGGAGAGTGCTAGTCAGGAGTGTGACATAGGATACAGAGCTCTCGAAGGTCACATGTGGTCTCCAAGGCTGAGGTCCCCTCCTTCCCTTGCTCTACTCTATTGGAAGCAACTAGGGAAAAAGAAATTTCCTGTAGGTGTCATATAGGAAGCCATGTCGCTGGCCTTAATCTCATATGTTTTCTTTTCTATTCCCTCTTACTCTGCTAATAGCCTACCCTTTGGAGTAATCAAGTATCTGCCAATTGAGCTGTTTGCATTACACAGATGTATATGCTTAGAGGAATTGTGGAATCATGGAGGCGTTGCCTCTGAAACAGAACACCAGGGGGGAAAAGTTAAAGCAGTTTTATTCACAGTAGGATTGTAAAAACTCTCTTCCCTAAAGACCATGCTGATAATTTAGGCTAAGGAAGGCAAGAAGAGTGACTCCAACCTGTAATCAATTGATTGGCAGTGCTAAGAGTTCTATATCAGGCCAAATCTGAAAAGCAAAAAGGCAAGAGAGAAATATATGGAAAGGAGAGAGAGAAAGAGGTTTATTATTCCCGTGCAGGCTATGGATTTATACACAAAAATCTATACAAGTCTAATGGAAATGCCAATAGGAACAACACAATGAAGGGAATGGCAAAGCACTAAGACAAAATGAAAAGGGGAAAGAGGATTAATTGTAATCTATAGTGTGGACAAATATATATTTAATATCTCTCATTTTACATTTCTGCTTCTCAACACACTGGGATTTCCAACTATTTCTAAGACTAATAGGCTGATGCTATCCATGTTTACAAAGAAAATCCATTTGGTTTTAGTGGGTCTGAGTCTCAAAGCAGCATTCACAGGATTACAGTATCCTAAGGTTGCAATTCTGTGCGTACTTACTTGGGAGAAAGCCCTCCTGAACAACAACAACACTTTATTTCTTGTATCCTGCCTATTGACTGGGTTGCCCCAGCCACTCTGGGTGGCTTCCAATAGAATATAAAATAACACAGCAAAACACCAGACATTAAAAGCTTCCCAATACAGGGCTGCCTTCAGATGTCTATGGAAAGCCGTATAAACAGAACCTTCCTTTAAAAAAGCATGCTGTAAATTTTGCATACTGGGGAGTAACATTTGGTGGTAAACTATCTAAGGTTCTGAAATGTTATCTTATTTGAGGGTTTCTGAATTCTGAGATGACACTTTCAGGGGGAAGAGAATAGGGTCACCAACTGACCAGAACAAAATGATCTAGCCTTTCTTTTGGGTTTCAGACCACTGCCAGAAAAACAAATGGGGTAAGGAAAATGTGTGGGGTTTCCCTCAGCATTTTTTTTAGTCTCCCCCCGCCCCCAGGGCTGCTTCCGCACACACTCAAGAAAAAGTGCACTTCAGAATGGGGAGAGGAAAGGTGACAGCTGCCAACCAATCAGAGAAAAGGAGGTCCAGTAAGTTCCCCTTGTAAATATAGCCAAAATGCCTCCACACACACACACACACCCATCCTGCAAAAGGGGCCAGAAAAATGGAAGAAACATTTTGTCCATGTCTGATTTTGGCATCCAGTTTAACAGGAATGCTGTCACTGAATTCAAGGTTTGGCCAATTGAACCCTTGATTTTTGAAAGGATTTCCCTATGCAGAGTGCACCCAGTTTCAAGGGCAGTGAAATCAACAGAATTTGCATTACACTTCACCTTCACAGATCAGGTGTGGCAGAAACATGAAGCACGCTATCTTTGGACGGTCTATATATAAGAGGAGGAAAAACACCTACCTTGTGTCTCATACCACCTGGGTAATCTCCCTGTGCTGTTCACCACTAATTTCTAACCAAGGAAAGCAGACGGGAGGGTGAATCACAGCAGAAGCCTCAAGTCCTATACAGTGGTACCTCGGGTTACATACGCTTCAGGTTACAGACTCCACTAACCCAGAAATAGTACCTCGGGTTAAGAACTTTGCTTCAGGATGAGAACAGAAATCGCATGGTGGCAGTGGGAGGCCCCATTAGTGAAAGTGGTGCTTCAGGTTAAGAACAGACCTCCAGAACAAATTAAGTTCTTAACCCGAGGTACCACTGTAGTAGAAATGGCCAAGAAGAATGTACGGGTAGTCTGCATAGTCCCATCTTGTTATTGGGTGCAGTGCCCAATAAAGAAAGAACAAATTCCAACTGTGTCAGGCAGGGTGACTGTTAGATACTTGAAGGACTTGGAGCAGAGGCCCATGGCCACTGGCGGTATCCCTGGGGACTCTTGGGTGCCTGGGCACTAACACAATTTCTGTTGTGGATGCCTGGCCACCATGTTGTGCACACACTGCTCAGCCTCGGCCTGCTGCCCTCCGCTGCCCTACCTCCCCTGCCTTTCTAGCACCATGCTAACAAAGGCCCCACAGCAAAGACAGAGGCCCAACCCAGTTGCCACTGCCACAACACCAGAGACCACCAGCAGCATGCACATGCACAACATGATGCCATGACGTTATGGGGCATCCACAGTCTGGGGCCCAAGTTGGCCTCTGTCCATGGCACAAATTTTCATAAGGTTGCATATGCTAACTGCATGGCAGGTGCTTGGATCTCAACAGTACTTTGCTTTGTACTCTAAAAATGCTAAAGAGAAGGGGTAGAAGATTTAGGGCCTGGCCAAGAGGCCTGGGACTTAAGTCCTATGTCCAACCTGCAGCCCTTAGCAACAGCTACCTTAATCTTCAATATACAACATTGAGTAACTGATTCAAAAGTAGAAAAGTGGAAACCATGGAACCAAGACTTCTGAAAACAGAAGGTAGCTCCCTTATTTTACTTTAAATAACAACGTGAATTATAAATAAGTGCCAAATCCATAATGCACTCTGAGGACAGGAGAGACAATAAATAATGCTACTCAATGTTTTCAGAGAACGGTCGCTTACCTGGTCAGATGATTGTGGCAGCCTCCCCAGCTGGCCACCATCCCAAGTTCAAATTGCCCTGTCAGAGGCAAGTTGAGGTGTGGATAAAGGCCAACTGTTCATGAGCAGGACAACTGCACCCCAAGATATTGTTGGACTAAGTCCAAGCATGGGCAGTTATCAAGGATGATGGGAGTTGCAGTTTAACAACATCTAGAGAGCCACAGGTTCCCCAACCCCTTTTTAAACAAGTGCAACTGAAGCATTTATGAACCTGCCCACAAGAGTGGAAAGAACATTCTTGGAGTTGCGGGCAGGAAACTAACCACATATTTTCTCTTAATATCCACGGGAGTCATGGAAGGCTTAGCAATTTGTTATCAGTTCTTACACCAGATTCTTCTGCAGCATCTATTTCCCTATTCAGGAGACCACAGGATAAACCAGTTCCTTTTAAATTATACTCAGCTGGGAGCACAGATGTCTTTTGACCTTTTTCATGTGGGAAGCCTCTTGCATTAAGTTTCTCAAAGGTGACGTTTTCTCTGCTTTGCACTTCTTTCCTCAAATGAGAAGAATTAAATCAGTATAACCTCTTACATGGCCTAGAAACCACAGTTTAAAACTGACTTTTCAACATTAATCCATCCTAGAGCAGGTTCAGCAACTGAACATCCTCTTAACCACATAAATTTAAGATTAGCTAATATGTTTTTGAAAGTGAGTTACACTCATGTTGACACATTCGCCGGGAGAAAATGTAGGCCTTGATTCTTATGACTGATGAAAATCCTCTGCAATCCCATTCAGCAAATTTTGCCTGGTGACCTATCACAGAGAGGTGTGCGCTTTGATCTAACATATGCTGGGGTGGGGAAAAGCAAATGGTGTGTGTGTGTGTGTGTGTGTGTGTGTGTGTGTACTTTTCTATCTTCAGTAGAAAAATTCCAGGTAACAGCAAGAAGAAAAAAGTACATACATACAAAATAGTGTCCTGGCCAGATGTGAAAGCCAGTAGTGACTTAACTCCTGAGGTTATCACAAATCCTATATTCTAACAGCAAGTAAGGATGGGGCTGAGCTAAAAGGGGACATCCAGGCACTGCCAGTTATCAACAAAATCCTGTGCATAGGGCTGTGCAGGACTCTCTGAAAACACCAACTATCAGCTGATGCCTAACTCTTGCAGAGACCTGTGTGTGGCTCCTTGAAGCTCTGTCAGCTGATCATTGGAGCATCAAAGAGCCACATGCCACACAAGGTAAAAACAGGTCACCTGTGATGTCAGGTGTCCCAGCCAACATGATGGTCAGGAAGATGAAAGCTGTAGTTGGACAGCTGGAGGAGTACTGAGTAACTACTCCTGATCTATGGCCATCTTTTTATTTAAAATTTTCAAACCCATACACAAAGTTTGGACTCAATGAGCTTAGGGGAATATAACTAGAAGCTAATAATTAAGAAGGGAGACTAATGTAGAGACCCAGGTTATGATGAAATGAGGAAAGGTAAGTAAATCTCAGCAGGAAGCTCCCTAGCCAAAGCCTGATGGTTGTCTGCATCAGCGAAGGCAAACACCAATCCAGCTTCGTCCTCAAACTAGACATAACTACCACACTTAAACTACATTGGGCTTTTCCCTTTTTTAACAGGAAGACTGTTGTGGACTCACCAAAGTCCGGGTTGGTGGGGGGAGGGTCTGAATAATATATATTAACCGATTCCAAGAGACTTTTTAAATGACTGATTTGATGCCTGATTATGAGAGGAGGAGATGGCTAAATTGCCAAGATCAGCATTTGAATCTGTGATATATGGTTTGGGTTATCTTTGATTATCAATAATAGTGCCAGGTCTACTCCTAAGTACCTCCCCTGACTTGATCCTCTACACCTTGATAGGTGACAGAGAAGATACTTACACACTTTTTATCTAAAGTACCCTTTAACAGAAAACTGTTTTGCCCCTTTTATTGAACAAAGAGTTGACCTTTAACCAACAGATGCAACACCATTTGCTTTTGTTCCAAAAGTATTTCCGCTGATGCTGGAACAAAAGCTCGGTTAATAATTCATAAGATCAGACATCCTGATTCTTGTAATTTCTTCTGACTCATCATGCTAAAAGAACTCATGCATATACATCTGGTGCGACACAACAAGCGTATTGATATCAGACAGAGTATAAAAGTTATGCCTCAGAGATTCACAGCTATAGGCTTTCACAGTTGTTTGCCCCCATTGGCTTTTAACAAGCATGAAGAGCAAGTTAATGCAAGTGTCAAATAGGGGCCCAAGTCTGTTGCAATTAAGCTGGGTGTAAAGCTCTTTAAAGAAGCAAAGTAGAAGAAAATGGGGGTTTGTTGATAGTTCCCATCATTGTTCCTGCAAATATTTTACAGTTTCCATTAATTTATGGATGGGGTTCAAAAGAACACCAACTATTTCCGAGGCTTACATAATGATCCTATAATTCCATAATTCTAATTCATATAGAATATTGACATTTCCTCTACAACATGATATAAATTTCTCCATCCAGAGTTTCGTAACACTAAGCAAGCTTTACTGTTGCATAAACAACATATTCTTTGCTTGTTCTGAAGTATCATTTGCATTATCTTCTTAGATTGTGTCTCAAAATCCAGGAAATAAGGCAGCCAGGATATGTCTTTTTATGGAGTCTAATAAGAAAGAGTAAGGAAGATCTCCTTTTTTAAATGCGATAGCATATACTGTAGTAGAACTTCCAATCTTCTCAAATGTTCTAATAGCATAATTTAAATTCCAGGTATTTCATTCCATATCCTATGTAACTCTTGGTCAATATCATTGTGATTATTTTGACTGGCAAGATGTGTGCTACATAAATGCATTACAGTTGTAACTTGGAGCTTGAATGCCTTGGCTCCTGAACAAATTGGCTCCCGAACGATCGAAACCCAAAAGTGACTGTTCCGGTTTTCTAATGGTTTTGGAAACCAAACATCCAATGGGGCTTCTGCAGCTTCTGATTGGCTGTAGGAGCTTTCTGCAGCCAATTAGAAGCCGTGCTTTGATTTTGGAAGTTGAACGGACTTCGGGAACAGATTCTGTTCGACTTCCAAAGTACAACTGTTAATGTAACTGACTTTCTTAAGCTAAAATGGAAAATTGGGGAGAGAAAACTATTTCGGACGGGGGGGCTTTGACTCTTTCCTACCTGCTCCATCCAGATGAAAATGACATCCTGAAAGCTGCTACTTGCATTGGAAGATAAGCTCCCATGGATGCTAATGGGAGTTTCAAGCCCAATATAATAGCAGCAGCTGTGAGTGGGGGGTGGATTTTCACTGAGTTGTTTTTGTTAAAATTGTTGCTAGAAATTGCATATCATCCTTCACCCAAAGATAGTGTGGTTCACAACATAAAATCCATAATAAAAAGAGCAAAAACAAAAACAACCAATAGCCCCTCCCCCAACACATTTTAAAGGACATAAAATGTTAATCAGTCAAAGGCCTGGTTAAAGAGAAACATTTTCAATTGGCACCTAAAGATATGTAATGAAGGGGCCAGGCAAGTCTCCTTGGGGAGAACATTCCACAAATGGAGAAATACTGCAGAAAAGGCCCGTTCTCGTGTTGCATCTCCAGTCCTTGTGTGGAGGAGGCACACTAAGAAGGGCTTCAGAATATGATCTCGGGGTTCTGCATTCTTAGCAGGAAGGAAAGAGTACATTCCTCCCTGCTTGCAATGATTCTCATCCATTGCCCCACATCTGGCTTTTTAAAAAGTTACACTTAACTATAACAATGCATTTAACATAATGGATTGGCTCTGAGTTTGTTTGACTGCCATTTTATGGTGCTCAAACTCAATTTTGAGAGAAACCAAAGTTGATAATGTTGCTTGGTTCCCATCAGAGAGGGTTAATTTTCCTTACACTGCATTTATATCCCAGCTTTTTTGCACCATAGAATTCATGTGGTTTCCCAGCCAGTCATCCGTCAGCTTTACCAATCCCAAAAGCTTTAAGTTTTAAAAAGAGATGGGACCTTGGGATATTCCCTAGCTATCATTTGCATACCACTCATTCCAATGTTGAAATGCGTCGGCCAGAAGCTGTTCCCACCTGTCCATAGAATTTACGTGCATGGATTGGAAGGAAGACCATGTCTCTTGGCCCTGGATGTCCCCAGGTGTCTGTGTATTGATGTGGAGATTTGCAAAGGGGGTTTCTCCCTGCCTTTGTGGTTGTCAACATCAACAGGTGGCCACCAAGAGAGTACAGGGAATTATGTGTGATGTCAAGAGTGGTTAGAATCCCTGCAACTGGGGTGATCTCCCATTGCACTATGCAGTTTGCCAACCTAGCAGTTTGAAAGCATATCAGTGCGAGTAGATAAATAAGTACCGCTGCGGAGGGTAGGTAAATGGCGTTTCCATGTGCTCTGGCACTCGCCACGGTGTCCCATTGCACCAAGAAGCAGTTTAGTCCTGCTGGCCACATGACTTGGAAAGCTGTCTGCGGACAAACACTGACTTCCTTGGCCTGAAACGAGATGAGCGCCGCACCCCATAGTCGCCTTTGACTGGACTTAACCATCCAGGGGTCCTTTACCTTTTACCTTTACGTGAATCTCGTCCTGCACATGAATGGAGGGCTTAAGTGATCGATTGTTGTACTAAGCATATGCATATATTAGTGAAAATAACCCCAAAAAATGCATTCTATTAGGGGGTGCTGTTTGAAAAAAATGTGTACATTAACAAAAATGTGCACTAAAATGCACATTTTTGTGAGGATTACCCCCCCTCCCCCCCCAAAGTAAATTGCAAAGTGATATGGTGAATTGAATTCAAGTTTGGGAAAATGTGAAGGTGAGAGAAACCAAAATGGCAGATTCATCCATTCCTATTGTAAGCCAGAGGACTATGAAAAGTCAACAGAAGTCTGGAATAACACTGGTGTACCTGTGACAACACAGGGCTTAGACCACGCATAGAGACTTCTGCACTAAAACAGACATGCAATTCTGTAAGCATTATCTGACGTCATGTTTTTCTCTCCCCTGCTTCCTTATACCAGAAATAGTTGATCCAAGTTTTTTTTAATACAGACTGAATTCTCTGGATTGAGGTAAAAAAGGGGGGGAAAGATACACAGAGAGAGAGAAGGGACGATATGGTTGTGCCTCTTCTTGAATGAGTACAAATGCAGCAATGAAGAATATTTGCTTTGAAGCTGCAGAGTGAATGGGTTAGCCCCACACTATCATTTCCTCAAGTAGTATGTGCTCTGCTGGAGTACTTCTCTAAACCTTCTTAATTACTAAAGCTTGCATTTTGATCCTTCATAAATACCACCTAAAATCAATTCGTTGTCAGGCAACAGCTGCAGCATTCATCATGGCTCATTCCCTAGAAAATGGTTAATTCTAAGATATGCTAATAGCCTCAGCTTTTCAATGGAAAGATTTAATAATCAACATTTTAATTTGCCATATAGATAGATATATATTTGACTATATAATACGCCTGCATTTAAGACAGGTTAGCCTGACAAGGGCATCACTTTTGATCCAGCTGAAGGAGCCAAGAAGATTGTATATCCTCGTTAATTCCATAATTGGCATCTGGAATCTGTTCAAAAATTCCGATTTACTTTGTAACAGAGGATTAGGGTTGCATTTGGAGTTCTTTATGGTCCACAGAAGCTTGTGAAATTCAAATGTAAAAACTGTCAGTTAAACATTGTCAAGAAAAGTCCTACCTTATGCTAATCCACAGAAACAGGAGCAAGAGCTAGAGGGTATGAATATCCCACGATGTGTTTTGGTAGCTAACAACTTATGAGAGCATTAACATTCTCAGGCAGGGGTGATTGGTGAGCTTCTGAAGTAACTTAGGAGCTATCAGGCTTCAGTTTTGAACAGACTTCCAATACGGGTTTTTTTAAAAAATCAGAAGCCTCTAGTATTTATGAATTATTAATGTTGCCTTTCTGGGTTTTTCTTTTCTATTTTTTCTTTCTTTTTTTTTAGGTTTGGCTTTTGTGCGTGTGCTCAGCTGAGTAATTCAATAGAATGATAGAGACATGAATAGATATGCTAACTAGCGTGAGGGCTAACCTTTAAAGTTCGTTAAAGCTGCCAGAGAGCTTTCACTGAAATATTTGTAATTTTTATCTGAGCCGGAATATATAAATATTTTTTGTACGCTTGGCAAGGGAGGGACGAAGCCCCCAAGGAATCAGCTTTTAAGATTTGAAAACAAGAAGAAGATGAAGCAAAAAGGATAGGTTTAGGAAGGGTGTCAATTTTACAGTCTTGCGTTTACAGGCCTTGTCACCACAAGATATTCATGTTGTGCCAGTTACCACTCTCGATTCTCATTACAATCATTGTCATCCAAACATGGTGACGAAATTTGAATATCTCCTACACGCTCTCTATGCAATATAGTGTGATCAGAAAGCAAATAAATTGGTAGGTGGGAGGGGAGGAAATGTGGCGTCAGTGTGTGGGCTACTGATAGCACAAGAGTTATGTTCAGGTTAAAGATGGAAGTTAAAGATAGCAAATGCAGTTTTGACCTATTGCAAACAGGGGAAGCACAAGTAATCAATTTTAGATCTCCTTAAAAGTTTTCTTTTCTATTTTTCCTTTTGCTGGCATGCCAGAAACCAACAAATAACACCATCCTAATTGCTTCTGTTTATGTTAACTGAAACAGATGATCGTATGGCAGCTGGAGTCCATACCCTCCAACATTTCTCTAATGAAAATAGGGACGTCCCATTCCATAATGGCAATTTTACTATTTATACCCCACACATCTTACTGGGTTGCCCCAGCTACTCTGGGCGGCTTCCAACATATATAAAAACATAATAAAACATTAAACATTTTTTTTAAAAAAAAAAAAACCTTCCCTATACGGGATTGCCTTCAGATGGCTCGGGAGTCGGATAACTCCATACCCTCCAACATTTCTCCGATAAAAATAGAGACGTCATAAGGAAAAGCGTGACATTCTGGGATCAAATCAGAAACTGGGACAGCTTCTCTAAATCAGGGATGTCCCTGGAAAATAGGGGCACTGGGAGGGTCTGGGAGTCCTGTCTATATTTGATACGCTCACCCAAAACATATAGGAACATGATTTGTGCCTAAAAGAAACCTTCTAAATGGAGATCTTTATCCCAGTTGGTATTGAATTTGAATTGATTTTTGTATGTATTGTTGTTGTTTTGAACTGTGAGTGGATATGTATGTTTATGTGCGTGTGCATGCTTTTAGTTATTTTGATATACACAACTGCTAGTTTTTATATAAGTAACTGTTTACATATATTTTATTATAAAACAAAACAAAATAATAATAATAGCAATAATAATGCATTCTGTTTAAGACAAAATCAATGAGAG
This sequence comes from Podarcis gaigeae, assembly GCF_964106915.1. NCBI lineage: Eukaryota > Metazoa > Chordata > Lepidosauria > Squamata > Lacertidae > Podarcis > Podarcis gaigeae. The sequence continues at coordinate 5,174,165 of NC_139687.1, read as the reverse complement.
TTAAATGGAAAGTAAAGCAACAAACATAAGTTTTATCTCTGTGCAGTAAGCTAGTTTGTCACACAACCCTATCTTCTATCCAGGCAATCAAAAGGTGCTATCAGAGTTTAAGGTGTTAGCAGACCTTGCAGCTTGAATGAATTGGATTGAATTGGACTGAAAGGATTGCTTACAGTTGTGGAGTTCAAAGGCTTTATTCATGCAATATTTTTTTAAAGGATGAGTGGAAATAGGAGAGAAATAATGGATACTTGCCTGGAGAAAACAGCAAACAAAAATGGCTCCACTTTTTAGTGGTGGAGTTAACTCACGGGAGTTACAAGCAAGTGCTGTCTAGATTGCTACCAAAACAGTGTCTTCAGGTGGTTTAAAGCAACACATGCATTAACTAGAAGCTTAAGTGAAGGAAATGTATTTACTTTCCTGCCAAAAAGGACACATTCTAGCCCACAAAAGGAAGCACCCAAAAAGGGTATGAAGTAGATGTGGGGTGTGGCCTGTAGAGGATCCAAAGAGCTGAATCATTGTGTGAAGGTTCCCCACTGCCTAAATAGGCCAAGAACAGTATGACAGAGGCTCTTAAAAATATCTCTGAGAGATTTGCTTGGAGTTAGACCTAAGGAAAGTTAGAAATTTATATTCCTCATTGGCCAAGCTGGCTCCTGGTTAGGTTGAATTATTTGGGATACTTCTTCAGTTAGTAGGTGGCTTTTAGATTTGGTCAAAGACTTCCAAGGATGTGTTAGTCTCAAGTTTTGGACAGTCCAGACTTTTCTGCCACATTTGTTTTTGTTGGCATCGATTTCATGATCCACCAGGTGAAACCAGGGTAGCTGTCTACCTCAGAATTCAACATTCTGGTGTTTCATTTATAATTGTGGGAAGCCTATAATGCTTTCATCTTCCTGGTTTGGAGAATGGAATTTGTTCCTCTATGAGTAAGCACTAGCACTAGCTTACTCATTTTTTTCCTGTATGAGTAAGACAATCTTCATACACACATACACACACATACATGAAAATAAACACATATATAGTATTAAAACATAACTAATATTTCATTCATATTTGTTACATTTGTAGCAGAAGATGCTTAGGTATTGTATTGTATTGTATTTTTGTTTGTTTAATTTATATCCCACTCTTCCTCCCAAAGGAGCCCATGCACAGGAATGTACATGTGCGCACACATACACACTCATCGTATACATATATTCAAACATTCTGTACAAGCCCACAAATTAGAAGAAAATACTTTAAGAAATTAGCATCGGTTAATGTTGTATATTATCTGTTTTAAGAAACACAATAGGTTCAACAACAGACACTGCCTTCTATGATTGCAATTTCTGTTAAAGAGCCATGGTAGAAGAAAACATCTCAGTAATTTATACAATTTTCAATTTCTATATTAGCTTTTTCACACTCACTTTGCATAAGGCAACGGGGAATTGAAAGTACAGAGATTAATTTAGGTAACAATTACCACAATTCACAATTGCATTAGCACCTATTAAGCTTCATTGTTCTGTGGAAATTTTAATGATATATCCCTGAGTGAATAAAAGCAGAAGATGATTAGAAGTAAAATTGTTTCTATGTATGCTGACAGGACCGCTGAGCATAATAATACATTTCTGAGACAACCTGTTTGGAGTTTACTCCATAATTTTATGTAAATTCCAAATAACTTCATTTTTTCCAGGTTAAATGCTAATGTGTTATTTTAACACATGGGGAGTACTAATGGACATGTATTGCCATTGATGGAGCTAGAGTCACATCAGAGTCCTGAATATCTCAAAATGACAGATATTTTGCTCCATCGTTTATTTCCCCCTTTACTCAATGTTTCGGTCTTGAGCCGGCTACAATGTTTACAGTTTTAAATAGCTGGAATCTAAAAACGGAACCAAGCTTATCTGAGACTAAAAATCTACTTGAGATTTCACTTTTAAAAAAATAAATCAATCAATAATACAAAATTGAAATCCAACACATTTAGACATGCTTAAATCCATGGAGTTAAGCATGTCTAACTCTGTGATGTGTTTTGGTCTGAGATTGCACAATGGTTTACAACAGCTTGGAGTGTTTATTTTATTTATTATTAGTGATGTGCTGAAATGCCTTCTGTATTTTTTCTTGAGCATTCTGTATTCATTTATGAAGAAGGTCGCTTTCAAAATTTATGAAAAGGAAGAGAAAAATTTGGGGACAATTACCTGACCTCCTAGCCGCAGAGACCCTGCTGCTTACCGGGATGGAGAGTGGAAGAGACAAGGTGATGGGGTTGCTGCTGCTGTGCAAACGCAGTGGTGCTAATACGGTGTCCCTGCGGGCACTTTTGCACACTGCTGATACCCCTCCTTGTCCTTCTCACTCTTCCCCCCAGTAAGCTGCAGTGACCAGGGCTGGCCCAATACATTTTGGCACCTGAGGCAAACCACAAAATGCTGTCCATCCCCTGGCCAGGGTAGAAGGGGTGTGAGTGAAGATCTACAGGGGTGGCAGCAGAGGGTGGTGCATACTTTGGAGGCCGGGTATGCTACCCTGGTGGATTCTGCCGCCTGAGGTAGTTGCCTCACCTTGCCTTGTGGATGGGCTGGCCCTGGCATTGACTCTGCCAATGGGAGGTCAGGTAAATTCTACCACTCTATCCTGCCATTCTGCTATTGTTTACATTACAGTGGTACCTCGGGTTAAGAACTTAATTCATTCTGGAGGTGTGTTCTTAACCTGAAACTGTTCTTAACCTGAAGCAGCACTTTAGCTAATGGGGCCTCCCACTGCTGCTGCGCTGCCGGAGCACGATTTCTATTCTCATCCTGAAGCAAAGTTCTTAACCCAAGGTACTATTTCTGGGTTAGCGGAGTCTGTAACCTGAAGCGTCTGTAACCTGAAGCGTCTGTAACCCAAGGTACCACTGTACTTTCAAGTCAAGAGGTGTTTTTGAGTGTTCTTTCCTTCACTCTGAAAATAATCTCACCGGGGTCTGCACTCTTCAGGCTCCAGCTAAAGCCCTGCAGAAGACCATCATGAACACTCCTGCTGTGGAGAATGGAGATTGATTGCTCTAACCAGAGGCTGGAGCCCATTGCTTGCAGAAGACATTGGAAATTAGGGCCATATGTGGTGTACTATAACCTGCTCCTCTCTGGACATAAGGCCACAAAAAATAGGCCACGAGCAATCTGGGGTGGAGGAGGGACTTGCTGATTGAAAGGTCGGCGGTTCGAATCCCTGCGGCGGGGTGCGCTCCCGCTGCTCGGTCCCAGCGCCTGCCAACCTAGCAGTTCAAAAGCACCTCCGGGTGCAAGTAGATAAATAGGGACCGCTTACCAGCGGGAAGGTAAACGGCGTTTCCGTGTGCGGCTCTGACTCGCCAGAGCAGCAATGTCACGCTGGCCACGTGACCCGGAAGTGTCTCCGGACAGCGCTGGCCCCTGGCCTCTTAAGTGAGATGGGCGCACAACCCCAGAGTCTGTCAAGACTGGCCCGTACGGGCAGGGGTACCTTTACCTTTTAATCTGGGGTGGAATAAGCACATGTATGCATGGCCAGGGGGTTTTTCAGCCAGAACTCACCAGAATTGTATTCCAGCACCTCTCAGCTAGGCCCCGAAAGTGGGGGAAGAGACCCTCCCAGAGCATGAAGGGGATATCCTCTACAGCAGGGGTCCCCAAACTAAGGCTCGCAGGCCGGATAAGGCCCGAGGGACTTGTTTATCCGGCCCATGGCGACACCCACTGCCCACTCTTACCAAGACGCTGCACCGACTTGGAAGTGCATCGTAAATAGCATGTGTGCACACATATGGGCACGCACTCCCCTGCCCTCCAGCCCACCACACGATCGGCGCTGGAGACACTGGCCCGAGGTGCAGTAAGTTTGCTGACCCCTGCTCTACGGACTCCAGAGAGGCATAGGCGAGCTGGAGGCGCAGCAGGGCTTTGCTGAGGCTCTTCAGCCTCCCAGCTAACAGCTGATGTGTGGAAAAGATGCGCCTCAGCTGAGCAAGCCCCCACAGTGCTCTGGCTCACGGGAATCAGAGAGTCATGGGGGGAGCTCATGAAGCTGTTCCGCTGAGGCATGGGTTGTCTCAGTTCTGTTGTTTGAACAAAACTTCACCTTCCTGGAATCCTCCATGTGTGGTTCTGTGCCCTTGAAATGTGCAATGTATGCATCATTCTGATCATCAGATGGGCAGGGTATATAAAAAAAATAATCATTATTATCAGCATTATTCCATTTTCTCCCCATCAGAGACATCTCCTGCATTAAAATACATAGAAGCAGATAAATGGGATGACTCTTTGCAGCAAATAGCCAAAAGGTTCCTGTCCTGCTTTACCTTTCCCACCACCCCATTTTATTCTAGAAGTTTAGATGTAGCACAAATATATAAGAAAGTGCAGGGAAATAAGTTACGAAATTAAAATAAAAGGGCCTCCTTGTGCTTTCAAAAATGATCTCTGAGCTAAGTACGATAAAGAAGAAGGCAGATGCTGCTGAAATGGTAGAAACCACAAATAACATTTTTGAATTATTTCCCAAATAGGTCATCACAGCAAGAAAACAGCAGCACAATTGGAGATGCATAAATTGATCACCACATGTCTAAAACCCAGCGAATTTCTCTTATTTTTCCTGTTGATCCCACTTTAGAGAGCAGTTCAGCAAATTGCTGAGCCTGGGTCCTCATGATTTTCTCTCTCTCCAAGGTATCCCTTTCTACCAGACCTCATTTGTAAGCTTCAAGTGGTTTGAAGCAGGAGTTAGTGGGCATGAGTTAGTAAAATATGATCAAACTTGAAATAGCCAGGCCTATTCTGTAGAGAGGCCTGAATTACACTTTCAAGTTCAATGCTGTAGACATATTTTTAACCTGAGTATCATGTTCATTATAAAAGGAATAAGACATTTGGCCCTATTTGACAGAACACAGAAAAATTGTAGTCTATCATAGAATCACAGAATCTTAGAGTTGGAAGGGACCCCCAAGGTCATCTAGTCCAACCCCTGCAATGCATCCATGGCAGATGGCCATCTGACCTCTGCTTAAAACCCTTCAAGGAAGGAGAGTCCACCACCATTTGTGGGAGTCTGTTCCACTGCTGAACAGCTCTGACTGCCGGAAAGTTTTTCTAAGTGGTTAGTCGGAATCTCCTTTGCGTGTTGAGGTCCCCAATCCACCCCCCAAAATAACTCACAACGGACACGTAATTTTTGTTTAAGATTTTTGGCATGATTTTGGCCACAACTTTATTAAAATACAAACTGTGAGTGGTTGTTTAGGCATTGGTTAAGACTATCTGTCCCCCCGCCTGGGGACAGAACTGACTTCCGGGCACCACCGAAAGACAGTGCGGGGGAAAGCAAGTCGGGGAAGAATTGGAGCTGAGACACAGACCCTCAACTCTCACCCGCCTGCTCCCCGAAGTCTTGCCGGCCCTAGTCCCATTCCAGGGATTGGACGAAAAGATGGCAAGCCCCAGGATTCCTTTAACGGAATTCCCTTTCCGCAGCAACCATGGAGGGGCAGGCCCAGCCTATCCTGAACCCCTCCATGGAGGGGTAGGCCCAGCCTATCCTAACCCCTCCTCCACCAGATTTATAACCAATGCCTAACCACAACCTTACAAGTTGTGACGATTTCCTACGCAGTAGGCAAAAACCACCCAGCCAGCCAATTTGCCAGGTGGAAAAATTCCTACCAGGCCCCTGCTCAAAGGCATCATCTTGGTTACCCTCCTCTGCACATGTTACAGCTTGTCAACATCCTTCTTAAGCTGTGGAGCCCAGAATTGGAAACAGTATTCCAGGTGTGGTCTGACCAAGGCAGAATAGAGTAGGACTATTACTTCCCTTGATCTGGACACTATACTTCTGTTGATGCAGCCTACAATAGTGTTAGCCTTTTTTAGCTGCTGCATCACACTATTGACTTATGTTAACCTTGTGGTCCACCAAGACCCCTAGATCTCTTTCACATGTACTGCTAGTAAGCCAGGTGCCCCCCATCCTATATTTGTCCATCTGGTTCTTCCTGCCTAAGCGCAGAACTTTACATTTGTCCCTATTGCAAATAAATTTGTTAGCTTGTGCCCAGTTCTCCAATCTGTTAAGGTCATTTTGAATTCTGGTTCTGTTGTCAGCAGTATAGGCTACCCCTCTCAGTTTGGTGTCATCTGCAAATTTGATGAGCATCCCCTCAATTCCTTCATCCAAATCATTTATAAAAGACATTGAACAACAACGGGCCCAGGACAGATCCCTGCACCACCCCACTTGTCACTTTTTTCCAGGATGATGAGGAACCATTAATGAATACTCTTTGGGTTCTGTCAGTCAACCAGCTACAAATCCACTGAACAGTTATTTCATTCAACCCACATTTCATCAGCTTCCTCACAAGAATATGATGGGGGATTTTGCCAAATGCCTTACTGAAATCAAGATACACTACATTTCTCTGATCTACCATGTTTGTAATTCGATCAAAAAAAGAAATCGGATTGGTCTGGCATGACTTCCCTGGTATCAATGTCAAGCTCAGTAGTTACCTGGGTCTCCCCCCCCCCTTTTTGGGGACAATGTACCCATGTTTGAATAAGCATGAGATTGTAAATATATTCTTCTTAGTTATATGTTTATGAAAGTAAAGTTCTTTTGAATATAAAAAATCTGGACATTGTATAGCCTTTACAAAGAAGCTATCAATCACCTAGAAGAGTTATTTAGCTTCCCAACTGTAAGCTACTCTGCTACTTTGCATATCATCAAAATTTATTGTAATATACATAACAAATCAGTAATCAGTTATAAATAGAATATAGGTGGGAACTTGCTTGAGATGAGCCATGGGTTTCTCCTGATGTACTGGAGAAAATTAATCAGGTCCCATTCCCCCCCCCCCCCATAATTACACCAATATCAGATGAACCTTTCTGGATAAAGCCAAGGGTTCGTCTAGCCCAGCATCCTATTCTCCAATGAAGTCAACTAGATTCCTCTGGTAAGCCCAAAGTAGGGCATGAATGAAGGCAATAGCCTCAAGTAAGAACTCTCCTCCTCATACTGTCCATCGTCTGTAATACAGTCGACCCACAACTTGAGCACATTTAACTTGTGTGCAGTCAGCTTTATGAACTTAGCAAAAAAATAAAAAAATAAGAAGGAGCATTCAGGAAAAAAGTGTTTGCCAACACCACCCACCATTGCACCCAATATGTTTTGAATGTTAACTCCCACATAAATTGAAGTATTTTTTGCCTTTGAACTCACACTCAAAAGGACTACAAATTTACAGTGCTATCATATGCATATCTATTAAGAAGCATGTGTTTTGACACCCCAGCAAGGGATATTGTCATTAGGGATGTTGGAGAATTCTGATGGTGTTTGTTTATTCATCCCATGTCCACAACTGGTGTTTGCGGTTGTTTTTGCTTTCAGTCTGTGAATGATAAATAAGTGATTACATTTCCCCCTATTTGCATTGTGTTTTCCTTTGCACTGAAATGAATGGGATGGAATAATGTAATGATATTGTAATATAACTATGATAAGTGCATAAACTAGATAATTTCAGCAGGGTGAACAATGAATTATTAACATAGGTCTTTGGTGGAAGATGAACTGCAGAAGAACAGAAACAGTGTTATATGTGAAGAATAGAGGGTAGAACAGATAATGATGGTTTATTATATCCCTTGTCATTCATACACACACACACACACACACACGTCCCTCTGTTTCTCTCTCTCTCTCTCTCTCTCTCTCTCTCTCTCTGTGTGTGTGTGTGTGTGTGTGTGTGTGTGTGTCCTAATAACAAGGACAGGGGCAAGGAAATAGGGAGCACCCCAAGACAATAGGGAAACATGAAACATGAATTTTCATAAGCTAAGGGTTTAAGACCTACACAGGTAAGTAGATATCTGTCTCAGCTAAAACAATTTTGTAAAATTTACTCAGAATCTGTAATTTCTGTTTTCACCAGCAGTGAATCTGGCAAGATAGAAAAAGCTTAGGGGGTGGGATCATCATGAGAGACTTGTAATACATGTTTTAAACAAGTACTGAATATAAACATTCATCATTTGTAGAATGAAAACAGTGCAAAACAAAACATAATATTCTGATGATATCAGTTACCTCCTTTGCCAGGCCCTAGAGACTAGACCAAGAATGATTATAATAACAAACATTTTACAGGCAGTTGGTTCTGATAATATGGGGTAAATATTTTTTTTTCTTACCCAACAAAGAGAATGTTTTGAAATTGGTCACAAGCATTATCAAGATAAAAGTACCTAAAATGAGGCAAACAAGGGTGGAATCACTCATTTCCTTTTTAATGCACACTTATTTAATTATCATTTAACTCAGTGGGACTTACTTCTGAGTAAAGATACTTAGATCACAGGTTGTGAATTTCTTTGGACCTATTTGCACATTTGCAAACCAAATAAACTGCCATGGGCACCACCCACATACCCCAGCCAAGCACACACCACAACCTGTTCTATTAGCTATTACAGAATGCTTCTTTTAAGCCTACTTCATAGGGAGGGCAGAGGACACCCGCAAAGGCCTCTGTGGGTGCAGATGTATCCATGGGTGCCATGTTGGCAACCCAGGTAAGCAAGAGAATATATTTTGGTAAAGTTTGTAATGCCACAAGGTGGTGAGAGGAGACAGTTTCCTGATATGTTGGTTTATAATAGTGGCCCTACCATAAAGCAGAGCAGGAAAGGGCCCTAACTCAGCAGCAGAGAATATGCTTTGCATGCAGAAGGTCCCAAGTTCAACCCCTGGCATTCCTAGGTGGTGCTGAGAGAGAAACCATGGAGAGCTCTGCCAGTGAACAATAGTAGACAGTACTGAGCTAGGTGAACCAATGGTCTGACTCAGTAGCATCCCATGTTCCTTGTGAGGCAGATACAGAGGGGTAGGAAGCCAACAGAGCTGAATTAGTCTGCTGCCCTGTGACACAGTAGAGCATGCTGTCCTGTCCCCAGTGCTGAAATGCCGCTGCCAGTCTGGTTAGCTTTTAGGCTAACCAGAATTCTTGTCCATTGCCTCAGGCAGCTGAATGTCTTGAACTGGCTCTGTTGATGTAGCTGTTTCAGAAGGTATGTATTCCCCATTCCCAGAAACTGTAACTACTGTTTAAATCCTTCTTATTTCAAAACTACATGTGGATTAGGCAAAACAAACTGGAGGAGCAAGGATAGCATGTGTACATCCCCCAGTGTTATTTTCTCATTGGAGCAACAGATGCTTTTTGAACTATTGTAAGGTCAGCTCAGAAAGTTTGTGCCTACATTCTTTTGGTTCCTTCAGACATTATATTGGAGAGCCAGTGCTACCAGAAATTGCTGTGTGGACCTATGTGTGAGAAGGGTGGTGTCAGATTTTTGGAAGTTTCTTTCTCAGCCTATCATGTATGCAAGGATTGAACAGGATCTGTTCTGTGCCCTGGGTCAGTTGTATATGAGAAACTGAACCAAACTGGGTGCATTGAACAATCATGTCTTTCCTTTACCTCTCCCCCCCCCCCTTTCTCCTGAAGCAGCAGCTGCATGGCTGCAGGTTCAGGTACAGCCTAAGGGTATAATTCTACTGAAAACATATACTGCTTAACTGTCAGCTTAGTTGTCACAGCTTCTGCCACACAACTTTGGGGGTGGTATGTGAGAACTCTGCTTTACAGTTCCCAACACCACTCTCAAGGATGAAATAGGGTTCCTTGTAGAGAGAAGTCAGTAGACACCTACAGAGGGGAATCATTACGTACCAACATTACACACTAAAAAAATAATCAGTCTAGTCCCTTTCTCTCTTCACCCACATACACTATGCTTCAGGTGCCACATATCACAATACATGTTAAGGAGTCTGTGGCCTGGTGGTAACATATGCTGTTTGCCCCACTAAGGCTCCTTAGTGTTTACACTTAGAGTTGGCAGAACTGTAAAGGACCTCTATCTAAAACTACCCTGACCACTTATGCATTACCAAAACACAGGGAATGTTGTTGTTGTTTAGTCGTTTAGTTGTGTCCAACTCTTCGTGACCCCCTGGACCAGAGCACGCCAGGCACTCCTGTCTTCCACTGCCTCCCGCAGTTTGGTCAAACTCATGCTGGTAGCTTCGAGAACACTGTCCAACCATCTCGTCCTCTGTCGTCCCCTTCTCCTTGTGCCCTCCATCTTTCCCAAGATCAGGGTCTTTTCCAGGGAGTCTTCTCTTCTCATGAGGTGGCCAAAGTATTGGAGCCTCAAGCCTTCGACAATATTTCTTGGAGCTTTATGAGGAAGAATCTTCAGGGTATGGGGGTAGGCCAAGGGTTTGAAAATGGTATAGGTGCAATATATTCTGAGCAAAAAGCTAAACTAATTGTAAACAATGTGGTTACGGAAGAATTTAAGATAGAAAAAGGGACATGTCAGGGGTGCCCAATCTCCCCACTACTTTTTATATTAGTCCTGGAGGTTCTGCTGAACATGATCAGAAGAGACCAGTTGGTTAAAGGTGTACAGGTCGGAGCCAAACAGTACAAATTGAGAGCATTTGCAGATGATCTTGTACTTACATTACAAGAGCCAGAATCTAGTACTAAAAGGGTTTTAGAATTAATTCAAGAGTTTGGTCAAGTAACAGGATTTAAACTGAATAAGTAAAAAACTAAGGTATTAGAGAAAAATTTAACAGCTATCGAAAAAGAGGTTTCAGAATGAGACAGGTCTAACTGTGGTCAAGAAAGTGAAATATTTGGGGATTAACATGACAGCTAAAAATGTGAATTTATTTAAAGATAATTATGAGAAATGTTGGACAGAAGTGAAAAAAGATTTAGAAATCTGGTCAAATTTGAAGCTTTCCTTGTCTGGTCGAATTACAGTTATAAAGATGAATGTATTGCCTAGAATGTTGTTTTTGTTTCAAACATTGCAAATTGTGGACAAGATGGACTGTTTCAAGAAGTGGCAGAAAGATATTTCTAAATTTGTCTGGCAGGGCAAGAAACCCAGAATAAAATTTAAGATTTTAAATGATGCAAAGGAAAAGGGGGGATTTGCCCTGCCAGACTTTAAACTTTATTATGAATCAGCAGCTTTCTGCTGGTTGAAAGAGTGGCTGCTTCTTGAGAATACAGACATTTTGGATTTAGAAGGTTTTAACAATATTTTTGGGTGGCATGCATATTTGTGGTATGACAAGGTTAAAGCCCATAAATCTTTTAAAAATCATATTGTCAGGTAAGCATTGTATAATGTTTGGATTAAATATAAAGACTTGCTGGAAAATAAAACCCCAAGGTGGTTGTCCTCAATGGAGGCAAAGGCTGTGAAAAGACTCAATATGGAGTCCAAATGGCCGAAATATTGGGAAATTCTGGAACAAGAAGGGGATAAACTGAAATTGCAGGGTTTTGAGAAATTAAGAGATAAAGTGCGAGACTGGCTTCATTATTACCAAATAATGGAGGCTTACAAGTTGGACAGGAAAATTGGCTTCCAGGTGGAAAAATCAAAATTGGAAACAGAATTGTTAGAACCCAAAATTAAGAATTTGTCAAAAATTTATAACTTGCTGTTGAAATGAAATACGCAGGATGAAACGGTTAAATCAGCCATGATCAAGTGGACACAAGATATTGGTCATAACATTATGTTTGCTGACTGGGAACAGTTGTGGACCACCGGTATGAAATTTACGGCATGTAATGCCCTAAGAGAGAATATTATGAAAATGATTTATAGGTGGTACATGACCCCAGTCAAGCTTGCAAAAATTTACCACTTGCCTGATAATAAATGTTGGAAATGTAAAGAAAATGAAGGTACATTCTTTCACCTTTGGTGGACGTGCCCAAGGATTAAGGCTTTCTGGGAAATGATATATAATGAAATGAAAAAGGTATTTAAATATACCTTCCTGAAGAAACCAGAGGCCTTTCTCCTGGGCATGGTCGGCCAATTGGTGCCAAAGAAGGATAGAACATTCTTTATGTATGCTACAACAGCAGCAAGAATACTCATCGCAAAGTACTGGAAGTACTACCCACCTTGGAAGAATGGCAGATGAAGGTGATAGACTATATGGGACTGGCAGAAATGACTGGCAGAATCCGAGACCAGGGAAGAGAGACGGCAGAAGAAGATTGGAAGAAATTTAAGGACTATCTTGGAAAATATTGCAAGATTAATGAATGTTAGAATGATGATGGTTTAGAAAATTAAGGGGTTTATCAGCTGTAATGATTAAGTAAAAAGAAAAGAAAGGTTAAAAACTAAATGAAAATTAAGGGAGAGGATTTGTTGAATTAATAATTAGAAATTGGAATACAGAAATGGGAGGTATGAGGAGGTCGGGGAAGTAAGTTATAAGAAAATAAGGGAATGAAACTTTTCTTGTTTTTAAATAGTTTTTAGTTTTGTATTTTGTTTTTTATATATGTTATTTTTTGTGTTTGTGTTTTGTTTTTATTACTGTTTTTTTTGTATAACTTTTGAAACTTTAATAAATATCTTCTAAAAAAAAACAAAGTACTGGAGCCTCATGAGGCTTAACAATCTACCTCACCCAAAGCCAACTTAAAAAAACAAGGGCAAAAGAGGGCACATATATTATTTGTTCATTTACATGTGTAGGTGCAAACTTATAAATCATAACAACACATCACACTATACTTGTGGGGACTGTGACACAATGACCTGTGCGCCTGCATAGTCAGCTGTCTGCTGATGGCCAACTTCAAGGCCCTTGCTTCTACTTCTTATAGTTCTTTACTTAAAACCAGACTTGGACTTAAAAGAAGGTAAAGGACCCCTGACAATTAAGTCCAGTCGTGAACGATTCTGGGGTTGCGGCGCTCAACTCGTTTCTCCGTAAAGAGTTTTTCTGGGTCATGTTGTCAGCATGACTAAGCCGCTTCTAGCAAACCAGTGCAGTGCACAGAAACACTGTTTACCTTCTCGCCAGAGCAGTACCTATTTATCTACTTGAACTTTGACGTGCTTTCAAACTGCTAGGTTGGCAGGAGCTGGGACAGAGCAACAGGAGCTTACCCCATTGCGGGAATTCGAACCGCCAACCTTCTGATCGGCAAGTCCTAGGCTGAGTAGTTTAGACCACAGAGCCACCCACGAGACTTGGACTAGACAGCCCTTAAGAACAGAGGATGGTCCTTTGACAACCTTCAAAGAGAGTTCTGTAAAGTAAGACATGGGGCCACCTTTTGGAAAGCAACGATCAAACCAGCATGGTCATTATGGGGCTTGGAAAACTGGCCCTTTGACAGGAACAAGGCAGCAGGGCAGCAGTTCACTGCAGATCTGTTAATGAACAGCCACATCCTTGTGTTGTCAGCTATCAACACTATGATTTTGATAGCACTATGAAGGACCTTATATAGTTAAAATAATTTAAGCAAAATGTGACGGACAGCAGAGCCAGACCAGAGTCTGGTGATGCAGTTCCTCTGAAACTCCACCCGAGGGCTGGAGCCTCTCTCTGATTGGCTACAGAGTCAGTTGGCCACAGAGGGGGCGGAGCCAGCACTTTGAGGGAGATATAAAAGGAGCCGTTTCTGAGGGAGTTGGTTAGATAGGGTTTGGTTTTGAGATAGGGCTAAGGTTCAGCTTAAGAGATAGGGTTTGATTGGAGTTGGGAAATGGGGAGTGAGATAAGGAGGAGAACTGGTTCTGAGTGAAGTTAAAGATACCCACTGAGGAGTCTATCCATAGCGAGAGGACAGAGCCTCACAGCTTGGAGAGGGAGACCAGGTTGAGGGTCTGGGAAAGGAATACAGACAGGAGTGTCCTGGGAGGGTTGAGTCTGAGCTGGGAGAGATAGATCCTGTGGGAATTCAGGCTCCCTAGCCAGGAAGGGGGAGGTCTTCTAGGTACTGAAGACTCCCGAACCCAGTGACAAGGGGTGAGGATGGTCAAGAGAGTGGGCAACTGAGAAGATGTGCCCCCCCCCACATGAACCAAAGCATTAAGCTGTGAAGGAAGCTGTGTTGTAATAAAAGTATTTAAAGGAACCACCTGTCAGAACAAAGTAACAGAAACTGGTTACAACTGGTAACAACTGGTACAACTGGTTTTGAGTGAAGAGAGGTTAAGAGAAGCTGTCACTATAACATTGTGTTTAAGCCTGAGACATCCTATAGTTAAAGTAAATAAGTTAACTTCTACCTGAAAGATTGTATTTCTGGACCCACTTTGTTTCATAACCTTCTTTTTGTTTAATGAACTTTTCTTGTTTGTTTGTTTGTTTGTTTGTTTGTTTGTTTGTTTGTTTGTTTGCTTGCTTGCTTGCTTGCTTGTTTTCTGCCTGAGACTCTAAATCATCAAGTTTTCCCTCACACAAGTCCCCCACTAGATAATATGTGGTAAATTGTAGAATAATGTGTAATTGGTATACTGTGAGGTGGTGCACTATATTTAATTGGGGGCAGTTAGCGGGAGTGGATCCACCACATTATTAATTGGTGGTATTAAGTGGTGGGTCCGCTACACAAAGGATCTGAGATGAAGGAAATAACCAAATGAAAACAAAAGAGAAGAAAGACAAGCACTTTGCTGCAGGCATCCTTTCTGCGCAGAGTGCAAACCACAGTGAGAATATCAACCAAGGGTCTCTCAGGTTGCTCTGGCTGTATGTGATGACAGACAGGCTTTGAGGAACATAGTTCAATGAGTATGTGAAAAGAGAGGCTTAAAAAAAAAGATCCTCCCTTCTCAAATGGTGCTATATACTGTCTGCTGAAGGATTATGTTCCTTTTATCTTAACCTCATGCAGATGAAAAGTAACAAATGCATCATCTTCACACAGGGTTGGCAGACGTGTATGTGTTGTAGATGAGATCAGCTTCACCCGACTGAGGCTTGAAATACACCTGCAAAATATATAAGCCATCTGAATAAATATAGTAGGCCTTGTGGGCTGATTCAGTTACTTTTGAGGATGATGATGAAAACCAGGAACTCCAGCCCTATGTCACCTGTTAAGTAGCTCATCTTCCCAAGGTTTTCTAGAAAATCTCAGGGTCTCTGCATGCATTCTTAAAGAACATCAGGAAAGACCAAGGGCTGGATCTACATTGACCTTTTAAACATTATTAGAATGATATTAGATATATTGTTCTTAAAAGTCATAGGGTATGCTGGTAAAATAAAAAAGTGTGCATGCACACGAAAGCTCATACCAAGAACTAACTTAGTTGGTCTTTAAGGTGCTACTGGAAGGAATTTTTTTTGTTTTGACTATGGCAGACCAACATGGCTACCTATCTGTAACCAATAACTAACTTAGTTGGTCTACTGGTGCTACTGGGAGGAACTTTTATTATTATTATTTATTTTATTTGGCAAAATAAAAATGTTCCTTACCTTATTTTTGCCCATCAAAACACAGTTTTCCTACTGCTGGTTCCTGGTTGCTCTGCAGTGCTCTCCGGTTTCACTATTTCTTTGTCTGTCACACCTTATTATATATTGTGTTCTTTATTCTTATTGCATTGTTTACAAAATAGAACTTATCCTCTCTCAACGTATAAATAAGCCAAATGGCTTAAAGGCTGCTAGAATGTCTTATTTGTGTCTATTAAGAGCTTTAAAAAATGCTACTAATCATCTGAAAGACAAGTTTCTCTAGACTCATAATAAACATAAACATTCTTGTGAAGCACCAATATAATGGCCACATGGATATTTTCTTTTGTTGCATAATGGATCACAATCCTATACAAGTTTGCTTGTATTGCTCCCCCCCTTTCTGTACACCACATGGTGGTACATCATACCAGCGTGAGTTTTATGAGAACTGGATCAGGCCTATCTAATCCAGAATCCCAAGACCATTGCGGTCAACCAGATGTCTATGGACAAAACCCTTTGATGCTGTTTGCCCTCCATCAGTTGGTGTTCTGTGGCATTCTGTCTCTGATCCTGGGTACAGTCATCATGACTAGTAGCCATTATCTAGGCTAGCCTTATTCTCCATGAATCTGCCTAACCCTCCTTTTAGAGCCATTTGATAGTATTCACTACATACTGTATTGTGGTACCAAATTCCATACTTTAGCAATGAACTTTCTTTAACAGTTCTGAATCTCCCACTATGCCGTACCAACAGAGACAAATGAGAAGTATGGAGAGTCGAGGCCTTGAAGTTGCTCATCAATAGTTTGCAGCTGGACAGCAGACCGAGCAGGGAGACAAGCTTCTCTGCTATGATTCAATGTGTTGCATTTCCTTTTAAACTGCAGCTCTTATTTCAAATGACTGAAATACATACAATACACACACACAAACAGATTATTAGTGCTTTAGGGTTTGTGAAAAATGAGGTGTGGGTACTCATATATTGAGAAAAGCTTCATTGGTACCAGCACAAAATGGGTTGATAACAGTGCTGCAGGACTGAGATAAAATATGTGACAGATAAGAGTAAGTAACTATGTCCCACTGCAACCTCCTCATACACTAAGATTTTCTGTTAAGGCGCTTCTTCATGAAGGAGTGGAGACCAGAGGTCCACTTTGGAGAGCCAGGCTGGAGCCATTTTATAGACTGAAGCCATTTTAAAAGGAGCAAGCTAAAAAGGCTAAAAGCTATCTCTCTTCTGTTTGCAAAAGCATTCTTTGTAAATGCAGCAAATGTGGTCAGAACATTTCACACCTGTAGCTAGCTGCTGACCAAAATTCTGGTAAACAGACCGAGAATAGAGCGAACAACAGGAAAGATGTAGCCCACCACAAAATAAGGTGAGAACACAGATGGTCAGGATGTGGTTTTACAAGGAATTGCAAATAGGTCAAGAGGATTATAAGCTCGCAGTGCCACCTAGTGGATAATGCAGCTTGGAACCGAAGGGCCACCATCAATTCTTTAATTGGTTGAGCTTCAATGAATATGCATAAAGGGGAATGTCGGGGGGGGGGGCCCTGAACTTTGCTTTGCCTAAGGGGATAAAAACTGTCTGCCCCTGGTGTTCGGGGGCATTCTCTCATTTTTCCTGAATGCACCCCTTTGCTTTATTTGTCTGACAAGTTAAACCAAAGTCAATAAAACTTGTGTTTTAAAAATATTGCTGCCTGGATTTTTCCATTCTGGTCTAGATTCTGAAGTCTCTAACATTTCTGGTGCCACAGGTGACTCGGATCAAGGACCTTAAGTCCTCAAAAAGACCAGAAGGCAGCTCCCTTGTCCTTTTCTAGGCAGGACGCAGGGGAAGAGCCAATAGGCCGCTTTCCTGGCGCCACCGAGGTTTTTCTTCGGAGGAGGGCGAAGCCAATTTGACCCTTCTGCTGGATCCTGTGAGAGGAGACAACGGATTGAAGGACCGAGGTTGACAGGGCAGGAGGAACCAGCCGGCTGGGGTGAGTACATGGCAAAGGGCCCTGAGGACATAGGAAACCTCCTTTTCTAAGGAGAAGGGACATCTTGATCACATGTCCAAGCGTGCTTGGTGGCAGTAAGGGAAGGATTGGCCCCTAATACCCACCCACGCTTAAGGATTTAAAGGAAGGCAGAAGGAAAAAGGGGGGGGGACCGGGAGGCTAGTGTGTGGTACAGCGTCCAGTGAAAGAGGCACTTGGTGCGTGTGTGTGTGCAACCCCAGGGTATTCCCCTGGGGTAGAACCAATAAGTACTTCGTTTCCCAGCAGCGCGAGCTCGACTGGGCGAGGAAAGTTGGGAACTGCGTGTCTGTGTGTTTGGTGTTTGGGGACGCTGCACAAGGGCCATATTAAATATGGGAGGGGTGGCTCAAAAGGTCCGGTAACTCCCCTACAGTGTATGCTGAACAATTTCAAGAAAGGATTCAGCGGAGACTATGGCGTTGTGATGACGCCAGAATGCTTGCGCACTCTGTGTGAACTGGGAAGTAACATAGGGGCCCTAACTGGGACAGGGCAACAAGGGGTATCTTTGAGGCTGAGTATCTATTTAGGGAAGAGTTTCAGACTCAGATTCAGCTTTGGGAGCGATGGAGGGGATCGCTCCAGAGATCCCTTAGGTTATCCAAGTTAGTATACAGAACTAGAGTGTATACAAAGGTTTCAGATCTCTGTACCTCAATGAAGGCAAGAGTTCAGCCAGGCAGAGCTGGAGAATTCTCTGCTGAGCTGTGGCTTTGGTAGTAAGGCAAGCCTCCTAGTTTCTCCAAAGCCCATTACTGAACTGGGAAGCACATGAGCCTTGCAGACCTCCAATAGTTTTGATCCCTATAGTAACTACAGCTTGACCAGGGAGAGCTGGGTACCTCTGTGACCAGCGGCAGTTTGGAACACATCAGGGAAACCACCAGCAGCCCCCTAGCTTCTCTGATGACCAGTGAGAGGTGGTCTATGGCTAGGAAATACGAAATGGTTTCAGACCTATAGCAGTTACAGTTGAGACAGGGAGGGCAATTTAATTGGTGTCCTTAACCAGGCACCAGCTGGATGGCTCAGTGTTTAGGTGTGTCTCAGAGAACACTGCAATAGACCCCTAGTTTGAGGCTCAGGCAGAGGAGCCTCAAGAGAGGACCTGCATCTTTGTGGCCACCACAGTTGACAAGTTAGTTGCCACAGAAAAAAGATGAAGGAAGGCATGAAGAAACAAGCCGGATACCTGAAGCTGACACAGGGTGTGAGCAGCCATGTGGCAGGTGTCTGTTGGAAGAAATATTAGAAGTTAAAAAACAAACAAAAAAAACTGCACAGAACCAAAAGAGGAAGAAGAGCTTTCTCCATTTAACTTGGATGAGTTTGTGAACATGGATGAAGTTCTAGAGGTTCACGTGATAATAGAGAACCCCCCCCCAACCCCCTGGCTGAAGAAATATAAGACTGATCAATGCAAAATTAAGGAGCACAGGCAGGAAAACGCCTCAAGAAGCCCATTTACCAGGGATCCGAGGCAAAAGTCCTGGCCCCACCCCCATATGATCCAAGTGCCGTGGTGGCCCCCCTTGGGAGGACAGGGACAGCCCCATATCCTCAAAGCTCCACCGCTGCCCCGATATGCAGCCCCAGGAGCCAAAGCAGGAAAGGGGGGGGCTGCCAGCCAGCCCAGAAGTACACAAGGCAGAGCCCAGTGACCAGGTCCTGGATGAATTATACCCCAGTCTTAAAGAATTGAGGAAAAAGATGAGCAAATACAGAAGTTTGACCACTATGTATCGAGATGCTGCAGACGCTTATCACAGGGGTCGAGAAAAAGCCTTTGGAAAGTACCTAAAACAGTGCAGATCCAATCAGCCCACGTCCAGTGTAGAGGCAGGGACAGCAGTCCTGACCCCCCTTCGCGTGGTTTTTGACAATCCACCACCTCCACCCCCTGCACCTCCGGCAGGGCAAGACGGTGCTCAAAATGTCCCTGCCCCACCTGCCCCGCCACCGCAGCCTAGGACATTCACCCTTCAATATGTCCCCTTCACCACCATTGATTTGATGAATTGGAAGACCAGACCCACACCCCTGCGTTTGCTGAGAAGCCCCAGGCAGTGGTGGACTTGCTGTCCTCTATATTTGCAGCACATGAGCCTACCTGGACAGACTGTCAGCAATTGCTGAACACTCTCTTTACTTCAGAGGAAAGGAGGAGAATTAATACACAGGCTCTAGAACACCTAAAAGAACAGCAGGTTCAGGAGGCAGAGTGGCCTCACCGATATCCCTTAACCAACCCACAGTGGGACCCAAATAATGTGGACAATCGCAATGCTCTAAGTACCTATCATAGGACAATGTGCAAAGGACATTAGAACCAAAATCCAAAAACAGCCTGGGTTCCAGGGCATGTCCAGATCTCAGATCATGGCCATCGCCCAGAAGGTGTTTGAACAAAGAGGAGAGGCTGAGAAGAGGGGAAAAAAGCAGTGGAGGAAAGAAAAGGCAGCAGTGTTAGGCACGGCAATGGCTCACAGCCCAGGGATCCGAGGGGTCCGCCGTAGCCATTCAGAGACCCGCAGCCAAGGGGGAGGAAGATGCCTGCTCAGCAACAGCAAGGCCATAAGAATTACCCCTGTAAAAGGCTACATGGAGCCAATTGGGAAGCCTGGTCAAAACGCATGTATTACTGGCTGGCAGAAAAGCAGCTATGGGAAAGTACACAGGCTGAAACAGGCTTTGCCCAGCCCATTAAGAAGTTTACAGGCACAGTGGAGGCTTGTGAAGCAGACGTGGCTGATGCTCTAGAGAAGCCCTGGGTTGCGTGGCAGGGACTGAAGACGGCATGTCAGGCCGCAGTAGAAGCCAGACCAGAGGGACCTGGAAGCCCAGAAGGGTCTGTGGGACGCCCAGAAAGCCCAGAGGGGCCTAGAGGATGCCCAGAAAGAGTACCAAGCCCAGAGGGGGCTGAGGCTGCTTTGGGAAGTTGTTTCTACGGTTCAACGCATCTGTGTGATGGACTGTGTGTTGGAGAAAGGCTGAAAAGGCAGTTGCAAGCTGTTCCTCAGGCAATAGAGCACCCAAAAGTGGGGGTGCAGGCCAGGCAAGCATTCCAAGAGTTCTGAGGAGGCCAAAGTCTCCAAGAGTTATTTGTCCTTTGAGGTGAAGCCCAACAGCGAAAGGCATTGCCATGCAATTGGCAGCTGGATGCAAGGCTAACATCTATACTGATTCTAAATATGCCTTCTTAACCCTGCATGCGCATGGCGCCCTATGGAAAGAGCGGGGCTTGATTGGAGCCCACGGGAAAGCTCTGAAATATGGTCCAGAAGTTGAGACGTTACTAGAAGCTGTATGGGCCCCCAAAGAGATTGATGTGATGCACTGCAAAGGCCATAGCAGAGGTCGGGACATGGTCACTAGAGGCAACCGGAAAGTAGATAATGCAGCTTGTGAGGCAGCTCTGAGACCTCCACCAGTGGGCACCACCGCCCTCAACCCAGCTACCCTGTTGCCGGTAGGAGAAGGTGAGGAGCAGACGCACGATTGCATTGAGGTTATGGACACAAGACTGGACCAGGAGAAGTGGCCAGAGGAAATCGATTGGCAGACAGAGTGGCCAAGGAAGCAGCCCGGGAACCGGCCCCCGCCTCAGTTATTGGAGCAGTGGTCCCAGAAGTGATCTTAAGTACTGCTGACAAACCAGATACTATGAGTCCACCCACATGGGGCCAGATGCCACAACCAAGCAGCTGGAAAAGTATGTCTATATAGCCAACCTTTATCAACTGGCAGCCCAGATTTCCAGGAAATGCCTGCTATGCCAAAAGAATAATCCCAAAACTCACTCCAGATGATGTGGAACAGCGTTACACCCTTGATGAACATCAGTGGGCATGTCAAGAAGGAGCAACGCTCCAGGAAGGACCAGACAGCCGTGTTTTTGGTGCCCCAGCATCTGGCCAGCGTGATTGTGAAGAATTGCCACGAATCCACCCATTTGGGAAGCCCAGCTGCTAAAGCACACCTTGGGAGAATACTCTACATCACCAACCTATCTCAACTAACTGCTGCTATAACTAACTGCTGCTACATCCCAAAACTGTGTCCTGTGCGCCAACCAAGAGACTGAGACTATCACCCTTTGAACTTTTGTATGGCAGGCCACCCCCTTTCGTCCAAGACATCCCCGCCAGTTTGGGGCAGATGAAAAAATCACATCACTCAAGGACAAGTACAATCCCTTTGTTTGTCGTGTGTGTGTTTGCTTCCTTTCCAGGTATTCCCTCGAGCGTACATCGTGCAGTCCCGCGGCAGTCTCGCTGAGCCGGTTCACCAGTTCCTCTGGGTGACAGCGTCTGGCGACCCCCTCATCCCCTACTGCAGTGAAAGTAGCCGAGGTGATCCCCTGGGTACATCACACGCGTCTGAAATCCTGCTGACCCTCTGAAGCTGATCATCACCTTGTGTCTGAAGCTACCAGGAAAAGCGTTGGGCCACGGGCAACGAGATCCTGCGACTACTCATCACAAGGACAGTCACAAAGACTTTCTCTTTTCTCTCTTATTTTCTTTATTGACTTGCTCTATGTCTTATTGCCCTGACCCTACCGAGCCATACCAACCCTATTGGTCTGCTGATCTCTGCTATGACTGGTTCGTCTTGCCGGTGGTAAGAGACGGCATACTCGTTGGCTCTTGGGAACGAGGGTTCAATAGGGCGGCCACAGTACAGCATCCCACTCTCCCACTGTGGCTCTTTATTCACTGCATTGCCCAGCGCACTTGGATGTGGCTCCTCCGGAGAGCTGCAGGATCGGTCGAAATCTATCGAGTTCTAGACTGCTCTTGTGGTTGTGGGAGAATAGCCCGCTGGTTGCATGGTAAAGCGATATATCAACCCCATTTGATAAACCAGGCCCAAATCTTACTCCGGGTGTTGCATGGGAGGGTGTCTGAATCAGGTGCACATTAAAATTGCTGAACAGGTGCCTGTAAATTCTGCAGTCCCACCTGTGACTATCGTGGTGGCTCGAGTCTCCCAAAATCCCAGAATACTGCCTGAACTACTGGGCCTGGTAACTCCATACTTAATACCCTTGAATGTGGCAGGGTATTCTTGTGGCTGCATAAGAGTTGCCACCCAGTAGACAGACAGGGCACCTAGTTCCAGAAGAATTGGATGGGAGGGGTGCCCAAGGGCAGCATCCCCAACGTAGAAACTTGCTCTCCAGCAAATTTAGAAGCACCACTAGGACTTTTGGTATTGGGACCAGAACCCCTTGATATAGTCACCCCGTGTGTCAGGCCATTGCAGGGGTGGATATATTCTTGTGGGTGCAACATCATTTACGTGGAAGAAGAAGCCCCTATTGGATATAGTACTCTCCCAGGAAACCACAGGGGTCTCCACCCACCGGGAATAGTTGGGAAGTTGAGCCAAGTGGTAGGAGCTTCCGAAATAAGGTGGAGAGTCACCCCTGAGGCCCAGCGAATAATTGAATACGAATATCAGTGGGCCCTTCAGCAGTAAAAGAATATTAGGAATGGCCCCGAGTATTGGTGGGAGGAACTATGGAAATATTGGGGTTGGTGGGTAGGAGTGGTATGTATTGCCCTATTTCTTTGGATGGTCATGTATTCTTGCTGGCATGAACAATATCGTATCTGGTTGGAGAATGGGAGAACCTACCTGTGTATTGGCCAAAGCGGGAAAGAGTCCCCTGGCCTCCCATGCCAACAAATGGGGCGTCCATAACCCCTACAATAGGAGGTTACAAATGGCTGAGATGGTAGCCCATTCTGCCAATAAGTCAGAATGTCTGGTATGCACCTTGGCCCCAACAGATGCCACGAGTGGACTACCACTTCTCCCATATCCTGGCTCTCTATGACCTATAGATCCATCAAAACGAAAATGGAAACCGTAACTGGTCGGCATTTTCGTGATGGAAAGGGGGGAATGAAGGAGTGGAGACCAGAGGTCCACTTTGGAGAGCCAGGCTGGAGCCATTTTATAGACTGAAGCCATTTTAAAAGGAGCAAGCTAAAAAGGCTAAAAGCAAAAGCATTCTTTGTAAATGCAGCAAATGTGGTCAGAACATTTCACACCTGTAGCTAGCTGCTGACCAAAATTCTGGTAAACAGACCGAGAATAGAGCGAACAACAGGAAAGATGTAGCCCACCACAAAATAAGGTGAGAACACAGATGGTCAGGATGTGGTTTTACAAGGAATTGCAAATAGGTCAAGAGGATTATAAGCTCACAGCGCCACCTAGTGGATAATGCAGCTTGGAACCGAAGGGCCACCATCAATTCTTTAATTGGTTGAGCTTCAATGAATATGCATAAAGGGGAATGTCTGGGGGGGGGGCTGAACTTTGCTTTGCCTAAGGGGATAAAAACTGTCTGCCCCTGGTGTTCGGGGGCATTCTCTCATTTTTCCTGAATGCACCCCTTCGCTTTATTTGTCTGACGAATTAAACCAAAGTCAATAAAACTTGTGTTTTAAAAATATTGCTGCCTGGATTTTTCCATTCTGGTCTAGATTCTGAAGTCTCTAACATTTAAGGCCCCCAGAGCTGAGGGAAATGGGTGAAGACAAGGCCCTCATGCTACTGTTTTCTGAGCCTCCATCTAGGAATGGAGGAAAAGTCATGCAATCTGCTTTTTCCAGTGGACTGTCCCAATCTGACACTCTCACATTTGCTTTCAGATCAGAACACAATTTTCAGCCAGATTGCACATTTATTTGGTCTTCGTATTGTATTTTTCATGCACACTATTGTTCTTTTGCTTTAAAATGCACACAATTTTTTGTGGAAAATACATTGCAAAACACTGAAAAATAAGTATTTCTATATAAAAACTGTGAATTCCATGCTAATAGTGTGTCCAATTTAAATGTGAGTTTTCAATGTGTTATTTTTTTTAATAAAAAAAATCTGCACAAAATGAGATGGGACAGACCCATGATCGAATGTCAGTGAAACAGAAATGGAAAAGAATTAAACGGATTAGTCCATACATGCTACCAAGCAAAGTGCTATCTATTTTCCTGGGCTTTAAACACCTAGTGTATTTTTATTTTGACTACATTTCATTTTAGTGCTTTCCATTATTGTTGTCAAGTGTTATATCGATTACTGTTTCTTCATTGTTTGATGACTTTCAGCCTGAATGGTAGAGCAAATGTATTTTAATTCATTGATAGTAACTCAAAGCATTTTTGACCCCTCCTTTCATGACTAAGCCGCCAATCCAGCTGCTTATGCAGGGGGTGGGGAGTTCAGGTCAAGGGAGAAGATTCAGTCCTCCAGGCCTCTCAAAACTCCCTCCATGCCTGCCTTCACTCTTCAAGTGTTTCTGCCCGGCTGGTAATGTCTCTTGCAGGTGTGCATAGAGAGGAGTGTGTAGGGTGTGAAGAAACAAGACTCCTGTACAAAGGTTAAATTTACATTTGTTGCTCTGCCAACTTTTGATCCTGGCTCCACCCACCAGTGGCAGGTGGTCCTCAGAAGGTTGCCCAGAAGGAAATATGGCCTTCAGACTGAAAAAGTCTAAAGCATCCACCAGAGAACTCGATGAATTCCAAGGCATTATGCCCATATGTGGGAAACCCAGAGGACAGGATCACTAGTCTGATTCTAGAGTTTTTCTAACACGCTTCCCAGAAATAATGGTAGGATATGAGTTTAGAAGAGGAGTTGCATACTTTGAAGGACTCATAATATATTATCTCTCAGAAAACCCTAAATATGCATATAGTGTGATTGTGAAAAGATTCAATGGCTGATGTAAGAAAATTCACACTGTTCAGTATGGGACCCTGGGGAGGAGGTATTCAAATACAGGACTGAAGGACAATGCTGCCTGTCCTGGATCAAAGACAATCACAATTTTCGGTTGTATAAAGCAGCCTGGTCTCCAAGAGAGATTGTGAGATGTTTGTTATCTCCAGCCTGTGTGCTACTGCTACCATGTAATACATTATTCAAAAATCATCAAAGTTACAATGTTTGTGTTAACTTCTACTTAGACTGCCCTGAGAGAATCAGAAAGAGACAAACATATTTTGTCTCTTTGTTATTAGGAGATCCCTAGTCTCCACTCAGAATTACAGTTCTTAGAGTGGTTTAGCAATCAATTCCTCTGCCCGGAGAATTCTGGGAATTGTTATTCGGGGGGGATAGTGGTCTTCTAACAGCTCTGCACCCTTACCAAAGTACAGTTCCCAAGAAACCATACAGTTCCTTCAGAAACACTGTCCTTCAGACCTTGTGGGGGGCCGGACTATATTTTGAAAGAAGAAGAAAAAAGAATGATTTCCTATGCCCAACAAATAACCCAGAGATGCATTTTAAATAAAAGGACACATTCTACTCATATAAAAACATGCTGATTCCCGGACCATCCGTGGGCCAGATTTAGAAGACGATTGGGCCGGATCCATGCTTTAAAGTGGTGTGGTATAAAAGCATAGTCCAGGGGGAGTCTATGTGAGGCCCCAGGATTCTGTTAGGCTCCTGAAACAAATCCCACTTTTTCTTGCCTTCGGTCTATATTGTTTTGTGAGGTAAACAGGGAGATTTGCTGTGCCTGTAGGTACTATTCTACCTTAGTGCTCAAGAAACCTAAAAAAAAAAAAAAAAAGCCTGCTCTGATTTATTTTCCCTTGTAAAAAAATAAATATAAGATCACACATCTTTAACAAGTCAATCCAATGTTTGTTCCAACCTAGGTGGAGTCCGTTTGTCTGCAAGAGGCTTTTTTAAAACTTTAAAAAAAGAAAAAAGGTTCCAGCATTCTCAATCTGTCAGAGGCTGGAGAGCATAAAATTCATCACCCAGATAGTTTGAAATATGATAATAAAGAAATAAGCAGAAAAGGGATAAATTCATCAAAGTGCAAGAAATATTCGAGAGGAGAAAAAGGAATTTCCTGAGGTAACTGTCCTTGACCTGGCTCTTTAATCGAGTGAAATTTCATCACTTTATCTAATATCATGCTTCATGCTTCAGGCTTCTGGCAATTCTATTTTAGTGTGGTCTAATGGGCAGCTGACACATCCACTCAGCACCAGACTGCATAATATGTGCTGACACACTGTGTGGTGAGCACCCTATTGAGAGCTGTTTATTTGTGCCTGGCAAGGAAAAAATTCATCCAGTAAAAGTCTCTTCATAACAATTTCAGTTTCAGCTTTCATGGCCTCCATGGGCTTCACATTTCAAGAGGTTCTGAAACGCTTGTCGGGGAGGGAGGGAGACGGTTGCTTATTTGGGTGGCTGTTCCATTATCTGACTTTAGGTGAGAGGTTGTGAAAGCACTGGTTATGGTTGTCTGAAACCTGTATCTAGATAGGGTAATGAAGAGTGTCATCCTAACTGCTTTGCAGGCAGCTCTCCTCAGAACCCTTGATTCAATTTGATATTCTGAGGTTAACGCATTGCATTGGGACTGAAAATAGGAAGGCGCGTGAAACACTTTTATATTTATTCAGTTCAGTAAGCATGGCAAACTCATCAACAGCTATTTGTACACTGTAGGCATGGTGGGACTTTGATGTACTGATTTATGCTTGCTATTTTCATCCTGCAGTATTAGTTTAGAGTAGAAATGCTCTCTTTTTTTATAAAAAAAGAGTAAAAAGTAATAATAATAAAAAACCCAGTATGTGAAGAGGGAAGGGAGGGATAGGAAACATGGCTCTCTGCCTAACAGAGGACATTATCATAAGCAAAGCAACCCAAGAACATAAAGGCATGAGACAATAAATGATAAATGATTTCTGCTCTCCCGCCTTTAGGCAGCAATCAGTGTTTTCCCTAAAGGGAAATAAATTATTTCTTGTACATGTATGCCCATAGCTTTAGACTAACATATTTACAAATGTATTCAAACCTCAAACAGAATAAATGTGCATATGATTAATATACACAATAGAACTGTTCTGTATATTAATATGTCCCAAGGTTTGTAAACCACATCTGCAATGTCCCTACAGGGATCCTTCCCTCCAAAGGTGTTTGCTCCTTAAATTTCCTAGATTTCGAAAAGCACCAAACTGAAAGTACAGGAAGCCCCTGTGAAGGAGCCTGGCAGAAAGAAATATTGACCATTTTCATTAATCAAGTCCTGATCATTTTTTCCCTAAACACTGGGGGTGATAGCCAGTGTTAATTCATACGCAGAGCAGACCCACTTAATTTGTTTCAGTAAGTCTACTCTATGCCTGCATTCAGTCACGGGGTTTGTTGCATTACTTAGTCCCAGGCCATCTGAAGGACCGTATTCTCCCATCGAACTTGCCCAGGCTCTGAGATCTTTGGCGGATGCTCATGTCTCAGTCCTGCCAACCTCACAGGGATGCAGGACAGGGCCTTCTTGGTGGCTGCTCCCAGACTTTGGAACTCCCTTCCTAGAGAAGCTAGACTAGGGTTGCCACCTGTCCTTTAAAATACGTATTTGTTCTGCTTTGGGGGCGCAGAGTCCCCTGCTCTGTTTCAGATGCCTTTTTTACGTTTTTGAAGTCATAAGAAATAAAAAGATTAAAGTTTGTGTACTCACTCTTGTCTTGCACAGCCTAGCTTGCTAGGCCCTTCAGAAGTTGAGCCCGCCCTCCAAAACTGGCTGATGGACGCTCCAGGCTGGCCAATAGAGCTTCTGGGTTGGGTGGAGCTCTTGCCAATGGCTCCAAGAGAACCAGCAAGACCTTTCTTGGAGCAGCAGCCCCTGCTTGCAAAGCTCAGCCTCACTTTGCCTCTCGCTGTGTGTTTAAGGGTCTCTTGGCTTATTTCCACCTCTAGAATAGATAGCGTGGAGGCTGCAAACAAAGGGCTTCTTGCATTTAGAGTTCTGTTGCTGAAATTGCCCGGATGAAGGGTGGTAGAAAAATTTAATAAATAATAATCCATCTCTTGGCATTAAAGCATCATAACCTTCATATATTGGAGCCCTCAGGGGATGAGGGGTCATGTGAACCCTGTTAGGATGTTGGAGGCAAAGCTCTGTGAGGAAGAGAAGCAGAATTTCTTGCTATCTCCCCCCCCCCCCCTTTCTTTGTTCTTTTTTGGCTGGCTTTCTACATTTCACCACCCCTCTGGCAGGCAGAAATTCAGCAGGTGGGGTGCATTTCCGTTCAATGTTGTTGTTTGCAGTTATTGAGAGCTTCCATTTGATCATGGTAATGGATTGCTTTGAAGTAATTTCTGCATCAGGTAAAGGAATTTTTAGCCCCCAATTCCCTCCACCCTCGCCCAATCTGTCCCTTCTTTTGCCTGACCAAAGCTAGCTAGATGGGCTCCTTCCTTTTTTTGTTTTTTTTTAAATAATATTTATTAACAGTTTAAAGACTATAAAAGAAAGAAAAAGAATTCAACAAAACAATACAATACAAAAACAAAAACACTACATTACACCAACACTAAAACATTGAATTAACAACACAAAACAAACACAATTTAAAACACATCCAATAATTTCAGTATCTTATCTTTAATTCACTTGTTTCCACGACCTCCTCACACCTCCCTTTTTGTATTCCACTTCAATTAACTGTTTCAGCAATTCCTTTCCATCTTCCTCTGTTTTCTGTCCTGTAATTTATCTTAACTTATTCTAACCTTATTTTTTCCCTTTAATACATTAAAAATCTATTTGTACTTAATTCCTTATAACATTTCTGCTAAAGCCATATAACTTCATTCCAACATTTTTCTAACATTCATTAATTTTACAGTATCTCTGTAAATAATCTTTAAATTTTTTCCAG
This sequence comes from Podarcis gaigeae, assembly GCF_964106915.1. NCBI lineage: Eukaryota > Metazoa > Chordata > Lepidosauria > Squamata > Lacertidae > Podarcis > Podarcis gaigeae. The sequence goes on along the minus strand of NC_139687.1, from coordinate 5,144,998 downwards.
TCTTCTTCCACCGACTCCTCTCCCTGGTCTCGGATTCTGCCAGTCATTTCCGCCAGTTCCATATAGTCCATCAACTTCATCTGCCATTCTTCCCGGGTGGGTAAATCTTGTGTCTTCCAATACTTCACAATGAGTATTTTTGCTGCTTTTGTTGCATACATAAAAAAAGTTCTGTCCTTCTTTGACACCAATTGGCCGACCATGCCCAGGAGAAAGGCCTCTGGTTTCTTCAGGGCTCCCTCCTTGTTGTCCCTCCACTGACAGGCGAAGAATGTTTTATTCCTACAGGCCTTTTGGAACTGACTGTGTTTTTAAGAAACAGCCTTTAATAGTACTGTGGTGTTTTTATTGTCTGTATTTTAATAGATCTGATTTTCATTTTGTTTTAGTTGTATTAGAGTTTAATTACTTTTTAATGATTAGCTTTTATATGTTTTGTATTTGATCTGTGTTGTTTTAATTTGTGAAAGCCACCTAGAGTCCCAGTCTGGGGAAAAGGTGGTATAATAATAATAATAATAATAATAATAGTTGTAATGTTAGCTCTTCTGTCCTGATTTATAGCATTCCATTTACACTGCAATACCTTGTTGCATTATGAAATTGGACATTTAAACCAGTGGCGTAGCGTGGGGGGTGCAGAGGGGGCCGGCCGCACCGGGCGCAACATCTGGGGGGGACGCTCGCACTCGCAGCTCTCTGCCCCTACTAAAATCCACGGGTTAGGGGACACAAATTACTTGCCTTGCCCCGGGTGCTGACAACCCACGCTACGCCACTGATTTAAACTGATATATCTCCATGTCATTCTAAGTTTTAAATAGTGGGAAAGAACTTTATGCCTGTGCATCACCCCAAATTTCATCACAAAACCACAACAAAAAATTATATCAAAAAACTTCCACAATTTTCCAACTCAATGGGGTTGCAAACAGATTTTTTCTGAAAACACGGAAATAGGCACTAAACGACTCCTAGCTGCTTCTCAATTAAGGTCATTTAGCATACATTTAAGATTGGATTTTATTGTCACAGCCTGTACTTTTATATTCAATTGTCATTTAACTCCCAGCTTTGCATATTTTTCTCCTTACAGAATGGAGGATAGTGGCAGTGGCAATACAAGCAAAATGGTCCTTTGATTCCACTTCCCTCCATAGATGCAGTCCTCTCCTGTCTCAGGAGCTCTCATCTCCTTCCATCCCCTTCCTCTCTGACTTCATGCACTTGTGGGGTGAAGCTTTGCTGTCACAAGTACAATCAAAATTTTCTTGCTTTGTAGGGCTGAACCAAACTTCCAGAAACTATACTTTATGTAAAGAAAGCAAAATTTAGAGGAGAACAAACATTCTTATTCTTATTCTCTTATTCATATCTTATTCTTTTTCTACCTTGCCCATCTGGCTGGGTTTCCCAAACCACTCTGGGCTGCTTACAGTACATAGAAAAACCTCAAACATAAAGACACAGGACCGACCTTCATTCTCTGCAATTCACCTACAGTATTTGTCTTAGCAACTCACACATACATTGTATACATTTTCCTTTCAGGGTCAATTCTATGCATTATTGAACTACACATTATTAATGGATAGGGCCCACGTTTTTCTATAGAGAACCAACAACTGTCTTTTAAGCCAAAGGTCATCAATTAAGTAATTAACTGAGATTTTTTTTAAAGGGCTTGTTGACTTAATAAATACCAAATGAACATTAAAGACTTCTATGATCTAAGAGATTAACTGTTGTGTGTGGAACATCTGTTTGGCAGTTTTTAATTCTCTCTGCCTAATTAGAGATATTGAATATAACTTGCAGCAGTTTTTGCTACCCAAACAATTATGATTTTGCATGTAGTGGCTTCCATTTATCAAATGAATATGAATTAGTTTTATTTTTAAAGAACTTTCCAACCATCTGGTATGTGTGCTGAAAGACCGACAGTTTTTAAGTAGATCTCCCAAGATCACACAAGAACTTTTAATTTTATATCTTATTTTCAATGCAGCCACTCGGAAGCTGTCCTCCATCTGGTCATTTTCAACACTTGGTAATATAAATTGGCAAGGCTGGCAATAAAAAACAGAATTGTTTGAGACATTCTGCCTCCCTGCCCTCAAATGGCTCTCATTGTGAAAGGCCACCAACCAACTGAATGATGCTACCTCTGATGACCAGGCAGCAATGGTGTCTTTGACCTCAGAACGCCTCCCAGAGAGGGGGGAAAGAGGACATCTCCTCTCATCCCTGACCACTGGCTATGCTGGCTAGGGCAGGTGAGAGTTGGAATCCAACAATACTTGGATGGTCACAGGTTCCCCATCCATGAAACGACGATGCCCGACAGTTCTCTGAATTCCCTTACTGGCGTCTCTTCACAAATATTCACTGCAAGAAGACAAGTCGGCTCCCAGTTTTGTGGGTTTCTGTTCATGTGGCTGTAGTTGCGGGACCTAACCAGATTTTTTGCCCCGAGTGAAGCCTCCAGAAGGGTGCCATTTAGGCTGTGGGCCACACTGCATCTTTGACCTGATTGAAATAAAGCCTAATTTCACCCCTGCATTAAGGGTGCTTCCAGATGGGAGTTTATTGTAGATCTGGTACACCTTGTGACCACAACATTCTTGCAGCATCCATATGATGTTGTAATCATCAAAATGGCAGCTCATAATTTCTTTTGCATATTGAATCCAGTTGCAAAGCAAAATATTCCCTAATTTTAGGCAGACCTAAACTGTGTGCTTGTGACTGAATGGTGCATATTGGAAACTGGTCTACATACTGCTGAGAAGAGGGTGCCTAATTTCTGCCATATGTGTGACAGCCTGGTGGATAAACTGCATGTGTAATTCAGAGCTTTAAAATATAACACTCCCATTTCTTTAGATTCTATAGAAATAAGTGCCCTGATTGTTCATGAGAGTGAATGTCAAGGTTAAAAATCAATGGGCAGTAGATTTCAAAAATAAAAAAAAGATCAGTGGGAGCTCTCAGATCTGTTGTGAGAGGATATATTGAGCATCTGGCTGTATCAGCCCCACTATTTGCAAAGGACAATTAAACAAAATAGTCAGGGAGTCGTATTTATTCACCAAAGAAAAAAGAAGAAAAAGAGGGAGTGGAGGAGGAGGCCTGGGCAGTTGCCGCTTAATGCACGATAACACTGTTGTTCCACTATGCTGAGACTCATAAGAGTAAATCTATTTAGCAGATTTTTGAGTAGCAGTTAGAAATGATGACATTAATAGAATCAGGACATTGTGGCTGATTTGGCAGCTACAAGAGCAGAGCAATTTTAAAATATGGAGAGTGGATTGACGAACCTGTCTCCAGCTTCTCAAGCAGACAAGTGCTTATGCGATTTAGACAACACAAGAATGAAGCTGTCGATATCCAGGGCACATTTAACTTTTGTCCTTTGCAAAATTGATTACTAAAGATGTGGAAGCAATTTGTGTTGAATGAAAGCATTTGGACATGGGTCATGGATCTGAGTGTCCTAGTCAAGTAGTTATTTCCTGAGTGTCCGTGATGGAATTTCTCATCCTTTCTTTTGTTGAAGCATCAAAGACTGTGGATGGTTAGTTGCAGGAGTCTACTGGAGACCCGATGAATTGATCCTGCTAACAATGCTTGCCTCTGTGCATAAGTGTCCATTTAAATAGTATTCTGGCCTCTGCTCATATGAAAGGTTGATACTGCTGTGGTCAAAGCTGGAGTGAGGAGGTCCATCATAATGCATTGCTCAGGCATCCAGGTCATGTTTTGTATGCCATTCTGCCTTACCTCACTCCTGATATGCTTTGTTATCTGCACTTTGCATTCCTGTGTAATACAGTGATTCTGACCCAATGTGAGTGTCCCCCGAAACAAATGTGTGTTCGTTCTCCAGTAAGCTAATATGCTCCTGTCATAGTACTGATTTCACCTTTATCTGTTCCATCCACGTATTGCAGCTACTAGAGATGCTATTATTTTCCATCAGCGCTCTCTCTCTCTCTCTCTCTCTCTCTCTCTCTCTCTCTCTCTCTCTTGTTCCTCTCACTTTATGCTGGGGCTTGTCTCATAGTCCCATTGCATTAAGAAGGAGGATTATGGAACATACTGCTTTTAATAAATGCTCTAGCAAACTATTTCTGGCCTTCTGGAACCATCTGCAATGTCCCTTTGATGCTGGTTGCATCTAGACAATTTGAGCTACTGCTGTATCTTCCAGGCATGCCTAAAATCTGATTTAACCTCAAAATGCTACTAATAAAAATGTGAATCCTCGTGAACGAGGAAATTGCAGTTATTGTCCTTTCAATAAAGCACCAGTAAAATCTGAGTGAAGACATGACCCTAAGAATGGGATTTCGAAAAGCTATGAAACAATTTAAGTGTTCTACTCTACTGTTCCTTTGATAGCAGCTAAGTCCAATTAGACATATTGAAAATCTCATCCCACATATTGCTGTGTTGGATTGTTAAGAGGGTTATAGGAAACTATGCCTGCTTCCCAGAGACTTCATGGCTTAATTAATGGCTGCTTTCAAAGCACACCAAGAACCTTTAATAAAAATGCTAGAGAAGTAAAAAGTGTTATTACTTCCCATTTGTACTGTAAATGAATACAAATGCTATTGTGGAAGCTGACATTTTCACTGATACTTTCTGAATTGCTCCAAAAACCAATCCTTTGCTGTATTAAATATTTAGCAGAGCTGCGTCTCCCCACCCCCTAGTATATACACAAAAATGTAAAGATCCTATGGCTGAACCTTATTCATTTGTGTTGAGCCTTTATCACGCAAGCAGAAACATAGGCCATAATGTGCAGAAATGAGATTTGCTAACCCCTGCTCTTCCCTAAGTTGACAATATTGTTGTTTACTTGAGGAGGTTTCTTTTATGAAAGTTTGCATCAGTTAAAAATTACTTTGCATGCCCAAACCACTTTGACTACACTCTCTGATCTCAAACACTCAATTTAAATGGCTTGGTGCAGTAAATATAGTTCAGTAGTGTCTTAGGTTATAAGACCAGTTCCCAGAAGACAGGGCATCTGTGTCTCTGTTGTTCTCAGCAGATGCCTCTACAGGTCAGAAAGAAGAATGTCATTGGGCTGGAATAGTTCAACCCTAACTTGCTGCCAGCATCTTAAAAAGCAGAGACATCACCTTGCCAACAAAGGTCCGTATAGTTAAAGCCATGGTTTTCCCAGTAGTGATGTATGGAAGTGAGAGCTGGACCATAAAGAAGGCTGATTGCTGAAGAATTGATGCTTTTGAATTATGGTGCTGGAGGAGACTCTTGAGAGTCCCATGGACTGCAAGAAGATCAAACGTATTTCTTAAGGAAATCAGCCCTGAGTGCTCATTGGAAGGACAGATCGTGAAGTTGAGGTTCCAATACTTTGGCCACCTCATGAGAAGAGAAGACTCCCTGGAGAAGACCCTGATGTTGGGAAAGATGGAGGGCACAAGGAGAAGGGGACATCAGAGGACGAGATGGTTGGACAGTGTTCTCGAAACTACCAGCATGAGTCTGACCAAACGGCGGGAGGCAGTGGAAGACAGGAGTGCCTGGCGTGCTCTGGTCCAGGGGGTCATGAAGAGTCGGACACGACTAAACAACTAAACAACAACAACAACAACTTGCTGCACTTCTGAGCAATGCAAGACCATCCAACCAGAGCCAAGTAGTGCCAGCCAAATCTCCCAGCTGATCATTTTGCAGACCCTATGTATTAGTCTGGGGTCCCCTTCACTATATCACACCCTCCAAGGAAAGATGTCAGACCAGACCAACTGGATGGCAGGCAAAGGCTTCCTGATGATTTGGAAGTCATGTCAGGCCTGCAGAAATAGGGCCTTACCCTTCAGTAAACGAAGGTCATTGCGGTCCCAGTCCCAGTGCCTCCCCTCCCTGGCCTAATACTATGTGAGGTGTGACAGTACAAACACAAGCAGACAACTATCTGGGTTAAAAATGGTCACAACTTTATTGATTACAGGTATAGGTGGAACTTTGGCTCAGGCATTGGGTGTATATCAATTCCATCCTCCTACCAGAGGGCTGGAACTGCTGCAGGGCAATGCCACAGTTTATGGCCCCCCAAGATGTCGATCTACTGAGGTGGCCATCCTAAGGCCATTGGTGGACACCCTATTGCCTATCTGCCCTACGCTTGTCTTCTGGACAGGGACTTCCACCGTGAATATGCCGCTGGTACAGTATTAGGTGATGCACACTTGAAGGCTAGGATTCTACCCAACGTGACTGAGAAAACATAATCAGCCGCAGGGCTGATGGGAATTGCAGTCCAAGACATCTGAGGCTGAGGAAGGCTGGTTTAAATGGTCCAATCACACAAGTGAGGGCTAATCATAGGGATCTTTTCTAAAGAACTGCTGCCCAGCCAAGGGGAGGGAAATGACAATTCTATGTGAAATACTCATTGATCACTCATTTTTGTGGTTGCGTTATTTAAATGTTACCTTCACTGTGCCTGAGTCATTTAAAGCTCTTTCAACCACAAATTAGGATTGTGTGCATGAACACAGGCTACACATGCATGCACATGTCACACAGATGACTTTTACAGCATTTTGAGGGGACGTCTGAGTCAATCAGACAGTTCATTTCTTAAATGTTCATAAAGAAAATCCTGCCTCTCTCACCCTAGGGAAGGAATTATTACTGCAATCTACCATCTGAGCAAGAACATACTTCCCTAGCCAATTAACTTCAACTCAATTCCATTATTAATTTCCAGATCCACAGACATTATTTTTCACTGAAAGATTTTGATAAGACTTATGTCCAAGTTTCCGTGATCCCATCTGTGGCAGATATTCCCAGGAGGCCTTTCCTTCTTCCAACTACTTATGTTTTAATTTTATTTCTGATTGTCACAAAGATAATCTTAATCCTGGCCAATTCATTAAAGATAATTTTGTACAATCTCCTCTGATTTTATACACCTATTTGTAGTCAAAAGTGCTGGAGTGGGATTCAGAAATCACTATGGCATGAATTAAAGATAAAACAGATTCCTTGTCTCTCTTATCAGCAAGACAATACATATAAAACTGAAAAAGAGCGTGGCAGATTACGCTAAAGTATACGAGCCAATGTGGAGCTGTAGATGTGGAGATATATGTGTTAGATTTGGACCAGAGTGCCTCGGATTCAAATCTCTGCTTGGCCATGAAGCTCACTTGAATTTGTCAAGAAACTATGTCCCAGCCTATCCTATCTCACTGTTGTCAAGATAAAATGAGATCATTGGGTATGGGTTGCCCTGAGCTCTTCCTAGAAAAACTGGAATGCAATATTGATAAATAAGTTGTTGTTGGCACTGCTGAAGTGGACCACAGAGCTTCTCTGTTAGGACTCATTTATGATTAGCTCTATGGCAAGTTTCCTTCAGGAATCAGTGAGACCCATTTCCAAAAAAGGATTATTCATTTGTAACAATTAGTGGCACCAACTTCCAGATCTCATACCAACCTGCAGGTATCTATACTAATGGGACTACAAAGCTGTGGAATCAGGGCATGTCCAGATGTTTATATATATAATAAATAATTTCCTAAAACAGAATGGTCCTGCTGCTGTAACACCCAGAGCAGTTTTTGCTATTGCAAATAGCAGAGTACTGGCTCACACTTTTATTTTCACTACAACTGTGCTGAAAGTACTTTGTTTTTCATGAACATTTTCAGTAAGCATGAAAAAGTCTCCACTTTTCAATATTTTGTTCTCACTGGGAAAATTTGAGTGGCCACATTACCTTGTGACAGTGTTCCTTTTCCTGTGTTGTCCCTGTTTGGGTGGGAGCATTTGTGTGAAGAATCTCAGAAGGAAAAAGAAGCAGTTAAAGGAAGGGAAATGTGATGAAGGAGCAATAATTGGGAGAAAGCAGTGCTTTTTTCTGGGGGGCGCCGGGGTACGCATACCCCTATACATTTTGTGAATCTAAGTTTGGCTTCATTGAGGGGCAGTATTTCAGTATGAGTAGGAAAATGAGAGTCCCCCTAAACTTGTTGTTATTGTTGTTGTGGTTGTTGAAAAAAGCACTGGGAGAAACCATGATTCCCAACAGGATGGGAACAGGGAGTGGTTTTTCACATAAAGTGTTGCATATTATTAGTAGTGGTCGTAATTGGACTTCTCTAGTCACATTACACCAAAGCTTCTGTGTGATGTACAATGAAAATGAGCTTAAAACATCCAATACAATCAACTACAAACTACAAAATAAATACAAAAGAGCCAATAAGAGCAAACATAAAAAGAAGAAAAAGAGCTACAAATCCGCCACCCCTAGAAGCACAAGCACAACCAATGTTGGACTGATCAAAAGCAGGAGATTGCGTTGACAGCATTAGTTGATCAATGATGTTAAAATTATTAATGGTTGACAGAAACTGCTATTTGATCCCTCTTTGTGCGGAAACTTGGAGGTCATCTTTGCTCATTTTCCTGCCCTGCTGCCATCCTCTCCACTATCTCCCACGTAAGGCTCCTTCAACCCTGTGGAGCAGATTTAGGGTTTTAAAAAACATAGTATAAACACTGACAACTGGGAAACACTGGCCTGCGAGCGCTCCACTTGGAGAACAGCCTTTACCAAAGGTGTCATGGGCTTTGAAGACACTCGAACTCAGGACGCAAGGGAGAAACGTGCTAAGAGGAAGGCACACTTGGCAAATCCACACCATGATCAACTCCCACCCAGAAACCAATGTCCCCACTGTGGAAGGACGTGTGGGTCCAGAATTAGCCTCCACAGTTACTTCTGGACTCATTTTTAAAACCGTTGTCAGAGCTGCCTCTAGATCCCAGCTCACAGAGGACCAACGCCAGGTTGATGTAATGTACAAAAGTCTTTATTGAAGTTTAGTTTCCATTTCAACGCCAGAGCGTGCAGCCCTACGTCTTAGACCTTAGATCGGCGAAGTCCCGTCTGAATCACCTCCCCTTCCGCACCAGTTTAAGATCCTAGCCCTGCTCCACCTTCTGCGCTGTTCTCTCCTCCTCTGGGTCCTCCTGCCCGCTGGGGCATTGCCCTTTCTGGACTCTTCCGACGCTGAGTCGCTCAGCTCCTCCCCCTCCCTCCGGCGGGCTTCAGGACCAGGTTCCCAATCCTCATTCTCTGCTGTCCCGCGCTCCTGTACATTTGAACTTGCCTCTCGCGCCAACCCAGTGACCTTTCTCCTAACCGTCACACTGCTTGTGTCACTGCTTCCCCCTTCCGGGACACTGGCCGGATCTGACCTTCCCCCCGTTGTCAGACTCTCCGATGGAGGCGTGGTCAGCCCTGTCTCGTCTTCTCTCCCTGGTGGGGAATGCACTGGCCCCGATGCTTGGGACTCTTCCCCCCCACTCCGCTCTGGTGGGGAAGCTGGTCCTGATTTTCAACTACTGCTCTGGGAGTCCCTGCTGCCCCCTTGCTCCTGGAGCATTCCCCTTGGGAACCCCCTGCCCTTGGCCGCTGGCGCCCCCTTCTGTGAATCTTCCGATTCGCTGGAGAGGCTCATGGAATCCCTCGGACCACTTTCATCTCCTGCGCTCCCCTCGGATTCCTCCCCCTCGCTCTCCATCTCTTCTCTTCCCTGTGCCTCTGCTCCTGAACCCCTGACAACCGTGTTTATGGAAGACAATCTTTCTTGGCTACGGGTGATAGCCGAAGAAGAAGAATGAATGGAAGAAATGCCTCAGTCTCTGATATCCCATGTGTTCAGATACAGGACAGTTCATACATCTCTCTATACATGATTCATTGATTTATATGGTGTATTATTCAAACAGAGGTGAAATTTTAGATCCCACCTCAGTGCATTGCTATAATCTGGAGAAGCATTAAGTTAAAACAATTGGTTGGATCCAGATGAAGGTTTTTATTTATTTATCTTTAGCTTTCTTTCTAAACTACCAGTTTGTTGGGGGGGGATACCATGCTGGCATACAATAATATAATTTAAACATCGTAAAAATATAAAATTATAAAATACAGAACAAATGACCTACACATAGCTCCAACTGAAAACCACAGAACTTCATAGAACCATAGAATCTTAGAGATAGAAGGGACCCCAAGGGCCATCTAGTCCAGCCCCCTGCAATTCAGGAATCTCAGCTAGAGCATCCATGACAGGTGTCCATCCAACCTCTGCTTAAAAACTTTCAAGGAAGGAGAGTCCAACTTAAGGGATGGATAACTAGTCCCATTGACTTCAGTGAGACTTAGGGCAACTGAGTCTGGGTCCCATCCAATGTATTCCTCATGGGATAAAACCCTTGGGAAGGGCCCTCCAAATCGGGGGAATGGTGTTGGAACCTGCGTCAGTTAGCACTCCAGAATCTGGTAATTACTTCCAGCTGAGTCACATATTGGGAAACTTCAAGCAAACAGATGTTTTCCCTAACCATCATAGTTAACATCCGTTGGCAACACTATTTTCCATGAATTTGGGCTTAAGTGTGCCTAACTCTGTGTGGGGATTGTGGCCTGGGAACACCAGCAACTTGCATTTGTTGTCCCTCCCTGTAGCATAGAAAGCCAACCACAGCCTATATAGTCTATCCATGTTGTAGCAATTTAGGAAAAGACTTTAATTGTAAAGCTATGCCCATCCCCTCCACAGTGCACATAACTCAGCTAAGCGACAGAAAACATATCTGAACTCCTGGCAGCGAGGCCTGTGCCCCCTTCCATCAGGAAATACGTACTGTACTGATGCAGTAGGGAAATGCATAGCTCAGGAAAAGCAATTGCACGTTTGTGTTTTCCAAAAAGGTAGACAACTGCCTTATACGAGGTGAGGCAGTTTGCCCATCTAGTCCAGTTTTGCCCACTTTAACTGGAGAAGACAAAGGTAAGAACATATGAAGCTGCCTTGCACTGAGTACTATTTTTGTGATTATAAGCTGCTTTAAACTGTTTTTAAGATCGTGTTTTAATGTTGTAATCTGTCCTGGGACTTTAGAAGGCAAAGGGCAGGTAATCAATAAAAAGCAATACTAGTCGTCCAGCTAGTTCAGTATTGTCTACAATGGCGGGCAGCAGTTCAAGCAGGAGTCTTTGGCAGCCCAACCGGAGATGCTGAGAAGTGAACTTAGGACCTTCAAGGTCTCTCCCCGCCCGCCCCCCCGCCCCCGTCAATCTACTCCAGAGACTGGGAGGGCACGCCCTCCCCCGAACAGATTTGGGGAGGCTGCAGAGGCTGCGAGGGGAAAGGAAAATGATGCTTGGGCAACATGGCGGCTCACCCTCAGAGTTTAGATAATTTTTTTAAAAATATAATAAAATCACCACTGAATGTATAAAGCCTAAAAGGAAGGACACACAGTTTGGAAGAGTTTCATTTAAAAGCCAAGAGCCTTCTTACATTGACAGATTATTCTACCTTGTCTAAACACTCAGTCCTCATTTAGTCTCTTCCATGATAATATAATAACAATAAACACAGAGTGCAATCAGCAGCAGTGGCATTTCACACCCCCCATTAGTTAAGAGGCTTGAAAGAGGAAGCACCATTTTCCAAATTGCAAATGTTTGGATGGGCTGTCAAAAAGCCTCTCGGTAAATGCGCTTCCATCCAACAAAAACAAACCCTGTGCAAACAAATCAAGTGGTGCAGAAATCCTTTGCACAAGATGATAGGCGAGGCCTCCATGCTGACACTGTACGCAAGCCAAGTTTTCATGTAGTTGGATGGCTGACCTCCAACTCCTGACATATTCATTATATTCCAGCATGTTGGGCGCAGATTGCATTGAAGTGATGACAGCTACAAGACAGCCAACGAGGAATATGGGCATTCTGGCAACAGGTGCCCTTTCGCTTGTACTGAGGAAAGTTAATCTAGTTTATCATCAAAGTATATTACGTTCAAGGAGTGTCATGTTTTGAAAATTTTAGTGACAGATCAAATGGAGGGAGCACATTTCCACAGAATGTGACTTTCTCCCCCACTTTTGAAACCTTTCAGACTACTCTAGTGTTTACGCTTGATCTAGGTCATTTAAGAAGTTATCCTGCTGTTTCAAGTCATACATTACCAGTTCCAAATTTCAGGTTGTGTCTTCTGTCAAAGAGAAAGAGATGTGTATTTATAAGACGATCCATAAGGTGAAACTTCTGACTGGCTGTACAGTGAGTCAGTTATGAACTATAGAAATTGCATAGTGCCCTGCATGCATGTATCCCCAAGTACATTCCTCAGGATACCAAGTTTGAAAGGATCTTACACCTCCTCAAAATTTCGCTTAGCACATCTGAAAATGTTTCCTAGGAATAGGTCATCAATAGAGGTGACTTATGTATACCTGGGAGTCCAGGCTCAGCGCACGAGATCAGTGAAGGAGTGTGTTTATGCAACTGAAGCTGAAAAAAATTGAGCGCCCCTCCCCAGTTTATTCTTCAGGTAATGGCAGGAAATAATTGAATGGCTTTATTACCCTGATTAGTGGCAAAGAAGCAGTCTGAATATCTTCCTTAGAGATCCTTAAGAGACATAGAGAAATGGATTGCAAGATAAAATGATGCAAGGGACTGAACAATAACATGAATAACAGTTGCAAAAATTCATGAAGGAAAGTTCTTAATTATACTGAAATTGATGTAAATTGGAATTATATTGAATTTTCGTATGCAGCCTGCTTAGCATGTGAGATATTTCTATCTGGCACAAGACTCTTGCTGACTGGAACGCCACCAGGCCACAACTTCTCAGCACACTAGTTGGATAACTCCAGTCCATTCCAGGTCTTGCATTACCATCTGCCCAACCAAGAACAAAATGGGGCCAGCCATAATGACAGATTGCTGGCACACTCAAGGAGTTCTGTTTGGGTGGATCATTGTGTCAAGGCAGAAGAGTAAATCAAGCTCAATCCAATTTGAACTGAGTACATCTGAAAACACTCTTACTACCTCCCTCATTAAAAAATTGTAAGTTTAATGTGGATTAGGAAAGTGGTGCAATTGCAGCCGACGATTCAGCAAAGCACTTATTAAGAAAGCTAGCTGTATTCATCCACATCCCCTCCCCAACTGACTACAATGGAATAATGTTTTGCTGAGAGATAGAGAGATGTTTAAATAGCTTTCTGAACCTGGTCTTCCTTAGGAATTCAACTGTGTTAAGTGGGAGAGTGCAACTCATTACAAAGCACACATTAATGAAGAAACAGTAGGAAGCTTTTACTTGGCTTCGTTTCATAGGCATTAACAGGGCCTGCTTTTTGAAAGATGCTGATGATGAATCACCAGAAGGGAAAGCAGCATTCACCACCAAACTCCAAGCTTTCCAAGGAACAATTTTGCTGGCATCCTTTTGAAGCTAAAACGTATTCAGGGGAAGTAACTTTTCTACTAACAATGCCTTTAAGATATTTTCAACAAGACGGAAAAACTATTTCTCACCCCGCCCCCGCTTCTAAACTGATCAGGGAAACTTGCTTATTTGGCAGTACTGTATATAAATATTGTAAAGAAATAAAATTAATAAATAAGATTATGGTGGCATGAAGAATAGGCTAGCCACCTATGCCGATTTAAAAGGGTCTTTCCTTAACATGTATATTTTTTCCTCCTATATTGTTCTGGCTAGAAATTTATCTTTTGAATAGCTTTACACACATTTCTGTTCCAAGAAAGAAAATATATATTTCCAACCCCCGCATTTTAAAAAAGTGGCTCTAATAAAGAAAAAGATACATTTCAGGCTTCAGGAAATTGAATAGCAATGAATGTCATCAAAAGCAAAGCCAAGAAACAAACATAAAAAATTGGGAGGAAGAGAAGATGAAGCCAAGCAAAATAGCAACTTGAAGGAAATATCTTATTTGAGCACTTATCATGTTTGAGTAAAATGAAACAGAGGATTCTCTAAATTGAAGCCAAGTTCACTTGGGGACTGAGTCAAAAAACAGCCGATTGGTGACCTATGAAACTCACTGTTCAAATGCACTTCCAACTTGACTTCCAGTCTTACCATGCTTTCAGAGATGTTCCTAGATTTGAGTAGGGATGCAGACCAGGCACCTGCCTTCTAAGGGAACTTCCAGCTCTGATTGCTCTGAGGGCCCCTTTCTCTGGCCGCTCTGCTCATCTCTCACCTTAAATGCATATCATCATCTTCTTTATTGGTGTCGTCTTTGTCTTCCTCCCAAAGGAGTCCAGGGCAGCAAACACATAAGTGATGAAACAATTAAAACATCTCAGAGCAATTCCGATTCAGAAACACAGGCTGGGAAAGACCTCTATTTAAAAGGCTTGCTGAAAGAAGAATGCATTCAGTAGGTGATTAAAAGGCAACAGATGATGTCTGTATGACGTCTTATGGGAAGGAATTCCAAAGGGTAGGTGCCATGACAATAAAGGCCCCCTTCCTATATGATGTGGAATGGACTTCCTGATGGAGGTAAAATAATTGATTGGGTATATAAAGCATAAGGGGGTCTAGAGTTATTTTGTTGTTTTTTAACCTTTAAAAGAAGGGACTTGAGCTGCTCACCAGAAGTGGTTTTAGGGTAGCATGACCAGTTTGGCTGCACTGGGCACCGTGCTGTAGGGGTCACCACAACAATGCTGTAGAACAGAGCACCAATTTTAGCGTCTCATAGGGCGCTGCTGAAATTCTAGAAGGCCTTCAGAGCAACACAGCACAATACAGCATCACATCACTCTGAAGCCAGGAAGTGCGACAAGCCAGCTACACTTGTTGTAGTGGCTCCAGGGTGACATAATGCTCAATTGCATCTCATTGCTCTGAAGACCTTTTGGAAAGTATAAGGACTAGTGGAGGGGGAAGGCATAGAGGGACTCATACGGCCCCTCCTTTAAAGGTTAAAAAACAGCAAATAACATGCACTCACCTTGCGCATTTAAGGTAAGGGGCAACCCTCCATCCTTCCCTTCTCTGTCAAGGGCCAGCTGCCCACGTGTATGCTTTGATCCCACAATATTCCTAAGAGGTCAGTTACAGATAGGAAGCCATGTTGGTCTGCCATAGTCAAAACAAAAAAAATCCTTCCAGTAGCACCTTAAAGACCAACTAAGTCAGTTCTTGGTATGAGCTTTCGTGTACATGCACACTTCTTCAGATACCAAAATTGGGACAATTCATGAGGATCTTACAAAATTGCTATCGGGTGGGAGCAGGCAGACAAGGGGAAGAAGAAATGCCAACTCAAATGTGACAACAATCCCCATGCCACTAGTGAACTAAGACCCATTTATTTTTACTTATGGAAAGTGCATAATATTAT
Organism: Podarcis gaigeae; assembly: GCF_964106915.1. Taxonomy (NCBI): domain Eukaryota; kingdom Metazoa; phylum Chordata; class Lepidosauria; order Squamata; family Lacertidae; genus Podarcis; species Podarcis gaigeae. Next base: position 5,129,734 of record NC_139687.1, on the reverse strand, counting down.
GGAGATCAGGTGTGGGAAACATTTTTTTTTCTCAAGGGCCTGATTAAGAACCTTCCAGGGACCACATTCCAATGGAAGGTAGCGTCATAGGCAAGTGTGTATGGAGCAATGGATATGATTTTTACCTTTTGCGAAGCAAAAACCAGTTATTTCTATATCTTCCCCACACATATTTCTCCATCCGCGATCTTGGCAAGCTAGAGGCATTATCACAATTTAAGGACACATTTCAGGCAGGCAAAAGCTCCTGGGAAGGTAAGCAGCTGGTATCTGAAGAAGTGTGCATGCACACGAAAGCTCATACCAAGAACTGACTTAGTTGGTCTTTAAGGTGCTACTGGAAGGAATTTTTTTGTTTTGCCTAAGAGGTCAGTCACTATTGCCCTAATTTTCCAGATGGTGAAAAGTTAGGGCTATAGCAACACCTGAGGCTACAAAATGGAACTGGTGGGACTATGGGAAGGGACAGGACTGATAAAAGGAAAGGCTTTCATCCAGCTCAACTAAAAGCAATTTTCCTTGTACCCAGGAGTTACTCCTTCATGGAACTAATGTGGCATATAAGCATGGCACACCTGAATCCCTGTTATGGCAACTTTTGCAGCTTGGAATGTACAGTTTGGAGCTTCTGAGATCGAAGCACATACATCCTGTCCATTTGTCTGAAAGCAATGAGTGAACTGACACTAAGAAGATGTGTGTGCTATACCTTCTAGCTGTAGTTACAGATAGGTAGCCGTGTTGGTCTGCCATAGTCAAAACAAAAAAAATTCCTTCCAGTTTCAGTGTATCTGAAGAAGTGTGCATGCACACGAAAGCTCATACCAAGAACTGACTTAGTTGGTCTTCTAGCTGTAGTAATCCCCTTCTGAGCATGCTCCAGTTGCTTTATTCCCAAGAAATCTCCTAGCCCTTTGACCTTTGGACTCATAAACCTTCAAAGCAGTGTATTCACCTTGTCCAGTGCCCTGCTTTAGATCAACTGCAGAGACGTCTAGTCTGGATCAGTGATCAAACAGAGAGTCTGTGTTTTTACACATGCCCTCTGAGCTCTATAGTAAGTACCTCCCTGGGTCTCATAGCAGGAAGTAGTCAACTACAAGCAGAGCAACAAACTGTTTACACTTAGCAGAGTGGCAGCTTTACCACATTAGAAGCTGAGAGAATTCTTAAGAATGGATTGAGGAGCATGAACAACATTAGAACTCTTTTTCACACAGTCTTAGAACTGCCCAAGGAAAATGAATAGCGCTTCAGTTTAGGCTTAAAATAAAAACCATGGACATATGCTATTTTTGTCAGACACTGTGTAAAATGGTTGTAGCTGTTTGTGGTGCTGCTATAGTTCCCCTGACATTGACAGAAGTTAGTCATAGTAAGACAACTGGAGCAGACGATATATAATCTAGCACTGTTTGCAATAGGAGAACAAAACAAAAGAAGTTGAAACTTGTGCAGGCTGAAGCCGTGCCTTGCTCAGGAGACTATTTGCTTTAAGATCCTGTTGAGAATTGAGGCAAAGGATGCATATATTTGCTTATTTTGTAATGGCCATTGGTTTAAGTACATAAACTGAATTGTAGAGTATTCAGTGAAATAATGCCATAGTTCTCTACTACTGTTTCTAGAAGTGTATGAACTGCAGAACTAGTGTACAATAACTCATTAGATACAGCATGTCCCTGCTTAATTTACTTCCTGCTGGTAATTGCCCATCTAGTGAGATTTAAATGATGCCACATCAAATAATCTCTGTCTCACTATAGGCATGATCACATACAGTTGGAAGATGTTAATGTTCGGGGACACAACTTTCTGTTGTAAGTGGAATGGGTTTTGATAACAAAATACAATGTGAGCATAAAGGTAAAGGTAAAGGTACCCCTGCCCGTACGGGCCAGTCTTGCCAGACTCTAGGGTTGTGCGCTCATCTCACTCTAGAGGCCAGGAGCCAGCGCTGTCCGCAGACACTTCCGGGTCACGTGGCCAGCGTGACAAGCTGCATCTGGCGAGCCAGCGCAGCACACAGAAACGCCGTTTACCTTCCCGCTAGTAAGCGGCCCCTATTTATCTACTTGCACCCGAGGGTGCTTTCGAACTGCTAGGTTGGCAGGCGCTGGGACCGAACGACGGGCGCGCACCCCGCCACGGGGATTCGAACCGCCAACCATGCAATCGGCAAGTCCTAGGCGCTGAGGTTTTACCCAGAGCGCCACCCGCGTCCCTATAATGTGAGCATACTTCATTACAAAAATTGGGACAATTCATGAGGATCTTACAAAATTGCTATCAGGTGGGAGCAGGCAGACAAGGGGAAGAAGAAATGCCAACTCAAATGTGACAACAATCCCCATGCCACTAGTGAACTAAGACCCATTTATTTTTACTTATGGAAAGTGCATAATACTATGGAGATCAGGTGTGGGAAACATTTTTTTTTCTCAAGGGCCTGATTAAGAACCTTCCAGGGACCACATTCCAATGGAAGGTAGCGTCATAGGCAAGTGTGTATGGAGCAACGGATATGATTTTTACCTTTTGCGAAGCAAAAACCAGTTATTTCTATATCTTCCCCACACATATTTCTCCATCCGCCATCTTGGCAAGCTAGAGGCATTATCACAATTTAAGGACACATTTCAGGCAGGCAAAAGCTCCTGGGGAGGTAAGCAGCCGGCCAGTTGGGGGTGTGGCCAAGAGAGGGTCCTGAGGGCCAGATAACTCAGCCTGAGGTTTCCCGTTCCTGATGTCGGTACTTTTGTGACTGTTAAATTATATATGATTTAACATAATGTATTCTTCATCAAAACCCAAGCTAAGGAAGCTATGCACCATAATACCAATTTTATTGGGGCGAGGAGGCACTATGAAGAGAAACAAAGTAATGTGTTTACTTGCAGAGAAGTATTACTAGGTTTGCACAGAGGTATTTGTCAGCCAAGAAACTTCTGTTCAGGGCTTAAAGCTTGCCTTTCCTATCGCACTATACATTTGTTTCAGCACTAGGGTTCAACAGATAGGAAGTTTGCTGGTTGTTACTGGCAATGTGCATCCATCTTAGATAAATACCCAACTGAAGCAGGCTGATTAGGAAGTACGTGAACCTCCTCCAAAGCAAAAAGGGTCTTTTCTGAATTGGTCCAAAGAGAGGTGGGTTGCTCTCAGACTAGAGAGGAAAATGGGAGGGTGTTTGAAAACAACAGAAGTTCTGGTGTTTTTAGTTCTCTTTTGCTTTGTGTGAGCTCCTCTTATTCTATTCCAGATGAATCATTTCCTAAAACCCAGTGCCTTGCATCCTAATTATTATATACTCTTACCGTTTGTTTATGCCTTTAACTGTTATTTAGTTCACTTCCCTCTAACTTCAGTGTTCAAAATTTGAAGGTCTGTGTAAATGTCAGGTTTTGTCTGTGTTCTTTGGTGTGATGATGCTGAGTGAAACTGTGTTGTGCACAGATAGATAGGGGAAGAGCATGCATGATGTTCTAGTGTGCACATTCACTACATCAGTGTACACTTTCAGATTTCACTTAAATATCCATTAAGGTTGAAGCAGAAGTATGTCTAAGCTTATGTTACCCAAGGCAGTTTCTGGACCCGAGGGATACAGAGATCAGTCTATTTTTGGTCCCTGCCAGTTTTGCATGTATTCATTCATAAATCTTTTCCATCTGGTTTCTGCTTTAGTTTACAATTTTTTTAAAAATAGAAAGTGCACAAAAACAGGTTTAAGTACTTATTTTGTCAGAAAATACACATTTTCATCAATACGTTATCTCAAAGTAGTAATTTCTAAATATATTTTGTCCTAAAATACTTCTCTTGCAATTACTTTGTGTTACAGTTTTTGAGTCATGAACCATATCACATATTTTGGAAAACTGAGAGACTCAAAGGATGAGTACATTCCAATCCATACATTAATCTGGGAGATGAGGATCAGGTCTGTTGACATGGAAATTCACAGGCATCAAATTAGAATTTATCCCTGCTTCCTCTTGTCCTGCTCCTTTTCCCTGGGGAAACTGTTCTTCAGTGTTCAGTTGGAGCAAATGGCAATTTGAGTTTTCTCTGGACTGAAGTTTGCTCCAGTTTGGCCCTTACTCAAGGCAGAGGTGACTTCCCCCCACAAGACACCGAAAGCAAAACCCAATCGGTGTGACATTTGGTAGGCTTCATCCCCTCATGTAGGTTGCCGTATCTACAAATTTCTACAAAAAGAGAGAGTTATATCTCTTTGTTGATTTCCCCATATAGTCTAGTGAGCAGACACAAGAAGTTTCATAAGTGAGGTTCCACTTTGGATCTTGTCCAATGCAGCCTGAAAGCAGGTTTGAAGAAAAACAAACAAACCTGTGACACCACTACTTGCCCCCATCTGTACTGGTAAGACCATCATTTCAGCATTTCATCTATTTTGGATGGTCAGAGGTGAGCAGTATTACTTATGTAGGTAAAACGGCACCATCTACATTCCAGAAGGAGAACACAAGGAGATCCCTGCTGAATTAGTGGCCCATCTAAAGGCAGCATCCTGTTCTCACAGTGGCCAACCAGATGCCTATGGGAAGCTCTCAAGCAGGACTTGAGCACAACAGCATCCCCACTCCTACGGTTCTCAGCATCTAGTATTCAGAAGCATACTGTCTGACAGCGGAGGTAGGTCAAAGCCATTAGGGTTAGTAGCCATTGTAATGTCAGCAAGCTCGAAGGAACCCTGGGGTTTCCAAAGGTAAAAAAAAAATCAATCAATGGGGGGAGGACCTAAAAATACACTAGGGAGGACTGAGCCTATTCAGTAGCCAAAGAATGCCAACTGACTGTTGGGGTGGGTGAATAGAAATCCTGGTGGGAAGAGGGCTCTCTACGTCACACTTTGTTGCAGGTTCCACTTGTTTTCTTCTGTTATTTTGGCTGCAGTCTCGGGTTAACAATGGAGGCATCAGGTATACCTGAGCTACTGCCTCCTCCTTCTCCTTGAAGGTACCAATCAGAAAAAAAAATTCAAATCTGAATTAGAGTGCCCTAATAATGTAGTCAAAGAATACAATAATAATCAATGAGCTAACACATTTTATGTCAGAAAACTGACTGTTTTAATTCTTGAGGTACACAACAGTATTCACTATGGACTTTCAGATCTAGCTTATTATTTTCATTGTTATTGCTTGCTGTGAACTTTAGAATGAATTAAGATCATGAACGAAAAGCTTGTTACTGCCATAATATTTAACTGCATCATAAAGTATTTGCTATTATACTTCCAAACTAAAAGCGCTGTTGATGTGACAAGCTTTCATATTTTCCTGTGGACGTGAATGAGCACAGTGCTCTTTTTGTTCCATTAGGATTAATGGCTCCGTGTCTTTGGGGTAGGATTTTCTGTTAAAGGAATGTACTTCTGCTTCATGAGGTCTACCCATCCATTGTCTGTAACTGGTTTGTTTACATTACAGTTGGCTCAAAATCCACATTTTATTATAGCCCAAAGTCCAGTGCTTGACCTCCCCAGGTGGAGTGGCATAGCCTTTCTGCTCCTTCGTCTGTTCAAACAGGCCTTAACAGCAGGCCTCAGAGAATGGCTGCCATTGTTCAGAATGTAATCTGTCTTGTATAGCCTCTTTCCAGGCTCTGAAATTCAATGTTACCTACTTTAGCCTTCACTTTAATTGGCCTGTTTACACTCTTTACTTTCTGCTTAGTGATTTGCATGTATGCAATAAAGAAAGGTTCTCTTATGTGCTACAGTATTCATCATCAAGTACTTCTTCAATTGCAAGAAGGTCAATGGTACTCCTTTTGTCCTTCATTTGACAAAATGAAGGGGAGTGGGGTATTATAACCGTTTCCAAGCTAAGATGTATCTATCTTGACTTCAGCAGTTTAGCATCAGAAATCAAACCAAATCAATCTATATCTTTTTAAAAAGCAACAGCAAAAAGGGACCATTTTAAATATTGTGAAGTTCGGAGAGTAATTTGATTCATTTCACATTTAAAGGTGAACCTACCTAATGTGCACTTTTTGAAACAATACGCAAACTGGAAGACAGGCATCCTTCAGAGTTCCCACTTTTGCAGTGCAGTTAGTTCTCCAGCCAAGTAATGTACACAAAAATGCATGAAATGGGATGAAGTGAGCACAAAAATGCATAAAAATAACTTACACAAATGCAATGTTAAGGGAAATTGCTCTGTGAAAATATAAAATTCACACTAAAATGCAGATGGATTTCATGAGGACTTTTTTCTTACAAAAAATCACAAACTGTTGTGTAAATGTGGAAAACGGAACTTAAGATGGGGAAAATGGGAAGGGAAACCAAAAACGACAGTTTTGCCCATCCCAAAAGTGAACCCAGGAAGAAATATTATCCAACATTGACAAGTGTCATTCTTAGTGTCTTGCTCTCACTTCTACTCAGCATTCACAAAAGAGTAGTTCTTAAGTTATGTGATCTATTGTTCTCTTCCAGTGTCAATTTCTTCTATGCTTGTTTGATTTCTTGATGATGCATTAACAGAATGTCCCTTTTCTGCTTCTTACTATGTGCTATTAGCAGTCATGCAACATGTACTCTTCGAAATCTGGCCTTTTCAGAGGAATTAAATGTGCCTCTTGCTCCCACCCGCCCCCCAACTGCATTTGTCATGGCCTTTTCTCAGATTTATGTACCCAGTAAGAGATTCAAATTAAAGGGGACATTTAGAATATGTTCTCATGGTGTTTTAATCAGAAATTCCTCAGTGTTGTAAAGATGATCTCATCTAGCTTCCATCTTGATTATATTGAGTCATCTACCAGAACTTCACTTCCCAATGAAGGACCTTGCAGTGAAGAATTTACTCTCTGTGGGACTTTGTGGGTTACATGTTCTAGGGCTGATTCAGACAAATATAAAGAATGGAAGTATTAAATTTATAATCCATATACATGACTGGCAGGGGTTGAGACCAAGTGAATTAGAGCAAAAATCTCAGGCTGCAAAATTGTCCATGGAAGTTTTTACAATCCCAACTATCATGCCATGACAGTGAAGGTTAGAGCACTACATTCCCTTTAATTCATTTCCTTTTAATATATTCCCTTTAGTGGGCTGGGTATTAATTATTATTGTTGTTGTTGTTGTTGTTGTTGTTGTTGTTATTATTATTATTTCATACCATTTCCATTATGTTGCCAACAGACATTGATCATGTTTACTGAGAATCTAGAGCAAGAGGCTAAGGATGCAGTTCTTAGACAGGGAAGAGAGAGGGAGAGCTAAAGGTGAAGATAATTGTATCATCCAACGTGGCCAGGCCATGTTGGCAGGCTGAAAGTAAGAGCAGAGCAGTGTGCTCTTCTGTCCTTTACCATGTATTTCCTTCCCCCCTTTTCCATTTTCCTTCCTAACAGCAACATCTATACTCTGTTGCCAGGACTGGGGAGGTTTATGTGACACAGCATGGAGAGTTTGGGTCTCTCTCTCTCTCTCTCTCTCTCTCTCTCTCTCTCTCTCTCTGGGGCACACCTCTTTCTGCCCATCATTAGCAAGGGAGATCACATTCTACCTTATGATAGGAATGCCCTCACAGGGACTATAGGATTGCAGAGTATGAAGAGAGGACAGGGTCTGTCTGACTACATATTATACTAAATAGATCTTAGTCCACATGCAAGCAGGAGTCATGATTGGGCTTGGGACTTAAATGGGTGAGGAAGGGGGCCTGCAGCAGTCCCATTGAAATCTCCGCCCTGGCCAACTAAATGCTTGAGGAGGAAAGCTCCCATTAGTGGCTTTGAATTGGGGACTGATCCTCCAATGAAAAGTAGAAGGTTGGGCTAAGTGACAATTTCCATCTGGTGAGGGGAATGGTTAAACTCCCTCTGTTCACCTCTTGAAGTTCCAGGTATAATTGACCTTCCTTCCTGGTCAACTCATTGACCTCATCTTCAGTGGTGTATTAAGCTGAATCTGTGCACAGAACCTTCCAAAATGCCACATAATTTATATCTGTTATTTAGCTCCCCCCCCCCTTCAAATTCGGTGGCTTACAACATAAATAGACAAATAACCAAGGTAAAATGCTAAAAATCAGAAATATGCTTGGTTGTATCCATAGACTATGGAAATATTATAATAAAAATATCAATAGAAATATTATTATTATTTATTACATTTATTTGTCACTTACTACTAAGCCACCATCCTGATTAGCAACACATGCCTAGCCATGAGTATTGAGAGATAAGTCCTGCTGAATTCAATGGGCCAGTGGGGTTAGGATTCCATCTTCAGTTTCCATTTGTCCCACATTGCCAAGGAAGTTCCACATCCATCAATCATTTTCACAAGAGCTTTGCTGCCTCTAGCAGAAATGACAACATTCTGCCAAACTGCTTATCATTGGACTAATGTAGTTATCAAGTTCAAGAACTGCTTAGGTTGTAGAATCAGAATCCTGTGTGACAGGTACGTTATAAAGTATATTTTCCCTTCATGTCTCACCCCAAAGAGCAAGCTACCTTTTCATCTGACAGAAATATGAACACTGTCGATAAACATTGAAGCAAAGCAATGAACACCACAGCTCTGGCACAGGACATTCTAAACAGTCAAGAGCTTGAAATCAATTTTAAAAATTTTTAAAATGTCCAGTAGCCCCTTAGCGACCAACTAAGTTTGTTCTGGGTATAAGCTTTCGTGTGAAAGAAGTGTGCATGCACATGAAAGCTTATATGGCCTTGGTCCAGTATACCTGAAGGAGTGTCTCTGCCCCCATCGTTCTGCCCGGACACTGAGGTCCAGCAGTTATATGGTCTCAGCCGAGCTGCCGTATTCTGGATTAGTTGTAGTTTCCGGGTGAGCTAGCCCCACATAGAGCGCATTGCAGTAGTCCAAGCGAGAGATGACCAGAGCATGTACCACTCTGGCGATAAAGTCCACGGGCAGGTACCAGATGGAGCTGCGTACCACATGGAGCTGATAAACAGCTGCCCTGGACACAGAACTGACCTGTGCCTCCTTGGACAGCTGAGTCCAGAATGACTCCCAGGCTGCGCACCTGGTCCTTCAGGGGCACAGTTACCCCATTCAGGACCAGGGAGTCCTCCCGCCTCCTGTCCCACCAAAAACAGTATACTTCTGTCTTGTCAGGATTCAGCCTCAATCTGTTAGCCACATTTGTTAGCATTTGATTGTGTTGACCACAGCAAACTATGGCAAGTTCTTAAAGAAATGGGAGTGCCTGATCACCTTATCTGTCTCCTGAGAAATCGCTATGTGGAACAAGAAGCTACAGTTGGAACTGGATATGGAACAACTGATTGGTTCAAAATTGGGAAAGGAGTACGGCAAGGCTGTATATTGTCTCCCTGTTTATTTAACCCTGATGGCAGAAAGTGAGGAGGAATTAAAGAACCTTTTAATGAGGGTGAAAGAGGAGAGCGCAAAATATGGTCTGAAGCTCAATATCAAAAAAACTAAGCTCATGGCCACTGGTCCCATCACCTCCTGGCAAATAGAAGGGGAAGAAATGGAGGCAGTGAGAGATTTTACCTCTTGGGTTCCATGATCACTGCAGATGGTGACAGCAGTCACGAAATTAGAAGACACCTGCTTCTTGGGAGAAAAGTGATGACAAACCTAGACAGCATCTTAAAAAGCAGAGACATCACCTTGCTGACAAAGGTCCGTATAGTTAAAGCTATGGTTTTCCCAGTAGTGATGTATGGAAGTGAGAGCTGGACCATAAAGAAAGCTGATCGCTGAATAATTGATGCTTTTGAATTATGGTCTGGAGGAGACTCTTGAGAGTCCCATGGACTGCAAGAAGATCAAACCTATCCATTCTGAAGGAAATCAGCCCTCAGTGCTCACTGGAAGGACAGATCGTGAAGCTGAGGCTCCAATACTTTGGCCACCTCATGAGAAGACTCCCTGGAAAAGACCCTGATGTTGGGAAAGATTGAGGGCACAAGGAGAAGGGGACGACAGAAGACGAGATGGTTGGACAGTGTTCTCGAAGCTACCAGCATGAGTCTGACCAAACTGCGGGAGGCAGTGGAAGACAGGAGTGCCCGGCGTGCTCTGGTCCATGGGGTCACGAAGAGTCGGACACGACTAAACAACTAAATAACAACAAGGGATTCCCACACAACACACCCTCAAAGTGCCAGGGAGGAAACCTGTGAAAGGTTTGGCTGGGTACTTTATGAGAACTGGACTATTAGAGGTCATGCCATTATTGAGCTCTTCTCTCTAGAGACTACTGTAAAAATGTAAAACCTTTAAGCAGTCAACATCTTCGTTGCCTCACAAATGTCCATGATCAAGCTTTTTTCTCTTTCTTTCTTTCTTTCTTTTTTGTTTTCACAGTGTGGGGGGGAGAGAAATAACATGCCTGCTCTATGTTATTTAAACGATATTTTACGTATAGATAAGTATTGTGCCAAATTTCAGCCTTGAGTAAATTAATTTTTATTATGAACTTTTATATCCTGGAGAACAGTAGTAAATATAAAGGGAACATTGCCAAAGCGTTAACGACTTTGGTGTTAACACGCATTGCTATAAATACATGCTTAAAGTCTGCGGCAATTAGCAGCTGACCGGAAAGATTAATACGGGGGGGGGCCCTTTGCCCACCTTTACGGGATGTAAATTAACTCTCTTATCGATCTTGTATAAGCATGGCAATGTGTTAACTGTTAAAAATACTGTAGGGTATAGAAAATTAATTAGGGCACTAGCCTCAGAAGTCATGCTAAGTAAGGATTTGTAAGCATTTTTAAAGTGAAACTTGTTTCCAGAGGTTTGCACTGCCAGCCATAAAAGTGTGATCCTTAGGCTGACATGGTAAGGCGGAAGCAGGACCCTGCAGCTGAAAAACAAATATTTGTTTTTAATGGTAGGATGTGAGAAAATATGAACTCTTAATGGCTTCCACCTGTCTTGGTTTAATTTTTATTTTCCTTCTTACTGTATGTGTAGTCTAATTATTAGGCTTCTGGTATTTGGGTATATTTGAATGTTGGGAATGGCAGGCAGAAGCTGGAAACTTCTTTCTTGTCCTCGGATGGGATTCCTGCTGCATATAAACAGCTGGTAGAGCATCTTTGCAAACTGATTTGCAGTTCTGATTAACAACGAAAGGGTGCATTTGAACTGGCTGAAGATCTTTTGTTAAATCTCAATATGTTTTACAAGTTGAACCAATACAGTCAGAAGCAAGCACCGCTGAGTTCAGATAATATTCAGGAGACCAGGCCTAGGATTCCAGTTATGCCAATTCCAATAAATTGAGTGTGTGAGTCTGGGTGTGGGTGTGTATAACAGTGGATCAGTAAAGCTGCCATCAACTGATGCTGTCATAATAAGCTGCTGCATGTCAAAATTACGCCACCCAGAATAGCTGTGAAGCATCTTTCACAGAGTGGGACACAAAAGCACCACAGCATGCAGCAACTGTGTCCAAAAATAAAATCCAGCCACTACCCAAGGCAACATATCTTGCATACAGTTCCATGTAGTAGGCTCAAGACAAAGGACAAAGAAGTTGCTTTCTTTCTCAGATTTGTTGCTGTAAAACTACAGGAACATTATTTCATATGTAGTGGGGCTACTAGCTGAATCAGCAGCAGGAGAAGTAATTCATTATTACAAAATTATAAGCATCAGCAGTGCAATGGAAGTTGCTCTCGTGCTTCTGCATTATATTAATAAGTGTAATATTTTTGAGAGGATGTAATAAGTTCATTAGTTGCTAGTAGTAGGCAAGATGCAGCTAACAATCCTGCAGAACCACAAGAGCCTAATTTTTTTTGGAATGGCAGGACAGAGTTTGGGATTTACTGGTAGCCAAGGCAATTGCTCACCAATTAGAGTTGCAAGATGTAACATGACTCCAACTTTCTGTGTGCCTGGATACTATTCTCTCTATCATTGGTATCTGCCCCAATACATATATACATACATGCATGATTTTATTTGTATGCCGCCATTCCACAGTGCAAACCACTCAAGGTGGCTTACAACATTAAAAAAAACCCTAACTACAACATAAAAATAGTTATAAATAATAAATAAAACATTAAGAATACAGAACCAAACTGAACAATTTCCACATAAATCACAATATCTAAAGAAAGATACAACCCCCCCCCCAACATCTACAACAAACAACCCCTCACAACAAAACCCACCAAACAATGCCCCCAACTGAAGAATCCATTCAGCTTCTGTAGCTGGAGTCAGTCTGGGCCACGCCCCCTCAGGCCAGATGGGAAAAGCCAGCAATGCAAGGAGCAGGGTATTCCAGGACGCAGGGCCAAGATGGTCTCCAGAAGTACTGCATGCATGCCTACATATCATTTGAAGCTCTATAACTGGAAGTACATTATAATCTAGGAGTAGCCATAAGGAGTTGGAATAAATACACTTTAATCCATGGTGCACTGAAGATATTGTGGACTTCAACGCCCACCATCTTTGGTCTTCTGTATGAGCTTGCACCATGCTAGGTCTTCCATTTGAAGCCCCATGTTGATGTATCACTTCCTACTTCAGCACTATGCTAGCCCAGAGAGATGTCTTTTAAAAAGTAAAGGTAAAGGTACCCCTGACCAACAGGTCCAGTCGTGGCCGACTCTGGGGTTGCGGCGCTCATCTCGCTTTATTGGCCAAGGGAGCCGGCGTACAGCTTCCGTGTCATGTGGCCAGCATGACTAAGCTGCTTCTGGTGAACCAGAGCAGCGCACGGAAATGCCATTTACCTTCCCGCTGGAGCAGTACCTATTTATCTACTTGCACTGGCATGCTTTCGAACTGCTAGGTTGGCAGGAGCAGGGACCGAGCAATGGGAGCTCACCCCGTTGCGGGGATTCGAACCGCCAACCTTCTGATCGGCAAATCCTAGACTCTGTGGTTTAACCCACAGCGCCACCTGTGTCCCGTTTTTAAAAACACACATACAAAGAAAGCTACTCACCTCCCCTTCCCTCAATTTTTTGAACCCCTCCAATGCTATTGTTTTCTTTATGGAATATGGAGAGTGACATTTTTTTAACATGGCTGCCAGATAGGTCAGCTATATTCACAGGAAGATGAAGAACAGAGGGCAAAGAATTTTGAAACTGTGTATGTAATATATTAACGTATGGTTGAGTTAAGCTGTTCTGCTAAAACAAATGTTTTTATTTAAAAAATCAGCATGTCCTATGAGTCCGTGAAACTATTGAGTGAGGATTGTAATATTAGTACTCACGGGATCTAAGATGGTTAATAACTCTAAAAGGATTACTAGCGTTAGTACTTATTTTTCTTGGCACACTGGAATTCCGACAGTTCACACCATGAAAGTGCTTACACATAAACTGTGGACGGTTTTTAAAAAGAAAGGCTTATGCTAATAATATTTGTGATTTCTGAGCCTATTGCTGGTAGCAACCATTGAAAAAAAATGACATCATCTTTGACCCCAGCAATATGGGTGACAAATGTAAGAGGATTAGTAACTGTTTTCTACTGGGCTTTCATGCAAGTTCTTAGCTTGTCAGAAATGATTGCCTTATAAGCAAAGTGGTAAATATTAAAAAGTCTTAAGACGCTGGCAATTTTAAGAACTGCTGTTAAATGTTGTGCAGCCACGTATCTGGAAGCCAATGCCACAGAACATTCCAGGGTGTTAGGGGACTATAACGTTTATATTTTCCAAAACATTTTAAGCAGCTAAAATTGTTGCCGTAATGCCACAGCTTCTTGTTCTGCCCTTTTTCACAAGGAATAGAAGCATAATAATACTCCACCATGTTACTCTACATAATAAAACTCTGGCATAGACTGAGTGTGAAAAGTGTATACAAAAGACACATCCTAGATGGCACTCCCATGTCATGTTTTCACTTCTCTCCCCATAATGTGTGATTCCCTGTGGCATTTTGGCATTACCCGCCCCCTCTAAGAGCAGCCAAGGATGTGAAAAGGGCATGGGGAAATGCATGATCTGAAATCGTCATAAAGTAAATATAACTGTATCTATTGCAAGAAGAGAAAGGGTCACTTAGCCCATAAGCAGCTGGCAACATCTTTACAATAGGCTATATCCAGCCAAGTCATACTCAGTGAAGACTCATAAAAATCAATGAACATAAGTTACTTAAGTCTGTCCATTTCAGTAGTTCTGATCTGAGACCTACTAATGTCTCAGTGTGCTTTCTGGCATGTAAAAACATTAAAAATATGCTAAAGAAAATGGAGTTATTTCCTTTGAATTTTATTTTTTTAAAAGAAAAGTTTTAACAGAGGTGGGTTTTTTAAGAAACATGTACTAATAAGTTTATTTGCTTTTAAAAGAAAGAAGAAAAAGCTCAAATCATTATTTTGCGTACCACTCTTTTTTGGGGGTGGGGGGTGGGGAATAGGACCTCTCCTGGGAATATAGTTAATATTTTGCTGCATTTTCTCTAACTACAGTGGTACCTCAGATTAAGAACTTAATTCGATCTGGAGGTCCATTCTTAACCTGAAACTGTTCTTAACCTGAAGCACCACTTTAGCTAATGGGGCCTCCTGCTGCTGCCGCGCTGCCGGAGCACAATTTCTGTTCTCATCCTGAAGCGAAGTTCTTAACCCGAGGTACTATTTCTGGGTTAGCGGAGTCTATAACCTGAAGCATCTGTAACGCGAGGTACCACTGTATTCTTTTTCAATTTATTTATTATTTATTAAATTAGAATATTGCCTTTCATCCAAAGCTCTCAGGGTCGTTCACAGCATACAAACACAAGATAAAAACACAAAATACGTAATAAAAGCCAGAACAAAAACAAAGCGAACTAATAACCCCGCCCCCCTCATGATATAATAATGATTTCTTAAAACATAGAAGGGTCACAGATGAGCCATGGGGGGTGTTTTTGTATTGTTTTCTTCTTAAGCCAAAGTGCATTACTGAGAAACTTTCAGATTACATACCTGACTGATTTTAAGTTCTAAAATCACCTCTGATACGACATTGCCATTCAAACAATTGGCAATCAAGTCGAGTCCTGTTCCCCTTTCCTACTTTTTAAAACAGGTCCAGCCCTGACAGCCTTGTTGGCAATTTGATCCTAAACATCTAACTCTGCTAACTTTAAATCTAGTGAATTAGAAAAAAAAATATTCTAAATATTCTCTAACTAGCAGGGTGCAAGTGACTGGGCTCAAGCAGTACAACAAATGCTTTCCCGAAAAGCCTTTGAGTTAATCCACATACGTTTCAAATTTAGGGAGCTGTGGTGTTGTTGATGGCTGTATTCTAGTGCGCATTACTTTCAGCACGTTTAAGTGCATTTAATTTTGTGTTGCATTGCGACAAAGAGACACATTTTGAAAGTGCTTTCATTTTTGCAGCTACATTCATTCATGAGGTACACAATCTGTAATAAGGTGCCACATCACATATATTTCTACCGGTGTTGGGGCCAGGAGTCGGCTTCACCTGCTGAGCAGCAGCCTGAAGAAACAGAAGAAGAAGTGACTCCACCTGCTGCTCATCAGTCTTCTTGCTCCTGGTGAGAAACAGGAGCTTCCAGCCTCAGCCAGTTTCTGGAAACAACATTCGTCATTCTAGAAAAGACCTTGATGCTTCTTGCAACCTTGGACCATCAGCTTTCTTGATCCCTGGAACATCTGACTACATGAACTGAGATACCCCTGGCCTTAGGACTGGACTGGACCTTGTATACGGACTCCACCTCCAGGCAAGTACCCCCCTGAAACTCGTCTGATTGGCTGACTTCTCCCTCCCCTGAGCTCTGCTGTGGCTGGCAGCAGAGGACTATGACAACCAGAGCCTTTTACAATCTTCTGAAGCACATCCTTTGAAGAACACATTCAAATCTCTTCTCATTCAAAGCTAAGTTCAGACCAGTGAAGAAATGTCGGACCAGTTCCTCAAGTCAAATGGAAGGTTTTGACTTCAAGGTGGAGAGTGGAGTGTTCTCTTTCACCAGTAGAACAAATAAAGTCCTTCACTTTAACTACACTCCCCAGAATTATCAGAGAAAAATAATGTGCTCTGTACGTGCTTTAAAGGTATAGTGTGTGTGCACTCCTAGAATTCATTGCCAATTGCCACTCTCCAACTAGCAATATTTAATTTATGTAATTATAAAAATATTTAAATACCATCATAAAATATCATGATTGTGTACAACAATATAAAACAATATAAAAACCATTAAAAGCTGTACAGAACAATAATTTAGATGACTGGTGGCTACAATACTGACAAATGCTGAACTTACTCATATGTAGCTAAGGCTTAGTGTCCATGTTTTGTATGGAGATGGTCCTCAGTAGCACCTCCCGTTTCAAAGGTCTTGGGTAGCAGGGCTCTGGCCAAGATCTTGAGGAGCTGCTACCAGCCAGAGTAGACCAGTGTACGTAGGTACATGGGCTAATGGTTGGACACTGTGTGAGGAAGCTTCAGGAACTGGCTGCATGAGCAACTCATGGACAGTGGGGAAGACTGAACAGCAGAAGCATGCTTTGTCCAAGTCTGTGGCAAGTAAAGGATTGTGTTGGAAAAGTAAATTGTTACAGAGCAAAGAATAATCTCAACACTGGTTCATTTTAAGATGCAGTATAGCCAATTTAATATGATGACAGCTTCAACCTAATTTTCTTGCTCTTCCCATTTGAAAAGGATAAATTGAAGCACTTTTTCTTAGAATAGTTTTAAATAATTGATTATTGTTTACCAGTGTCAGGTTTCTTTTTTGATGTTTGTCACATTGTTTTTCAGGCTGAAAGTGTTCAGTTTCATAGGAGGATTGTTTTGTCTTCCCTAAATTGACATCTTTCAGTTATTTATATAAGGCAAATCCTAACCTGACTGCAGTTGATTTGGGGGGGGGAGGGATGTTCTGTTGCTATTATTATCATCCACTAGGAGCTCTTAACCGGAAGTTGTCTGTAATCATGGAACTTCGTTAACATCTCTGCATGATGTCTGTAATCATGGAGCCTCGTTAACATATTCATTAACAGTGGTGGGGAACCTCTAGCTCATGGACTTAAATAGGCCCACCATGACTTCCTATTTGGCCTGCAAAGCCACTTGGAACAAATCACAGCCACCTGGACTATCACCTGATGCACCTCCTACATTCCTCAAATGAAAACAGGGACATTTCTCACTCCCCTCAACTGACCCTCCTTGATCCCTCATTTTTGACCCCACCCCCCATCACAGAGCATTTCCTATCAGAAGAAGGGCAAGTGTCACTACCGCTACACCAGTGGGGCACAGCCAGTGGCGTAGCGTGGGGGGTGCAGGAGGGCCGGCTGCACCGGGCGCAACATCTGGGGGTTAGGGTTAGGGGGCAAAAATCCATGGGTTAGGGGGCGCTAATCCACGGGTTAGGGGGCGCAAATTACTTGCCTTGCCCTGGGTGCTGACAACCCACGCTATGCCACTGGGCACAGCACACCCACCCTCCACCATCCTCAGATGAGACGGAACAATGGGTCCACTTGGACAGAGACACCATCGAAAATATCCCCACAATTGCATACACATTTCTCCAAAACAAACCAAAGAAAATCCCCACAACACTGAACAGGTTCACACAAAGGAAAAGTAGGCAAACTATCCTCATCCCTATCCCCACTACCCCCCCCCCCGGCCCATCACCCACTATTACAACACGCAGCAAAAAACCTGGCAAACCAAAGGCCTGCACTGTCTAAAAGACTTATACAAAAACAGCAAACCCATACCAACACAAGAAATACAAGACAAACTAGGGGGCACCCAAATGCCTTGGCTAACACACCATCAACTACATGCTTTTTTAAAAAATCAAAGAATAAAATCAACAGCCGCTAGGCCCTTGATCACCTTCGAAAACCTTCTCCTGACAGCAGAGGGACATGGCAAAGGGATGGCATCCACAATATACAAAATACTGCTCCAAAATCCCACAAATCCCCTTGATGCAATCAAAAGAACAATGGGAGCATGACAAAGGCTATGAAATTAACCCCACCCAATGGACTAGAATGTGGTCAAAACCTCCCTTTAAGTCCGTATCAGCCAAAAGAAGGGAAATCACTCTGAAACTCACCTACAGGTAGTACTTAGCACCACAGAAACTGGTGCTGATACACCCAGGAACCTCACAAGATGTTGGAGAGGCTGCACCTCCACAGGCACATACCTCCACCTGTGGTGTGAATGCCCTAAACCCAACCCTTCTGGAAAGCAGTCCTACAAGAGATATGCAAAATAACTAAACAGGTGTTAGAACTCTTCGCAGAACTGGCCCAACTGAATATCTTCCAAGATCATAAAGACACTCACATTATACAGAACATATAACCCACCTACTCCCAGCGGACAGAAGCCTCGTAGTCAGATGCTGGAGAAACCTGTCAGGAGTAAACATGGACCTATGGTCTCAAGTTGTATGGGAAATGGCCTTGCTAGAAAAGCTAACTAATAAACTGAAACTGACACAGGGACAAACAGAAGTATGGCTCCCCTTACATACACAGCCCAATGACAAGAAGAATCCACCAACAACATGCAAATCAATCTGGCTTACCTGTCCCAACAAGTCCTACCACGCCTCCCAAATGCAATCAAACCCCACTGCAACCACCCACAAACAAATAAACAACCACACCCTGGGCCCCCAATTCCTCTCACTACCAAGGAAATGTAATAAACGAATAGAAAGAGAACCTACCCAGTTGACGCTGACACAAAACCCCACACGTACCGTACACTATGGAAAAGAATATAAGCCTCACCACCCCACCCCTCCTCTTCCTCCCCAACCTTTACTGTACTCAACACTAATGTCTCACAACAAATGTAACTGATTTGTATAAAGGACTGCACAACCTGAAAAAAGAGATGAGGCATGTACTTTTGCAAACCAATAAAATCTTTAATAACTTTTTTAAAGGGGGGGGGAGTGCTATGCTTTTACATGTCAGCATTGCAAGGGGTGGACTAGATGAGCCTTGTGGTCCCTTCCAGTTCTACAGTTCTAGGATTTCTATATTTGATTTCTTCCTACATGTTCAAATAGAATTGAAGTAGATTCAGACTCCGATGCGGATTTGATTACCTGTGTAAGCAAAGCACCATGGGACTACATACATTGAGCAGCATCAACTGAATCTATTTGTACACTCTTAATTTGTTACAAAAAGTCCACTGACTGCTTAATGTGTGACTATGGTGCTATGTGTTGAATTGTAAATATTTATTTGGGGGGGGGGGAATATGCATAGCAACCAGAAGTACATCTTCTCACTTTAGGTATGAACTTGGGTTGGTTTGGGGGAGCAGCACGAGATGTGCAGATCAACAGCAGACTTATCCCATGGGATTGCAAAATGTGGACTAATTATACTGATTGTATTGTGATGATTGGTTCCAAGCAACATGGCCATCCCCTTCATGGATCACTGCCTTGCCGTGGCGAAGGGGCTTGAATAACTCAGAAAAGCTATGAGCTATGCCGTGCAGGGCCACCCAAGATGGACAGGTCATAGTGGAGAGTTTTGACCAAACGTGATCCACCTGGAGGAGGAACCGGCAAGCCACTCCAGTATCCCTGCCAAGAAAACTCCATGGACAAAGACAACAGGCATATAAAAGATATGACGCTGGAAGATGAGCCCCTCAGGTCGGAAGGCGTCCAACATGCTACTGGGGAAGAGCGGAGGGCAAGTACAAGTAGATCCAGAGCTGATGAAGCGGCTGGGCCAAAGCCGAAAGGACGCTCAGTTGCGGATATGCCTGGAAGCGAAAGGAAAGTCCAATGCTGTAAAGAAAAATATTGCATAGGAACCTGGAATGTAAGAACCATGAACCTGGGTAAGTTGGAGGTGGTCAAAAATGAGATGGCAAGAATAAATATTGACATCCTGGGCATCAGTGAACTAAAATGGACGGGAATGGGTGAATTCAGTTCGGATGACCATCATATCTACTACTGTGGGCAAGAAACCCGCAAAAGAAATGGATTGGCCCTCATAGTCAACAAAAGAGTGGCGAAAGCTGTACTGGGATGCAATCTCAAAAATGATAGAATGATCTCGATACGAATCCAAGGCAGACCTTTTAACATCACAGTAATCCAAGTTTATGCACCAACTACGTGTGCTGAAGAAACTGAAATTGACCAATTCTATGAAGACTTACAAGACCTTATAGAAGTGACACCAAAGAAGGATGTTCTTCTCATTATAGGGGATTGGAATGCTAAAGTAGGGAGTCAAGAGATAAAAGGAACAACTGGCAAGTTTGGCCTTGGAGATCAAAACGAAGCAGGGCAAAGGCTAATAGAGTTCTGTCAAGAGAACAAGCTGGTCATCATAAACACGCTTTTCCAACAACACAAGAGACGACTCTACACATGGACATCACCAGATGGGCAGCATCGAAATCAGATTGATTATATTCTCTGCAGCCAAAGATGGAGAAGCTCTATACAGTCAGCAAAAACAAGACCTGGAGCTGACTGTGGCTCAGATCATCAGCTTCTTATAGCAAAATTCAAGCTTAAACTGAAGAAAATAGGAAAAACCACTGGGCCGGTAAGATACTGTCAGGGGTTCAGAAGGAGAGACACAGGAGGGGGAGCAAATGGAGAGTGAGGAGGAGGAGTACGAGGGGGGCGCAGGCAGTGACAGTGGCCAGAGTTATTCCACAAGCCTCTCTAGCGAATCGGAGGACTCACAGAAGGGAGCGCCGGTGGCCAGAGCAAGGGAGATTCCAAGGGAGAAACCTCAAGAGGGAGGGGCCAGCGGGGAGTCTCTGAACAGCAGCTGGAGATCAGGGCCAGCGTCTCCACCAGAGCGCAGTGGGGAGGGGGAGTCCCAGGAGTCGGGACCAGTGTCCTCACCACCAGAGGGAGGAGAGGAGTCAGGTTTGGCAACACCCACATCAGGAAGCGGGGAAACGGTCAGAAGGAAAGTCACCGGCTGGGCGCGCGCGCCAAGTTCAAATGTACAGGAGCGCGGCACAGCGGGGAGCCCGGGAAGGGAGCCAGGTCCTAAAGCCCGCCGGAGGGAGGGGCAAGACTCAGGAGGCTCCGCGTCAGAGGAGTCCAGGAAGGAGGGAACCCCAGAGGGCAGAAGGACCCAACGCAGGAAAGAGCAGCGCAAGAGGTGGAGCCGGGCTAGAATCTTAAACTGGTGTGGGTGGAGCAGTGAGTCAGAGGGGACTTAGCCGGTCTAGCGTTAAGACGTGGGCCTGCGCGCCCAGAGCTTGGAAATGGAAACTAAACTTCAATAAAGACTTTTGTATATAATATCCACTGGGCGTTGGTCCTCTGTGAGCTGGGACCTAGCGGCAGTCCTGACAGATACAATCTAAGTAAAACCCCTTATGAATACACAGTGGAAGTGAGGAACAGGTTTAAGGATTTAGATTTGGTGGACAGAGTGCCTGAAGAACTATGGATGGAGGCTCGTAACATTATACAGGAGGCAGCAACGAAAACCATCCCAATGAAAAGGAAATGCAAGAAAGCAAAGTGGCTGTCCAATGAGGCCTTACAAATAGCGGGGGAGAGAAGGCAAGCAAAATGCGAGGGAGATGGTGAAAGATACAGGAAATTGAATGCAGATTTCCAAAGAATAGCAAGGAGAGACAAGAAGACCTTCTTAAACGAGCAATGCAAAGAAATAGAGGAAAGCAATAGAATGGGAAGAACCAGAGATCTGTTCAAGAAAATTGGAGATATGAAAGGAACATTTCGTACAAAGATTTCCATAATAAAGGACAAAAGTGGAAAGGACCTAACAGAAGCAGAAGACATCAAGAAGAGGTGGCAAGAATACACAGAGGAATTATACCAGAAAGAAATGGATGTCTCGTATACCCCAGGTAGTGTGGTTGCTGACCTTGAGCCAGACATCCTGGAAAGTGAAGTCAAATGGGCCTTAGAAAGCACTGCAAATAACAAGGCCAGTGGAAGTGATGGTATTCCAGCTGAACTATTTAAAATTTTAAAAGATGATGCTGTTAAGGTGCTACACTCAATATGCCAGCAAGTTTGGAAAACTCAGCAGTGGCCAGAAGATTGGAGAAGATCAGTCTACATCCCAATCCCAAAGAAGGGCAGTGCCAAAGAATGCTCCAACTACCGCACAATTGCACTCATTTAACACGCTAGCAAGGTTATGCTTAAAATTCTACAAGGAAGGCTCAAGCAGTATGTGGTCCGAGAACTCCCAGAAGTGCAAGCTGGATTTAGAAGAGGCAGAGGAACCAGAGACCAAATTGCAAACATGCGCTGGATTATGGAGAAAGCTAGAGAGTTCCAGAAAGACACCTACTTCTGCTTCATTGACTATGCAAAAGCCTTTGACTGTGTCGACCACGGCAAACTATGGCAAGTTCTTAAAGAAATGGGAGTGCCAGATCACCTCATCTGTCTCCTGAGAAATCTCTATGTGGGACAAGAAGCTACAGTTAGAACTGGATATGGAACAACTGATTGGTTCAAAATTGGGAAAGGAGTACGACAAGGCTGTATTTTGTCTCCCTGCTTATTTAACTTATATGCAGAATTCATCATGCGAAAGGCTGGGCTGGATGAATCCCTAGCCGGAATTAAGATTGCCGGAAGAAATATCAACAACCTCAGATATGCAGATGACACAACCTTGATGGCAGAAAGTGAGGAGGAATTAAAGAACCTTTTAACGAGGGTGAAAGAGGAGAGCGCAAAATATGGTCTGAAGCTCAACATCAAAAAAACGAAGATCATGGCCACTGGTCCCATCACCTCCTGGCAAATAGAAGGGGAAGAAATGGAGGTAGTGAGAGATTTTACTTTCTTGGGCTCAATGATCACTGCAGATGGTGACAGCAGCCACGAAATTAAAAGACACCTGCTTCTTGGGAGAAGGGCAATGACAGGCCTAGACAGCATCTTGAGAAGTAGAGACATCACCTTGCCAACAAAGGTTCGTATAGTTAAAGCTATGGTTTTCCCAGTAGTGATGTATGGAAGTGAGAGCTGGACCATAAAGAAGGCTGATCGCCGAAGAATTGATGCTTTTGAATTATGGTGCTGGAGGAGACTCTTGAGAGTCCCATGGACTGCAAGAAGATCAAACCTCTCCATACTGAAGGAAATCAACCCTGAGTGCTCACTGGAAGGACAGATTGTGAAGCTGAGGCTCCAGTACTTTGGCCACCTCATGAGAAGAGAAGACTCCCTGGAGAAGACCCTGATGTTGGGAAAGATGGAGGGCACAAGGAGAAGGGGACGGCAGAGGACGAGATGGTTGGATAGTGTTTTCGAGGTTACCAGCATGAGTTTGACCAAACTGCGGGAGGCAGTGGAGGACAGAGGTGCCTGGCGTTCTCTGGTCCATGGGGTCACGAAGAGTCGGACACGACTAAACGACTAAACAACAACAACAACATGGCTATACTTCAGGTGAAGACCTTGCCCTACCTAAACATTTATTAAAAATGAAGTTATTTGCATGATGAACAGGAAGCATGAGCACAGATGAAAAATGGGAAGATGGATGCTTTATTCTCACCAATTCAAAATGGCCCAGCATATAGTCATCACTAAGAGAAAGTAAGTGACTTTCAAGAGATAGGCATCTGAACGGATGGAAGAAAAGCAGCTTGTACTCAATTTGTGTTAATGTCTGCCATCCGCATCTATTGTTTGGTGTCGCCATTGATTAAGTGCTGTGAAGTGGAGAACTTGCAAAGTGCTTCAGAATCAACTGGGATGAAGTACAGCAGTTAATGGATCTGAAGCCTGCATATGCCACATCTGGTGAAGAGCTGTAGACTTATAAAAAATGACAGATTGCACAAAAGAAATAAAATATAGTGCAAGGGTAAAGAGCTTGAAAGAGAACGCTGACAACTCGAAGTTAAAGAAAATGTACATTGACAAGAAAAATCTCAGGTTTCTACATAGCCAAAAGGGTAAAAGGGGAGGGGCACCTCTCAACACAACAAAACAAAGACTGTGGGACAAAGAATGAATAAAAAGAGGTATTTTAGCAAGTATGGAAGACCAGGTGCTGCAATAGCACCAACTTAGAAATGAATATGGCCATGGTCCAAAAGGCTGGGGCTTGCTTAAACTGCCAGGTTTGATATTTGGACATTTATTGACAGATGTCCTTTTCCAATGCTCACATAAGACTATGTTACAAAATTGCAAAAGTTAAGACTTTTTTTTTATCCTACTGGTAACCTATAACTCTCTGCTATAACACTCTCTCTCTCTCTCTCTCTCTCTCTATATATATATATATATATATATATATTCTGTATTTGGGAGAGGAGGGAGGAACAGTTGGTCTTAGAAAGTATTTAAGGTAGACTATTAAAACCACAATACCTTGTTTTTCGAAGGCCTTCCCTACTATGCAAGAAGAAGTGCACTTGATTACACCCATAAAAGACATAAACAGTCTCAGCAGTCTCTTAACCCAAATTAAACTGAGCTGAAATGCCTGATTGGAGGAGGGAGAATAAGAGATTGTGCAGCTCAGTTCAATTAATGCCCACAATGTGCTAGAAATTGTGCACAACAGAGAAGTGCCATGGTATCAAGCCATGCTGGGATAGTGGGCAGCCCTCCTGACATGGTGCAAATGGCAGATAGAGTGCTAAAATGCAGCAGGCCGTGACTCTCAACCTTTAGTGGGGCAAAGACAAAACAAAGCTCCCCGAATTTATACCAGACTTGGCCAATCCAGAGGTCTGCTTTAACCCATCTGTCCTAGGCAGTGATGTTAAAACCCTTGCCTGACAAATCCTGAACCAAATCAGACAGATTCAGAGAAATTTGAGGATCTTCTGAGATGAACTGAGTCATCCTTCAAGGTCTCTCAAACAAAACTGAGTTGTTTCTGAAACCTTGAAACTTTGGATTTCCCAGAGAATTCAAAACCCTTTCCCTTACATCATTACATTCTGCCAAGATCTCTGTGTAAGTTACGTAATGTGAGCTGTAGGGCAAGTGGGTGCGGCTTGTCCAAAATGGCCCCATGGGTGAAACAGGGAAGCCTACCAGGCCTAATTAGTCTCACAAGCTGGAGGTTCATCACTGCTGGTTTATAGGGCTGCAGCCTAAATCTCCTTTTTAAATAGGGTCTTCTTTGAATTGAATGAGAAGCTGCTGCTATGAGCTCACTTCTCATCCAGCTACTGAGAAGACATATCAAAGGGGAAGGAATAAGGCAGGGTTTCATGGCTGGGTTGAAGGGCTGTATTGGAGAAGGGATTATGGGTAGCACACACCAAGGAAGAGAGAATGCTGTGGTGATCCAAAAGAAGAAAAAAGAAGAAGTGGAGTGGGGTGGCAAAGTAAAGTTGGAGAGAAAGTTGGCTCCCAGCATTCAAGGTAAAAACACTTTCCAGCAAAACAAGATGCATGGAGAAATGAAGAGAACAAAGGAAAGTTGAGGACCATGCAGACACCCCAAAACCTGAATAAAAGAGTAGGAGAAAGCATGTTGCAATCAATTCATCTGAGATGGTTTTTCAAGTAGGTCTTCCTGGAGGTACATCCAAGGGCCTTTCTCACCCTAAGAGTTAAGAAACAGATGGGCTGAGAAAAGTAGTGCAGGCCAGTCTGATCCCCAGTTGTACAGGAAGAGATGTCAGAAAGGTCATGGTATGCATGTATAAGCTGTATTTATTAGTCATGTAGAATGCAACTGTTTTCTGCTTTGACTGCTATGCGAACGGATCACTCCACTCATTAATCAGCAGCACATAATCATACCTAATTTGGCTTGCTGATGAAATCCCTTTGGTCTAGGGATGGACAAATCTGTCAGTTTCTCTCTGTTTCTCAATTTTCCAATCCAAAATTCAGATCACAAATTTTCATCACTTTGGAATTCATTTATTTTAAATCTTCACAAACATTGTCCAGCATTTTAGTATGCATTTCTCCTACTACAAAATGTTTATGCAATTATACATATTTTTGCATGCAACCTTTCCTACTGTGCTGTATTTATGTGTTATTTTCTCCAATATATATGCATTTTTGTACACTTCCCTCTATTATGCACATTTGTATACTTTCTCATGTTGTAGAGCTGTACTGCAAAATTCAGAGAACTGCCAATTTAAAAGTATACCTGCATTTCAGTTTGCACATTGTTATAGAAAATTGGAATGAACTTGCAGGAGATCATGGGGTCCTCAATAGGCCCCAACGGTGAAGGTGGTTCTGTTAGATTATGAACCACCTGCAAGAGTCTCCTGGTGCTGTTTTCTGTAGATGCAATAGCAGCGGTGAAGAAGGCCCTCTTCACCATTGCTATTGCCACTTGGTAGGCTCAACGTTGAGCTCTAATCCGTGTTCAGTCCTATTCAGAATGAGTTTTCCACCACTGGTGCTCCAGCCATCTTGTTTATCACCCTCAGCTCTAAGGAAACCCATGGGGCTGTCTGGGCTCCATGCAGTCGGAGAGGGTGCTTCAGAGCCAGTCAATAGCCCTGGTTAACTCCGCATTCATGTCAGCTGAGAGGCCATCTTCATGGGATAAGACATACCCTACCACTCTCTGGAAACCATTTGGATCCATTAAATGGCAGGGGAAGACCACATGACCTGGGCTGCTGCGCGTAACCCACAAGCAGCAGCAGGAACAGGTACATCTGCCATGTCCAACCAAGTCTCTGTTACAAATGCCAGATCAATTCCTCCATCCATTATCAAGTCATGGATGGCAGTGGTCTTGTGAATCTAAATATTATTTACTCTTGGCCAATATAACTCTTCATAAAGGGATATGCAGTCTAATTAAAACAATTGCCAGATAAAGGAACACAAAAAAATATGATACAGATATGTTTTGTATGTGTGAAGGAAATCCTTTGAACATGTACTTCACTTTTGGGTGACCGACATATTCAAAAGGGTCATTTCAACACACTTAATGGGACATGGTTTGTTGAGATGCATGAGAAGGGTCCCAAAAGAGCTGTGGGTGAAAGCTGTGAGATGGTCAGGCTTGTGAACTGAAAGGAGAAGGTGCTTTACAAATATCATTCAAAGTCCCAAGCCTTTTACATGGAGTGTTATAATTTGTGTGAACTTAGTACTGCAACATCTGTTTCAAAAACTTCCATTAAGTGATGTTTGCTGGCAAGCAGTAGAAGGAAAGAGTTAGCAAAGCTGCAAATATTACTGAGCTAGGAATAGGGATTTGTCTGTTTTGCTCAGGAAAATAAAATTCTGTCATTTCTGCAAATCCATACTGAAATGACATTTTTATTTTGATTGAGTGACAAATAACTTCTTATGACTTTAAAGCAGAAAATTATGTGTATTCTCCTGGGTTATAAAATGCTCTCAGTGAGCATTCAAGAATAACAAATGTGCTGCACAGTTTCATGTCACATCTAAATCTATAGCAAACAAAGAAAAGAAAGCATGGCAGGGAAGGAAATTTGAAGCATTTGATAATTTAAGTGAATATGGGTATTCAGTGTAAAGAAGGGCAATTGAAAATGTAGGATTGTGAGCTTCCAGAATCACAGGGTAAAATTAAGAATGTAGGGTTAAGCATACCAAATGTTAGGGTAGAATGCAGACATAACAATACCTTTCAATATACTGTAGTTGGGAATATTCCATTTTATCTGAACAACCTTGCAAAGTAGGCTGGACTGAGATATACTGCTTGGGTAAGACCATAGTTCAGTTGCAGAGCATGTGTCTAAAGGTCTCTGGCATCGCCAGATAAAAAGACTATCTATTGAGATAGATGGGCACATATCTGACCTGGTATAAAGTCACTTGTGTCACTCAGATTGAACACAAGTGATCTCCTTGGTCCCAAGCATGATACTCTGTCCACTGTCACCACACTGGTTCCAAATGCATGCATTTCAACTGCCCATATTTAAGCATAGGAAAGATATAAGTGTGAGTGCCACGAAAGAAGAAAACTGTGCACACAACTGCATCTGGCTTTGGAAAGCAAAGATCTGCAAGTTCAAATTATTCCATAACTAATAATGGTGAAGTCTCGTTGCACTGGCTGCACTCAGGCACTGAACTGTGACCCTTCAGTCTAATCCTTTGTGCCTAAGCAGTGCATGCACAGAAAGCTCTAGGGCATGTGGGATTCTTTGTGAACTTCAGAGGGCTAAGCTCCAAACTCACATACCACCATCAACAGCAATGGTCACCGTTGCTCTCACAGTCACATCAACTGAAGCTGCTACACTGACAAAACAGCCTGGGTTAGCCCACAATTCACGTGCCATTTCGTTTGCTTGGACTGACTATATATTTGTTGTAAATTCTGTAGTTTCTGGGAGCGAGGAAATTAAGTTTTAATAAATTAATTGCAGTAGGATGTCATGAGCTGTCCCACTACAGTGACTCTTTGTGTCAAACCCACCTGTAAGATACATCAATTCCATACACTTTTTGGGGGTGGGCGGGACAGGACACAGCTCTGTCCATAGGAGACAGGCAGACGATGGTGGATTGTAACAAAAAATGTTCCGTCTGGCAGGAGAAAATAGCATCTGTTTCACATCTCTATTTCTCATTCTTATTTTAACAGTCATAAACACTTCCTAAAGCTGAAAAAGAACAGGGCTGCAATTCAGACAAGGTAAGATTTCTTGCAAAGTGCATTTGGATACACATACCCAATCAAAACAAAACACATTTCACGCTGAACATGGCTTGTTGTTTTTCTCTCTCTTTGAAGCCCACAATGGTGCTGATGGATTTGCTAATTCTTTGGCTGTTCTAGCCCTGGAAAGTCTGATGAGAAAGTAAGTTCCAGGCTCTTCTAATAAATAGCTGTCATCTATGTTATATACCTGGAAGGATCACATTAGTAAGGGAATGTTTCAAGGGAAGAAAAGCAAGTCATAATAAACAAACATACGGGAACCTCTACGATCAGCAATGTAGGCAACAACTGAGCCCCAAAGGTAAGATATACAGCAAGTGTGTATGTGTGAATATATTGATACACACACACACACTCCAAGTTGCAACTGCAGCAAACCCGGAAGTAAACACTGGGTTTGCCGTGATTCGAGCATGCGCAGAAGCGGCTGCTGCTGTCTGCACATGCGCAGAAGCAGGCTGCTGGCAAATGCACCTGCGCACAACGGCGCTTCTACCAGCGAACCGTTTCACCATAAGGATGGGCCTCCGGAACGGATTGTGGTCATGAGTAGAGGTTCTTTTTTATAAAAAAAAAAATTATTAACAATTTTTTGTTTAAATCACAATGCCAATAAAGCAATACAATATCACCTCTTTTAACATAGATCTTTTCACTTCTTCGGACTCCCTCACATCTCCCGCTCCTGCATTCCTGGTTATAATTTTATTCAGCAAATTTATCCCCTTATTTTTAATCTTCATAGTTAATTTTCCAATGTTATATCTCTAGTTTTGGCTATCCTTTTATTCAAGTCTTAAAAAGTTTAGACATAACCAATATATTCCAAAATTTTTATCATTTCTTAAATTTATCTTATCTTCATAATTCACTTCCTTAAACTCAATAGTGCCAAGTTGTTTATACTCTAGCATCCTTCTTAACATTCATACAATTTACAATATTTTTAAATTTAAATTTCTTCCAATCTTCTTCCACCCTCTCCTCTCCCAGGTCTCGGATTCTGCTGGTCATCTCGGCCAGTTCCATGTAGTCTATCAGTTGCATCTGCCACTCTTCCGGTATGGGTAGATCTTGTGTTTTCCAATGCCTAGCGACGAGTGTCCGTGCTGCTGTTGTTGCATACACGTCATGAGTAGAGGTTCTACTGTAGTTTCACAACTACTAAACACTGTCTTACTATCTAAGCTCAGCGACTCCTTTATCTTGCTGTCTATCACAATAGGCCAAACCACAGTGAACGCAAGGTAGACCATAGGGCTAGAATAGCATCTAGAGAGGCCTACACTATCCTTGTGTTGCTTAACTGGACTTGGACCAAAAAGCCTTTTTAAATAGAGATCTGCCTTCTGTAAAGTAGGGCACATGTCTGCCTTGCAATTATGCCTAAGGTTTCTGGCGAACAAGTCTGGGAAAGTCACTTACACTGTTTGCATAAGGAGGAATTGGCTTGTCACTGTAACTTCCCTCATGCCATCGGCTAAATTTGCATAAAATTGGGAGAGGAGGTTGCTGTTGTCAGAGGCAGGAAGAAGCAGTTCGTAATGACCTGGGAAAGTATCAGGGCAGTAGTTTTGGTGCTGGATTCTTGCCATGCTTCTAATGAGATACAGGAATGAATGAGGCCTGGAAGGCCTCAGTTCCTGCATCTTTGTATATTTATATCCCATCTTTCTGCAAAAGAGTTTGAGGTGACATGCACGCTTTCCTCCTTCCCCATTTTATCAGAGAACTATCATCCACAAATCCCTGCCTTCTGTTCCAGGCAATGGCACCACATGTCCCCTCAAGTCACAAAGGCAGGCAAAGCATGTAAATGGTGTGCGTGCATACACACACACACACACACACACACCTATTCCTTTGTACTCAGAAGTGCTTCTAGTCAACGACAGCTTCGCTCTGTCCAAAGAGGAAGTGAGTTCTTTCATCCAATGCCTCTGTTTTTAAGCATGATCTGAGCAGGCTCATATACCACGTCATTCAGAGCACTGCCTTACTGGGCATTCGTATCTCTGTCATTTTCCACTAAATTAACACTTCCCACTATCACTGGCACATTCTTATTGGAAATGAGTTCAGTATCTGACTTTCCGCATGGCAACAGCACTCCCTCGCTCTTTGCAGTGTAAAGTGCTTTAAAAGCAAATAGTTCAAAGGGGTTTATATTAGAATCACTTTCACCTTACATTGTATACCAAGTTCCCAGTTAGTACAGTCTGACATCTTGCTGTAACTTTACACTTCCCTCCGGTGTGGAGTTGAAGGCTAATGGAAGTTTAAGAGTATCATTCCAAGGCATTAGTGAGCCCACGTTCTTTTTTAAAACAGAGGGCATCGTGGTTTGCCAGGCTTAGAATGTCACCAGAACAAGCCTTGCTTCCAAAGAGAAATTCTAGGAGTGACATACCATCCGCCTCTAGCTTCGTCACTGCAAGAAATTAAACTAGACCGTGATAGACAAGATTAACTGACTTTGTAACTGAAATTCAATTCAGTTGTGTGGCTCCTGGGGGGGGGGGATGTCCCTCTGCCTGCACATGCATATTTTTATTGGGGGGGGGTGGCATGTTAATGAACCTGCGGAGACTGAATATGTGCAGTCCAACTCCCCTACTGTACTTGCATATTGGGATGCCTGAACAAAGTTTTGATGTCACGGTCACTAAATTGTGAACATGCATGTACAAAGACACTGTTCAATTGCATTTGTTTGTCATTGGGTTGTTGGTTGCTAATCTCATCAGGTATTAACCCTATTCTTGGCACAAGGATCAAACAGAATTATTCAATGACTTAAAATGTGTTTAGTTTTCCATTGGATTATGCTCCATACATTGAGGAAAGCATGGGCAAACTGTTTTCTGTTGCTGGCCACATTCCGTCAGGGTTAATAATAATAATAATAATAATAATAATAATCATTTATTATTTATACCCTGTCCATCCTGCTGGGTTTCCCCAGAAACTCTGGGCAGCTTACAGCATATATAAAACATAATAAAACATCCAACATAAAAAACTTCCCAATACAGGACTGCCTTCAGATGTCTTCTAAAAGTTATCTAGTTCTTCTAAAAGTTATCTAGTTCTCCTTGACATCTGAAGGGAGGGTGCCACTAAAAAGAAGGCCTTCTGCCTGGTTCACTGTAACTTCGGTTCTTGCAGTGGGTGAACCACCAGAAGACCCTTGGAGCAGAACCTCATTGTCTGGGCTGGACGATGGGGGCGGAGATGCTCCTTCAGGGTTAATGAGTTTGGGGCAGCCCAAGGGGTGGAATTCAATGTAGCACTGATTGGGGTATGCATGGGGAGGTGAAAGGTCTGCTCACACAACAGAACTTTCTTCCTCTCCTCTGCCCCCTCTAAACTTGTTCTGTGTTTCATCCCCCACAACCTTCCAGAACAGATTTAGGAAGTGTTGGGTGCACAGGCATGGAAGAGAGCGAGGAAGTCCCATTGCACATGCAGGCTTTGTTCTGCACACACCTTTTGCTGAATTTCGCCCAATACATTTTGTTGCCTGAAGCAAAGGACAAGCTGGTGCCCTTTGCCTTTACATGCACAAAAGTGAACTGCAGTTGACTGACAGTTGAAGATTGCTTTTGCACTGTCAACAGGTCAACAATCACCCTAAGGTCCCAGAGTAGGTCCAAGCAATGCATTAAAATCACTTGAAAACAAATTACTATTACAAGAATAGAGAGTCCTAAAACATGCAACTCAAGTGTCAAAGTGGTATGCCTTCAGCAGAGGATGAAAACTGCACCCTGAAGGTGCCAAACACACCTCGGGAGGTGGGGGTGGGAATTATGCAACTTAGAAGCTATGACAGAGAATGTCATCTCCTGACCTACCCACCTCCAGTAAGCTCTTGAGGGCATAGGAACTCCCAAGAGCCCCCCCCCCCCCGCTGATCTTAACACCCAAGAGGGTTTGTAGAGATATTTGGGTCTTGAGTCATTAGGGCTTTAAACCCTAACACAAGCACCCGGAATTGTGCCCGGAAAAGAACTATTGCAGCTGTTATACAAGATCTAGATGGAACCCCAGACAGTAACCTGACCATTGCATTTTCTGCCAATTGAAGTTTCCAAGTCATCTTCAACAGCAGCCCCACAAGGAGTGCATTGCAGCAATCCAGGCTGCAAGTTAATAGATCATGGAGCACATCATTTCTGTCATAAGGGTCTGTAGCTGGCAAACCAGCCAGAGCCGGGGAAAGGTACTCCTGGCTCTCAAGGCCACCTGAGCCCAGGTGACAGTGTTCCTCTAATCATGTACACAGTAAAGTCATACTCTGTTCCCCTAATCATGATAGAAAGAAAGTAACCATAATACTTTTTCTGTACGCACACGGGATAAATTTATTTATGAATGCTCTGTGCCTTGAGATCAAATCAGTACAGGTATACCAGTGGACCAAAATGGATTTGCTAAATGAGACTAGGAACTGGGTATCATCAGTTAAGCTGAAAAATGGCCTTGGTGTATCTTTACTATCTGTCACAGTTGGATACTAGTAACCATCTGACACACACTCAGGTAACTCCCGAAAGTCAAAGGAAAGAAGTTGGAATAGATTGCATGAAGTTCATGCCCTCAGACCTGAAGGTATTGTATATCTATGCAATTGAAGGAGAGCAGATCAAAGCAGACATGTTGCCTCCTGATCACTTCCTCTCAGCATCAGTTTCAGGGGTTTGTTAAGTATCCACTTTCTCTTTTTAGATTAGCTTGTCTGCACCTCTCCATTCTTCTAGTTCAGAGCATGCACTGCAACATTCAATGGAAGTGGGAGGAGGTCGCTTCTCCCAGTCCCTTTGGTCCCTGTTCTGTATATATTTAGGCCTCTCTCACAACCCCCAACTTTACCACATTTTGCATCTTTTTGATTACCACAATCTCAGCGTTTTTGCCACAGCAATCCATATTATTAATAATGATGATGCCTCTTGCATCTATGGTGTTCCAGGAGATTTAATCAAACTAAACTAGAATTTATTTTCATTTTTTAAAGACAGCAGCATTAGCCTTTAAAGGCACCACAAGACCATTTGTTGATTTTACTTGGCAGTGGGGATGAAATGAGACATCCATTTCCATCCCATCCTGTGCTCATGGCAATCAGGGCTTTGTCTATTCCACTGCAGTTCAGCTTCTGCTGAAAACTGTTATTTCTCTAGCTATCTGCTGGTGCTAATGACATAATTAATCTCAATGTAAAGATAATGTCAAAAACTATGGAGAATGTAACATAATTTCTGTTCCTGACCTCAGACAAACAGAGCAATTTCCATGCTCATTTCCATTTCCAACATCTGTAAAAGGAAGAGTAAACTTTATTTGGGGGATGGGAAGACTGTGACTATCAAAAAGAAAGCAAGGGCTAATTTGAGAGAGTGGGGGGGGAGTTTGTGGGGTTTGTGTGCCTACGTCCAGGTTATTATCCTTATCTGGTCATGAAAGCAGCTGCCTGTCACTGCTCAATGTTTCAGGGCCACTTTACACAACCAAGTTTCCCACATTTTCAACCTGAAGGATGTTATCTTGCATTAATAGGAAATTCCACTCACAATTTCCTTGGACCACCCACAGGAATGATGTTGCACTGTGGAATAGTGAACCCAGAGATAACAGTGCTGCTTTTGTTTACATGAATGCTTATTTCAGGATCAGAGAGCACTAGGTCAGGAACCTCTAACCTTGATAGGAATTATTGCACACTTTGACCTCAGATTCACTACTACAAACAAAGCTAATCTAATCCAGCTCAGAAAGATGGCACAGGGGAGAACATGAGGGCTGCATCATACATCACATTTTGAGGTCTGCACACACACAAAACAGTTTTATGTGTACACCTACTAATGGAAGTATGACTGCAGCAAGCGTTGCAGTCAATGCATACAATGCTGTTTTGTGGCCCCAAGAAAGGAATAGATTCCCGACCTTGCTGAGTTCCTCTAATGGTAGGTGAAAAGATGTATTAAAAAGTAAGCTAATGAGCAATGATGACAAGACTCTATACGCATGATTTGCCAGCATTTCCCAGACTGGGTGTCAGATGTGAGGAAGTGTAGGCACCTCCTCCAGTTTGAATTCCTAAAATAAATATGGCAGGAACAGTTGTTGACAACTTGCCCAGGAAACTGGAGCCTTCACATGTCATCATATAAATAGGAAAACGGTGATAGCATCATCCATACTCTGCCTAAGTCATAGAGAACTGCTGATTCCTTGGGTGATTATGGGGACTGACTCAGCCCATATTGAAAGGTCACAGCTAATTTGTGGAAGGGACACGGGTGGCACTGCTGTCTACACCACTGAGCCTCTTGGGCTTGCCGACTGGAAAGTCTGTGGTTTGAATCCCCCGTGACGGAGTGAGCTCCCGTTGCTCTGTCCCAGCTCCTGCCAACCTAGCAGTTCAAAGTGTGCCAGTACAAGTAGACAAACAGGTACCACTGTGGTGGGAAGGTACATGAGCGCTCTGGCACTCATCATGATCATGGTCCTCTGTGAGCCAGTGGCGGTTTAGTCCTGCTGGCCACATGACTTGGAAAGCTGTCTGTGGACAAACGCCGGCTCCCTTGGCCTAAAAAGCGAGATGAGCATCACACCCCATAGTCGCCTTTGACTGGACTTAACCATCCAGGGGTCCTTTACCTTTTTACTAATTTGTGGTGCCCCTGTTGCTATTTTATTTTACCACTTCTGTACTATTATACCAAAGAGCTTACAATCTAAAATCAGACAGAAAGAAGCATACAGACATGAAATCATAAGAGCTTTGCTTGATCAGAACAAAGGGCCATCTAGTCCACCATCCTATTTTCAAACAGCTGTGAGAAGATAGCTGGGATTGGTGTATTGACTGATAGTGTCACAAAAGCATTGAAGAATTTCTGCTCTGTAGTTGTCAGGGATAAAGGGACATTTGGGGAACTCTCTTCCAGGTGAAATACCACGTTCTACAAACACCGTTTATTTTCTTCTCCTTTCTCAACTACCTCAGTGTCGCCTCTCCTGGGAAAAGAAGCAAGCAAACAAGCAAAACTGGCACACATGGGAAGTTTTCCAAAGGTGCTGGTGAAAGTAAAAGAAAAAATAGACAGGTTTTTTAAAAAGAAATCAGAAGAATTATAGAAACAGGCATATTATACAGTACCAAAACATTGGGCCATCTCGCCTAAAGTGGTTCAAAATGAATGGTGGCAGCTGAGTATGGCTGTATTCACATGACAGTTTATTCCATTTTCACAACTTTTCCCTAACTGTTGATTCATATCCTCTAGATGCCTCAAAAATGCCAGTACCATCCTGAAAGCCCTCTAGCCACCACTGATTCCCAAGGTGTCATGGTGTCCCCTTGAGTGGGGGAAGGGGTTGCAGCAGCAAGAGGAGGCATCCCATCATCTGAGGAGAAGGGTCAGCCGCTCCCTCCCCCCAATGAAATTCACCCACAATTGCATACTGATGTAGATTAAAATGACCCTATTTTCATCTGATGAGTGTTGGAGGGTATGTTAATTTCCACATTATGCACGAGCTTTCCCGTGATGTAAAAACCACTTCTGGTGCTATAGTGAAATGTAGTGCAAGTTTAGCCCTCATTTCCTCATATTATTTGCAAATGGATTTTTTTCTGAAGGCAAATACCACAGAAATGAGCACTAAACTTGCTCATTTGGGTGACAGAGACTGACCCCTGCAAAACTATATTCTGCTATTGAGCTGTATCTCTTCCCTAGTACACCTGTCTTGAAAATAATAAAATACTAGTATTAAGAACACAGCATCCCAAACGCTGCAACACCTGTGCATTCATTACTCCAATACCCCTTCAGTATTTACAGCTTTTGAACATTTCGTGCACGGTGTGTTGTAGAAGAGGATTAGTTCATCCTGGCTACAATTCTTTTTTTGTTTTTGTTTTTGTGTTACTCTTAGAAATGTTGCTAATGCAATTAATGCTTAAAAAAAAAAAAAGCAGACGGGATCAGTGATTGTGTTTAATTGGGTTTCCACACAGCAGGATTTATATTTCCCAAGGCTAGTCTTACGTGTCTTGTGGTAACAGACTTTCTTTTGTGGATCTCTTTTTCAGAGCTGCCAAGAAACGTTTGTCCCCTGGCAAGCAGCCAGCACAGATATTAGGCCCATTGTGAGAGGTTGCTCTCTAATGCGGCTGCTTGCTTAGGCGGAGAGGCAAATTGAAAGGTGTTCTCCCTGCACAGCTGCAGCGAATATTACTGCACTTAGCTATTGCAAGTTTGCATAGCATGTTTTGATTAGGGACGGGATGAGCTGTGGAAGGGTCTGAAGTCTGGCTCATTTCTCCATAAGCCAGATTTTATGATGCCTGGAAGTTGATGTCGCCAGAGCTCTTGGTGATACACAAAAGAGGAGATCCTATGCTCACCAGCAGATTGACAGAAGGGCGTAAAGATGGAGGGGAATGTTGCCAAATTCAACATCTCTCTCTAATCCAGCTATAAAGAAGAGGGATCATTTGGTTTTCAGTTTCTTTCATGAATCATCATAGAAGCTGCCTTCTACCAAGTCAGAAAATAGAATACCAAGTCCATAGAATCAGAAAATCTTAGAGTTGGAAGGGACCCAACAGCCATCTAGTCCAGCCCACTGCAATGCAGGAATCTCAGCTAAAGCATCCATGAGAGAGTACACAACCCATTGAGAGAATCCATTCAACTGTCAGATCTTACTCTCAGAAAATTGTTTCTGATGTTTAGTCAGAATCTCCTTTCTTGTAACTTGAAGCCATTGGTTTGAGACCTACCCTCCAGAGCAGGAGAAAACAAGAATGCTCCCTCTTCCATGTGACAACCTTTCAGATATTTGAAGATGGCTATCATACCCCCTTTCAGTCTCCTCTTCCCCAGGCTAAGCATACTCAGCTCCTTCAAGCGTTCCTCATAAGGCTTAGTTTCCAGACTCATCTTGGTTGCCCTCCTCTGCACATGTTCCAGCTTGTCAATATCCTTCTTAAACTGTGGAGTCCAGAATTGGACACAGTATTCCAGGTCTGGTCTGACCAAGGCAGAATAGAGTGATACAGTACTATTACTTCCCTTGCTCTGGACACTAGACTTCTGTTGATGCAGCTTAGAATAGTGTTAGCTTTTTTTGCTGCTGCATCCCACTGTTGACTCATGTTAAGCTTGTGGTCTACCAAGACCCTCAGATCCTTTTCACATGTACTGCTGGTAAGCCAGGTGTCCCCCATCCTATATTTCTGCATCTGGTTTTTCCTGCCTAAGTGCAGAACTTTACATTTGTCTCTATAGAAATTCATTTTGTTAGCCTGAGCCTACTGCTCCACCTTGTTCAGTCTTATCTACACTGATTGACAGCAGTTTTCCAGAGTCTTCCCCATGCCTACCTGGATATCTGAACCCGGGACTTTCTGCATGCAAAGCAGACTCTCTAGGACTGAGCTACGGCCTTTCCCCAGTCATTTCCAAAACAGAATGGCTGCTCTCCTAACACACATGTACATTCCATTGATTTAACACACACAGAGTGACTTCAAGAGGACTTACATGCATGAAATTGGAGGTACAATGCAAAGGGACAAAACAGATTCGTCTTCAAATATGACAACTCTAGTTAGGACTGGCTGTAATTTTCTTCATTTTTCTTTCGCATTTAAACACATTCCATTAGAACAGGAAGATTATGAATCACACCCTGTCCAGGCTGTAGAACAAGTAGTGTCAGTAATTAAAACCACCATTTTCCTAGCTCAAACAAGAATGTTTTATAGGAAGCATTAAATGTGATTGAATTATTTTATAAATGCATTCATTACATTATAAGTGTCTGCACAGATGCTTCTGCTGCTGGGATTACAACTTACTTAATTGTGGCTTTGCTGAGAAAGGGGCAATGAAGAAAAGGGGGTTTCAAAATGTGGCGTCCCAAAGTATAGAGAGCAAACACAATATAAATTGTAAGTGGTTGCCCTTGAATATGGCCTGGCACAGGATATGATGTTAAGATTGCTAATTTGGACCAGGTGTTATGAACACATTCACACTGATCCTTGCCCATGTCCACTGGGCCTAATTCAAAGTGCTGGCTTTCACCAACCATAGAGGCCTCTCATTCTGAATTATGCAAGGTGGCGACAAATGAGAGGCACCTTTCAATGGTAGATCCCAATCTGGGATGCTTTGCCTATGTTTCCAAACACAACTGAAAGTGTTGGTGCTGACCTTTAAAGCCCTAAACGGCCTCAGTCCAGTTACCTGAAGGAGAATCTCCCCCCCCCCCCCCAATCATCCAGCTCCAAGGGCCTTCTGGTGGTTCCCTTCCTGCAAGAAATGAGGTTACAGGGAACCAGGCAGAGGGCATTCTCGGTAGTGGCGCCTGCCCTGTGGAATGCCCTCCCATCAGATGTCAAGGAAATAAGCAGCTATCCTATTTTAAAAAGACATCTGAAGGCAGCCCTGTTTAGGGAAGTTTCTAATATTTAATGCTGTATTGTTTTTAACACTCGACTAGGAGCCTCCCAGAGTGGGCGGGGTATAAGTAAATTATTATTATTATATTGCCTAAAGAGGCTCACCCAGGGTAATCATCCTTTTCTTTTTCTAGGTCTTTTAACACTGTGTACATATTTTTAACATCAGTTAACCAGTATTAACTTCATCATCTCTTGAAACTGGCGTTAATGGATACCCGCTTGAATAGATGGGCTTTTCCATTTTGATTGGCAGCTAAGAACTGGACCCATGTCTGATGTGCCTACTTGTTGACCCTGCAGGGTGGCAAAAGGTGAATTAGGGGCAGGCAGCACTGGACTGCTTGAATGTTAACCTTCCCACTGGATTACAGCTGATGCCACAGTCCCTCGCTGGAACTGAAGCTTCTTGTAAGTTGTTTTGTTTTCTTTATTAATAAGCTGCATTTGGCTGTTCAAATTCTTGAATCTGTTTTATTGTGTGTCACCCAGAGGCTTCTGCATGAGATGACAGACAATTTATCTACGAAAAGAGACAGCTGCAATGCTTATAGGCACCACAGACTATCAGGCCTTCTTAGGGTGGAGATAGCTACATAAAGTTAAACCTGTGTATGTGTGACGAGAAATGATAAACTTTCCTTTTATCTTGGCAAGAGTAAGTGATTTATGGTAAACTTTAATGTACTGACGTGACATACACAATTTGTCACAGATGAAGAGCTTGAACCACTTTCATGTAAACAAATCATAGCTTTTCTTCCTGGTGTCGCTAAAAGGCTGTTTGACACCCTTTGTAAGCAGTAGAGAATCACACTGGATCCCTTATCAAGTTAATCTCACAGCTGGATTCCCACCGGCAAACCTGCTCCATTATACATTGATTTCAACTTTGAAGCCTTAACTCTCTCATATTTGCCTATTTACCTAATTGACACTGTCTGAGACTCAACTCCATACATAAACAAAGCCTGCAATAAGCCCTAGCATATTTCAGTGACCCACGTAAAAAACAACTATCAGGGGCTGGAGCAAGGAAGCTAGCCAAGGGTATGGATTATAATAAGGAAAGCATCATCTGATACCTGTGTCTCCTGTGCCAGAATGTTTTCAGTCAAGTGCTGTTCTTACATTAATTCACTGAGCTGGAATTTTAATGGACTGCAAAAGTCATATGACCAGCAGAAATCCAGAGTTAACAAAACCCATTACTTTAAGTGATGAATGCAGACTGGACTGGAAAAAAGACATGATTATAAATTTGCTTTACACCCACTGCCCTTGTGTTCGTAGCAAGTGTGAACTTCATGAACCAGAGCAGAAATACCTAAAGAGCAAATCCTTGTAATTCAGTTGTAATGAAATTATTCTAGTGATAGTCCATCTGTGACTAAGGCTGCAATCCGATGCACAATTACGTGGCAGTAAATGTGGCTGATCTCACTGAGACGGACTTAATAATTTTTTAGCATTTCGGTAGCACTTTTGAGTGTCCATAGCTCCACATATATTCTGCCAGTAACCACCACCACCCTATAAGGCATATCAATAGTGAGAAGCCATCCCAACAAATCAGAGAAGCCTCATGGCAAAAAGGGCACTGTCTGCAACAGACAGCTGAACTCCATCTCCCCTTTAAAGTTGCAGAAGATGGTGAGGAATGCAACCACACGCCTGATGCAGGAAACACCTCTTTACCTCGGGTGACTTGGCGGTGGGCCCTATCGATCTTCTTGAGATGCAAAGCCCCATGGAAAGCTCAGTGCTCCGTTATCTTTGACCTATGACCAGGTTAGGGGCCTGAACTTTGATTTGTCTAAGATTGCAAAGGGTTGTTTGACTCCAAGTCCAATCCAATGCAGACCACTGCGTTCAAATCATTTTTGCCTACATGAAGGATGAGGGCATCAGGAATAGGACTACAGTGGTACCTTGCAAGAGGAATGCCTCGCAAGACGAAAAACGCGCAGGACCAAAGAGTTTTCCATTTTTTGAGTCGTTCCGCAAGACGAATTTCCCTATGGGCTTGCTTCGCAAGACGAAATGTCTTGCGAGTTCTTGCGAGTTTGTTTCCTTTTTCTTAAAGCCGCTAAGCTGTTAATAGCCGCTAAGCCGCTAATAGCCGTGCTTCGCAAGACGAAAAAACCGCAAGATGAAGAGACTCGCGGAACGGATTAATTTCGTCTTGCGAGGCACCACTGAACTGGATGCTAGGTTTTTTTTTTACAGCACTCAGGGTGTTATTATCGTTTAAAGGCAGAGCAACTAACCACAAATTACAACAGCAATGTTCTTTTTGAGCTTTATTTGGCTGATGGACATATGTGCTCCTGGACACTGGTAAAGCACTTCATGAAAAGGAAACAATGTTGGAATACTTCTTTCGGTTTCTGAACTCTAAAACTCTGTGGTCTTCTCACCAGGCTAGGTGGTTCACAGCTAGCTCTCTCATCTGCTCCCAAAAAACATGCAAGAGGGCCGCACTGGGCCATGGCAATGATGGTCTTCTATGTAATTTGTCTATGGCCAGATAGGACCTATAGGTTGCCCCTTAACTAGCTCCCCATGGAAGAGTGGAATGGAAATTTCAGTTCCTGTTACGTATATCTAAACCTGCCTAAGTTGCAGCAATTACTGACACTAAAATGGAGCCTTTAAGTAGTTCCGTCACCATTTTGTGTCTTTTGAAGAAAATCCCCATGTTTTATTCTGTTGAAATTTTGTGCTTTTAATATATTATGAGCTGCTCTCGGAGAACTTGCCCTGAAAGGTGACATACACATGCTGAAATAAATAAAATTAATGGAATGAGGATAATTTTGGAATTAATTTACATGGGGATACCTGAAGAAAACTTCTTATGGACTCATGACATGAAATCTAAGTTGGCTAACATAATAATGGAGAAATGTGTGAGATGGGGGTTGAATAAAAGTAAGATGCAAGCATTACAGTCCATAATAATTAGAGCTTAATTGTATGCTAAATAGGCACACCTATAATCTTTTACAGAAGCTGAATGGTAACAATTGGCCAGCTAATGGTATTTATGGGGCAGGGAACCACTTGCAAGGGACAGTCATAGATGGCACAGATATCCTGGCATTGGTGAACTAACTAACACAGATACTATGATTAAAAAATCATTTGTTTCAATTTGACCCAAGTGACATTAGCTTTCTTGAATTGCAATTTAGCTGCTTCACATTGTATTTCTCATTTAAGCTGCTTTGCTCCACAGTGACAATTTTCAGGTCAGTTACACAGTGTTGCTTTGTCTCCAAAAGCTTATGCTGTTAGTCTTTAAGGACCACAAGGCTCTATGATGGTTTTTGCTGCAGAAAACCAACATTGCTACCCCTCTAAAGTGAAGTAGCTCCCATGAGATTTTTGTTGAAGGAACAATACTAGAATTCAGCATTGCAAGTAGGATCGGACCCAAAATACAAACAGCTTCAACGAGCAGCGCAATAGACTTTGAAACTCCCTGCCTATGACATAAGGAAGATGCCTGCACCAAACTCTTTTTGATGCCTACTTGTTCAGGCAAGCCTATCCAGATGTATAGAAGATATATGCGTCATTATTATTATTTTAGGTACTGTTTAATCATAATAAATATTTTAAATAGTTGTTTTTAACTGTTTATCATCCATAATCTTAAAACTGTATATTTTTGTAAACTGCTTAGAGGTGTTGTGTGTGTTTCTTTCTTTCTACAATTGATGAACAAATAAATAATCTGGGTAGACAAAATACTGAGGCAAGAATAGGCAGCCATGAAAGGAAACTGAAGGGCCTTCAGTTCTTGAATCTCCATGTCCTGCTCCCTTAGAAGTCTTACTGGAGTGGAGAACCTGTGGCCCTCCTGGTGTTCTTGGGACTCCCATCAGCCCCACTTGCATAGCCAGTGGTCAGGGATGATGGGAGTTGTAGTCTAGCAACAGCAGAAGGCAAGGGACAGATGAGATTTGGAAGAAGGAGTCAGCAACTCAGCAGACACCAATGTTCAACTCTCATAAAGTCTCTTATATTCTGAGTATCTCTGCATGCTAACATGAGAGTTTGGTCTCCACAACTTTGCATCTTCTCAGAAGCTGAGCTCAAAGAAAGCAGCAACCTTTCCTCCATTTTTCACATTTTCTTGCACTTCCAAATAACCCTTTACTTCCGCTCTAAAAGTTAGCATTGGCTGGAGTTCAAACAGAGCAAACATGGAAATATTCCCCTTCC
This sequence comes from Podarcis gaigeae, assembly GCF_964106915.1. NCBI lineage: Eukaryota > Metazoa > Chordata > Lepidosauria > Squamata > Lacertidae > Podarcis > Podarcis gaigeae. The sequence continues at coordinate 5,086,358 of NC_139687.1, read as the reverse complement.
CACCTCTTTTTTCCCCTTGTCAAGGTCTTTGGACAAAATGGGGCTGGATAAATGTCATTTTTTTATTGTAGATGACGTACATGTGTGTGTGAGAGAGAGAGTGTGTGTGTGTGTGTGTGTGTGTGTGTGTGTGAGAGAGAGAGAGAGAGAGAGAGAGAGAGCTGTCATAGTGACATGGTTAGTGGCTCAGGACTGTATAAACTGAAAGAGGGCAAGAGATTATAGTGCTTGTTCTGACCAAATTCATCAAGTCTGTCCAACCCCATCAAATGTGAAAGCACTGGAAGGCTATTGACATGGAGCCCAAGAGCTCTTTGGCAAAAATATAGCAGCTGCCAAACACAAGCTTGCGCCCTCTATGATCTCTACTGTTAAATGCATCTGTTGCGCATAACATGAGCAATATGCATTAAGAATTATTTGCCTGCTTCTCCACTAAGTTAAAAAAAAAAATCCTTTTACCTGCCTCCACTTTCCACTTGTCCATCAGCTTGGCAAAGAGCTTTCCACTTCAGTTCCAATCACCTAAATGCAATGGCAGCCTACCCAGGAAGTCTATTTAGGATGGAGAATCATATAGTGTGGCTTGATTTTAATTATACAAAACCCTGCTCTCCACGGGAAGGGAAGCTTGATTCTGAAGGAGTCTCTCTCAGCATATTACCCATTAGTAGAATGACTCTACATACTCCTGCACTATTGTTCAATGTATTTTAGGAGTCAAAAGTGCACTACATACCTAATTTTTCAAAAGCAACCCATGATTTGGGGTGCTCAATAGAAGAGAAGCATTAAGGCAGCAGTTTTCCAAAAGTATAGGGATCCATCCTTAGAAAAACAACAACAAGGCTTTCTTTTAGTAGCTGGGTTGAGATGTTACCCACCCCCAGAGGAGCCAATGTGAGGCAATTGAGCATACTTCAGAAGATTTATTTAGAGACTGTGAAATTACATAGTTACGCAGCACTCTCGAGACGCTGCACAGTTCTCTCAATATGCTTTTAAACAACTACTGATTTTCATCAATGATATATTTTTAAGTCTTATTGCTTACTTTAATTTTCTTTAAAAAAACTTTTTTCTATTCACTGAAAAACCTTAGTTGAGCTGCATCCCCAATGCTGGAGATTCATTTACTTGACAAATTTTTAGCTTCATTTCCCCAGCTAAATACATTTGCATGAAACGCCACCACACTGCTGAGAAGGAAAAACATTTTCTAAGATTAGTGTTGTCCCACGACATACGTTTGAAAATATAGATATGGTGCTGTGATTTAAACCACTGTGCTGCTTGGACCTGCCGATCAGAAGGTCAGCGGTTCGAATCCCCGCGACGGGGTGAGCTCCCGTTGCTCGGTCCCTGCTCCTGTCCACCTAGCAGTTCAAAAGCACGTCAAAGTGCAAGCAGATAAATAGGTGGGAAGGTAAATGGTGTTTCTGTGCGCTGCTCTGGTTCGCTAGAAGTGGCTTAGTCATGCTGGCCACATGACCTGGAAAAACTGTCTGTGGAAGCGGACAAACACTGGCTCTTTCGGCCTCTAAAGCGAGATGAGCGCTGCAACCCCAGAGTTGTTCATGACTGGACTTAACTGTCAGAGGTCCCTTTACCTTTAAGATCTACAACTCAACAAATTATATCACATGCTATGCTTTAAGTGTGTGATTGTACATCCCTTGGTTGGGTGTCCAAGTGGTCATAGGATGGATTGGATTTACAGCTGTGATGTCAAATTTGGCATTAGGTGATTCAAGGGATCCTAAGAAACATGGGAAACTGTCGTATACTGAGTTGGACTGTCTGTTCTGACACCTTAGGACTTCTGCCTGAGTTAAGAAATTCTACTTCTAAAAACACCTCATCACATTTGCTCTGCAAACCTTGATTTCTGCACTTTAAATTTCGCTTCAAGTTCTGAACACTATTCAGTTGTCTAGTAGAACAATATGAGGATATTTTAATAGTCTCTCTGACCCCACACATTTATACTTTTAAGAGAAATAAATAAATCCTGACTTGACTAACAAGATAACTCTATTGGCCACTACAAAGCATCATAGCTGTATAAGAAATGAAAAATAGAGGCAATGTTTTTGACTGAATCCCCGTGAAGTCAAGTGACCCACAGGCATTCTTCACTGCAGTCAACAGCAGTTTTATGGACACATTGTAAATGTCAGGCTACGCCTTTTTTAATAATAAAAAAGACACCATAATACTGTTTCCTTGTAACCAGGACAGAAAATCTTTTGGTAAAAGTAAAAACATTTATTGGTTTTGACATTAAAAAAAAACTTGCTGTGTAGGGTAGAGATGCTGTACTCCAAATACCGGAAGAAACGTGAAGTCTCAAGGGTTATGTTCAGTAACTCTTGGTTCAAAAGCAGATGCGGCAGGTGCATTATTTAAGAGCTTGTCAAATATGATCTTCTACAGCATATTTCTTCAAGCTTCATCTCTCCCACTGATTGTGAAGGGGGCACACGGTGGAAAATGTGGGACTTAGGACTTCGCCTCTACTCTCTTTTCAGTACTACCACCCCCTGGCCCAAACCATATTACATACATTACATAAATGAGCAACCCATTGGAATCTTAGTTCACATGACCTTGTCACATGACAACTAATCCACAACCTTCAAAGGTATGGCTCTGATCTGACCCTCCACACCCTGTGATGTGTTGCAGACTTAATGTAACATAGGGAGTGCAATCAAGGTAATATACCGTGTGCTATCCTTGCAGAAGGCTATCAGGCACTGTTTGCTACTTGTGATTCAGAGGCCTGGATTTAACTGGATTTTGCTTTTCAAAGCATCCCAGTTAACAGAATATAAGAAATTAAGTACACCTCAAACAAGGACATATGTGAGCTGATAAGCAATAATCAGATCCACCATCTGAACAATGACAAAGGATATTCACAAGGGAAGGCCATGCAAAGCAGAGCGGCCTCATCGATGTTCGGAATAAAGCAGTTTGAAGGATTGCTTTATGGTCAAGGCTTTAAATTCAATGGCAGCAACAGGGCAAGATGGGACAACTATCACACAACTATCATTGAGAGCTGATTAGCACAACCCTTAAATGTGCAATAGGCTACTTTCTGTTCGTTCTGATCACAAGTCAGCCTTGAAGAGTGCAAATGCATAGAGATGGTAAGAGTATGCTACCAAGATCATCTTGCCATTGAATGTGCCACCTTAAACAGCCCTAGAACAGTCTGACCAGTTGCAAAGTGAATTAGAGCACTCATACAAATCACTTTGTCCCAAGCAAGCTTCAATCTAGGCTGTCAACCCAGATTTTTTTTTTTAAGTTCCCCACACATGTGATCATGTCAATTACACATAATGCCATAGAACCAAAGGAAAGAAGATTGCATTCTGCTCAATACAAAATTATATCAGAGTTCCTGAGGAGAGAAGGGGGAGGATTGTTCTTTGGGTGTGGAACTTTACCTGCTTCCACACCCAATCGACAAAATTACAAGAAAGAGATAGAAAGGAAGGGTGGATTTACACCACAAACCTCTATCCATTTTATACAACTGGTTTTACTGTTGTGCCTTCCCGCAAATGATGACAAATGTACAGAATTGTTAATTTGGTGAGAATGCTGAGAATTTTCTAACAGACACTTCTAACTCCCTCTTACAAAACGGCAATTCCTAATTTTCCCCAGGGAATGACTACTGAACACTTTACGTTTGCAGTATAGAAACTCCCTGAAAAAGGGCACATAAATGGGAGCTGAATCTTGCAATGCTCATGAAGTTGGCAAAAACTGCATTTCACATCTCTCTTCTGTTCATAAATGGGAAAACAGAAACACATGGGTGAGAAGTTCTTTCTAACACACACACTGTTCATCGTGTAGGCTTTAAAAAGCTTTTATGCCTGTCGGTTGGGTTCATTTTTGTCACACACACAGGGAGGGAAATTAGAAAAACCACATCTTACAAGTTACTTATGTTTAATGCTTAAAAGTTTGAATGCACAAACGATAATCTACCATTATAGAAGTACTTGTGGTCAATACAATGCATTAGAACTATGTACAATGACACAGTTTAGTATCAAAATCTTTCTACACTGTAGAGTATTACGAAACTGTTAATGACATCAAACACTGAGCACTTAACACAATTATTATCTTTTTTTTGCTACCACATTTGGAACTTCAATGAACAGTCCATTTCAACTTGCAGCATCAACCCATTTCTAGTATGAAATTAAGTAAATTTCTACTTACACAATAAAGATTTATCTACACAGTTCTTTTGATTTTGATCCATAGCAGCAAAGGCACTGTACATCAGCAGATCCACAGACTTAAAAGATTTTTTTTTTAAGCATTCAAAAAAAAAAAAAAAGAGTCACAGGTCATAGTTTAACAGCAACAACAACAACATAAAAAGATAACACAATGTTTCTGGCACAATGGCTCAGCCTGCGTCCATTTCAGGGACGTTCAACTAAGACTTGGGTAAAACTGGCGGTAAATAACGCAAGTCCTTCTCCCGAGTGAAAATCCATTCTGTTCTGCACTTCAGAATGAGTGCTCTTCTAAATCCTACCTCTGAGGTCCTCGCTTTTATAGTTTGTACACTTGTAGAATCCTTTCCCTTCTCAGTGCCATTTCCAATGAATATATCAAATATGTTTCTGTAATCTTTGTAACTGCAGAATTGCCCAAAGACTCACATCTCCCCTTTCAAAGAAATGTGGCAAAAATGTCCAGAAGGGATGAAGGTCATTCTTGGAGACACATTATTGTACTTCTCTCTGAAACATACAAAAGAGAAGTGATATTCATCATTTTGGGCAACACACTGCAGTTGTTTCAAAAGAACAACAACATACACAGCACTGTTTACAAAACACTGTAAAATGGCAGATTAATATAGCAATTCTATTTTGGGCATATTTTTTGGATACCCTCGTCATATGTCACTTGAACTTTCCGTTGATGATAAATCAGAGTTACTGAATGGGCCCCAAAATACAGTAGGTGCAGCAGGCAAGACCCCACCGTGTGTAGCCTCCTGAGATTAAACCAACACCCATTTGAGTTCAGAAGTGGTAATAATATAACCCAGTTTTGATATAGAACTACCAATTTTTTCCCCATTCAAATTTCCAGGCAGCATGTTTGTCTGTATAAAATTTCAAGACAGCCAGAAAAACTTAAGATTGATTATGTATGGATTGGCCTGGGTCTGGAGAAGCATCTAGTCTATGCTTGGTGGGGAGGTGCCTTGATCATTTTGTGTCTGGCTCTGACTTGCCTCTGGACTTGCTATGCCCCCACACAGGCGCAAGGTTTGCATAAGGCCTATGCATATAAAATCAAAGGAGCACAGCACCAACATATAGGGAAATAAGCCCGGATCATGCACCGTGCTTTGAAGTTGGCTTTCTTCCCTAATCCATAGTCAACATTGATCAGTTTATCTGGATTTGGACTGGGAGGGACAACTGCAATTTGGTAAAAACAGAAGCGAAAGTTTCCACCAGAGGTGGAGAGTGAGGGAGAACAAAGAAGCCCTCAGGGCTGCAATGATAAATCCTAGTTTAGTTATAGTGCAAACTGGACCATTGTCTGTTTTAACACGTAGCAGACCTTTCAAATATCAAAGCCATCCATGGCTGTCTGGCAAGGCCAATGGCGAGGCAAGTCGGGTGAGATCTTCTGCAGTCCCTGTTTTCCTAGACTTTCATCTGAACAAGTTTATCACCCCTTATAATAAATTATGCATTATTTGTTAAACAATAGAATTTAATGAAGCACTCATTTGAGATCAGAATTGGTGCAGATGTGTACACTAGGCAATAAATGGTAGTTTCCCATTCTTTCCCAAAAAGCCTCATCCCTCACAAACAATACAAACATTGAGAATGCAACATACCTTTAAATCCAAGGCAGAAGCAGACTACTTTATTTAGTCAGTCCCTTGTTAAAAAGATTTTCTTTAAACAAAATAAATACATTACAGCTATGATACATAATTGAAAGAGCCAGTTCCCTGTTAGGTATGCTTATTCCATCTTCTTCCAAGTAGATAGCTGGAGATTTGGTATTACAAGTCCTTAATGGGTGCCTGATATTAAATAGCAAGTCTGGTGGGGAAAGTCCACAATTGTGATGAACAGTTTCTGTCCTCACTTTGGGAAGGAAAGAGAGAAAGAGAGAGAAGAAAAATATACAGCAAAGTGCTACAAGGAGGAGTACAGTTCTCATTCAGATTTGTCTCTAATAAATAACTTCATAGACTGTAGCCTTCTTGTCTCCAGAACCGGTAACAATGTATTTGTCATCCACAGAGATATCACAGCTAAGCACAGAAGATGACTCTTTGGACTGAAAAAAGAAAAGAGAGAGAAAGAGAGTTAACCATCATTTGCACAAAAAAATTGCAATATTAAACTCTTCCCTTCAAACAAGACTTTTTCAGAATGGTCTAGCCATTTTTGCTTCCTTCCTAACGTCATTTTGTTTCTGCATTCTTAAACTTAAGTTCAGTAAACTCTGCAGACCTGAGACATTGATCATGTTATTGTTTACATGAACTGTCCTCTAGAGATTAAAACCAAGATAAGTTAAGAACCTACTTTGTTACACAGCACCCAATTAATTCCTTCAGTAGTTAATGGGGAAACAGAAACAGCTAATGTGTTGTCATCAAGTTAACCAACAGGCTAAAAATTAGCCCCAAAGCAGGCAATTTAGGAAGGAACGAGCAGAACACAGCACAAAAATTAGCCATAGACTTGAACAATGTGCAAGCTTGTCTTACACGTATTCCAGACAATCATGTTACCCAAACACTATTTTTCTGACTGGTTGTGAAAAATAGCCTTTGTGGCAAATGAAGGCATGCCGTGCCAAAATGGCAAAGAAAGGAAAACTGTGTATCTAAGGAGAACACTGAAAGAAACATTGAGAACTGCCAAGGTCTGCAGCAGAAAGAAAGACTAAGGTGGGGTTATGGAAAAAGGGTGGTAAAATGTTGCTATGCAAAGGGAGGTTGCTGAATGTTTCCTGACAGAAGCTCTACAAGGTCCTACGACAAACCATTGGTATAAGGCCGCTTCGTATGTGGTTAACATCCCACCTCTATGATTTTTACCTGGAATATGCTGGCTCCATAAGGTGTTCTCCAAGCATTCAGAAGGTTGTCTTTTCCAGTGCTTACAAACCATTTGCCTGAAATCAGATTTAAAAATAATTAGAAGCAGTTTTCCAATTGATTAACCTGCACATCAACAAAATCTATTCTCTTCCCCCCTTCCCACACATTCTTTATCCCTGGTTGAAACAATGATCTGCAGGTGAATGGCTGACCAAAACAAAAGTCAACCACACATGTACAATTAAATATCTGCCATTTGATTCTCCCTTCTTGGTTTTTACGGGAAGCAGGTTTGGAAGACGGCGCGACTGTATACTGAACTGCTTACCGCAGTGAGCGAACTTCAGGGATAACACACAGCTCTCATGAAGATGAAGTTGATACTTGTCTGGTTTTGTGACATGCAGCACTTCAACATTGCTGTTCTCCATTCCGACTGCCAACCATTCTCCAGTTGGGCAATAACCCAGTGAGAAGATCTGCAATTAAAATAGTACACAGGTTGATGCTTAATGAAAGCTTTACACACCTGTCTCGGTGACGGAATTTACTGCTGTTGGGAAGATAATTTGGTCTAACACAGTTTTTTATTTTTCAAAGAGATGCTAATGAAGTGACAGCACTAGTTCAAGAGACAGCAGCTCATATAAACAAAACTCAATTAACTGTGTAACTTACGGCACTAATCGAGACCTACATCTTAATTCTGAGATGGGCTGAAATAGTATTTTCATACAAGTTATCTTGGAATAGGACCTATAGATAGCTGATCAGTTAAAGGATGCAAAAGCCAAAGGAAAAGATTTTTCTGTGGCTGTTCTTCAAGCCTGCTTTAAGAACCTTGATTTTTAAAATATAAAAACATCACTTCTAACATGTCGTGAATTCTTCACCTGTGATGTGAAGTCATGTTGCTGTAGCTGCCTGCCTTCTCTTAGGTCCCAGGATCTCACTGTGTTGTCCAGGCCTCCTGTCCAGAGCTTTGTGCCGTCATTTGAAATATCAATACAACTGGCTCCGTCTGTGTGGCCCTGGAATTGCCTGGAAATGTCAAAATAAGGCAAAAGTGCCATCACTTTCAAAAGGAGTATGAATTGAGGCAGGAATTTCACACACACACAATTTTAAATTTTGGTGTATCCTGAAAACAAATTACACGATCCATGGTTTTGCATCAAGTTAATGCGAGAAAGCACCAGATCCACAATTTGTGCTCTTTAGTTAGTAGAGATAGATGTGATCTGCGGTATGATGGTGGTTGGTGAGGAACCCATTAAAAAAACGATGCAGTTTCAAGAAAATCCGTTTTAAAAGATCCAACAAAAGATCTCTCTCTTTCTGGCAACCCTATCATTGCATTTCCTGTACACCCCCCCCCCCCACCCCGTAGAGTGGCTTCAACACAGAACATGATTATTAGCTGAGGACAACCCATGTTTTCCATGTATTATTACTCTTCAGATTTTGCAAAGGCTATTAGTTTTTGTTTAGCCTTCTTTTCCACTGGAGGTAACTGCAAACCAATGCATCTCAAAGAATTCCCAGCTTGGAGGTACTTAAACTCTCATCTGTATTTAATTAGGTTTACTGCCTGCCCTGTCCTCAGATCTCAGGAGCAAAATTAATTCATTTTTTTTTAAAAAAAAAATCAATTTTTCCACCCAAGCCCCAAAGGACTCATAATGAGCCAATGAAGAAGAAACAAAGGAAAAAAGAAAGTATAGGAATTCACATGACTGGTCCTTTCTGACAGCCACTCAAAATCAAGTATACATGTTCACACAATCTAATTGCAGAGACTACAAACACCAGGGTCTTTTATTCAGCCATTAATGAATATACATAATCTTGACAGGAAGCTGTTTTAAACAGAATCAGACAATTTACCCATCTAGCTCAGTATGGTCTGACTGGAAGTAGTTTTCCAGGATTCCAAGACAGGTCTCTTCCCCAACCCTGAGCTACCACTATGTCTGCACAAAAATAACAAATTAGAAGGCCACTTGAGCCATACTGTGTATTTTAATACTAATACTCTTCGTTCCAGCACCAATCAAAAATCTAATTCTAACCTTTGGAGTACACACACACACACACACACACACACACACACACAGTTACAGATAGGTAGCCGTGTTGGTCTGTCATAGTCAAAACAAAAAAATTTCCTTCCAGTAGCACCTTAAAGACCAACTAAGTTAGTTCTTGGTATGAGCTTTCGTGTGCATGCACACTTCTTCAGATACTTTCGTACTTCAGATACTTTTGTTTTGTTTTGACACACACACACAGTCTGCAATGGCTGCTGCTTCACAGGTAGCAATTGCCTAGAAATGTCTCCTTTGACAGAACGGGGAAACACTGGCAGAATGGGTAGTGGAAGGCTGAAATAGCCCCTAGGACTCTTCCCATCCAAATAATCCAGCATTAAAGGTAATAATTCATGATTCTGGAAGCCTAATGTGCAAACAACTATTGACCTTTCAAGTTTATGGCTGCTTCATTTGCTATAGCTCCAACATGACACCCCCAGTGCAAACACAGAGTATGGTGAACACATTTAGAGTTGGCGTGACAATCCGGCTTAAGCTGACCTACCTGACCAGAGTCTGATTGTGCAGATCCCAGACTGCAATGTTCCCATCGCTACAGCAGGAGAAGCAGACCTTGGAATCAGGGCTGATTGCCAGAGCATAGCAGGCAGGAGCCGAGGACGTCAACTCTGCTTTTATACGCGGAGTTGGGGCTGCCAGGTCCCAAATGGATAACGTGCTGGCTTCCCCGCCAACAATCAGGGTGCGGCCGTCGGGGAGCAATCTGCAGGAGCGGATGTAGTTATCTCTGTTCTGTAGAGACAAGCCATCAAGAGATTACTCATGAGGAAAGGAAAACAGCATTAACACGAGAGCAGGAATCCATAAAAGTATTGTATTCCCTCTTGGTTTTAATGAGCCATTTATACTTATGACAATGATAAAGTGGATTAATGCCAGAAAATTACACGACATTAGGGAAGTACTTAAACTTGATCTACAAAATTCAGCAGTGAGAGATATTTAATCTTAATTAGTATCAAAACGCACATGCAGGCCTGCGCCCAGCCCCAAACAGTTCAGAGTCTGTGAGCCTTTTGAGTGCTTACGGAAGCCTACATTTTTTTGGGAGGAAGTTTGTGTTTCTGTTATTTTAACCCCTTGAAGGAGACCAACGTCACTCTCAGCAGACTGATAGTTGGTAGTAATAGTAGCAAAACAGGGGAAGAAAGTATCAGGTCAAGAATGGGGAAAAGATAACGAACCAAAAGCTAGAACAACAATGCTTCTCAAAGATTTATTTATCATCATCTTCTTACATTTATGTTCTGGCTCTCTTCCATCATGGAACACAGTTCTCCTGAAGGTCTATCATCTAGCTTTAGCAAGTTGATGGCCTCATGTGCCATCAGACCACGGTTTAAATCTGAACTCTGACTAGCATGGCTAAGGAAGCCATTACCCCTCAAGCCTCAGCATTCCTATCCCCAATATGGGAATAAAGACTTACAGGTTTTTGCAAAGATTGTCGAGATAATCTCGTCCAGCTCACACAACATGCTAAACCAAAGTTCACCATGAATGCAGAGATTGCTCCCATTTTACTTTTCCTTCTCTAGCCAGCAAGAGCAACAAGCAAGGATCTCTAACTTGGGTGTTATGTCTCAACAAGGGACTGCATTATTATTTTTTTGGTTCAAATAAACCATGCTTGTAATCCTAGAACAAAAGTTTCTTAACACTGTGGTTTGTTTGGAGCAAAACAACCCAAGATCTCAGTTCAGATGCAAGACTGGATTGTGGTTTGTTGTTCCCACTAGTAAGAGGAAAGGAACAAATTGGAGCCTTCTGTGTGTTCACGGTAAGCTATTAACTATGGTTTATTTCAGCTTACATAAAATCAATTAAAACATACAATCAATTAAAACAAGATAGTTCCTGCCTACAGACTTGCAATCTAAAAGTCAACTCAGAAGGAAAAAAAGACATGAAGAAATGGAGGGAAAGCAAACTCAAGTGTCAGTTAAGTAGTAGTTCTTATAAAGACCTGCTGGGATGGAAACAGCTCAGGGGCCTGACAGAGCTAGCATTTCAATGTGTTGTGATCTTTGATCACAAAAAGGAGCTTTATAAATCGTATCATCACACACAACTACACCAATGAATGCTTGTAACTACATATGCGTATGCAGATTACTGTTGTACCTTTCCCTCCTACCATCAGCTTAAAAGGTGGCTATATGATTATTCAGATGTCAGGATACTGTAGAGAGAGACCATGAGGACCTCTAGTTCAGAGAAGCATTCTTCATGAGGCAGTAGTAGGTTGTCAACAAACCGGCTAAGTTCACCAAAATTTATGTAAAGGTCACCTCACTGAAGTTAAGAACATAACACAAACCCGTCTGATCAGGTCAAAAACCTCTTTCTTCCAGCATCCTGTTCTCACAGCGCCCAAGCAGATGCTTATGGGAAGCGTGCAAAAAGGACATGAGCTCAAGACCGCTCTCCTCACTTGTACTCCTGAGCAGCTGAGATTCAGAGCATATGCCTTCTAGCACTCAGCTTTATCCTCCATGAATTTGTAAAACGGAAGAGAATTATCATGAAATGCTGTTAAGTCCAATTGCTCCTCATTAATGACAACTTTGGTAAAATGCTAGCCTGCCTTTAAGCCAATGAATGACATTTTTTGGACTGTTTAAATCATGGGTAGGCAAACTAAGGCCCTGGGGCCGTATCTGGCTCAATCGCCTTCTAAATCTGGCTTGCGGGTGGTGAGCATGTTTTTACATGAGTAGAATGTGCCCTTTTATTTAAAATGCATCTCTGGGTTATTTGTGGGGCATAGGAATTCGTCCCCCCCCAAAAAAATATAGTCCGCCCCCCCCCCACAAGGTCTGAGGGACAGTGGACCGGCCCCCTGCTGAAAAAGTTTGCTGACCCCTGGTTTAAATTATCAGTTGTTTTTAAATTGACTTTAAAAAGTCCCAATTAATCAGGCAATTTTTTTTAAAAAAAAGATTTTAATTCAAGTGTTTATAAAAGCTTCAGGTAGCAAGCATGGTCTTAAATCTGGCACTTTTTCTCTTATTTATTAATCTGGTAAGATTATAGGTGTTATTGTGTGCATCATCTTAAAAAAAACAAAATATGCTTCTTGCTTCACAATTATTGCTTTTACTCACATGAAAATTCATGTTAACCTAATAAAATGATGAACTAGGTAATCTCCTAACATCATGATTAGCCAGTTAAAATTTAACTGGATTGCAGCCACAGTAAATGTCTCTTTTAACAAATGCAGGTAATAATTTGAAAAATATCTAATGTTTATGTTTTTTCTTGGTTAAGCACCCAAAACTGAAGAATTATGCTCTATAGAAAATGCATAGCCTAAATTAAGAGGTACACAAACACAAACCTCTATTAAAAGTTGACAGGTTCCTTTGAAATTCAATTAAATCCCAGAGTTTAAAATATGTGATTGATGAATTAAGCAGCTGGCAAAATTACTGGGTTTTAATACTACTTAAACTATATGCAGAAACATCAAATTGGATGACTAATTTACAGATGCCCCAACCACCCAACAATGGTCTCTATGCCTCCATGGCCACCTCACCACTGCCAGCACCAACTCTCTAAAGACATTTTGACTGCCATTACTCACCAGGCAATCCAGCTGAGAGACAGGGCTCTTGTTCCCTGGATGACTGATATCCCAGACCTTGACACATCCTTTCCCACCAGTGTACACATGCCTTGTGGGATTGCTGATTGTAACTGCACATACCACTTCCCCGTGGTTCAGGGTGTTAATCTGCCGAGCATGACGTGGGATTCCTGGCCCAATGAGGGCATCAGGAGGAAAAGGTACAGGCTGCATTTGGCCATCTGCACTTACATGAAATGAGTATGCCCTAGGGAAAGAAGAAGAGAGAAAAACATGTTTCAATGAGCCACACGTGTGGTATGCAGAAGAAAAACGGTTTACATAGATGCAGAACGTCTCTCTTAACTTAGAAAAAAGATCCAGGCTAAGGCACAATTTGTGAAACATAGCTTAACATACTTGGGCTTAACTCATTCTAGCCCCTTGCAATATTTTTTCTTGGACACAAATACCAAGGAGTTTATATATATTTTTCTTCAGAAAGAAATGCCAAAATGGCAGACCAATAAATGCTGAGCCAACATGGCAAACAGTACATCTCACCAGGAACAACATGTTATATGACTGCCAGTTACACCACCTGTGAATAACCTATCAACAACTTCATCTCAAAAGCTCTGCTAGGGAGAGCGCTCCACTGCTCAAAACAGCTTTGTTCTAAGATGCAACGTGTTGGAGCGCTTCTGTCATTGCTCACAACTTTATTGAAGGCGCAGCTGGAGTACATTATATGGAAATATATGGCTAATGGAAGGGATGGGGGAGGCTAGCAGATTCATGGAGGTAGTGCGCAAATGGAAAACTCACACAGGCCACTGAAAATGGATCACAAATCTTTCCTGAAGAAGAAATTCTGCTGCCTTATTTGCTGTAGCTTTATTCTAAGACATACTGGCATGTGAAGAAGCATAAGCCTTTTAAATGTTTTTCTTTCATGTAGTATTTATTCCTTAGAAAGTGCAAAAAATAAACTGATTGGGTTTTGTAAAAAAACAAAAACAAAGCCCAAATAAACATGTGAAAAATGGCTACTTATCGTCAAGAGCTCTGCCACTTTTTGCTTTTTTGCTTGCAAAAGAGGATTGTAATGCCGTAAATATATGCACAAATGAATGCCCTGGGATCACTGTGTCTATTTTCACTTCATTGAAGAGGAATGTGAGTGGAAACTCAGTATTAATTATATAATTCTTTCATGCCCAGCTCCCAGTGAACCAGGCTTGTTAGAGTAGGTCACCTTTTCTGGTCAGTTCCATCAAGGATGCATTTGTACATTACAATACCATAATTCTTCTTAGTATTTTCAATCAAACAGAACATTTTGCTGTTTCTTTCTCTGCAAAGTGCTGTTTATGGAATCCAGTAAGTCTGCAATTGATTGCAGGGCTTCTTTTGTGCACAAAGGAATTATTTTTAAAACGGAGAGGCAGGACACTGAAGACATGCACACTAGAGAGCCCTTTTGCAATTTGCATTTCTGTGCCAAGTTGAGCTACTGTGGTCCAGCACGTCCCATTGCAGAAGGATAACCCCTACCCCATGGCCTCTTTTATCCACAGCATCCGATACCCTTGGCGCATATTCACCTATGGGAAAAACTGCCAAATAGGCTTTTAAGATTAAGAGGAGGATTAACCACCCTCTGCCACGCATCGAATTCAGTATCACAGAGGAAGCAAAAGGAACAAAAGCTTAATAATATGATTGAGTTTGTACGTTTAACACTCACGGTTTTCCTCCTGGGATGCCTGTCAGATTGGGAGGGATGCCTGGGACTCGCATATGATGATGTGGATCAAAACCAACCTGAAGTTTTCCCACAAACAGAACAAAGAAAGTTCAAAGCATTAATGGGGAATGATAGAATTCTAGCCATTAGTTTTAAATCTCAGGGGCTCACAAACATTTCTTTAAAAGAGTCCTCCCTAAGGTTTAAGAACATAAGAAGAATCCCTGCTGGATTAAGCAGAGGACCCTTATTCCCAAACCCTGTTTCCAGCCACGGCCAGACATCTGTCATTCCCACCAGGTGATATTCAGAGGTATACTGCCTTTAAACCTCTCCTGGTTTATTTTGCTTCTCTAGGGAGGCCTACCTCCCTTTTTGTGCCTCGGTTGAAAACAAACCCCTTCCACTCAGGAACACAATGAGCACAATGAGCCTGGGATACAGACCAGGAAGAAAGAAACTCACCACTGGAGATCTCCCATATGCTGCGGCGGCGGCAGCAGCGGCTGCTGCTGCACTCATTTGAGGAGAGATGTTATGGAGACCTGCATAGGCAGCACCAGGGCTGGTCAGCTCCCCATTCATCCCAGCGTGGGGCACTATTCCAAACGGGGCAGGGTAAGGACAAGGTACTGCCATGGGCGTTCTTAGGCCTGAAGCTACAAAACATAGAAGTGGGGGGGGGGGACAGGTGACACCATTGTTTTAACAGCCGCACCGGCTGCCCATCTGCTACTGAGCCTGAAAGTTCTTGTACTGCTTTCCAAAGCCCTGAAGAACTTTGGTCCAAGATACCTGAGGGACTACCTGAACCCTTGTATCCCAGCATCTTTGGCCATTCCCAGAGTTGGTGAGGCTGATGGCATCAGAGAACTGTAGAGCTGGAAGGGACCCCGAAGCTCATCTAGCCCAATGCCCTGCAATCTTTTTGCCCAATGTGGGTCTCAAACCCATTAACCTGAGATTAAGAGTCTCATGCTCCACCGACTGAGATACAATGAGAAATTAATACTTTAGTGTCATTGGCCCAGTCCTGTGGAACACTGCCCATAAACTCAGTGGGAGCCTTCTGTGCCCACTATTAAACACCCGCTTAAAACCTTTCCATTGTGCCAGGCCTATGTAGGCAAATGAGAGTACACCCCACAATGGTCTGTTGATGTTTGTTTATTATTTCTGCTTGCTTTTAACTTTTTAAAATAACTTTTATGATGTCATTTCTTGGTTTTATATTGTTGTAAACTGCTGTGATATGTTTTTATGCTACAGTGTTACATAAATGTTTTTATAAACAAACAAACAAACAAACAAACAAACAAACGTCATTTCTGCACAGGTGAATAATCTCAGACATAAAACGGAAGGCAAATTTTGACTGATCACTTGTAAAGGCCAAACTGCTTCATTGTCTTGACCTTTGCTGCTGTACCATGAAATGAGTTGCTTACGATCATCTAGCAAACCCAGGGCAGGTGTGGAATCTGAACCCAGATCTTGAGCTCAACCACTTTATGGGCGAGAGAGTGCAAAGTAGCAATGTGATCTTTAAAAAAAGGAGGGCAGCCCCTCCTTCAAGTGGTCTACGAACCTAATGGGTCGACTCCTGGTGGCTTCCCAGGCACAGGCCTCAATCCTGGTGTAGAATTACTGCCGGGAGTTGGAGCGTCAGTCCGTGGAGTGGGGGTACTCGATTTAGACACAGGGGTGGTGGACTTCTCATTCTAATGAGGAAAGAGACAAGTAGATTATTTACATTTTCAGCAAAAGGCAATCAACAAAAGCGCAATCTAGAACGGGTTGACTTGTGTGGTTTCTCTTTCAGTTTTTATCTGCTCTTCCTGGCATCTAAGGGTGCAGTCATCCAGCTACAGCTTGTGCAAAAACAACAACGAATGCAACTTGCAGAAGTTCATTTCAGTGGGATCTACATAGGCAGACTTCCCAGCAGTCTGTATTACAAAAAATCAAGTACTTGCTTGCTGTAATTAGCATTAAAAGCCAGCCTCGTTTGGATCATTAAGGTGTTTCCAGGAAAGGTAAAGGGCAGACATTAAGTGGTGTTATTTTTAGGCCCTCCTACTTATATAATCATTTATTTAGTTACAGTACATATCACTTTGGAAGCACTAAGTCATCCCCCCACAGACAGAAATATGAAGCTGAGGAACTGTAACTTCTAAGATAGGTGCCCAGTGATGGGATGGGAAAGGATTTTAACTCAGCTATTATATTTCCAGTCTCCACATTTATAGGATGGATCAGGCAATGGTATGTTCCTTCTGTATCCCAAAATGTGCATAACTGAATGAAGGGATTTGACATTTAATGGAGCCCACTGCCAACACTCATTCAACAAAGTGTAAAATCCCCTGTTATCAAATTACAATACCATCATGCAGTGAATACTTTACAATAGGGGTTACCAATGGGGTGCCTGCACATTCAGGTACGCCCATAGGAGCCCTCCTTGGTGCCCACGGGGTCCTGTGGGTCACCCCGATGAAAGCAGGTTTGAAAGTAGCATTATATTGTAGTCAACAGACTTGGCCGCAGTGTGTCTGGGGCCCAAGACAGTTCCTCTGCTTTGCCAATGTGCCAACGAACCCAAAAGGGATGGCGACCAAACTGCAAAACCTAGTTCAGTCTGTCTGAATTATTTATTTAAGAAATTTCTATCTTGCCTTTTGCCACATGTCTTAAAACAGCTTACAGAAAAAAATAAAAATATGAACTACAAAATTTACAACATTGGCTAAAACATCAGAGAGTAAAACATCAGAACAGCATTTCTACAGCACTCAGACAAAAGAAGTCAAGGAGTACGGGTGGAGGAGTCTGAATCTGGCTGTCTGAATCTACCTTTCTGCAAGGCATCAGTGACATATGCAATGTTCAATGGTTATTCAGCCCAGAACTTAATGTAATATATGGTAATGTCTCATGGAGGAGGTGAGGATGAGACATGGTGCTTGCCTAAGTCCCTCCTCCCCTACCTTTGCACTGTAACAAAGGAACAGGGGTGCAAAAATGCATATACCCTGTTTCAGGTCACTAGTCACATGCCAGCTCCTTATTCTGCCTGGGATTTTGCACAACCAATTTTGCACTAAGGGCTACTACTAAATTTGCCTCCAATTCTCTGCACCTTCTAGACAATAGTGTGAGAAGAGCAAGAACAGTCTTTCTGAGAAAAATGTGAGCAAGGCATGGCATTTTCTACTCTCTCTTTCTCTCTCTCTCTCTCTCTCTCTTACACACAGCGCACATATGTGCATATGTATGTACGAACACAGAAACACATTATTCTGGCTTTGCAAGCAGCCCTTTTCTGAATTATGACTTGTTATGCAAGTCAAGAAAGGCTCTTGTAAATGACAGATTACTTTTTAGATAGAAAATGATTGTAGTTGAACATAGCCCAGTAATACAAATAAAGCCAAGAAGCAAATCACGTCCAAGTAGAAAGCTGAATTTACTGTAAACTGCCATAGAAAAAAAATATTCAAAGAACCCCTGTGTGCTCTTATTTATCCACAGAATGGCAAGCTTCCTGGCATGAAAAAAATATATCACAATAAAGGCATATACATCATTTTCAGACACTGCTAGCAGAACAAACCCTCTCTATCACCTAAAAAGAGCCTGGGTTTCAATGTGCTTTTTCTTTTTTTAAAGTAGAAATGCACTGAAGGCAGTTTTGTATCAAGATGTGCAACTGGGGCACATCTCATTATTTCCCCCTCTCTATTTAGGCACCCAGCAGTGCACACAGGGATACGAGCATGGGCATAGATTGTATAGTCACTTACAAGGCTAAGTTCTTTGGATTTGGAGGAAGGAGTGCTGCTGGAAGATGCTATTGAGGCTGGGCTAATTGGTGCATCTTTCTTGAGTAGACGGGTCTTGTCCAAGCCATTTTCCCTTGGAGAATGTGCTGGGCTTCCTCGTGGTGATGAAGGATCCTGAAAACAAACTGTAATTATAATCAGGGCATCCTATTTGCTGTAGGTTGGACGAGCGACATATGTCTCCTTGGACTATTGCCTTTGGCAGACATGGCCAAAGAAACATACTCCCAGGCCAGAGGACACGACAGTGATGGTGCTTTCCCATTGGGTCTGATGAAGAGAAGAAATTTATCCTTTCCTTCTCAAAACAGAAGCAGAGCAAAACAAAAACAAATTCCTAAGTATTCAAGAAGCAAGCCCAATAAATGATGGTAGCAAAAGTGATACTGCACATACCTCATTGGAAACATCAACCACTAAGTTGTCGTCACTCTTTTCACCATCACTGTCCTGCAGTGAAGAAGAATGAGTAAGTATTCTATAGGTCTGTAACTTCTTGCACAACCAATATATATTTTATTCAAATACGAAGACTGGTAGTGCTGCACAGCCAAAACGATTATGACAACAAAAATGTAACGATGAACGAATGACATGCCCATGGGTCACAGCAGAAAAAATAGCTCTTGGCCTCTTTTAGAAGGTGACTATTTACTAAAGCTATGTACATTATGTATTCTTTCTCTCATATATAAATACATATATATATATATATATATATATATATCCTGTTTTTTCACCATAGGTCTCAAAGCAGCTTACAACAAAGATAGAAAATTTAAAATATTAAACCTCCAAAATTTAAAATCCAAAGAACATAAAATCTCATTATTTTTTAATGTAGAAATCTGAGAAACATTCAGGGTGGAAAAACCTCCTGAGATAAAACAATTTTGACCAGTTGTCTGAAACTCAGTACTTAAATTAGGGGCTCACAATTAGGGGTGTTGTCAGAATTCCATAAAGGCAAGTTTGTAAAAGCACAGCCACACCCCCCCCTTACGAGGAAGTGCCTTTACGGCTCTGCTCATAGTCTACTGCCTATGACACCATCTGCCACCTCTGCAACTGCAACCCATCTCCCTTCCCTGGTTCCTGAAGGGCCCTTACAGATGATCTAGAACAGAAGCTATGGCACAGCTGCCTTCACTGGGAACACATGCCCAAGCATGCCCCAGCACAATCCTTCACTGAGGAGCTGGAGCCATCTCTGCCCTATCGCCCTTCTCGGGGTATGAGAAGGAGGCGGCAGTAGATGCAGAAGCCTTGGTGCATTTGGGAATGTTCAGAATACAGACAGTTTCACTCACGTAGCGAGTTGCTATTTCTTTTTCTTCTGTTTTCTGTTTTTTGCTTTCAGAGGAGTAGTCTGTTGAGTTTCTGTGCTTCTCAGAGGCTCTGAAACTGGCTGATGGAGACACAGATGAGCTCTGAAATCAGAGAAAAGAGGAGGAAAGGTGACTGAAAGTGTTTATATCTCATCCTTGAGAAGATCACCAACAACTAATGCTCTATCTCCACAAACAGGGTCTCATATTTCCTTCCGCAACAAATAGATGCAAACGGTTCCGCTCCTGGCACAGTATTAGAGCAGCACATGAACTACTTGGAAATAATCTAACCAGCCATGTCAAGCATCAGGCTGTGTGGAACTGATTCACAAGCAGATCTCTGCCTGTCTTCCACTGTAAGCAGTGGGCTGGAGGGCTCACTTGCAAAACAACCCCATATTCTCTTGTGAATAGGGAACAGTGCCAGGCGACCTTTCTAAACACCAGGTCTCTCCCAGAGGACCTAATCTTTGATGAGCACTTTACTATCCTGATGGAGGGAAGCGGAAAACAGGGGTGATTACTCTCAAGCTGGTAGGTTTGTGGGTGGCTGCACCAGTGTGCCACTTGAAAGAGCAGGCTGGGGTTAGAACTCCATGAGCAGGTCTTCTTGCTAGTACGCCTGCTGTCATTTCACATTGAAAACACGGGAGAATAAGCCTTCTTGCCATCTCAGTGGTGCAGGAACGTTAGTACCTCATAATGAAAGGTAGAAGTGGAGTCCTAATAAAGGGAACACAGCCTGTAATCCAAGTGCTTGCTATGACTTCAAGCAAGCAGCCCTCTAGTAAGAATTTTATTTTGTTAAGTCACACAAAATCCAGATCAGACAAAAAAAGGGGGGCACTACTCTGAACTATTTTACTTAAAAAGAAAACTACACCTTCAATGTTAATGCTTCTTTTAATGTGTAAGAATGCTGGGTGTTCTTTCCTATGACACTGTAATCTCAAATGATCATCTTGGTACCCTGATGCTTAACACACTTGCAGAAAGCCCCACAGAAATCACTACAACTTGCTTAGCAGTTAAAAATAGTCAGGATTTTATACATGTTTTACCTAAACAGCCTCAGAGAGTTATTCATTTATATGTTTACACACCAAGTGCTTGATTTTATTTCCCAGAGTCAAGAAGAATATCATGTGTGAACACCTATTGCATATTAAAAACAGAAGGCTTATGTTGCGCTGTTTTGCCCAAGGAAAACAGAAGCTGTATACAGAAGCTGTGGTTATGTTCACAAGCATCATATAGTCATTTGTGTGTTACTGCTATGCTACAGGAGCAGTTTCTTAACTGCCCGGTCCCATGCTGCACCAGCAGTGTATGCAAACAGAAAATACATGGGTAGGGGCAGGGAAAGTAACCACACCAGAAAGAAACACACAAATCTGGTCTAATCTTGCAAATCAGGATCTATGCATCCCATTCTCACACTAGGTTTCTTTGCTCCACGAAAATGCCCCTAGTTACCTTATGATGCAATACACAGGGATCTAGTTAAGGATCTAATGAAAGATTCATGGTGCGTTGGGAAGTGGGCTAGGATCAGTATAAAGAAGTTGTTAACTACCTCTCATCTCTAAGTAGCAATATTTAGGGTTCAGGGGCAGATCCTTTCCCCTTTGTCCTAATACTACTAGAAACCTAGAGCTTTCCCCGCAGCTTTATGCAAATACCCTTATGCATGTCTTAAAAATACCCCTGCTCCATTTATTTTCATTCCACAAATGGAGAGAAGGCAGATTATAATTTGAATTCAATTTACTATGACTCATATCTCTCTCTCTCTCTCTCTCTCTCCTTCTCTCTAAGTAATTGGCTGCAATAAGGAGAAAACTAATTGCTGAATGACAATTAGAATGATGGCTAAAGAGGGAGGAGTAAACCATGGTACTGATTTAAACGAAAGTATTTATTTTCATAAATTTGAAACCACATGGTTTCAATTTTTCTCAATCTAGTTAGCCTCAGTGCTACAAATACCCTTTTAATCTTTGATTCTGGTGCTTAATAACGTTATAATTTAGAGCACCCTAGAAGCACGATAAAGCAGCTAAATTATGGCTAGCTCTTTAAAGGGTGAGCCACACACTGGGACAATGTATACTGCCTAGCATCTGTCTATACATGACCTAAAAAATGGTCCATACATACACTTAAAAATATTGCTCTATATGACCCCACTTTATCCCAATTTTAGAGTGTAACCTAAATACATGGATTTAGAGAAAGTGAACCACTGCAAACCTACAGCATAAACTACTTTAGTAGTCACTCTGTCTCCCCAGGAAAGTGCTAGTCTTGGATGGAATTGGGAGCTGGAGATCTCTTAAGCATTGGCACCGACACAAAACCAGTGGCAGGTGGCATGGCGGGACACTGTCACTCACTTGGTGTCCAGTTGGTCACGTTGCTGTTGCTTATCAGGAGGTAGAGGATGAGGCAGGAATGAGGCTGCTGTGGTGCAAACACATCTGTGAAACCAATCCAGTGCTTCATGTCAACCTCCGCACTACCTTGCCTGCATCCCGGTAAACAGAAGCAATGTGACCGACTAGAGGTAACATGGGTGGTGATGATCCACCACATCAATTACTGCAAAAGACTAATTCTCAGTGGGGGTGAGGGCAATTACAGTGTTATCAAACTGATTTTTTTACATGCGCACACGGTTGCTTCACATAAACAAGTATTATTCAACGCAGTTGGGTACAGAAGTGTAAGGAGAAACTTTAGTGTGACCAAGTGGATGAAGTAGAAAGTATTTTCACTTAATCATACCCTAAGTCTGATAATAAATACGTGCCAGTGGACAATATAAATTTTGCCTTAGAACTATACAGAATGTTGCTTGCTTCCAATTTCAAGGAGAAAGGTTGTTTTGTTTTTGTTTTTTTAAAAAAGACAAGCTTGGGACAAGACCTTGAAATGTCAGTACCATTTGACATCTGGCTGTACACACAAACAGTTGTGCATATTTTTGGGTTCTGCCCTAGTTGATGTTTTTAAAAGGTATGGCTGGTGTTGGCAAGGCAGTTCATTTGCAGGCCTTTCAAAAATAATGGAGTGGGGGTCAGTGCAATGGAGCTGCCCTCCCAAGCTGGAATCACTGCCCTAAACAGGATGGTAGAAGGGTGAGGCAGAGCAGTAGTGAGGTTGGGGCCGCTTGTAAAATTTAAGCATCAGAAGATGAAAATGTAAATCTAATACTCAAGGTATCCCCTCCTCCCCCCATTTATGGTGGAAATGCAAGAAAGCAAAGAAATTCCCAACACAAATTAAAAGTAAATAGAAGCAAAACAAATTTATAAAAACAGATAAATCTGTATTAATATTTGGAATACTAGACCGAAGGTATTTGAAATATTGTAAAATATATACCGACTAAATATGTGATTGTACTTATTATGACTTTGCATTTATGGAATCCAGAGTAGTTATTAAGAAAAAAAGATGTTTAACTTTGTTATTTGTAATTATAATTTAAGGAAAATCAAATAAAATTTGAAACTAAATATAAATATCAAATCAGGAGGATCTTTAGAACAAAATATGGACACTGGAAACTAGATCAGTCTCTACATACTGATTTAGAGCTTTTTCTCATTGATTTATTTGACATGACTAAGACCTCTTTAACACATAACCTCATAGCGCAGCTCCCCAACTCACCCCTCTGTGGATATGCTGCTATGCCTGCCTGCATCCATATAACATGGTATCTCAGCCACATGCTTTGAATATCATTCAGGTGACACACGGCCCCCAGGCCTCAGTTGGGTGGTATGCCAAGCACACTCTTGGGAGAATCATATGGATGGAAGCTTTTACACACAGCCCCCAGCTGGAATGGAAGTGGTGCAGAGGTAAAGTGGGGTGTGTGCTGGAAAAAACAGTAGCAACCAGATGAACACACTTCAGGGAGTTTGCACTACGTCCCTTAATGCAATTGTGGGGTGTCAGTCACTGCTGGAAGCAGAGGCCACCTATGGCCTGCCTAACCTAAAATTTACTGATCACAAAGGGTGGAAACCCTCCTAGAAAGCCATAAATATCTCACCAGCAAGACGGCAAACATCAGCATGCTGCCTGCCTGCAGTAATTAGTACTTCAAATTACTGCAAACCAAGAATTATTATTACCCTTCCACCCCCCAATGTCCACTTACATTAGCATATGTGGGTCAAAGTGCAACAAGGGAGGAGAAGGCAATACAGTGGTACCTCGGGTTACATACGCTTCAGGTTACAGACTCCGTTAACCCAGAAATATTGCTTCAGGTTAAGAACTTTGCTTCAGGATGAGAACAGAAATTGTGCTCCGGTGGCGCAGCAGCAGCAGGAGGCCCCATTAGCTAAAGTGGTGCTTCAGGTTAAGAACAGTTTCAGGTTAAGTACGGACCTCTGGAACAAATTAAGTACTTAACCCGAGGTACCATTGTACAGCGGGACGCAGGTGGCGCTGTGGGTTAAAGCCTCAGCGCCTAGGACTTGCCGATCGAAAGGTCGGCGGTTCGAATCCCTGCGGCGGGGTGCGCTCCCGCTGCTCGGTCCCAGCGCCTGCCAACCTAGCAGTTCGAAAGCACCTCCGGGTGCAAGTAGATAAATAGGGACCGCTTTCTAGCGGGAAGGTAAACGGCGTTTCCGTGTGCAGCTCTGGCTCGCCAGAGCAGCGATGTCACGCTGGCCACGTGACCCGGAAGTGTCTCCGGACAGCGCTGGCCCCTGGCCTCTTAAGTGAGATGGGCGCACAACCCCAGAGTCTGTCAAGACTGGCCCGTACGGGCAGGGGTACCTTTACCTTTACCTTTTACCATTGTACAGCAAAATAAAGCTCCAGTTAAAGCAAGCTTTCCATACTGTTCAACCATTGGGCAAAGCGTCTTAGACAGTTAACCTCAGGCGGACCAAGTTTGGGGGGTGGGGAGGAATTCAGGAAAATTAGAGCTGGAAATAATGACTAAGGACAACTGAGAACCCTCCCACACAATAAGGCTGAGGACTCAAAATGTGAACATTCCCTTGTGAAACTTTACAACACCGGGACAATGATGTATTTTGCGTGCAATAATTAAAACATCAATTCCCAACAAAGTGGGGATTATGAGATAATTGACCATCCCGGGGTATTAAACAAACCATAGTAAAAGCCAAGGATGCTCATCGCGATGGTCAATTATAATATAATTATCTGAATGACATTATTGGTGTTATAAAGTCTGCTCAAAGTACAAATGCAACAATAAAAAATTGATAAAGTATGCATGGCAGGAAAATGACCTCAGAAGAAAAGGCGACTTGGCTGAATATGCACTTGTGCTGAGTCTACTATGCTACCTCTCATTTCCACTCTGAAGATATTCTAGGAACTGCTGCCGCACAAGAGGATTCTGGGCCATTTGGGTATAATCATTCAGCATATGCAAAGCCACATGCTTAAGAGTCTAAATAGCAACAAAGAAAGAGTGCGAACTCATAATATATACAGTAAAGGAGTTCAAACTGAATGTCCCTTTTATGCTTGCAGTGTGTCATCATAGAATCAGAGTTGGAAGGGATCCTGAAGGTTATGTAGTCCAACCCCCCCCCCCCCCAAGCACTGCAGGACTCTCCACTGGATCATACAGGACAGATCGCCATCCAACCTCTGCTTAAAAACCTCCAAGGAAGGAGACAGTCCAACAGCTCATTGTCAGAAAGTTCTTCCTGGTGTTTAGTCGAAATCTCCTTTCTTGTAACTTGAATTGGTTTGGGTCCTAGTCTCCAGAGCACAATCTTCCACAAGACTTCCAGAACAAGCCTAGACCTGCTTACTCAGAAGTAAATCTCACTTTCTCCAATGGAACAGACCTCCTAGTGTGCTTAAGAGTGCAGCTTTTGGGTTCTCTCCAGAGAAAGTAGACACATTTAAGCCTCAGTTAATTCAATCAGACTTGTATGAAACTTCTATGCATGTTTACTTTGAAGTAACTCATACTACATTCAATTGTGCTTAATCTCAGGAAAGTGTTGCAGGACTGTAGCTTAACGTATTACTTGTGTAGAAATCTCATTGATTTCAATGAGGCTTTAAGACTGCCCATTTCTGGATTGCAGCCTTAAGAGTTGTGCATTTTACAAAATTCAAGCACAAATCACTTTGTCTCACATTGGCTCTTTAAGATAATTGGTTTGATATTAGTAATGCAAGGGTTCAATCATTACTTTTAATGAAAATTATGATTTAAACAGGCAGTGTTTGATGTTTATATGCCATTTTACCCGCTAATTAATTTCACTAATTGCTGATTAAATGAAGTTAATTAACAGAAAACAGTGTCCTATATAATATAGCAGAATACAAATGTTTAGTTCTGGTAGTTAACAATAGAAGTAATTTTTTTTTTGCAAAAAACATATAAAGTTCCTTTTTCTTTTGATCGGAAGTCTACATAAAGCAAATCACTGACAAAATGGCAATACTACACAATGGGAGGGGAATCCCAAGGATCCATGGTATTTCTGCTATATCAAGAAAGGATGCTCTATGCCTAGATTAGCCCATATAATCTGGATGATTAATTGATGGATTAAATGTACACCCTGCACCCTCATCCACTGGGATCCCCAAGGCTGTCCCTGTTCTGTGGAACAGCCTCCTTGCTGAGGCACAACAGGAACCCACTATTAGCTCTACTTCCATTAGCATATACTTCAGCTAGTAATTGAATAGTTAAAACATAGAGGGTGGAAGCACAGAGGGTCACATTCAACACTGTGCTGTGTTAAACGTTCCATCTGCACAAGCATATCAACTTGCCAGATGGATCAGTTCCTCCCTTGCGCCTGCATCCCATTCTGGGGGTTCACACAACCCCTTGAGAGCCAATTGTGGGAGTACATGGGATGCAGGGAGGGAGGAAAGCCCCACTGCACAAGCAGAAGCCCTCACACAGGTCTTCTAACAATGGGGTTTTTAGGCCCCAGGAAGAGAGAGAAAAGGGGTGGGAGGAATCAGTAGAAGCAGAATGGAGCTTAGGAGACAATAAGCATGGGAGGGAGCCTGTGGCCCTCCAGATTTGTCCAGACTCAGATTCCAGCACCATCAGCTGCAGCCAGCATGGCTGATAGTCAGGGGTGATGGGAGCTGGAGTCCAACACCATTTGAAGAACTGCAGGTTCTGTATTGCTGCCTTAAATTTAATAGAAGTATATAGTCTTATTGACTCAGTCACCCTTGGAACAACTTGCCCGCAGAATCACATCTGATGCTCTCGCTTAAAAAACAAAACCCCTGGCTATCAATTTATCACCAGACATGAGATACCAGGTTACGCAGGCCATTTTGTTTACCCATAAACAGCAAACTGAACTAATTAGACTATTCTTACCTAAAACAAAGCAGAGTGCTGTGAAAAGAAAAACCGAAAGCGTAAATGCTTAATCATAGTTGTAAGGCTGGCGATATATAAACATTTAACTAATTTGGAGGGTCTTGCTAAGCTGTCTGCAGGTTCGCTTCAATGTGTGCAGTTAAACACGCACACAAACACACACAGCATTTGTACAGACAGATCAGGTTACACAATGGAAGTCAAAAAATACCAGCCAATTTTGCAGCATAATTCTGTCAGCATGGGCTGCTGATTCTCTGGCCCCTCCTGATTCACAAGTGCACAAAGGCAAGCTTAACAGGTGTTTAAAGCAACAGCAAGGGCAGCTACCTTGCGCTACACAGGTGGAAGTTTAAAATTAATCCTTTAACATACAGCTTCCTCTGCAATCATTGACTAAGGGGATCTAACACAGGTGAGGCCTAGCTGCTACTGAACCTACAAGGGTCAACGGAGGGTGAAAGTAACCAACCATGCTGAAGTCAGTCAGTGAAAGAAAATGAAGAGCACAGCAGCAACGCATAGGGGAAAGATCACTGGAATAGCATCATGGGAAGGCTGATAAAAATAAAGGCGCAGGGTATGATAAAAGGCATTTCTTAGCAGGAAGATGAATACATACAGAGAAAATAAATGTATAGACTCTTCTGTTTCTTGGCAATGAAGGAAGTTTTCGTTCCAGGCAGAAAATACCAAAAATTGATTAGAATTAATAATACAGTACACTATTGCACACACGGGTCTCCATGCAAGCATGAAAGCAGCTGTATTGCAGCAAGAGAAGTTTAGGATAAATATGCAGCCCATAAACCATGGGGCTGAAATTTTCTATCTAGTCTTGGTTTTGGTGACCAATTTTGAACTAGCTATGGGCATCTTCTTTATTTTCTGATGGATATTGCCCCACAACTACTAAGAGAGGAAAGTTAATATTCTAGACTCACAGATGATAAATTGAGTTTGACAGAGACTGAAAGCTCACAACTGAGCTGGGATGCATCTTTATGTTTTCAGATAAACACTGCACATTTGGGCGCAAGAGACACACTGGATAAACAACAACAGAAAGTTATAAAATTTATATTGGGATGGAATCAGAATTTATATTAGCATTTGAAAGGGAAAAACCAGGCAGAGTAGCTGGTCTGATTTAATTATTCCAGGAAAAAAAGGACTTGGACTGTGAAGGGGATAGTAGCACTAGCACAGAAGGGAGGAGGGAGTGAAGTGTTGTATCAGCAAGATCAAACAGGAACAACTACAGAACAACTTTCCTTTTTTAAAAAACCTAATTGCCCAGACTACTTTCAGTAGTCATTTTGCAAGGTGTTTTGGCAACTGGCACCTATTTTAATGTAATGGAGGTACAGAACATCTTTCAGGAGAAAAAAACACAAGGTCTAAAGGTTGTGACCACCTTGAGTTTTCAAGTGATGGCTTTGTTCATTGCAACATGTATCCTGTGGTTTTTTGGGGGGGCGTTGAATCTCCTGTTCTCCACCTCAGTGATTTCATGATAGCTTGGTGCGTATCCTACTCATGACATAAGAGTAAACACTTATATGAAGTTTACATGGCACATAGCTCAGGAAGGTGTGAACTGTCCACCAGAGCAATTTGTACAGAAGTCAGAATGGCTGTTTTTGTGGAGCCAATCCAGCCCCTTTTCCCTCTATGGTTTTAGAATGGAGGCAGGCAGTCAACACTGACTTATTTCTAAAGGGCAGACACCACAATGCTAATAATGCTAGACAGGAAACGAATCCCTGGCACAGTTGTTTTTTAATAGCAACTATAGTTGACAATAGAATTATTTTTTTATGACACATCTCACAAGACGGTCTAGAGCAAGCATGGCCAAACTTGGCCCTCCAGATGTTTTGGGACTACAACTCCCATCATCCCTAGCTAACAGGACCAGTGGTCAGGGATGATGGGAATTGTAGTCCCAAAACATCTGGAGGGCCAAGTTTGGCCATGCCTGGTCTAGAGCAACCTTACAACTCACTACTCAAGGCCAGTAGTTATGTGTGGGTGTAACACACCTGAAAGCAAGACTTTAATTCTCTCCCTCCCCACCAATAAACAATAGTCAAGTTCCCAAGAATGTGAGAAGCGTAACATTTTGATTAGGTTTACCATCAGGCTGCTTTCATAGGATGCCAAACCAATCCCTATAAATTGTAACAGTGTAAACTTTTGTTTGTTCACTTGGAAATAAGTGCCTTTGTATTCAGTGGAACTTACTCCTCAAAAGAGTAAGTGTGTTTGGATTGCAGCTTAAAGGAAGTAAAGGACAATAATACTTTAAAAAAAAAAGTGAATAAACAAAGCCAAAGCTACAGTAAATGTTTGCTACATATTTTAGTAGCCCCCTAGTGGGCCTGATTGTGAGCTGCTTAGAAGCTGCAGGGGGGGAAATCAGTGGAAGCAGAAATTAAGAAAGGCTGGCGGGTCTTACTAAAACATTTACTAAAGCTGCAATCTTATCTACTCTGAAGTGGGTGTAAGTCTCATGGAACTTCCTTCACAGTCCCCGTGCACAGGATTAGGCTGTAAAAATGCCTATTCAGAACCAACTGTATTCATGCAAAGGACAATATAAACAACCATTATCTACTTCCTTGTTTCTAATTTCTGCTAATGCGGCATGAGGTCAGGCCCTGTCTGTAGATCCCCAGAACACAGCGAGAGAGGTCACTAGGGCTGCAGTGCAGAGGGTAATGCAGCAAAACGAAGCCAAGGAAAATTCTCTTCCAGGTCAGTAATTTAAAAGGATGGGCTCAGTCACGAGACCAAATATGTATTATGTAACAAGGATCACCAAACTCTATCGTATAAACCACACCTGAGCATAACTGAACCCTACATATAATGCTTTTAAACTGGCAGTTGTTATCATGCGTCTCGCAAGAGACTGGGATGGAGAATTGTTCTGTTTACATCAATGGTGTCCAAGCTTTTTTCAAAGAGGGCCAGATTTGATGAAGTGAAGGGCTGTGAGGGCCAACCAAAGGTTGTTGACCTTTTTTTAGGATTGAAGTTGTTGAGGTTTTTTTTTAGAATTTTACCCCAGGAAATGAGCTGCCACAAGGGTCAGATTACACCAACCAGAGGGCTGGATTAGGCCCCCCAAATGGACTTTGCTTATGCCTGCTTTACATGGATAGGCATGCTATAGCAAATGACTATACAGTGGTACCTCAGGATGCGAACGGGATCCGTTCCAGAGCCCCGTTCACATCCCGAACAGAACATAAGACGTGATGGCGCATCTGCACGTGCGCGGGTCGCGTTTTGCCGCCTCTGCGCATGAGTGTGACGTCATTTTGAGTGTGCTCCATTACTTACGGGTTGACGCGGAGCGCAACTCAAACACACTCAACCCGAAGCACATTCAACTCGACGCATGACTGTAGTATTCACAGAATAAGCCACAGAGCTGTGGGTGGGTATAACACTACTGCTCTCAGATCTTGCTAAGTCCAATGCCCCTGACCCAGTTGTAGAGCCTTGTTGGCTTCTTCAGATTCCAGGAAGCTAAGGGTAATGAAGTGGCAGGGCCAATGACTGGAATGTAAACGGGAGAAGATTCATAATGAATATGACTCAGCTCAGGTAAGAACACACTGCTGGTCTTTCCTGTGGCAGCAACAAAGAAATCTTCGCCATCATTTTATCCGCTCAATTTCATCCAACGGAGCAATTTCATGTGGTGAAAGGCATAGACTAGAGAAGGCAAGGTCTGTAACTCTTAAAGACCTGCTGTGATGAGTTGGCTATACATCCTCGGAGAAGGGAGTTTGCAGAGGGTGCAGCTTCTACCTTCAAAGAACCAGCATATCCTTTCCCTTGTTGGGCAGGGATACAAGCCAACAAAAGCCAAGAAGAATGGTGAATTTACCTCTGGCTGGGAGGTTACAGGCCAAGGCAGAGAGAAAGACTACCAGTGTGAGGCTGCTGCACTTCCAGAACCAGTTCTGGAAACCACACTGGACCTGCCCAGAGAAAGAGAAAGACGACTCCCAGCTTTTGTTTGTATTTCTTTTGACTCACTCCTTATTAAAGCAGAGGAGCTACTCTGTGAATGGGGCTAAAAAGCACCTTTATCAGATTCTGAGGACCCAGTAAAGGTCTTGTATAATTCAGTCCCTACACATCATCAATGCAGGAGGAGCTTCTGGCAATAGGGTCCATTTTGACTGGCCTGTAGTACATTGGTTCCCCCTCTCCCCATTGTTGTTCTGTGTCTGTTCTAACCACTTTTAGCACATTCAGATATACATTTTAATGCTTTATTTTTCAACGTCACCTTGTATTTAACCTAACAGTTAGTTGATATCCTCTACTTTTTAACTCTAATACCTGTTTTCGGTATATATTTTTTTACAATTCCACCAAATGTACAAGTAACTGGTTCTTAAAACCTGACATCTCCTAACAATTATATGTTGAATTTACAGATATTTTCTTTGAATTATGTGCAGTTGACAGAAATTTACTTGTATAGCTTAGCTTGCAGTTGATACTACTGATCTTCTTTGAGGATAGTTTTCAAATCTTTCACAGGGAACGGAAAGCTTACTTTCAAAGGGTGCCAAGCCTCATGCCTACTTCAAAATATGCTAGAGATTTGCAACACAAGCCTCCTTATTTGTAAATACTGGTAATGGTGGCACTTTTAAGGTAGCTTTAGAAATGTTGATTGAAAGAAAAAAGGAAGCTTATCACTTGGCATTGCCCATATGTGGAGTGTGGCAGTGGCAACGAAATCTATTGGACCAGTTCCACCCGAAAACCACAGGTGGGGAAGAGTGCTGCATAATTTATAACCCTGCATATCCCATTTGCAAAGGAACTCAATATTAAAATATCCATTTTGCCTTTTTTTTTTAAAAAAAAGTCATGATTTCCTACACCTAATTTTTTTGCAGCTCTGTGAACAGCTCTTGTCTCTTTCGCTTTCTATTCTTGGTAGGAGAAAGAGTGCTCAGTTAAATTTTTAGATGTTAAAAGCATGATCAAGCCTGGCTAGAAATGTTTTAGTGTCAGCAACGAGTGGCCAATAAATTTTTAATTCAAACTAGAGCAGCTGAAAAACAGGTTTCGTTGTCTAGTGCTCTCCCACATTCTGCCAACGTGTTAAGCGTGATAACTGTTATTCAAACATGCGACCTTCTGTTTTATTCTTTAGATACATTGAGAAGTCTCTATTTTGGGGGGCGGGGTAAGTACTTCATAATGGAATCCATATTTCATTTTTGTTAAAAACAGACTACAGTAATCCCTCTAAAACAGTGTTCTGGCATGCACTCCTAAATTCACCAGACTCAACTCAGCTGTTAGAATCACTTTCAGGGAAAGGGGATATAATATATTATCATTATAGCTGTATAGAATGAGCCAAGCTCCCCCCCCCCCCCGGCTCCATTCCTAACATTTTCATGCTGAAATTTATCTATTTTAAAAAATATCATTTGAAAGGTTTCTGAACACTATACATGCTCAAGCTCTTCATTTTAAATGGTTCAGAAATGAAATGATATAAACAGAAGGGGGGAGATGCTTCTGTTCTCTAATCTAACATTAAGTACCATTTTAAGGAACAACAGGCATGTTTCCAAACAAACTATTGCAGTGTACAAATTACCCAGCAGGGACGGAGATAACAATGTCTCTGGTGTGGGTTTAGATCTTTGCAAAAGCTAACATTTCATCAAGGTTGTCTAGGAAACCACATCCTTAGATATCTATCTTCAAATGTGAGCAGTATGTATCCTAGTTTGGGATGCTTCTCGAGATGCTACTACAATGGCAATTCAAGGGTGATTGCTATTTACGAGGCAAGGCCCAACTTCCCCCTTTTAAATACCAGGAGACAGTGGCCTTGATCAAGAGTTATGCTTCTTAAGGACTCACGGCTAAGACTGCCCTTGACTGTACGTCAAGGAAGAAACTAACTTGAACTCGAGTCCATGTGACCCTCTGCAGGTAAAAAGCTATTGCAACTTGCCATTCAAACGTACCGAATTCTAGGAGTCGGAGTCCAGCAACATCCCACCCCTTTCTATACACTAGCAAGAGCACAGATAAAACCCTTGCATCTGTCTTGGGCCCATTGTTGTTCAACACCTTTATAAATAACTTGGATGAAGGAATTGAGGGGTTACTCATCCAATTTGCAGATGACCCCAAACTTGGAGGGGTAGCTAATGCCACAGAAGACAGAATTGGGATTCAAGATGACCTTAACAAACTGGAGAACTGGGCAAAAAGTAACAAAATGAATTTCAACAGGGACAAGTGTATGGTTCTGCACTTAGGTGTGAGGAACCAGCTGCACAAATAAAAGATGGGAGACCCCTGGTTTGCCAGTAGTACGTGTGAAAAGGATCTTGGGGTCTTGGTGGACCACAAGCTTAACATGAGTCAACAATGTGATGCAGCAGCAAAAAAGCTAATGCTATTCTAGGCTGCATCAACAGAAGTATAGTGTCCTGATCAAGGGAAGTCATGGCACCACTCTAGTCTACCTTAGTCAGACCACACCTGGAGTACTGTGTCCAGTTCTGGGCACCACAATTTAAGAAGGATGTTGACAAGTTGAGGGTGATGAAGTGACAGGGGCAATCAAGATAATCAAGTATCTGGAAACTAAGCCTTATGAGGAACAGTTGAGGGAGTTGGGTATGTTTAGCTTGGTAATGAGGAGACTGAGAGGAGTTATGATAGTCATTTTCCAGTATGTTAAGGGCTGTCACATGGAAGATGGAACAAGCTTGCTTTCTCTGGCTCCGGAAGGTAGGACTCAAGCCAATTGATTCAAGTTACAAGTAAGGAGATTCCAATTAAACATCAGAAAGAATGTTATGACGGTCAGAGCTTTGTTCAAGGGTGGAACAGTTTCCCTTAGAAGGTGGTGGACTCTCCTTCACTGGACGTTTTCAGTTAAGATTCCTGCATTGCAGGGGGTTGGAGTAGATGACCCTTGGGGTCCCTTTGAGCTCTACAATTCTATGGTGCTTTGATCTCAGAGAAAGTCCCCCTTTACTGGAAATAAGTCTCCCTAAGTGCATTTGATCCTTTGTCACACCATTCACACCAGCCAGCGCCGTTTGAAATCTACCAGGTCTACTGATTTTCCTAAGAAATTGCCACTCTGAGCTTTTTCCATAACTCCCAGAAGGAAAACCCAACTAATCGTGCAGGGTGGTTGTCCCAGTCCCCTCTGACTTTGCAGAGCATAGAAGGAAAGGAAGAGGGAGAATTAAAATCCCATCCTCCTTTCGGAAGGCTAAATGAAACTGTCTTTGCAGGACAGCCGCTTCCGCATGCTTAGTCATTCGCAGTCACACTATGCTGTCCAGTAACCTGCATTGATAATTCCTCATGAATAAAAATTCCAGCATTATCATCCACAGCTATGTTGTTGACATGGTTTTCTGCTATTTCACTAAAAAATACCATTAATTTTCTGGCTCCACAACAGCTGAGCTACTCCCCATTTGAATATACAAAAGAGCATTTTGTTTAAACCAAATTAAAAGCGTTCCAGTAAATGACTTCAATTTTGCTGGCTATACCATTCTGGTGGATACTAGTCTAATCCTGCACCTCCCATTTCTCTCCCATCCTCCATCTCCTGCACTTTCCCAACTCCCCCTCCTCTCTCTTCAATGCTTAACCCTTGCCTGCCACAAACCAGATTCTCTCAGAAGGGAAACCAGAGTCAGAGCAGGAACTCCATCAAAGTAAAACACATATAGTTCAGAAGTGGTAGAAGCGATTCTTCTTTGCTTTGTTACCACCTTTGTTTGCAAACAGCAATTGAAGGGGGAGAGACAGAGAGAGGGAGCAGGGAAAAGAGAAGTCAAACATCGTAGGCACCTTCTAGACACTTTCCCATCCAGATTAAGTGCCGACAGCCCTCATTTCAGTCAGCCTGTAAACCTCCATGTCTGCCAAGCCCTCCTGGCACCTCACCACTTTATTTGTTCCCATTTGTATCTAATGCTTTTGTCAACAGTTCAACACAAGGCAAAGCAAACAACCCACTACAAACAGTGAGGGTAACAGCAACAAGCAGCGAATCCTTCACAATTATCCAACCCCAGCTGCTCAAGGCCTGTCCAAGCCGCTTTCATTTACAACAATGTCAACAAAAGGCTGAAACCCAATAACTAGGGGTGGGTCAATACTACCACTGTAAAACCCTCTGGAGGAGGAAATGCTCTTCTCCCGCTTTACTGCTTCAGCAAACATGCAGAATAATTCAGCCAGATAGACGAGGGCTTGTCTAATCATTTGTCGTGCATGAATTATTCAAGGCTCGTCACATAAACTGCTTAAAGGAAGGCTCCTCAAATATTACAGAGGAAGTGCCAGCTGTCCAATTTGTTAAACGGAAGGCGCATTAGGCAAATCCTGACACAGAGGACAGAAGTAAACTTAGGCCCTTACTTTTCTTTTTTAAAAAAACCACAACCTAATGCCATAGCTTATAATTGATTCTATACCCCCCCCCCCCGCAAAAAAAAGTCTTCTTGCACCATTACAAGAGAAAGGAAGGAGGGATAGGTATGCACTACTGTGATAAAGAACTTTTGTGCCTCTGAGGTTACATTTGCACACCCCAGTTTGATGAGAACACACACAGTGAAGTCTTTCATATCCATGTTAACCTGCAGGAGTGAATGGTTGGCAAGAGCCAATGTGACAAAGGGGTACAGTATAAAGGTTTGGAGGGTCTGGATGTAGGAAAGGCAGGTTCAAACCTCCACTCCACCTGGAAGCTCACAAGACAGCCCATCAATATTAACATAAGGGGTGGTACTCAACTAAGTTCTACTCAGAGTAAAGCTAGTAAAACTAATGAACCACCTATTCACATTCACTAATTTCAGTGGGTTTACTCTTAATAAAACTTAGTTGAATACTGCCCAAGGTGAGGCAACGAGGAGATTATGACAGAGCCTAATCAGATTGTTTCAACAAACCAGCTTTATAACTCATTGTTTGAATGTGGCATGCTTTGAAACTGATAACGGTTAATGTTAAACCACAATTCCCAGTTTTCAAGAAACAACCAAGCAAAATATTCTGAAGTCTTCCTTTAAGCCGAGTGGTGGTGGGAGGAGGAAGATCACTTGAGCCTGGGAGGTGCTTGGGCTCGTTCACATAGTGCTACATCATGACTTTGCATTACATGTGAATGCTCTCTCACACGATCTTTTGGCACTTTCATAAGGTAATTTTTATGCCAAGCAGCTCCAAGGACTAAAAATTGGGGGCTCTAAACCGAAGCACATTTGTTATGAGTAGCCAAAGGCAGGAAAAGTGGACTTGATGTTGGTTCGCCATCTACCAACTGATCACGTATCACCATCACAGGTCCCCGCCCCCCACACCTGTGAACAGGTGATTCCCCTCCCCTGTATAATTTAACATGTAGCTATAATATTACAATACCTTTTCATTTTGTTGCAGGGAAAATAAACAACTGTGAATTGCAAAATAGCTTGATGTTGGGCATCACAATTTAGGTGTGAACAGAGGAATGAAGATGCTTTTTAAGAGTTCATGTCATAAACTCCAACAAAGAAGCCCTGGTAACAAAGGCATTATGGATAGATGCAATTTATTTCATATTCTTCCAGCGTCCAAATGCTAATTATGGGCAAGGACTGAGGACTGGCATAGTGCACCCTACCCCCCCCCCTTCAAACAACCACAGATTTCAGAAAAAATGGAAGTGGGAAATATTAGGGTGCAATCACTCAGAACATTTCCTTGTTAGTGCAGGCAGCTTCAAACTGATGGACTATCCTGAATGTAAACTTTTATACATGCACTAATTGTAGTCTACCTTTGGAAAGAGGTTGTCTGGTATGTTACAGAAAAAAATATTATTGATTGATTGCTTTCACTCACATGCAAACATAATTAAATACTTCTGAAGTAAAAAACACAGCATTTTGGTTTTTACTAGTACTTAAATTTAAAATTGTATATTCTAAAAATCTCCTGCCAGTTTTTAAAAAGTCAGAGCAACTTTTTAGTCAATTAATAGGTTTTAGATCAATTAATCCAATTTATTAAATGATGTATTCCTATTTCATTGTGTTTGTATTGTGCACACTGAACACACCATAACTGCCTTTCAATTAATTTGATCCCTAGTGACTCTGGAAAAGAAAATATGCAAATAAAATTTTCTGTTTAAGTTTGAAATGAGTGCTTGATATAACCATGGTCAATGTTGGCATCCATCTGTCTTGAGAGACTGAAGTGATGTCCCTGGTGTACAAGCCTGGGCAATGTGTATGGAGGTCCTGGGTTGCCCGGACAACAAGATCTGCCTCTCGGCCTCCTTGATGTTGTCCAAAGCAAAGCAGAGAAATACATTTGATACCAGCTTGGCTGCGGAAATTGCTGGAAGGAGGCACACAAGGGACTCCACTCCAGATTTGTGTAGGGTTTATTCTCTAGCTTTTTCTTCTCCCAAAGAAGAAAGGAAGCAGATATTTAGGATCAGGGTTATCCTTCTCCTAGATGGGCTACCCTCCCCAGTTAATAAGCCACATCTGCCCCTCACTTCCCTCTACAGCAGTGTTTCCCAACCAGGGGCTATATGGGGGCCCCCAGGATATTCCAAGGGGGCCACAGGTGAAAAATGCATAAATGGGGGCCACAGCATGAGACTAGGGGGCCAAAGAGGGAAGTGAGTGAGTGAGTGAGTGAGTGTGTGTGTGTGTGTGTGTGTCTATCTGCTTAACCAATCACAAGTGGATAAGAGGGCGGCCCACCAGGGTCTATTGCTCCTTTTTGCCACATGCATTTTCTTGGAGCAGTCCTGGTTTGTTTCTGGAGGGAGAGGGCGATTGCTGAGCATCCCATTTTGACCAGTAGAGTCCACGGTCCAGAACCCCCAGGTCAGGTAAGGGCAGAGGTAGGGTAGCAATGGGTAGGGCTGGGAGAGCCAGAGCTGCTTGTTGCCAGTGCTGGACTTGGTGGCAGTCTGGGCCTGACTCTGAAATCCACCCCAGCACCTAGCCAAGCAGGGTCATCTGGTGCTACTGCTGATGTGCATCTAGTAAATTGTCTACTCAGAAGAAAGCCGCAGTGAGTTCAGTGGGCCTTACTCCCAGGTGGGGGGGGGGCCCATAGTGTTTTATCTAGGCAGCCAGGGCTCCTCCAAATGACAAGATCTTTTTGCACCAGGTCAGTGAGGACCACTTGCTTTTAAAAATTCTCCCATATATACAGAACCACCTGTGTGCGTTTTGGACAATATGTGTAGGTTTTCCCCTCTGTGTCAAATAAGTGTTGTTTACTTTTTATAATACATGGAAGATGGATCTCCCTCAGGAGGTTCTGGACTCTCCTTCCTTGGAGGTTTCTAAGCAGAGCTTGGATGGTTGTCTGTCATGGATGCTTTAGCGGAGTTTCCTACATTGCAGGGGGTTGCACTAGGAAGATGGCCCTCGGGTCCCTTCCAGCTCCAGGATTTCAGCTTCAACAATATTCCATTATGTTCCTATCACTTTATGTAATTGTATTTTGTATAAATTATAAAAATTATAAATAAAACATGTTCTTTTTACAAACAAAGCATTTAAAGCAGCTACCTTTCTACCGTATGATGGTGGGGGTGGGCACATTGGCCAGGAATTTTTGTTAAGGGGGGGCAGAACCTCAGATCTTCTGGAATCTATCTTAACCCCTTGAAGGCTCTACAAACATTCAAATGGTGGTCTTTAATAGTTTTACATAGCCAAAGTCTGTAGGGGACAGATTTAACATCTTGAATAAATATCCAACAAGATGGTGACTAAGTGGTAAAAAGGTGTGGTACTCATTTAGGCACAGAAAAAATCACACTATTTACCAATCAGCTTATAGTTATCTTACTGCTGCTTGTGGAATAGCCCTAGATAATTTAAATATATCATTTAAGAGTTATTCAGTTGTGGTTAAAAGTTTTGAAGCAGAATATATAGCAGAAGTTTATATCCCATGTCTCGGGCTTTTTTGGGAAGGTTTTTTTTTGAATATATTTTTTTAATTCATTGTAAATTACTTTCTGGGACGCAGGTGGCGCTGTGGGTTAAAGCCTCAGCGCCTAGGACTTGCCAATCGAAAGGTCGGCGGTTCGAATCCCTGCGGCAGGGTGCGCTCCCGCTGCTCGGTCCCAGCGCCTGCCAACCTAGCAGTTCGAAAGCACCTCCGGGTGCAAGTAGATAAATAGGGACCGCTTACCAGCGGGAAGGTAAACGGCGTTTCCGTGTGCGGCTCTGGCTCGCCAGAGCAGCGATGTCACGCTAGCCACGTGACCCGGAAGTGTCTCCGGACAGCGCTGGCCCCTGGCCTCTTGAGTGAGATGGGCGCACAACCCCAGAGTCTGTCAAGACTGGCCCGTACAGGCAGGGGTACCTTTACCTTTACCTTAAATTACTTTCCAGAATTCCCTGATTACTTTACAGGATCACCACATGTGGAAAAAAAGATCCCTCTACTTCACTGGATTTCCAACATTTGCCTTTTTCTTTTTTAAACATTTTTGCTAGTTTGGCAGGTGCTAAGTACAATCTATGGGTCATTTTCATATTTTCTTTTAATGCGTAATACACTGTAAAATTCATATTTACTGCCCATAAATTCTCCCATAGCTCATAATTAATATTATGACCCACATCCTGTGCCCACTTAATCATACTTGATTTCACAAATTCCACTTTTGTTTACCACTCTAGAAGCAGTTTGTGCATTTTTTATAATACTTTAACTTTTGTATCTAATAAATCTCTTGTAAACTGGGATTTTTGTTCTGCAAATCCGATTTTTAATTTATTGTAAACAGTTCCTTAATCTGATCTATCTGTAACCAATCCATTAATATATTTTTTAATTCCTCAAGATTTTCCCACCTTGGTTCCTGTCCTGTGAGATCTAGGGTTTCTTTATATGTTAACCATTTTTTTATCCATATTGGTTCTTTTCCTTGCAGTGGCTTCACATTGATGTTTTCTTTTTTAATAGATTTTTGTACTTTTCCATATTCTGTATAATTTTTTTCTGTTGACATGGTTTGTAAAGGTTTTATAATTTTTTGCCTTCCCATACCATAGGCAGACATGCCCCCCAAATTGTACAAATTCAACACTCTGATATTACCTAACAATATCCAGTCTCTTATCCACCATAAATGTGATGCCTCAAATTAGATTTGGAAGTCCGCTAGAGCGTTGCCTTTTTCTTTTATACCAGTCATGACTTTATGTTTTATTCTGGGCTTCCTTCCTTGCCAGATAAACCTTGATATATTTTTCTGCCACTGTTTGAAGCATCAAGTGTTGTTAATTATTGGGATATTTTGAAATAAGAATAACATTTTTGGAAGGATATTAATTTTAATAGCCGAGATCCTACCCAGTTAACATCTTATCTGAAGCGATAAATTATTGTCCTAGTTCCATTTATGTGAAACCTTTCCATTTTGGATTTCTTTTGAAAATCTTAAGGTGGCTAATTTTAGGTTAAAAACAAATAAAACTATAACTAATAATAATAAAACACATTCTCAAGTAATTATAAAAACAATTCCGTGCAGAGGGTTAAGACACAAATCAGTGTAGAAGCTTCAAAGCATTATGCCCAAAGCCCTCCTGAAATAAGACACACCAATCACCTGTCTCCATGGTTTAAACTGTGGGGGCAGTTGAATCAGAAGCGGCAACTACCAACTTGTGTTTGTTAACTCCTCTTCCTCTGTGCACAATGTAATTCCACCCTGCATCGCCATGGCAGAATCACTCCCTGGTCTACAATATGGGGTTGTTTCCTCCATCTTCTATAAGTGACTTATATTACCTTAGGCAGTGGTGTCCAAACTTTTTTCAAAGAGGGCCAGATTTGAGGAAGTGACCAAAGTTGTTGACCGTTTTTTTATTATTGGAGTTGTTCAGCTTTCTTTTTTTCTTTAGGATTTTGCCCCAAAGTTTGTTGAGCTTTTTTTAAGAATTGAAGTTTTTTACCCCAGGAAATTAAACCAAATTGAAACAGACTTTGGACATGCCTGCCTTAGAGTTAGGGATCAGCCAAATTTGTCCCCCAAAATTTGTCCCCAAATATTTATTCCTTAAATGTAGTCCCTGTAGTCTTTGAACTTTAGCTTTCAGACGGGAAAACTAACAATGCCTGAAATCCTAACTAGACTTCATAGGGAGCAAGCCCCATGGAACACAATGCGACGGACGTCTAAGTAAATTTGCCTGCAAATTCACTGCATGGGCACAAATCCTAGCGTAGCTGCAATCCCTCCCCCTCCATTTATTAAGCAAATAAAAAGAATATTTGCGCAAATATGCTGCTAACCTCTCAAGAGATACAGAAAAGCCAGGAGGTACGGCTTCAATCAGCCAGTATTTGAAAACAAATGGTTCTGGGCTGACTGGATATAATATGCTTCACTTAAAAGCACCTCGGTATTCTTTGATAAGCTCATAGCTCAAAAAGAAGTAGAAATATGGAGCAATCTGTTGCCCTCTTAATGCAATTAGCAGATTAAAGCAGTATTTCACTTCATTAAGATACTGACTGCATGCAGCATTAACTGATTATATGACGTACACAGTGTTCCCCCTACAGTCCTCTCAGAGACACAGTGGAAAACAACAAGGGTAAGCCAAGCAGTTTACAAGTGAGCATCTGGTATTGACATTAGGAGCTGAACACAAAATCTACGCTGTAGTGTGCCCAAGGGGTACAGGAAAAGAAGCACTACATATCAACACTCAGGCTCATCGGAGAAGCTAACTGCGGGCTGATGTTCAGATGCTTTGTAATAATTAAGTGTCACACTTCAAATTTCAGCAGCACCAGAACTATACCCATCTCCACTATTTTGGCTCCCAATTTTTTTAAAAAAACCGATGCCTGAAAATTATACTGGTACTATAGAACTGGATCACCCGTCTTCCGTGTTTACATCCGGATTTGCTCTAAACCATTTTCCTTCTCTCCCTAACCCAATAAGAGCCAGGCTGGGGA
The DNA here is from genome assembly GCF_964106915.1 of Podarcis gaigeae. Classification (NCBI taxonomy): domain Eukaryota; kingdom Metazoa; phylum Chordata; class Lepidosauria; order Squamata; family Lacertidae; genus Podarcis; species Podarcis gaigeae. Next base: position 5,044,180 of record NC_139687.1, on the reverse strand, counting down.
GTGTTAAGGTCCAGTAAACTGCAGTATAAACACAAGCGATTATTTCAATTTTCTCCACAGATTATGCTTTCGTGGCAGACCAATAAACCCAATAATGCCTAGATTTACTAGAAAATTTTTTATTCATTTCCCCAATGCAGCAGAAAGTAAGCTAATAACGTCCCACCGAGAGGGCTGTCAGACTAAATCCCTCAACTACTGAAAGCACTGCCTGGATAAATCTCACTTCACTTTCCATTCTGCCAACCACTTAGGGCAGGGCCCAGGGGAACTCTTCAGCTTATCCCTCCTCACGCAATGTCACAAGCGCAAGCCAGAGTGGCCCAATCAGTGCCAAGAAAAGAACAAACTTAAAAAAGATTAATTCACAGATGTTCATGCATTTCACATACACTGTGCCCTATGGCCCGTTGCTAGGGCAACAGGAGACCACCAGTGTGCGCTTTATTGGCTTTATGAAGTGTGTCTCGGGGACTATAGTCCGAGAAATGCTGCATGATAATAGCAAGGCTTTTCAGGAGGCTTGTTTTGTGTTTATCCACATTTAACCCTCGGAGTATTATTAAGCACATTGCTATGCACAGCCATGGCACCCCCACCACACACAGATAGCAACAGGGTGGGAAAGATGCTCAGCTTCCAGATCTGAGATATGCATTTCCTGAGGTTAGCCTCAGATAGGCCTGTGGTAAAATTCGGCTGCAAGCTATTTTTTAAAAACCTCTTCGGCATGTTTACAGAATCGTGAAGCAACATACTTTCCCTACCAGTTGGACATTTATATATAGCACTGGGCACTCGCCTCCTAATTCTCTAGGAGAAAAAGAATGCCTCTGATCTAAACCAGGTAATAATTAGTCCAAAATAAGGCGACTTTTCGCCAAGCTTCTTCAGCCTTGCCGTCCTATAGCAGGGAGGAAATTTTGGTTCCTGCGACACGGAACCATTTAACCGAGGCTTAGAGAACAAATCTACTCAACAGTCACACAAATAACCTGGCTCAATGCTTTTATTCAGAAGCTTTCTACTCTTCCTCCATCACACTTTCGAGTTCAACACCTCAGCATTTGTTCACGCTCAACAGGCCAGCCCATGCTTAAGATAAAGAGGTTTTGTCTGTTCCCTTCTTCTTTGAGGGGCTGAGGGTTAAAATCACAAATGTCACAAATCGTAGAGTAGCAGCACATATCAAGTGTTAATCCAGGAAAAAGAGGGGGGCAGAGAAAAAGAGAGGGCGAGCAGAATAGATCAATAGAAGTAACGGCTTACATTCAGATTCACAGGAGAAATAACATGCAGAGACAATCATTTCCTGGGAAAGCTAAAGCCTAATGAGAATTTACTCTGTCTCTTTTCTTCAGACAACCAGCCCTTTTGTGGCAGGGGCTTCCTGACTGACAGGACCCCAGGGCCCCTTAATAGGATTTCCATATTATTTCTAGCACCTGCCTAGAAGTTATTTGTTTACATTGAAGGAGGCAAGATTCTCAAATCAGACATCTGCTTCTAGTTCAGGCATATCTTAGGAAGCCATCTAGAAAGCAGCTTTGTTACCATGGTGACATTTTTATTTTCTTCCCTTAGTTGGCCGAAAAAAACATTAGCATTTCCTATTTTATTTTCTTCTTCAAAGGCCAAATGTAGCTTAAGAAAACATAGAACTTCAAACATTGCTATATGCAATGGGTCATCCAAGATGTATTTGTTTTATCTAATTAAATGAATCAGGTATGAAAAGGTGAAAAGGAAGTAGCTTAAATTTATTGTCAGATTTTTCCATTTCCCACTACTACTTTTCTTTTTAAAAAAACATATTTATGATTAATATATCAATTTTCCAAAATGATACCAATATTGAAATTAAAACTTCTTACATTAATCAAAGTCAGTGTTCTACCTGACATTATTTTAACAAACACTTGGCATTTATTTACAGTGAGCACACATGCACACCAACTTTTCTGAAAGCTTAAAAGTATGGGGTATCTGCAGTATGAAATTTGACGGCATCATAAAAACATTTTTGGAATAGTGTTTGCAATAGGACTAGAAATATGCAGACGGCTATCAAGTCCTCTCTTTCAGACACACAGATCCACCTACTCATTATCTACTACTCATTATCTAGTGGTAAATATTGAAAAGTCTTAAGACACTGGCAATTTTAAGAACTGCTGTTAAATGTTGTGCAGCCACGTATCTGGAAGCCAATGCCACAGAAGAACATTCCAGGGTGTTAGGGGACTATAACATTTATATTTTCCAAAACATTTTAAGCAGCTAAAATTGTTGCCCTAGTGCAATAGCTTCTTGTTCTGCCCATTTTCACAAGGAATAGAAGCATAATTGGCAATTAGCTAAATACTGCGGACCCCCGTTTTTCAAAAGCCAAGTCATAGCCCCCCGACTTTTCATAATTTTGTTATCTCTAAGGTGGTTTTTGTTATGTGAATGGTGCCATGGACACCCTGGGTGGTTTACCCTCCACCCCTGCAGATCACCAATTGGGAACCACTGGTACTGTACTTTAGTTGATCTCTGCAACACAGATCTCCTGAATAGACTATGGAAGTGTTACATTAACAACCAGAGTTTAGTGATGGAACACACCTCCAGGCAGTGCAGGGAAACACCCTAAGAAACACTGCCAGTGTAAGCAATTCCGCATTTACGAAGGGGTTTTGTTCCAAGGCAGCTGCTAGTATTGAGATGGACCAATTAGTATGTTTCAGTGTAAGTAGCTTCCTACATTCTTCCTAGAATATTAACAATTTCCAGACTCATTGGGAAGATGGATGACCAAGCCTATTTTCAGCTACTTCAGTGCCATTTACAAGAGTAGAGTGATAGTTGCAGTAGGGACCAGGAAGACAGTTTAAATATATATTCAGGCACGAAGCAAGCCAGGTTTGCTTGAGCAAGTCACAATACCTTATCTAACCTATCTTACATGATAGTTGTGCTTTCTTAAATAAAATTAAAAAAATAAACTTGTATATGTCATTTTGAACTCCTTAGTTATGCAGTTATACAACTGTGATAAATACATGCATAAATTAGTAGCATAAGACCCTTTGTTTAAATATGTTATCATAGAGTTCCTTAAATATGTAGGTTTCAGACTGCACAGATGTATTACAGATTACAAAACTATTTATAATTAAATTCAAGCATTTACCAGAAAAAGCATGCAAGACCGTGAGGCTTTTTTTGAGGTTCAGCTTTGGTGATGTTTGATTAGCACCCATTTCCGCTTGCGATAATACTATAATTTATTTGAAATTTAAATACAAGTCTGCTATTTTCGAGCCATTTCTGTTAACTATGAATAAAGTGTAGAGCTTCTTAATACCATCATATAAAAGCTAATTGTGATAGTAAAACTATATGACAGCTTGGGAAATCTCAAAGTACATAATTCAGTAATTTATTATTCTCCATTTTCTCTGAACTGTATTAGGGATTGATAAGACTGAACTGCAGGATAAGTGGACTGGGCAAGACCTTGTCCATTTTTACAAACACCACCACTTGGACTTCATTCAACCAATTACCTAGTTTTCACTAATTTGGTAAACCTATGTCTGGGCCATATTACTTCAAAATGCAGATAAGGGCTGGCATGACTGAATGCTTCTCCATACAAAAATAAACATTTTTATGCCCATAGAAAGCTAGCATGTCAGGGAGTCGATTAGACTAGATCTCTGTTACATCCAACATCCAGCTGTTGAGTCACAGGTTCACTCTACATGAAACACCACATTTTGTTTCCAGTAACTCATTAAACATTGGAACATATAACCCATGTTGCTGATTTTACCTTGATTTTATTCTGCTTTGGGGGGTTTTGTTTTTGCCTCATCATATATTTGGACTTTAAAGGTGGTATCAACCTACTTAAGTCCACTGCTTTCAGTGGGTCCACTAAGTATCACTTAGTTGTGTATCACCCTAGAATTTAATCGTGTTATTTGTAAACCACCTAGATAACTTTCTATTATTGGGTGGCATAAAAATAGTTAAAAATAAATAAGTCCATAAGATTTTTGCCTTCTGGGAGACTAGAACATCTGGAGAAAGAAAATTCATGTTTCTCTAAATCATTAATCAGTCAGAGATCTAGCAAAGTAGGCATCAAAGGATTTTGTCTGAAGTGTCTTTATAGTGGCTATCCTTACAAACATAAAGCAATTCTTCAGCAGGCAAAGCTGGGAGAAGATACTAGATAAGACTGCTTCCAGCACTGAAATATGGACACACATGTCTCTATCTATATCCACATCCACACAGGACACTGAGAGATGGAAAATCTAATTTTTGCAACAAGAATACATGCTGTTATTCTCAAATGACTGTTCTATGCTGAATTAAAAAGCACAATACGACTTCATTAGAAAGGAAACACTGAATGTGGGAGAAAAACGTAGAAATCTAAGAAGAGTTTAGGCAGGGAGAAGTCCCCTTCTGAAGTATCAGGTTAATGATGCAATTTAAATACGTATATGTATAGTTGCAAAATGTTCATGAGCCAACAACAATATAGGGTATTATAAAGAACAATGCAAAACCAGCCACTTAAGACAGACCAAGACAACAAACAGGGCCTTGCTAATTAATATTTGCTTTGCTTCAGCAGTCACTGGATGAGATTGCAAACAAGCAAGCCTGTCTCATCCAATCACATCATCAATCCACTCATGTTTCACCACCTGAGGACTGGCTCTGCCCCACAGATATTTATTCATCCGCTCCACAATTGCAACACATTTTCTGGAATTACAGCACCTGTTACATTCCCCACAGCTTACACGTCCAAAGCCAGGTATCAATTAATACTGCACAAATTGCTGTACTGCCAGACCAACAAAATTTTCTCGTCATGCTACAATGCGGTGACCTTCCTCCCTTCTACAAAAAATAAGAGGAAATAAAATAAAATACCAAGCGTCTCCAGGGAATACACCCTTGTGAAACAAAGGAAAACTCACACTGCATCTCTTTATAAACATCATCCTGGAAAAGCTAATCGAAACTCATGTCAACCTCTTGGAGTGGAAATAGGTAGTTGCTGCTTTCAAAGTCCTGCTGTTGAGATTCGGAAGATTACCCCTGCCTCAGTCCCGCCTGAGTCTTGGTAGCAAGGAAGATGGCGTGACTCCCAACTCACCATGCAAACCGAGTCTACAGATCCAGAGAGTGGGGAGAGGGAAGAGTTGTGAAGTGCTGGCCTTGTAATAAATCATCAGTCTCAAGGCTTGTTCACACATTCAGTAAGTCAGAGGCTGGCATGAGCTGATAATTTTTTTAAAAAATCCTGATAAAATGAGTGGCATACAATGTACATCTCCTTCAGCAACGTGTTGTGCTTTTTTATGAAAGCAAACTGGGTCCCCTCTCAATACAAAAGTGCTACAACGCTATACAGCGGTACCTCTACTTATGGAAGCAATCCGTTCCAGAGTGATGTTTGCACCCCGGAAAGTCCGTAAGTAGAGTGCCGCTTCTGCATGTGTGCGTGATGCAACAGAGTGCTCCTGCGCATGCGCGAAGCACGCAGAACACTTCTGTGCATGCGGCAAAACCCGTAAGTATACACTTCCATGTTTGCAGTGTTCGCAACCTGAAAATCCACAACATGAACCTAAAGCAACTGGAGGTATGACTATAAATGACTATAACAATTGAAAAAATCAACACACATAAACAAAGAACAAAATGTGCACATGTATATACCTTTCAAGTGTTTGCATAATAACTAACAAGGTTCTCTGCTACAGGTGTCTCTCCTTATTCTTTTGTATCTAAAGGTAAAGGTACCCCTGCCCGTACGGGCCAGTCGTGTCCGACTCTAGGGTTGCGCGCTCATCTCGCTCAAGAGGCCGGGAGCTGGCGCTGTCCGAAGACACTTCCGGGTCACGTAGTCAGCGTGACGAAGCTGCAACTGGCGAGCCAGTACCAGTGCTGCACACGGAAACGCCGTTTACCTTCCCGCTATAAAGCGGTACCTATTTATCTACTTGCACTTAGGGGTGCTTTCGAACTGCTAGGTGGGCAGGAGCTGGGACCGAACGACGGGAGCTCACCCCGCTGCAGGGATTCGAACCGCCGACCTTACGATCAGCAAGTCCTAGGCACTGAGGTTTTACCCACAGCGCCACCCGCGTCCCTCTTTTGTATCTACAGTGGCCTTAAAAATGCTGCTTTCAAAAGTATTTTTTCTATTACAACTTAATATTACATTGCCAAATAAGGCTACCGACACTTTACTAAAACTGCTAAATTTGCTACAATTTATTCCCTCGCCACAAAGCTACCACAACCCACAGTGCAGGGAGAAGTCTTAAGAGGAGGTGTATTCCCACCTCACTATGAGACTTGCCAGTAAGCAAGCAAAAGGCATCTATAAGCAAAATTCCCCATTTTCACTGGCTTAATAATTCAATATTACTGGAAACTAAAGACAGACTGCACCTCTCAGTCTGGTAGATTCTTCCTTACTTCCCTTACTTTGAACATCACCACTACAAATGGTTTCTATCATTAAAAAAAACAAAAACAGAACAGAACTATTCCCTATGATGGAAAATGCAACTCAGAACTACCCATTGTTAGCAGAGTCACTTAAATAACGCAGACGGAGTTGAGGAAAGAGGAAAGAAATCCTGATAGCACTTTAGTGAGCAAGATGAACCAGTGTACAGTTTGAGGAGAAAGAAACAGAGAGCTTTTGTCTTTCTTCCTTCAGGCCTTGTACATCGTTTGTAAACATTCAACCAAACATACAGAGGAAAAAGTCACTGAAAACTACACAGCCAATCAGTGCATGTGTTACTTCGGCAAAGATCATACCATTCTGCCCAGCTGCTAAGCAATATCTCCACCTATCCCCCTCTTTATTAGTAGACTTTAATGCTAACAGAATTAACTGTTAAGCTGTACACAGAATGATCTCTGGTGTTTCACGTCAAACATTAAGCCCAGCATACCTGAAGGAGTATCTCTGCTGCTGCATTTCAAACAGCCTCAACCCTGTGGAACGCCCTCCCATCAGATGTCAAGGAGATAAAGAACTACACAACTTTTAGAAGACATCTGAAGACAGCCCCGTATTGGGAAGTTAATGTTTGGCATTTTATTATGTTTTTACATATTGCTGGAAGGCACCCAGAGTAGCTGGGGAAACCCAGCCAGGTGAGCAGGGTATAAATAATAACATTATTATTATTGGTGACATTAAAGGTCTGTGAAGCACAGCAAAACAATCACTACTTGTGGCATGTCAGTATAGAAGTGGCAGACTGCACATTTGCTATCAACAACAATGTTGCCAACAGTACCATATTATCTACACTAAACTTTAAAAAGTATAAAGAATACAGAAAAACAAAGATTTTCCATAGTTGCACTCATAATCTAGGCATTCAAAGGCTAGTGGGACCAACGAAGGTCACACAGCTTCTTTGCTTTCCAACCATGTGTTAGTTTTTGCATTTGAAAAAACAAACCAAAATCATTATGCTTAGCTCTCTGTAAGTAATAATTCATGGGGTTCAAAAACACATAGGTTTCAAGGCCTACACATAATGCATGGATACAGGTTGCTGAGTTGAGAAGGTTGGAGTCTGAATAATATATGCCTGAAGGGGGCTATTCCAACAGTGAATTCTGTGCATATTTATTCAGAATTAGGGTTCCCATATTTTGAAGGGCAAAAAAGAGGACACATTTGCAGACTTCTACTTTTAACTATGGATCGCTATGACGGCTCTTATTTTACATATTCATGAAAAAGAGGACATATGGCAACCTCCTGTTCGCTGTGTCCAATGGGCTTACAACCCTAGTTCAGTGTGCTTAGGATTCCAGCCTAAATTACTATTAGTCATTTGGTTGGCTAGCACTTTAAAAGAAACATGTAATTTCACTGAGCAACATAAAGCAGATTACTCAAGGGCTATTTAAGTTCTTTTGTTGTGGTCTGCAGTTGCATCTTCATCATTTGGAGGGATCTGAACCTGTGTAAATTATTTTTCTTCTACGCATCTGTGCAAAGAAATGCTGTACCCCTTTCTCACTGATGCTCTTTACTTCTGGCCTGTGTATCCCCCTGTATGCATTGATCTAGTCCTCTACATTTTGTGAGCCCTTTACGGAATGGTGGTCACATCTTTTCAAAAAATATGGGAATAAAAATACAATTGGACATATTTCTTTCCTGTTCACACCAGCGAGTAGGCTACCTTAATTATCTCATTCTTACAGCAACACCTAAATTTACATTTTATGAGCTATTCTAAAATCTGCCCTGCTTAATAATCTGTATCTTCAAGAAAACACTTGAAAGCGTCTCTCACAATTAAACCCAGCCACAACCTTGTATAAATCAAACTTTTGCTACCATATCAAAACGTTACACTGGGGCTGCATAACATTGCCCACATCCTCATTACATGCTACACTAATTACTACCAGCAGATTCAGAATTTTCTGCACATTAGAGGCTTTTAGAGGAGCTATAAAAAATTTCAGGCACCATTAATTTAAATTTGTATTGAAATTTCCTTTTGACAGATGGCCAAAAATTACTTATTATTTAGAGCACCAGAGCTGCCTGTTTGCACATTAGAAGAGGAAAGGGAAAAATTAAAAGCAAGGAGGAAATTTATGTCACGTTCATTACCTGTTAAATGTTAAGGAGCATTATCTTGCATGAATAAATTATTTCATACAAGCACACAGTCTCCAGCTGCTGGCAACTGGCACGTTCTGGCTGATAAAAACCATCTCAAGTCACACAGCAGACAATCATAAAAAGCCTCTCTTAACCAGGAGCCACTTAAGAGAGGGCAGATCAATAGAACAAGCAACTAACTGCTACTCTGGGCATCACGGATCACATTAAGGAAATTAGCAAACTATTTCACCTTGCAAAGCTGGCAAGAAGCCCTAGATGCTGACACAATCCAACTTGCAATTTGATGGCTGTACAAGACAAACATTTATTTATAGCTATCGCTGTCTAATAAATCAGTGCAAAAGGAGTTGCACCCTTGCATGCTGTCATTCCAGATGTCTACCTAATGGCTTAGAAAAAAAGTAACCCCAAATTAATTGCAGGTGAATTAGTCGCATCTACTGAACAATGACACACCTCATTGGTTAATCTCTATTGCCCTTTCTTCAGTTTTGAGCAACGCTGGCCATCCTGCAATATCGTTTACACACATTCATGGTTCACACAGGATTTGTTAACATGCCATTCATCAGTTTACGATTCAGATCCAAACCCCTGTCTAACCATAAATTCTCCGTGTTAAATTGCTGGAAAACTTTGTTATAAAGAGATGAATAAGTTAAATAACATAAAAGCAACCAACAAACAATTAAGTGTTAATATGAAGGGGTAAAGTAAAAGCAGTAACATTTTTTAAAAGAAAATTACTTAAAAGCTTTGGGTAATGATGCAATCTTTCACAAATTATGGAAAAACTCATGGAGATAGCCATGACTATTTACACTCCAAACCACTAGTAAAGGTAAAGGGACCCCTGACCGTTAGGTCCAGTTGCAGACGACTCTGGGGTTGTGGCGCTCATCTCGCTTTATTGGCCGAGGGAGCTGGCGTACAGCTTCCGGGTCATGTGGCCAGCATGACTAAGCCACTTTTGGCGAACCAGAGCAGCGCACGGAAAGGCTATTTACCTTCCCACCAGAGCAGTACCTATTTATCTACTTGCACTTTGACGTGCTTTTGAACTGCTAGGCTGCGAGGAGCAGGGAGTGAGCAACGGGAGCTCACCCCGTCGCGGGGATTCGAACCGCTGACCTTCTGATCAGCAAGCCCTAGGCTCTGTGGTTTAGACCACAGAGCCACCAGAGTCCTAAACCACTAGTATGCAGGCCCTATTTACTTTTATTTTCCTAAATCACATGCAGCCTTCCAGCCATAAGCTGTATCATAAACTGCCTGATATTTGCTTGGGCAACCCTTTTGGTTTTGCAGTCCCAAGAAATGGGAGGTTTGCCCCCGCAAGGCCACCATACATGGCTGAAGACTGCACCTCTTGGAAAGATCACAAGTTGCTTCCATGCATTCTGTTTAGGTTCATGCAGAGACAGAAACTAACAGAGCCATAACTGCTAGTTGAATGAAAACTGGCTGCAAATACAAGAGAAACACATATAGACTTTGTTGTATATTTCTGTTTTTCAGCTTATGCCTAGCCTTTCCTCCCACTGAAGCAGATCTGAAAATCAGTGTACAATCATATTAAAACCAACTTAAAAACATACGGAACACACACACACACACACACACGAAGATCACAACAGAAATATGCAAAGCAGAAACACTAATGCAAGCCGAGAAAGCTTTCAGCCATGACACCTCACCACTACATCTCTCGAGTGGAGCTGATCCCTGCTTGCATTCTTCCTTTGCATCCCCTGTTTGAATCCAAGCCAGGCCTTCAAAGGAAGAAGGGGAAGCATCAGGAGTGCACTCTCAGTGTGTGCTCCTGATTTGTTCCTTTCACGTTAAGTCATCTGGCATCATATAGGGATGTCAGGAGGGTGACTGGCTGGGTGGGGGGTGACCTTGCCTACCTGCAACAATGGCATGCAGCTGAGGGTGGGAGCCATCAGGGATGGGGGGCAGCTTAGGATGCAGCCCACCAGTTCAATCTTATTCCCAACCCATGATTTACAGAGACTCTGTTGGAGACTGGAAATGCATTTAAAGGGAACCCAGGGTTTTATGAGAAAGGGCAAAATCAAATTCATTATGGACCAACTGTTCTGGGTTACTTTTTTATTGTACTGTTATAGTTCAAATAAGAAAAACAACAAAATGGATTGTTTTATTGGGGACTGGGTTTTTTGGGGTGAACTTATTTTAACAGCTAACAAGTAAATTGGTTGGGTATTTTAGGGCAGAAAGGTGGGACACATATATCATACACACACATGGCTTCCTTCCTTTCTCTCTGAGGGGTAAGTTTTTAGGACTTATTATTTGGGAAACTGAACCATGTGTAAACTGATTTAATGCTGGCTTCTTCAGTCTGCAGAAAGGCAGTTATCCTGCTACTGCTGCACACACTGAAAATTATTGCAGATGGAAAACTGACAGTTCTTGTCAGTTTGCAGCTGTTAAGAACCCTGAGGGTAACTGTGAAAGTGACAAGAACAAGGTCAAATTCACTCTGTTGCAACATGACAAAGCTGTGAACAGCACCAGCAGAGGACTGGGATAGGGTTCAGACTGCAGACCTCTCCCATTTCAGGAAAGAGAGAAAAATAGTTGTTAACATGAAGCCATTTCCTTCACTCTCCAAGGTGGACTTCATACATGCAGTTTTATGCTTTCCTGTTATTTTAATGCTAAATTGCGTCTGCACCAATGATGCATATCTGGAAATCACATCTAAGAGCACATCAAGATCAACTGTTTTTAGTAGTAGGAACATTGCACTTGGGAATGTGTCTCTGTGCACATCAGGAAAAAAAACTTACTATGAAATGTACATAGGAAAAAGCTTTAGAGCCATTAACTGCAAACCTGAAGTCACTCTGGCACTTCACTGTCATCACTGGAGACAAAAGGCTTTGAGTATGGAACACTTCCAATTGCTCAGGATTGTTTTTGCATAAAACCTTATGTCCTATATACTTTAGATCAGAGGTGAGGAACCTGTGCTCTTCAAAATGCTGTTGGATTACAACATCTGCTGTCCCTCGCCACTGGCTTTGCTGGCTGGAGCTGATGGATATAGGAGTCCAACTATGTTTGGAGGGCCATAGGTTTCCCACCCCTACTTTAGAAAATGCCCTCTTGCTTACATGCTTCATGGTTAACTGAAAGTATGCATCAACTACAAATAGGGAGGGGGAGGGAATCAAATTGGCTCCAAGCCAAAGGCCAGGAGGAACGACTCTGTCTTACAGGCCCTGCGGAAAGAAATCAGATCCTGCAGGGCCCTGGTCTCATGAGGCAGAGCGTTCCACCAGGCTGGAGCCAGTGTTGAAAAGGTCCTGGCTCTGGTTGAAACTAATCTAACTTCCTTAGGGCCTGGGACCACTAGGGTGTAGCTATTTATGGACCTTGAGGCTCTCCGTGGGGCATACCGGGACAGGCGGCCCTGTAGGTACGAGGGACTAGAGCTTGAAGCCATTGAGAAGTGGCGGTATTCTGGCTTTCCCCATAAGCACCTGCCAAGTTCTTGGAGCATCAACTGATATGCCTCCACCTTGAATATGGAGTGTTTTGGTACTCTGCTTGAGCACAGCAGGCTTCCAGTCATATCTGGGGTAGGAAAGAGGCAAGAGATCATCTGCCACCACCACTCCTGCAACTCTGTAGTGTTGAGAGAAATCCTCAGGCTAGTCGTATTCAGCAGACACCCTTCAGCTGTTGCTGGCCTACAAGTCCCATCATCCATGACCGACTGCCTTGAAGATTGAGGCTGATGGGAGCTAGAGTCCAACAGCACCTGTAGGCCATTGGCTACTCCTGCATCCGAGGATGGCAGAGCAGTTTCTATGGTGAAGATGCCAGCCTTGTTCCAACCCCCTTCTAGAAATACATGAGAAGCTCATGGATAGCAAAAATCCATTCAGGATGTGTGTCTATTCCAGAGTTTTGGCAGCAGGGAATAAATGCATTTCATACGTGTCCAGAAATGTTCTGGAGTGGTCAGGTACTGACCAACCTTATGCTGTGGGAGTTGGCTGGTTCACTGATGACTTTTAGAGAATTAATTTATACACTTTTTTTGTTTAGAATAGCTTTTAATTTACTTTCTGGCTGAAGTTATTTTATCATGTTATAGACAAGACTATTGTCTATTTTAATTTGGTTTTTCTACTATCATCAATTGAATCTGTTTTGTACTGTGTCATACAAGCAGCCATTAAACTGTTTTTTGCTAGTTGGCATAATTTTGTTATACCAAAAAAAAACCCCAAAGCATATTATATTCTGGGCTATTACATCAGCTCTAATATTCTATTTTACATAGCATACCAACTTAGAACCTGAGTTGGAGAATGCTATTAGAAAGACATCTGTCTTAGTTTCTGCTTGACAACAGATTAGTGCTCACATTTAGGATGCTTTTCATACCCAAAGATCTGAAAGGCCATGCTTCGGTACAGCTAATTTGTGTTAAAATATCAAAAAGCCTCTAGGCACCAACACTAATTCCAGTGAAAATATTCATTACTAGGCTCAAAATTATGGGAGTCACTCCAGACAACCATTTAACAGATGGGAGACAAGCCCATAGTGAATTCTCTCTCTGGTACAGAGCTGCACATTGGAACGAAGGTCCTCTTGGGATTTAGGAGTTGGGGAAGCAAGAAGGATCCCTTGTGTGTTGTCTCCCCTGCAACCCAAAACCTCTCCAAAGAGCCAGCATGCATCACTTCATTCATCCTGAAAACTTCCTGATAAGAAGAGGAGGATGTATTTCTCAGGAATCAGCCAACAAGCAAAGCACACATAAATAGTTCTCACAGCAGCTACTGATCATTATCGTGGGACCGTTTGAAGTTGTCTTTACTGTATATGTAGCACCTTTGGAATAGCTGACCCAAGACTCTGATAATCAATACAGATTATATCTAGCTACAATCACAACACCTCCTATGCTTTACTTCAACTACAATAAAAAGTACTGCATTTCTTCTAAGCTAATCCTTCCAATTGTGAAATGGCGTCTTACCTTTATGGAGTCTCTATCTTCATGCACAACAGAAGCACCAACATGGCCGAGAAAGACAAGGGGGAGGGAGGGAGAGAGAGAAAAATGTTAGCTTACATCAAATTATGCATTTCTTTACCCTCCCCCCAAACCTAATCCCTGCTAAAATAAATAAACAACACACATATAATCTAATATGTGCAGTTTCTTATTGACACCTGTATTGTACAACTAATTTTATAAACTGAATTTATCATCTGAATATATTGGCTTACCGACACTTCCTAGCAATAAATATTATAGCAATAATGTAGGAATCTACACTACAAGGTATAGCTAAATATTTGCTTTTCAAAGAGAAGAGAGAGGAGCAAAGCACACTGTATTCAATCCTTATCTCTTAACATTATCGCCCACAGCAAATTTCTTAAGTCCAACAAGAGTACACTTCCAACACTGCCATCCATACACCATCCAAATCAAGGGTTATACACAGAATATTATTTTTATTTACCCAAATATAATGCTTAAACTCTGGCTTTACAGCCCTCCCTCTCGATCCTACTGTGAACACACAATGAGACTGAATATTTCCACTTAAGAACTAACCACTATTCTCTGTGATATTCACACTCATGGAGCGGTGGCTTGTTGTTTTACTAGTTAACACCAAAGATGATCAAGTTAACTCTTCTAACAAGAATCAGAACTAATAGTTCTAAATCAAAGGCTGAAGCCTTTAGCCTTCTTGTGCAAAGGAGATGTGTGCCGCCCAAGACTGAGACAGGCTTGTTCTTGCAATGCTAGACCATGGTTTAGCAATATAACTGAACCAGGCCAGTGCTATCAGCAGATCACAAAATCAAAGTGTTGGAAGGGAGCTTGGAGGTCATGTGCTCTAAACCCCTGCGCAGATGCAGGATTTGTGGTGCAGGATGCAACTACAGCATCCTGGACAATGACAGTCCATCCTCTCCTTAAATACATCCTGCAAACGCGAACCTTCCACTACCTCCTGAGGGAATCCCTTCCACTGCTGAACAGCTCTTATTAGGTGGTTTCACCTAATATTGATCAGAAATCTGCTTCCCTGCAACTTCCATCCACTGGTTCTAGTTGCTCCCTGTTTTTCCAGAGGGCAGAATTCTGCTCCATCGTCTGTGGGACGGCCCTTTGAAATTTGAAAGCCACCTGATTCATGGTGCCTTACAGAATTATTGGCATCACCTGTCTCGAGAAACAATGGAATGCACCTCCGGGGGTGAAGTCAAACTGCTGTGTTAGCAGCACTGAAGTGACCTCCCTGGGGTGCAAAAGAAATAGATCTCTGCCCCCAAGAAGCTGAGAGTATGAAAATAATAGAGAGGTGGACAAAAGAAGGGGAGGGAGGGAATAATGTGGGCAAATGCAGTTACATGTGCTTCGGGATTGGTTACAGTAGGGAATAAATTTTAGGAGACAAGCCAAAGGGCATATGGAAAATGTGGATTCTAATAAAGGCTTTCAAAGAAAGGAGATGTATGCCACCATGCCACCATGTACATGTTCCACAGAGGGGATTCTATGAATAGGAAAACAGAATGAGTTCAATTCTTTAAGGATGCCAAACCTTCTGTGAGTTCCAAGATGACTCTTGCCCTTGCATGCTCACCAAATCTTTTGTTACCCACTCCTCCCTCTCCACGAAGAGGCAGGCTGTATATTTTAAAACTTCTTTCCCGGAGGCCAGTGATGCATCTCCTACCTCTTTGGTGGTCGTTATCATGATGCTTCTTTTCGTCCTTGATGGGGAGATGGGACTGACCCCCAAGGGCACTCGACAAGGCTAAGAGGCCAGCGCTGCTGCCAATGGGTGGGATGGCTGGTGGTTGCAATCCTGAAGGGTGTGGAGTGAGAGGCACTGGGAGACCGTGTCCATGTGACAAATGCTGGGCCTGGAGTTGCTGCTGCTGTGAAAAATTAAACACAGATATTGAATTTGTTCCAGGAAAGGGAGATTTAAATGCAGTTAACTGTGCACTGGACTGCGCTCGTGTATCTTCAAGGGCTGTCAACCAGTCAATGGCCTTGCTTCACAAAAAAATAATTAAAGACAGTACAGCATCTCGGTGCAGGTGGAGACATTTGATAAATGAAATTGGCTGAAATACACAATTGTTTGCTGCAAGAGTAGCCAACGGACCACCCTCCGATATGCTGTTGGGACTCCCAATTCCTATCATCTCCAGCCAGCACAGCCAATGGCCAGGGATGATGGGAAATTAAACATCTAGAGTGGCACTACGTCCTATAATGTCTGGAAAATTAGGGGATAGGACAGTGATGAAGGCTGCACATCATGAACTTTATTAATCTATTTTTAAACTGTAGTGTTGGAAAGAACAAAACCAGAATGATAAGCCTGGCCTTTCAAGAGCAGCTCTTCCGGGAGCAGTAACACACATATATACACATGTCTGATCAAAACACACAAGTTAACAATGAAAGCAGCAATAAAGTTTTGCGCACGCACCAAAAAAAGGGAGAAAATTGAGAAAATTAGTGTTAAACAGTTCTCTTAGAGCTGCTGCGCAGCGTGCAGTGAGAGTTAATTTGAAAGAGGAAACCTGAATTAACAATCCAGAAAAGGAAACTGGTTGCAGCCACCGTTTTAAGTCCTTTAAGTGTCCTCAGCGGTACTTGAGCAAATTACTAAAGAAAATCTAATGTAGCAAAGCTTGGGTCCTCCTGTAGGCTTGCTCAATAATGCTGAAATAATTGGGCACTCTGTGCACGTTTAGTGATGCTCGAATGAAAAGCTAGAGGCCTGCCCTTGTACTCTTCTCTAGCTGCTGACTCTGTGTTGTGACAGGTTTATTTGAGTGGGACTGTGATGCATGCACCAGTAACTGCGCTGACAAGAGTTTAAAGTCATTTTTACCAGTACACTGGCAACACATAGAGAAAGCCCTTGAGAGGTTAGAATTGGAGTGCTTGACCTCAGCCAAGGCTGCATCAAGCTTTCTACTATACTAACCATTGTGGGGTAGATGGTTTGTTGATGCTGCTGAGTGAGAATCGTGGAGGGGGGGGCGGGAATACAGTGGTAAAGGGAAGAAATGTGTCATGCTCAATCTATCCTAACAGGGAACTGCTTCAGTTCACACTTGCCCAGACAATAGCCCACTCCCCCTGCCCCCCACCCCTTTACTTGAGATTCACAAAATGACTCTGAAATCAGCTTTCACTTTCACAAACTATGCTCTTTAAGCAATCTCTCTCTCTCTCTCTCTCTCTCTCTCTCTCTCTCTGTGTGTGTGTGTGTGTGTGTGTGTGTGTGTGTGTGTGTTCAAGCCTGTAATAATGCTTACAAAGGGGCAGGAACAACTTGCATTACCACCACCAAATTTCAGAAACAAAACACCACATCAAAACTCCAAGACTTACCCCTGCCTATTATGTAAATAGGCAACACTGTACTATGTGCAAATCTTATTACCTTTCAATTAAATTTATCATTTGAAAAAGGTATATATTAAGCTACCATCCCCCCACCCCACCCCCACCGTTTCACCCTGGATTTAAATTAGATGTACAACCAGCTGCATCAGTTATTTTACTGCAACTTTTGCTTTTAAACCGTTGGAAAGATTATCCTAGTTCAACTTCTGCTCAGATTAAAACTAGAACTTTAGCTACAGAAGGAGTGCTGCGACAAAGTTGCAAACATAAGCCAACAGTTCCTGCCCAAGATGAGGCCCACATCAGTGTTACAGGATGAACATTTCAAAATAAAGATGTTTCTTTGAGAAGTGTGATCCAATCAACTGTCCTACAAGAAATACGCAAAATAACTAAGCAAGTATTAGAAGTCACCCCAGAACTGGCCCTACTGAACGTTTTCCAAGATGATGATGCCCACTCATATTATAAAGAGCTTACGACACACCTACTCTCAGCAGCCAGAAGCACCATAGCCAGACCTGTCAGGAGTGAACATGGACCAGTGGTACCAACTCATATGGGAAAAAGCCATACTAAAAAAGCTAACCAATAAACTGAAACTGACGCTGGGATAAATAGAAGAGGACGCCTTCACCCCAATATGGCTCCCCTTTATCACGTACACAGCCCATCAAGACAAGAAGAAGAATCCACCAACAGCATACAAATCAATATGGCTAACTTGACCCAACAATCACCCCCCCCCCCTCACAAACGCAAACAAATCTCACTGCAGCCAAACACAGGCAACCAACCACATCCTGGGGCCCCCAATCCCTCTCAATACTAAGGAAATATATTAAGCGAATAGGAAGAGAACCTACCCAGCTGATGCTGACACAAAACCCCACACGTACACTATGGAAAAGAATTTAAGTTCCACCACCTCACCTCTCCTCTCCCCCCTTCTTCAGCAACCTCATACTGTATACAACATATCAAATGTAACTGATCTGTAGAAAAGGCTCCACAACCTGAAAAAGAGACAATGCACAGCTTTTCTAAACCAAGAAAATATTTAATAAATTGTGATCCAATAATTCTGCCCCATCCTGCTGTCAGCTGTGCCTCCCCCTTGACATTGGCAACAAGGGAAGCGCAAGGCTCTTGATCGTAGCCTGCCAATGCAAACACGACTTCCAATGTGTGCAGTTTAAAACATGGCAGGACAAAGATCTATTCTTTGTGGCTTTGTTATTTGTCTTCTCAATCTACCAAGGATATCTCAGATAATCTAAGAATTGCATTTCCCATAATGCCCAGATGCCTTGGATTCATCACATACAGGAGGAGGACCTCAGGCTCTCAACCTGTGCGTCGCAGTATCCTCTCCTCCTGTCCTGCACATCATCTGTAAAAAGGGAAGGGAGATACTGTAGTAGGTTGAGATGCAGAGGCTCTAGATAGGCATCTATTCTGAAAAGGCACCCAATGGGTTCTAGAGGCCTCACTCTTTCTTAGAAAAATCTGGGGAAATAACCAGATTCATTTATGATTGGATCATTAGTGTAATGGTTCTAGGGGTTGCTCGTGTTTAAGCAGGTGCCTATCTCCCTGGCTGGGTGCAAACACCTGGCTGGGCTGCCAAAGTGAACCTCTTCTGTCCGGACAGCCACTCACCCATGGCTAACTCAATTGCTGGTAGAATCCGTGAGTGGGCGTTTCTTAAACTTCTTCCAGCAAAGAAGTTCTTTGACGCCTAGTCTCCGCCTACCCTCTCTGCGCGGAAGCCTTCTGCGCAGGGAGGGCATGGGCAACGGAGGACCCCTACTCTCCCCGCTGGTCCCAAGCAAGGAGTCATTGGACCGCCTCGCCGCTTCCCCCATCTGTCCCCCTTCTCCACTGGTGCTACGCTGATTCTCTTCCCCAGAAGATGGGCTGCTCCTCCCGATCCCTGGACGCTCTCTGGAATCCCTCTGGCTTTTGCTCTCTCCCTCCGGCACTGATGGCAGTTCCCTGACAATTAGCAATCACCAACTTTTTCAAGGAAATGCAACATTGACTTGAATTATATAATCAATGCTATCCTACCTTCCAACTATCTGGCTAGCTAATAATAATAATAATAATAATAATAATAATAATAATAATAATAAAAATAAATTATTTATACCCCGCCCATCTGGCTGGGTCCCCCCAGCCACTCTGGGCGGCTTCCGACAAAACACTAAAACACAAAATCTATTAAACATTAAAAGCTTCCCTAAACAGGTCTGCCTTCAGATGTCTTCTAAAAGTTTGGTAGTTATTTTTCTCTTTGACCTCTGGTGGGAGGACATTCCACAGGGTGGGTGCCACTACCGAGAAGGCCCTCTGCCTGGTTCCCTGTAACTTGGCTTCTCGCAGCGAGGGAACCGCCAGAAGGCCCTCAGCACTGGACATCAGTGTCTGGGCAGAACAATGGGGTTGGAGACGCTCCTCCAGGTATACTGGACCGAGGCCGTTTAGGGCTTTAAAGGTCAGCACCAACACTTTGAATTGTGCTTGGAAACATACTGGGAACCAGTGTAGGTCTTTCAAGACCAGTGTTATATGGTCTCGGCGGCTGCTCCCAGTCACCAGTCTAGCTGCCGCATTCTGGATTAATTGCAGTTTCTGGGTCACCTTCAAAGGTAGCCCCACATAGTGCACATTGCAGCAGTCCAAGCGGGAGATAACCAGAGCATGCACCACTCTGGCGAGGCAGTCCGTGGGCAGGTAGGGTCTCAGCCTGCATACCAGATGGAGCTGATAAACAGCTGCCCTGGACACACAAATTAAGCAACTAGTGTCACCAAGGCAAATATATTCTGTAATGGAGTGTGGCATCATAAATTGGGCAGAGTCCTTTGGGCACTACTATTTCTCTACAAACTTATACCAACCCTGTTATCTTAAAGGTATTCAAATAATATCCCGTCAACAAGCATATGTGAACTCTTGAGCATGGGATAGCAATATATCACCTTTATTATTTAATTGTAATTTAGATGGCAAGTGAAATTAAGGGAGTCATTTTTTAATTGTTTTTCTGGAATCAAATATCCTAATCAGGATTTCTGAGCTGAGGACCAGTTCTCACTTCATATTTTGTAACCTGAAAGGAACTCCCAAGCTTTTCCTTAAAACAAATCATATGAATGTAGGAGGCTTTAAAAACCTCAGAAACATGAGCCCAATCTTTCAGAAAGTTTTTTAAAAGCAGGTAGAGTTGCTCTCTCTCACACACAGCACTTGACCAGAAACTCGGGTAAATCGTCTATTAATAAATATCTATGGCATTTCATGTAATTGGTATTAATCTCCAGGTACATAATGAGAATCAACCTGACTTGGTGTGTTTTAAAGAGGAAGTGGAAAAACATGGAGGGAGTCAGAAAAAGTTTACCATTGATTTCATTACCATTTCCTAACTAAGATATGAAATATTGATGGCAAGCTTAAATCTCCCAACTACATATCTAAAAAGGATCAAATTAAAAGCACAATGTGCTTATAAACCATGGACAAATTATCTTCTAATGTTCTCTTGTTAGAGTCAGCACATTCAGAAGCCTATTTTCCTGGAAAGGATTCAGGTTTCTACTGGATATCATCCAAGCAGTGCCATGCCAGAGTAATCTAGTGCTTTTCCCCTTACAGACCCTGAAAGCTCATTGCCATTATCCAAACAGCCCTAACATCCTCCTCCAACCCAGAGACATTTCTAATGTTAACTGACAAATTAATCTCTCAAAGACCTCACTTTATATCTCAGCCCACATGCATGCTGTACGTATATCCTTTCAACGCTGCCTGGAAAATAGAGGCAACATCCAATTAAAATATTCTCATTAGTATTACTATTCAAGTCACACTGCATACAAAAACAGCTACCAAGTGGAGGAAATAGAATTAGAGGAGAAAGAGAAATAAGCAACCTAGAAAGTTACAAAACCTAGAAAGGGAAAAAATAAATTAAAAATATCAAGACATAGAAATCCTTAATATTAAATTAACAGTAAATCAGCAGCCAATATCCATTTCACTCACCCCAAAGCCCTGCTTCCCTCTCTCTCTCTCTCTCTCTCTCTCTCTCTCTCTCTCACACACACACTCACACACACACACACACACACACACCCCTTCAAAAATCATATTCCTTATAACATGAGCTGGTATGTTAAATATGCAGGATTAAAACACATAGACTAACCACTACTCCTGCCTCCCATACTAGTATTGACCTATTGGACTTTATCATTAAATAAGAAATGTAAGAGGAAAAGTCAGTAGCATGTCTCTTTTCAGGAAAAAGAGTATGCTGAGAACATTAGCAAGAGGGAAATCACAGGTTTAGAAGGCAGCCATTGACGTTGAACAAGACATAATGGGTTTCATATGATGCTGGCTATTAACCTCCCCTCCCCCAATACAGACTGGATTTTACTTGTTATCCATTAAGATTTTGTCTTCCTTAAACATATAACACACCTTTGGAGCCAGCAGGACAAATCCATCCCTCATGTGAGGATTTGCCATGGCTTGGATTCCAGTGGACATGTGTCCTGTATTGGAAGCTCCTAAATATGTCCATCAACTGTTAACAACTGGACAGCAGATTAAGCAGGCACACCAGTCACCTGGCCACAGTCTTCCCCACTGTGGTGAGATGTATTATACTTCTATTTAGAATATGGTAATTACTTCTAATTTTACATCTATGTGTCTAAATTAGCATGGTGCAAAGGACAACTGGCCAAACTACCCAAGATATGAGAACAACACATCTATAGTCACTTTGCCAGTGGCTCTCAAGATGTGGGTTAATTAATAATAATAATAAAATTTTATTTATATCCCACCCTCCCCAGCCGAAGCCGGGCCCAGAGCGGCTAACAACATTAAAATGATAATTAAGAGCTTCTGCAATGCCCAAGTAACTAGGGTGTGCCCATATGTATTGACTAGGAAAGGAAATTAACTTACTGGATGCATCTTCAACTTGTAACAACAAACCAACTAAGCAGTCTGCCATTTTCCCCAGAGAGTTTTGCTTCCCTTCACACGTCCCTTGCGAACTTTCAAAATGGCCTAGGGATTGAATAATCCTGTGCCCACATTTTCTTTTAGTATTTCTGCATTTTGAACGTTAGGCTTTGGAATATTCGTCAGACCCAAACCATCCACCCTACAGGTTCATTGCAGGATTACTTTGCCCTCCTATAACTGAGTTTAGATTACAACAATAATAAAAATGAATAAAACTAATGTATACAACAAAACAAACAAACAAACAAACTGTAAAATGTACAAAAGCAGCACAAGAGCAGTGGCAAAAACAAAGGCAACGAGCGAGAAAGGCATGGAAAAATAATAAAGATCTTTCCCAGTGGATGAAATTTCATCAAAGCAGGTATTATATTGTTCATTTAGACTACCTTTGAAATGCAGCAAAACACGCCCCAATATGAGAAGACCTGGAACTGTCTTGCCTGGGGAAATGGCTGATAACCAGAATTCTTCTGAATTAGCATCGCTATGTGCAGAGCCTATTCAGAAGTCTTATTCCCAGTAATTTTGGCAAGACTGAAGCAGAGGATGAAGGGGGAAAACCCTTCATGACAAGTACTATGATCCACCAAGAATTTATTAAGCCTATTTAGGCAGTGTACTAAACTACAGCACCAAGTGAAGTTTTCATACTTTAATTTAAAATCTCCAAATAGGACAGTATAATATCCAACTGCAGACACTTTGAGCCATGCCACTGCACCTGTTTCACACTGTGATGAAATAAGATATGGCATATTTCAGCGTTTCCTAAAACATGAAACAAAAGACAACATGAAACAGACACACCATTATGTCAACCTCTCTTCTGCCTTCCCGCCATAGCAATCTGTATACAGTATACAGCAGGTGGCCAATTTGTTTTACAGCCTTTAAGCTCCGAGCACAGCTTAATGTAGGCAGAGCCTTTGATCAAACAATAAAAAGCCAGAAAAATAAGTGATTGCTGCACAGAGGTCACAGTCTATTACTAATTTATACAACACCCTCCCCGGCTCTCAGAGGTTGGCAGCTCTGAACACGCACACATTCGGTAGGAATGACTTTACTAAACAAACCGAAATTGTAACCATCCATAATTTACAGAGAAAATGCGACTTTCCCCTCCCTGCGCATTAAATCAAAACGTTCAGAATCAACGGGGACAGTCAAATCCTCTTCCCTGTGTAGATTCAGGAGGAGGCACTCTTAGCTGGCATAAATCAAGGTATTCAGTGGAGCTGCGCCAAATTATGCCATCCCAAAGCCTAGCCCTTATTTCTTAACCTTTGTTTCAGATCAAAGACCCAAAGAGTAAACTCATTTGAAAGGCAAAAAGCAGCCCCTTCACACAGTCAGAAATTCCTCCTTGCGTTCAGCACCAGTGCAAAAATGCATTAGCATTTAGCAGCATGAGCCATGGACCACTGGCGCCACGGGGATAATAGCATGCACCGATGCTAAGTTTTTATTGGAACTTGTATGCACTTATCTGTACCACATGGCTATCCAGAGATTTCCACTTCCCTCTCAAACCCCAAATATCTCAGAAAACATAGAAAAGAGGTGGCACGTTAAGTACTAATCAAAAGAATAAACATTATATTCCAAAAAGCTTTAACCAACGTGCTGCCCACTCTTTAAAAATAATAAAGAAAAATACTGGAAAATGAGGAACGCAGAGACATTTCAATCTCAAACACAGAATAATTGTTTTTACATCAAGAGCATTAATGAGAAAAAATTTAAATCTACTAATTATATGCAATCTAAAAGGTTTATTATTCTAAAGCTTGCCATTCACTTTTAACACATTTTTAATTTTCCAAAGCAATTAATATAATTTTATAAATAAAACAAAATGCTTAAAGGTTAAACCAGACTGTTTTAAAAATTATACACATATATGTATACCATATATATATATATATGAGAGAAACAGTACAGGCAAAATCATTTAAATCATTTCCTTAGTAATACAAGTAATATTTAAATAGATTTAATAGTACTGCTCCAAACCAGTGAATTATGAGTTTAAAACCTATTAAAATGTAATGTTTTTTTTCCCTGAGCTGAGGGGAGAGAGATTTAAATCCACTGAATTTTAATATTTCAGCTTGAGCTGCAGGAGGTATGGAAAGTCCAAATGAACTATTCCATCAGCACCATTCAAGCATGAACATTTTAATCAGTTTTACTTCCTTGGAGTTCTCTAACACAGTTTACGCTGTCATTCTGAAAGCACTTAACACAGAGAGTGTGAAAAACCACCAAGGCTTGTTATTGCCTTCACAATTGATAGCAAATAATTTTGCAGGCTTCCTATCATTAAAGTGTCACTGCTAAAAATTGAGGTTCAGCACTTCTTGTGCTAAATTGTATTTTTTGGAACATCGCTGCATACCTGGTTCTTACATTTTTGCCACATTTCCCTCTGTGATAAACAAGCACAAGTGCACGGCTCCACTTGCATGCAACATAAATAGGGGTATGTGGCAACGGTGTGCGGTATGCACACACATAAATGTGTGTGTGTGTATGCATATGAGGATACACAAACACATTTAAAGACAAATGATCACTACCTCCAGAACTGAGGTAAAAGTGTGTCAAGTGGATTTCTGCTAGCCCTGCCCGCCCCCAAAAGCGTTCTGTCTACATAATAAGTAAAAATGAAATCCTTATGTTAAAACAGAAATTATTTATTACAAAATTTTGTTTGTACCTTTGATTGCTGACATCACAATCTATTCTACATGTCTTTATGGAGCCAACATCAGATTTATTTCCTGCTTTACATACATTTCAGCATAAGACTGTAATTAATGGTCAGCCACTGTCGCTCACATGCAGTAAATTAAACCTTGTATGTTAAACCTCTATCCATCTGCCATGGATGCTTTCACTGAGATTCTTGCATTGCAGGGGGTTGGACTAGATGACCGTTGGGGCCCTTCCAATTCTATGATTCTACGTAAACTACAGCCATTCAGTTTCAGCTGGGGTCAGCTATACTAACTGCTTATCACAGTGGCTGTGATCCAGAGAGATATTTTGCAACACTTTCCCACTTTCAGCAACAGATCCCAATGTCCTCTCACAAACTGCTTTTGAAACACCCCTACGTCAAAAGCAGTTTACAATGGGAAATAGGGAGCTGATGGGCAGCTGACATTTTTGAAATACAGTTTGGTAGTTCTTTGATCCAGGTCAATGTGTACAAATAGCTTTTAAATTGTTTCCCTCTGACTTCCACACTTACTTCCATATTCTTCTCTGTCCATCTCTATTACTCTAAATCAGGGGTCAGCAAACTTTTTCCGCACGGGGCCGGTCCACTGTTTCTCAGACCTTGTGGAGGGCCAGACTATATGAACGGGATCCGTTCTGGATCCCTGTTCACATCCTGAAGCGAACGCAACCCGTGCCTGCGCATGCCGCGATTCGCTGCTTCCGCGCATGCATGTGACGTCATTTTGACCGTCTGCGCATGCACAAGTGGTGAAACCCGGAAGTAACGCGTTTCAAAAGTGCTCAACCTGAAGCACATCTAACCCAAGGTATGACTATCTATATCTATCTATATCTATCTATCTATCTATCTATCTATCTATCTATCTATCTATCATCTATCATCTATCATCTATCTATCATCTGATTCCTATGCACACTGCGAGAGGGGCAAGTAGTGCTCTTCCCCAGCCCCAGCTGCCTTCTCGGTTTGCCACCTGCCTCATTCGCCGAAGGGCTGGCGGCGGTGGCGCGAAACAGGCTTCCTCCTGCCTAGAGAAAGAGCGAGCTCGTCCGCTCTTCTCTCTGGCCCACAGGAGCACCAGGGCGGCAACGGGAGGAAGAGGCTGAGCGGCGGTAGCTCTGCCACACCTAGTTTACCCCAGCGCGGCACGGGGACGTCTCTGCCAATCAAACGCCACTGATTGGCATTTGTTTAGCAGAGCTGCCACCGCTTGGCCTCTTCCTCCCTTTGCCATCGCTGGGAGTCTCGGCTTTGTAGCGGGTTAGCAGGTTCCAGCTTCATGGCGCGGGCCAGATTTAGGACCGGGTGGGCCTGATCCGGCCTGGGGGCTGTAGTATGCCGACCCCTACTCTAAATCCATTTCTTCACCTGCCCATTTCTCATTCTAATGCTACTTTAATTAGAATTTAACATTGTGTTTTTTTAAGATGCTGCCCCTTCCTCCTTGAGGGGGGGTACAGCAAACAACTTCTCACTATGTCTTCTCCTTTCTATTCCCAGTTTATATTATTATAATCACCATTAAGGTAGTACTATCAATACTACTGATGATGGTAGATACCAATCTTTCACCTCACCTTTTCCTTTTCTTCAACAACTTCTCTCTGGTCCTCTGCCCTCAGAGAAGAAAGACCCCTTCCTTCTCTCCCCCTGCCAAACCTCTCTGCCTCCTGACTACCTTTACTCAGGAGTTGATGGCCCTGGTCCACTGAAGAAGCCCCAGCCCCAGGATGGAGAAGCAGGGCACAAACAGAAGGAGAAGGGGATCTCGGGATACTCAAGGTAGACTCTAACCTATTTTATGTAAAAGTATACCAGAAAAAAGGAAAGAGTCGTAGACCAATGGCATTTAGCTGCACAGAGAACTCCAGCCAAAACATTTCAGTGAAGAGCAGTATTTATGGAGGGGGCATTAAATGTTTCTATATGTGTAGCTTGGAATAAAAACTCTGGAATGTGAACAGTGACAAAGTAATTTCATCTCAAATGGGTTCTGTTATAATAGTGAAGTTTCCCCCAGAAATCCTTCTCTCCACCCCCTTTCATTTCCTCTGAAAAACAAATTTTAAGAAGGATGGCTAATATTTAACTTGTGACAATCTGTCAGTAATTTTCAATGGAACATGACCTGTGAAAGAAGTCATTATAAGTGTTTCATTCCATTAAACACAACTAGTTTACTGTCAAGAGAACAACCCGTCTCTCCGTGTTTCAAGTTCACTTCAGCATTCCACATTTAAATGGCATGGATCAGTGGTTTGGTTCATTTACCAATGAAGGAAGAATATTGCAAAGTTAACAAGGTGTTTCATTAGGTTTCACAAAATCCTAGCATCAAGGTATGAAGGATCTACAACGTACTACAAATACATGTTCACAAAATACTGAACTACATCACAGAACTCCTTTAGATCAATCCTTGATGACCCCATATATCTCCCATGTATATTTTATTCTACAAAGAACTGCACTTTCTTTCCTAACATTTCTATATATGTATGTGTATCATTTACACCCTGCCTTTTTCTACTGAGATATACTCAAGATAGTGCACCGGTTGAGGAACCCCAAAATATGGATATGAATGAAGCACTATTATTTTGTATACAGAGATTTATTTTTTAAAAGAAGTGATGAAAATGACTGAGGGTGGGCACATGGGAGAAGAAGGAGTTTCCCCGCAACCCTGTGAATGTCCAAATTCAGTTAAAACAGCCACCTAGCGAGGATAAACTCTCCTACCTGCTCAGTGAAATTAAATGCCTTTTGCAAGACAATGTTATTCTCATATTTCTTCATTTAAATACGTATAACCATGTAGGGTATCTAAATTAGTTTGAATGGCTGTAGCTCCAGCTGGTAGCAAGCAGCCAGAGGGAAAGCATTCATTTGGTGCAGTTTGAAGTTCACAGTAAAATTAAAAGGGAGATTTTCACCGAAACGCCACACAACAGTTAAAAAATGAAATAAAACAAAAACTACACACACTGGACTACAAGATGCATGTCCATCAACTAAAACAATGTTGAGTGGTTTTAAAAAATGTCTAACAATCAGAGTAAAGCAAGGCTCACACTCTCATAACTTTACATAAAAAGCACTTACATTTTTTAAAAAAAAATCAGACCTTTTGCAATTTATTTTATTCAAAGAATATTTAGATAGCAGTAGTTTTATTAGGTAATGAAAACTAATTGGGAAATTATTCATCTTCTAGTCTCCCCACTGGAGCGTAAAAGACATATAACAAATGTTATTCATGATTCGACACAACCTACTCTGTCTGATTCATCTCCTCCTTTCTAAGGGGCACTTCAGAGGAAATAAAGGTTACTCTTTCCCATTTATATTTTTTAATTGACTGCTGGTATTTTCTTGTGGTCAGAGGGATAGGAAAGAACACTCAAAATAGCCTATTAAGAAAAACAAGCTACAATCAGACCACGCTCTACACTACTGTCAGCCAGGATCAGAGTGCCCCTACTTCCTTGTTAAAAGATAGAAGCATAAATGAAGGAATATCTTCACTACAGATTGATTATTCCGCAACCCTTATCCACATCTTCACTCAGCAATTTGAATTTTAATGAAAGTAAATGGAATAATTAGCATTTCAAAGCGTGTTTGATACAGTGCATTTTTAAAGGGAGACTTTTATGTATATTCTATACACAAAAGGGAAAAAAGCATTTGCGAGTGGGCAGAGAAAGGAGAGGCACACGGGTAAGGTCTTCATTAGAATAACTTAAACAATTGCTTGAACTAACTGAATAATTACAGATGTGAATCATGGGGCTATTAGTGATTTTTCCTCACCTTTATTTTATATGGCACTTCTGAACAACCAACTGTTTTATCAGCCTTTAGAAGTGAATCATAAAAAGTTTTCTCCTCCTCCTACTTTGTTTAAAGGGAGCCCATTAAATGTTGCTACTGTGTGCCCAATGTTTGAAATTCAGGACAAAATTTACTGGGACAAAATCTTGTCCCAGTTAATGCCAATGAGGAGCCCACCGGTTCTCAAGAGTAAAAAGCCAACTGAAATGTAATGATAGATGGCCACTACGAGTCACATTACCCAATCCCTTATTCCTAGATAATTCTGCAAAAAACCCCAACAACCCACCTTTGCCTTGGAATATCACTTATGGCTTTCCATAAAACTATGTTATGTATTTGGGATGGCAGAGACTTGGAATTAGCTACAAACAAAGGAACTAGTAAAAGTGGAAAGCGATTCCATATGAGCAGATTTTGCTTCCTGTGCCACACTGAATTTGATCTAAAATATCAACCTCGAGCTCTTTGGAGTACAAGGGGCTGGTGGGGAAAATCTCCTAGGTGTGGACACAGAACCCTGTGTGTGGCACTTTGAGTCCTTGCTACAAAATACAATTATCTCAGGTCAAAACAACCTGAATGATATTTGCAAAGAGGCCCCAAAGGCATGCTGGAATTGTTAAAAAGAATAAAGGCAACATGAGAAAACAAGGTGCTCTACTCTGGTATAATGGCTGACCAGCCAAAGTAGCCCTTTTAGTTGTCTAACTAAAATAGGGCACATGAGGGGGGGGGGCGCACGCTTTGTTTCCAGGATTCAATCGCACCATTTCTTCTAGAGGTGTTTTAAAAAGAGGTGCGAAAAACAACAAGCAAAAAAAGGTCAAAGGGTGTACACTATGCAAAGTCAAGACACAATCAGTGTGCAGTTTACTGATCATATTTGGATAGCTTTGAAATGCATCTTGAGGTTTGCACAGATGTTCCTTTAGCCTCCTCCTTCATGCACAGAAGCCATTCTCCACCCTAAGCAATGAGACGTGCATTCAGAAAATAATCAGATCTGATGGTCAATTTTGAAAATACCTATTTCCTGTGGCTGATGACTTCTTGTTGTTTTCTTATATTTTGTTTAATGTTTAATGAATGTTTACTAATATTTTAGATATTAATTTTTAATTTGTAAATGATATGACTTAAAAACAGACACAACCTTTTCCCACTATTTCTTTACAACCACCTTGAGAACTCTGGCCTGCTTGAGAGGTGGGTTACAATTTTGAAAAATAAGTAAAACCAAATGCATGCTTTGCAGGAGCACATGAGATAAAAACTACAGTCATACCTTGGATCCCAAATACCTTGCAAGTCAAACGTTTTGGCTCCTGAATGCTGCAAACCCAGAAGTGAGTGTTCCGGTTTGCAAACGTTCTTTGGAACCCAAACGTCAGACGTGGCTTTCATTTGGCTGCAGGAAGCTCCTGCAGCCAATCAGAAGCCGTGCCTTGGTTTCTGAATGTTTTGGAAGTCGAACGAACTTCTAGAATGGATTCTGTTCGACTTCCGAGTTACCACTGCACTGCAAATCCTACACCTTCTGCATTATCTTACTTGTTCTTCTACAATGGCAGCTTCCACATCCTCAAAAGAAGTTCATTTCAGATTGTGGAACTTGCTACAGCAGATGTCTCAGTTCACACATTACATCTTGGTGCCCATAGATACTTCCAGTGAGTAAATGAGGGGCTGAAAGATCTTAAAATATAAGGCTAGCAAAGCTCTCCACCAGATAGGAGCAGCTTCTGTCAATTTGGTTGTCAGTCTTTTGAGCTTCTGCACATTTAAAAAGAAATGAGTTGGAAAAATGAAAATGAGAAATAGCTACATGGTCAGTAGAATTCTTTTGTTTACCAGCTGGCTTGTTACGAAGTTTCAAAAGCACAGCGTATATGTATATATTGTTAGGTGGGCTGCAACAAAGGGACAGCTTGACCAATTTGTAGAAGCACAGATTAACCAGTGCTTGGATCCACTGCTGTCCAATTTATTTCTGACCAGCTGAGAGAACTAAACTTCACAACAAAAAGCAGAGTTTGGAGAAAAAAAGAAAGAAAGTGAACTAATTTTAAAAAAGACTATGAAAGCTAAAATGGAAAGACGACATACCCCAATGATTGCGTTCAGTTCTGCCATGGTCACTTGTTTGGCCCGTTCCACAGCCTGCACCACTTGTTGCTGGTGCTATAAATGAAGATCAGAAACAGAATAAAATTATTTGCTTTCTAGTGAATTAAGCACAGAATTTCCTTCTCTCCTTTAAAAATAAGCTTTAAAAAAAACCCTCTTTTAGATTGCATGCAGGCCTGAAATAATATGTGCCTTACAGAGCAAGAATTCTGGGTGGATTTGTAAGATAGCTCGAGGTGAGGGTTTATTTTATCCAGACCAAGTAATTAACTGGAATTCAGCTTTCATCTCTCTGCCCAGAGAGAACTCTCTACTCCAAATGGGCAACAGCAGCATACCAATCTTTGACTTAAGAGGACAGTGCTGTCCTCAACTGCAAGAATCGTTCTCTAGGAATAAGACAGCAAAATGTAGTGAACAAAGTGATGCATTTGAAAAACAAGGCACCCACCCACCCACTAGCCACGCTATTTCCTTGTCAGAAAAGCAAACGTTCGTTCTAATTCTCCCTGACTTGTGCACTTGACTGCTTACTTTGATATAAATATATCCCTTAACTTGCTTCAGCTTTAAATTTATTTATTCCAATAAAGGGGTTAATCCAGACTTGAAGCAATTAAATGAGAGAGAGAGAGAGAGAGAAAGAAAGAGAGGATAGGGAAAGAGGAGAGGAGGAAAGCAAGAGAGTAAGCTGAAACACCCTGGCCTTTCATCTGTATGTAAACAAGGGAAAGACAAGCTTGCTAATTTAGGATTACAAGTCTGGAGACAGAAGACACAGGCGTTGGCACATTTTAAAGAAGCTTTGCTATAGGGAAAAATACATGTTGAATCTTTGTTCATATTTCAATCAAAATGTGAAAGCCTTTGGCTGTTTCGATCACCAGAGCCATGATTAAGGCTAAGGCTGAGATTCTAAACATGCTTACACTAGGGGAAAAAAGCCTTCATGAAACTCTCAGATAAATGTCTGAGGCTTGAACTGAGGTGGGCTGGCTTACCTGCGCTATATCATCACACAGCTTTAACTATCATGACTCCCCTGGGCCTCCAAGAAGTCAAAAATGGGTAGTTTGGGGTGAGGGTGCTGAAATGTTTTTGGTTTTTTTTTTTAAAGATATCTCTGGCCCCTCCCAAAGAGCCATAATTCCCAGCAGCCCTTGGCTTAGAGCCATGGTAGTTTCAATGCAATTTGTTTCATAAAGATCAGGTAGACTGAACATATTGTTAAAATCTCAATGCTGTTCAGCTCAGCAGGTTTGAAATTTGCTTGCCCTCTAGAAAAGTAGAGTGGTGCACAAAACGGAATCAAAAATGTTCTAGACTGGAGCGCCACAAAGTTTTTCTGTTTAGGGGAAACGACACTCCAATAAGTAAGATGGAGCTCTAGGGAAAGACAAAGGGCAGGATACTCTAACTGTAGGAACACTGGACAATGAATTGCCAAATAGACTGTTGGTGAATCGATTCAAGAATCAAGATTTTTCTTACTCTAGACCAGAGGTTTTCAACCTTTTTGAGTCCACGGCTCCCTTGACCAACTACATTCTTTCTGTGGCTCTCCTGCGGGGAAACACACTCCCAAGTCTCAGGAGCTCAGTTATGTCGCCCTTCCCTGCCAAGCTGGCAGCCTCACCTTCCCTTGTGGAGTGTTCCTTCAGCCTCCTCTCCTCTCCCCTTGGGCTCCCTCCCTCACTTGCTTGCTTACTCTGAGGCCACCTCAGCTCCTGGCAACCAGCACCCCGACTGACCCCAGAGGCACCATTCGACTGGAGAGCTTGTAGCCAGGCCCACTGCAACAAACAGCTGCACAAACCTCTGGAGACAGATACGTGGGAGGACATCAAAGGAGGAAGGGAAGAAAGAAAGGAGGGATGGAGGCTGGTGCTGCCCGTGGCATCCCTGACCACCATTCAAGGCACCCCGGCTGAAAACCACAGCTCTAGACGTAATGATGGAGGACACCAGCACCATACTACCACCACCAAAGAAGTATAAACATACTCAAAACTCCCACGCACAGGGCTGTCCTGTTGCCTCTGTGCACAGAGAAAATTCTTACTAGGGTTGCTGAGCATTCAGCTGCTTTAAAAGAAAAGGGGAAACCAACTGCAAACATGAAGAGCTTTGTGCAGTGAGTGCAAAACAGGAAAACAGAG
The DNA here is from genome assembly GCF_964106915.1 of Podarcis gaigeae. Lineage (NCBI taxonomy): Eukaryota > Metazoa > Chordata > Lepidosauria > Squamata > Lacertidae > Podarcis > Podarcis gaigeae. The sequence goes on along the minus strand of NC_139687.1, from coordinate 5,011,100 downwards.
GGCTGCAAAAATCCAAATCAGCAGTAGTTTTAAAACTGGGCCTGGTGACTGGCACCAGGTTTGCTGGCAATGCTTCTTGTGTGCTGCTGCTTACAGGTGCTATGAGAAAAAAACTGCTCCTTTTCCCTTATGGGGTACCCAAGAGTCCATATAGAGTCCTTTTGTAGGTTGTAGGAGAAAACAACAGAGACCAACCAGAGAATATTGAGAAGCAAAGCAGCTAGTAAACCTGATCTTTATTAAAGCTGTGGCAAAAGGGTGCTCCCCCTCACATACAGGAGGGGGGGAGGGAGCCAGAACAAAGGTGTGCCCACCCTTATATAGACATTTTAAATTGCCCACCCTCAAACTCCAGACCACCCCCAGAAACATCATACATACATCACAGAAGGGGTGTAGCCCAAGACCACCACCCCAGATACATCATACCTACATCACAGAAAAGGCGGTCTACAACAGAAATCTGAGTGCATTGTTTATCTCCTGTCTGCCATTTACCTGAATGCACTATCTGGGTTTTGGCCACTCTTTTGTTATTATAACTATTTAATTCCTGAATCCAGGTCACAGGCTCACCCTATTCACACCTTAAATGTGCCCTTAAGGCAGGATTTGTGAGCACAGAGACAATGGGGAGCTTTCCCATTTCCTTAGACATTGCAGAGAAATATTTGAGGTCATTTTGGGAGAGAGAAAATGGTTTCAGGACTTTTCTGTGGGTTTCAGACAGGTGGTTTATATATTTGCATGTGTTTGGTACATTTATGAACATCTATTTTATATATACAAGACCTTAAACGTCTTCTAACACAGGAGTTGGCTATTGCCTCCCCTTGTTCTCTGTTTTGTTCCTTTCCTGCCCCCGCCCCCCCCCCCCGACTCTCGCAGCCACTTGGGTACTCTATTCCCTAAGGTGAAGGTGGATTAGCAGGAAGAGCAGAGGGGCTGGTCACTGTCTCCTCCCTTCCCTCCTCAAGTCACTCATAAACCAGCTGAGTCCCGTGAGCAGCAGCTGCTAAGTTTGGCTCCAACGACTTGATGATTATGGTGATGACAATCCAAAAGGTGACCTGGGGCATCTAAGAATCCGGTGGGGCCTCAAAGAAAGAACGCTGGTGGGCTGGGAATGGTCAAAATTAACCCTCCTCCTCTTCTTTTGTTCTTCCATCTTTTAGCCTTCCTTTGTTTCATAATTTATTCCTGCTCCCTTCCTTTCTCATCAATTCGCCTCTTCACATTCCTCTTCACTTTCTAATCCTGGAATCCTTCTTTTCCCCTCTGCCATTTTCTTCTTCGTTCTTTTCTTTCTTCACAACTATTAGAATTCTTCCCCATGTCCTTCTTAGACCCTGATCAATCCCCACCCCAATCCTCTTCCCCACTCAACTACTTTCCCCCCAGGTATGCAGTGGGGCCTTAATTTCTTTCTTCACTGAGTTTCATCTTATCCAACTTTGCCTTTTTACCTGAATGAACTATAATGGAACCAACTGTTGGCACCCAAGATCACAAAGGGTGTATGTGTAGCATCCAAACCAACTTCTGGGGAATGTAGACCAGGATTACCAGGGCCTGATTACCAATGCCTGATCTTACTCACACTCACTAGGGGATCAAGGGTTTCACAGAGGATAGGGAATGAACCCCGCCTTCTCCCCAGTCCAAAATGTTGATTAAATCTGGGATTGACTTTGACTTTTCACTTTCCTCCCTGCTCCCAACTCCAGGCTCTGAGCTGCAAAAGAAGGGCACTCAGAAAGCTGCCTAAAGTCGTTGGCACCATCTAACTCACTACTGCCTACCGTGGTGGCAGCAGCCCTCCAGGGTGATCTATGCATGTGCTCATGCGCGCCTTCAGCTATTTGAGTGCATGCCCTGTGCGTACTTAATTGGCATAATAGAATCAACAAAATAGAAGGAGGCGACAAACACAACAGGGATCACTTGCTGGGATGAACATGAAAGACCAAAATTGCTCCTCAAGTACAAATTCAAATACGTGTGGTTGTGGACTTCTCCAGACCAATTCAAAATGGTGGTGGTGGAGGAAATGGATTAACAGCTAAGTAATTATCAAATGTGGACAAGCCAGGGGGGAGGGGGCAGAATCAGAAGCGTAGAAGAGCAGAAAATAATCAATAGGATACTCTTATCCCTGGATAGAAAGTCTGTGGGTCATATTGGAGTACCACTATGTCAAAGGAAGCACATAGCTCTTGCAGGAAACAAGTTTATTCACAGAATCACTACAGGTAGAAGTTCAAGCCAAAAAAAAGCAATACAGTATTAGGGACATATTATGCTACCTGACCAAAATTCTGATGGTGATCTTGAAATGTGAGGAGGCATCAGGAAGGTGGAAGAAGGTAGAAAATATAATAATGAATGCCATAAATATATGAGGGTAAAATGTAATTTCGGGCTTTACAGAACTAGACAAATTTCCCTGATGCAGTTATTTATAAGTCTACAAGGAAAGAGGCGACTGTTGATTTAATCACCAGTGGTGCCAAGGAACTGATTCAAGACAAACAATGTTGAAACAGTGACCATAACATTGAAAATGAAATATGTTTAAGTGGAAAATTACTCCAACCCCTCTCCCCCCCCCCAAAAAAAATAAACCCCAAATATGCTTTTTCAGCATCACATTTTGCAAAAGAGTGAAAAGGGAAGTTGAAGAATGAAGCTAGAGTGTCACATACCTTCAACAAACATGAAGCCTAATTTTCAAAACATACACATACACTTGTAATAGAGGCTTAAATACAGTGTCTATCACAGACTGTATGTGAGTCAAGGAGGCTAACAAAATGCAAGACATAAAACTTTAAGAAATGGAAGTTTTGTCCCTAAGAACAAAGAGCATAAACTCGGATAAATCAAACCCAAATTCACCAGAAGGAAAGACAGGAGGTCTGAAAAGCAAAATAATTAATAAGAAGGTGTGTGTCCAAGGAACACCAAAACAGACAAAGATGCTGAAAGAAGTATTTGCATCAATCTCTGCTGGGAGGTTCTTGTTGAGAAAGCATCTTGCTGCTGGTGGTTTCTTTCTAGCAGTTTTCAGCTGACAAATAAAGGCCACAACCGATGAAGTTTGGATTTGATCAGCTTAAAAGTTGCTAATATGCAGTGGCGTAGCATGGGGGGTGCAGTGGGGCTGGCCTCACTGGGCGCAACATCTGGGGGGTTGGGTTAGGGGGCACAAATCCACGGGTTAGGGGGCGCAAATTACTTGCCTTGCCCCGGATGCCCCTGATGCTGACAACCCACGCTATGCCACTGCTAATATGGAAGTCCGCAGACAACCCTGACGCCTTCCAGTTGTTGCTGGACTGCAACTCCCACCATCCCTGACCACTGGCCGTGCTAGAGTTCAAAATATATGGTGGTCACCAGGCAGGGAAGGTTCTTGATTGAACACGAACCAGAAGGATGCCACCACTTCACCAAAGGTGCCTCTTGTGAAGCTGCTCAGATGCTTTCAATTCCTTGTTGTAAGTGCTATAGTTGGATTACACATGAATGAGCTCAAGAGAATACATTTTAAAAACTTCCTTCTTAATAAAATCACTCTCACACACACGACTAAAGTTTCTGAAGCCAGCTAATACCTTTAAATGCAGACTAACATAAGAGTATGGCAATTCACTCCATCATTCAGAATGAAGTACAAAGTGAAGGGATTCTGTCTGGTTCTACAAAAACAACAACTTAAGTAATTTTTTTTTTGGGGGGGGGGGAGATACAATATATTAGTCTAATATGATCCTGCTCATCAGTAATCAGTGCATCAGACAATAGGAAGCTCCATGTGACGCCATTATCAACGCCATCCAAATTGTTTTTTTGCTAATGTAGGTCAGGCCTATTTTATTTCCCAACATCTGAGAAGAGCCGTGAAGCCTTTAAAAATCCTCTTTTCAAATAATTTCCATCTGCTATTCTGCCCAGAAAGCATAAGAAAGGAATCGAGTGCTTCAATATTAAACATTTACTCCAAGGCATTAATACATGTTTCTGTGCACACTCCTTCCTAGTAAAAAAAAAAGAGAGAGAGAGAGAGAGAGAGAAAGGGGGAGGGCATCCAGATATTCTTTTGCTGTTAAATGTATCTTTATTTCAGTTAATCCTCTTTAGGATGGGCACAGAGTCTGAATTTGCAAATGCTCTGGAGATAACATTTACTTTTAAAAGATTTAGAAAAGTAGGTTTAACAAAAAAAAAAAAGTCAGTGCCACCCCACAGAGCACTAGCAGAGCATTAAAAACTCTCTTAGTAGTACACACTAACTGAAAAGAGGTTTAAGAACTGGAGGATTTTCTTTATATTGATGGGAACTGGGGAGAAGGGGTGGGTGGGAAGAGCAGGTCTTAACTACAGTAAGAGGCTTTTTAGCCATTATAAAGGACCGGACAAAGAAACCAAAGACATTGTATTCAAAACTGGGTGGAAGCCAGAGTTTTCTTGAAGCATCTCCTTACTCTACTGCTACATAAAATACCCACGGCTTCTTCCATGGTGTAATGTACTATCACAGCACCATTTCCTTGGAGAGAAACACATTCACACACAAACACACACAAGTTCAGTGGAGGAAAAACAACTTGCTTTTGAATGTCTCAAGATAGCAAGTAAAGTTTTATATAGATTCAGGCAAATACTACAAGCTCGAGTAATTCAGGTTGGGTAGTGAAAGAGAGAGCATAGTTAATACTGGTGCAGATGACCGGTGGGGGATATCGGAGGCAATTTCTGTATGAGTGTGTAGAACAGGCATCATAAATAAAATCTGTGTAGCTATTACTTCCTATAATCCACTTTGTTAACCCAGGTTTACTAAGAATATATTTCATTCTATTGCATTATAGCAGGAGTGGCCAGTGTAGAGTCCAACTTCCATCAGTCCAGCCAACCTGAAAAATGGTAAGAAATAATGGATGTTGTAGTCTAACAACAACTGAAGGGCACCACATTAGTGACATAGGCTTTGGAACAGGGTGGGTTCTGTAATTGGCTATACACCATCTGAAAATCCTAAGTAGGAAGAAGGGCAGTATATAGTTGTTTTTAGTGCACATTAGGGTTGCCATATTTCAATGAGTAGAATTGCTTTTCTTAAAGAAACCCACTCAAATTGTTGAGCTTTTTTTAAGCTTTTGGTGCTGTTTCCACTCCTTTTACCATTGCGTTGCCATACATCCAGGTTTCCCCCGACATTTTGCTGATTTGGCAAAATTCCCCCAATGCCATTTTTACAAGCGAAAACCAGAATTTTCCTAACGTATGGCAAGCCTAATACACATAAATAGCCCATTGTTCAGATCATTCTTTTGAGAAATATCTAGTATATCTTACTAATGGTTCAGTAAGAAATTGCTGAATCGCCCGTTTTCTTTAGCATAAAATCGTAGAGCTGGAAGGGATCCAAGGGTCATCTAGTACAACCCCCTGAAATGCAGGAATCTCAGCTAAAGCATCCATGACAGATGGCCATCCAACCTCTGCTTAAATGCTTCCAAGGAAGGAGAGTCCACAACCTCCAGAGGGAGACTGCTCCAGTGTCAAACAGGTCTTGCAGAAACACTTTCTGACAGTATGTTTAGTTGAAATCTCCTTTCCTGTAACTTGAAGCCACTGGTTCAGGTCCTACCCTCCAGAGCAGGAGAAAACAAGCTTGTTCCCTCTATGTGTGACAGTCCTTTAGATATTTGAAGATGGCTATCATATTTCCTCCCAGTCTCCGCTTTTCCAGGCTAAACATACCCAAATCCTTCACGCCCTCCTCGGGTCTAGTTTCTGATGCTTGATCATCTTGGTTGCCCTCCTCTGCACACCTTCCAGCTTGACAACATCCTTCTTAAATTGTGATGCCCAGAACTGGACCCAGTATTCCATGTGTGGCATGACCAAGTCAGAATAGAGTGGTACTCTTACTTCCCTTGATCTGGACACTATACTTCTGTTGATGCAGCCTAGAATAGCATTAGCTATTTTTTTGCTGCTGCATCCCACACTGTTGACTCATGTTAAGCTTGTGGCCCACCAAAACCCCTAGATCCTCTTCACTTGTACTCCTAGTAAGCCAGGTGTCCCTGGCCCTATATTTGTGCATCTGGTTCTTCCTGCCTAAGTGCAGAACCTTACATTTGTCCCTATTGAAATTCATTTTGTTAGCTTGGCCCCAGTTCTCCAATCTGTTAATGTCATTTTGAATTCTGATTCTGTCTTCTACAGCATTAGTAACCCCTCCCAGTTTGGTGTCACCTGCAAATTTGATGAGCATCCCTTCAATTCCTTCATCCAAGTCCTTTATAAATATGTTGAACAACAACGGGCCCAGGGCAGAATCCTGCAGCACCCCAATTGACGCTTTTCCCCAGGATGATGAGGAACCATTAATGAGTATTCTTTGGGTTCTGTCAGTCAACCATCTGCAAAGCCACCTAACAGTTACCTTGTCCAACCCACATTTTACCAGCTTCCTTGCAAGAATATCATGGGGGACTTCGTCAAAAGCCTTACTGAAATCAAGATACACTATTTCCACAGCATTCCCCTGATCCACCAAGCTTGTATTCCATCAAAAAAGAAAGAAATTAGTGTCAGCTGACATAACTTATTTTTTAAAAACCTATGCTGAATCTTAGTAATGTCAGCATCCTTTTCTAAGAGCTCACAGACTTACCATTGAATTGTCTATTCTAGGACCTATTATATGTTCTGCAAGCTAAACAAGTAGTTTTACCCTATTTGCATCATAGGTCAACTAATTGCAATAACATTACCATTAGGACACAATTTTCAGAAAATATTTTTCTACTGAGATTATTGATGAAAAGAAAAATCACTTGTGCAGAATCACTGTGGAACAGAATTGTGCAAATAGGGAGTGTAGCATGAAACAGAGACCTTCTGGCATCAACAAATTAATGTACAAGTCAAATACTAGCCTTTGCACATCAGTGCTTATGATGCTCATTCACCTCTATGAGTGTCTCAAAGACAATAATGATGGCCATTTCCCAGACAGAAGATGCTAGTCCCCTGGAAATTGACAGTAAGTCACATTCGAAGGTTACAGTTGGCAAAGGAACACAGCACAAATGTTCTGAATGCAAAGTCTCCAGGATTTCCATGTGCCTCAAAAAAAAGCAGCAGCATGCATTTCCTTTATCAGGAGGGAAATGGATAGTTCTCGTATCATATTGTTCTTCTATTGATAAGAAACCATGAGTAGAGGTGGAAAATAAAGGCAAAGAGAAAGTGGGGAAAGACAGGAAGACTGAGTGTCCTCCCAGATAAATCAGTTTGCAGTGTACTAACGTACAATGTACTAATGTATAGAGTAACAAATGTACATTTGTTGTTCCTCAAGGTAGAACTTCTATAAAGTGGATATCACATTTTTCAAGCACTCAAACAGTGTTTAGTGACTGGGAAACTTACTCCTCACCCCCAGAGCTGCATGGTTACTGCTAGTGTTGCATTTTAATAGTTGAACAAGATTCACTGACGTCTACTGAAGAATGCCTGTAACACCTCAAATGTGGAGCAACACCAATCTCCCCGCACCACGTCCTTGGGTCATCTTGTAAAAATGTTTTACCGTCTTCTAAAACTCAGCACTTTTTAAATTTAAAGTCAAAATGTGTAGAATAGCACGGTCACCCTCCTCCTGCTCCAGGAAAGCAATAGAGCAAAGTTATATTGCTCCATCTATCATATGCCAATGGAGCACCATGCCATTAGCACTGGATGATGCTAGAATGAGCATACATTATGAGGAAACTTAGTTCATTTGTCTAAGCCTTTGGGAAACATACTCAGAAAATAAAATGGGTCAACCAGTAAACTAAGGAACTAAGTCTTTCAGTATTGGGGCCATTTGACACGTTGCACAAGAAGCAAGCAAGGAGTTATTATGTCACAGCTTCCTGCAAACACACAATTGCTTTTTTCATACATTTTTGCTGCAAAGTTATAACTACTTAAGTAATCTTCCGCCTGTTCTGCCGTTGAGGACTTTTTGGGTCATTCTTTGTCTAGCTCCTCCCCTTTGACCTTACCGCCTTGGGTGACCCTGCTTGGAGTACGAGACTCCTGACAGCTTCATTCACAAGGGTCATAGGAACATGTAAGCCCACTCACCACGGCAAGGTGATGATCCAGCGAGTGCAGATATAATCAACACAGTGGCCTGCATGTTGTGGCCAGGGATAGTGGGAATAGGAGTCCAATAACAACTGGAAGGTCATCTCAGAAGAGGCTCTTGCCACAATACTGACAGATGGGTTAGGTAGGGAAAAGAGAACAAGACTTGCATGAAAATACCCAACATGCTTTGTAGCAGAGAAGGAATTAGGCAACCCATATCCTAACCCAACCCCTGGCATCTGTCAAGGGCTGGCATGGGCACTGGCCCCAGACCCACCCTGGACCTGCTGCTGCTTTTCTCCACTGTTGCCCACCCAACTACTGGCCAGCTCAGAAGAGATGAAGATGAGAGTGGTGATAGTCCTGAGGAAAATGAGCAACAGTTGCTACAATCTGCTTGCTGACCAGTTCTCTCCTTGACAAGCGAGCCCAAGCGGTGAAGAGCAGAAGGACTCACAGGGGCCGGGGGTGCCATAGAGTGTGTCTAGTTTAAGCCCCACCCCCTCTGTGGCTACACACTCCCACAACTCACTCCCATGTGAGAAGCTGGGGTTTTACTTCTGCACCAGGGACCGTTTTTGCCTCATGATATCCTAGGGCAGGCACAGGCAAACCCGGCCCTCCAGATGTTTTGGGACTCCCATCATCCCTAGCTAGCAGGACCACTGGTCAGGGATGATGGGAGTTGTAGTCCCAAACCATCTGGAGGGCCGAGTTTGCCTATGCCTTTCCTAGGGCTCGAAATCGTGTCGGGATCCTACATAATTGCTGCATAAGTCCAGCTCCCAATGCAAAGGATTGCAGGAGCAGTAACGTTAATGCAATAGAAAGAAAGAATGGGGCCAGAGAGCACACCCTGCTCTGACACTCACACCACCAGGACTACACCGGGGGAAGAAAGCCTAAACAGGGTTAAACTGGTTTTCTTTATGTGGCTGCCATTTTCAGAGGCAGTTCTGTACTTAGCATTACATCTAGTCTGACCCTACGCTGCATAAATATACAAACTGATTATCCCACTTAATAGCCATGATTACTAGAAATATGCAACACACCATATTAAGTATTATAAGGAAGCAAGAGTTTCCACGGTCTTTAGCTGGTTTGCTGCTGAGATCATTTATAGGGCAAGGTCAGAATGTTCTTAGGCATGCTGATTAAAGTGCCCTGCATATCGTTCAGACAATGGTGGCACACCACAATGATAATCTTAGTAAGAAATCTCTGGTGACTTAGACGATGATCTCTTCCATCGAACCATGTTAGCGCACGCCATTGATTTCTTACGAAGTTAACAAGCAATCAGATGAGTTAACCTAGCACGATTATCAGGCTCTAACACCGCCATCAGTGCATGCAGCCACCACATTTTGTTCATTTTCCCCACAGGCACAATAAATAAATGACTGATGACATTCTCCAGCCTTCCCTTTTCTTTCTTTTTTACATATGCGCATAAAAGGAAGGATACAGATTGAAGCGTTTATAAGTGTCAATGCCTTCACATGGCTGAAACAAAAGACAACTTCTTTAGGTGTTTCTGTTTTACACTGAGAAGTGAAGTGGCCCAGGATATGAAAAAGCAGCACTTACTTGTTGCTTCTGAGAGAACACCAGGATCTCTAGTGCATCCTGCTCACAGATACGGTTACTACCCACCCTAGTATGATTATAGGCAGTTGCAACAATTGTTCCCTAGGCAAAGGTCAGAAATCAGGTAGATTGTTGCAGGTGCTCGAAGACTACTCCAAGTCTACCATCTTTTGCCAAGGTTCAGATCTGTACAGCGCCGTTATGCTAGAAAAAAAAAAGTTTAACAAAAGAAAACGAGGGGATGTAGATTGGTTTGGACCACAGAGAGGGGCTGCCATGCTCTTTCCAACTGGTTCCTAGTTTTGACTCTTCTGCTTATCAACATCATCTCCTACAATGAGCATTGATGTATGTGCTATATTTCTGGATTCTGATATTTGTGTTCCAGTCAGGGTGTTCTACTCTCATTGCCACATGGTCTCAGAGTATAAAGTAATACCACAACTAGATACGAGTTGTAGAGTCTAATGCAGGCTTCCTCAATCAACCTCGGCCCTCCAGATGTTTTGAGACTACAATTCCCATCATCCCTGACCACTAGTCCCGCTGGCTATGGATCATGGGAGTTGTAGACCAAAAACATCTGGAAGACCGAGGTTGAGGAAGTCTGCTCTAATGTAGTTATTTCTCAATAAAATGGAAAATGGAAAAAATCTGATGAATTATTCTTCTACAACTCAACATGACTGATCACCGTAGCTAGTGTCAGAAAGGATTCTTTCCCCCTGGGTTATATTGGCTAGTGACTAGGTTGCCTTTTTCACCAGCTCTTAGTGGGTCTTATTCACAGAAGTCACAAGGGAGCTTTACATTCACTAAAAAGAAGATGTGTGGCAGCTTAAAGAGTAACAAATGTATTATGGTATCAGCTTTCATGGACCACAGTGCACTCCATTTAGTAGGCACAATTTCATTCATTTCCTCTGCTGGCACATTATGGTCTGGATAATGTTAGAAGATCTGCTCAGGTTCTGATGTGCAGGGAGGTTTCCTGCAATGAATTATAAGGAAGAGTGCGCTTGATGGCATCCAAAATATAGATTTTTTTCTTGGAGACATAAGGACAAAGAAAATCATAAGCACATACACACCAAGTTACTTCTTTTTAAGAAGTATATCCCCTGCCCACCTGCCCCGCCAAAATATCAAGCAACATAGGAGATAGCATACTAGAATCATACTAGTGGCCCACATAACATAACAGTTATTTCATATCAAATTTTGTGTGTGTGCTAGAGGATTTGATTTTTCAAAACTTTAGCATGTACTGAGTTTTCTCCAATTTCCCCAATCACAAAACTCCACAAAGGTGAAGGAATTGTACATGTAACTCTACTCTTTATTGCTACACAGAAAGAAACCCAACAATTTTTGTAAAATTCCTTTACCTTGTCAAAGAGGACCATAAGCACAACTTAAGATTGCTCTAGTCAAGTATGATGCCTATTTCATCCCCAAGATATATATTTTTTATATAAATATTTATTAAGATTTTTTGTGAAAGAAAAACATAAGTAATAAACAACATTGCTTATATCATAACAAAATTTCATAACTTGTTTAGACTTCCTCGTGTCTCCTGCTCCCACTTACATTGTTGAAAAGTTTTTTCAAGCAAATTATCATCTTGTTTACAATCTTATATCCACTCATTTAAATATAGTCTAATAGTTCTCCCGAAGGGTTTGTCTTTTCCTTGATCTCACTTATCATCAGTCTAATCATCAAATTCCAGTCTAATTTAGTGGTGGCCAATTATTTATTTCATCCCCAAGATAAATGTAGTTTATGAGATGGGTTCCTTCTATCAAAGAGCTCATAAACCTGGACAAACGTTTGAGTAATCTGCTCAGTCTTGTATGAACTGGCTGAATGAAATGAATGGCTTAATTTTTATTTTTATTTTGTTAAGAGGAGCCATATATAAGTTGGTGTTTGGAATTCCAAACAAATGGCTTTCAATAAGAATGAAGCTAAAAGAAGACCTAATCCTTCACAAAGTTATAGAAATGGAATTGCAAGCCAGTAAACTTGGTTGAGCTAAATCCAAATCAGACAACTGGGGAATGTGATATTAATAAGTTTATCACATTTATAGAAAAATATGTACTTCCAGTACTAGACGACCTTCACCAGAAAGTGGATGTATCAGTCCCTGTCGAATTTGGTTTGCAAGGAGCAGAGAAGGGAAAAATCTTGCCCATAAGCCAGATCAGCTTCCTCACCCAATCCATGACATATCAGAATGCAAAACAGACTACATTAATCACAACTTTTGCAAGATTCTCTTTCAAGTCTATGCCATTTGGAAACCCCAGGGGCAAAGTTAAGCATTATTTAGCCAGGATCAAAGACCCAGTTTGGCACCCTCCATGCACATTTGTATACACACACACACACACACACAGGCTGGAAACCTCAATGGCGCCCCTCTGGAAGCTTCACCCAGGGCAAAAAAACTAGCTACCCTCCCCTCCCCCTGGCTATGGCACTGGGAATCACAAGTATTCCTCCAGATATCTCAAGGAAGATGACAGAACTCCTTACGTCACAAGAGCGCCACCACCTTTGGGCCATATTTGGCCTTTCTCTGGTGCCATCTGCATCTTGATGCTACCACCACCAATGCAGAAGGAACAGCAGACAACCAGGCAAACTCATCCCTCTTTGCGGGCTCTATTGCCTGGAAGTCCATGCTGCCACTACCTCTAGGCACCATATTCCATGGTTTGACCACCAAGTTTACATGTGCACCTGACTACCTCCTGACATATTAGAGTATGAGGAATCAGACTTTTATACTTTACTACCAAAGAGCAAACAGAGACAGCCTAATATTACTGAGCAGTTGACATAGGAGCAGGAGGGGGAAGCAGAACCCTGGAGACATCAAGGACAACACGGATAACTGAACTGAGGGGAGCAGGGTCAAAGTGACTGGAACTGAAATAATTGAACAGGCTACTAATGGAAGATATCCAAGCCCTTATTTACCTAGACAAATGCTGCAAGTGAGCCAAGCAGAGAGCAATGTGGCTTAGTACTGGAAACGACAAAGCATAAACTCTTATCCTTTGACTACTGCAAAAGAAATAGTTCAGCACAGTAAAAGGAACTGCTAGTCACTACATGCCAATGTTGTGCCCTTCGGATCTTGTTGGGATCCTTGACCATTGGCCATGCTGGATGGACCTTGATGGGGGCTGGAGTCCAATAAATGCTGAAAGGCACTATGTTGCTGACCTATGCAATACATATTGGGGAAAAACTAGTAGATGGCCTGTGAACTGGGAAGTCAACGGACTTTTGTTGTTTTGGACTACCATTATATCAATATCCTTCCCTTCCCTATTACCCATCAAAGCTTTGTTAATAACTGAATACCATGGTTTGCTTTGGCATTCCAGATGGATTCACAGTGATATTAAACAATGTTTTACTGAGAGGAGACCTACTGAAATTAATAAACCTAACTGGGTCATGTTCATTAATTTCAGTGGGTCTACTCTGAATAAAACTTAGTTGAATAACACCCATAACCAATAATGCTACCAAATTGCAGAATCCTACTTGTTCTCAACAACTTACCACTTTTACCATATTATCAACAGATCTCACTGTCTTCAAGTAAATAGCGAGACAGAGAGAGCAGTACAGACTGCAAAGAAAATATTGAGACAGAATGACTGACATATTGCTCTTTTAAAGCTACAGGTCAACATCACTGATAGCCACCGGATATAGCTCGGCAGAATTGCTAATGGAAAGACAAATCAGAGTATCCATTCTAACTCCAGAGAAGAATCTCATTCCAAAATGGCCTGACCTGAAAGAAACTGCCTCTTCAGATTACAAAGCTAAAAGAAGTTATACACTTTTTATAACTAGTGTAACTCAGTGCAAAAACAATGACATTGAGAACCAAGGAGAGTGAGCTTATATCAAACTTGATGGAAAAAAGACATGGCAAACACTAACTATGGTACATGGAAAAATGGAACACCCAAATCATATTGTTGAGGGAACATGAGATATTTAGTAGAAACAGACATCTTTCTATTCTTGTACCTCCAAACCCAACTTTATCTACTATAGGGATGGGGAACCTGTACCCCTATAGATGTCATTTGGTCTACAACTCCCATCATCTCTGATACTTGATCTTGCTAGCTGAGGCTCATGGAAGCTGGGAGTCCAACAACAACATCTAAAGACTCCCAGGTTAGCCGCCCATGATTCACTGAGACTTTGCCAAAGGCATCTTATAGCACTGATTGTGACGTTACTGCTCAGACCACCACTCACTTCAGTCAAGTTATTTGGAAGTCTTTGAGGTGTAGAAGTAAGAGGCTGATGACCTAAACTATTAAATGTTTTAATGGTGGTGACTGATTAAACTGTTGTCAGCTGAGGTTGTAAATAGTGTAAATAGTGCCATTTTATACCACATAAGCTCCCAAGACATATGTTATGGCCATCCAAAATTTGCATTTTGAAAATTTTTAAAGATATTTTTAAAGACTGTTCCTGTAGATCTCCTGCTATAATGCCATGGTGCTAAAGACTTTTTGTGCCACCCCAATCCCCCCCTTTTTAAGAATAGCACCCAGTCACTGTTATTATTTATTGCATTTATATCCCACCTAACATAGCCAGAAGTTGCCTGTTTTTATAAATGTTCTCAAGTAATGTCACATTTCTTTTAAAAACCCTCTTTTTATCATCAATCCCCCAATCTCCCTCCTCACTTGAATTTTTAAAAAAATCATTTTTCCCAGCCCTGAAAAAAATCACCATATAAAATGAATGGCAATTTGACCTGTAACTGAATCAACTACTAAAGCTTTAATAGATTTATCTACAGAGACTGGTTTTCAATTTCTGAATTAAAAAATGTGGTATTCCATATCAATACAAAAGCTGAAATAGATTATGTAAAATAAGAAATATTCAGACTTTAGCAAAATAGGAGAATGCTTGGAAATATACCATATTTATGTGCTTTTATAGGTGCAAGCTTCAAGTTGCCTTGGTGTAGATAGAATTTGGAGTTGTGGAGTACTCTTCACAAGGACGTATTTCCACCAACTGAATGATTGTGCTGGGAACTCACACATTGAGTGTGGCACCACATTTAACCAAGCCTTTCTCTCACCCTTGTGAGTTTACTCCTCCTTCTGCCGCTCCTTTATAACTATTTGGCACTCCTGACCCACCCCCTAAGACACACAGACACTGCTGCCCCACAACATTTTGCTATCTGGAGCAGAGCGCCAATAGTCCCTCATCAAAATAGTCCCTCAATGAATGGCAACACTTTTTAAGGGGTTGGGGCTTTCAGACAGAAATTTCTGCCTATCACACTTTCAGTGGGTTAGTCTGTCACATGGCAGTGCCAGTTCTATTTAGTGGTTCATTATTTTTGATACCAAGTTTATAGTCATGGGCCAGAGAACTTCATTCTTGTCTCTTAATTCATGAAGGTCCACTTTTTAAAAACTGTAATCTACCATACAAGAGGCCCGATGTGGTGTAATAAAAATAATATCTCATATGGACATGGCAGACCTAGGCTCACTAGCTCAATCCACCACTCACTCACTGGGTAGCCCTAGATGAAACATTTACTACCAGGGGCAGTAAATAGCTGAAATAATTAACATTACAGATACAAATGATCTGTGCTCCCCACCAAACACTGCGCATCTCAGCTGACTGCTGCACAACACTGTGTAATCCTACCTGTGATTTCAAAATATTGATAAAGAGAAATGACCTTCTTAGAATCTGATACACTTCAACATTATTGTCCAATACAGTGGTACCTTGGGTTAAATACGCTTCAGGTTACAGACTCCGCTAACCCAGAAACAGTACCTCGGGTTAAGAACTTTGCTTCAGGATAAGAACAGAAATTGTGCTCCGGCGGCGCAGCAGCAGCAGGAGGCTTCATTAGCTAAAGTGGTGCTTCAGGTTAAGAACAGTTTCAGGTTATGAACGGACCTCTGGAACTAATTAAGTACTTAACCCGAGGTACCACTGTAATGAGCACAATTCTGGGAAGGCATTGCTTAAACGAAAGTATGTGGTTACTGGCCTTTAAATCTTGTTTCCTGTGGCCAAGCAGATGGTAAGGTGGTGAGAAGAGAACACAGGGTAAGTGGAATTAAAGATGAAACGTCTGTCTCAACATCTGGCTTATGTGCTACTTTGTGCATGGCAAGAGTGGGGAGATTTGAGGCCACTAGGATCTACTTTGGTGTTTTTTTTTATTAGAACTCCAATATTTACAAGCCAGAGCCAAGTGAAGAAGACATGCGCTAGGTACAAGGTCCACTGAATACGTTCTGAACCCAGGAAATTGTTTTCAGTACCAAAACTGAACTGAATTTGCAATCCTCAACCAATAATTCTACTCCTAGTTACTTTCTTCATGTGAGAAGCCTAGTTTTGGTGGAAAATTTGTACTGTTCATGAACAGCTGTAAGTTAGAAGCCCCTTGCTGATCTGACAAGAGATCCAAATCTATCTTCTGCCCTCCCCGATGCACGATACAGAGGAATGGAACTAATTGGGGGGTGGGGAGATAAATCTCCTCTGAACACCCCTTTCTTCTAGCATTCTACTTAAACTCTATATGGAAATTCTGACAATTATTTTTCTTTTGGAATCCTGTTGCTCCCTATCAGATACAAATGGCAAGAGGATATGTAAGACTAGAAGCAGAACAAACCACTGTTTGTAAAATTACAACCCAACAGGATAATCACAAGGGTTTAGGGTACCAGGGATTTGTCTTTACACATCTGCTTATGTAACCAATGAGATGATAAAACAAACAGCAGGATAACTCATTCCATACTGTTGATCATCTGCCCCAACCACATTTGTAATTCCAATGGGTGACTCCATTTTTAAAAAGACATTTTCATATTTGCACTGCCAGTGAATAAAGAGAGAAACTATTTTTGTCAACTGGAATGCTATATGGAAAATGGAAGAAGGAAATATTGTGACCGTGTTTCAAAGGTAAACATCTAAGCTACAATCACAAAGAAAGGTAAGTATCATAGCACACCTGAAAGCAGATATTAGGCCTGCTACTGGCATTTGCACTATAAATGTCAAATACTTTCCAATTTTAGGAACCAATTTTAGGAGCCAAGGTTTCCTACAAGAAACCCTGCAAATTCCCGAACAGTTCTAAAAATTATCTCCAGATTCCTGAGATGGAAGTCATGACCAGATTAGGTTTGTAACACCACATGCTGTGTAACAGAGCATACACTGTCTTCAGAATCCAAAAAAGCTGATATTATTTTGCTAGTGTACATTGCAGCAACCCATCTTCTAACACGGTTGGAGGAACTTACCCAGTGCAGTACTTGTTCCAATCTCTGGGGTCCCCAAGAAGACTCTTAACAATGCCATCTTGCATCAGATTTATACATCGGTAGAATAGAAAGGGTGGTATTTTCAGAGGCTACTCCACTCCAGTTACGGAATTTCCTCCCACTATTGCACATGTGGATACCTTTGGCCTTCCAGATGTTGCTGAACTGTAACTCCCATTATTCCAGGCCAATGGTGGTGCTTGCAGGGCTGATAGGAGTTGTAATTCATCAACATCTGGAAGGGCCAAAGTTTCTCACCTCAGCGCTATAGACTCAAAACCCAAATCCCATGAAACAACGCTGTAAGGCCTACTCAGTTGGGCTTGTCTTAAGAGTAGGGAAATCACTGCACAATGGTATTTCATTTCATTCTGCTCTATGTGGGGCAGTGCTTTCTTCTCAGGGGCTACTCAGTACTCAAGTACTGGCATCCCTCTTTTTGGGGGGGGGGCGGCTAAAAGGGTGTGACACTTACTATAACCATGGTGAATACCAGCACCTATTTTACTAGGGGGAAAGCACTGATGTGAGGGTTGTTGTTTTTGGTGGGAAGGAGGGCTTTCTGCCTTTGAAAAAGTAGACTTCATTTCTAGGTCACACTCCATTTCTATCCCTGGCCATACTCAAAATACGTATAAAGAGGTTTGGACCCAAAGGCATCAAGCCTAGCTATGTTAAGATGCACGGAACCGTCACTCAATATGAATCATAAGCAAATCCTGATTATGCTGTAAACAGAAGTCCCCGAGATCCAGATTGCCTTTTTTAGGATTACCGAGAAGAAGTGAGAGAGAAACAACCATGCAAAAATAAGGAATGGATGGAATGTGAAAGGTTCCATTATTCCAGGAGAAACTGAGTCTACTCTCTCCTCCCAAATCCCAATGAACATTAATCTACGATTAAGCCATATGATATTTTTCATGCCCTAAGAGTCATATTTATTTCCTCACTAGCCAAAGGTAAAAAGTTACCAGCAGCCTATTAGGAAAGCATAATTTTTCATTTCAAGGAAAGCGTGAGATTTGGAAAACTAGCTCACCAAGTCAATACGAATTTTCTCTCTCCAAGCCTAGATAGATTATTATTTTTAAATCCTCGGTTAATAATCAGGTTGAAGAAAGAGGAACCAAGGCCAGATGGCGGGGAGGGAGAGACCTGCATTAGCCTGTTTACTGTTTACTCTCTAGTACATCAGCAGTTGATGGCTCTTCTTCTTTTTCTGCCAAGTTTAACACCAATAGTCAAGAATGCTGCACAAATCATGCCTTTCCAGCAATTTTTCAATATATCCTATTAGATGCCAGCTTGACAGAGTCATTTTTTTAAACACCAATGTATCGGAATGACAGGCAAACATTTTTATATAACTAGCGGCCCGATCCTAATGCTTACACTGCAGCAGGACGAAAGCAGAATAGGACGCAGGCTTTCCAGCTGCTGATGCCGCAAACCACAAATATGGAATTTCACTATTCCAAAAACATGGTGATGGAACTAACTTAGATATATACAGACTAGGTTTATTCATGGAGGGTAGGACTATTAATACCTTTTACCATTACCTCTAACTAGAACCTACATGTTCAGAGACAATATGCCTCCAATTACTACATTTGGGGGAGTGTGGAGGTGGGCAGCAAAGCAAAGTTTGATGGCTATGCTATAATTCTCTTTCCCCTTTATAAACTTCCAGAGGCACCTGGCTGGAAGAAACAGGATGTCAGATTAACCTTAAGGTCCTTCCAATTTCACATTGGCACCAGGGCAGAGATGCTGTAGGCACCAATATTTAGGATCATTGATTTAAAACTGTCTCTTGCATGAATATTAAACCCAAGTGATGATGGACAAGGAATGAAGTGGCAGAAAAATGAAACATAAACACTGAAAGCATTGCACTGCCAGAGAGACACCTCATTTCCTCTTTAGTTAAAGCAATTATCCTGCAATTTGAGGCCAGCACGTATAAACAGCCCCCCTTACCTCCTGGGATAAGAAAGGAATGACCTGGGCACATATGGCATTCAGCCTCTTGACAATTTCTGCCTGTGGATGAGAAAGGGAAAGTTAGTGAGCAACATACTGCAAACATACCATTGTGATCACAAATAAAGAGCAAAACACATTTTAAAACAGCTGTTTTGACAGATGGGCAGCTCAGTCCTCTGGAATGGCTTCAGGTGCTGCACCAAAGCAGCTATAAGCAGGAAAACAGGAACCTCTGGTGGGTTGAGACATAGAGCTGCCCCTTTTTCTAACAAAATAGCCTTACTACAGGAGGACAGTAGCATGCGGTTGTGCATATCCTCGAGACCAATAAGCAACTCTTAAAACATGGGATGAAAGATAATTGCAGCTTCTGTCCCCTCACCTTCACAACCTAACACTGATGGAAGTGGATAGAAAGAAGCTTTTTTCCTTCCCATACAATAACAGGACCTTAGGTGATGCTGCAAGACAGGAGAGTCAGGACAGACAAAAGTACTTTTTCATGCAGCGCATAAGATGATTAAATTCACAACCACAAGACGCAGTGACGGCTACCAACTTGGACAGCTTTAATCGAGATTAGACAAATTAATGAGCAAGGCTTTCAGCAGCCTCTAGCCATGATGGCTGAATACCCCCCTCCAGAATCAAAACAACGGTGCTTTAATACTACAGTGGAGGGGGGCTGTTGCACTCATGTCCTGCTTGTGGGTTTTCCACAGTCACTTGGCTGATCACGGTGGAACAGAATGCTGGCCTGGATGGGCCTTTTGGTCTGATGCACCAGACCTCTTCTTGTGCTTTCTGCTGCCTGTGATTATGGCTGGACCTCACTGCCAACCCAAGCATAGAGATGTACTGGTTTAGCTAACTCTGTGCAATTCTAGCATCTGGATTGTACTGGATGGTCCAACGGGGCATGTTAGGTTTGGAGGATCTTGCATCACTCATGTGCATGTTTTAGACCTAAGTGAACTCTGGATTCCTTGGTTGTATTCATCCTTCCAAAAGGAAATCAAACGTAAGGAACAACAGTGGCAGACCCAGTTCAGCAATTAGGAAGCGAATAACGGTCAACAATAACCACTTGCTGCTCTGAGAGCTCCTCATAATAGCAAGCACTTGAGCTTCAATGCAGAACAGAGAATTGAATTTCCATTGGTGAATCGGACTTTCTTGAAAGATTTCGGGAGCCTTTTGTAGCACAATAAGCAGGTTTTTTTAAATATAAAAAACAACCTCTGAGATTGGCACACACTTTCCCCTTCTTAAATAAGATTCCTCACACCCCTGCAACCCCCCCCCCAAAAAAACAAGTGAAAAGCAAAACTCTTATCTTTCAACTGCATATGGGATCAAGTGTGTGTTTTGCTTTTTTTTTTTTAAGTGAAGTTTCACACTGAAGTGAGCACTTTATTTACAAACAACTACTGGGCGATTAAAAGTTTTCATTTGATTGATCAACTAGCATCAGAATAATCCATTAAAAGCAAAACGTTTGCACACCCCACAGATAACACCTCCATTTTTAAAAACACCCCCTACATGGGCACAGCTCCAGTTAAAAATGAACAAAGGCAGGAATTGGTATCTGAATGCCTCAGGAAGACTTTAATAAAAGTGTTGTTCCTGGTGGGGGGGGGGCACCACCTGGGCTCCACTTCAGGCCACAAGATGCACACGTGCTGATGTGTGGGTGCTTGCTTTTTGATAAACTCTAGCCTCAAGCACAGGGTGAACATTAGCCCCACCACACCCTGGACCACCTTGCTTGCAAAAACACAACAAGGTTGCTAAAGCCCCCATCCAATGCCTCTGAAATGAGCCCTGTTATCAGGGCCACTCCACACAACTGCTGTGATACTTGCTTGACATTCCTGCATACATGTCCTTTCACACAGGACTATAACTTCGACATAATTACAGAGAGAGAGAGAGAGAGAGAGAGAGAGAGAGAGAGAGAGATGTTGTGTTTGTAACAGTGCGCAAAAGACCTAAACCCGGCACATGGTAGTGACCACATACAAGCAACTGGCCATGGCAAGAAACCAAAATGCACAGGAATTTCAAGCAGTTAACATCAGCTCGAGGGTCATGTGAACTAGCATCCCTTAGGGATCTGTAAATAGTGTGGATTTGATCAAAGGCTTGTTCCCGCAGACTTCCAACTTCACCATTAATAAAAGCAGACTCGTGAACCTCGGTCCACATACCAGCATCCCTAGCTGAACAGGACTCACACCCCTCGCTCGGCAGCCCATCAAAGGATGGACCAGGATGGAGTAGAACCCTTGGTCCTACTAACATATTGTCCTGAAATAAGAGTCCCTTCAGCTTGCTTTTTGTTCAGAGGCAGATGGATTAGTCCATTGTAGTTTAAAGAATAATACTGTATATTGTTACATGAGCTTCTCCAGGCACTTCACCAGATTACAACACATTCTGATGACAGGCATTTGTGTCTACAAAGGCTCGTCCCATAGCACAGGTGCAGGGAACCTTTGGCCCTCCAGGTGATGCTGAACTACAACTCCCCTCATTCCTAGTCATTGGCCAATGAGGCTGATGAGAGTCAGTAACATCTTGAGGGCCAAAGACACCTGCCACAGCAAATGAAGAAGAAGAAGAAGAAGAAGAGTAGCAGTAGTAGTTTGGATTTGATATCCCGCTTTATCACTACCCGAAGGAGTCTCAAAGCGGCCACCAATCTCCTTTCCCTCCCTCCCAAAACAAACACTCTGTGAGGTGAGTGGGTGGGGCTGAGAGATTTCAAAGAAGTGTGACTAGCCCAAGGTCACCCAGCAGCTGCATGTGGAGGAGCAGGGAAGCGAGCCCAGTTCACCAGATTACAAGTCCACTGCTCTTAACCACTACACCACACTGGCTCTCACCTGGATACAAAGAAGTTCAAACAGAACTTTCCCACCCTCTACTCCTTGATGCAGCCCTCCAAAAAGCTGCTCCTGAGGGTCAAGGAACCCTCCAGAATGAAATGGGATGTGCCAAAGAGAGATGCAGTGGGAAGGGAAGTGTGGGGGGGGTTGGGGGGGAGCATTTTTCATAAGTGGGAACATTGTCCATAAGTGGGAACATTGAGATTCAATCCTTCTGACTTGGGACTGTGCCATAAGTCTCAGAGGTACTGAGCAACTGGGACATGGCTTCAACACCCCCACCCTGACTTTTTGAAAACAAAGAATGGTTATTCAAGACTAAGAGTTTTCTTAACCAAGAGTGTCAACACTGCTGCATATCTCTAACTGCATAAATACTGTAAATCCCTTAAAGGGGGGACGTGGTGAAGGGTCCTGGACCCTCCTCTCCCATTAAGTTCTAGCATTTGTTACTGTACTTTGGATGCATCAACAGGTTTTTGCTGAGCATAAAGTGTCACCTAAACACCACAATTTATACCAGCAGATCTGTAAATAAAACGTTTTAGCTAGTTAACACAGAATAAAAACAGAGCAGCTCAAAATGAAACTGAGCGCTTTCTGTTCTCAAAATATGATCCAATAGCTCGCATGGTGCACATTCAGCCCCTTCTGTTCTGTAATCTACTCTACGTGCTTTGCTTTAATAGAAGGAAGGAAGACAGGCCACCTCTAAAGGGAGATTTTAAAATTGCATTCTACTTTGGGTCAGTTTGTCATTACATTCAGTGACAAAATGTTCTTTCATGCAAAGTCATTACCCGAAGGACAGATACACTCATACTTGTCTAATTTAGGTTTCCTTCTTTCATCAGCAACCCTTTCGACCTTCTCACTATGCAATCTTTTAAAAGGCAAATACTTCAAAAACCTGTCTAACACAGAAAAGAATACAGAGTGACCAAGAAGAAGCCGTTCTTCCTGAAAGATCCTTACTAAGGGAACCCCAACTACGTCGCCGAAAACCAGGAAATGCAAAGTTGTTTTTTTCATTACGAAACTGCAGGATCAGACTATTTTTCCCTTTAGAGCAGTGTTGACTACTCTGAACAGGAGCAACTCTCCAGGGCCTCAAGACAAAGATTCTTTCATATTTCTTGCAACCTGAACCCTTTAACTCTAGATGCCAAGAATTGAACCCGGGATCTTTGGCATCACAATATGTCCTCCTCCACTGAGCTATGATACCCTCCCTATGTAGCCCTTAGTACGGTACATGGAAAATTTGAATTTGCTTGGAAGGGAGCACCAAAAGTTCTATTTGCAAGCACAATTCACATTCTTGCACACTCCAATATGCACATGTGTGCAAAGTTACAAACACAGAATTATACAAGTGAAGCTAGAATTTTGATCACACCAGTGGCAGCAGTCTCGCTTGACAATAATGCTCAAACTGAGCAGTCTACACATCTGCTCAAGAACACCAGATTGTTAAGCTCTACCCTACAGCACAATTCAAAGGGTCCTTGTGCAATAGCCCTGCCCTCACTGGATGAGCAGTAACTGTAACTGTAGAGACTACAATAACATAAGGTTACCAGATTTTTTTCAATGAATCCGGGGAAGCTTTTCAACTTCAATGGATTTTGTATAGGGACTGATTTGTAAATCCGGGAGCTGTCCCCGGGAAACGGGGACGTCTGGTAACCTTACCATAACCCCCACGTTGCTGTGTCCTCCTGTTGCCCAACCTCCATGATCTTCAGGTTTACCTGTGTGGTTCTATCAAGGTACAATAATTATTGAAATCCAAATGCGGCAATCTCCAAATATCAAAAGTAAGGTCCATTTCGGAAATGTATCAGGCCGGTGACATGTTTCATATTAAGATTGGCATTTGAATGGCAAAATAAAACACCACCAAACAAATTGACTAGTCAAGACACTGGTCACTAATAGTCAAGCATTCAAAGCACAATTTAAACCAGCATACATCAATAAAGAGAGGAAAATATTTTTGTAAAAAAGAGTGTGGCTGGGGCTGACAGGACTTGTGGTCCAACACCACCTAGGGACCCAAGGTAGGGTCCACATCACTCCAGGCACCCCACAAAGTTGATGACAGACCACATGAAATTGTAGTGGACTTTGACCAACCCTACTTCTGGTGAGCTATACCTATAGCATGGAGTTTGCATCTTTACTGTACCTTTGTTTGCATCTTATTTCTTCCTGAACCTTGTGTTCCTGTTTAGAGATGGTGTTATATATATACAGTCATACCTCGGGTTAAATATGCTTCAGGTTGAGCATTTTCAGGTCATGCTCCGCGGCGACCCGGAAGTAACAGAACGTGTTACTTCTGGGTTTCGCCGCTCACGCATGCGCAGACGCTCAAAATGACGTCACGTACATGCGCGGAAGTGGAGAAACGTGACCCGCAGACGCATGTTACATTCTACTCAGGATGCAAATGGGGCTCCGGAACGGATCCCATTCGCATCCAGAGGTACCACTGTGTATGTGTGTTTGTGTGTGTGCGTATCTATATCTAGATATATGTATACCACCCCTTCAACCCAAGTTCTCAGGACTGAATGGAAAGGATACAGTAAAGTATAACATAAAACCAACACTAAAATCATAAAATTATCCAACTCACAGTTGAATTACAAAATAGCAGTAGTACAGAAGTGTACTTCTGTATACAATACAAACTGTCCAATCATCTCTTTGGTCCCCAGATAAAACATATATGACTTCAGCAGATGTTGAAAACTTCTCGAAGATGGGGAAAGCATTCTCTCTCATCCAGCAGTCCTGGCTGGTGAACTATTTTCTTGAATAATAACTACTGAACTATTTTATTTTAAAAAACAAGATTCCTTCTCACTCTGCTTCCCATTGCTTTCATTCTACTGTTGGCTGTACTCTCCCCTCACAACCTGGCCCAAATAACTTATCAGATTTTCATGATATGCTCCTTGTTTTGTTCCTCTGCTTTTGTTATTATGTTTTTAGATATGTTGTAAGCAGCCCAGAGTGGCTGGGGAAACCCAGCCAGATGGGTGGGGTACAAATAATAAAATTGTTGTTGTTGTTGTTTGCACTTCTTTCCAGATTTTCTGTGCTGCCATCAGCTACAAGGATTTCGCCTGAAATCAACATCCTGAAAAAAGTGAAAACTTTCATAATATTCTGCTTGATGACAAGCAGGAGTAATGGAAACGTTTTGTGGCTTTAATTACAGTTGTCTATGCCACTCCCAAACTACCAGCTCTTTCATGATCCTAGGCTGGAAAATCCGGTTTCATGCACTTGTTAAGACAGTACCTTCCGCAAGGATAAAAGATCAGATGGAAACATACAGAAGAAAACAAGGATTTAAGGCCATCTTCCTGGAAAACATTGAGATATGGTTTCCCTTGAGCTAAAAGAAGATGTGTGAAAGGAACAGAGGTTGGCCAAGGTCAAGAAGAAGAAAAAATTAAGAAAACAAACAGAGCATGTTGAGATAATAACATGTTTAGAGCCACTAAATGAATGTTCTTAATTTATGCTGCAACTCCACAAACACCCTTTATAAATGCAGCCTACCAGCAGAACTGTAGGTCTCATAATGCTCACCATTATTCCATTGTGTAGAAGTTGCAGCATCTTTAAGATCTATAACCACTAGGAGAAGATGACCACAGTAATAACAAGTTATAATAGATAGTAGGCGTTACGTAAAGAAAACATTGTTTGACTGACCCATTTTTTTAAGTGCACCTTTAATTGCAAATCATTATTGACTTATTGGACCAGCTGGGATAAAAGAAAATAGAGGTACAGTTGTCAATAAAGTTACTACTGACATTTCATCAGAATCTAAATTCAAGGCTAATTTGATATTCCCCTTTAGGCTAGACTAGCTATGTTTTCCCCACTAAAGGTTCCAATATAAAATTTAAATCCAGTATGGGTGTAGAGAATGGCTATCATGAAGATAATTTTGTGCAGGCCTGGTCAGTACCTGTATGGAAGTCTACCTGAGGAGTACCATGGGCACATGATTCTGAGCACCTTTACAGCTACAATCAAATAAAACCAATTTTTAAAAAGAATACACACACTTCAAGATACTGACCACAATAAACTTGGTACACCCATTTGTACAAAAGTCTACTTCTGCTTCCACGATGGCAGGGCATCTGGGTGCTTGCACTGTGTATTCTGAAGGCCTCACATTTTGGCTAAGCAAAATTTTGTTCCTATAACTGACCATACAAGAAATGATGTTGGTGACAAACCTTCAAAAGAGACTAAGGAACCCTCAAAAAAAAACCAGAAGGGATTCAGGGGAGGATGCACTTGCTATCCACAATTTGCACGGGGCAAAACGTTTATTTATTTAATTCACAATGCTAATAGGGAGCCCAACAGCATTAGGTTCTGTGCGTGGCTTACACTGCAAGCTAGATCTACCAAACAAGCAAATAAAATAATAAAGCTAGACAGTCCAGCATAGGCTAAAGGAAGTTCTATTGTGGAGAGGGGGAATTCCACAGCTGGAGTGCCACTGCTAAAAAAAACAACCTCTCTCCCTATTACCCATCCAGCACACCTTGGGGGGGGGGGGGAGGCTATAGCATAATTTAGTGGCAGAACAGGTGTGATTCTTCAGGTAACTTGGCCCCAAGCCATTTCAAGTTTTTAATGTTAATGCCGGCACATTGAATAGGGTCAAAAAATGAAGTTGAGGTCAGAACAGGTGACAGAGCACTGGCATAACATGGTCAAATCGTCCAGTCCCCATTTGCAGTCTTGTTGCCCTATTTGGAGCCAACTGAAGTTCCTGGTAGCTCCAAGCAAAATGCATTTTGCCAGTAAGGCATAAATAAAATTTAAAAATGCCACTTTCTCATGATGGTAATAACTAAGGTTATGGCTTGTTACTGTTCAGCTTGTGACACCAGAAGCTGGTTTTGTTATGCTGTGCAAAGATATAAAATATCATAAAAGTAGAGACTCCAAGCCCAGCGATCGAGGATCTTCAACCTTCCAGGTGTTGTTGTACTCCAACTCCCATCATCAGCATGGCCAATGCTAAGGGAAGATGAGAGCTGTAATCCAACATCATCTGAAGGGCCAGAGGTTTCCCAACCCTGCTGTAGATTTTAGATCACCTACAAACATGACAGCTAAGGAGTTTGAAGTAAAAGATAATGTGGTTCTTAGGCAGGCCTTAGGAAAAACCTATGTGTCTCCTAGGTGAGTGGGAGAAATGCAGACAGAAGCACTACAGAACACTGAAAGTTAGATAATGAAAACGGCAACTAAGCTTTATTTTATTCTCAAAATTCTCGTGATTATGCAGGGTGGCTGACTCATTGTTTTTACAATACTTAGGGCTGGCCACCCAGAAGCCTGTGTAAATCTTTCCCTCAAAGCCAAAGATTTATCTTAACCATCAAATAAAAGTTTATTGCAAATAAGCGGGTTGCTCTATGTGTTCACCCAAAACCTGCTGTAACCTGCCACCTGCTAAACCAGGTAATTATGAGGAGGATGAGAATCATACAAAGGGAGAACGCAAGGTAATTTCCCCTCCCTGAAAATATGAGCCTCACCCCAGGAATAAAACAAAAAACCCCTGAAACCCAGATGCTCTGGCATTGTTATACTATAAAAGTGTAGCAAAAGGATTATACAACTCTCCGGGCACAGCAGAAACCTTCATTTTGTTCTGTGTGTACTATCCGTGCAAAGGTATTATTAGTGGTATACAAATTATTCTTGGTCACAGGCTTGTTGAAACCATTCTTCAATCGTTTCTTCACATCCCATTAAAGCAGATGACAGAATCGCCGCACACAACTACGGCTTTCTGGTAAGCGATGTTTGGTTGTACTGTAATCACACATAAAGGCAATTCTCAGTTGCAACATGCCTTCAACTCTCGGGCAAAAATTCCAAACAAGTCCTTTTACATGCCAAGCGTTTGCTACACGTTCCCCTTTGCAGCCAGTGGCAGATTCTACTGACTCGGGACTGAATTTTTACATCTGTTTGTATTTTTAAGACAGGAAGGACAATATATCCAGAGGCAGTGAGCGGTGGGTGGAGATGCACACCCCTGGGGCTGCCAGCTCTTGAAATAAAACCTCCTTCTTTTTAACGTAAAAAAACAGTATTTAATAAAATACTGGGACATGGGCACAAAGCCAGCCGGGACAGGTGGCAGGCCCAGGGGTACAGCCAAAGGGCAGAGCCCACAGTGGGCCCAAGTATGGAGCACCAGTGGTGTTTGGCAGCACAAGCCATCTATTCATCCATGATACACACAGACACAAAAGTGGCAGGGAGCAGGGAGCAGAGAAAAGGGCCTTGCTCCGCGCTGTCCTGGAAACTGGCCAGAAAGCAAGCAAGCAAAGCAAAGCCAATCCTGGGGGGTTCCTCTAGTTGGCTGGCAACCTCTCCTGGGCCTCACTGTAATTTTTTCAATAACTCTGCCTACCACTAGCAACAACCTCCCATTGTATGTCTTGGGTGTGGGAAGTTAGTACAGTACAGTGGTACCTCGGGTTACATACACTTCAGGTTACATACGCTTCAGGTTAGACTCTGCTAACCCAGAAATAGTGCTTCAGGTTAAGAACTTTGCTTCAGGATGAGAACAGAAATCGTGCTCCGACAGCACGGCAGCAGCAGGAGACCCCATTAGCTAAAGTGGTGCTTCAGGTTAAGAACAGTTTCAGGTTAAGTACGGACCTCTGGAACAAATTAAGTACTTAACCCGAGGTACCACTGTACAGGTTTTCAAGCCACAAACGAGACAATGATGAAGTGAGCCACATGTAGTTTTCATGGCTCTCAAGTATCTTCCTATGCACAGGGACTTGCCCATGACTAAAGGCCTATTTATTGGTTCCACCTCCTTTGTGCCAGAAATTTTGTGCTACACTTGCACCCAGTAACACTTACTGGGAATGTTCCTGCATCAACTGCATTAGTTGCTTTCAAGCCACCATTGCACTAAATACCATAATATAGAGCTTTAAGACCTAGAATATGTTTTTATTGTAATTATCTGTACATACAATCATCCCTCGGATGATGGGATGTGTTGTCTATCATATGGCGGGTGCCACATTGGCTACACCAGATCTGGAATATTTCTCCCTGGCCCCCAACTAGGTTAATATGAATGACACAATTTCTTGCCAGCATTTGCTCAACTCTGTATACAAAGTAGTTGCATTGATTTATTCATTCTTTTTTTTAAAAAAATCCATATTGCAAAACATTTAAGGAAGCTACTTTCGCTTAAGATGCTCTTTTTCTTCATTCAGATGCTTTTGCCAATAGAGTTTTTATGATCCCCCTAATTGGCAAGAGGAAGCAGAGAAAGAGACCAAGCGAGGGGGAGAAGCAGGATTTCACAAAATTAAGTAGCCAATTCTTCACTTTGAAAGCTAAAGTTGCCTCGGAAACACTGCTGCTTCCATGGTCCTCTAATTTTGCTTCTTTTGTCCCATGGGGCCATGCTTTAGAGAGGCATTTATTTACAAGGCTTTCCAGTGGGCTTCAGTTATCGGCCAATAATACTGTGGACACACACTTCTAATGGCCTCTGTTTTGAAACCGAGTCTAATCTAATGGCACAGAGCCCAAACTCCTTTTCCAGCACAGCCATTAAAGGATGTAGGTTATTGCTGTTGTCACCATTGATATTTGTCATTGTAATGTAATTAGGGCCCTAAAATGATGCATTACAGCCCTTGGCACAGCTTCTATTAAAATCTTTTCTTCTGCTCACTGAACTGCGACCTGCTTTCTGATGAACAACAGTCAGACAGCTTTAGGGTGAGGAGCAGATTCATCAAAGAAGTATTTTTCAGCACTGGAAATGGGGGGGGGGGGCAAGAGAAAAAAGGCAACCTACGAAGAAAAGCACAAAGCGGGGGGGGGGGGAGAGAAAAACCACACGGCACATTTGAATTTCATCTGACCACTTGAAATTCTGATTGCATCTGATGAATCTTGCTTAGACAATATATTCCCAGCCTGCGAATCACATGGTTAATCAGGGTTCTAATCTGCTATCCATCAGCCTATGCCAGCAATGTAACTTCCAATCAAATTTATAGGTTATGTGGGTCACGCATCCCTGAGCAACCACATTCACAGATCTCCCATTTAAAAACAGGCATGGATTCTAAAACGCTGATGTTAGGGTGACTGGATGTTAGAAGACTATTCAGGGCTTTATGAAAGCCTCTGATAAACAGCTGCTAAATTATTGCCTGCGGATGAAGCACGATGTTCCGAAAGAGCATTAATGGCCCAATAAAAGGGCGATTGTTCATGCCAAAACCTAAAAAGGATAGCCTGTGCTGCCATACTTTGTCAAAAATGTTAATAAATACTGACGTGTCTACCGCTTCCTTCCTTAACACGAAAAAGCATTCCCCTTGCATAAAAACACACCAGAGAAGACAGGCTATTTCCATTTCTTAAAATGATACAGCCTAACACAGAGTCCAAGTATAATTCATTTTTTCGTATATTTAAACAAAGCACATTGTTGTACATTTGTGTTGCTTTAAAAAACAACAACATGAAACATCCTCCCCCATTCAGCTACATAACAATGTATTCTAAGGTTTTGATATGTTCACTAGAAAAATAATTATTATTTATGCATTTACAGCATTGCCTTGCTTATTGATTATGGAGCCAGACTACCCATGAGCAGAACTGTGTCCAGTGCAAGGGAGGTTGCTCTGGGGGCATCAGGAGGAACAGGAGAAAAGTGCCCCCATCCCTTCCTTCGATGGGAGCCTCTGCTGGATTTCAGAGCCATTCTGTTTGTGAAGGGCAAAGCTGGTTCCAGCTCAACATATATACATATACCAAATATAAACCACTTTTGCTCCAAAGAGAACAAGATAGAAGAGGAACCATGTGCACTCTTTTATCTTCACTATAACCCTGGGAGGCAGGTAATACTGGGAAATATGATGTCATCCACAGTAACCAGTGATCTACATGACTGGGTAAGGATATGAACCAGGGTCTCCCCAGCAGTAGCATAGCATGGGAAGGGGGGCCCGGGGCAGTTGCCCCAGGCAAAAAATTCTTAGGGCCGCATAATTTCAATACACGGTGCTGCCTTAGATAGCTGTGTGCTTCCATCGCTGGGCTCCGTTGAAAACGGCTTTTCTATGCGAACCAGGAAGTGACCTCTTCAGACAACGTAGCGACTCTCCTTTTCTTACCCCTGCAGCTGCAATCTCCTGGGTGATGCAGACACCATTAGGCAGTTGAGTGTGTATGCGTACTCCATCTGTTCCCCTCCCTGTAACTTGCCTTGGGTGCTGGCAACCCACAATACGCCACTGCTTCCCAGTCCTTGTCTGAAACCTGAACCACTATAGCACAGTTCTAGCCATCCCAAAGACATAAATCTCCTCTTTATCCAGGAAATTATTATTCTCATGGTTTTTAATCCTACCCCACCAGCAGTGGGATAAGAGAAGCTAGGCCACAGGACAAAAAGGAGATGAACTGGTGGCTGAAGAATGGTTGTTCCTCAGCATATGCAAACACTCTTCAGTCACATGAAGTTATGCAGTAACCCCATCCCAAAACCTTGTTATCCAAGACTCTATTATTTGCTATGCTTTTCTTTCTCTTCAGGCCCAGATGGCAGCAAGCAATCATAAACAAAATCAATAATCTAAAAACTAGATTTAGTTAGCAAAGTTTAAGTCATTCTAGGATCCTGGTGCAACAGCACCAAAAATCAGCAAACTTTGAAAGTGAACAAGGCATGCGTGCAGATCTGAACTATCTAATCTGGTTCCATCATTACAAAGAGCCAATGGTCTCTTGCAAGGTATCTTTGGAACATATGCTGAAGGATTGTGACCAGCTATGGGCAGGCAGGCAGGCAGGCAGGCAGGAAGTCTCTAGATCTAGTTAATAGGTTTTGGAAACAGTCTGCATGTTTTCGTTTATTCATGTAATTCTGGGCTATTTTCTATCTATTTGGGCTTTTACCAAACCCTGACAAGTTTGGCTGCATAAGCCTTTTGGAGGCGAAGCAGTCTGTCTTGAGCAGTTGAAAACCCAAAACCCCCACGTCAAATATGCAGCTCAATAAATGAGCCAAGCACCCTGGCAGTTCACAACAGGGTGGTATTTATATTCCAAGTACATTTGATTTCACTTTTTAGAATGCTTTCCTTTGTGTGTGTCTTTAAAAGGGTCCTTCCCACCCAGCATCAAATACTTACGTATATAAATAAATTTATTTCAAAACATATGCCTGCATTTTGCAGCATTATAGAGGCAATGGACAAAATGTGTAAAATCTGGCCAAAACAATCAACTTAAGAAGTTTGAAATCACAACGATCACCTTAGTATTCCAAAAGCTCAGGTTCCACAATTAAAACACTATAATTTGAAAAAACAGATCTCTCTCCAAAGGACAAATTATGTTTATTAGGGTTTTCTTTATTGGTTGGGCTGCTATTCAAACTTTGCATGTCTACACCTTCCCAGCTGTAATGCTCTGATCTTTAGTGTCTTGGTTCTTAGCCTTCTTATACGATTATATCACCTGTGCCACACACAATTTCCACCTGAACAAGCAGCTTCTGTACAATGCAGCCTACATTACACAGCAATCTCTGAAGAATACTACAGAAAGTTAGGGTTTGCACTGAAATTCTGCAGAAGACATGACAGCACACACTGACCAGGACATCATTTCACATACTTGCTACAAGGTTGGACAGCTGATAACTCACTATATTGCTTGGAGGTTATCTGCGTCTGTTACAGGGTGTGCAAGCATTGCTCCAGTTTGTTAGTACAGTGGTACCTGGGATGTGAACGGGATCTGTTCCGGTGCCCCGTTTGCATCCTGAAGCGAACGTAACAAGTGACAGTCGTGTTTTGCCGCTTCCGTGCATGCGTGTGACATCATTTTGAGCGTCCGCGCATGCACGATCAGCAAAACCCGGAAGTAACACGCTCCATTACTTCCGGGTTGCCATGGAGCGCAACTCAAACATGCTCAACCCGAAGCACATTCAACCGAAGGTATGACTATATATACTCTGGTCTATGGGCGATCAAATGCATCTCACAAAGATGAAATCTACCATGCTTAAATTCAGAAAAAAAGGGATGAAATTTCATCTGTGGCTACTAGCCATTATGTTTATGTTCTACCTCCACTGTTGGAGGCAGGATACGACTTTTTTATGTGAAAGCTCACCTTTATTTTATTTTAATATAAATATTTTTATTGGCTTTTACAAGAACATATTCCAATTAATAAAAAGAAAAAACTTTTACCATATCCATATATGAGATTCTCTGAATCTCTTCTTTTTTTAAAAAAAAAAATTATTTTCAATGCAGAATGATAACAAAAATCACAAACATTGAATCCAAAATAATACTATACAAACAAACAAAAACGGAACATACAAAAAAAAAAGCAGAGGAAACAAAACAAAAACGAAAAGGCACACATCTACAGAAGAAAACCATATCATCATTATAATCTAGTCATTACATACATATACACATATTGACTTCCTTCCTTTGTTCTAAGACCTCAAAAAATTTACTCTTACTGTATTGTTGTGTCTAATTAGATTACTTCCATCTATGAATCTCATGACTTCCCACCAGTCCCTGCATGGGTCTTTAACATAATTTTTCTAAAACTACATGTCATTACGTTCTCCAGTTTTCATCTCTCTAAATTATCCATATTTTTTGTTTCTTTACAAGTTGTTTTTAAAGTCCAGCTATCGTTTTTATTTGTTTACAATGGTCTCCTAAGTAAGTTATAAATTTCCCCCATTATTTTTTAAAGTCATTATCTTCTTGATTCCCGAGTCTCCCAGTCAGTTTTGCCATTTCAGCATAGTCCAGCAATTTGGCTTGTCATTCTTCCTTGGTTGGAACTGTTGGTTCTTTCCATCTTTGGGCTAGTAGCATCCTTGCAGCTGTTGTCACATACATAAATAGTCTTTTCTGGTCTTTTGGGATATCGGAACCTATAATTCCTAACGGAAATGCTTCTAGGGTTTTTTAACAAATGTTATTTTAAACATTTTTTTTCCAATTCTTTATATATCAGTTCCCAAAAAGACTTTGTTATCCTACATGACCACCACATATAATAAAAGGTACCCTCCTTTTCTTTACACTTTCAACAAATATTGGTGCTTGTTCTATACATTTTGGATAACTTAGGAGAGGCAGGATACTTCTTAACGCCAATTGCTGGGAATCACAAACGCAGATAATACTCTGGCTCTCAGTACCAGGAAACTGCCTCATGTGCAGGAGCCGGTTGTGGGGACGCCTGGTTGCGCCCCCTCCCAAAAATGTGCCTGGGGATAGGCCCACGGCCCCCTCAGCCAGAGCATATGTACCCTAAACCTCTCTACAAACTTGGGTCAACATTATAGGATCAACGAATACCCAACACTGTTATCCTGAACAAAGCAACCGAGAGTAAGATAGCTCTAACTATCCTTTTTTATAACTCATTTTCAATTGGAGCAGAGGCAAACTAAGGCTGTAGCAGTCATTAATAGGGGAGGGGGGTCATGCACCTTCAAGCACACAGGGATTCCTTAAACATGTGAGATGGGCTACACAGACCATGTCCCGCCTCTGTTAAGAGTGTACAGCTTTTATGTATCTTAGAACTAACTAAAAAACAGTAGGCTTGCTGACAGGTGTGAGAGGGAAGAGCCTATTCTATCAGTATCAGCCGTGGATCCTATTACTGCCATCTACTCATAAGGTGCTGTTTCTTGCTCTTTAAGATAGCAAGGGATTGACAACAATATATCTGTTATGATGACCAGATGCCAGCCACACAAAGAAATGAGGAGGGCTTAAGGAGTACATGCTCCTGGAAAGTGGTCACATTCATGCACAGATGAGAAACTGACTCAACAGCAAAGTTCACGTAAGAAATACTTAAGACAGAGGCCCATTACATAATTCCCTTGCATAAGATGTCCATAAACATGAATATGCCCGGGCAGAGGCAGCAATATACCGTAAGGCTTTCTGGCGGTGATAACGTTACTGGCAGTGACTGGCTGAACTGCCTCAGGTCACAAAGGGATGAGGGCGTTTTGGTCAACGTTGGCCCAGTTCACCTGCCCCAGCAAACCACAGCTAAATGGGGAGAATACATTCTCAAACAATTTCTCAGGTGGCACTCATTTATTGCCCCAGTCCTAACGTAATTTGGGCCATTGGAGGGGATGGGGAGAGTGATGCTCCTCCAGTCCTCCGCAAAAGGACGCATTTTGGCTCAGCTCTAGTTTATTCAAGGAATATCCAGCAGGTGTCACGGTCATCCACATTTTTAAAAAGGCCCTCCTGCCTGCACACTAGACAGGTGTGTGGTGTAGTGAACTCAGCTGTGAAGCTCACCTTGGGCCAGTTACTGCCTCTTGGGTTAACCTGCTTCACAGTGTTGTCATGGGGACTAAGTTGGGGGGTACCAGTACTCACCATGATCCTCTTCCCCAGGCATGACCAAACTTGGCCCTCCAGCTGTTTTGGGACTACAACTCCCATCATCCCTAGCTAACGGGACCAGTGGTCAGGAATGATGGGAACTGTAGTCCCAAAAAAGCTGACGAGCCAAGTTTGGCCATGCCTACTCTTCCCCCTCGTTTCTCTCTCTCTCTCTCTCTCTCTCTCTCTCTCTCTCTCTCTCTCTCCTCTGCCCCACTTTGCGTGCCCCTCTCCACTGGAGTGGAGGGCGGTAGTGCTAGAAACAGAGGCCCCTGTCTTCTCCCACTTCTCTGTCTCTCCTCCCCACAGACATGGAAAGAGCAAGTAGAGATGAAAGGAAAGCCAGCTCTTGCACTTGCCCAGCTGTTCACAGAGCAGTGAGGAAAGTGAGGCAGCGCCACAGCAACTTGCCCAGGGGGAGAAGAGTACATTGCGAGGCAGACGAGGGGGAGACTGAGAGCGGAAACCGCAGCCCCAAACAAGGGCCTCCTTTTCCTCGCCACAGCCACCACTCCTGCTTTTCACAATCCTCCTTTCAGCCACTGTTGCTTGCATGCTCTCCCAACCCTCCATTACCTTATCACAAGATTTGATGGGGTGGGGGGTGGTAAGTGCCAGTTCTATGTACAGTGGTACCTCTAGATGCGAATGAGACCTGTTCCAGAGCCCCGTTCGCATCCCGAAGCGAATGCAACCCGCGTCTGCGTGGGTCGCGATTTGCCGCTTCCGAGCATGACATCATTTTGAGCGTCTGCGCATACACAAGTGGCGAAACCCAGAAGTAATGTGCTCCGTTACTTCCAGGTCGCCACAGAGCGCAACACGAAAGTGCTTAACCTGAAGCACATTCAACCCGAGGTATGACTGTACTGTTTACTACTGCCAGAAAAACAGCAATGGGGAGAACCAGGTTCGCCACCTTGAGTTCCTTGGAGAAGAAGGTGGGATAGGAATGCAATCAGTTCCACTCAAGGCCATCCAGGGAACTTCCTGCTTGAACCCTGGTTTAACTTCCCAGTTCCAAATAGAAGAGAAGAAGAAGAGTTTGGATTTGATATCCCGCCTTTCACTCCCCCCTTCAGGAGTCTCAAAGCGGCTAACATTCTCCTTTCCCTTCCTCCCCCACAACAAACACTCTGTGAGGTGAGGGAGGCTGAGAGACTTCAAAGCAGTGTGACTGGCCCAAGGTCACCCAGGCAGCTGCATGTGGAGGAGCGGAGACGCAAACCCAGTTCACCAGATTACGAGTCCACTGCTCTTAACCACTACACCACACTGGCTCTCACCACTGGAGCACACCAGTTCTCTTGTGACAGTAGATGGCAGATCACTTACTTCAGTCACTTACTCAGGGCGAGCGTAGATATGCAGAGAAGCGGTGACAGGATAGGCAAATTGCTCTGTGTTTTCCAGCCTGGCACAGAAAGGAGGAAAACTAGCATCTCTGCTCCACCTGCAGCAGAGATACGTGAATTCCTCCTTTGCAAGTTAAAGTACACATCACTCACAGATCCTCTGCTACCGCCTTGTTGAAAAATTTCTTGCCTCTTCTTAGAATGGGGAAGACTTCCTTCCTGTCGTAACCACTGCGGCCCCAAGAGCAGCTGCAAGTATAACACCGAAATCTCTTTACATGTCAACGAGGCAGACACAAAAGCAGCTCTGATCATGCACGAGTCTCCTTCTGCTGATCCTCCCAAAAGTCAAAAACAAATTTATCTTTATGACTTAAAAACAGATAAAAGGGAGGGGCATGTGGGCTCGAAGCATTATAATTCACCATAACATCAAAATGGATGGAGGTATGGGAGGGGAAGAAAGAACCACTTTCGTCAGACTTTGGTCACACTAACCATGAGGCATCCAGAGATGAGAAGACAGGCAATCAGAAAACCACATTATTGCTTGTTTAATGTTTTTAACTGCCGCTGTGATTTCTGCTACTACGCAAACTGAGACTTACTGCAGGCCTTCCTGTGAGGCCTGCTACCTTCAGATTACCTGCAGGTGTAATGCTCTCAAGTTTCTCAGTTCCTTCCCACGTTACCTGGTGGACAGAGGATGGGTAATAATAATTCTTCCCTTACCAGTTTGGTCCCCAAGAGCTCAATGTGGCAAGTCACATTATGATCCCCAACTTATTCTTAATTATATTCTTATTCTTAATTATATCTGCACACCGCCCATCCAACCAAGTTCACTGGGCTGTTCACACAAACAATAAAGTTAAGTGATTCAGAAAAAAATATGATTCAGAACCAAAATAAAATACAACTTAAAAT
This sequence comes from Podarcis gaigeae, assembly GCF_964106915.1. NCBI lineage: Eukaryota > Metazoa > Chordata > Lepidosauria > Squamata > Lacertidae > Podarcis > Podarcis gaigeae. Next base: position 4,973,247 of record NC_139687.1, on the reverse strand, counting down.
AAGCATAAAACCCAGCCATGAAAACTATCTACACCACCTGAAACCACAAAAGCCAGCAAGGGGGAACTTGGTGCAAGAAATGAGGCACCTGGTGGATTGCTATTCAAAGGCCTGGGAGGACAGGAAGGTGCTCATCCAGCCGCAGAAGGACAATAGTGTGGGTGGCCCAGAGATTGACACCAGCGAGTCTCTCTCCCTCTGGGTGCTGTGACTGGAACAGGAAGACTTCCTGAAGCCCACACACATGGCCAAGACCTATAAGTTGAACCCAACTTGCAGATGGCCAAAGCTGACATTTCCCACAAAACAAGCCTGGGAAGGCTGTGGAGTCATTGCCAAGTTCCCTGGAGAGACTCTTAATCATTTATTTCAAAAACATGTGAATAAGCCACAAAATTGGAAGTCAACCACGCATACAACGCCTCTCTTAATAAACATGACAAAGATGTAGACTTAAACTTTAGACGCACACAGTCATTTTAAACTCTGCATGTGGTAGATTTGAAATAGATATATATGTGCTTGAACTGTTTTTGCCTGCCACCGCGGCCTTGTCCAGCTCCGAGCTTTTATCTTCACAGTAGCTGTCTTACTTTGTGCCGCGTCATATGTGATCTAGATCTAGTATACATATATATATATGTAGATATATCCCCTCTCTCTTTAAAAAGAAGAAGAAGAATGCAGACAGTGTCACTGCTGTGGTGAACTCTCTCCCCCTTGCACTCAGTTGTCTCACATGCTAATACACTGCCATCTTTCAAAGGGAGTACTGTGAAATGGGAAGGCTGTCATACAGAGTGAATGGTACTGCGGGGAAATCGGAGACGTGTAGAGAAAACTAATTAAGTAATTTCTCCCCATTGTTCCTTGTTCTCTGCAAGCCTCCCTCAGACCACAACTCCAGTGTAGACTTTGATTGACTTACGCCTGATGCGCGCTGCCTTTTGTGCCTGCATAACTATGGGGGCTAGTTTGCCAAAAATGCTTAGAGTGGCGCAAGGAAGCGCACAGGCCCAAAATCAATAAATAGAAGGTTTTATTTCTCTCTTGACCACCCACCCACCATGCTGCTTATCTCCATGGCATTCTCATGAACACAGAATGGGGTGGGAAAAGAGCGCTTTCAGGTACAGAGAAAGGGGTGGGTCTTCTTCCGCATCCGTCCAATCGCTCTCCTACTTTCTCCTGTTCTTCTAGGTTCCCTCATCCCCTGTACAATGCATGTGGCTCTCTCTCCTGCACCCACTATCTATCCCCCTTTTCTCTTTCCCTCCCCCTCCTCTCCATTTACTCTATCCTTACCCACAACTTATTTCACCAGCAGTAGCACTATGAAACATCGGGAAGGTGCAAATCGCAGCGTAAGAGTAATGAAAGGTGAAGGCCACAGCATCCCTGCTACAGCGACAGCCATGCCTCAAATGGCTTTGATACATTGAATGGGAGCATGCAAGCGCAGCTGCATCTTTCTCACTGGATCTCAGTGGGCAATGAGACTCATCAGCTGCCAGATCTTGCACTGCTGATTACAAATACTTGAGGAGCAAGTCGTCCTCCATCAGTTCGCCAGAAACTGGGGTTGTGGGTAGGCAGGGAGGTAATGCATCTTAAGCACATTGTCTCTCCCCCCTCACAGAAATCCTAAAGTTCTTTGGTCACTCCTGTGAGATTAGGATCCTCCCATTTGTCTGAGACTCCCCCCCCCATTTCCCCCTGTTTGGTGTCTGCATCCATTTCCACATTCACAATTTCCTAACTTTGGGCTCTGCTTTTTTTCTGCTAGGCCAGTTCCTAGCCAAGCTTCTTCCAACTGGCCGGTTCTGGCATGGCTGTTAAGCACAGAGGAAAAACCACTTGGCCCTAATACCGGCTCACAGAAGCCTTTGGGGGCATTTAGAAATAGCATGTTAAATTGCTACCTATGTGCCAATCATGTAGAGCTTGTGTGCAACAAAAAAGTAACATTTGAGAAACAGGTTGAAAATTATTACTATTTGCCAACCTATAAATTGCTGCCTTGGGCCACAGATTTCTCACTTGTGCTATTCAGTGTCCATTCTGACAGTGTCTTCTGGTCTGCATTTCACACTTGTAGAAACCTGCCATGGCTTAGTTAGAGAACCACCAGGGATTAGCAATTCCCCACTGGCCCCCACCCCTGCAGTCACATCCCATGCTAGCCTCCTCCCCAGTTGCCATCCACAAGTTGGGTGTGTGTCTGCAGTAAGGAAGCACAAAGCCCACCCCCCCCCTGCAGCAATTGTTAATTACAAGACAGCTGTGTCAGGTAAAGGCTGATGGCGCAAGGACCAAATCACCACCCCAGTGAGTTAACAAGGCCCATTTTGTCTTTTATCATGACTAATAAGGCATAAATATATAATTACATTGCACTAAACATAATTCACATATGCAAACACACAAAGAGACAATGCACTTAAGTACCTGGGAACACTGTGATCTGCACAGAATCACTTATTGCAGAAAAGTCCTACACATACTACTTTAATTGTAGAGATAAAGCAAACACTGCTTTTCACTCATAGTCAAAATATTCATTTACTTGAATAAAAACTCCTAATTTATCAAAGATCTCTGCCAATATTTGTTTCAGATCTTGTTTTAAGCTTGAATAGTATCACTTAACACTCCTACTCCTCACATCAACCTAGACTCCTCCATCCTTGTTATTTCAACTGATGGGTTATTTTTATCTTTTCATTCACAACCGTCAAACTACAATATTCTTCCCTGATCAGATTCTCCTTTCTTGCCAAACCATTCCCTCAAGTGCTTTTCTCCACACTTTCTAAATCCAGTTGCAATTTCTATGTTTTTTTGAACTAGAATACAGTAAAAACAAGAATACCCCATGATTGTGTTCTCAGGTATTTTGCTGGCTACAGAAGTAGTTCCTCAAAGGATTAATACATGAGATGAGAACAATCATCATCATTGGAACTAGAATTCTACTATGCATGTTGAAATATTTTTTCTGTGGCCAACAAGAAACTACATTTTAAAAAAACAAACACAGAAGCAGCAAAGTCTCAAGCCAGGACTCAAAAGTAGCACTGACTTACAATACTTAATGTACTCAATGCATTTCAACATATAGGGTTGGGTTCAAAAGATCCTATCTCAATTTAATAAACCAAGATATGCTAGAGTCTTTTGCCAACACGCACAATATGTTCTCTCCTCATCTATATGAAATGAGAAGTCTCCACCGAACCATTTCAAGCAAACTTGGAAACTATGGTTAGCCAGGATCTTAAATCATAGTTTGAATGATTTTTTAAGACAGTGGACCTCCAGATGTTGTTGGACTACAACTCTCATCAACCGCAGCCAGTGTGGCCAATGGCAAGTGGCGATGGGAGTCCAGCAACATCTGTGGCATCAAGGTTCCCCTTGGTTTACGACCCTAACTGGAGACTTATTTCATTCAAGTACACATGAAGGAAGAAGAGAAGGGACTACATGCAAAGCAAAATGACTTGTGCACAAGTTGAAATATGGTAATCTGAACATAGCCGTTGTCTTTCACCGGAGGCAAAGAGATTGCAACTTGTTTTATGCTTGAATGGGGCTGAGCAAACTGCTGTGGTTACTGACTGGCCTACGTCTACAGGGAATGCAAGATGCTTCTGGTGAAGATTTCATGTTTGAACATTAAGCCATGCAAATAAATTTCACTGTTGAGCTTTGCAGTTTTTTTATTTTTTGGTGTTGCTCCTCTCTTCTTCTGTGCTGAAACTACACCTTCAGTCACTTCTTAGCTAAACTCTCTTTTCCTACAATGTTAAGACACCGTCTCCTCACCAGTATAAAAAAGATACTTCCAATGAAGAAAAGCAATTAAGCCAAACAAACTGGGCTTCAGAAAGCTGCATTAAGTGGGGCTCATTTAAGTTCCAAAAGGTTGCTAATTCGTAGGAACACAGGAACCTGCCTTATGCCAAATCAGGCTCCAAGGCCCAGCACAGAACACACCCACTAGGAATGGCTTTCCAGGATTTCAGACAGGAGTCTCCCCCCGCCCTACCTGGGCATGCCAAGGAATGAACCTGGCACCTTCTGCATGCAAAGCACATCATGCTCTACCACTACGCCATGGCCCTTCCCTAATAGACGCAAGCTGTGACAAGTCTGGCCACTAAATAAATATTTTTACAGACTTCCTTTCATCTAGCATCAGGATTTCACACAATAGTACCGTTACGGGAGAAACTGCACTCGCTGAACTTCTCACCTGAAAAAAGGAAGAAGAGGAGGAAGAACTGAAGCACGGCTGAAGGCCAAGTGTCATCAAACTGAGTGGCTCAGACTCTCGGTGATGACATTAATCTTCTGTGGCCCATTTTATCTGTGCAACACAAAAACACTGACAAGGCCCAGTGGCCTTCAGCTCTATCTGCTCTCCCCTCAATAGGTAGCAATCACAACTCATAACACCCCCCAATTGCACTTCTATCATCAACACACAGCCTCAACCTATAGCTGGTGGATTTTTTTTTTATTACTCTTTTTTTCATTCTATTTCACCATCCCTCTGCAGTATTAAATTTCCACACAGCTTTTTTCTGTCAGTGCCTACAAGTACCAAAATGTTTTATTAAGTCTTTGCAGAGAGCATATGCTGCTCTTGTTGTATTTTGATTTGTTGATTCTGGGTCCAAACTCTGAAAAGGCAAGGGGAAACGGGTCCCTCAGCTTTCAGAAATGCTTTTCTAAGACAGTAAATCTGCATCCCTGGCCTGAGGATGCAATTGAAAGCACAGTTGATGGATTAACCACAGCATTACCATATGCCTTATTTACTGTTTCTATACTGGTGATGCTAGAGGCCAGTAGTGGGTTAGTGGCTTCTCATCATCTAGTTAGCCTTTCATTTTTGTTCAATACCTTCCTAAATAAAGTGGCAAGGGGAATTGCAAGCTAAAATGAATATGGGGATTTGGAGACTCAGGCATACAAGTTGAAAAGAGAAACATACCACCAAGGAGAACATTTCTCTAGAAGGTTGCAGTAAAGCTTATGGCACACAGGGATGCATTGCACACAGTAATACGTGGGGGGTCGGTGGGGTGGAGGCTCTGGCCTAACAGCCACAAAGAGAACTGGCATGTGTGATATTCTACACTGCACACCCCAAGAGGAAACAGAACAGTCATGGTATAAAAAGCCAAGGAGAATGTATGTTGGCCCATCATGCTACCCCAGAAGGCAAGTGTGGAAACCGTAGAGAGTTAAGTAATAAGAATGCAGTCGTGCAGTTGAATAAATTATCTAGTTTGATTGAGTTAAGGCGCCAAGCTTTTTCACACTTACCTGTGAGTAAGTTCCATTTAAACATACATGCATAAATCTGTATGAGGAGCAAGCCTGCGTACTGATTCTTGCAGTGCTATTTTTCTAGAAAAAGAGGTGCCAGAACTCACCATGAACTTCTCCCTCATTCTCTTAGAATGGCATTGGCGCCCACCTGACAGGTGCCAGTACCCACATGAGAGGTGGTGGAACTGAGTTCCGGTGAGTTCCAGCTGAAAAAAAGCCCTGCATAGTTGTATAATATAGTGGCAGTCTTTTATCATCCTTCTAAGAAGGGCTCAATTCTTCAGTGCAAAAGCAGGCATTGAAAGCATTTTGAGATGGTTATTATCAAGTGTATTCACTGGAGAGGAAATACTTCTTACCCTTGTTCCTATTTATTTATTTAAAACTATTCAGGCACCACCCATTATTTGAAAACAGTAAGGCAGTTTACAGCCAACTAAAATAGAAGTTCATTAACAACAGTGCATTGAAAACAAGAGCAATAAATACAGTCACATACATAATTAACTAAAATGCAACAAGGCATACTAATGAGCTCCAAGGCCTGAGTCAAGAAGTTGGTTTTCAACAAGTGCTGCAAACACATCACTGCCCTAAACCTGGCCCAGTAGCCAGCTGGCAGCCAATGCAATTCTTTTAAAAGCAGTGTTTCATGCTTGCTGTAAATGGCTGCACTTAGCAACCCAGCCATGGCATCCTACTCTAGCTGCAGCCTCCAGGGCTTTATAAAGCACTAATGCATGAGTTGCAAGGCTATTGCAATACAGGCATGGTGAGAGCTACCACATCTAAAGCTGGTGAAAGGTGTTCCGAGTCACTTCAGCCCCCAGTGGTGACTTTGAAATGAAAATCACTTGTTCCTTCAACCCTGTCTAGAACAAGCAAATTACCCAATTCTCAGACCCAGGAACCCACCACCACCCACAAGGTCTTTGTCTTAACAGGATCCAACCTCATTCAGTTCACCACTGCGCCAAACCTAAGAACAGCCTGGCCCAGAATTTACATGAGCACTCCTGACACAGACGACACCAAACTGCATTTTTGGTTACATCAGCATACTTCCAAATTTTCATGTATGGAGAAAACCTGATTGCAACAAGTCAAAGAACCCAAAATGAAACTATCTATCTATCTATCCATCCATCCATCCATCTATCTATCTATCTATCTATCTATCTATCTAAAAGCTTCTGACCTTGACAATCAAGTTCAGTGATTACTACAGCCCAGGATGCGGGTAGCCAAGCCCAGCTGACCAGGTCCAACTCAACCTTGCCTTTGGTATAAAGCAGGAAGGGAGAACACAAGTTCAGGAAATGTGGCCTCAAAAGGAGAAGCATCACCAAAATCAGAACTAGTATCTCTATGGGTTTTTTAAACCTGCAATAAAATCCCTATTTAGAAAAAAAAACTTACATGAGAACTTCTTTTGTGGTATGTAAGCATGGGGTGTATTCACACATCAGGTAACCACAGACAAGGAGAGGCTTTTGAGCGAATATAGATACACAAAACACACTCAGAGTATTCATGCCTTCAGTGCTAAAGCAACTACTGAAAACAAGAATGAAATGAAGGAAGGAAGGAAGGCTCCATTTTGTTCATCATCAGAGCCCTTCAGACTAACACACAATCACCATAGGGGACCTTGAAACGAATCAAGTATTTCCAAACTCATGTCAGAAATGATTTTAGAACCTGAAAAGACTTCATTTTAGCAGGCAACACTTTCATGATTTTGAGTTATTTATTTCATCTATTTTTATCCATCCTAGGATCTCAAGGCGGCCTACAAATTAATAAAAATGCTAGAAACCTAACAGACAAACAAGAACAAATAAGAAACATGCCTAAAATAAATTAAAGAACCATCATAGAAACCATCTTCTGGGACCAACTCAATGCTTTCCAAACAATAAACACTAATGCCAGAAGCAACTTGGAAAGGCCTGGTAGGTGCCAAAATGTCCTGGGGTTGTGGGTGGCACTGTGGTCCAAACCACTGAACCTCTTGAACTTACCAATCGGAAAGAGCTCCCGTGGCTCTGTACCAGCTCCAACCTAGCAGTTCAAAAGCATACCAATGCGAGTAGATAAATAGGTACAGTGGTACCTCAGCTTACGTATGCTTCAGGTTACAGACTCCGCCAACCCAGAAATAGTACCTCAGGTTAAGAACTTTGCTTCAGGATGAGAACAGAAATTGTGCTCCTGCAACACGGCAGCAGCAGGAGGCCCCATTAGCTAAGGTGGTACCTCAAGTTAAGAACAGTTTCAGGTTAAGAACGGACCTCCAGAACAAATTAAGTACTTAACCCGAGATACCACTGTACTGCTGTGGCAGGAAGATAAACTATGTTTCCATGCACTCTGGCGCTCGTTACAGTGTCCCGTTGCACCACAAGCGGTTTGGTCATGCTGGCCACATGACCCGGAAATCTCTCTGCAAACGCCAGATGAGCAAGATGAGCACTGCAACCCCATAATCACCTTTGACTGGACTTAACGGTCCAGAGATCCTTAATCCTTATCTCCTAGGGGAGATTCCACAACTGGGGCACCACAAACCAATCAGATAATGACCAAAGATGCACAACTTGGGAACACATGAGCAGTCAAATGGAAGCCTGAGAAAGTGCCTGGTTAACCTCCCCAGATTTTATCTACCACAGTCTACAATTCAGATCACATCTGGCTACTTTTGCATTATCAAGATGAGTATTGTTAGTCATATTCTACCTACTTCCTAAAATCTCTCAAAATGTCAGAACAGAAATGTAACTTTAGATATGGCTATGAGGAACAATCATGGACTCCAAGGGTCATCTAGTCCAGCCCCCTGCAATTCAGGAATCTCAGCTAAAGCATCCATGACAGGTGGCCATCCAGCCTCTGCTTAAAAACCTCCAAGGAAGGAGAGTCCACCATCTCTATTGAGAGTCTGTTCCACTGTTGAACAGCTCTTAATGCCAGAAGCTTTTTCTGAATGTTTAGTCAGAATCTCCTTATAACTTGAAGCTATTGGTCTGAGTCCTCCCCTCCAGAGCAGAATAAAACAAGCATGCTCCCTCTTCCATGTGACAGTCCTTAAGATATTTAAATATGGCTATCATATCTCCACTCAATCTCCTCTTTTCCACGCAAAACATACCCAATCTCCTTCAAGTGCTCCTCATAAGGCTTAATTTCTAGTCTTTTACCATTAACAGAGCCAAAAACTGAAAGCAGTCCAGGCTATAAATATTTGAATTATCAAGTGAATGATAAGCTGAAGATGTTCCAAAATAGTTTAAGTTAGTAGGAATAAATGTGTAAATATTTGGAGTCTATAAAGGAAAACAAAGTAAACTTCCTACATTTATTTTTAGTGATACATCAAACCCCACACAAAAGGACTATGAAAGGACAACTTGAGTTTGGGTTGAAGTCAAGCACATTCTAATTTGTACCAGACTAATTGAAATGAATGACCATGACATTTGCAAAGCTAAGCAGGGTCCAGTATGGTTTCCTGTTGGATGGGAGACTAGTGTGTGCATTGCAGCTGGTTGGATTAAAATTCAGTGTTTCCCAACCTTGTGCCTCCAGATGTTTTTGGCCTACAACTCCCATCATCCCTGACCACTGGTCTTGCTAGCTAGGGATGATGGGAGTTGTAGGCCAAAAACATCTGGAGGCACAAGGTTGGGAAACACTGGATTAAATGACCCTCAGAGTTCCTTCCAGTTCCAGATTTCTATGGTTCTATAAGCTAAAAGAGGGAAATGTACACATGAATACTTTCAAAAAACAAAAATTTCCTGATCACTGAGTTAAATAGCATGCAGTATGTTTTCTTCATCAAAAATTTCACAGGAACTGCTGAAGGACAGATAAATCTGTACTGTGATCCACAAATCCCTAATTGGCCACCCTGCTCTGGAATATGACCAGCTGCTCTGGCGAAACCACTCTGGATATTAACCTGGAGGACTCCAGCCCACATGTCTGCAAAGGAAATCAGAGAAAGAAAAAAGTAGGGAGAGGGCCTTAACTGTTCAGAAATATTAGAAGAGAGTCTATTTTCTTTTTCTTGGTTAAAAATCACAACATAGGACACCAGGTAAACAAAAAACAAAATGATTCTTAATATGGCTTTTCTAGCTGTTGATTATAAATGTAGCATCCAAATCCAAAGACTTGCTACACAGTAGAATAAATGTTTAGAAGAATGAATGGTGGTCACCAATTGTTGCAACAGTGCAATATAGTAATATGATATTATGCCAGCCTCATGGGCTGTTACTCACAGGCTGCAACGCTGGCATAAATATTTAGGTCTTAACTTCAATGGACTGACAATTGGTCCAGTGTTTACACTCTTCAATTAAGAGGAATATTAGAGGCTTTGTTGATTAGAGGCTCACCATTACAAGCTGACCTATGTTTGCCAATTAGCATCAGACCTGCTGAGATCAGTTCTGCTTTGTAGTGCAAAAAAAAGCATGGAATAAATGGCATTCACTACACGTCACTGACATCAAATTTTTCAGAGAGCCAATAGCCTGACTTTCTCCCAACGTGTAGCCAAACACTTTCTGAAGCAAATGGTGCGCTCAGAACTATTAAGTTCCAAATGGGCACTGAGCTCATATAGTCACACAAACTCGTCTCTCTTACTTTTCAAGTATGGAGTTTAATTGCACCAGAATAATTAGAAGAAATCAAACTCAAACAGCCCTAATATTTCTATTTATGAATACGCAGCAATTAATAAGAACATAGGTAAACATGATGGAAAACTCACTCGTATCATCAAGAACATCCCAGACTGTACATAGCCATCACGTTTGACAGAGGCAAACATCATATTGCTGTTTCAAGGTGTGCTGCTGTTCATACTCTGTGTGTTTACTATGGAAAATGCCTTGCGTGCAGCCTAAAAAGTAGCATGAGCCAACTTTTTACCAAATGGGCCCAATTGCTACTGGTACGCTGCTGCTGCCACATCAGTTTTTCTCCCTCACGGTATGTGAAGTGCGGATAAAAGAGCTAAATCTTTAGACATCTGGATTGTGGATGTTTAAGGATGTGGCCATGTTAACCCATGTCATATGTTTTTGCTTTGCAAAATGTCAGGGTAACTGAATCAAGGCAAAATAGGTATCCCATTCGCCATGCATACCTGTGGGGCAATGGAACGTTGTATAAGCAGTCTTTTTTAACTATTATTTATTTATTATTTCTCAAATATATGAAAATCTAATTATACAAATGATTCTGTTCTTTCCAGGCAGTGCAGGTAAATGAGGCTTATGCTAAACTGAGTGATACAGCGCGGAAATTAGTGCCTTTCAAAAAAGTGGGGGGAGGGGGAGAACAAATTGGTATTTAGAGCATATCAGCCTCAATGCAGCTATCCCAAGAGTAACTGATCCCTTTCCTGCTACAGCAATGAAAGATACTATGGAACTACTAAGGCCTCTGCAACTGAGGTCCTGCAACAGCAAACCTCATTTTATTAAAGACGTACATTTTATTTTAAATTTGGAACAATACAACTTCATAAAAAAAACCAAATAAGAATATCCCATTCTCAAATTCTCTGCTCCTGTTCCCAAGTGTATGGGCTCTGTTTACAAGAATCTCCTCCTGCTGACAAACCCTTGCTTCCCCCATCCTCCCATGTCCAAAGAGCTATGGCCATAGGAGGGCTCTGTGATCCAAATGTCACAGATAGGAAGGTGTGGTCCAAAATGCGCTATTTTGGCTTAATCAGTTTCACAATACATGCTTAATAATCTTAAACTAGGACGCATGAAGTCTGGCCTTCATACTGATTTGTCAACCCATTTTATATTTTAAAACTTGATGGAAAATCTCAAGGTTAGAATTCAAGGTTAGAAAAATCACACGGTTAGAACCTTAACACTGTGAGACACCACAATCTTTTACATTTTCACTTCTAGTGTATCTGATGTTAAACCTCCCAGTTCTTCTGCCAGCTCCTACTACATTGCTGGTATCTCAATCAAATCTTTCCTACTGTCTATAAATGGAGAGAAAACTCAAGAGGTGCAATTCTAGTGGGTTCCCCAGCTTTCCTCCAGAATAGCGGGCAGCATCTCTCCAGCTACGGATCAATATAGTACACATACATTGTGCAACCTTGTGCAATCCAAAAACATTTCAGGTAATCAGAAAGATAAACAGAGAGAAATGTCATTTAAACAGTTACACTCCTTTTCCTTAATTTCCACAGATCACAGAGTTGTGTGTTCAGAATGTAAAGAGAGATACGCTCATCCCAACAGAGAGGATCCTTGATCACGTGCGAGTTCTGTCCCAATCTGAACACCGAGCTGTTCTCAACACTTAAGTGAATAAGGAAGCCTGTACAGAGTATAAGTGGAGGCAGCTACTACTTGCAAGAAGAGGCTGCAAACCAACAAACAGCAGCTGCTTCGCTCACCTGCTCAGGTAGACACACTCTGCCACTCAGGACAACAGGCCACCAAGAATGGCTGGGAACAGCTCCAGTTTGCTTGTCAGACAGACACACAGAATGTGGTGGCAGATCTCTCTTTTGTCCCCTCTAGGAAAAAGAGGGAAATGTGCATACCTGAGGATGGGGTGGTGAGCAGCCCTGATCTGGTACCGAGACAATAACTGGCAATAACAGGGGTTGACGTGAGCCCTCCTTTAAGTCAGAGACCTCAGCAACCCACTGACCCTTCATTACATTAGAGAATATACCAGCAGCTCTCAACAATATGAGCATTCTGTGGCCCCAGAGATGAAAAACAGTCAAAATCCAGCTCTAAATTAAACAAATGGATTTCCATCTTTGGTCTTTTACCAAAGTAATTTACTGAAGCTCCAGCAGTAAGCAGGCTCAAGGCTAGGATGTCATACGAACCATATATCAACCCAGTCGGCAATAAATCCGCTCCTCCCCTCCAAGCTCTATGCTACTTTCTTAAATAGCTCACTATAAAGCCCCAACCTAATTAAAAACAGCTTCCTCTGCAAGAGCTGCCTTGATTTCACTTATTTACACATTAACTGCAGCCTCTGTTTGGCCAATCCAGCCTTATTCCCTGTACTATGCGGGGCCTTTTATCTGCCCTGGACAGCATTTTCTCCAGCAGATGAAGTAGATGCCGATTGATTTGCTGTCGAGCATGGTAAATTAATAGCAACAAATTGCTGAGGGCCCCATCTCACTGCACCACCATGCTTCGGCAGTTTTGCTTTATTTGCTCCATGATGGGCAGCAGTCAGGCCTCTTCAAGTCAATTTCTTCTTAACAACCTGCAATACTTTTCAATGGTGAAAATAGAGCTGTTCCTTGTAAGTCAGAAATCAATATCCTATTGCCCTTAGAAAATGCTAAACAAGCAGTATTGGCAATCCACTTGGTACCAGAGGGTATCAGATATAATGCAAATCCATACCGCTTCCCTCCTTGTAGTTATTACAGTTTGCTAAAAGGTTCCTAATGCCATTTATCATCATTTACCATCGACTACTGCAGCTACGATTATGATATCCTATCAGCTGGCCAGAGCCCTTTCATTTCTACTCAATTAATATTTTAGAAGCACTCAAATGGTTGTTGCCTAAGACTTGTAATAAAATTTACATGGATTACAATGTAAGGGAGGAAGGAAAGGGGGGAGTACAGTGATGGTTCTGAAAACGCACGCACGAAAACAAATCATGCCATTCATGTCCCTGTGTCCAGCTCCAAGGTCTGATCTCCTGAAAATATCCATAGGAAAAGGAGTCAGTTTATCTGAGAATGCTTTCAACTAGGAAGAGCTTTGCTGAAAAACAAAAGGGCCACTGTAATCTCAACTCAGAAAAAACACATGCAGAGAATGATATTTGCCTCCTATTTAACTTCCCACTGGTACTATTCATAACTGTCTTATCTGCAGCCAAGGGCTAATTCTTATTTTAATAGTGAATATTGGAGTAAAAGCACTTCAATTCCCGATTGACTAAAACGATGAGATCATTATACCCTATCATTATCAACTAATTAAAATAACAAAAATACAATCCAAAGAGTCAGAGAAATAGCACATCCATATGTTTTTGAATTTATGTAGAAGTGCTAGTGTGTGTATGTGCTTTTAAGAAGGTTTGGCCCATTAAAAAATCCAAACATTTTTCAGGACACTAATGCTGTTAACAACACAATTGCATGCATGCTTGATTGGAAATAAATCCTACTGAATACAAGGCATTTTCTTCTTAGTAATATTCAGGACCATAGCTTTATCAATAGCATCATACCATAGAGAGCAATGCTTACATTTTTTTTCACATCCCAAGGCAAAACCAAAAGGGGGGCGAACACCACATTTTAATCTGGCATCTCCCAACACACTTACCCTACTCTCTTGATTTTAGCAGAGATTGCAAAACAACAAACAACAACAATTCTGTGCCACACACCAGGGTTGTTGGTGTTGGGTGTCTGTTTTTTAATAAACCTAAATAATTCAGAAAACTAATTCTATCAGTCTAATGCTATTTACTCAGTTACCAAAATCTAAATTAATTATGTTCTCAAACATAATTGTTAAAAATTGGCAACATTATGCAGGCTTAATTAAGATTAAATCCAATTTGCTAAATGTACTTTAATTGGTACTAATTACATTAGCTTTCCTTTCAGAATGACAAATTCCCCATAGGTTTCACTTTAATAGTCTTCTATCAAAATCAACACAGGATGACTGATGATCAGCCTTGCGAAAGGGGAGGAGAAAGAAGGGGGGGGACCCTGCCACATCCTCTTCGCCCCCACCCTCAAGGCACACACACAGCGCCAGCCAGCTATGTGCATTTATCCTTTTATCAATTTGCTAAATCACAGAGTCATGACTCCATCACAGCCATCATTTTCTGTTCCAATGAAAAAATTCTCTAAAAATAAATACTTGGTGGCTGGGAGCAACCAAGAAGAACAGACGTTTTAACAGAAAAATACACAAAGGTTTCAAATACCAGGGCCACCAATTACTAGGGTACTTCCAGGGACTCCAGGGAGCCCTACTTTTGAACCCGCCGAGACACAAATCTAATAAGCGAATAAGCCTAACCTGATCTTGAGAACTAGGCCCAATTATGCCGCAGGGCAACTTCGCTCCATTATTGCCTGCTTTCCATTACAAGGGCATCCAGCAACTACATCTGGAAAAGGAGCTAGGAGAAACCAAGGCTGTCTGCCTAGGAAAACAAATAAAGATAGATAGGCCTCTGTGCTTTTTTCTTTGGGGCGGGGGGAGAAATGGAGGAGGGGCAGGAATAAAGGAAATATAATAAGTAGGTGGCTTGCAGAGCTGTCTGTATTCCATAATGTGATAAACTGCCCTCAGGATTTTTGTGTGATTGAATATAAGAGCAAAACCCACAAATAATCCCCAAAGCAGATCACTCTGCCTCAACTGGGTAAAATTTGGGCGGTGGGGGAGGGCAGGACAAAGAGGCGGAGGTCTGAAGGCTTTGTCCCCTTTGAAGAAGGTGGCTTTAAGCAAGGGAGGCTTTCAATATTTCCATGATCTCAGATGGGGAACTATACTGGACGGGGTTGTAGGCGGGTGGGGAAATGCTATGATCCACATTACCAAGCCCACATATTACACTGCAGAGGAACAGAGATAAGACAATAAGATTCTTCAGAATGATAATTCTGCAAAGAACTTTCTTTGTTGCATTTCATTAGAGTCAGCAGCATGTGATAAAAAGTATTAAAAGAAGTGTTTTCTGCAAAGGTGGAGTGTTGACACTACTAATCTGAACAGAAATGACAGCGATGGAAAAATGATACTCTAATTAAACTCAATCCTTCAAGATCAGCACATTTTCAAATTAAATATAAAATTTACTCAGAGCACCCTGATGCAAGCAGTTTTCAATGTGAAATATTTGAAATAAAATTAAAGCCCACTTTTCTTTGTTTTAAACTGAGGCGGTGCAATTACAGACTTTATATCTAGACTTTTCCACCTTCTAGGTTCCCCATGCCCAGAAGAAGAAGAAAAAAATTACATACATATATTAAATTATTCTCAATGTGTTCCTGAACAAACGGCTAATGGCCCTTTCGGTACACATACCAGAAACCACATAAGCTAATCCATGAGGATTTTGGTTACCAATTTTGTTTAGATACAAAAATACTCTATTGTCCTTAAAAAAGGTAGATGGATGAGTTTTTATATCAAATTCAAGACATAACAAAGTTTTTCCGACTTCAAAAGGTTTGGAACAATTCCTCGCGATGGACGCTAACAATTCTTCCCAATAGCTCACAGCACTAATTAATTTTAATATTAACCATTAATCCTATGGATACTTGCACATGTCCTCAACATCTGAATTGGCGCAATTAAAATGAACTGAATTGCAGGCAAAACCTGTTATGCCACAGAATAGGAAATTTAAGCTAGTAGACACTAGACAGTGTGTTACTATTATGCCCAGTTTAGCAGGTTGACTATTGCGACAAACCCGTAGAAGTGTAAATACAGGAACAAACTACGAAGCCGTTACCAAAATTCTGAAGTCAAATTTTCTCACATACTGTACAGAATTCAACACTTGATCAGAATTATGCTGCAGTGCTATAGGATTTCCATTACCACCTTGCCATAACTTTCAGCAATACACAATTCTAAAAAAACTTTGTTTAATCACACTTCTTCACCAGGAAAGGTTAGCCTCATTCAG
This sequence comes from Podarcis gaigeae, assembly GCF_964106915.1. Classification (NCBI taxonomy): domain Eukaryota; kingdom Metazoa; phylum Chordata; class Lepidosauria; order Squamata; family Lacertidae; genus Podarcis; species Podarcis gaigeae. The sequence goes on along the minus strand of NC_139687.1, from coordinate 4,957,176 downwards.
TGACTTACCTAAAAACAAAAATTAACCTACCAGTAGTAGCCTAACTGCTGGTGTCTACAACCAGGGCGGCACCTCAGTATAAGCTCATCTGCCATGGAGTGTTTAGCACTGAAGCGCAGGATTTCCTGAGGTGGTCCACATAAAAGGACCCAGAGGCATGCTTTCTCATTCCGCATCAACTTCCTTTTTTCATTCTACAGATCTCAAGAAGTTCACCAACTTACACATCCAACAACTTTAAAAGACAACTGGCCCCTTCACCATACACAGACTGGTCTCAGGTCCACTGCCCATCAGCTCATCTACAAGGCAGTAGGCTTCAACTCAGACAGCTCAAACCTAAAATTCTGATTTTGTCATCAACAGGCAACAACTGGACTACTTGCAGGCAGAGATTATTCACACAACTGTTACCAAATCCAACAGCATTTATCCAACACAAATCCAACGCAGGGAATGTTCACAAAATATTAAGACCACCTACACCTGCCTGCATAGGCTCTTATGGCACGTTCAAAGAATCACAGTTTGTCCCGGTGAGCAAAAAAAATATCAAAGTCTTGTCTACAATTGAATGAAAGAAGTGCTGTAGTTTAAGTGGATTAAAAATTGGAAAAAACTGTAACTTTACAAAAAGAAGGAATGTGTTGCCTACCTGTTTATGCATTTCTATGTTCAACCCGTAGGACATTTCATAATACTAAGAAGAAAGAAAAAAATGAACTCATTTTAGAATATGTAATCATACAAACACACACAATTTGCAATCTTTTGAAAGCATATGCAGCATAATGTAACTAAGCTGAATCTCCTCAAATCATACACATTCCTAATTTGTGTTAGTCTGCTTTTAATTCTACATTTGTTTAAACTACCACTCAAAAAAAGGAGGGGGTGAAGGAAATCACACACATGCATACCAGAAAGGAAAAATGACAAATACAATTATTAAAGATCAGACAGAGCTCAAGTATACATTTTGTTCCACAGCACCAATTTAAGATGGTAAAATGTTGGAAATGCTAGAAAGCAGACAGGGTCATAAATCAGCAATGTAGAGGAGACTTTTCCTTCGATATTTTAAATTAAAAACATGAAATGACTACAAGCAAATATAGGCTTTGCAAAGAAATAAAACAGCAGAGCGTTTCAGATTCAAAGCAGACACACAATTGTGTGTGTGGTTAAAAAAAGAAAAGGAAAACCCTGCGTTCCTGTATTGCAGGATAGCTCGGCTTCGCCAGTTAGTACCATATGCACAAGCAACACCAGAACATGTGAAGGCCAGAATAGAAGCTTTGATGGATAGCTTTTGCTCTGGCTAGAAGGCGGCATATCTCAAGGTTACTGTCCTCCTTAAAACAGTCACTCCATCACATAAAGAAAGCAATTATTTCCTCATATAAACAGATGAGCAGATAGAAAACAGCTCTTTGGGTGTCATCACAATCCATCAGAAAATTAGGTGTTTAGAGACTTCATCATATGCCAATCATTGCTGCAGGGAGTCCACAAATACATACTGGGGAGGGGAGAGGTCCTTTCTACAAAAATTCTGGTCACCAACGTCCTCAATTAACCATGAAGCCTTTAATTGGCAGCTCTTAAGCAACAGGTTTAAGAACTAAGACTTTTTATTAGAGTGCTGGTTCTCTTTGTCTTGCCTCTTAAAATGTAAATATCTTTCTCTGAAAGGACAAATTTATTCTGCAAATCAATGGCAGGTGGAAGCATAGATTGGAAGCTTTTGTCTTGAAGACTACATGCAAACTCAGATACGCCTCTGACCAGCTAATCATATTTTCATCAATATGTCAAAGGGTAAGGAATTCTTTATACTTAAAGCACCAAGAATCTTCAAGGACCTTCTGCCATGCAGGACCCATTGGGTGCTGGAGTGAACACACTCATTTCACATAAGAAAGTCCAAGTGGATTGTTCCACTGAGCAGGAAAAATTATGTCAAAGCGCCTAATAACAAGCAGGCGCAAAACCTTCAGGGCCAAGGTTTCCTAATGAAACCTTCATCACAACAGTGCCTCTTATCGCTAGCTAGCTGACTGCCTCCAGCAACCTTCGCGTTCCTCTCTGTTCGTATACCAGCCTAATAGACATTTTGAATTCGTTATGCCGCTTGCTTACCATGACATAATGTCGCTGCATCTCTGTCTTTTCACTGGCCAGTTTTTCACATTCTAGCTTTAAACTGTTCAAGAAAAAAAAAGAAACAGGCACACACACATCCATGAGTATTTAATAACGCCCCTCTGCATAGCCTCTCGATATATGAAAAGTCCCTGCAGGTTATCCTCTGTAATATTAATAAGAAGCCAAATTCAAGTAGTTAGAGCAAATCTATGATTTCCCTTGTCGATAAGATCCACTTGTCCTTTGCTCAAAACAAAAGGCAGGAAAGTTTTCAGGCAAATGCATCTTGCGTGGGTGAGGTGGTGGTAGGGAAACAGGTCAGAAAATGGAATTCTTAGGCAGACGGCTTGACTGTCTTCGAGGGATAAATATCACCTGCTATTGTAGAATTCTTTCAAAAAGACCACTACTTAAGCTGCCTTTACGTGTGATCTCGCTTGCCCTTAAACGGGCAATATAACTTTGAGTAACCACTCAAGATATAAAGGGTTGAAAGGTTTTAGGCTTTTAAAGGAAGCAGCACAACAGCATCTACAAGTGACATCTTCTGAGCAATAAAGCCTTCTTTGCAGTCCCCCACCCCCAACACACACACACTTAAGGTTGCAACAATCTTGAGAGTTGTTTGTCAAGAAGAGTATAAAAGTACTTCTACCCTAAGGATAATGAGAGAACACTCCAGCTCCAATTCCATTCTATCAGCACCTGACACTGTCACACAAGATACGAAGGAGTGGGGGTCAAAACATTTAATTTAAGCAAAGATGTGCATGGGTGGGCGGGGGCAAGATTTCAAATCCTGTTAGCTTACACCCCTGGCTGGGAGGGGGAGGAATCCTTGCCCAGCAGCTTCCAAACCTCCTGATTCGCAAACACTTTGCTCCTGATGCTTTGCCCAATCCATAGGAGCACTTTGATTTGCGTTTTGCTTTTAGATTTGCCAAGACTAACCTTTTAAAGGTGTGTTTCCTCCACCTGGATTAATTCAGAAGAACTTGTAAAAAAAATTCCTTTGATGAAGTGTTTATGAACAGATTCAGGGATATGTTTAAAAGCACACTCCTAGCATTTGAAACCTCCCTCAGTCAAGTGGGCACAGCTCCTTGCCAAGATAAAGGAGATGAAATGACACCGTTCTATCAGGGCTGTGACCCGGGAAGGCTGCGCTTTGTTTTGTTTGGCAGAGTGGCGGGGAAGATGCCGTCTCTTTGCAATGAAGACAAGAGTATGATTTTTTAAAAGGAGAAGAGAGACACATGCCCATGCCTGGAGGGGTAGCGACAAGAGATAAGCAAACACAAGGATCAGGGAAAGTAAACATCATTACCTGTGGTACTGAGCCTGTAAAAACTGAAACTCCTCCTTAATCCGATCACAGGATTCGGAAATGGTGAATTTGAAGGGTTGAGCAGGCTGATGCGGTGCCTAGAAGCGGTCATCAGAAGGAAATGTTTTAATTACTCCTCAGCCCAGCCTCGCCATTGGCGCGCACAACACATGCAAACATGCCTGCCGAGGTCACCCAGACATCAGTCAGGAAAAGAGCAATTAAAACTCACTCGGGGCGCGCGCGCGCACGGACACGCCGAGTGTTTTTGTCTTTCAATCCTGCCCGTCCGGCTCGCCTCCCGCGCCCACCCGGCGGAGCCTCGTCCGCACCTCCAGGAGCCTCCCAGGGAGGCGGCGGCGGCGGCGGCTCCTCGGCTCATCTCCCCGCTCCAGCATTATAGCCAACCCACAGCAGGACCAAGGGCTCAGAGGGGGGGGGGGAGGCTTGTGTTGCCCCACGGAGGGAGATGAAAGGGGGCAGAGGGCGGGGAAAGGGAACCGCAAGGTACAAATGGGCAGCAGCAAGGCACTGGGCAGCTAAACCGAATTAAGAGGACGGCTCCTCCGCTCCCTCTCCGCTTCATTTGCCTGTGACTCTTGCAAAGGCTAAGCAAGCCGGAAAGTACTAGGAACCCAGCCCCCGACACCGTCAAGCCTCGAAAGCCAAAGACAACAATAAGAAAATGGCTACAACTCAATTGTTTCACCCAACTCTCCCTCCCACCTCTTCACCCTCCTCCTCCTCCCTCGCTCATTTGCCTTCTCCAAGCGGGAGGCAAAGCGGGGGGGGGGGGAGAGAGATCGGTCTTTATTCTCGTCCACCGGCCCCAGCCTCCCCCCCCCCGCTCCCCGGACCGACCGCACAGTTCCGCCCCTCCCATTTGGTAAACAAGACTTTCGGGGGAGGAGGAGGAGGGTCGCGGGGGGGGGGGAGAGATGCTGCTGGACCCCCAGCCTCGCCCCCAGCCCGCTACTCACCGGGTGTCTGCTTTGAGGGTACATCTTGCTCAGATCGCGAATCATCCAAACCGATTTAGTGGGTGCTCTGGGCCAGGAAGAAAACTCGGTTCATGGATTTGAATGGCAGCGATGCAAAGGAGGGGATGGAGGCGGAGGAGGAGGACGGGGCTGCCCGGCGCTGCCAGGAGCGTCTCCGGCTCTGCCCGCACCTTCCCACCCCGGGGGGGACACGCGAGAGGCGGCGGCGGCGGCGTCTGAGTCCCCGGCAGAAGGGGACCCGTGCAACATTCCCCGGGGGCGTCCCTGGCCAACGACCAGCCGCGCCGGCGAGGCTGCGGCCACTGCCCGCCGCTCCCACGCCCAGGGCCCTAGGCGCACTCCGAAGGTCCAGGCGCAGCAAGTGCCGCTTGCGATGCTGTCCCGGCGGCGGGCGGCAGGCTGCTCATTCGCGGCTCCCTCCGGGCTCGGGCTCTCGCTCGCTCGCTCTCCGGCGGTCCGAGGGTCGACGCTGCGCTGCCTTCACCGCGGCTGACCCGCCTGTGCCCCTCGGTGGCGAGCGAAGCCAAGGGAGAGGAAAACTCCGCTCATACCAAGCGCGATCCTTCCCGCAGCAGATGCCGCTTCTCGCAGCCGCCTCTTCCGTTTGAAAACTTTTATTGATCTTAGTTGTTGGCCCTTCGCGACGAGGCAGATGAGAGAGAGGGAGGGAGAGGGAGGGAGGAGGCGGGGGGGGGGGGAGGAAGAGAAGGAATCCTTTTTTCTTGAAAGCCACCAGGAACTCCCGAGATGAAAAGAACGTGTTGTTTTCACTCCCGTCTCTTTTCTCCCCACCGAGTAAATTACACGCGTCTTCCAAGGTCTAAGTGCAAGAACCCTTTTGTTGTGGTTTTGTTTTTCTTCTTCCCCTTTAAATGGCTCTTGTTCTCCCTCCCCTTGAATGAAAAAAAAATTAAAAATTAAAAAAGGAGAAATGCGATCTCGGTTGATGGAGTTGTTTATTTCCCTCTTTTTTATCCTCTCCTTTGCCTTCCAAACTCTTGCAGAGAGCAAGACGGAACAATCTCGCACCAAACCGCAGCGGCAACCCAAACCCACCGCTCCGAGCAGCTCTAACAACGCGCTCTGGCGAGGTGACTCCTTTGACCAAATTTAGCAGCAGCAAATCATTAACATTCTGATACATATTCACAACAATCGGAAGACAAGGTGGCTGCAAAGCACCCTGGGAAGTGGAGTCCTTGGCGGAGCCATCCCCCCGCCTTTACGCGCGCGAGGTAGGGAAAATAAACTACCGCTCCCGTCGGCCGCCGCGCAGCCTCTTTAGCCGCTTGTCTATTTCCCCCGCCGCGACAGCTCCTCCTACGGAGGGCGTCGCCAACGACCAATCAGCGACGGCCACTCATTAATCGCCGTTCTGTATTAATGCCCATCATTTCGCCGCTGACAAATGGGCTCACGGCTCTGAGGTGGGGGGGCGGCTCCGCTCCGTCTCCCCCACGTGGGGACCCGACGTGGCCCGGCGCGGCGACCAACCGGGAGGCTCCGTCTGAAAGGCCACGCCCCCGCCCCTCCCTCCTCCGCTCTGCCCGAGGTGGAGCTTTGAGATTGCTGACGTTCGATTGCGCCGGCGTTCGAACAGGGGAAACATTTGTTCAGCTGTCAATCAAAGTAACGTGGGGTGCTTGCTGCTGCCGCCGCCGCCGCCGCCGCTGCCGGCTCTTGTGCGCTGGGTGGTGGCACAACAAGGGAGGTGCGCGGCTGGAGGAGCGGGGGATCCGCGGAACCTCCCCGCCGCCCCCCCGCGCCCGGTGCCACTCAGCGCCGCCGGATCGCCCACCCCGGGAGGAATGCGGACTAATTAGGGGCCAATGTCTCCTTAAAGAGACAAGCTCGGCCTTGTGCAACGCGCCGAAACCCCTGTTGAGACGAGGAGCGAGGGGAGAGCACGCTGATCCCACTTCTTTCAGTTCACATCAATTTTACGCGCCACTGGAGCTGGCATAATTTTCATGTGAACGGGACTGAAACGCTGCAGAGAGAGAGAGAGAGAGATGGGGACACAGACGCCCAGGGAAGGGAGGAGGAGGGGGGGCGGGAGAGATTGCGATCTTTTCATTTTCTTCCATTTAGGGATATGTCAGGATTTCCCTCGGTATAAAAAGGCTGGCTGCTAATTGGGCACCAAGACGCCTGGCACGGAGAGGGAGAGACGGCAGAAGGAAATGAAGGCTGTTCAAACGGATAATTTATCCGGCGATGATTTACTCTGCGCCCCTGACCTCTGTCCAGAGCGGCGGCGGCGCAGGCGAGCAGTAATTTCGGGGCGGGGAAGAGGGAGAGAAATACCTAGGCTGGGCGAAACGGGCCGGGACTCCCCCCCCCGTGCCAGAGAGGCTTTGCGCGAGGTTAATTGGGAAATCATCGCACATTGCATCGCTTTTCCTTCGCCGCCATCACCCCGAACGCCGATGCTCCTTTCGAAATCCGAGGGCGTTGCGACGAAGTCGGGTCGCCCTCCCTTTCTGATAAGCGGGTGAAGTGAGGGTGGTTTGCCTTGACTCCAACAGCAACCAAGCAACGCCCCCCCTCCCCGAAAAAAAACAACACCCTGGTAGTTTTGCTTATATGCACAGAAAACCCAGATGGAACACGACTGCATTGTGCAGGCTACGGTGAAAAACAAACTGTTTGGAGACTGCGGGGTAAGGGGAATATTGGCAAACGCTGTAGTTTAAGTGCTAGAGCAGGGACAAGACGCCGTGGCTGAGCCGAGTGTACATCTGCAGTGGACTCTGAGCTGTACCGCCGGCAAACGCATTGCTCTGAGAGCCTTAGGGTTGCAGTTCTATGGGAGTAAGCAGAAGAGCACATAATTCGGCTTCTTAAGGAAGTGCAATGGTGCAGGGAATTAGTGCAGCTTCAAACTTTACGCAGCACATAGGATTGCTGCATGCATACAGCTGTTAACACCAGGGCTGCTCACAACATATGTACATGCCTTATATACATGCCAAGTGATTCCTAAATGCATGTAGTGTTTATGACGATGCAATTACTCCCATGTGTATTACGCACAATGTCTCCATTTTAAGTAATGGCACATACAGTACCAGCAAATTCAGGTCGTGCAGTTAAAGCAGATTTGGCACTCTTGTGCCACATTCATATTCTGCTGTTCTTCTGTCGTTACAACTACTTTACAAGTCGTCCCCCTACCAGACCCGGATCAGCCTGACTTTGACAAGGTGGTGGCCTCAGGTAATGTCAGACCATGCCCTCTGACCCAAGGAAGACTTCCAGGCATGGATGAAGCCAAGGAGGGCAGGGAGGGGCAGCTCCCCACCACCACGATAATCATCCCATTTAGTGTAAAACAAGTGTGCCTGCTTTCATCTGACAGAGGTAGGATGCTATTCAGTCGCCAACACTCCTTGTCCAGAATAACCTAAGCTCACAGGACTGATTTAAAACTAGGCCCAGATTACTGTTCCTGATTCCTCCATCAAGGGTGATAACATGGGAGGAAGAATAGGGGGCCAGAACACCACAGTAAAATATATTGCAGACAATGTGCACCCCAGGCCACCTAGCGAATGCTACTGGTGAAGTATACATCTTTATTTGGGCCTCAAAAATCAATACAATCATAACCAAAAAAAGAAAGCATCTCTAGCCCACTGTAGGTACACTTCTTGTCCGTATCCATGTGCAGGCACACAACAGAATGTGAACAAAGAGAACATTGTAAGGCTGCACAGCTCATGTGGAGCAGATACAAGCGGGCACCAGCACCACACACCACGAGTAAAAAGCAAGAATGGTGTTAGTACTGCACAGCGAGCATGTGCACAATTAAATAGCACTGGTGATCTTTTTTTTCTTGCCAAGCCAACACTCCTGAGTAGCTATTTCAGCTTTTTAGGAGTACCAGTAAGCACTTGTGAATTATAGGAGGTGGCAGAAAAGATATTACCAGTAGAATAATACCCCTGATGATTAAGACTGCAGTTGTAACCCCCACTTACCTGGGAGTAATCACACTGAATTCAATAGGAGTTATTTCTGATTAGACATAGTTAGAATTGTGCTCTAAGATAAGACACCAGTGGTCTTCTTTTGTCACTATTGGTGTGTGAGCATTTATATCAGGGAAATGCTCTTGTGCAGGGGTCAGCATTTTTTTTTTTTTAGCAGGGGGCCAGTCCACTGCCCCTCAGACCTTGTGGGGGACTGGACTATATGGGGGGGGGGAAGAGAATGAATTTCTAAGCCCCACAAATAACCCAGAGATGCATTTTAAATAAAAGGACACATTCTGTTCATGTAAAAACACCAGGCAGGCCCCACAAATAACCCAGAGATGCATTTTAAATAAAAGGACACATTCTACTCATGTAAAAACACACTGATTCCCAGACCGTCCACGGGCCGGATTTAGAAGGTGATTGGGCTGAATTGGGCCCCTGGGCCTTAGTTTGCCTACCCATGCTCTTGTGCACACTAGTCATTATTATCACCATTGTGGTTTATTTCTCAATAGTATCCCCAAGCACACCCCATTGCACACGGCTAAGCACACAGCTACCCTCGTACAACTCCCATTCCTTTCTATGTGACTATCCCATAATTTTCTTTTGGATTGTGCCCAGGATCTAGAACAGCCTTTGCAAGTTTCTCCCTTTCATGATCAATCTGGAGCTTTCTGTTGTATACACACTTGCACTGCTCTGTTCTAGGGACGGTGTTACATAAGTAATGGCAATTTGAAACTGAATTTCAAATTGACACACAAAATTCTACAGAGCTTAAATACAAGTTCATCCGGGAATCTTCCCCCTCATTGTAGCAAGATAAAATTAGACTTCTGATTCTTCAGTACTGAAATGATGCCTCATGAACAAACCTCTCCTCTGCCAAAGACGCCTTCTCAGCCAGGCATCATATACTTTTAATGTAAGTCATTAACCTGAGAAATCTTTCTAAGCCATGAAACTGAGTTTATCAAGCAAGTACAAAGAAAGCCATCCCACACCGCTGAAAGCCTCCTGCATTATTATCTACCGACTGATCCTAATTACAGTGTCCCACAACTGGGCCTTGGCAAGTCGAGACATACAAAGTAAGCAGTTACTTCATGCAGTACAATAATTGAGGGTGTGTTCTTGAGTCTTCTGTATGAGTAATTAGTAGTTTTGGCAGCGGTAACACTCCCACAGTAAAGGCCTCTTCCCATTAATGCAAACATTTAAAACCTCCAAATGATGCCTTTGAGGAGGCAACTCCCTTCATCACCTAAACATCAGAGGAGTGTTCCCCTCCAGGTATTTCATTAGACATTCTAGAGCCAGCAGGGAGAGTATTCCACCCTTTTGCACTGGAAGACAGGGCAAATCCTTCCCCATATCAGGTAACCCTCGTTTTCCTTATCAAAAATCCATTGGCCAGCATTGGGGGGGAAAGGTGTTCATCTTGTGCAGGAGAGTGTTCCATTCACAGGTGGCCAGAGAGGCCGCAACTAAGTTACCTTTAGTGATAGCCTCCATTTTTTAGAACATATGAGACTTCTAACATAATGCTACATTGTAAAGCCAGCCAGAAAGGTCAGTCAACCTACTCAGTCCTCCCCAAACCTAATTTACTTTGTGCAGATGGTCTCATTTTGGCTGCATAAAGATTGGAACTTAGAGAACAGAGTTTGCTGTAAGACTTCTAGGAAGTTCAGAAAGCGGCCCAGGGCTGCTTGAAAGCCCTTTTGCAAGCAGCCCTGCGTTGTGCTTTGAAGTACCAACAACCAGGGCTTCAAAGAACAGCATCACCTGATGTCGTAATGACATGAGGTGCTTGGCAGATGAACAGTCTCGCCCACTTGTCAACTTTGATCTGCCATGGTTGAGGAGATAAGGATCTGGCCTGCTGGCCAGAAAAATGTTCCTCACCACTTATGAGTATATAGGATAGGGGAAGTCATAATTTGGCTGAAACTCTGAGGAGTTTAGGGTGGCATTTGTGGAATTCATTCAGGGCACTCGATTTCTAATCTGAGCATCATTACAGAATTGCCTACAAACATTCCTGCCTTTTCATGACTGACGTTGTTATGAAAATACCACAGAAGGAATTCCAAGTTGCAGAGGGAGAAGCAGTAATTGCAAGCCAGATAACTTTTGTAGTAATTAGGCAATTGTTGGGTAGCAGTCCCAGGCAACAACACACATACACCGTGCAAAATGTTTGCGAAACAAAAATAAACATGGTGCATGCTCAGATGTGACACCCATTTTCTCTCACTGAACATAGGTAGTAACATCCTGCAAAAACATGGTAGTCATGAACAGGGGTCTGCTGGTGATGTCATGAAGTCACAGTTTAATTATTTAGTTGACATTTTGTAATTCATGACCAGCTATTTATGACATATTAGATAGTAATTTATTTCCGTATTTCAAATCCGCACCATAAAGGTTAATTTGCTAAATAATAAGCCACCACATCACAATTTTTGAAGTACAAATTATGAAGTCAAGAACTGCAAACTGAGAAGCCACAAATTAATTAATTGGGAATTAAAAGATTGCAAAGTGAAAAGCCAGAATTTGTGATTGCAAATAATAAGCAAACTATTTCAGATGATATTTAACTCTAAAGTCTACATGGGTCCAGGGGGAGGGGAGTTGAATGTAGATCTGATCATATGCTTAACCACAGGTGACTCCCACTTACACAGGGGTTACGTTCTGCCCTCTCCCCCCAAGCGAAATTGCATAAAGTGGGAAACGCCCTTAAAATGCCCTCTCTGCCACTGTCTTCAATCCAAACCTAAAATACTCTATCCAAATATGTCCACAGTTGGAACTGAAGCTCTGGGACCTGCAGGAAGTTGGAGGACAAGTGGAAAATTCGTTGCTGCTGCACATCAGCACATCAGCTGTTAGGCGGGGAGGCTGAGCAGCGTAAACAAACCCTCACTGTGCTTCCTCCGCCCTCATTGATGTTCTCTTTGGACTCCAGAGAGGATCTCCTCATGAGCCATGAGGGCTCTCCAGCACTCTTCCACCATTTCCGGGTATGAATTGAATTACGTATTTAATTATTTCCCAGCACCATGTCTATATGTGGTTGTGCACAAGTAGAACACTCATAAGTAAGGTAAATACTGTTTTCCTATTGAAACCTCTGGTACTGAAGTGCTTAACTTTGGCAGAGCTGTAGCTAGGGGGCATCTAACCAGGGTTTCTGCCCCTGGTGAAGCCTCCAGAGGGGCGCCACTGAGGCTCCCAGCCTGGAAGAAAGATGAAAAAGTGAGTGGCAGAGGCTGCATGGCTCTCCCCAGTGAAGCAGAAGATAGGATGCCCTGTGGGTTTGCTACTGTGTGAGAAAGAAATTATGGAGATACAGAGGGAGGGGTGGGAAACTGAAGAAGAGAATCAGTTGGAGTAGAATCTGGGCCGTCTTAAGTATATCCAGCGCCATGGTGTAAACATCCCTCCGGCGCCCCCCCCCCTTCCCAGAGTTACCAACCTTTTTACAGCGCTGCCGGGGCCCAGCCTCCACCTCTTCCCTGGCGCCCTCCAGAACTTGGCGCCCCGGCGCCCCATGCCACTTGCCTCTATGGGCAAGACGCCCCTGACTAGAATGATTCTTGGGGACCCTTCCGACTCTGCAATTCTATGATTCTATGATCTCTTCAGAACTTTGAATGTGTTTAAATAGCTAAGGTCACGAATATAAGCTGCACTTTAACTTTTCACGATCGGAATTTGGGGGAAAAGTGAGGTAGGTCAATACGATAATAATATTCAGGTCAATACGATAATAATAATAATAATAATAATAATAATAATAATAATACAACAATAGCAACAACAACTGTGCACGCTCTATAGTTTTCTACCTCTTTCTCTTGTTTTCATTGAGGAACTGTGAGACAACCCTGAGCTCCTCGGGGAGAAAGTATGAGATATAAATAAAATAAAATAATGATGATGATGATGATGATGATAGTTATTATTATTTTATATCCTGCCCATCTGACTGGTTGTCCCAGCCACTCTAGGCAGCTCCCAACAAAAACCACAATAAAACATCAAACATTAAAAACTTCCCTATACTTGGCTGCCTTCAGATGTTTTCTAAAAGTCAAAATAATTATATATATTTATATCTTTGCACTGCATTCCATGCATTGGGGCTTCAGGTGTAGATGGGAGTCATAGTGTGTCTCTAAGAAAGGAAATCAGAGTGCTGTCTTGTCCAAGAAACCTTTGTCTAATCACAGAGCATTAGAGGCTGCTTGTGCAAGAGTAGCGTAGAATCATAGAATCACATAATTAGAGAGTTTGAAGGGGCCCATAGAGGCATCTAGTCCAACCCTGCAATGCACTGCCAACAGGATAAACACACACACACACAAACATAGACTCTAGTATAAGCTGCCTTAGGCCAGGACACACACTGTTTGTCCACCAGCACAATACCGTTGGCTCTTGCTGGCATTGGTTCTCCAGGTTCTCTGGCAGAGGGCTTCCATGTCCCAATCCCCCTGGTCCTTTGAAACGGAAGATGCTAGACACTGAACCTCAGACCTTCTGCATGCACAGCGAGGACTTTACCACTGAGATTTCCCAATTCTGCAAAATGAGTCATTTTATTACGGCCATTTTTATCAGCTGTGGTCTCATTTTCAGAAGAGTGAGCCTTTAATAATGAAGAGGAATGTCAGCAATTATACTAAAGTCAGAGCAGTGTGGCTGGAGGCTTTCCATACACACATTCCAGAGAAAGAGCAGCAGCGGTAGCGCCAAAATTTCTGTCTAGGAAGTGACCAGAAGCAGTATTGTTGAACAAATTGCCCACTAGCTTCCTCTTTTTATACAGGGCCAAACTTTGGAAAGAGGGGAGTGGTTCATTTCTGCAGTGAAATCTACTGGTCCAGCATCAACCTTGTACCTGGAAGATGCACACTGGGGAGAAAGCATCCTTTCATAATCTCAAATGGGGAAGACTTAGCTGTGGTTACTCAGTGGCAACAAAGGCACACCACACCGTGCGGAGACCTGCTCTTCTTTAGCACTACCTCACATTTGTCACAGCTGGAACACAAATCAGGATACAAAGGCTTCACTCTTTCAGCACCTTGAAGGAAGAATCAGTTCTAAAGCACAGATCAATATAGATAGCTTGTTCTAGCTAGGGAAGCTTGAGGAACTACAAATTCTTTGTGAATTCGGAGGCAAAGTCACCGATCCGCCTCACCAAGTGCTGGAATGGATTTTGCATGCACATCTCTGAATTTTGTGGTGCAGCTGTTGGCTAAGACACATATCAAAATGTGTTTAAAATGCATATTTTTAGATACAATTTATTTAGATAGTCTTGCCTGCTGGTGCTTTTGGACGGATCTTTGTCATAACTCTGTGGCTAGGAGTACAGTCCTGTATCAGGAAGCTTTTAGGCCTGGTGTCTCATTGTGTTCTTTTATATTCTGTTGGAAGCCGCCCAGAGTGATTGGGACAACTCAGTCAAATGGGTGGGGTACAACAACGATGATGATGCCAGTTTCATCTGATACACCACCTGTGGACAGGAATAATCTAGTCACTGTGGCCCATGCATTGGTAATATTGGAACTGTATTACTGCAGTGTGCTCTGGGTGGGGCTGCCTGTAGGCCTGGCTGCAAGTTCTAGCTAGAGTGACTAGACTGCAGGTAGCCAACAGCAGGTAACCCCTGGTTGCCCATATGCTACTGGGCCTGGTTCCAGGCTCTTGTATTAATATACAAATCCCTGAACCACTTGGGTCCAGGATGCCTTACAGACTACCTTATATCCCAGCTTGATCACTGAAATCATCTGGACGAGTGTTGCTAACTGTCCCCTATGTTTACAGGGGCTTGAATGGTCTCCACTAGAAGTTGGGTATTTAGTGTCACTGGTCCCATGCTGTGTAATGCTCTTCTAGGAAAGATTCAGCAGGCACCTTTGCTTTTGATTTGCAGGTGTCTCTTGAAGACCTTTTTATGTCTATACAACTCTTTGGATTTTTTGTTCAACCACTGAACCTAAGCATTTTGTACTATTATCTCTACTTTTGTACATCACCATGTTACATTGAATTTGTGGCACATAGATACTTTTTAAAATAAAACATCTTCCAATATTTTATCAGAAAATTCTTTCAAAAGTTTTGTTTAATTACCGGTACATATTTAAATGTACAATCTCATGTAGCTGGTCTTTCTTTAAAAACAAATAACAGATAAATGCAAAAAAAAAAAGACAGAATGGACATGAATATGGACCATGGACCAGAAATATGGTGATCCGTTCATCATTAGAGCTAGCTGGGCTGCCACTGCATCTCTGTCGGGAATAGGAATCACCCCTGGCTTTTGCAGTGACAGTATGAATTCAGTTGAACTCTGCATCCAAACATAAAACCATTTGAAGCATGTATTAATGGGTGCCTTTGAGCAAACCCATGCAAGGAATTCCCTATGGATTTGAAATGTAATAGAAATCAGCCTCCATAGGTCCATACTAATTCACATTTAACTATCTGAGAACTAAACAACCTCATTTAGAGGTGAACATTCATCTGTATTAATAGTGCAGCTAGAAAACAGAGCAGCAGGAGACCTTGGAAACAAGGCAGTTGAGAAGAACCTGGTGGGAGGATAGAACTCTGAGCACCACCTTGCGGTGAGGGTGCCAGCCAGTATTGAACATACACTGCAAGACCAGCATGTTCATTCAGCTACCATTCCATTTTCACCTTCATGGCATCCACTGTGAAAGAAAAAGTGGGAAATAATTTTGGGATTCAGAGTGTGGATTTCTGTCACTCCAGATGCTGTTGGACTCTAACTCCCATCATCCCTAGGCAACCTGGCCAATGGTTAAGGATATTGAGAGCTGCAATCCCTTTGTCACATCAATTAAGCAAATCTATCTGACCTTTGCAGAATTGGTTTCACCCATATTGTTCTCACCCTGTTGCTTTCTTCTGAAAGATATTATCCAGGAGGTAGGAACAGTCAGAGGAAAGTAGGGAGTGAGTCACAAGTTCAAAAAAGAATTGAATTACCATTATGGACCATTTAGCCTTACCACCTAAGATGGAATGGCAGTATATTAAATATTCTATATAACAGTATTGTAATAGTTATTTGGCCATACCCAGATTCTTCAGAAGTGCTCACCTCAACTTAGCAATATAGATCTACATGAGGAAATGAGACTCTATATGCACAGTCAATGTAGAAACACAGCAGGATGTTCTCTAAAACTGGTAACGACTCAAATGAAGTAAGTTTCTATAGTTTTACCAGGGAAGTATGCCCCAAACTTGTTGGCCACATGACCCGGAAGCTGTACGCCGGCTCCCTCGGCCAATAAAGCGAGATGAGCGCCGCAACCCCAGAGTCGGTCACGACTGGACCTAATGATCAGGGGTCCCTTTACCTTATGCCCCAAACTGACTCTGTGTAAGGACTGCATTAGTACCACATAAAACCAAGCATCAGAATCAGTTCTAAAACGGGGGTTTTTAAACAAAAGAATGCTTCCCCCCACCCCACCCATTTTTTGCTTTGGCTCTCTAATTCTGAAGCGAGAAGGGGAGAAAACATAAACACACATAGACACCAAACTAGGACAAATGTTCTTTGTAAAAAAGAAAGATATGGAACTTACTTTGAAAGTATAGATAAGATTTCAAACTTCTTTTGCTCACGCCGCTTGCTGCAGATTTCCTGGTTTCTCTTAACAGTGTAAAGACACCATTTCTCTTTTAATCTTCAATTCCATATTGAAGTTGACTTACATGTTATTATGGGTCTGCTAACTCAGCAAGAAGTTCAAGACACTAGTTAGGAAAATGTTTGTGTATTTTTTAAAAAGTTTTGCTCCTGTTGATAGCTGCATTAGGCGAGAGGGTTTTTTTGTCCTTATTGCTTCCTTTGGTGAGAATATCATATATAAGTAAGAATATATATATATGTATCTTTGTTATGGAAAAGTTATTCATGAAAGGAGTTTAGCTATCAAGGACTGATTTGAAAAGTGGTTGCTCCACTCTTATTTACTGCTGTGTGCAAAAGGTGGTGTGACTTCCAATCCATCTACATTTTTTCATGTTCTAATGAACAATTTAATGCTTTCTCTATAAATATTTTTTTCATATCCCCAAAATCCTGGTTGAAAGTGAAGCATGAAAGTGAAGCATGTGCACATACGGGGTGGATGCATGGAGTTTTCAGAGATAATATGAAGCCCCTTTAGAAGGACTCTCAGGTTACAAGTGAGCGCCTGTTCCCAAATAGATTTCTGGGACTTTTTATTCTCCTTTGTTTTTCTTTTCACTTGTTTTATGCTGATATGCTGCAAGCCCCTTTGGGCAGGAGTCAGCATTGTGTACCTGGCTGGTGCTTATCTAGTTTTGAATGTGTTGATTTTGGATGACACCATTTGGTTATTTGTGAACACAGGTCTTACATCACTATTTATATGGGAATACATTGGGGCATGGGAAATCCAATGAATCAAATGGATAGGGAGACATGATTGAATCTGAACTATATTTGACTCTTAATCCATTTAGATACGAAAAGTATCTCTGGACCTTGCAGATGTTAGTTTATTAAGGTGAGAAGAGACTAAACAGTGATTGCTCAGATCACATCCCATCAACAGGTGGTTTATCAGGAGTGAACTCACTATTTCCCACTGCTAAAACTGTATTCCAATTGCTTAGAAATGGTGATTGTTGCCCAAGCAAGAAACACAGTGATTTGTTTGTTTGTTTTAGGACAGTAAAAACAGTAGTACTTGCTTTGAGCACCTACAGGATGGTGCCAATGATATAGGCTGGCTATGTGGCCAAGTTTTAAAAGGCCTCTCCTTAAAAGACTATCAAATTACAGTCCTCTGTTTGAAGGCATCCTCTCTTTGAAGGGTTGTCTGGTCCAAATCCAGTTAAAAGAACCAGAATAAGGGAGACCAGAGCCTTGAAGTTGCCCATCAATAGTTAGTTACTCAGCCACAGTCTTTTCCACTAAGGTGAGATTCATTGCATATTTCTGTTTAGATTGTAGTAAACATTTCTAAATTTGCATCTATACAAATACATTAGTGCATGCAAAATTTGTGCAGATTCATGTCAATTGTTTTGTTGATGGAATTCCTCTTTTTTGGCAATGTGTAACTGGCATCAGATAAGGCATAAACACAACTAACTTTCTGGCCTGTTTCATCTGGCCCTTGCAATCTTTGTCTCTCTTCACTTGGGATGTTTTGTACTCCTTCTCTCCAGCAGTGGAGAGCACATCTCTTAAAATAGGGAAGCAGGATAATCCTCATGTATCCACTGAAGGAAGGCCAGGCCTACTCCCTCTCATTACTTGGAAATGGCTAGTGCAAATCAAATGTTTTAAGAAAGGGGCAGTCTAAAAAGGCCATCACTGGCTTTAATAGCAGCACAACAGGCTTCCCGCAGATGCTTTGGCAGATGCACACACGTAAATACACACACAGTTGTGGGATTGCCAGGGAGTTGTATGTGTGTTATTTTAAAATAAAAGCATTGGGGAAGTTTATTGGGCTGGATGACAGATTACTGAAAACAAACTGAGAAGCTTTGCTAGCCCTTCTTTCCAAGAAACAGAACAGTTCCCATCATATCAGCATCCCTATCGGGGGTGGAAGGGGGGGGGAACTAAGCGCATCAATAAAACAGTATCTTCACAACCACTCACTTCCTGCAATCAAAACCGCACTAGCGTGTGGCTTTCCCAAATAAAAATCACTGGACTGAAGCCAAGGAAGCAATTGATGAGTGTGTGTGTTTGTTTCAAGGCTTATGACACATCCATCAAATGTGCCACTCTTTTATAGTGTTTTATCTTTGTCAGGACCTTCCTTTACATTTAAGTGTGTGCATTTTTGAAAACTAAAAAAAAAAGTGCCCTTCTGTTCATTCATAATGATTCTCTGCTTGGGGTTGTCCTTTCATCGCATTCCTGTCTATTTTTCTTTTCTAATCGCTTGGGTCATTTGCTGGAAGCTTCTGCTGCCTCTAAACAAAGTATCTCTCCTGCTGTATCAGCTTGCCTTCTCCTTGGACGATGGTGTGCTGATGATGCCTTTGCCGTTTCACTGACTTCAGCACTGGCATATTGTAGCCAGAGCAGTGCTAAGCAGACGGTAACAAACAGAGTCACTGGGCCTTTCTCGGGGCTGCATCTTATTAACTAATCTGTGGGAAATGCTCTTTAGGCTGTTGAAGCACATGAGCTATTGCAACAATAAATTAAAGTAAACTGGAGGCAGCTCTGTGGCTCCTAACACAATAACCCATTACAAGTAGCCATTGCAGGGGGGGGGGGTATTCTGTAACTGAACAGAGGCATCTTGCTTTCAGATGGCATTTAGACTTTTGCTATAGTTCATCTCTCTTACTTATCTTTGGCATCAGCCTAACAGCCTTAAACTCTAGATGCAAGGAATAATGTGTTTCCCTGATACTATCTAACAGAACAAGTAGTGAAAAATAACAGGGAGCATTCTCCGGCATTGTCAAATTTCTACATCTTCCCCTCTTCCCCCTCAGGAGGATAATAATTGACCTATCAGAGTAAGAAGAGTTTCCAGTAAATGTTAGAAATCACAAATATCAGGTTGCCGAAAACATTGCAGATTTACATTGCAGGCTCATATGCTAATAATATAAAATCAAATGTCTTCTTTACAGTGAATTAACTCCTAAGAGGAACTTTAAGATTTCTGCATAACACAATTGTCTCACTTTATGGCTTGATTATACATTTTAACTTATAAAATCTGCCCAATATGTGAAGGCACCCTGCAGGGCTATCAAAACACATGAGGGGAAAAATGGAATATCTGATCTGGTTCTCTGTTCTTCATTTATCCCATGAAAACAATGAACTCCTATCACAAAGCAATAGGAGCCTTTATGAATATATCAAGCCTTTATGAATATATCAGCCGCACAATGTTGACAACTCGGTCCAGCAATGCCATAGTTGGCAAGAAGGGGGCTATTCCCTCTGTAAGGACCCTAGGGAAGCTGATATCCATGAGGAAGGGTGGCTCTCAAGTTATTTGGCAAGGCAGCCCTCAGCCAATCTGGAGAGGCTTGTGGTGCTGCCTCTGTCTGCCTTAGTCAATCAGGATCACATAGACTTGAGATACCACAGTGGGTAATAATCACAATAAAATATTATGATTTCGGATTGCTCAAAGCAATATTTTCTGATTAGCTCTAAGTACCAGTGCTGATATTTTATGTCATTTCCATATACCCTGATTAGTTTTTAAAGTAATGTTTATGTCAGTTTAGCTTTTCAGAAAGTGTGCATACCACAGGGACAAGGAATATCGAATGTAACTTAGCCATTTGGGATACCTGTTTTTTATTACAATTACTTCTTTAAAAGAGGGGTGTAATTTTTAAAATAGACATCCCTACCCAATAGGAAGATCATTCAAGTGTTTTTATTTATCAGAGCATTTTGTGCTTACTTTAAAACACATTTTATAGTCCTTAGAGAAATTCATAATGCGCTCAGTGAAAACATTTGCAAATGATGTAATCAAGAGATCGGTGGGTCGAAAGGAATAGTTTAAGCTTTCCTTCTAATGATATTTATGATGCTGTACATTAATAATCACCACAACACTATAGAAAGAGAGACCCAGAGATCGTGACAAGGTAATAAAGGCCATTTGGCAGAAATAATGTGCAGAAGAGATAACTGTGTAAGAAACTTTGCCGTTCTTGGAATAACCTGGCTGGACACTCCCTCAATGAATGGGATAAGAGCTCCTCTGACACATTACACAAATTAGGTGATAAAATTCTAGGCTGTACCATTTTAGATTGCAATTGGTGGAGGTGGGGGGGGTCATAGTTTTGAGTGTTTTCCTAAGGAAAAAAAATCCTAAAACATTAAAGAGAAGTTTTGTTAAAGTACTTGTAGGGTACTGGGGGAGTATTCAAAAACTATGACCTGAAATGGTATAGTTCAGAATGCAGCTACTTTGCATTGCATCTCATCCTGCGTAAAGGATGAGGCGCAATGCAAAGTATATGAATTCTGCACTATACCAGAATGTAAAGGTACCCTTTTGCATTACCTTCCAAGCTTGTGACTGACAACCAGGGGCACATGTTAAACATTCCTTGAAGTTATCTCTGAAGAAGCCAACTAAGCACAATCCTAGATTAGCCATATTAACCTGCCTGCGCCATAGGTAAACAAACTGGAAAATAAATAACAGTTTTAGTATTTTTATAGCACAATATGCAGTTCTGCTAACAGTTCACATTGGCAAGAAATGACTGTGTTAGAAAGGCCTTTTTCTTTGCCAGCTCTACAATGTAGGTGGCAATGGGTATTGTCAGACAGGTCAGGATGAAAAGTGGAAAAATTCAAATTTTAAGAAAAGGGGAATTAGACTTTTTAAAAGGATTGCATGGGTACAGAGAGCTGAAAGATTTGCCTTCATTATCTAAACTCCTTTTTCCTCTGATACCAGAAGTAAATTAAACTGGGAGAAAAATCCCTGTGGGGAGGGGGTTACACAGAGGTAAATGACAGGGGGGCGGAAGGGAAAGGGTTCGGTTTCCTAGCAGGAATGAGATTATTTTTGCAAATATACCAGCTAATAGTCTCACCATTGAAACAAGCCAGTTTCACCAATGAAATTAGTGGTGCCTTGTACTTCTTAACATACAGGAGGAGCAGATTCTGATCAAATAATGTACCATTCTAATTTGTTTCCTGAATGTGAATAAGACAAAAACTAAATAAATCTGAGAATTATTTATATCTGTCATTGAAGCAAAAGGGAGCAGCTGTTGAATAGTGCCCAGGTAATTCTATCTAAGAGTTCCAGCTAGGAACAATATTGTCTCCAAATGAGGTAGCAAAGAGACTCTAGAAAAAACATGAATTAGTGTTCAGAATTTGAGATTGGTCAGATAAATTGAGTCAACATCCTTTTCAACATCCGTTGCAGTAAGGCTTTTGACAAAGTCCCCCATGATATTCTCATGAGGAAGCTGGTAAAATGTGGTTTGGACAAGGTAACTGTTAGGTGGATTTGTAGCTGGTTGACTGACAGAACCCAAAGAGTACCCATTAATGGTTCCTCATCATCCTGGAAAAAAGGAACAAGTGGGGTGCTGCAGGATTCTGTCCTGGGCCCTTTGTTGTTCAATATCTTTATAAATGACTTAGATGAAGGAATTGAGGGGATGCTCATCAAATTAGCAGATGACATCAAACTGGGAGGGGTTACTAATGCTGTAGAAGACAGAATCAGAATTCAAAATGACATAAACATATTGGAGAACTGGGGCCAAGCTAACAAAATGAATTTCAATAGGGACAAATGTAAGGTTCTGCACTTAGACAGGAAGAACCAGATGCAGAAATATAGGATGGGGGGCACCTGGCTTACTAGAAGTACATGTGAAAAGGATCTTGGGGTCTTGGCGGGCCACAAGCTTAACATGAGTCAACAGTGTGATGCAGCTGCAAAAAAAGCTAATGCTACTCTAGGCTTCATCAACAGAAGTCTAGTGTTTGGATTAGGGGAAGTAATAGTCCCGCTCTATTCTGCCTTGGTCAGACCTGGAATACTGTGTCCAATTCTAGGCACCACAATTTAAAATGGATATTTACAAGCTGGAACATGTGCAGAGGAGGGCAACCAAGATGATCAAGGGTCTGGAAACCAAGGCTTATGAGGAGCCTTTGAAGGAGCTGGGTATGCTTAGCCTGGGGAGAGGAGACTGAGAGGAGATATGATAGCCATCTTCAAATATCTTAAGGGCTCCATCTTAAGGATGGAGAAGGGAGCAAGCTTGTTTTCTCCGGCTCTGGAGGGTAGGACTCGAACCAATGGCTTCAGGTTGCAAGAAAGAAGACTCTGACTAAACATTCGAAAAAATTTTCTGATAGTAAGAGGCCTTCAGCAGTGCAAGAGACTCCCACGAGAGCTCATGGACTCTCCTTCCTTGGGGGTTGTTAAGCAGAGGTTGGATGGCCATCTGCCATGGACACTTTAGCTGAGATTCCTGCATCGCAGGGGGTTGGACTAGATGACCCTCGGGGTCCCTTCCAGCTCTAAGATTCTATGATTCTGTGAAGAAAGACATGTTTGGATTTTATTTTATTAGAAGTTTTAGCAAGCTATTAAAATACATTTTCTTACACACACAAAGTTTAAACCAATTGTCTTCTTAACATGAAGCTGCTTCTGGTATTTCAAATCCTGGACTGCAACAATCAACCTATCTCCGCCACCCTCCATGTTAGAGCATCACCCTGATTATATTAGAGTTGCCAAAACATCCTGAAAGTTGCAGAGCTTTTTTAAAGGAAACCACCGAAATGGTTGAGCTTTTAAAGGAGAGACGCCTACATTATTGACAAACGCCAGAGTTGTTGAGCTCGGACATCAGTTCCGCCCATTGAAATCCCAGCAATGTCCAGGAAAATCCAGGTGTATGGCAGTCCTAGATTATATGCAATAAATAAATGAATAAATAAGTTTTTGTCCAACGTTTCTGTCACTGGATGCTATGTGATAGTATTATTTCTTTGCATTTTGTATTGCTGAACACACACACAAGCAATGCTTGAAACTTCATAAGAAATGTGTCTGTGTCTGTGTAGGTGTAAAGAAGTACAGTGGTAGATATTTTTACAGCATTTTCACAGCATTTGTGGCCTCAAGTTCTTCCTGAACGAGGCCTTAAGAAATTCACTGGTTGTGCATTAAATTCTTTTGACCCACATCCAAATGCAAGCTCAGCCAGGCCCACATTGTGTCTCCCACCTCCTGGTAAAGCAGCAAGGATCATAACAAAATTGGTACTGTACAGCTGCAGGTCACTTGTCCATATTGGCAAATCAGACTCAATTTATTATATGCCTTTGGGCATGAAGAGGTGGAGGTTTTTGTTCAGAAATCCTCCTTTCTAGAGAGAACAGCACTGACTGAACATAAATTCCTTCCCAAAGACCAGCTAGCCAATTGTCACAAAAAGCAGCATTTTTCCAGGATGACATTTGAAGTTACAAATTGTATTTCTACTGGAGGTGGTATAGCACAAATGGTCATTTTGACTGAAATCCTGCACACACTTACCTGGAACTAAGATTGTGTGCAATAGTATGGCAGTAAACATGCCAAGATTGTTCTGTTGGTTGTGCATACCTCAGAAAGTATTTCTTTCTCACTGCTGGTATGTCCACTGATATGCCTGTCGTCGATAGAGCAGTTTGACTAGGAA
This sequence comes from Podarcis gaigeae, assembly GCF_964106915.1. Classification (NCBI taxonomy): domain Eukaryota; kingdom Metazoa; phylum Chordata; class Lepidosauria; order Squamata; family Lacertidae; genus Podarcis; species Podarcis gaigeae. The sequence continues at coordinate 4,933,414 of NC_139687.1, read as the reverse complement.
AGCAGAACTTCCCTCTGCCTCACATTCACTACACATCGACCTGATTTTGGAGTCTGATGCTCCATTACAAATCACCAGAAAAGGGGACATTCATCACCAAAAAAGGACGAGAACTACTTTAATAAAATTTAAATATGCTAATATATATATGTATAAACGCAAATATACAAATGATTGCTACAATTTAAATTTAAACACATCTCACCATAGTGGGGAAGACTGTGGTCAGCTGAATTGTGTGCCTGCTCCGTCTACTGTCAAGGTGGTCACTCTTGATCGGCAAATTGAATACCCCTGGTCACCCCGCTTTTGGTTCCTTATATTTAAACTAGGCTTGGACAAGTCAGTCAATAAAAACACTTTTTCAAATAAAGGACTGTCCTCTGACAGCCCTTCAGATACAGACCTGTCCTCTGTAAAGTAGGGCATGTGGCCACCCTATGGTTGAATGCAATGTGCAGGCCAGTTCAGGCCTAAAGGGTTGTACCCAACTAAGCCCTGCTCAGAGTAGACCCAATGAAATTACTGGGTCTAAGTTAGCCATGTCTGCTAAGTTCAGTGAGCCAAACATACAACCCACTGACGCGCAGCGTAAATTAACACAGTGGTACCTCTGGATGCGAACGGGATCCGTTCCGGAGCCCCGTTTGCATCCTGAGTAGAACGTAAGACACGACTGCGCATGTCACGTTTTGCCGCTTCCGCACATGCGCGTGATGTAATTTTGAGCGTCTGCGCATGCGCGAGTGGCGAAACCCGGAAGTAACACACTCCATTACTTCTGGGTCGCTGCAGAGTGTAACTTGAAAACGCTTAACCTGAAGCACCTTTAACCCAAGGTATGACTATAATGCAGAGTTTTTAAGTGAAAAAATAAGAGCTTTGCTGAGTTAAAATAAACTTCTCCATAAACAACATTGACTGAGATTACATACTGACTCTGCTCATAACTGAGGCAGACTGACTCTGACTGAAATCTTACAGAGAACACAGAGAGAAAATGGCTGCCACTTATAAGGAGAATGAGACACATGTCAGTTAGCCGTTAGGCCTGAATAACTTTAGTAGGCCCAGCACTTCCCAGCCTGTTTATATTTCTGCTCTTTAGGTCTTTGGGGAGTGTCATGTGACAAAGACACATGAGAGCAGAAGCAGCAAAGCAGGCTGGGAAGTGCTGGGCCTGCCCAGTCATTTGGGCCTACTAAAGTTCTCCAGGCCTAACTGCTAACTGCTGAGTCACTCTGACATGGGACTTGGCGGCCATTTTCTCTCAGTAAGTTTTCAGTTAGAGTCAGTCTGCCTCAGCTATGAGCAGAGGCAGGATGCAATCTCAGCCAAGCTGTTTGGAACCATGGAGAAGTTTATTTTAACTCAGCAAAGCTCTTCTTCTTCCACTTAAAAACTCTGCATTATTAATTTCCGCTGCACGTCACCCACGGGGTCCAAAGTACCTGAAGTTTGTGGCTGGAGCTGTGAGGAATTGTGGGAAAGAGGACTCCCGTCATCTGGCTTGGGCCTATCCGAGTTGGTCTCCAGCAATACCTGAAAAGAAAATTTTGCATTAAGGAAGCAAGTTATTTATCCCAGACGAAGCCACTTTCATAATGCCAGGCCTGCTAGTAACCAACATACTTCTTTTTCAAGCTTGAAGAGGACTCCCAAGTCCTTTGCTAGGCCAGATCCCAACCCTTAGCTATGAGGCTCCTTGTTCAAAGGTTAGAATCTCTGATAATGTTGCAGTTACAGATAGGTAGCCGTGTTGGTCTGCCATAGTCAAAACAAAAAAAATTCCTTCCAGTAGCACCTTAAAGACCAACTAAGTTAGTTCTTGGTATGAGCTTTTGTGTGCATGCACACTTCTTCAGATACTTCTTCAGATGGTTGAATATTCCTTCATGTTAACCACACTGGCCTATAGAAGTCAAACAACTTGCCATGCTAGCACTCTAATAATCATAATAATAATAATAATAATAATAATAATAATAATAATAATAATTTATTATACCCGCCCATCTGGCTGGGTTTCCCCAGCCACTCTGGGCAGGTTCCAACAAAACACTAAAATACAGTAACCTATTAAACATTAAAAGCTTCCCTAAACAGGGCTGCCTAAACATAAATCATCCCTAAACTTAGGGGGTGGGACCAGATCGTGGGCCAGCCCCCTTGTGTTAACATGACTGTTTTAACAAAGATGGGGTTTTATATTGGGCGGGTGCTGTTTGATTTGCAGGGCGGGGTTGTTCTAAACGGTTGTTAAATGTGATATGTTGATTTAGATTTTGTATTTGTGGGCTGGAGTGTTGTTTTCGGGGCTTTTGTATTGTTTATTCGTTGTGCATATGTTTTTTATTATTTTAATTTTTATTATGTTCTGATATTTTTATCATTAATTTTGTGCAGTGATTATTTTTATTATGTATTTTGTGCTTTGTATACTGCAGCTTGCTGTTGTGAACCACCCTGAGATTCAAAATCCATCAGTAAAAACAACAATCAAGAACAACATCAACAAGAAACACAACAACAACAAAAAGGTTTCCTACCGCTATGTACGTGAGGGCAGCACCACTCCTCTTCATCCATCCTGATGGCGTTGATGTTCCTGGTGCTGGTCCAGACTGGATCCCGCGGAGAGCAGAAGATGGAATCTCTGCAGCACAACTCTGATGTCCACGTTGCCTTGGCCTAGCGCTGGATGTTCTGCCAGGAGGAAAAAGGGGCTCCTTGAGAAGCATCACATCCAAACAGCCCACCAGATGTCCAAATAGCCCACCAGATGCCTCATTCACCTGGCATGCAGTTCAGGAAGTCCAGCGGGTAAGGTTCCCTGTGAACACAGCGGAGCAGCCTCCTCACAAGGCGCTGGACCCTGCCTTTCTGCCGATGTTTACAGGCCCGCTGCATGATGTTCAGGCAGCTCCTCCCTGTCCTCCTGAGCCCTTCTTCCTCATGCTGCTGCATCTCTTCCAGCCCTGAGTGGCAAGGGAGAAAGGTTGAGCAAGGTGGAGATGCATAGGAAAAGAGCCATCCATCAAAAATATTAAGACAGCCGTTGGGTGGCCCCAGCAATCGGGGCGGGGAGGTGTGCTGGTTGTAGGTGGGGATGAAGGAGTCCACAGGGTATCCACCCCAACCAGGACACAAGCAGTGGTGGTTCCCCTTGAGGAGGAGGAATCAGCTTTTCACAAGGCAAAAACTTGCAAAGCACCCCCACCAGAGCTCCTCCCAGGACCAGGGTATGGGGTAGGGGAATATTTGTGTGTGAGAGAGAGCATTCCAATCTTCTTTGCATGTTCATCTTGTGGCACCTCTGTCTGCACATACATCTGGGAATCTGCCTTCTCCTAAAGCCCTTTCTCAGTAGAAGCTTCCCTCCCTGGCCTCCGTACATCTCACTTACATGTGCCATAGGATGCCATGTCTTGGCTCTGGATGAAACTGGCATCCCGGAAAGCCAGATGACCTAGAGAGACAGGGCAAGAAAAGGGACATCATCTTGGGGCAAAGCAGTGGAGACAGAGGCAGCTTGACGGGGACAGGTATGCTCTGATGCCTCTAGAGGCCTCCACCCTCATGGAGCACTCAGAGCAAAATCTGGGCGCAGATAGGGATCTAGCAAGCGGCCTGGGGACATGCCCATCCTCCCTGCCATTGTTTCCAAGACGTTTCTGTCCATCCCTACCAGGGAAGGACATTGCTTGACTTACCCAGAAGCAGAGCTGCCACCCTGGAGACTGCTGGCAGCCTGTTGGCAGACGGCTTTGTACATGTCAAGGCAGCACTCCGAAGGATGTTCTTGCTGAAGGTCTTGCTCTGTTGGCAAAGACAAAGGAGAAGTGGCATCAGACAGGCTTGAGAGTGCAGCAGAAGAGCCTTGCACCCCCAAGGACATCCCTGGGCAAAGTTGCCAACGAAGCAGAGGGACCTTACCAGATGCTTGGCTGCCTGGTGGAGAGCAAAGTGGAGGCTAAATTTGTTGGGATGCACCCACCACTTGACTTGTGGGGCTAGATGGGAAAGAGCCCTCCTTGCGGCCTGCAACACAAGAAGAGAAGAGGGTTACAAATTGCCGTAAAAGAAATCTCAGAAGCTCCTAAGAACAATCCCTCCCTCCTACTGTGTAAGTCCACCTCCTTGGCCCTCACCTTGGCCACCTCATCCTCGTCTTCGAGGTGAATGAGGATGACGACCAGTTCATGAATGGCTTCTTCTTCTGTTGTTGTTATGGGAAGCCTTTGGTCTCTCACCCAGCCCCGAAGCAGCCCCAGATGTTGGATGGCTGAGGCCCGGACAGAGTCTTCCTCCTGTAGGCAGAAAACATCAGAGATTGTGTTTCTCATCAGAGCAGTTTCCTTTCGCCTGCCCACCCGGGTGTTTTGAGGCTGCTCAGCCCCCTATCCTCCTCCCCCGTGTGATTTCCAGACGAACACCCTCCTGAAGCCAGATCTCCACTGCATGCCAGTCTAAACACCACCCTCTTCCAAAGCATTCCTCCTCCACAGTGTGTGATGTCATGTTTCCCTAATACTCACATGGGCAGCCAGACCGCAGTAGGTTGCTGCCAGCATCTTCATCTCTTCCTCTCCCAGCTCCCTGGAGAGGTAAGCTTGGTCTACCAGGTGCATCAAGTCTGGGAGGACATTGGCGTCTGCACAAGGGAGGGAATCCAGCAGCAACAGCCGCAGAAGCGAAGGGTCCTACACAAAAGAGAGCATCTTTTCAAAGGTCTGAAAGGCCCCACGTTTTTTCTTTTAGCACAGGCCCTTCAGCATTATGTCAGCAAAAGAGTGCTGGGCCATGATTAGAAATGGGATCTGTACCCCCCTCCCTCCCTCTGAGCATCACTTGCCATGTCAGAGTCCAGAAGCAGGACTATCCCTCTGACGCTGAGCTTCCGGACTTGCAGGTGGTCATGTTCCAGCCAGGTGAGGAGCTGCTCCAGTGTATCCTCACAGGGATAGATCTGCAGACGGCAGCTGAGCAGCTAAAGAGGCCCAAAGAGAAAGAAACTCTTCAGTGATGAAAGGTTGAGGCAGGTTCTCTTTTTATCCACCATCTGTAGTTCTGCACAGAGCAAAGCCACTGAAGTGAATGGACCCACGTTTGTCATGGACATCAAATCCAATGGGTCTACTCCGAGGAACACTAAAACAGGCAACAGTCCTTAGGCTCAAAGTAGCCTTGACAAAAGCCACAGAATATGGAAGCTAAAGACAACTGCAAGGTCCAATTTCTGATGAAGGCTGGTTGGGGAACCAATGACACAAAGGGAGCTAAGGAACACAAAGCCCAACACTTGGCAGAAACCAAGCCAGGGCCTCCTTGCTGCACCCATTTCCTCCCGCGTCAGTCCCCCTCACCTCGATGTAGATAGCTGCCGCTACTTATGGCATTCCGGCAAACTCCTGGTCCTCAAGAGCAGCAGTGATGTTTTCTACCATGAGAGGGATCCACCAGCGTCGCTTTCTGACAGCTCTGAAATGGAGAAGCAGATATTGGTAAGGAAGGGAGAGACACCGCAGGAAGCAAACGGGCACAGTCCGATCCTGTGCCTTCAACTCCATTTGCCAGACCATTGGAAGGTCACCCTGTTCTTCCTCTTGCCTCACCATGGCAGACAACCCCTGGCTGAAATTCTCCAGTCAGAAAAGTTGGTCTATGGTGGCTGTCTCTACTTCCTCTCCAGTGGTGCCGAGAAGGAGGTACAGAACTTCCTTAGCCCCTCTGTAACAAGAGCAAGACCAGTTTTACCAGGAGGGTCATTGCCACACACTCACATTCCTTCCCCATCCTTCCTCCCTAACAGCCGCCTGAAGGAGAGCCTCCCTTAAAAAACCAAGTTGGACTGGAAGCCCCCAGAGGCTGAAGGGAAAACAACTCCATTGGCCCCTTTGCAACACACTACTCACCAAAGGAATTCCTGGTCGTAGTGGAAGTTGACAACCATCCCCAGGAGAGCGATCAGCAGCTGTGGGAAATTCTGGCGCACAGCTGCCTTGTATTCCTCTATCCTGAGGATGGCGTGGAACAGGCTGGTGAGATGTTGTTGTAGAAGAGAGAGGTGCAAGTCACTTTCCATGCTTTTCTGCAGAATACAGAAACCCCTCGATATTACCCTGGGAAGAAGGAAGCCAGAAAGCAAATGGTTTGTTCTTACCACTTGGGTGGCAGTTTCTGCCAAGGGGCTTTGGTAAAGCTGCTCGGCCATGAGATGGAGCAGTTGTTCTTGGTTGGCCGATGCCAAAACCTCCTTCCATACTCTCTCGCAGTCTCTGTGAATGCAAAAACAAGAGCAATGGTCAGATTCAAATCTTCTGCTTGCTGCCATGCTCCAGAGAGAGGAAATGGCACCTAGGGCTTTCTGAACAAGCCCTGCAGCTTGCCAACCTTCCCCTTAGCCCAGTAGAACCTGGAGGGCTCCATACCCGAAGGGAAACTGGAGGAGGTATTCAACCACTTTCACCAGGTGGTGGTGTAACAAGATGGAGAAAGTGAAGACGGCCATGTTTCTGCCCTCCACTGTAGGCCCCTGGGTGATTTTGTAGAAGGCCTCCAACAGTACCTCCACCTGTCAGAGAAAAGGAGAGGGTTGCTTGGAGAGTACAAGGAAGCAGGGCTGTCTGCAGGCGGATCCCTCCATCCCTCATAGAAAGAGGGACCCTTGACCTGTGCCACCACAGCCATCTTCCTTCAAAGGTACCAATCAGGGTCCTTGGGAGTATTACACACAGGCAGCTCCAGGGAACCAGTTCCCCTCTCCATTGTGGGTCAAGAGAAAAGCTTACCAGTCTGCTCCCAGGAGGAGGAGGATTCCCCATTCCTGAACCCATGTTTCTCAGGACCCTTGGCTGAGCTTCTTGTCCTGACATTGCCAGGCCCCTCTCAACAAACATGTCTCCTGGCTACCCAATGGCATTAGGTTGCCTCCCCTACACCAAATTGGAGATTCTTCTCTCCTACCTTTGAAGACACCTTACCTCTACTGCTTTGCCGCTAAACTGCTTGATGAACTCTTGCAGCAGGTGGGAGATATCCAAGGGGTCAAAGCTGTTCTCAAGAACCAGGTTGCTGGCCAGGAAGCACATGGCCTCCAAGAGCTGCTCCGCAGGGAGAAAGGCGCCAAAGACCTGAAGCAAGAGAGGAAGGTCAGAGATGCCCACAGGGCAGGGCTGGGGAGCAGAAAGCCCAGGTGCTTTCTCTGAGGAACCCAGAACATGTGGCTTGAGAGACAGCGACTTACCCTGGCAAGAGAGTAACAATTATTCACGAACAATTCAGGAACCGGTCCTCCGGTGGAATTCTGAGCTCTAATGATGAGTGTTTGGTTCCTTGACGTTCGTGCCAGCATCTCTGCAAAAGAAAGCCAAAGTTAGTTTGGGTTTTGCTCACCCCACCCCATGCTGTGATGCATTCTTCCAATCTTACCTTCGTTGCGCCGCAGGATGGGCAGAAGATGGCAGAGGGCCTCTGCTGCCCGCTGCCTGCACTCCAGGTCTGGATCCAATGCACACAGATAGGAAATCGCAACCAGTTGGCCAAGGGAGGATGCAGGAAGCACTACCAATGGCTGAGAAGAAACCCAGAGAAGGGACTGATAAGAGAAGCAACCCTTCACCATTTTTCATAAAACATTTTTATTAAATCTTCAAAACATTCCAAAACACTTAGCATCCTATACAGAAAATATCAATTTCTTTTTGACTTCCCACCCCTCTTTTCCTGATGTTTGCTTTTTACTTCTTTTATCAGCTGTTTTACTCACTAGGATTCATTCTGCTATGGCCCAGCTCTGTTCTTAAAATTGGGTATGTGCTGGGATGCCTGATTGTCCCTTGGGCACCTTGCAGGGTGGGCCTAGAAGGAGCAGCCTGAAGGCCTTGACAGCCCTGCATGATTGCAGTGCTTTGCTTCAGTAACTCACATATTCCTGGATCTTCTGCAGGAGGTTGGAAAGCTCTCGGAGCACCTTCCTTCGGACCATCTTTTTCCCACTCTTCATCGTGGTGACGACATCTGTAAGTCTGGCCTTCAGCTGGTCCTTGCTGAAGCCTTCGGGAGGAACGTCAGCCGCATCCGGTGAACCTGTGGTTGGGATCCTGAGGGGAGAGAGGAGTAGCACTTGTGTAAAAAAGTTTTATTGCCTCCCATCCTTCAAAGACCCCAAGCACCACCACCATAGAAATGGATGGGGGGGGGCTTTTGAAAGCAATTGATGATTGGTGGGAGGGGATTAGCACAGCATTACCTTGGAGGAAGATCCTCCCCTTCTTCCAGGCTGATTTCTGATATTTGATCCTCGTCGAAATCAATTCCCTGTCCACAAGAAAAGAGAAACAGGAACGTCAGAATGTGAGGAGTGGATCAGACCCATTCATGTTTTTGTGTTGATCAGGAAAGTGCAGGCAAGGTAGGTTGGGAAAGAAACTGAAAATCTCTGTCCTCAATTTCCTTAGAGACCTTATTCATCCATTCATTACTTTAGAGCATTTGTACCCCTCTCCTAAGCCAAAAAGGCTCGAAGAGAGCCTTCCATGAAATCAAATGTAAGAAACTCCCTAATCGCAGACTTCTATTGTAATAAACAATCTGACCAACAGAAATATAACACACAAGGAAAGGGGGCAAGGAGGGCAGAGGAAAAGACAACTCACAAGCTCAGGCCCCAGGGTCTAGAATGCTGTTCTCATATCTCCCACTGAGGCAGCCTGATGAAATGGCTGCCGCCACATGACAGTTGGGGGACAGGTGGGCATTAGCTCTGCAGAAAAACCAGATCCATCTGGCACCCCCTTCCCCTCCACTGGGCCAGCTGCTCACACTCTTTTCTTCTTCTGTTTTTCCCTTTCCCTCCAAACTATAGTACAAAGATAACATCCAGCATATGTAGAAATAGAAATGAAGCCTCTCCCAGATTCACATGTACATTAATCAGAAGGAATCCTCTGTTCAAAATAATATTCAATCGACTGCAATATAGAACACTAAATTTTCCTTTTCGGCATTCCTTCTCCCCTTCCTACAACTTGGGCAAAGCTCAACCCTTTCTTTGACTTTGGATAGCTCTTTGCCAAACTTGGTGAGACCATTAATCTAGGTTCTAGAGTTATGTCCTCTGGCCATGGCAACCTCCACTTACCTCCAGGAATCTTTGGGATGCCATCTTCTAATGTAGTGACTGAGCGAAGGTCACTACAGGCCACCACTGCAAACCTCGAGATGCTGAGAATGCAGGAACCTCAGTTCAAATGGTCACAAGTTCCATTGCTAGGCAACGGCCCTTGAGAACATGGAATTCCCGGCCTCAATGCCAAGGTTCTAGGAGAGTCCATGTGGCCTAGTAGACCTCATGATTAGACCTTATGGATAAGTTAGCTAGCTAAATGGATACTTTTGTGCCAATCTCAATAATGGTGGAATTTAATTGATAGGATGTTGTTTTGTTAACTGGCTAATGTGAAGATAAATGCTATGATTTCTGAAATGTTTTAATAATGGATTTCATACAGTATGCTTATGCCATTTTAAATACCTTTGTTCTATTGTTGTATTGATGTTTGTGTCGTAATGTTATTGTGAACTGCATTGAACATTGCTGGGAAAGCAGCATATAAACAAACTTGATAATGATAAAATATAATATAATGATAAATCTGTATTTTACATAAAAGCTGCAGAGGCTGAGATTGACTTGCCCATGGCCACACAAAGGTTCCATGTGATTCAACCTGGTTCTCCCATATGCAAAGCTATCACTATCCACTGCCTCCAAAATTGGAACATTAAAGCCCACACTTCCTGTTGTTGGTGGTTCATTTGAAATGATTCATGCATTGTAGTCATTAAAAAAAAGTTTGAAGGGTAAAGCTAAGATGCTGAAAAGCAGGAGAAAATTGCACAGATTTCTTATCCTTCATTTGAGTGAATGTGTATGTTTTTTGATCATCTTGAGAGAAAACTGTTGACCACATGTGTTGAAATACAAGGCACACCATATGGCTGAAAACATTTCCTTGTGGCTGTTTACATCTTCACACTAGTTGTCTCTAGCTTTTACCTGAACTTTCCCTGAAAAACTAATGTGGTAGCATTTTCACAAGACAGAGACGGTGAGTCAGGCCTCTTTTAATCACGTTGATTGCCCAGTTTGTCATATGCCAAACTTCTGTTCTTATCCTCAAGAATAAAATTATGTTGTTATTGTAGCAGTTCTCCTTTCTGCACTGACTGTAAAACAGTACGCTCTAGTGGTAGAATACACACACACACCCCAGTTGAGACTGAGTATTTTGACATAAGGCTAGTTCACATATACAGGGCAAATCTGCCCATTTTAGTTTCTCTTAGTTTTTCATTTTTCAGACACAGGCAGTCTGGAGGGAGAGACTTATGCTATGCATGAATTACCCTCAAAGGTGGACACAATGAGGCAAAATACTTGTACAGTTTTAAAACAAGAACAATGGGAGTTGTTCCACTGGTGTCAAGGTTCATCTTCATGTAACAAGAAACCTACACAAAAAGGGCGGGATGGTGGAAGCTTCTAAATGCCTAGCAAATGCTTGTATTTTCATATTGAAATGCCCTCAGCTTTTGGGAGCCCTGACTAAACATGCCATTGCCAAAGCACCCAGGATTTTATGCATTTAACTCAAATCTTGCAGACCCAAACTAGAAGCTGAAGCGCAAAACATGGGCTTGGTACCAGTGCTGGTGGGCAGGACAGAAGGCAGGTGAAGGTTGCGATTCGCTGCTTCTGCGCATGCGGTGACGTCATTTTGCGCTTCTGCGCATGCACGAGCGGCAAAACCCGGAAGTAACCCTTTCTGGTACTTCCAGGTCGCTACAGGATGTAACCTGAAAGAATGTAACATGAAGCAAACGTAAATGTATGACTGTACAGACAAAGGTATTTTGTTGTAAATATGAAGGTAGGGTGGCAGCTGGATGAAGGCAGTCTGAAGGTGGTGAGACAGTGACCCATTTGCCTTAATGGAACAACCTCCACTGCATAGGTGTAGTTTGACCGCCTTCAGTGCAAAGAACTCTTGTGAATGTCATGGTTGTACCTGGGGAATCTCTCAGAGGCCATGTGGTATTCAGTACAACAAGACCCACCAGTGTGATGTGACTTATCTAACTTAGAAAAAAGAACCCCATTGCCATTATCAAGAGCAGGCATAGACAAACTCGGAGCTCCAGATGTTTTGGGACTACAACTCTCATCATCTCTAGCCAACAGGACCAGTGGTCAGGGATGATGGGAGTTGTAGTCCCAAAACAGCTGGAGGGCTAAGTTTGCCTATGCCTGATCAAGAGGCCCAAGAGGTGAGACTCCACCTAAGTGTCAGCAGGTACTATAGGGTCATAAAGCTCTCCCTAGGAGTTAAATAGCCATGATGAGATTAAGAGACCTAAGAAGCCTTACACTTGTCATGGTTTATTGTGGGCAGGGCTAGAGAGAGACCTGCACCCCAGAAGCTATATCCTTTAAAGCTCCAGAGCTTAATGAGGAAAAGAGTAGTCTTACAGAATGGTATGCATCCAGGGGTAGGGTAGGAAGAAACTTTTTTCAAATCACATTAAATACAAGCCTGCCTAATGGACAGTATCCAAAACAATGAACAAACCAAAGCACAGCCAGCCTTCCATTTTGCACTGCAGTTTTCCAGCTAAATTATATTCATAAAAAATGTACAAACTCAGGTAAAGCTTCGTAAAAATGCATATATTGGTGAAAATAATGTACATAAATGCATTATATTTGGGGAAACAGCTTTGCTAAAGTGTTATATTAGGATAATTTCACACTAAAAATACAGAGTTTTTAATATAAAAACAAACATGTGGAAAACTGAATTTAATATTTAAAAAATGAAAAACTGAGATAAACAAAAATGAATAGATTTGCCTATCCCTAGGTATTGATCAGCAAGGCCTTCAAAACTGGCTCTTCCCCATAAACTCTAGGTCATAATAAGAACAAGACATCTATAGAGCGGGGCTGGGGAAGGGGAGTGGCATTCCTGAAACCTAAGCGTCCAGCTTTGCCACAGGGTATTCTTGGTTTTCTTCATTTTCTTCCTCTTTATGTCTGTGATTGCTTTGGGGCCTTTCCCTCTTCATTTTGTTCTTCCCAGTGGGGGAAAATGGCTTAGTTGTAATGCAGAACCGGTTTGGTGTGTTTCTCCCTTGCCCAATTGTCCACCTTAGGCTAATGTTAGTAAACATGCATTAAATACAAGCGCTTTAAATCTTGTCAGGGGTGTGCGTGTTGCGAGGATGAAAATTAGTTATTAGCCTAGCTTTTCATCCACGCATAATAGGATGCTAGAATCAGAGCTGTTTGCTTTGGGCCATGGGAAGCATCATGCTTGAAGATGTCTAGTTCTGAATGTACAAAGTGTAATATGTTTAAAATAAACAAACACAAGGCAGAGGCCCATTCTACATAATGAAAGCAAAATGTGGGCTCTTTACATATTATCCATTACATTTTCTGCAATAACACAAGGCGGAGGGAGAACAGATGTTCTCTCTGTTTCTTCCATTTTGCAAAAAAAGGAGGAAAGAAACTTATCACAATAAATTTCTTATTCCACCTAAAAATATCTTTAAAAAAAACAACTGCCATAAACCCATTATTTTGCACCTTTTCTCTCTCTGTCTGAAGTCACAGTGAGATTACTTCAATAATTCTGCATCAGAAATATTACAGATTCTGAAAGCAGAATATGTTATGTGGTTTACTCATCTAAGTATTCAAAACTCCAACGGGAAGCTCAGATTAGGAAATACGAATGCAGAAAGTTTGTAGGTATGAAACTTTGTTGAATTTACATTGTGCAGGGCTACTTGTTTCTTCCCTGGGTGTGGTTCCAGACTACAGTGGTACCTCGGGTTAAGTACTTAATTCGTTCTGGAGGTCCATTCTTGAACCTGAAACTGTTCTTAACCTGAAGCACCACTTTAACTAATGGGGCCTCCCGCTGCCGCTGGGCCACCAAGGCACGATTTCTGTTCTCATCATGAAGCAAAGTTCTTAACCTGAAGCACTATTTCTGGGTTAGCGGAGTCTATAACCTGAAGCGTATGTAACCTGAAGCGTACGTAACCCAAGGTACCACTGTATTGCCATGCCCTTAAAATCAACAGGACAGAGTGCCACATACTGCGTTGTGACTTTTCTATGCCTCAAAGGCTCATGGGATGCCTCTCCTTTCAGGTTATCCCCTTTCTGTCAATGTCACCTCCTCCTTTTCAGGGCCCAAGCTGCTCAGACAACCATTTTCCCCATTACGTGCAGTTGTTGCAGCTTTTACTAAAGTGTAAGGCATTCTGTGATTGTGGATTTGTATTCATATTGTTAGGGTCACCCTTTTTACCAGTAGCAGATGACATGGTAGGGTGGCCGTACTCTCCTGACCTCCCAACAGCTGAGTCACTGCTGCTTACTGGAAAGGAGACGGCTGAGGTGGCAAGGAGGTCAGCATGGTGGAAAACTGCTGGATTAGTTCTCTATGTTTGCACCACACAGGTTCCCTGCCACAGCACCCTTCACCTTCCTGGTAAGCAGTAGTGTTGAAGCAATGATTCTTCAACATCAACTTCGTTGGACTGGTCATGTTGTGCAGATGCCTGATGATCATCTTCCAAAGCAACTACTCTATTCTGAATTTTAAAATGGAAAGCATAATGCTGGTGGTCAACAAAAGAGGTTTAAAAGACTGTCTCAAGGCAAATCTTTAAAAATGTAGTATAAACACTGACAACTGGGAATTACTGGCCTGTGAGCGCTCCAGTTGGAGAACAGCCTTTATCAAAGGTGTCATGGGCTTTGAAGACACTCAAACTCAGGATGCAAGGGAAAAACGTGCTAAAAGAAAGGCACGCTTGGCAAATCCACACCGTGATCAACTCCCGCCAAGAAACCAATGTCCCCACTGTGGAAGGACCTGTGGATCCAGAATTTGCTTGCTTTAAGCAAAAAAATAAAATAAAATCCAAAACACTCTCCTTTGACACTACAACAGACTTCTACTAGCTAGTAAACTGTATCTATCTGAACTGTACAAAAGTAGATTATGTCAAAAGGAAATGTTCTTTTTAAATACAATCAGAGAGAACAGACTTCCTTTAATTTCCAGGCCCTATTTGTGCTGTATTTCATTCAGTGACCTTCTGAGATGCAAGGGCACAGTATGCCACATATGAAAATGGAAACTTCATTAAGACACAATAGTTAATTAACAGTATGTCATATCAAGTTCAGCTTGCTTAGTAAGCTTTTTTCCTTTTCTTTTTGGAGGCTAGTTTCCATTTAAATAAGTGGAATAAAATCCATACGTGCAAAAAAGTTACCCATTATGTTTAGTTCTAAGACTCAAATCAGAGAAGCATATGCAGCACATTCATGTTTGCTGTGGGACACTTTCTTTCCATTACACTTTCCTGATCACATTACTACATGCTTAAGAACATTGTGATTTTTAAAGAGGAATATGTGGTCTGAAAGAGAGGTTGGAAATGTTTGGTGTTGGAGAAAACCCCCATTCTGTAAGGGTGTGTGTGTTGACAAGGGACATGTTACTCCCGTTCCTTTTGAACAGAAGAAGCTATTTTATGTTAAGCAGACCACTGGCCCAGGAATCCCAGTACTACCTAAATGTGATTGGCAGCAGCCGTGTCCTGTGATTCTTCTAACTGGAGATGCAAGGGGTTGAACCTTAGACCTTCTACATTGAAAGCATTTGCTCTACCACCAAGCTCTGATCAGGAGAACTAATGCAACAACCCCCATGTCTGAATGCACCCAGTGAATCCTGACCATGAAGGAAACAGGAGATTGTTCTCATTCTTCTGACTGCATAAGGTGTCTGGGCCCATCTGGCTTCAGAGACAATTGAAACAACAAAAATCACCAGCACATCTGAAGTCCTGCCAGTTCCTGTTGGTCTGGGTGTGTGTCTCTTTTAATTTATTGCTCTACATTTGATAGCCTTCACATGTCAATGGCCACCTTAGGAACTGGCAGATCACTGAGGGACAGGGGTGGAGCAGCGATGGCCAGACTCCTCATTTGGGGGTTTGTGAAGGCAACCAGCAGTGGTAGCTCTCCAATGAGCCACACTTTTGGTTACCATAAAGGAGGCTTCTGTGGGGGTAAAGTGTCTTCCCCCATTGGAGGAGCTGGAGGGACACCTCTGCCCTATCCTAATCCCCTCCAGGAATGCATATCAAGGCTTTGGAACACCAAACCTTATGCATGTTTACTTGGACGATGGTCGCATTGTGCTCAGTTGTGCTTACTCCCTAGTAAGTGTGTTACTCCCTAATAAAGACAGCAGCCTCAGAAATGTAGGAAAAGCCAAGTCTATAGCTAAGGGTGGAAATTACTCATCATTAACAACTCAGAATGTCTCATGACCCCCTGAAACTGGTAAGCAGTTAAAAGTGAGAAATATCCTGAAACATTATCTGTGAGTTTGCATAAATCCCCCTTTATTTTCTGATGAAGTCTCTCTCTCTCTCTCTCTTTCTCTTTTCCCTTTGCTAGGAGTCTTATGAAACTGAAATGTCAAGTGAGGGTTGCTTTATATCGTGTTCTGTCAATCAAACAAACGGAGGCTTTATGCATCTGTTGCTAGTATATTGGCACTTTTTGAAGAGTGTTTCGGTGGGAGTGAGAATAAATAAAGATCCTTCAGGCACTTTCTCATTTATGGATGAGGAATCAAAGCAGTCTGAAACTTCATTTTCAGCCTGATACCCTGAAGATTGTTGGCTGATAATTCTGGATGGAACAGCTTATCTGGGAGGATTAGGAAGAACATGGGCTTCCTATTACTGCTGGCTTCAGTCTATTCAGCCGCACAGACTTTGTCACACAGTATCTGTGCCTTTACATATGTCACTAATCTTATCTATATCTTTTCAGCTCCTTCTGTTGGAGCTGTGCTTCCCTGGGCCTAAACCTCCCATTTCTTCATTACACTGGCTGTATAGGCATTAGCCTCCCCTTAACAGCCTTTTCTGTACCATGTCATTCAGAAAGGGCTAGTAATGCAAAGGCTGTAGCCTTCACAAGAAGGTAATAGGTGTGCTTTATCTCAGGTCCTGTAGGTCACACACTGGTATATTAAACACAAACTCCTGCTCCATCTTTTTCCGTTCTACTCCTCCAAAATCTTACCTTTAAAAAACACCACCACCACCACAATATGATCAAGTAAAATGAATTACTGAGCACCAAAGAAAAGCAGAGGTAATCTACTTCAATTCAAGGACTCCAGCAAGATCCCCAACATTTATAAGCTTCTGACAGAGGTGGCAGGATCTCCTTCCTTGGAGGTTATTAAAAAAAAAAAGTAGAACAAATAACTACCAGAATGATTGGGATTATGACATTCCATCTTTGAACTGGTGACTAAGCTAGATCATGGTTTTCAAAGTTTCTTTCTACGCTAACTTGCCTTCTGCGGAAGGCCTGTGCATTTGCCACAAACCCTTGTTCACTGCAAGGGATTCTGGGAAGAGTTCCAAGGAGCAGTAACTTTAGGGAGGGACCATAGCTCAGAGGTAGAACACCATTTCAATTCCTCGCATCTCCAGTTAAAAAGGGGTAATGTAGCAGGTGGTAGGAAAGACCCTGAGGCACTACCAGCCTCAGTAGACAATACTGAAGTAGACAGACAAATTGTTTGACCTGTTATAAGTCACCTTTCTACATTTATTCTGGGTCTCCTGATCACCCAGCACGCTATCTCTGCCCTGCAACTGCACAGTGCAGATAATCAGTAGTCTTCCAGGAACTGTTTCTAGTGGAAGCTTACCAACCATTAATGACCATCTCTCTGACAAAGCCCCAAGAGGTGTTTGAGGAGACCCTGCACCTATGGAACACGGTTTGAAGATAAATAATCCTCTTTTCCAGTCCAAGTCTATAATGCCATGTTTAGTCAGGCTCACATCATGAGTTACATGATCAAATACTTGTGACCATTTCAGGCAGTGAAATGGGCTTGGTTGCCCCCATATGCATCTAAGCAAAGAATTACATTGAGAAATTCAGTAGCATGAAGTAGCCCACTGATTATTAATACGGACATAAATAGCAGAATGATCTAGTTAAAGAGAATAGTCTATAACCATTCAGATTCTAGAGTAGCAGAAGTAGAGGGCAGAGGGTTGAGCAATGTAGGATTAATGTATTCAATGCAAGCCAGTCCAACTGTGCTTATAACAGTAGCCTAGACACAGACTTTCAGCAGCTGCTTTAGATACAGAAAACCTACATCTGCTTTTCTCCTTTTAAACTTAACTAGCAAAAGGCCACAAATCATGTTTCATACAACATTTGGCAAGATTAAGCTGATGTAGACTTGTGTAACTGAACACAAAATCATCTAAATAAAATACATGTATGGTTTCTGGAGATCAATACACCAAAGCATTTTTAAACGGCTTAATATTTTTTAAAATTTCTGTGTGGTATACAAAAATACAACATAAAACTCAGTAAAAGAGTATCATAAAACAGATAAAGACAGGAATTCAGCAATAACAGGGTCGAGTCTTATCAGTCATGGAAAGCCTGGGCTAAGGGATATCTTTACAAGGCATCTGAAATACCTGGTGGATAATGCTTCATGTATGATAGAGAGAAGGGCATTTCATAGTGCGGGGGCAATTTTACATCAGTCCATCCTGAATAAAACCCAGTGGATAAACCTTGGCTACATAGATTCTAGTCTCCCAGAATAGTTCTCTGGGGACTGTTAATAATAGATCAACCTCTGTTCTTCATCAGGTGACTCGGAGCATGGATAAAAATGTCGATGCTGGGTCCAATCTGTTTGCCATGTGTCCAGCTGCCATATTGAAATCAAAAACCTTTTATCTCTGCTTCTTCTGGGCTGTCTTTTTGTTAGTAGTTGATTTTAATGCCATTTCCCCGTCTAACTTATATGAATCCAGATGCTAAGCCAATCCATCACTGGAATCCACTGAGTTCAAAAAGGAAATTATTGAAATACAGGAAGATTAGCAGGTTTGAATTATGCTCAAAATGTGCACTTCTTCTTTGAAGATGTTGCTGACTTTCAGTCTGGAGAAGCTGCAAACGGTCAAGACAAAATGTTATGAGTACACTCTCAAGAACTTCTTCCATAGCAACCAGAAATGCCAGTGTTAGAAGACACAGTGCTAACCTAGGCATTGTGTGCCAAGAACAGCCTTTGTAGGCTCATATGTACCACGAGCATCAACTAGTTTCTCTGACATTGTGATATGATTGCAGTGTGCATATGCAGATATAGATTCCTTCCTCCATTTTATCACACGACCTCATAGCAGGCCTGCTATTACTGTGTAAATATTAATGAAGAACAATGATCAGTTTTGCATCCTGAATATCTGTCAGATATTCCTCCTCCCAATTATTTGAAGCTCAGGTATTTGAAACTCCAATGTATATGAATTCATTGTGTGTGTCCTTTGTAACCCCTATTAGTGTACCACTATATAAATAGCAGGCCCGATTATCTGAATATTTATCTGAATTCTTCAGAGGTTCCCCAGGCCAGTTGGATAAATGAGATTTCACTGTAACAGGGAATTCAATCATCTCGCTATACCGTTAATTCTAATCACTTTTCAAAAAAACCCTTCATGGTTTTACTGCCCTAGATTTCTTCTTCTTCTTATACCTCAGAGTTATTAGGGATCTGTATCATGTCTGTTCCCTCAAGGTTGAAACAATAAGCTTTATCTGAAACTGACAAATTTAATTTTTCTTCTTCATATGTGAATCCCTTGAATGTCATGGTGTGCTTGCCCTGCAATAATCAGCCCAGCTAGGGCTGTGTCATTTAACACAGACCCATATTTTATTCTTTGACAGGACCAAGCAACATGGAGTGCGAGCTCTATCCCAGAACTGAAGGCTTGTTGCTGAATTATGTCATGGGGACAGACATGAAATACCATGCTTCTTTTGGTTTGTCCGAAGGACCTCCATGCTGGAAAAAACCTTGGGAAACAATTTGGTCCCATAATGGAAATGTTTCTTCATTCTTTGAAAGATTTAAAACATTCCAAAAGCATCTTCCCTGCAGGGATCTGAACCCTGGGACAGTCAGGGTTGCTCTCAAGGTCTGTAAGAACAATAAATTACAGACAGCCCTAGGGAATGCTGTTTTCACTATGCCATTCCAGCTGATTTATTTCTTCTAAGCTTTTCCTTTAAAAGATAATCAAAACATATTGGCATCGTGTTATATTGGTAAAGAACAAGTAGTTCTTTATCATTCATTCATCCTTATGGAAGATTCATAAAGCATTCTACTGGCTAGAGCAGGATAACATGAGATGCAACAATACTGATTGATTGATATACTAGGTATTTTGAAATTCCACATTACCCCTCTTAATACAGCACTCAAGGCAGCTTTGAATATAGTAAAAATCCAGTTCAAGGTATTACACTGAAATCATAATACATTTAAAAAAACAAAACAAAACAACCCACCACTAATCTGCAGATCAAAACAAATAGAACTTGGAGACTAAAACCAACATAGAGGAATATGTGCCCTAACTAACTAAGGTTAGCAATGAAATTTAGCAATGGCACAGGTGACTTTTTAGTGTTCAGAACCATGTGTGCGCACACTGTTTCTCATTCAACTAGACCCAACTAGGGATTCAGAAGTGGACGTCTTCTGAACAGATGCTTCCATAACTGGATGAGGGAGTATATGTTCAGCATGCATGATACTGGTGCACAGCATCTGGTGTACAGAGTAGCCCACATTGTGACATGCTATAGGCCTTGACTAATTCAAAGGTGTCATCACTACCAGGCGTGCCAGCTCTGGGGGGGGCCAAGGTGTCTTCAGCCCCCAATATTTGTGGAAATGGGGCTGGGCCCTCTGAATGTTGAGGGGGCAGAGGAGGCTGAGTGTGCAACTGAGCACCCTGCAGCTTCAGTGGCCGGCTCCTCCTGAGCGCTCGGCCTCCTCCAGACAATGGGACATTGCACATGTGCATGTCAGACCTCAATCTTCGGGGCAACGTCCAATGTAACAATATCCCTAGCAGATAAGTACAGTATACGGACACACAAACCCAAAGGAAGGACGGAGAAGTAGAAGCATACAGGATACATCCAATATATTACCCAAACTGTTTTTCTTAGGGCTCAGCTATACAGCTGCAAATAAAACATTTTAAGTGTGTTGTGAAGTGCAATATACAAATGTGACACTAGATGGTGGCAGTGAGCTATGCAAAATTGAATGTATTTTTCAAAATGTTTTTTAAAAAAAAGCATTTTCACAGCGGTTTTTTTTATATGTGGGTAGATTCCACCTTGGTAATGTTTCCAAAATATATCCTGAAAATAATACCAAAGATCTGTTAGGACATAAAATGCCAATACAAGCAAGACCTGCAACAGTTTTGCCGTCAGTTGTATCTATTCTGATTTTTCATTCATGTTTTCCCCATTTGCATGCTGATTTATTTCTCCTAAGAATGTCCTTCAAAGAGCATTTGCTGTATATTTCTTTAATGGCAACTATGACTATACCATTTTACACACTCCTCTAATCTATCATTAAGAAGACTGATTTACTGCATTTAGGAGAAGAGAGAAACACTTAGAGATAATGCATTTGAGTAAGAAAAATACTATAAAAAATTAAAATTAAGAACTTTGGTGCTGAAACAGAGAGCAAGACATTTGATCTGGTGCAGGGGGGCGGATTAGGGATCTGACTGATAGCTCTCATGGGTATAGGAGATGATCACATGCAACTGATTGTACACCTATTTGTTTTCGCTGAATATTTATAGTAATATATATGTAAAGGTAAAGGGACCCCTGACCATTAGGCCCAATTGTGGACAATTCTGGGGTTGCGGCACTCATCTCGCTTTACAGGCTAAGGGAGCCGGCGTACAGCTTCCGGGTCATGTGGGCAGCATGACTAAGCCGCTTCTGGCGAACCAGAGCAGTGCACGGAAACACCGTTTACCTTCCCGCTGGAGTGGTACCTATTTATCTACTTGCCCTTTGACGTGCTTTCGAACTGCTAGGTTGGCAGAGCAGGGTCTGAGCAACGGGAGCTCACCCCGTCGCGGGGATTCGAACCGCCGACTTTCTGATTGGCAAGCCCTAGGCTCTGTGGTTTAACCCACAGCACCACCCGCATCCCTTTTGTAGTAGTATAAAGCAGCTTTAATGCAGTTTCCCATATTTCTATGAACATTTTCATGCTTCACCCTCCCTGAAATTGTTTTACGTACTTCACAGCCCTGGCTTTCTATTTCTGTCAACTACTTCATGTGTTCTACAACAAGTGAACATTCCACATATTCACAAAACATTTGGAAGGAAAACATCTTTTTTTCTGAATGTGTATGTGCACATTATTGGTTTTGAGGCCCTGAAATGTATACAACTCACAAGGCCTCCGTTTGAGCAAGTTGCTCACATGGAGCTGTCCATGATATTGTAGCCTGCCTTGCCCCTGTGGGTACCTGATAGGGACAGGTTAGAGGAATTTGGATCTGCAAGCCACATTCCTCCCTGCTCCACTGGAAGACATTTCCACAGATGGAAGCAAAGTGGTGACAGTGGTGTCATCCCACCAGCATATCCCTATCTCCACCAGTGGAGCAACAAAATTATGCCTCTTCCTGCTCCCCCTCAGGCAGCTTCCGGTGTTCATAAGCATATGAACCAGTTGACCTTGCCATAGTGAAGGCTACTGCATTTTTGGATTAATTTTCTAAAACTATGGCACCATTGGTCAACTACCATCTCTTCCAGACATTCTACACAAGGCAAAATTTTGCAAAATGGAGAAAATGGCAATGAAGCACAGATTGTGGAATGGTGTTTCGAAAGTTTGGCCAGAGGGATGGCAGGTGGGATTAAACGCAGCGCACCACTATCTAGCTCTGAATAAAGCAGGGCACTGCAAGGAAGCCAGGCCCTTCTATCAATGGTTTTTATTTATGTATGTATTATTTTAATACAGAAAAGTGGAGCATTATCAAAATTAACAAAAACATGGCTAAGCCTCAAATCAATAAAACACTGGATGCTAAACAGTACAGTTGGATTTCTGCAAACCTGCAAGTCTGAAAATGAAGAGAAAGTAGAGCCCAACTTTTGCCATACTGCCTAAAGAAGAACAGGGTTGGGTCCTGGTGAATCTGGAAGGCAGTTCACAAAGTTAGCACCTGCTGCTTCAAGTAGACGTCCAACAAGGTTTATTAGGCAGTCAAGGACACCTTCTGCCACTGCTAGGGAAGTGAATAGTGCTACATGGCCCCTGCAGAAGCTCACTCACTGCTCTACATAGCTAGGAGACCTGCTCTTGCTGCATATAAGTTGTCACTTTCCTCCCCTTCTACCTTTGCTCACCCCACACTCAGCTGCACAGGGATGTGGATCTGACACATAAGAAAGTTTTCACAGCTGTTCACATAAGCACAGGTGAAACAGACCTGTACACATAAAGCCCACATGCCCAGCTGCATTCCTGTGCGTATTTTAGCATGAACAATAAGGACCAGGGGATTCCACCCCCCTCATCCTGCCCACGAACAGCCACCCTGGGTGCCATGAAGCCACCTCTGCCGCCGATAAGCTCAGCCATATATTTTTAGTTTTTTGCATACACACATTCTGATTTTGAAAATACAAAGCTGATGTTCTGTAAACGTCTGTTTTGAGCAGTTTTTAATGTTTGAAGTTTTATTCTGTTTTTAATGTTCTGTTGAAAGTCACTCAGAGTGGCTGGGGAAACTCAACCAGATGGGCGGGGTAGAAATAATAAATATATTATTATTATTCAAATATATGCTTCCATTATTCTAAGCATTAGTGGTTCAAATGAGGTATTGCCTTATTTGCTCGGCTTTTCATATTGGGGCCCAAATGGCTGGTGTGATTGAATGTAAAGGCAAGATTAGGATTTGAATGAAGCTTTTACAATCATTTTGTGTACAAAGAATCAATGAATACTAAATGTCAGACATGGGAAATGAAGCAAATTGTGTCGTTTCCCCCACCCGCCCCACCAAAGATCAGAGTAAGCACCCTACTTGTAAGAAAGTCCAGTTATTGTTCAAAGAGTCAAATGTTACTGTAATGTTGCTTCACCAAATCTTTGTGCATGAATTCTGCTTTATGAGATGGAAAAAAATTACCTATAAAGATTATGCAAAAATGTGTGTGTGTGTGTGTGTGTGAGAGAGAGAGAGAGAGAGACATGACACATTTGCTTTCCGGAACTAGTTGTGACAATGAAAAAGCAAATATTTGATGAACGCAGACAATATGTGAGTGCAATAAAACCTTGGCTGTGATTTTAAGATGTTCTTAAGTTTTGAATATTAGAATTAATTGAAAAGAGGCTGTTGAATCAGGTAGAGCTTAAAAGGAAAGCTAAAATAGTTCCTGGTGTACCACATTATTTCTGTTGCTGTTATCTCTACAGCTAAATGCTTGCAGTTATCCTTTCATTCATGTGGAAAATAGTTCTTAGGAAGTTACAGGATAGACCCACTCCGGTGGCAAGAAATAAATATAGATCTTCCAAAAAGATTAGTCAGTGTTTTGCTCTCAAGCTTCAGTTGGCTAGGCAAGGATTTGGCTTGATCTGGAATTTGGTTTGTCAGATTCAGTCATCTGAGAGTTATAGAATTAAATGGTCTTATGATGTAGAAAGACAAGAACCATTATTCTTGCCATTTCCCCAACAAACTCATGGAAAGCTTCCAATTCACTCCGCTGGTTAGGACTTCACTTAAATGTAGTCCTAGATACACAATGCTTTACTTGCACCCACCCTGCTCCCATCCTCTTGCCTCTGCTCTGTGGGCAAACCTTCTGAGTTAGTAACCTCCAGAGCCAGTTGCTGTTGCACAATTCCCCAGAAAGCACACATATAACAGTAATCTGCCTGCCTCCCCTTCATTATAGATAGATTATGGCTTCAGGTGGTGGAAGGCTTCTTTTCTCTTATATAGGTATTCCTTCAGTTCAGCCACATGACATTGATACACAATCTAGATTTGGGTGACAGTAGAATGAGATGTTTGGACCAAAGCAGCCTTACCCAACCTGTTACCTACCAATTTTTAACAACATCCGTTAGTTCCAGTCAGTAGGGCCAATGATCAGGGGATTGTAGGCCCAAACACTTGGAGGGCAGCAGGTTGTGGTGGGGTGGTAATCATCTAAGTTTTACTCAGAGTAGATGTGTTGAAATCAATGAACTTTAAAATCAGCTCTCTGCCATGCTCTGCCACACAGAGCCAGACCTACCATTCATTTTACACGAGGGGCAGATGGAGGAAGGAACTGATGGCTGAAAAGCACAGTGAGATTTTTAAAAGTCTTGGCACTGGCAGCCTGTGTTGGATCAGTACTAAAAAGGTAAAGGTACCCCCTGACTGTTAGGTCCAGCCGCTGACGACTCTGCGGTTGCGGCGCTCATCTTGCTCTATAGGCTGAGGGAGCCAGCGTTTGTCTGCAGACAGCTTTTGGGTCATGTGGCCAGCATGACTAAGCCGCTTCTGGCGAACCAGAGCAGCACACGAAAACGCCGTCTACCTTCCCGCCGGAGCAGTACCTATTTATCTACTTGCACTTTGATGTGCTTTTGAACTGCTGGGTGGGCAGGAGCAGGGACCGAGCAACGGGAGCTCACCGCATTGCGGGGATTCGAACTGCCAACCTTTCAATCGGCAGCCCTAGGCTCAGTGGTTTAGACCACAGTGCCACTCGCGTCCCTTTGGATCAGCACTTGGTGATGGAAAATGGAATGCCTGACCTCATCCATAATCCATTACTACTACGCTCATATTCTGCCAACCAAATGACACAATGTCAGGGTTACATTGCAAAAAAAATGGTCAGGAACCTCATGGATGCTTCTGAAAATGCTTTTTTCCTACCCATAAAGCTTGCCATAGATAGCTGTGTGAGTTACCCTAGGCAAGGAAAAGCTGTGTGACTTTTGTTGTTGTTGTTGTTAAAGGTTTATGCAGACCTCACATGGTGCAAGTAGTTTACTAAGGCATCGCAGTGCAGGCTGTTAAGCAAAATCTGGGACTCTGGTGATAATGTGTATATTCGTTCAGTGTAAATGAGTAAGTTCAAAAAAAACATGCAATGAATCATAGTTGCAAGGCCAGACTTGCTTTGATTAACTACACTTGTATAATGAAATCCAACAGAGCAATCACTGAAACATTTAGCTCCAAATGTAAATCTTCTTGAACTCGGGGGGGGGGGGGGGCGGGCATGTTAGGCAATGAGAGGTGGCATATAATAAAGCCATATTTCACTTAATGAAAGTGGAGGCAGTGGTAAAAAAAAGGGAATGTTTAAAAGTTGCTCTGCTGTGTTTGGCAAGCAAAAATGGGTTATTTTAAATGTGTCAATCATGATAATCCAACATATTTTTAATCTAAAGGTCAATAGAAGCAGTTTCTACAGCGGATACAGTAGTTATGCCAAATATGAAAGCAAGCATTTAGAAGATGATTTTGAGTATTAATACATCAACACAATATGTCTTGGAAAATTAATCTGAGCATTACATTGGAGAGCATAGATTTATCTAGGTAAGAGAATTTTATTAAAAATGTTCCAATATAACCTGTGACACTTTCGTTTCAGCAAGACTTCTTTGTTGAATTTTCCATATCTCAAGCGTGGTGCGTGGATGGAGGGTGGTGTGCAATTCTATCAAGATATAACCATTATTCTGTCTCAGTGAATACAGGACCTGCTTACTTCAAATACTGGAGCATGTTACTTTTAAGCAGAGCTGTAGCTACAGTGTGTGGGTTCTAGATAGGTTTTGTTGCCCCAGGGGAAGCCTCCAGAGGGACGCCATTGAGGCTCCCAGCCTGTGTGTGAATGTACGCAAATGCGTGGGGGTTTGTGCCAAACTGGGTCTTTAACTTGGGTGACATAAAGTCTAGTTTGGGCCCTGTTTTAAGGTAGTAGCATCAACTTCAGTGATATGTATAGGTTTCATGTTGGGAACCTGCTTTTTGAAACACACAACTCCAATATTGTTTGATCTGCACTACCAGTTCATTTTTACCTGAATTCAAAGTAAAAAAAAAGGTAAAAGACCCCTGACAGTTACCATAAGTCCAGTCGCGAACGACTCTGGGGTTGCGGTGCTCATCTCGCTTTAGTGGCTGAGGGAGCCAGCGTTTGTCCGCAGACAGATTTTCTGGGTCATGTGGTCAGCATGACTAAGCCGCTTCTGGCGAAACCAGAGCAGCGCACGGAAACGCCGTTTACCTTCCCGCCGGAGCAGTACCTATTTATCTACTTGCACTTTGAGGTTCTTTCGAACTGCTAGGTTGGCAATTCAAAGTACTGGTTACTATATTAAAAGTCCTTAGGACAGAGGTCCCCAACCTTTTTATGCTTATAGGAACATTTGGATTTTTGAGCAAGTGCCATGAGCATCACTCCTTTCCCAGGTCATCCCACCAAGGGACAGAAAAAGAGAGAAAGTGTGCACACATAACACATAAGAATAGCCCTTGGTTCCCTTTTGGTTGTACACAAATGCTGAATTAGGTGGGATAGAAGGAGCAGACAAGCTTTTAAAAAGCTGTACTTTTTATTTTGTGTGTGGATACATTGCCTTTCATTTCCTTTTGCCCCATATTTTCTGGTGGTAGTGAATGAAAAATACAACAAATAACAAGTTATCTTAAATTATATACATGTAGTGTAGACAAATCAGTGGCGTAGCATGGGGGGTGCAGGGGGGGCTGGCTGCACTGGGCGCAACATCTGGGGGTTAGGGTTAGGGGGCACAAATCCACGGGTTAGGGGGTGCAAATCCACGGGTTAGGGGGTGCAAATTACTTGCCTTGCCCCAGGTGCTGACAACCCACGCTACACCACTGAGACAAATTAAGCAGTATCTCAAGAGTCATTGGACTTTCACTTTGAATCTTGGACAGACAGAAACTCTCAGAAACTCAAATGTCATGTTTCACAGCTCGATTTACAGTTTACTTCTTACATTTTTCTGAGGTACTTTCGTCTCCTGATAGGTAGAGGCCAACCCTACCATTAGGCAGAGTGAGGAGGCCGCCTTTGGCAGCAGAGTTTGGGCATCACAAAAGGGCAGCAAAATTTCAGTTAAATAGCCAATGTTGTATTTTTACTGCCAAGGAGGGGAAGAGATTCTTGTGGGATTTTCAGGGACCAGAATTAATTTACTGGTGATATGCACCTTGAGGACTATACACCATGAGTGGATGGGGGGATGCCTCAGGCTGCAAAATACCCTGGGGCAGCCCTCCTGGTAGGAGTCATTCTACATCCTTCCATTGCCATACCCAGGAAGCGTCCAGCCCTGCACATATTTGCATAGTGCTGCACTGTAGTTTCAGTCACAGGTATCTGCTTTTGTCATATTCAAAGCATTTATTCAAAGCATATATATTCCTACTTTGCTTTTGTCATAGTGGCATTGGCACATATTCTGCCACAGGGCTCATGGGCACATTCTCTTCACCTCTGTAGGAAAACTGCTGCAGGCATGTGTTTGTGATACTCAATGCACTCTGTTTTCATAAAGAAAGGGATTTGTTTACCACCATTTATGGATTCAGTGAATGGTTTAGAATCAGGTTGCTATGGAAGGTGAAGATTTTATCATAGGTTTTGTTTGCCTGATCTTACATACGTGTGTTTGTGTGTTACAAGGTACACATGTGACCCCGGCAAAATCCTGCCATGCAGCAGGCTCTTGTTCAGAATTCCAGCTAGCCAGCTATGCACTTTTCCAGGTTACTCCATTCCATTCTCTTTCCTCACAGGTTTCCTTTCCCCACCCCAGCAGCCATTCAGTATTTTATGTCATTGTTGGGCTGTTTGTGAGACCTCTCCCATTGGATTCTGACTCTCCCTCCCTTCCCCCTCATTGTCTCTCTCTTTCTCTCTCTTTTCAGGGCAAATGTCAGCATTCCTCCAGGCTGACTCTCTCTCTCTCTCTCTCTCTCTCTCTCTCTCTCTCTCTCTCTCTCTCTCGTAAAGCTGTCATCATTTTGTCTATGTAGGGATAGGATTTGCCATTGGTATATAGCAGTCACATCCAACAGGTAGATGGGACCTACCGGTAGATCACTGGACATCTGTGGTAGATCACTGGTAGATCACTGGCTGCCCCCAAAGAAGCTCAGTAAGTTTGGGGCTCCCCCCCAAAAAGCTCAACAACTTTGACCTGAACTCTCAAAAAGGGTGTAGATCACTGCTAGTCCCCGAGAGTAGATCACAGTCTCTTGGGAGTTGCCACCCCTGGTATATAGGATGCCCTACGATAAAACACAGACAGAAATTGCGGGGGCCTCTCCTGGAGGGGTACCAGTCACCACAAACGGCTGTGAGGGTTACAGTGACCTCTACTGGCTGAGCTTTAAAAGCCATGCTCATCCAATTCTTTGCCTCAGCTGACTGACTACAGCTTCAGCTTTCAAAGGCTAGGACTCCCTTTCCCCAGCCTGTGTACAAGACTATTTCTTCACAATCACGATAGTCACTTTAGTTATGATTGAGGTTGTTGATAATGGACTCCACTAGAACTCACATTTCCATAAATCACACCCTGTTAACGTGAAAGCCGAGGGATTACAGCTATTAAGCATTTTTTGACATGCAGCTTGACCAGCTAATGGTGAAAATGTGTCAGCTTTCTAAAATTAAAAGAAATATAGCAAGGAGTTTAGATCAGGAGGATTGAAGCAGCAGAGATACAGAGTGCAGGCAAAATGAATTACTGCTTTCCTTTCCTTCAGTGACAGCAGATTACAGCAGTAGGGGGAAAATACAAATCCCCACAGAATAACATATCTATGATAAACTTCCTAGAGGCCTGACGGTGGAGTAATCTTAGATCAGGCACCTATTTATGGGGCAAATTTAAGATGCTTCAGACTCTGCAATGGAAAAACAAATCAGCGCAGGGAGAAACGCCACACTTTTCCCCGCCAGTCTGTCAATACGGGCATGTCCCGTCCCCTCCAGTGATTATACCAATATCTGCATCATTAGAATTGGATGCTCATTAATCAGAAAGAGCAAACCTTCAGATCTTTTCCGTGGTGTGTGTGTGCGTGTGTGTGTGTGTAAACCCTCATGAACTGCAAGAAATAACAGAGGCAACAACAACAACAAAAAGTCCAATAGCATCATCCATAAAGCAGAGTGGCACAAGCAAGTATAAATCCCACTTGAGTTATCATAATGGCTGCCAAGCTAATTGAGAACACATTCGCTTCTTTAACTAAATAAATTGCGGTTGCAATTATATGACCTCAAGGTCACCTCCTCTAGGAGATGCCCAGCACTTGAATTAGCTCTTCAGCTCTTCACAGTAAGTGGCCTTAGCCAATCACTGCCAGATAAACACTGTTGAAATATGCATTTAATTATCTTAGCCTTTTAACTTTTAAAATCTTTTCATTGCCAGTAGTTATTTGCTAATTTATTCAGGGTAGCCAAAGAAATTCAGCGCCTTGTTAGGATGTAGTTAGGACGTAGTTCGGATGCAAGCATTTTTTTCCTCATTGCAAGGTAAGACATTTGAAATTATCTTACCGAGACAATCCAGTCTTAGGAAGAAATTCACAGCACCATCTTGGTCAGTCTTAATTGTTGCTTGGAAATGACATGATGAAATTAAGAGCAGAAGGAGCTGTAGAGCTGATGTCCCTTTTAAAGTGAAATAGTCCCTTTGATAAGGCCCACACAGTGCCATACATTCATATGGTTTTATGCAAGATGCTTGCATTTTAACCTCTGCACATGATGGTGATCATTATAATTCTTTGTTCTCTGATAGAATTCAACATCTGTTTTCTCTTTCTGATTTGTTGTTCTGTTCAGGCAAGGTCTGTCAAAACAATGTCAACTTTAACTAGAGAAAAATATTTTTGACTCCTTGATGTTCTTCAGAAATAACACCAGTCAAGAAAGATTGGTTGTTGTTATAAATAAGATTTGCAATCTTTGGGTCAGCAGCACTGCTGTCGGTTTTTTCTTCTTCAGATTGCATTCTTTATATTAGCAGCAAACTGAAGTCACTGGCTTGGACCCAGTTTTGCAGTTCCATAAATGCAAGCAATACTTCCATTTTTAGATGGGAGGGACTTTGATGTAGCAAAGGCTCCTGCTAGTGGAAGGAGGGGAGGAGACAATTATCACAGATTTCCCCGCTTCCTTCTGCTGTGACCTATGCCACCTCCCATACTGTTCCAGGCACTCCCTCCCTGCAAATTTTCAGGGGCACAGAAAGCGTATAGTAGTGAAAATGACCTCTACAATGACTGCTTTTTGAGATCTAGATCACTATGACTTCAAAAACCATTCGCACAGTCAACTATTGTGAGCTGGAAAGGTGGGGGAGTAACACATCAATGTTTATATTCAAGACAATTTGACTCTAAATTTAACACAATTTCAGAAAGTCTGCAAATGAGTTTTCTTCCCCACTTCAGCTCCTTTTAGTTTTTTATGTAATTTCCATGTAAATAAACAAATCCATAATACATACATTTTAAAGTAAATGATTGTTGTTCTATATTCATTTATTTACATTTTAATTTCTATGAATATTAATTTCTTTAAACAGAAATAAAAATAATGACACCCTGCAGAGTTTGAAGGTTCATACCTTCGGGGGTGGGGGTGGGGAATGGCTCCTTGACTTTTAAACAAACGACGTTCATTATTATGCTTTCTGTAACAGAACTTGATTTCTCTTGGTAAATGATGGTCATAATTAGGCCACTCATAATGAACATTGCTATGTTACTAAACTGTACAATTTGTGTAATGTCTGTGCTCTCGGAGATTTGGCTTTTAGTAAAAAAAATAATTGGATTCAGACCAATTTAGAATAAACATGCAAGCCTACTCAGAAACAAGTCCCACTTTTGGGCTGGGGACACACCAAATCCTGGGAAACATCTATTGTTAAGGGTGCTGAGAACTGTAATTCTGTGAGGGATAGGCTCCAGTTCCCATTATTCTTTGGGGGAGGGGATGTGTGTACTTTAATTGTGTAGTCTGTGTACAGTCTTTGGTCTTCTTTTTCTCTTTTGCAGGAACCTCACCACAGGAACTGCAGACAAGGTTCCAAAAACTTTTCTGCTAGGTGTGTGATTTCAGACAATATAATCCTAGCAGCTCACTTCTGGTTTAAGAAGAATTTAGATCTGAAGAGATTGAAGATGCAATCCTCAGCACACTTTCTGTGGGTTAGTAGTGAAGCTTGAGGAAGCTGATATTTGCGCCTTCTGATTCAAAGTGACCTGCTCCACAGCTCCTGGACCAGTGCAATGAATTGGAGCATAGTTACCCATCAGCTTCACACATCTCTAATGTTCCAGTGCAGCTTTCAGCTCAAACAATATATTATACGTATCAAAAATAGTATTTTGGCATGAAGTGTGTTAAAATGTGTGCAGAAACAGGACACAATGGGCTCACAAGTGATATGCATTTACCTGGCAGCAGCACTGCCTTACCAATGAGTGTGCTTGCACTGGCGGAGGAAGAGGGGGCGGGGGGAGCGCACTTCCCCCGGCACAACGATCCTGGTGGGGTGCCATCGTGGCTGCCCCCCCCGTGCTGAGCGCCATGCCCCCAGGATGTGTGCCACGCCATGTCCCTGGGACGCACACCACCCACGTCCCCGCCTGCTCTCTGCCACTGTGTGCTTGGACCTGATCCTTGAATTCCAGCTGGCCCAATGACCAGTTGCTGGCTCCACATTTGCTTCCTATTCTGTATCAATTTAGCCATCATTTTCACCCTAGCTTTGTCTTTCTGTCACAACTTGTCTTTCATGGTGCTGTGCCATTTCCATATCAACCTGATCAGTCATGGATCTCTTCTCCTGACCAGCCATCTCTCGCATAGCAGCTGTGTTTACCATGGTCCACTCCTTTACCTCTCTGCTCTGCATATTGTGCTCTACAGAGGCTGCTCCATTATCTGACATTTCCCTTAGTCAGCAGTGTCTATGTCTTCCCCCTTGTGGTAGAAGATAAGACTGCAAATGAAGACAAATCTTCCCAGTTTGGGAGGTTGCCATTGCTGGCAGAAGCAGCTTGAGGTGGCTATATAGAGCAGATCCTTTTTGAAAGTGTGAGCTCCCAGGCAGCTTTGCCAATTGCCTTGCCATTATGTTTGAATATTCGCTGATCTCTCTGGCTCTCAGGCAATGTTCTGTGTTCTATCACTGATCTACAGAACCTGTAAATAACAATGCATTGTGTGGATTTGGGAAGAAAACCTGCCTCTTAAGCATTGCTCTTTAGAATTAAGTTCAACCACCAAATAATTGGAACCAGTGTTGCCAACAGAATTATCATGCCCCGCTTTTGTTCCTTTAACAGCTTGATATGCCAGAATCAGCAAATGGAACTTCTCAGGGTCTAGAGATAAACACAATCAGTTGCTAATAATTGTAGATCAATTATTAAAGGCACAGTTGTAAGTTAAAAAGTTGGCAACTTTACTAAGAAGTGTAATTTTATTTTAGCAGTGGTTGATTTAAGGTGACAGATTGTTAAGAGACCAAAAAGTCAAAGGCCCTCTTCTTCTTGGAACAATATTGTACAGTATCAATGGATGCCTTGCTCCATCATCATCCAGTCTGGGAAGCATCTGGTTATGAGTTCAGTGCACTGACCCCTTGTGCCAGTGGAGTGCTTTAAACCTCAGGTACGGGGGTCATGTGTCCCGTTTTATAGTGGATTGTCCCATATCTGAAGGTTTGTTAGAGACCAGTCTTCTGCTTGAGGGGGTCCTTTATTTGAAAGATTATTTGGTTTAAAGATAAATAATCATAGGAAGGGAGGGTAGGGGCCTTGAGGTTGTCCATCAGCAGTGATTATCTGGCCGGAGGATTAAAGGGGCACACGGATCATTAGTCACAGTCTGCCCAGCACAATGAGGTGTATTTCTGTTTATAGTATTTTTGTTAAGCATATGCACATCTTATGCAATACTCTTTTTAGTGATGCACAAGTGGCCGCTCTAGCCTCAGCTTTTGTCATTTCTATATATGTATGCTAACTGTTGCCTTTGACAAGGACAATGGTATAAAGCATAGCTGTCAACTTTTCCCTTTTCTTGCGAGGAATCCTATTCGGAATAAGGGAAATTCCCTTACAAAAGGGGAAATGTTGACAGCTATGGTATAAAGGGGCCCAGATAACTGAAAGGTTTCCATTCGGGAGCAACAGGTCATGTAAACAATAACATAGCCAGTTTTTAACCTTTGGGACAGGAAGCAACCCTTTTACCTTGTCTGCATTTACAGGAGCTTAATCTCAACAAGCAAGGGAAGCACAGATAATGGTAATCTAAGACAGTTATGCTTCGTACTGCTGATGTCTGTGCATGGGTGTAGCTAAGGGGGGCGGGTGAGGAGCAGCTGCCCCCCTAGATCACGTAAAACAATAAAAAACTTAACTAACTGACCAGTCACGTCAATCCTGCCCCCCCAAATTCTGGCTACGCCCATGTATCTGTGTCCCATGGTTCATTACCGACCATCCCTCAACACAGGTATAAACAAAATAAAAAAATTCCTTCCAGTAGCACCTTAGAGACCAACTAAGTTTGTTCTTGGTATGAGCTTTTGTGTGCATGCACACTTCTTCAGATACACTGAAACAGAAGTCACCAGACCCTTATATATAGTGAGAGGGTGGGGAGGGGTATTACTCAGAAGGGTGGTGGGAATGGGTGATAGGCTGATAGGTGTGATAAACCTGTTGACAACTGTTAACGACTACAATAGGTCGTTCCCACCACCCTTCTGAGTAATGCCCCTCCTCACCCTCTCACTATATATGAGGGTCTGGTGACTTCTGTTTCAGTGTATCCGAATAAGTGTGCATGCACACGAAAGCTCATACCAATAACAAACTTAGTTGACCTCTAAGGTGCTACTGGAAGGAATCTTTTTATTTTGTGTCAACTACTGCAAACCAACACGGCTACCTACCTGTAACAGGTATAAACAAATCAGAGAAGAGGTTAACCTGAGATAACACTCTAAATAACCCAAGGAACTATAGAGGGAATCCAGACCAAGTTCAACATCTTGCCTCTATGCTCCTTATTTTTATTCACTTGCAGCAACATTCATTTTTAATTGTATGGATTAATCCCATACAATCTACTCTCCCTATTTCTGTTCTAACTAACTTGTAAATTGAATCTGATCTGCACAGTGTCTTTATTTCTAAATGCTGATTTTGTGAACATCTGTTTCAATCACAGTTGCAAAGCCATTACTTTTATGAGCCATACATATTTTAGATGGATTTACTGTTGACCTTTGTTGGGAAATTGAGTGTTTTTGTTGTTGCTAACATTTCTATAATTGATAATGTTGTTACTGCCACCGGGGTACTTTGTTCAAATGAAATACTGCAACTTGGCTTATCTTCTTGTTTAAACATATTTAATCAGATAAATATTATTTAACTTTTCCTGGCTTTGAGACAAAATGTGTGATTAATCTCTTCAGTTTTAGATCCACATATTTCCTCACTGTTCAGACAAGATGCCTGAGCTTTATTTTTGCAAGTTCACCACAAGAGTTTTTAAGGCAGATAATACAAACCAGAGTAAATTAGGGTCACTTAACCTCCACTTAAATCAGTATGATATGACTTGCAACCTGATCCTGTGCAGATATAGGCATGACTAAGTCTGTTGATATCTAACTTTACCTAATATTTCCCAACCCAAACTATTCTTTCTGGATTATTCCAGATTATTCAACAAATAGAGATGAATGACTAGATATCTTTCTTTCCCTTTAGAATAAAACCAAAAAAAGATGCAAACACACAAACATATCCTGCTCCACTTTTGCTATCAAACAGGTAATGGCATAAGATCCAAAAACATCTCAAATGAGGCAGAATGTAAAACGTTTGGTCAATTTATAGAGTATTCCTTGATGTGCAGCACAGAAAAGTGATAGTGGGGATGTGACTTTAACAATAAAAGCTGCACATGGGTGAGGAATGTTAAACCCTCCCTCCCAACCACCATTTACTTTACAGCCACTCTCCCAAAACAGTTTTCTTCCTGCCAGATTCATTCTGGTATTGCCATGAATCAGCCCATGGTGTTCAGGAAGATTCCTTGATCTTCTAGGGCGGTTGAGGAGACTCAGAGGCAAGAACAGGAGAAGATCTATCTACAGTGGTACCTGGGGTTAAGAACGTAATTCATTTTGGAGGTCCGTTCTTAACCTGAAACTGTTCTTAACCTGAAGCACCACTTTAGCTAACGGGGCCTCCCGCTGCCACCGCACCGCCATCGTGCGATTTCTGTTCTCATCCTAAAGCAAACTTCTTAACCCGAGGTACTATTTCTGGGTTAGCGGAGTCTGTAACCTGAAGCTTCTGTAACCCGAAGTGTGTGTAACCTGAGGTAACACTGTATTGTATGAGCTGCCTCCCCTTCACGCACACCTTTGTAACACATTGTAGCACAGTCATAGGACATCTCAGCACTAGAGCTGAACTGAATATCTTTCAAAATGTATTCTAGAAAATACGTATTCACTCCTCTAAAAAAGACCACTTTGCAGAATTTTGTCCATATATTCACCACATTTTGTTTCTTACGGCCATAATCTTGCGCCCATCCCCCAGGGACCCAAATGACACAAAGCCGGCTTAAAGACCTCCAAAGAAGGAGACTCCACCACACTCCTTGGCAGCAAATTCCACTGTCGAACAGCTCTTACTGTCAGGAAGTTCTTCCTAATGTTTAGGTGGAATCTTCAGGTTACAGACTCTGCTAACCCAGAAATAGTACCTTGGGTTAAGAACTTTGCTTCAGGATGAGAACAGAAATTGTGCTCCGGCGGCATGGCAGGACCTCAGATTAAGAACAGTTTCAGGTTAAGAACAGACCTCCAGAATGAATTAAGTTCTTAACCCAAGGTACTGCTGTACAGGTGGCTCCTGGCTCCTCTTTTCATAGTAAGAAACTAATTCATGGAGCAAGTAGGGCTAACCTCACAATTAGGCAGAATGAGGTGGCTGCCTCAGATGGTGGATGCCAGCCCACTAGAGGGCAGAGTTGTGTCCCATGCCCAGTTGCTATCTGGGGCAGCTAAGAATCACATTACTCCAAACCTTGTACTGGCTACTGGTGATTTGCCAGGCCAGATTCAAGGTGTTGGTACTAGTAAAAAAAGCCCTGAATGATCTGGTACCTAGGTACCTGAAGGAGCACCTTCTCAAGTATTGCCCCACCTGAACATTGGCACAAGCTGCAGATACCTTCCTTGTTGTGCCACCAATGTCAGTTTCCAGCCAGATAGGTGGCCTTGTTGGTCTGCCGTAGTTGAAACAAAATAAAAAAATTCCTTCCAGTAGCACCTTAGAGACCAACTAAGTTTGTTATTGGTATGAGCTTTTGTGTGTGCATGCACACTTCTTCAGATGCACACGAAAGCTCATACCAGTGACAAACTTAGTTGGTCTCTAAGGTGCTACTGGAAGGAATTTTTTTATTTAGTTTCTAGCCAGGCAGTGCATTCTTTGTGACACCCCCCCCCCCAATTATGGAACACCCAAATCTTGATTTGGTTGTATGTCCAACTGCTGAGGGTTAGCAGTTTAGAAATTGAATAATGCCAGATGAAGTGATGTACATGGATGTGCGAACTGATCCAAAGACAGGCGCAAGGGGGGGGTCATAATGATGGTAGAAATGTTAAAATAGCCTGGAAGAATCATTATTAAACGACTGACATGGAGAGATGAATCAAGAGGTAAGTCCAGCAAGGATGGTCTTGCAGTATTGAAAGTGGGCTTTGACAATGTATGTGAAGTTCATTATCATGTTTTAAAATTATGGGACTATTCCTGAAGCCATTCCATATGTCATACACATTGACATATGGGAAGAATGTATTTATTTTTTACATATGGTACTACCTAAGCTGTCTAAGCATACACAAGTCTTGCTGATACAAAATAACATGGGCAAACCGGAAAACATTATGTATTTTAAGTCAGGGAATTACTCCAGGGAATTACTTCCATAATGTAAAACCATGAAGTGGAAAGCAATCATCCTTTGCCTATGCAAATTATTTTATATTCAGCCCTCATATGACTTTATCTTCTGGGGAAGGTGATTGAGAGGGTCATGGTGGAACGACTGCAGACATTCCTAGATGAGACTGATTACCTGGATCCAGGGACAAAACTAGGCTTTGTTTCACCCTGGTCAAAGA
This sequence comes from Podarcis gaigeae, assembly GCF_964106915.1. Taxonomy (NCBI): domain Eukaryota; kingdom Metazoa; phylum Chordata; class Lepidosauria; order Squamata; family Lacertidae; genus Podarcis; species Podarcis gaigeae. The sequence continues at coordinate 4,896,062 of NC_139687.1, read as the reverse complement.
CCCAGTTTGGCACTCCCCATGTGCATTTGCGCACGCGCACACACACACACACAGCCTGAGAGACTCAATGGCGCCCCCTCTGGAGGCTTCACCTGGGATAGAAACTGCGGCTATCTGTAGCTCTGGCACTGCTTGAATCCATTCCTAGCTGGGTTCAGGCCTGATTCAGGCCTGAATAAGCCTGGTGTTTGACCTTTATAAAGAGAAGAAGGGGGTGTGGGCAACTCTGCTCCTTCCGCTTGAAGTCTCAGCAGCTTTTGATGCCCTTGTCCATGGCGTACTCCTGGCCTGACTGCAGGATGACTACGAGTGGCACTGTGTCATGGTGGCCCTGCTCCTACCTGCAGAATCATATCCTGAGAGTAGCATTGGGAGAGGCTGCATCACAGTTCCCTGTGATGAGCCACAAATTGCTCTTCAACATCTATCTGGGCTTTTGGAATGAGGTGTCATCAGCATGCTAATGATGCCTGTTGTGACGTGGGGTTTGTGATTTCAGCTCTCTTGACATATTATGCTGGAGACAGTTCTCTAGTAACACTTCTTTATTAAAGCAACAAGACTGAGACTTGAGGAGGGGAGAGCTACATTTATAGGGACAGGGAACAAGCTAGAAAGGATACATTTTGGAGGGAACAATCTCAGGCAATCACAGTCCTGCCTTTTGGAGGAAACCAATAAGACAGAGGATCCAAATACAGCAGCTTAAATGAACCAATAGTAGCTGTACCCTCTGGAACCAAAAGGCTCCAAAAGGCTACTTTACCCTAATGCAATACAGACAATAATAATACAGATATAAAATCCTTTGACTCAATACACAACAATGCCTAGCTCTATTTCGCCACTAAATCTGAGTCAGTAGAGGACCCATGCCTAGAGGACCCATGCTGAGTCAGTAGGACCCATGCCTAGATTTGTGGTGGTAGACTAGATGGTAAATGAGAGTCAATAAGCTGAGCTTGAATCTTGGAAAGACAGGGGCCTTGTGGGTGAATGGTTACTGTGTTACTGTGAATGGGTAAATTGCCTGTTATGGACAGAGTTTAAAAGCAGCTTCACAGCTTGGGGGACAATCCTAGATCCATCTTTGCCACTAGACATCAAAGTGACCTCTGTGGGTAGGAATACTACCTACCAGTTTCGCTTGTGACCATTCTTGAACTGGGATAACCTGAACATAGCAGTCCTTGCATTGGCATCCTCAAAACTTGATTACTACAACACACTTTATGTGCGGCTGCCTGTGAGTCTAGTCCAGAACTAATGCAGAGTGAAACAGCCAGACTTCTTGGAGGAGCAGATTATGGGCAACAGATTATTCCTTTGCCAAGAGAACTGCACTGGTTGCCAATTTGCTACTGGACCAGGTTCAAGGTTCTTGAGTTAATTCACAAAGTTCTAAACTGGTTCCAAAGTACCTTAAGGACCACTTGATTCCTTATGCTCAATTTTGATCACTGAGATCTTCTGACTTTTGACTATCTCCCATCTCCCAGAGATTTGGTTGGCCTTTACCAGGGACCGAGCCCTTAGTGTGATAGGCCCTGCCCTGTGGAACTCCCTGATACCAGAAGTACAGCAGGACAGGAGCCACCCTGCATTTCTTTTAGCTGTCTTTTAAAAAGTGTATTGTTCAGACAGGCTGTTGGAATTTATTAATTTTTTTACAATAAATTCTGATTTACCTGTTACCGATGCTTTTAGAAATACTGTCATTGGTGTGTTATGTTGTAGACCACCTTGCTATGGTTCCTATAAAAGTGGAGGTTTATAAATATTTAAATCAAGACTCAAAATAAACAAAGAGAGGGCTTACCCAGATGTGCTTTGACTGCACCCACAGCTGTGGTCAGTCACCATTGAGCACAGTGGCACTTACCTGTGAGGAAACATGCCTGAAAGTCCACTCCTGGACTCAGAGAGCTACATTTCGAACAGAAACACATTTCCACTCCTTCAGACACCGATAATCTTTTTTAAAAAATAAATAAATCCCTGTAACCAATTTTATGTTTTCCATGCCTCATCCCTTACACAGAAACACAAGGCTGCCTTTTAATAAAGCCCCAATAATGATCCCGCTTTAAAGGACAAGGGCTAATCACTTCCTGCTTAGCATTCCAGCCACATGACAGTGGAGAGAGAATAAATCAGTGAAAACAGCAAGATGCAGCGCAACTAATTTTCATGTAAAAAGGGGTGATTGCCTTAAAAAAAAAGAAAACACCACCATTGTGATGTTTTTTTATAAAGCCGTTAAAGCCCCAAACACCCTCGTCTATCGGTTTATGAATTATTAATTTTTTAAAAAAGCGAGAAAGGAGGCCTTTCCCCCTCCCTCTGGAAAAACCTCATCTGCTAAGCCACCACAGACTGAAGTGCCACACACTGATTCCTGATTTACATAGTCCCAGTTGGAAGCTAATGAAGACTGCTGAGCCACCTTTCAACATGCAGATAAACCTTCATGTATTTAAAAGCAGGGAATGCGCGCTTGTTGCTGGCAAATTATTCATCTAAGATCTGAAGTTTCTGACACCGCCTGCGTCAGATAAACTGTCACCCAAATTGCAAACTAATTAGTGATTCAAACATTTTCGAGCTGATTGATGACAGAATAATTTACGCTTGTTTCTCCGTTTCCAGCTGGCACAGGCTGCTGACTGGAGCCCTAATTAGCGAGAGTACATCAGTCATGTTCTGCCAAGGCAGCACATACAATTAAAAGGCAGTTTAAATGGAATATCACATTAAAAAGGCTGGTAGATGCAAATGTGAGGAAACAGCACTTTAGGAAGAAATGACAACAGAACCCCATAAACCAAAACAGAATAGAATAAGATCTTTTTAAAAAAAAAAAAAGGAAGAAGGAACTTTGCCTGACGCAGATTATTTAACCAAACCAAACAAGCAAAAAGGCAAAATGTGCATGGTAATCTGGGGGATTTTGGAAAACATTGTCTCATTTTAATATTCTGGGCAAATAACATTTCCCCCCCTCAAAAAAATCGTCTGGGTGGTTTCAAGAGCCTAGTTTGGAAAGAGCACCCACCTTTTAGACACCTTCCGTCTTGTCCAAAAGAGGGAAGATTAACTTCTTTGCCTTCCCCTTCTACCTTCAAATCCCCACCCACATCTGCACCTCTTAATCCATACTTAAAGAGGAAGAAACCCAGCCTGTACTTAGCTTCCTGCCAATGAGCTAGGGATTTGTAAGGATTGCTTGCAAGACACAGATCCAAATAATCCAACATCTGGGTTTAGCAAAGCTTATCTTAATAGTCAAAGACTCAAAGCTAACGCTGCAATCCCATACTCACTTCCCAGGAAGTCTGCCCCAGTGAACTCAGCAGAGCTGCTTCTGAGTACGCATGCATGGGATTTATTTATTTATAAACGTATTTATATACCGCTAAATCACAAAACATATCAAAGCAGATTACGGTATAACATTAAAAACTTAAAAACCATGCAATAACAGCATTAAAAAACGTGAAAGCAAAACAGCAGGTATTTAAAAGTTAGCACTGAAGGTGCCCACTGAATCTCCAGTGGCAGAGAGTTCCACGGGACTGGGCAGATGACACAAAACACCCGGTTTCTCATTGTTGTCAAACGAGCCTCACCAATTTAGGGGAAAACCAAAGACGCTCCTGCAGATAATCTCAGCGATCGAGCTGGTGGCATCTTGGACCCAAGTTGTTCAGAGCTTTGCAAATTTGTTCTTTGAGAATTAATAGAAAAACCTTGAACCTGTCTCGGTAGCAGATGAGCAGCCGGTGCAGCTGTTTTAACAATAGTGTCACATGCTCTTGGCCAGAAGTTTCCATTAGCAATCTGGCTGCAGCATTCTGCAGCAGCTCCAGCTTCCAAACCATGTGCTATGAATTATTATAATGAGTTTTTCTGTAGATCTAGCAGCTAAGGCTCAGCAAGGATTTGACTGTCTTACAAACTGCAGTGTACTTTGAGCAAGTATAGCTCTTGCACAGTGTACCTTCATTGCCAACAACACAACTGAAATTTCTCCCTGCCCGCCCTGCCAGAAAAGTTGGAATTGATCTGTTCAAAACCAAAGCCAGGAAAGTAGATTTCAAAGCAAAGGAGTGCAATGTTTTAATGTCCACTATTTAAAATGTCTAGTGGATGCAGCCATCTAGAGGGTTTTTGTTTGTTTGTTTGTTTGTTTGTTTGTTTTGTAAACTACAGTGTTGGTGTGGATATGGGGGACTCATCTACAGTATTTTGGCAAAGAAAAAGCACTTTATGTGTGTTATAACACTGTGACACCAGATGGCGCTGTGGAGTCCCGCCTTTCACCAACATGATTTCCCTTTATGAAGTTTAGAACACATTTTCCTGAAACGCATTTTTGAAGTGTCTAGATCCAGCCTTGGAAATCCCTGTTCAAATTTCCATCCATTTACAAAGTACTTTCAGGGTTTCATAAAAAGGAAATGTTGTAGCTGGTGATGGCCTGGATAATACAGCCAGCTATCCTTATGCCAGCCATCACCACCACCTTCAATCTGAATTGAAATCTGAAAGGCAAAGCAGCTGGAATTAATTTAATAGGTACAAATATGGTGATACAGACTACAAAGATATGTTTCAAGGTCCATAGCAACAAATCTGCAGGTGCCATCTGAAATTTATGCACTTCAGTAGGTTCTGTTGGTACCCAGGGGGACGTTCAAAAGAAACTGAATTGTATGGAGGAGAACTTGAAAATGTAAGTCCAGGCAGAATCAGTAACTTTTGCCAGATACAGATTTACAATATTTGGTAACTTCACTTCCAGAGGTGTGCCAAAAAGGCAGACAGTTGAGGGTGTTGATACTGTCATATGTTTTATAGAAGATATCGTAGTGGTGGGGGAAAGCCAGAAAAGAACAGGATGTTATGCTGAAATGAATCCTAAGGCCTTTCTGCACTTATTCATAGTGGTATAGCTGCTGTTTGATCTGACATTTTTTAGTGAATTGGGAGCTCATTGTCTGCACCTTTGGTCACATGTTTCTGTTATTAGAGAGTAGAGTAAGGGCTCATCCAGACCTCCTTTTGTGCCTTGTTTCTAGACTCAGGTCCATGTTTTAAAATGCTGTCTCCAAGTGCTTAATTTTTTTGCCCTAGCACTTTCTCCGTGGAAAGCCCAAATTGCCATTTATTCAGAGTCAACTTTTTTTTTTTTTGGTTCTTGGTTTCCATAATCATCTTGGCCACCATTACCTTTTAGCACACCCATTTTGTAGAAATATTGAATACCACTCAGGAGAGAATTGGGGGTGGAATCATAAGGTTACCAGATTTTTTTCAATGAATCCGGGGACACTTTTCGACTTCCTACTAAATAGATAGATTTTGTCAGGGGACTGATTTGTAAATCTGGGGACTGTCCCCAGGAAACGAGGATATCTGTTAACCTTAGATTAGGACTTACTTCCAGATAAAGGTGTAAGGGGGTGGTGAAAGCATTGTTTTTGAACCCAGTGCACTACAATGAGGCATCAGAATAGAAATGAAAAATGTACATTCTCCAACAATATTTTACGCTTCTACAAAAATGATAGACAAGGTACCAAAGCTTGGCACCTCACACTATTCTGTGTTTTATTACTTAAGTATTTACACCTCAGTTACACTCACTCGGCACACAGGTGTGTGCCTCTAGGGGCAACATTTGATTTGTCGCTTTAGTAATAAGGCATGACAATAGGTATAAACTCATATTTTTATTTACACTTGAACTCTAAAACTGCAAACCATCTTGTCTCATTGCATTTCTGATTGGTTCCTATCGGCATTGCAACAACTGAGCAGAGGACAAAGGAATCACGTTCCCACGCGTGAGGACTAGGTGTTAAGTCTACAATGCAAGGCTCTTGTAATGTACACTGCATATTTGATGATACTAGTTCATCTTACTCCAATGTGACCTCTGTGTGGGGGAGGCTTTCATGAATATAAACTGCCTTGGGGTTCAAACCTTGTCTGCTAAGGTGTTTTTGAGATTATCTATAGAACATGACAGATGAGCCCTTGACTCTTACAACACTCAAGCACAGAACAAAGAGGAGTCACCATGCTAAACACAAATAGAATGCAAAGCGGAAGATGTGCTAAAGCACTCCAATTTGCTTCCAAGAGTGGTGAAGGCTGAAAGCTCATGTTATTCACACTCTTGCAAAATGACATATGAGTCTGTGATACGCAAAGTAGGTTAGGTGGTAGCTGTCTTTTTAAAGAATTCATTTAATAATTTATACCAGCAAATATATACCGACAGATACAATTTCAGCATACATTTCCAGACTTGGATCTCCGGACTGCAAGAAGCTGATTGATGTGGGTGCTTAACCTCTTGCTATGAGTAGTTTCTGTCACATGTGGAGATGTTTGCAAGACTAGGCCTGCCTCTGAGCATTGTGCATGAATAAGACAAACAGAGAAACTTTTACCCACTAGTGCAACTGTGAATCCAATAAGTCATCTGATTAAGCGTGCCCTCCCTAAAAGAGGACACGTGTTGTAGTGAGACCTGGAGACTGACCTCCTGGTTGTGGGTGTGTCTATGAGATAGCCACAACACCTGAATTGGTAGGTCCCTCATTGCTGGGTGTAATCTGACCAATGGGGTGCAGCCTAAACAATTCGAGGGACCTATTTAACCCCTTGCACGTGACCCGCAGATTCTCTTTTGGCTTGTGCAAACGGAACACGTGCCCACCTCTCCCTATATTTAGGGCATCTTGCAATAGACCTTGCTATGCCGTCGTCTGTCATTGGGATAGGAGCACGCCAGGAATTTTCCATGCTTGGCTGTTGCCATTTGGGTTTCGCCTGCCGCGTAGCAAAATTGTCACAACTTGTAGGGTTGCAGCTCTGGTTCAGGTGATAGGGATGGGGGAATGGTTTCACCATCCCAATGTGGGGGTTGTGCCCGTGCCTGAGTCCAGGGGAGCATCTGGGGAGTAAACAGAGTCTGTTCCTGGGCTTTCCACTTACCTCAGGTGTTCACCCTTGGCTGGCCTATGATAGAGCTCTGGGTCAGCGCTACCTGCAATAGTGTAGGGAGCTAGTCGAATCAGAGCCGATGCAACCACTCACTTTTCTGTAATCAATAAAGTTGTGGCCTAAATTCTGCCAAAAACCAAAACTAAAATTTGAGTCAAATATGTTTTTATATAGTGGGGAGGTCTCTGGGTCTGAACACGCAACATCTGTGGACAGTATGCCGCTGCTGTGCTTCTTGTGAGAGAAGCATCTCGACTGATTCACACCTTCATGTTTCTCATCTACAACATCAGGTGATGGCTTGCATTTGTGAATGGACCATTGCAGATAGAATTTTGTACATGGCCTCATTGTCTCATATGAAGTCAGTTCACACATTCAGCTGTCAGTCAAGTGCACAGAAATCAGGAGATGAGAAAATGCAGCACCATTCAGACATGCTTCAATGTCACTTGGTTTTCTGCAGTTGATTCCTGTCTGCTGAGTGTGTCAATTGACTCCAATAAATGGAAGATTCAGGGTCCGCTTGTATGACCATCTTAGCATTAAAACCCCTGAGTTCATTTCAGCCATGGTCTTTTTTACAAATTCATTGGAGAGGCAAATAAAAGGCTGAAGTAAGATGAGAGCTCACAACCTAGAAATATCACTTGTATTTCTTGACGTGCCTCTCTTTCACAATAGCGCCATGATGAATGATCATGTGGACAGCAGCAGCTGTTTTCCTTGCTATTGTTGGACAGAGTTCACTGTTGTGTAGAAAAACTGTGGGTGACTTGTGAGTTACTGAAGGGAGCAGGGAAGTGGGGCTGAAACAACCTGGAATTTTATTTTCTGTACACAGCAACCCTTGGATGATAACCTCTGAATCATGATTTTATCAGCAAATTCATTACTGGTTCCTATTGACACCTCAAACCACATTCTAACAATAGATATTGCAAATAATATTCTTTCATCCGCACAGTTTCACAAACATTTTGATCCACAAACGCCTGGTCTGTCACCATGCTAGAACTCTACTTCCCCATTATTATAGGTTTACTTTGTTCATATGCTTTATTTTTTGCCAGAGGTTAGAACAGCTACATTCACAAGGGGGTAGAGAAATGTATTTTGCAAAGCCAGTGAATTGTTAGCCTGGAGAACAGAAGACTCAAATACTTGCAGGGCTGTCATATAGAAGAGGGCAAAGTTTTGTTAATGGCCAACACAAAAAACCCTCCATGATTCTACTATTCAGTGGTAGTTAATGCCTCAAAAAAGCAACCAAACTAGGACATATATACACTAGTCACTAATTTGGGTTGTGCACACTGTTGGAAAAGACAGTGTATAAGGTTGCTTATTCTGCCCAACCCACAGAGATTCTAGTTCCTTAGTTCCATTACAGAGGGAAGAGTTTGTGCAGGTAGTGGTGTCCTCAAAAGTACTTGCAAACATTATGGTGCAGTGATGGTCCAGCTCGCACTATAGGAATACTATTTGCAGTGGCATTCCCATAACAAATGTAGCATATGCTCTACCCAAGGAGTGAGACTATTATTTTTTATAAATAACAATTGCATATGTTCAGCTTTTTTTCCACCCCTTAATCATGTTTCTTTAGGGTTTCAGGCTAGTTGTATGCCCCTTTCTCTTTTATTCTTAAGTTCTACATTATACCTTGCAATTCCTTATGCTTCCATTGTGGTCACACTAGATATTTAGCCACTAAAGCAGCTCTAGAGATCATTTTTCCATACTATTTTGAAAAGATCTAAGCCGCAGGAATGTTGTGTACAATGAGATGGTTGAAAGAACTACTTATGCAGGGCAAGTTTAGCTACTTATGCAAATCACCTTTTTTACTTCATGGTACAAAACTGTGAAATTAGAGCATACTGTAAGTCAGTGGTTTTCAACCAGTGTGCCGTGGCATCCAGGGGTGCCTTGAATGATGGTCAGGGGTACCACAGGCACTCCCTCTCCTGATGCCCTCTCGCACCTCTGCCTCCCAAAGGCTTGCATAGCTGTTTGTTGCAGCAACCCTGTCTACAAGCTCTGCAGGCAAATGGTGCCTCTGGGGCTGGCTGGGGGTGCTGGTTGTCAGGAGCTGAGGTGGCTTAGAGACCAGGGGTGGCTGCAGTGGAGGGCTCCCAAGGAAAAGGGAGAGGAGAAGAGGCTGAGGGAACACTCCACAAAGGAAGGTGTTTGGAAAAGGGTGAGAGGCTGCCAGCTCAGCAGGCAAAGGGTGACATATCTGGGCTCCTGAGCCCCACGGGGGTTGGAATATAGTTGGTTGAGGGAGCCGTGGACTCAGAAAGGCTGAAAACCTCTGCTGTAAGCCAAAATAGATATATGAGATCAGCTTATGATGCACTGCAGATTTTTCTTTTTCTATGAAAGGTGAAGGATGGTTTGTTTTACTCCTGCTGGTCCCAAGTGGCTGATCAACACATTGATCCACACATATCTACCACATCCACGGAAAGTAACAGCTCAGTAAAGACAGGATTTTGGAATTCCCAATGGCTGCTAAAACATCTAATGTGCAATGTAAATATAGCAGGTACTGACAGTTTGTCTTCATAACATAACAGTTGTGTGCAGCATCACTTCCCAAGTGGGGAACATACAGAAGCTTGACTGCTCAGTATTGCAGCTCTTCTTGGTTGTAAATAAAGGCGGCCGTAAGCATCCTTTGCAAGAGATGGGGCCATCTTGCTGTGCTCTTTACAAGTTCCCTTTAGCAGTTTGGTATGGTCTAGCTGGCAAAAAAGATGTTCCGATGGTTTGGGGAATTGATGGTGGTAAAGAACTAGCAATGTCTGTCTAGAGACATCTTTATCCAAACTGCAACACAATGGATCAACATTGCTGTGGCAACAAGTACCGTCTGGAGGAAAATAGCCGCACCACACAAAAATAAAATATAAAGTCTTTGTTGTCAGGCCACACTTTAATATATATACTGTATATTATAAATGAGACTTTCCCCCAGAAGCTGCCTCCCCTTCCCCACCCAAAAAGGTATGTTCCTAGGTGTGTGATATGAGTTGGCAACTTGCGGCTGGAGACAGAAATTGGTAGAAGTTGCTCCCCTCTTCTGTGAATGGCAGAGCTACTTAGAATCCAGTCCTCTATACTTTGGTCTTCTCGCATCCTGTGGCCATTTGACACAGAACAGTTCCACACAGACGTCTTCTACCATGGGAGTCATTCTGCACAGTACAAGTATTATTATTGCATTCTATTTGTACACCCCAAATCCATGTGGGTGGGGCTTTCACATCCAATCAATACTAAGATGAGGAAGTATCAGGAAGTATCAGGAAAGAAATATACAATTAGCCACATTCAGGTCATTTTGGTGTTTTTATAAAATTAATGGGTTTTTAAAAAATATAAACCTAACATACATAAGCTTCTGTTGTGAGGTGGGATCCCAGTGCAGAGGAATAATCATTACGAGCTTTTCCTGGATTGTTCCCAAGTTATTTGGCGGCGGAGCAGTGCAGAGGCAGTATCACCGCCATCAGTATTATCCCATTTCTCCTGATTGTTCCAAAGCTTTTGGGGGGGGGGAGGGAGAGGTGGACAAGCATTTCAGAGAATTCCTTATTATTTACTTTTACTCTTGCCTGGCCCCCAGCAGGGGCTGTTCCCAACATGTTTGGGCAGAAGGGAGCACAGTGCAAAAGGCAGAAGTATTGCTATCATCTCCTCATACACCCCAAATTTTGACATAGTCACATGGAGACTTTGAAAAGGGCTTGTGCAGACCATAAATCCACCACTAGACCTGTTAAGTTGTGGGTGAACATATCAGATGACACAGCGATTCTTCAAACAGCTCTTGTTTATTCACAGGCCAGAACAGAACTGAACTGAAGGGTTCAGTCAGCCTGCTTATATAGAGCTCCAGTACAACGTAACTGTAACAATTTTCTAAAACTATCCAATCACTGAACGTCACTTTCGATCCCTTATTTGCATAACTATCCACAGCATCCCCCTGCTGGCCCAGGGTGAGAACTTCAGTACATAACAAGACCAGAGGCCTAACTAGTCCATCTTCCCATTTCTCACAGTGGACAACCAGATGCCTCTAGCAAACCCACAAGCAAGACATGAGAGCAATGGTCCTCTCCCACTGTTTTTCCTCAGTTTTCAGAAAGGCAGTTTGCCTTTGATTCTGGAGGTAGCATATAAACATCAAGACTCGTCCGCAATAGGTTTGTCTAATTCCTTTTTAAAACCAGCTGCCTGCTATTTACTCCTCTCCCTGGGTATCTCCTGCAGCAAGTGCTATTTGCGTACCATTGTTTCCAGTTCATTTTCCTGCTTAGACTTTCCTGCAGCAGACCCACCCCCTTCTAGAACACGTACAAACGCACACCATTAAATCATATCTCAGCAAGATGAGAGACACTTTACTGACAGATAATAATCCATCTGTCAGTAAAGAAATGTGTTCTGTTTTTATATGCAAAATTGCATGGTGGGAGTTAAGGTTATGCTTTCCTCTGATGTTTAGGAACTGGATGTGTACAAAACCCAACCACTGGTGCTTTTTTTTTGTTTTTTTAAGCCTTTTAAATTTCAGCCAGCATGACCTTTAAACAGTGTTTTTGCCAAGCTCAGCCTTGTGCTGCCAACCTCTGTGATTGTTTTGTTTTGAAGTAAGTGCTTTTCTCAGTGTTTTGGTACTAAACACTCTCTCTCTCTCTCTCTCTCTCTCTCTCTCTCTCTCTCTCTCTCCTTCCCTCTGGTTCACTAAACAAACAGAAACAAATAAAAACACATCATAATTAAAACAAGATGATAGTGTGTATTACCTTTCCAGCTCAATTGGCTCCAGTGCTTGGCACCATTTAATTTTCCCATTAGCTGACTTGTCTCATTTTCAGCTTTTTTTATTATTATTAACATTCACTCTTAACTGGGCATATTAAGACTTGTAATGAAGTGTGGGGCTAATGGGCAACTAGTCTGTACCCTGCAAAGGAATGAAAGGGGCCTGTCCATCAGAATTTGCAGTGCACATTGCTGCACCGGAGGTTGGCCGAGGTTATTCATTCATTCATTTTAAAAGGACCCTTTCAATGGTAAGCGACCAACTCCTTCTGCTAAGGCAGGATAAGAAATGCAAGAGCCTATGAGAAATGAACAGGGCGGCTCAGTACAAAGGGAAGCAGCTGCCCCATGTGGCAAAACCTGAGATTTGTAAAGGGGAGCATGGATTTTGAAGGATGGCTGCGTTTTGGTTTCTGGAAAGTGAAAATTGGGCATATTTGCAGTTAAATGCAAACTGAATTGAACGTCTCTCCTGTCCTGAGGTAAACCCATGTGGACTGGGAATAAATAAGAATACCACTGAACTAGATTAGCCTTGTGAGCTGCTGTAGTCTGTGTCCTGTAAGGCCTTAAGGCAACAGTGTAAGCCACTTTGTGAAGACTCTTTGACTTTAAGATGTAAATATCTAAATAAAGTAGGAATTCTAATACCTGATCCTTGCTGCTAGCAGGGGCAGAGTTGGGTAGAAGGGCCCCTCCACTGATGGGATAGTGGGGAAGGCTGCACCACAGCACAAGCCCCTGCTTTGGAGGCACTGTTGTTGGTGTTCCCACCTGTGGTAGCCTTTTTAAGACCACAAGACAGAGTATGGGCCAAGGTCAGAAAAGAGCTGGCCAATGGTTCCTCTTCATCCTGGAGAAGAGTGATTAGTGGGGTGCCACAGGGTTCTGTCTTGGGCCCGGTCTTATTCAACATCTTTATCAACGACTTGAATGATGGACTCAAGGGCATCCTGATCAAATTTGCAGATGACACCAAACTGGGAGGGGTGGCTAACACCCCAGAGGACAGGATCACACTTCAAAATGACCGTGACAGATTAGAGAACTGGGCCAAAACAAACAAGATGAATTTTAACAGGGAGAAATGTAAAGTATTGCACTTGGGCAAAAAAAATGAGAGGCACAAATACAAGATGGGTGACACCTGGCTTGAGAGCAGTACATGTGAAAAGGATCTAGGAGTCTTGGTTGACCACAAACTTGACATGAGCCAACAATGTGACGCTGCAGCTAAAAAAGCCAACGCAATTCTGGGCTGCATCAATAGGAGTATAGCATCTAGATCAAGGGAAGTAATAGTGCCACTGTATTCTGCTCTGATCAGACCTCACGGCATGTTTGGTTGGAGAAGAGGAGGTTAAGGGGTGATATGACAGCCATGTTCAAATATATAAAAGGATGTCACATAGAGGAGGGAGAAAGGTTGTTTTCTGCTGCTCCAGAGAAGCGGACACGGAGCAATGGTTCCAAACTACAAGAAAGAAGATTCCACCTAAACATTAGGAAGAACTTCCTGACAGTAAGAGCTGTTTGCCAGTGGATTTTGCTGCCAAGGAGTGTGGTGGAGTCTCCTTCTTTGGAGGTCTTTAAGCAGAGGCTTGACAACCATATGTCAGGAGTGCTCTGATGGTGTTTCCTGCTTGGCAGGGGGTTGGACTCGATGGCCCTTGTGGTCTCTTCCAACTCTAGGATTCTAGGATTCTAGGTCCTAAGCTGCCACTTGCTGGAGAGGCTCTTGACCTGGGCGTAACAGATGGTGGGCAGGTAAAGAACCTCTTACTCCCTTCCTTCCATGCCTGCCAGTCTGGGTAGGCCAGCCATGCCAGGGGCTATCAAGCAGGCCACCACCCCACCCACTTATGTTCCCTCTGGCCCAGACTGCATTCTAGGCATTCAAAACTGGATGCAGCGGTAGCATCCAGTTAACCTGTCCCTTTCTGGAGACCAGGTTACGCTGCCATTCTCGGTCAATCCCTGCTCATATAGCATGAGCAAAAATGACTAGACATATGAGAGGTTGGAAAACCCTGAGAGGTTTGGTACAAATGCATCCAAGACCCAACAGCCAAATTTCATGAAGTTTATTAAGACCTTTTTTAAAAGAAAAAAAAAGGAAGAGGAAATATAAAAGTGGAAGAATGTTGTTTCAAGATAATAGCAAAATGAACATTTTAGTTCAACCCTAAATATCCTATTATGACAGTTAAGTCCAGTCGCGAATGACTCTGGGGTTGCAGTGCTCATCTCGCTCTATAGGACAAGGGAGCAGACGCTTGTCTGCAGACAGTTTTCCGGGTCATGTGGCCAGCATGACTAAGCCGCTTCTTGAGAAACAAGAGCAGCACACAGAAACGCCGTTTACCTTCCCATCGGAGTGGTACCTATTTATCTACTTGAACTTTGACATGCTTTCAAACTGCTAGGTGGGCAGGAGCAGGGACCGAGCAACGGGAGCTCACCCCGTCATGGGGATTCGAACTGCTGACCTTCTCATCGGCAAGCCCTAGGCTCTGTGGTTTAGACTACAGCGCCACCCATGTCCCCTATATCCTATTATAGGTACTTACAGACAGGCTTCTGGTCTCTTCACCTGTAACAGTATAGATGGTCAGTTTTGGGATGTGGAGGGTTAAAGTACTGTGTGGCAACAGTCCACTTAGAAGAGTTTTGCCCCAGGCTGGTTTTGACCAACAGCTGTGATTATCCAGACCAAATAATGGTGGTTGGAGGGTATGTGGTAAGTCCTGAAAGGGTGGGAAAGGATGACAGGCCCTGCTGGGTGTTGAGTCATTTCTGGGGTGGAGAGGGCAATGGCTGCTCCTATGTAAACTGCGAGGGCAGCCAACTTTAATAAAACTACAGCATCCTTGTAATTTTCTTGCAGAGAGAAGCATTCAAATATGCAACCCCCATCACGTTTAGTACAAAAAAATATAGACTGGGAAGGGATATTCCCCATATTTTATTTGCTGAGGTCATTAAAAGCTAGAGTTTATCAGACAAAGTAATGAACCATTTGTCATTCGAGTTCCATTTTCCCCACTAGGAGGCCAGTACAAATGAATTTGGAATTCTTTTAACTCATATGATGAAGTTGCCACAAATATCAGAAGCATACACTATGTGTACATGAATTATTGCAAAGGTAGCTTTGGTTACTGCAGCCAAAGATATAATTCTGACTACACAAGAGTGTGGTGTTGGATTTCTGTGAAGTTGGATAATGAGCATATCAGTTCATTTGGAGTATAGCTCAGAGTAATTGCACCTAAAGAGAAAATCATTTCATTTCTCCTTTCTGGATTTCCACTGACACATTTGTATTTAAATGTCAAACCAGTGAAGGGGAGGAGGGCATTGATTTTAAATCAGGCACAGCTACCAACTTTGAACTGGCAGAGCATAAAACAAGCAAGGCAGAAGGCCAGTTTGCTCACCTTCTTTACCACCCGCAGCCAGCATGATCAAGGCCTTCAAAGCTTAACATTGCAATCATAAAATTCATCAACACCACATAAACTAATATGATGATGCTTCACAGCTTGGGATTGGCTTTCTTCATGCAACTCTATGGGAAATCAGTTCGTGATTGTGTACTGAGTACTACTGGTGGCACAAATTCTTCCTCACTCATGCTCTAGGAAGAATAGATATGCTCAATTCCCCAGCATTTCACGGCTACAGTGATAATAACTGAAAATCATTCTGTATGAAAACTAGTGGGGAGAAATGCTTTTTCTTTTTCACCGAAATCTAGGCTCAAGTCTAGAATTCAGTAAAATTCAAGGTCCACCTGGCATTTACCGGTACATAGTGTCCTCTTGGTTCCAGGAAAATATCTTTTTATTTCCCCGTAGCTATTCAATCTCATTGTAGCTGTTAACTAAGGGTGTCAGAAAATTCAGAAGAAAATGGAAACAGAAGAAAAATTGCCAATGTTTGCTTATTCATCTCATGTTTGGAACAAAAACCATTCTAGTGAATACCAATTGTATTCACCATTGTTATACTGTTTTCAGTCTGAAAACAACATATAATAGATGACAAACCCCCCATTTAAATTGTGTTTTTTTGCATTGATCTGAGTGGCCTTTTCACTGACATGAATGGTATGAAAATAATTACATCATTAATTATGTTAAATATGTAAATTGCATAAATTATGTCAATAATTATGTCAATTGTGTAAAATAGCAGACAGCAAGACAAGTAGCTTAGTATTTAATGGAAACAAAGCTGCAGCTAAGCAGAAACAGCGCTGATCATGACGAACACACGGAACAAAAATTGTTGCCTTCTTACATCTCTACCTTTCACTCTGCTTTTGCTTGCTTTTTACTCTCTGCTCTGTTTGCTCCTGATCCCGTGTGAGGTTCTTGCATATTGTATATTTTTTAGTATTTTTATTATATTGTTTTATCTTGGGATCTTCCCTTCCGAAAACACTTTGTTATGGATCAGCATATAAAAAATATTAATAAAACAAATGTGCAATAATGAATGGAAAATGAAGCTAATATAAAGCAATTGCTGCTTTTGCCCTGAAAGGGTCATGTTGAAATAACTGTACAGTTCAGTTTGAGATAATCCTCACACTCCCAAATGTCCACAACCAATATTCCCCACAAATATCTGTATCTTTAAGCATTCCCTCCCAGCTACTACATTTAGTACTGCTTATTACATGGATTGGCTATCCTCATATTGAGAGTTTCCTTGTTTTCAACAGGATTTTTCCAGGATTATATAGTGGAGACTTAGAAATGCTATGCAGTTCTACGTTTAAGCACTAACTACAGGGAGGCTGGTTTTTGTGGAATCCTCATATAACTTGGCTGACCCTACATTAGTGGCCTTGACCACATTTTGAGGCAATGAATCACATCATTATATGTTTTGTGAAGAAGTACTTCCACACCCCCCCAAACCCTATGCTAATTAGATTATTGAATTACTCCTAACATCAAGAGGTGCGTCTGTGAGAGATCTTTCTGTCCACACCACTGAGAGAATCAACCCTCATTCAACTGACAAAATGTTCATATGGGAGACATAAGTTCAAAACTGGCTCTGAAACACAAAGTTGTTTTCAATTAATTTCATGATCTCTGGGTGCACTTCTTTTGGTCATATGATTTACATCTTTGATGTGCTCCTGAAAAATACAGACTGGCCACCCAGGTAAACTCGATAACCCCTTCAAATATATCATGTTGTTTGCAGACTTTGCAAAGTTGACCATTTTCAACACTTTCTAGGACTTCCCTGCACTTTGGATCAAACTAAGTAAATATAAATGTAATCTACAAGGAACTTAGTGCACTGTTAAGCCGCATTGAGGTAGATGAAAAATGGGAGCCACTGTCACTCAGCATTTGAGGGGAAATGACATATTATTAGCACAATGAGGGGGGAGCCTTTGGCTACAGCTCTGCTTGTCATTCTGACTTGAAAGGACATAATGAACACACTGAGCACTTCCCTTATCAAGATGCTGAGTGACATCTGCTGAACACAATTTCCAGAATCAAAATCGACAAGTGTCTTACCTAGTATTTGCTACAATTGGGCAATTATGATTCACTCCTCTAGCGTTCCACTCAGTGTTCTTCCATACATCAGCCAGTGCCAGTTGGGACAAAGTCAAACTACAGTAAGGCAAGAGTGTATCAGGCCTATATCAGATAGCTTTGGTGAGGCCATTTTGAAAAATTAACATTCAGCGAGGTGATGTGCTTCTAACAAAGCACATCTGTAAATGAATCCAGCTGCACAGACTTCCAGTGATCTGCCCACCCACATAATGAAACTGCTGTTTTAGTTCTCTGTATACCAAATTGACTGATAATTGTAGATACAGTTCATACATTCTTTCTATTGTGGTTCTTTTAACTGAGGCTTAAATAAATAACTAAAATACATATATCCACCAAGACCTTTTTTTGTTAATTTTGTCATCCCAGTCATTACTTAAAGCTGACTTTCAGAGGGCTGTGTGTATTTGCAGTTCGAGTTCATCAAACATCCATCGTTCAATACTGTGGCAGCTGGTCACAGGCACACATGCTCCCCTCTTGTTTGGTTTTCTGATAGAACCTGTCAAGTATTGCTTGACTGTAACTGAATTTGTCACTCTCTCAGCAAGGTTATATCTCTTCTTACCATCAAACAAAAACAATAAAAGAAATATAAAGATACATATATTTCTAAACTTGATTATGAGGCAACTAATAATGCAAACAAGTGGGATTTAGCCAATAGCGAATAAAGAAACCAGACTCTACTTAATGACTATTTTCTTTGGCTTTATAAGCCCCAGGATCACTGGTTTACAAGATCGTCTTGTAAAAGCCATATATCTTCTACAATGGCATAGATATCTCAGTTGTGTTTTAGTAATTTGGATTCCTCCTTTTCTCTTCCCTCGTTTAGGGTTGCCAACCTGCAAAATTGTTGTTGTTTCTTTTCTTTTCTTTAGGAAACCACCAAGATTGTTCAGCCTTTTTAAAGAAACCCACCAACACTGTTGATTTTAAAATAGTGATTTAAAGCTTTTGGAGCTGTTTCCACTGCTTTTTCTATCGCGTTGCCATAAACCTGGGTTTCCCCTGACCTTTTGCCAATTCTGCAAAATTCCCCCCTGACACCCAAAAACCAGGACATGTCAGGAATTTTCCTGACGTATGGTAAGCCTACTCCTTCCTTCCTTTCTTTCTGGCAGTGCAAGATGTCAATCACCCTGACCGAAGAAAGCTAAGTTCAGTCCAATCCATGCTTACCTGGGAGTAAGCCTTGTAGAATTTGATAGGACTTATTTCTGAGCAGGCATGGCTAGGATTTCAACATAAATATGTATTAGTTGTGACTAACATATTCCATTGATTTTAAGTTAAGTGTGATTGACTTACTCCAGATTGAGGTCAGTTAACTCTTGGAAGATGGGTGCTAGGTTAGCACACACTGTGGAAGTGGAAATGAGCACTGAATCTCCTGAGGGAACACACTCTTGCCTTTGGTTATAATTACACTGAGATGATGACTTTAAGGAAATAATAAAGCTAAGTTTATTAAATGAAATACATACTTGATAGGAAATATCCTAGGTTTAACTCAAGGGGAGATACAAAGAGCCATGCCTGTTCTCAGCAAGAATGTGAGGAGGAGGAAGAAAATAACAAAACCAGCCATCAGTATCAGTCTAGCACAGGTTAAAGCAATCTAGGAAGTCTGGAGGTTCCATTCCCTACCTATTTTCTTCTATGCACACCACCAGTCTTCAATACAAGGTGAGTTGCATTTCAGCACTTCCAACACAAACTGCATTTCTTATCATGAAGGAAAAGTGAAGTTTGTCTGATGTAACAAGCTAAGTTTTCCTCTTGTTGTTCTTACTACCAGTTTTGGAACATGACTTGGGAAACATGATTTTAACCAGCCTAGAAAGCATTTGGAGGTGATAATTGACTGCCAAGGAAGGATTAAGCATTCCCTGCCACCTGCCCTGTCTCCATACTAGGGAGCCATGAAATTGGGAATCTCTGCATTTTGCCTAGAATCTACTGGGCAACCTATGATCTGCCAGGTGTTCCTAAACTACAACTCCCATGGGTCATGCTGGATGAGGTTAATGGGACTCTACAACTTCTAGAGGGTTACAGCTCCCACCAGTTCTTGTCACCTCTCACAAATATTAAGTGGAGCCAGAATAAGAGAATAATTGAGACAGTACAACTTTCCATCATGGGGAGACAATCACAAAACTGTTCTTGCATATAATGGAGTAAGGTGTTCTGTGCACAATAGATGTCCGTGCTGTGACACCATTCAAATGTGATGAAGTGTTTTCTGCATTTAATATAAATCAGCTACTGTCGTCAATGACTGAATAACGCTTCAGAGTACATTGTAAATCACAATATACAGTAACTTCTAGAACTGAAGATGCAATTCTATCACGAGAAGGGAGGGTTTAATTCTTATTTATACTTAAACCTATCACATGCTTTAGTAGTGTAAAAAGTACATTACAGTAGGTTTAAATGTAATTTAAAACTTCTTTTAGATAGAAATGTATAAAGATAGTTCGCTGTAAAATTAGGCCTGCAGTATTTTGGACCAGGAATACTTTTAACCTTCTACTATGAAAGAAAAGAATCCCTGTCAAATCCGCGTGACAGAGTGAGCTCCCGTTGCTCTGTCCCAGCTTCTGCCAACCTAGCAGTTTGAAAGCACACCAGTGCAAGTAAATAGTGTCATTGCGGCAGGACGGTTAATGGTGTTTCTATGCGCTCTGGCACTCGTCACAATGTTCTGTTGCACTGGAAGTGGTTTAGTCATGCTGGCCACATGACCCAGAAAGCTGTCTGTGGACAAACGCCAGCTCCCTTGGCCTGAGGGGAGATGAGTGCTACACCTCATAGTCGCCTTTGACTGGACTTAACCGTCCAGGGGTCCTTTAACTTTACCTTACCTATGAAAGAAAAGAAAGCAAATGAAGTTTGGAACTAGGAGTAATTTGAGGCATCTACATGAGAGATCGCATGTAAGCTCTTCATTATACAACCAAAAGCTTTGTAGTGATTATCTGAAATGTAGCTAAGAAGCAGACATCCTGTCAGAGAAATTAAATATATAGGATTGTTACCTTATACAGAGTCAAAGATAATAAAAGCAATCTAGAATAATCATACTTGACCTAATTCAAAAGTGAAAACAAAATGGCAAATAGAAGTCAGAAAAATAAAAAATACGGTTGATGTTCCCCACGTTCGCCACAAATACCAGCTTTTGCAACTAGTAAACTGAAACTATTCTGCAAAGATGCTATTAACTATGAATCCTTTATTCTGTTCCAAATGTAGGATGCTTGAAAGCTTTTCTCCCAGTGTGCAACAGATAAAGAAGGGTCACAGCCATGGGTGTAGCCAGGATTTTTGTTGGGGGGGGGGCACAGAACCTCAGATTTGTAATGATTTGTATTGATTTTTACTGATTTAAGGGGCAGTTGCCCCCCCCAGCTATGCCCATGGTCACAGCTCACTGGCATGCAGAAGGACTCTGGTTCCATTCCCAATAGTACTGGGAACCACCACCAGTATCTATAGGTAATGCAGGATGGACCAATGGTTTGAGGTGATAAAAAGTCAGTTACCTGTATGTCATTTGGTAAGCATTTTTTTCAGGAAGTTTGGCATTGTGGAAGAAGAGCTGCTGGACCTCATGGAAAACTGAGGAGGGGAGAAAGGGGATGTGAAGAGAGAAAATGGTGTGCAAAGGTCAGAATAGAGAGAGAAGAGGCTGTACTGCATGAAAAAACCATGCCATCTAGGACGCCTATTCTGATGAAGCTATTGAGAGTATTCCAGAAATAGGTGCAATATAAGTGTAATAAATAATCATTATTGTTATTATTCTGTCAGCCTCAGAAGCTGTGCTCTCAAAGCTCAAGAGACTCCAATGAAGAAGCAAACTGAACAGCATTAAAAAAAAAGACATCTCTATGGAGCAAGAATGTTATTGTAGCCGAGCTGAGGACTCTGTGTCAGAAGCTGAAAGTAATTCTCTCACTGTCAACCTGCAGAATTCCAATTACAGGATCAGATTTAAATACAATCCTGTTGAGTCTATTGTCGAAAGTATATCTGCTACATTGTGGGAGTCAATGATGGCTTTGCGATATTGTAATATGTGCCATAATAACCATTTCTGCTCTGCCTTGCGCTGTATGCACAGAAACTAATCTGTTCCCGTTTGATCTCTTTAAGAACAATTCCTGTCTGTGTGGAGAAAGGAGAAGAAATTCACCTCCTGTAACTGAGACATGAAAGCAAAAGTGTGTGGGTTTTTACAAGGTCTGGACTGCATTTTATTTTTGAACATTCAAGGCTCCAGCTAGTGATATCTCTGAGTTAGATTGTGATAAGAGCTGACTGTGCCACTAAAGCATTTTCATGACCTAGAAATTACCTCAGGTTTAAGAGCTGGTATAGCCTACTCGGCAAGAGATTCTGAAGGGGAAGTATGCCTACAAGAGACATCCAGGGCATTTTTTTTTTATCAACTCTTTAGGCTTTCGGTGTCTCGTGGTATCATATGTGAACAATCAAATCAGTTCTGATTTGAACGCTGTCACTTGGATTAGGGTTTATCTATCGCATGGTAGCACTGAGTTAGCAGGCCGCAGAGATGAATAGGAGTACTGATTGCTGAACTGACAGCCTTGAAGATGAGTAGCGTTATTTTATCACATCCTTCTTTGCAGCATGTGCCGGTGGGTTTCAGCTGTCATATTTTTGAAAATTATCAAGCTTCAGAGTTAAGCCACAGCGCTGGGCTCCTCAGTGCACAGAAGTCTCTCTGGCATTATCAAGCCTGTTTTTTTCATTGCTTTTATTTTGTTAAATTATATAGCTATGGATTAATTTGACTCAAGCAATGTAATTGTTTTCTTTCTTTCTCTCCTACCCGCCCCCCTCAAAGCATAGTGCACAGTATGCTCAAAACTGTTAAACCATTCTCTTAACCCTCCAGTTTCACCAATTTGGCAAGCTTGACATCAGTGTTTTTGCAGTGCTACAGGGGACATTTGACGACAAATTTGAAATTCACCTAATTAAACAGACCAGTTCTGCGTAATATGAAGTGTGCATGTTGTTCCTTCCACTGCTTTTTAAAAACAGCAAGTCCACATTACTGGCAGAAGTAGTACTTACGAAACAATTAACCTGCCACACCTCACCAGGTCTCTGTTTGAGCTCTGCTCACACGATATAACAAATCTGTACAGAATAGCAGCAGTGCTCTGTTTTTCCATCCAATCTATACATGCCACATCTAGGAAAAAAACACGTCATCTTGATCTACGTGAGCTGCTTGAGGTCTCAAAACAGGGAAGCTTGGTGCCACTTGTGGCATGTTATGGGAAGAAGGAACCACTAGAGTGCTATCTGTTGGACTTGAGCACCACCAGCCCAGCTGGATGGAAGGAGGAACTGCAGTGTGCTGACTCCGTGATTATGGAATATTAGAGCATTAGGAGGTTTTACCTAGCTCTACAATGCCAGGTTCTCCAGCCTGATGCTGATAAACTTGTATTTAGCGATGTTCAAGTGCCTGTTCACCTTTCTGCTGCCCACTCAAAACTAGTTGTAACTTTCTCACTCCACCTCCATTCCAAAAAGGTGATCAGCTTCAACCTGGGTTCAAGGAGAACCTATACTGGGAGAGGGAAAGATGTAATGTGCCTGGATCATGCCATCCGTCTGGATTGACTTGCCTGTGTTGGAAATCAGAGGCAACAAGTAGGCTTACTTAAATGATTCCAGAAAGTGTTGGGAGATTTCCACTACATTTCATGGTATTTTATATTATGGGTGGCTCAAACAATTATATCCTTCCTCCCATGGTATTTAACATCTAAATGTGGATGAAGTTGTGCATCCCCTTTTGGACATATTACGTAAGACTAGCTGCACCTGAGGCCAGGACATTCACTTTCCTCTCCCAAGTGCTTGTGGCAAATAAGTGCTAAGCAGCAAATAAGCAATAACAACCCACAGGAACGCAGGAACCTGCCTTACACTGCATCAGACCATTGGTCCATCTAGCTCATATTGTCTGCTCTGACTGGCAGCGGCTCTCCAGGGTTTCAGACAGGGGTTTCACCTAGCACTACCTGGAGATGTAAGGAACTGAACCTGGGACCTTCTTCTTGCAAACAGATTCTCTACCATTCAGCTACAGCCTTTCAAATCCTCATTCAAAGCATCCAAACACTTTGAGGATGTGATTTGCCATGGGAATTTACAATTCATGGACACACAGTTGGATGTATAAGAGTAATGTGCGCACTGAATAATAATGGATAATGGAACTTAGCCAGTAGCATCTGGGGTCACTGGGGCATATTTCTCAGCCGCTATCAGAGGCATCGCCGCAGGTCATATTCAAGTATATTATGGCTCACACTTTGGGTGTACTTCCAAGTAAAGACTAGAACAGTATAGACTAGAACTCGCCCCAGGTTGCTACCAAATCCAGAAAAGATGGATTAAAACCAACATGTAATATTAGTTGCCATCAGGAATCTACTAGTTTCCCATATTGGTAGCAGATGTTGTGGTTGCCCATTGTTTACTGAATTCTGAATCTTCAAAACACTGATGTGGTGATAATTATTTGAAATTTAGCACACCCTACCACCCTTTTGCTCAGTATAAATTAATTTCAAAATGTGTTAGGACACATTCAAAATGAATAAAATATACAACTGAAAAAACACAGGTAACTTTAAATAAAGGTTTTATTTCAAACCAATTCACACTCCAGGCTTTCTCTTCCAGTGCCTAAAAAGACAATTCCCAACCCTGTGCCCCATGTTTCTTGTGAAAACAAAAGGAAATGCAAGAGAGGGGGGAATTGGTTTCCATGCTTTTTAAAAAGAAAATAAAAACAAGCTTGTACAAATACCAGGACCTTGGATCTAGGAAATCTTTCCCTTTTCTTCTTTCCAGCAACCCACAAGTGAGGCTGTGTATCATACAGTGCCTGCTGAAAAATCTAGCCATGTCTTTGCTTCTTCTCTGCCCCCCCCCCCCATAAAAATGCCCAGAGGCTAATGACTCCATCTGTCTTGATTTCCTCTTTTGTAGATGGCAATTAAATTTTCCCCATAGGAAAAGAGGTTATTTCAGCCTCCACTCCGCGCCCCCCCCCCCCAGTCTTCGAATTAGGTCTCGCAGATGCTTCTATGACAGTGGATCAAATGTCATGATATTTCCTACTTGAAAGGGCAGAGCAGAAGAGGACCTCAGAATCGCACTCAAATTCAATTGAGGCTTTTGGAAAACAAATTTCTCCGTGTGTCTGCATGTGTGCTTTTTTATTTTTTAGGGATTCGTTTCCGCAAACTCGTTTGCCATCTTCTGGCAAACCAGTTATAGGAAGCACTTGCCCCCCAAAATAAAGTTTAAAATCTGGGGGAATTTGTATTTCTGAGAGCAATTAGTCCATGCACGGATGACCAAGGACAGATATTGGAGAGCCAGGCAGCTACTGATGACAGAGATCCCCCGTTTAGAAGAAATATAGAATGTGTGTGAGTGAGACTATTCAACTTGATCGCTGCTCCCCATAAAGATGCAGAGGACTGCAAGCCTAAGCATGATTACTAAAGTGTGACCCTCACTGAATGCAGCAGAGCCTCCTTCTGGGTAAATGTGCATATGGTTGTAATATAGATATCACTTGCTTAAAGGTGGTAGGTGGAAGTTGCAGAGGGCTTCATCTAGGCATCCCCTCCCTGATGTGCCTCAGCCCCAGTTCAGGTGCTGGGATAGTTGGGGACAAAAGATATGGTGGGGGTGGGTCAGAAGAGAAGAAGAAGGGAGAAGATTTGATATCCCGCTTTATCACTACCCGAAGGAGTCTCAAAGCGGCTAACATTCTCCCTTTCTCTCCCTCCCCCACAACAAACACTCTGTGAGGTGAGTGGGGCTGAGAGACTTGAAAGAAGTGTGACTGGCCCAAGGTCACCCAGCAGCTGCAGGTGGAGGAGTGGAGACTCGAACCCGGTTCCCCAGATTACGAGACTACCGCTCTTAACCACTACACCACACTGGCTCTCAGGGGCCACAATGTGTTTTTTTAGACAATGGCTGCCAGTCTTCAGATTTACAGGAAATATTGGTTGTTTTTGAATGCAACAGACAAAGACTGCTATGAATAACATGCAACACAGAACTCTGACTCATCTTGCAGAGGACCTGAGCAAAGATGAATGGTGAAGTGACTGTTGCATGCTTTGTTATAATCTGTTAATGATTCTCTAGTGCATTAAAATGTTTCTTTAATTCACCTAAATAATATCATCCCCAATCAATAAATGCTATTCTTAGATTCTCTCTCTCTCTCTCTCTCTCTCTCTCTCTCTCTCTCTCTGTGTGTGTGTGTGTGTGAGAGAGAGAGAGAGAGAGAGAGAGAGAGAGAGAGAGAGAGAGAGAGTGCATGTATACACATACGGGGAGCTATAAATCCTAGAAAATATTACAGTTGAAAAACTAGCCTAACCTTTAACTATAGGATTGCAAATAGTAATCCTATAATAACTGTCCTTTTATTTTTCACTCTCCTTTTTCCACCCAGGCACAGAAAGAGAAATTATGGCCTTTAGCAGACGTTTAAATTGAAGGGATCTGGATACTGAATGTTCATTCCCTGTTAGATATAACCACATTGTATTATTTATATCTTGCTGTCATCTATTACAACGCATATGATCCTATCTGGAAGTCTTTTGAGAGAGGGTGCTGGGAATTTTGAACACATATTAAATTAGTACAGGAAAGGGAAAGTCAGTAAAGCTGAAAACCTGAACACAGATCGACTAGGAATTCCCTTTAAACTTTGAAATTTATATGCATGTCCACATGTTCAGGAGTGAATTGTAAGTAGCCACACTAACAATATTATACTACTGTTCTAGGAATGTTAGGTGAATTTGTTTAGCCAGGCCTTTACAATATGATTTTTTATCTTTAAACCAGCCAGTTTAAAGGTTAATTTTTAATTTAATTTAACCTTTAAAAGTTTAATTTTAAATTAGGTTTTATAGATGTTTATAGATTGAGTTTATTGTATTTTAAATGTTGTAAACAGTCATGTTTTATACATTTTCAAATACATAACAAATAAATAACAGGAAGGCACGCACATTTTCAAAGGCATTATTTCAGTTGTTGGGTTTCATCAAATGCCCACCTCAGCTTTTCTTTGAACGAAACAGAGAAAGTCCTTTTGCAGTGCAATCCTGTATGTACCTATGCAGAAGCAAGTGCCAATGAGTTCTGTAGGGCTTACTTCCAGGTAAGTGGGTACAGGATTGCAGCCTTAATTTAAGAATTTATATCTGTGGTGAAAGGACTAGGGAGGAATTGTCATGTTCCACATTCCTTGTCTGTAATGCATACTCTTTTTTTGAAAGAACCACTGGTCTGTTCCACAAAAGACTGATGAAATCAAGTATGATTGTTGAGAAAGTTATATCATTTGCATTAAAAGAGTATGCACTGTCGGGCTAAGGTGATCCTTCAGTCAGGATAAGCATTTTGGTTTGCCAGACAGAAGGACCCCCACTCCTCCTCCTGCACATGCTCTTCTGGGGGTTCTCTTGACCCACCACAGCCAATCTGAAAGAGAAAGGGGGCGCTCACGCACTGGGTGGAGAGTGGGGAGTGCGGAGCTGGGCTTTGTGCTCAGCCTCCTTCTCTCAGTATGTGTGCGCAGGATGTGCAGGGGCAATCCCTTACTCATCCCAGCCCCGTCCTGGCTCCTGGGCTCCTGGGTGGAGGCTGGGACGAGTGATGGCAAAGCTTGCCGTCGCTTGTCCAAAGCCCATCCCAGCTCCTGGGCTCCTGAGTGGGGCTGGGGCACGCAGAGAGCCTGGTGGTGGTGGGGATGTTGGCCCCCTCAATATTGGGGTTACTGGGCCCCCTGCTTCAAAATATTGAGGGGGCTGAATGCCCTTGCACCCCCTATACCTGGCGCCCCTGCCCACACGCAACCCAGCTGCTCTTGTAGGTTGCCAAATGCTGGCAAGACTTCATCTATAGCGATACTCTCATTTGTTCCCCATCCTTTCCATGTCACTAGGTAAAGTCAGTCTTTCTGACAACACCAAGCTCTGGCGATTTCTTTCTACATATCCACACGGGTGGAGCACACCTGATTCTGTAGCTTCCTAGTCCACTGTCTTCAGCTGAAACAAAGAGTCCTGCATAATATCAAATGCTGACAAAGTTATTC
The DNA here is from genome assembly GCF_964106915.1 of Podarcis gaigeae. Taxonomy (NCBI): domain Eukaryota; kingdom Metazoa; phylum Chordata; class Lepidosauria; order Squamata; family Lacertidae; genus Podarcis; species Podarcis gaigeae. The sequence goes on along the minus strand of NC_139687.1, from coordinate 4,868,402 downwards.
AGTCTTGAACCATTTTTCACAAGTGTGGTCCTCCAGCCATTTTAGGCTACATCTCCCATCAGCCCTGCCATCATCACCATGCACCAGGTTGAAGGAGAGACTTTGCTGCAGACCCAAACCATCTACTGGGTGAAGAAGGACCAAGGCAGTCTTATACATCCAGTTTGCACAACTGAAGTACAGATAGGTGCAAGGATATATGGTTTTCCTCCTGCAGCTATTGCCATAGTTAAAATAACTGTTCAAACAGACATTGTCATTCCAACAACAATATATTTCCCCCTTTAAATTATAATAGTTTTGCCTTCGCTGTTTCAATGTTGAAATGTTTTACCGTGCTTAGATTTTGATGAGGAATGCACTACACTGAATCTCGCTCTCTCGCTCTCTCTCTCTTCTCCAAGAGCCTTCTATCTAGGAGGCAGTCCTTTCTAACCTTGTTCTTTATGCAGGGGCAAGATTAACTCACATATATAAAATAAAAACTATTGAGCTATTTTAATACTTTTCCTGTCATGCATTCAGGACCCTCTAAAGTTGTCACCAGCTACTGTTTCATTTAATTCCCTGGCCTTCAGGGTAATGTAAGAAAATTGAAGAGATTAGGAGCTCTCTCTTTCCTGTTCAATGCATTTGTGTTGCAGTAAATTGGTACCAACCTTCAATCTCATGGTCAGGGCTCTCCAGGGTCCTTCCACTGATATGACAACCCAGTCAGCTTGATAAACGATGCACAGCCCCTCCAGTAGAATGGAGAAGGGGGGGGGGAGGCTTCACTCCCTGAATTCACAATTGTCTCTCCCATACTAGCGAGGAAGAAACACTTCACTCTCTTCTGGCACTCAGTGACCGCTGCATTATGTTTAACTTTATCATGATAATTAAAAGATACAATTTTCCTAATTGATTAATTCATGTACTGTGACAGATATAAAACATGACCTGTGGTGAAGGAGAGGGAGGGGGAACTTTCCATCTGGAAAATAGCTCTTAAAATGTGGTATTCTCTCTCTCTCCCACTCCCCCCAGGGCTGTCTCATGAGGGGCAAACCCCGCTGCCTTTATCGACAGATTACAGCATCGCTTTAGCCCTCCCTGGGCTAAACAGTAACAACAACAATAAATGAAGGTCCAGACTGTGCCATCGCACCACCAACATCCCATTGCACTCTGGCCATCTGCACTCCTCTTCCAAACTCCAGGTAAAGGTCTGCAGGGAGATTCCAGCCATATTCAGCTTCAGCGATGTAGAAAAATTGGGGTTTGGCTTTTGCAGCTCAACTCCTCAAGGGACTGAGTCCCCATAGCCCATGATCGGTCAGAGATGGATGGATGGAGGCAGGATTCAAAGAAAGAAAGGCAGATCTTTATTTTTCTGTTGTTCTCTTTCGTCCTTGCAAGGAGGTAGGAAAGCTAAAGAGCAAAGAAAAAATCTCTTTTTAAAGGTTTGTATTTTGGCCCTTTACAAAGGTCAGAAATTACATCTCCCTTAAAGTGGGGCTACCTGGCTCAGGCATGTTGAGGTGTGACATTCCTGAGGATTAGCAAATTTTGCATAGTTCCAGACACAGTTTACCCAAAACATTAGCATTTGATAAGATAATCAGGATGCCCAGTAGCCACCCCTCAGTGTAGTGTTTTTGGGAAAATAATTTGGGTAATTAACACAAAGGAGATCCACAGATTTGGGAGAGAGATCTCTTCCAATCAGAGGAACTTCCCCTGATTGCTGTCTGACTCCCACAGTGGAAAGAGGTAAGAATTATACAGTTATAATTCTTCCCTTAGGGAAATTCAGGTTTTCCTTCTTTTAACAGGCTAGAATGAAAGTACATACTGAGAGAAGTTTCTCCAATATATTTCCTAGGTCGGTATTACATACAGGCAGGAACAGTGGAATAATACACGAGTATGATCTAAGATGTGAAGGAACAATTCAGAAAATGTTAACCTTGTGAAAAACATCTGCAATTTGTGGAGAAATGACCCAAACACGGTCATTTCAATTTAATTCAGGGGCAAAAATAATGATCTACAGATATAGTTTTCTGATTCTGTTATATTCATAAACCACCACTAAAAGGTGACATATAAAACTTATAAATACAATAAAGAATAGGGAGGGGCTTGCAAATATTTAATAAAACAGAGCTAAGCAAGTTCACTTGGTGTAGGTCAGTTACAAAGCTGATACGGAGGTAGATCAAACCTTATATTGATAGTCTTGTCACTTATAAACATAGTAACACAAATTTGTAGAATCCAGCCCTGACAATTTTACTTGACATTGGGCAAGGATCCCTTGTTAAAATTAATAATGATTTCATGCAGTGGCAAGAAAGCAAATGGATAATTTGTTTAACCTTTCCTCATCTGTTAACCAAGCAACACATGCCCTAAAATAATTAATCTCCATGGAAGATGAATGGAATGAGTAGAGACAGCTGGGGGAACAGAATAGCTAGGGATAATGATAGCATTGATTCTCAGGAAAAAAGGCACAGAGGTGCTTCTGGAAATCCATAACATACACTGCCAATTTCGAACTTTGTAACATTGGTGCACAGGAAAGCAGAATACTAAACCTTGGTCAGTCAAAAATGCAGGAGAGCAAATGTGGCAATAGAGAGAGAGAGAGAGAGATTTTGTGAATTTGTGTTATTTATTAATATTATTATTTTTAGAATTAACCTCATTGTGCCTCTGGCTCAGACAACACAGGGCTTGCTGGTAAATCCAGTGGGGTGAGTTAAGGACAAATGGAGCGACCCAACTCTGCATCTCCCTGCTTTAGTAAGCTTGTTACAGCCTTAGGGCAAGCATTTGAATGCACTATGTGCTTGTCACTTGCCTGAAACAACTACTTATAATTGCAAGTTGATTTTTAGGTTATTATGAAAGGATTCCCAGAACAATTTTTTAAATGAGCATAAGGAAAGGGGAGGAGGCTGGGGAGCTATTAATAGGGGATGTAATTAGAAGTTATCTCTCTGAACCAATGCAAAGACTCCACTTGCCTGGCAAATTTAGATGACAGAAATTCACTAGCTGGATACTCCGCAGACCAAGAACAGTTCGTGAGAATCTGCCCCTTGTGGTTGGAATTTCAGGCAATTATACTAACTGCCTTTATGGCAAGTTTGGTACCTTGTGATGGCTTGAAATTGCACTAAGGATGGCCTGGATCTCAGCCTTGCCCACTTTATTATGCACATGTTAATTTCTCATTAGCTTGCCTTTCCTTTTATCTCCTAGTGACAGGGAATGTTCTGTCGGTTTTGAGAAAGATTGTGTAGGAGCTAAAAGGTTGCTAAAATGTTTAACTGCAGTTGTCAACTAAATCTTGAGAGCACTTCCAAGCCTCCACCCAAAATTCCAGTGGCCACAATAGTGAAGGGTCACAACAAGAAAACTTTCCATATGCGTGTGGGTGCATGAGAGTGTGCACATGCATGCGTCATTCTTGAAGAACAAGAATAACTATGGAGCATCCATTATACATTATCCAAAGGTGTCTATGTGTGTTTACATTCCAGCCGTACAGACTAGACACAATGAAATAAATAGCATGACTAAGATATAAACTTTCTATTCCCATCGTCTCAGGTCTATTTCTCATACCCATATTTCTGAGCAAACCTAAGTGGACACACTGTCCCAATATGTCCTGAAATGCCTTAGAAAGGTACGTTGTAGTGGTTAGACACTTTGACTATTAGTTGACTCTTGTTGACCAGTGGGCAAAGCCTACTTCACAGGCGTTATAAAGCCGCCACATGTGTATGCCTTGGAGGAAATGCTGGATATAAATAATATACAATAAACAGGTGTGTTATGCCACAACCTGGGTGTAAATGGAACCACTCCAAGGCCAAATTAATCAGTGAGACTAACCCCAGGAAATATATACTGAGGTATCTCAAGAGTGCAAAGAGAAAACAGGTTTCTCAGAACTACTTGAAGCAACTGGGCTACCACAGGATCACTTTTCAATCCCAGCCTGTGCCCTGAACAGCAATCTGATGCACAAAACAAGCAGGTTCCCATAACTTATCTCCAAGACATTGAAAGCTTCACCAACCACATCTTAGAGTGCCAGGAGAGGGCCAGAAAAGAAGACCACAAGGCTAGCCACAAGAATGGAATCTGCCTTTCATTCACACACAGATTTCCCAGCAGTTAAGCTGAATACATACTGGGCAATACTAAAATGATCAAGTATATTTTTATACCCCCAATTGTTCTTTTGTTTCCCTCACTCAGTTGCTAAACATAACAAGGAAACCATATATTACACAAATTACACATTTCTTATTGGTCAGGAAGCAAATAAGTCATTCTGAGACAAATCTCTCTAGTTATTCATGAGGCAGTTTGAGATGACAAAGACAGAGTAAATTGAGCAATCTCTCATTATATTTATTACACAGTTTTTGTGCTAATGAACAACAAGAGGCTTTGCGGAAACAATGGCTCCAGTTTGGAATGATTCAGCACGTTCACAGGCCATATTTCTCAAACCTATGAATGACATATACTTGTTTTCATGCTTGCTTGTTCCTCTGTTTCAAGAACAAATTGGATAGGTCAAAAGTAATGTCAAGAGTTTGGCTAAGCAGTTTTTCACTAATTTCATAGAATTTTACTGGAATACAGCCCATAGATTCTACAGCATTGGAGAATAGTATCCAATATGATACTCTTCTACAGTTGAGGTCTACAACTCCTATCAATCCAAGCCACTATGTTGTCTAATAGCCAGGGTGATGAGGTAAAAGGTAAAAAAAGGTAAAGGACCCCTGGACAGTTAAGCCCAGTCAAAGGCAACTATGGGGTTGCAGCGCTCATCTTGTTTTCAGGCTGAGGGAGCCAGCGTTTGTCCACAGAGAGCTTTCCAGCTCATGTGGCCAGCATGACTAAACCGCTTCTGAGACACCGTGGCAGAATCCAGAGCACACGGAAATGCCATTTACCTTCCCGTCAGAGAGGTACCTATTTATCTACTTGCACTTTGACGTGCTTTCAAACTGCTAGGTTGGCAGGAGCAGGGACCGAGCAACGGGAGCTCACCCCGTCACGGGGATTCGAACCACCAACCTTCTGATTGGCAAGCCCAAGAGGCTCAGTGGTTTAGACCACAGCACCACCCGCTGCAATCCACAATGTTTGGAAGACACCACATTGGCTATGCCAGGCATGTAAACTGTTAAGCAGAAGACAGATCTGTAATAGAATTAAGAGTGAATTCAATTCACTCCTGTTGCATTTTGTACTAGCTAAAGGCCTGTTCAGCTTGATGTGCAGAATAGAAGGAAAGAGGCGTCCAATCCTTTCCTGACCTCCATTCCTCAAGCAGAGAAACTAGCTAGCCTTCCCCCATCACCCCCCCCTTGGGTTACAGGGAGAACAGAACCCCCTTGTTACAACAGCTTTGCTGACAACTGGTCCATTTTTGTGCACAAAGTACTGGTACTTATATGGTCCAGGCTATGTGAAGGGTCCCATGTCCCTATATGAATCGGCCCAGGCATTAACATCTGCTGCGTAGGCCTTTCTCTTAATCCTGCCACCTTCCCAGGCAGGTTGGGTGAGGACGTGAGACAGGGCCTTCTCAATGGCTGCTCCCAGATTGTGGAACTCTCTTTCATGAGAGGCTAGGCTGGCTCCTCCTTGTTTTCCTTTTGCCAGCAGTCAAATACTTTTTTATCCAGACAGGCCTTTGGCCACTTACTAGCTGTTGTGGTTGAGTCTTCTGGGGTAGATATTGTGTGTGTGTGTGTGTCTGGCGAGACAGTCCGCAGGCAGGTAGGGTCTCAGCCTGCGTATCTGGTGGAGCTGGTAGACAGCTGCCCTGGACACAGAATTAACCTGCGCATCCATAGACAGCTGTGAGTCCAAATTGACTCCCAGGCTGCACACCTGGTCCTTCAGGGGCACAGTTACCCCATTCAGGACCAGGGAATCCCCCACACCCACCCGCCCCCTGTCCCCCCAAAACAGTACCTCTGTCTTTTCAGGATTCTACCTCAATCTGTTAGCCGCCATCCATCCTCCAACTGCCTCCAGGCACTCACACAGGACCTTCACTGCCTTCACTGGTTCTGATTTAAAGGAGAGGTAGAGCTGGGTGTCATCTGCATACTGATGAACACCCAGCCCAAACCCCCTTATGATCTCTCCCAGTGGCTTCATATAGATATTAAAAAGCATGGGGGAGAGACGGAACCCTGAGACACCCCACAAGTGAGATCCCAGGGGTCTGAACACTCATCCCCCACCACCACTTTCTGGACACGGCCCAGGAGAAAGGAGCGGAACCACCGTATAACAGTGCCCCCAGCTCCCAGCCCCTCTAGACGGTCCAGAAGGATGTTATGGTCGATGGTGTCAAAGGCCGCTGAGAGATCCAGCAGAACTAGGAAACAGCTCTCACCTTTGTTCTTATCCCGCCGGAGATCATCAACCAGCGCGACCAAGGCAGTTTCAGTCCGATGATGAGGCCTGAATCCCGACTGGAAGGGATCCAAATGGTCTGCTGGGTCTGCTCTTCCAAATTTGGGTGCATTTCTGGTCACTATTAGCTTTGCTTCCAGACCCTTAGAAGGACCTAAGGAGCATTCCTTCTAAGAAAGCCAGAAGTTGCCTTTTGTATCATTCTCCGCAACATCATACTATGATATATGTAAGTGTGTCTTTAAGAAGCCCACTATGGACACCATATATTACTCTTATCTATATGTGGGTTCAGGGGCATACGTACTCATTCAGGTCCTATAAATTCTGTCCTCAGTCATGAATCATAGGAATCCCTGAACCCACATATAAATAAGAGTATTATATGATGTCAATAGTGTGCTTCTAAAGACACACATATATCATAGTATGTTGCTTGCAGAGAATGATACAAAATGCAACTTTTGTACTGTTCAGTGGTCATGTAGCAGTACATTTAAAAAATATGTTTATATCCCAACTTTCCTATCTACTTATAAAAACAGCAAAACGGAAAAAGAACAACAAAGTCAGTGACAATTTTTGTAAAAGCAACAGCAGTGGAAAACCCCCACAACAAAGCCCCCAAGGCTTGCATATTATTATGGCAGCCAAACAATAAATCCAACTTCTAAAAGTCAAAAGTCTGCCTCAGTATGAAAGTCCTTTTTTTACTGATTTTTATTAGGTTTTACAGTTTTATATTCAACACAATCATTATTATCACAAAAAGAAGAAAGACTTCCCTCAACTTCCTCTTCTAGTTCTTTAAATATTTGCTTCTCCTGCCTGTCTTATTCTACCTTAATTTTGTAATCTTATATTTAAATATTTTTATATTCTTATCTTTTTATAGCATATTTTTCAAAATGACATCTTACCCTTTGTTATTTCCCCATTTTTACATCTTAACTTTTATGCTTGTTTTCTTAATTGTGTTTACTCAAACCCTGCTAGTGAGTCCACTTCTTTACAATATTTCTGTAGATACAACATAAAGGGTTCCCAGTCCATTTTAAAGTCTCTATTGTCCTTGTCTTCCAGTAAGCTTTTCTATTTCTGCGTATTCCATCAGTTTTTCTTGCCATTCTTCTTTTGTTGGTATCTTGTCATTTTTCCATCTTTGGGCTAGTAACATCCTAGCCACTGTTGTGGCATACATAAATACTTTTTTCCACTCTTTTGGTAAATCTTGACCTATAATACCTAACAAAAAGGTTTCTGGTCTTTTAACAAAAGTTATCTTAAACATTGTTTTCATTTCATTATAAATCATTTCCCAATAATTTTTGATTGTTTTACAACTCCAGCACATATGATAAAATGTGCCTTCTTTCTCTTTACACTCCTAACACTTATTGGAGCTTGTTCCATACATTTTGGCCATTTTTACAGGAATAATATGCCATCGATACATCATTTTCATATAGTTCTATTTCAAAATTATACAATCAGTAAATTTTAAATCATTTTCCATAATTTTTCCCAATCCTCCATATTTATATTATGTCCTAAATCTTGTGCCCATACTCAGTATGAAAGTCTTAACACTTGGGCAGGAAGCCAAAAAGGATGGGGCAAAATGAGGCTCCCTAGGTAGGGAGTTCCAGAGTCTGGAAGTGGTGACCCAGAAGGTCCCCAGCCGTGGAGATGAGCAGAAATCCTTCAGCACTACCTTTGGGAATTACTCCTCCAGGAAAGAACTGAATCACTGTAAAACAGTGCCTCCATGTGCCAGCAAAGCCAGGGTACCATGGTTAATGCTATTGTCACCAAGAGGTTAATCCACACCTCCCCCTCCCCCCACCCCACCATCCAATTTCTGGCTTCGGTCATCTATCAGAGTGACCAAAGTTGCAACTATCCCAACACCAGCCTGAAGCAATCGTGGCAGAAAATTAATATTTCTTTCCCCCACCATTGCCAAGGACTAAGCTTTAAAATGAATTATAGTATACCATGTGTTTAGCTGGATTTGACAAACACTTCTGCTGCACTCACTTTAGCTTCTCTGCCCCCCCCCCCCTTGTCTGAACATCTGAAGCTCCTTGGACCACCAGAAAGACAACTTAGTTTTATGACCAGGGAGTGGATTTAAGAGCAATTGTGCCACCTGCAGCAGCTGTTTCTCCGTGACAGAGATTTCTTAAGGCTGTGACAAAACCGCCCACAGAAGTGATAGGAAAATCCCTGAAAGCTACCAGAAGCCCATTTTGATCTAGCAGTATTCTGGAGCAGACCACTTGAAGAGACTTCTCCCATTCCTGAGGTGGTTAAGGATCCCAGTACGGTAAATCTAAATATTATGGACTAGCAATCTGAATTACGTTAATTCCCTTCACATCTATATCACCTTTTCATATAGCATAAAACACCAGCTCCAAGGTGTATCCAGCTGAATGAATGGAGGCAGAAAGTACCTTGGGCAGACCTGTGGCTGCCACACCAACAAAATCCCTATTCTATTCCAACTAAAGAAGCAGAAGCAGCAAGCCTCGTGGGGTGGACCCACAATTCCAGCTTCTGAGCAATAGTGTTGACTGGGAGGGAGAGGAGTGAGGCTGTGGTGAGTTCAGGACATCTAGAGTCCTGGCAGTGTACTCATACAGAATTGACTTTGCTGCTGCTACCAAGAAGCTGGTCTCATGACTCTACCTCACCAGGTGATCTGCTTCTGCAAAGAAGGCAATAGATTAGCCATGCTGTTCCCAGGGTTATTCCTGAACAGGGAATTGTAACACTAGCAGGAGGCTTGAGGGCATGCATGACAGTCATGCCTCCAACATCCCCACCGACCTGCCACACCCCTGGCTTTTCCATAGTGAGCAGGAAATTGTGTCTCACTAAATGCATTTAGATTAGAAGCTCCTTTTAGTCCTTCTTGGCAATGCAAGGTTTGAGCGGGCCTGGCTGGCATGCCTGAGGATGTCATACTGCAATCCCCTGAACTGATCCCGTCGCCTTCCTAATATATATAATGGAATCTGAGAAGTGCAACATAACTCTAAAAAGCTGGGCCTGTCATCCTTCCCCACCCTTTCATACGTAGTGCAATTAACAACATTTTCTCTGCGTCACGAGATTGTTCTGCCTGAAATTGAGCAAATCAAATTAACTGATGACAATAATTGCTTAGTTGTGTCTTTAATTTATTTGGCAATGCATGCTCATTTCCGTAATTGCCCTTCTGTGTTTGCTTTCAGTGGGAAGGCAAGAATCAAAATGAAATGTATTTTCCTTGCCCATTGAGCAGTTTCTGATAACATTTGCATACTCTCCAACATTTCTTCAATGAAAATAGGGATGCACTATTATTATTATTATTATTATTATTATTATTATTATTATTATTATTATTATTTCCTGCCCATCTGACTGAGTTGCCCCAGCCACTCTGGACAGCTTCCAGCATATGCAAAAACATAATAAAACATTTAAAAAAATCCTGTCATAGGATTGGACTGATGGACCAAGAATTCTGAACACAAAAGTTACACCAGTACTACTAAGTCATGGGCCCAGATTTGGAGTTACAGAAACAGAAAAATCAGATTACAGATGAAACTGCACTTCTGTCCATACATTGTTGGTTCACGTTGCCACTCACTAATAATAAAATAATCATTTGGTGTGTCACTGTGATACACCATTGGCTGCTCACTTTTTACTAATCTGCTCTTATGGCTTTAGCAGCAGCTCAACACAGAGCAACACAGCTGCTCTGTGTTAAGGAGGCCAGAATTTTCTTGACATGGAGGTGAAGCTGGAGGCAGAGTAACCTGAATAATTTCTGTTAGGGCAGAAACAGGAGCAGGACAAAAAGTTGGCAATAACAGGCCAACTTTTATACACTCCACAGAACCATCTAATACAACGTTTCTTATATGAAAATTCTCTGTGCATAAAATTAGCATGCCAAGGAGCATGGTTCAGTGTGGCCTCCTCCTTGACATTCTTTGTGCAGGTAGGTTTGTTTAAATGAGCAGTCAAATGTCCTTACCACCACTTACAATATGAAGTGTCAGTGTCCAGGAAGCTTCATCAATTGACCCTGATGAATATATGAACTGGCTTTAATGTATGAACCAGGGTTAATGCAGGTGACTAGCCTCTTTCTGATTTCCTGACAATTGTAAACATGATCTGAAAGCCAGCATGTTAGAGTACTGAGCCCGAGAGAGGTGGGTTCAAATTGCTATTCAGCCATGAAGCTCAAGGAGTGACCATAAGCCAGCCTTGATCTGTCTCCCTAAACTACCTCCACAGGACTGTTGTGAAATAAAAAGGGGGATGGAAGAACCATGTATGCTACCCTGAGCTTCTTGGATGAAGGATAGAATAGAAATATACAGTAATTATTGGGTTGGATACAGATTTAGCCATACTTAGAGAAGGCCCATTTACTTATATAAGTTACATTGATTTCATTGATTGCACTGATATCAAGGGGCTATTCGAAGTATGACTTCCAATTGTAGAGTTGGAAAGGAATCGCAACTAAAGCATCCATGACAGATGGCCATCCAACTTCTGCTTAGAAACCTCCAATGAAGGAGTGTCCACTGCCTCCTAAGGGAGTTTGTTCCACTGTTGAACAGCTCTTACCATCAGAAACTTCTTCTGCAAGTTTAGTTGGAATCTCCTTTCTTGTAACTTGAATCCATTGGTTCGGGTCCTACCCTCCAGAGCAGGGAAAAAACAAGTTGCTCTATCTTCCATGTGACAGCCCTTTAAATATTTGAAGATGACTAACATTTCTTCTCTCAGTCTCCTCCTGTTCAGGCTTAACATACCCATTTCCCTCAACCGTTCCTCATAAGGCTTGGTTTCCAGACCCTTTACCATCTTGCTTGCTTTCCCCTGCACACATTACAGCTTGTCAACATCCTTAAATTGTGGTGCCAGAATGGGGCACAGCACTCCAGGTGTGCTTTGACCAAGGCAGATTGATACTATTATTTCCCTTGATCTGGACACTATACTTCTGTTGATGCAGCCTAGAATAGCATTAGAGTAGTATGCTACTATACCACATTGTTGACTTAGTCTAAATGTCTAAATGTCTAAAAATACACTATTATTATTTTAAATATTATTTCATAGAATCATAGAGTTGGAAGAGACCCCAAGGGCCATCGAGTCCAACCCCCTGCCAAGCAGGAAACACCATCAGAGCACTCCTGACATATGGTTGTCAAGCCTCTGCTTAAAGACCTCCAAAGGAGACCCCACCACACTCCTTGACAGCAAATTCCACTGTCGAACAGCTCTTACTGTCAGGAAGTTCTTCCTAATGTTTAGGTGGAATCTTCTTTCTTGTAGTTTGGATCCATTGCTCCGTGTCCACTTCTCTGGAGCAGCAGAAAACAACCTTTCTCCCTCCTCTATGTGACATCCTTTTATATATTTGAACATGGCTATCATATCACCCCTTAACCTCCTCTTCTCCAGGCTAAACATGCCCAGCTCCCTTAGCCGTTCCTCATAAGGCATCATTTCCAGGCCTTTGACCATTTTGGTTGCCCTCCTCTGGACACGTTCCAGTTTGTCAGTGTCCTTCTTGAACTGTGGTGCCCAGAACTGGACACAGTACTCCAGGTGAGGTCTGACCAGAGCAGAATTTGGCCAAAGAGCAACCATCACAAGCAAAATAAAAATCCAAGGTGTACACAAGCCTAAGAATTTGAAAGCATAAAGGTCCATGTAAGTACTCACTAGATTATTTACCAAAGCTAGATTCAGATACCTAGTTTGATATGATAACCAGGGAGCTGAAATTGATTAGAAAGACAAAGCAAGCTTTAAAAGCCTGAGAAAATAATAATAAAAAAATTTTTGGCACCAAAGGAATATCAAAGGTGAGGCTTGATGGGGACAGCATTCCATAATTGGCCCTTTCACCTTAGCCCATCAAATTAGTCCCATTAAACTAATTGTGGTCATTATGCCTATACCTACCTGGAAATAAGTTCCATAGAACTCACCGGGCCTTATTTCTGAGTAGACCTGCAGAGAGGATGGTACTAAACCTTTCTGAAAGATGTCTTAATGGGATATTTACCTGCAGGATAGGTATGAAACTGTATAATTTGAATTCGAAGCTGGTAGGCAAGAAATAATTTAGGAGGCAACTGAATTGCAGCTGTTATTTCTTACTGGGATTAGTTCTGCTTTAAGACAAGAGTTGCTGCCTATTTGCTTCCTACCTTCCTAACCTGTACATTTGCAAATGAAGGAGTGAGGACCAGGGGTCCACCTGGGTCCACTTTGGAGAGCCAGGCTGGAGCCATTTTATAGACTGAAGCCATTTTATAAGAAGCAAGCTAAAAACTAAAAACTATTTCTCTCCTCTGCCTGCACACAGCATTTTTGTAAATGCAGCAAATGTGGTCAGAGCACTTCACACCTGCTCTAGTCGTTGACCCAATTCCAGTAAACACACCGAGAATAGAGCGAACAACAGGAAGATGTAGCCCACCACAAAAATAAGGTGAGAACACGGATGGCCAATGTGGTTTTACAAGGAATTGCAAATAGGTCAAGAGGATTATAAGCTTACAGCGCCACCTAGTGGATAATGCAGCTTGGAACCGAAGGGCCACCATCAATTCTTTAATTGGTTGAGCTTCAATGAATATGCATAAAGGGGAATGTTTAAGGGGGGTGGGTGAAGGGGCTGAACTTTGCTTTGCCTAAGGGGATAAAAACTGTCTGCCCCTGGTGTTCGGGGGCATTCTCTCATTTTTGCTGAATGTACCCACTTTGCTTTGCTTGTCTGACAAATAAACCAAAGTCAATAAAACTTCTTTTAAAAATATTGCTGCCTGGATTTTTTTCCATTCTGGTCTGGATTCTGAAGTCTCCAACACAAACACACATATTACTAAAACACCAAAAACACCACAAACATTCGCAGTAATGTCTTCTAACAAAGGGCTATTCTCAAGGAGGTATGAAGTAAAACAAAACACAGCAAAATAAATGTAAGGTGCAATCGATGCTGAATTATGCACTATTTACTATACTAATCTTTTCAAGGGTTCATCTGAGTGCCATCCTTTTAAAAAATAAAATATTTCTGAAGTAGCTATAATTTATGTCTTGCTCTTTTGCTCCTTGCTCTGTTATATTTATCTTCTCTATTTGTTATGATGATCAGGAAGCTGCTGGAATTCCTTCCACATCTCCCCTTTTATATGAGAACAATGGATCATCTTTAGGACAAAAAAAACAGGAAGGCCTTGTAGGGCTTGGGAAAGGCTCATTCAGCTCTTGGTCAGCAGAAAGGGAGGATCCCCCAGGTCAGGGTGAAGACCATTGACCAAATGTAATGCACCTCACAGTTTGATGAATGGGGACCGAACTGTGGGCACTATGGAACAAACAGCACAGGTGATTTATATTATGTGAACACAAACAGTTATCGTTTGTGTAAATAAAACCCAAGTCAGTAATGATTAAAAAAGCACCACCCAACATAATGCTGAAGTTGTGCTATTCATTGTAGGCATTTTCTGTCTATATGTATATGTCCTACTCTGCAGAGGGCAGTTGCCTATTTAAAGTGCTTTCCTCTAGAGGAAGGCGATTTATGTTTGAAAAGCTGTCCTGTCCAAGTCTGGTTTAAAGATAAAGAAACATAACAATGGAAAGTGAGGACCTTAATGTTGCCTATCAACAGTTAGCACACAGAAAGTAGACTCAGCAAGCACAAAGGTCACATTCTTCTCCATGTGTTTATTTCTAAATTTGCATTTATGCATATAATTAAGCACATGCAAATTTTTAGCAAGCCTGTTTTATGCTGCTGCATTTCCTCTTTTTTGGTGATGCATAAATGGCCACTCCAGCCATGATCTTCTTGGAGGGTACAGGGAGAATAGGATTTCAGCTGCAGTTTATCGTTGGGGGAGGGGGGAGAGTATTTCTGACATTACAGTCTCATAAATATAGTCAAACCTGAGCCTAGTTCTTACGGAAGTGATGCATTTGTTTCTGAGTTGTATCATTTCAGTCTGCTCACATGAAAAAAGAATAAACCCCACACCATGAGAAGTATGTCGCAGAGAAGTCTTAACTACAAAATACAATTACATAAAGTGATAGGAACATAATGGAATATTGTTGAAGCTGAAAAACGTAGAATCCTGGAGCTGGAAGGGACCCGAGGGCCATCTTCCTAGTGCAACCCCCTGCAATGTAGGAAACTCCGCTAAAGCATCCATGACAGACGACCATCCAACCTCTGCTTAGACACCTCCAAGGAAGGAGAGCCCAGAACCTCCTGAGGGAGATCCATCTTCCATGTATTATAAAAAGTAAACAACACTTATTTGACCCCAGTTATTTGACGCAGAGTGGGAAACCTACACATCTTGTCCAAAACGCACACAGGTGGTTCTGTATATATGGGAGAATTTTTAAAAGCAAGTGGTCCTCACTGACCTGGTGCAAAAAGATCTTGTCATTTGGAGGAGCCCTGGCTGCCTAGATAAAACACTATGGGCCCCCACCCTACCTGGGAGTAAGGTCCACTGAACTCACTGCGGCTTTCTTCTGAGTAGACAATTTACTAGATGCACGTCAGCAGCAGCACCAGACGACCCTGCTTGGCTAGGTGCTGGGGTGGATGTCACCCTGTGCCTTGAAGAGCCAGGCCAATGCTGATGACAGCCCCTGCGCCCCTCGAAAGCATCTGAAGGCCCTGATCCGCTAGGTGCTGGGGTGGATTGCACCCTGCACCTCGAGGAGTCAGGCCCAGACTGCCACCAGGTCCAGCACTGGCAACAAGCAGCTCTGGCTCTCCCAGCCCTACCCATTGCCACCCCACCACTGCCCTTACCTGACCTGGGGGTTCTGGACCATGGACTCTACTGGTCAAAGCAGGAGGCTCAGCAATCGCCCTCCCCCTCCAGAAACAAACCAGGACTGCTCCAAGAAAACACATGTGGCAAAAAGGAGCAATAGACCCTGGTGGGCCGCCCCCTTATCCACTTGTGATAGGCCAAGCAGATAGCCAGCCAATCCAGATTTTTTAAAAAAATGAATTTCCCCCTTCCCTTCTCACTTCCCTCTTTGGCCCCCTAGCCACATGCTGTAGCCCCCCATTTACACATTTTTCACCTGTGCCCCCCTAGGAATATCCTGGGGGACCCCAGGGGGCCATAAGTCTCCCGGCTGGGAAACACTGAACAACTGAGTTAAGGTGTCTCGAAACACCTAATCCTATAAACAACAACTGCTTACATTCTTAATCAAGGAAGCTAGTCTGGGAAGGCTTGATGGAAATCTTAAGTTTCTTTCTCCAGAGTTTTAGTGTGCAGGTTGGGCATGTCCCTCACCCCACCCCACCCCAGTTTCCCTATTACAGAATGGGAATGGAAAGAAATCTCCCTCAAAAGGTAAAGTTTCAGAGCTGAATGAGAAAGTAAGGCACCAAATTCAAAAAGTGATGCATTTGCCCATAAAGGAAGAGTTGGAAGCACACTTAGTAAACACTCCTAATTCTACTTCCTTTAGCCATGGCTTGAGCTTTCCCATGCCTGTTGTAGACCAGGGGAAGATGGATGAGGTCAATCCAAAATGGCTTGGTGGACCAACCACTGAGGCACAGAAGGCCCCACCAGTGCTCTAGAGCAGTGTTTCCCAACCTTGTGCCTCCAGATGTTTTTGGCCTACAACTCCCATCATCCCTGACCACTGGTCTTGCTAGCTAGGGATGATGGGAGTTGTAGGCCAAAAACATCTGGAGGCACAAGGTTGGGAAACACTGCTCTAGAGCCCAAGCCACCTCAAGGACATGGCTGGCAGGTACTGTCCTGACCATGACATATGGCTAAACAAATAGAAGAATACAGATTTCCCTCCAATATTCCGCCCAGTGACAACATGGCTTCTTCACATGAACCAGCTGAAGAGACTGAGACCAAGGCCATTCACTTTGATTAATGACTTTTTAAAATTGTAGGAGTTGGGCCTCCAAGGGCTTTTGGAAGGGCAGGTTTTGTTTTTTAAAAAAACAAAGCACCTTCTGCCTGTCATTGTGGTCCCAATCCATTTCAGCCAGCCTGTGCCGTCTAAACGCATTGGAGGGAAGTTTCTCATTTTCTCCAGTGGGAGTTTCTTTTCCAATGGAATTGTTGCCGTGATCTGTTTCATTTATGAATAGCTTCCCACGAGGCACCCTGAAGCAATTTTTAATATATTACTGTACAACACAACGGTAGGAAGTACAGGAGGGTTCAGCCCAGTTAAGGACTGCAGTGTGGTACAATTGCTTGCACAATTAATAATATGAATGGATCCAGTTATTAATATTTCATGAAGGATGCCTCACATAGTTTGACCCTGAGTGGTGCAGTGAGCACTGTGAAAAGTAAGGAATGTGTTGTTTTAAAAAATATTGTTTGTAAATTGCATAGGAAACAGGAGGAAGAAAGAGAAAAAAATCCACTGAACAACATTATGCCATATTTCTCTCATATATATCCATATCTATCATCTATCTATCTATCTATCTATCTATCATCTATCTCTCTCTCTCTCTCTCTCTCTCTCTCTCTCTCTCTCTCTCATCTATCTATCTATCTATCTATCTATCTATCTATCTATCTATCTATCTATATCTATCTATCTATCTATCTATCATCTATCTATCTATCATCTATCTATCTAGCTCTCACAATGAATACAATAAGGAAATTCACTAAATACAGTAAAGGAAAAGTGGGTCGTCATAAAGGGAAAGAGCAGAAGCAGACAGATCAGATTGAATTTCTGAAACACCCACTTCAGCTTAACCTTCTTTGGTGGAGAAAAGTGCCAGGGAGTAAGACATGCTGCCCTGCCAACACCGGCTGCTGTCTGTCACTGATTGTTCCTGTGGTCTGTTTACTCTTCTGTGTGGGAGTCTTTCCAGAGCACCCATTCTCCCCATGTCTCCTTACAACATGCCCATGATCAGTCAAGGAGAAAAGGGAAAGAGAGCCTTTGAATTCAGAGCACAGGGTATAAGAAAGAAGAAAGGGGGTGCAGCATAGTATTGGAATGCTTTTCTTTTTAAAACACATGCACCACACCACCACCACCCCGCAACAAAGAAGTTTTTTATGCTTTCTCTGTATAAAGCAAGACTTTTAGAAGGCTAAAGCAAATGAAGAGGTGCATCTTTAAGTATTCCACACACACACACACAGATAGAGAGAGAGAGAGAGAGAGAGAGACTTTCAGTGGAGTTGGAGTAAATGTATTTTATCCATGAATATTTGTTATCGGAAGTGCTGAATAAAAGAACAGCCTTGAGGAAAAGAAACTGAATGCGCGATAGGGGAGCAAGAGGGCATGTGTGATCCCAGAACAAAAGGCATACAAGAAGTAGTTGTACTCAGTAAGACTGGGAATTCTTACAGCAGGAAAGTGGCTCAAAAACAAGAGTAAACTATATAGAGATTTATAAATGTTGGAGGACCTGCTGCATCTCATATGATCAAAACTTAGACAGTCTTGAGGATCTGTGTGAAGGAAACAAGGTTCTTCCCAATTTTTTATTTTTGTGGGTGGCTGGGTTTGGATTTTCACATTTGAAAAATGCCCTTTCGACAAGGCGACATTTGTGGTCGGACCTGGAAGGAAGCAATGCAAAAATGTGTTCATCTTAACAATGTCTTTTATGCAGGATCTGTTCAGTCTCTAAGCTATACCCAAAGTGGCAAACTTGGACATTCCTCAGCCAGACCAACAAGAGGAAAAAAGTTTCACAAAAGATATTTATTTTATGGGTGCAACAATGGAATGTCTAGGTGCACATTTTTTTTACAACAAGAATACTAAGCTGAAAATGAACTGCAGCTAAAACATTATGTTCATTTTTCACATGGTCTGGTCTTTCCGCTGGTCTCTTCTCCAGTCTTCAGAGAGTAGCTGGAAGTGGGGAGGCAGAAAAAGGTCCTCCTTTCCTTCCACTCTGCCGTTTTAATATGAAATCTTAGGCACAGTACTATGCCCAGAGCTCAGAAACTGCTTGTGCCAATGAAATTCCCTGTCGCAAAATGCACCTAGAACAACGGCCATTTTGAACATTGCTGTCATCTCTATTTTCAGAGCATAAAGTCTTTTTACAAATCAGTTTTATTCAATGTGAGACATTAATGTCTACAGTATAAGGTTGGGGGAGAAGAGAGATGGGGAAGACATCATTCTTTTGCATAGTGTATGTGTGAGGTTTTTGTGTCAGCGTCACGTGGGTAGGTTTTCTCTCTATTCATTTTCATTGGCATTAAGAGAAGTTGGGGCCCCCAGGACATGGTTGGTTGCTTTCAGTGGACTGCAGGCTTGTAGTGTTTAATGATTAATTGACAAGAACACCCCCCCCCCTTTAAAAATGTGGTTTGCCTTGGCAGGAACTGGAGAGCAGGGCCTTTTTGGTTATGGCACCATGTTGTGGAAATCCCTCCCTAAGGGAAAAGCATTTGGCTTTCATGATCCATAGTGTTGCTGGCCTGTGAAATGTGTGTTTGTTTGTTTTTTAAATCTATATCTGTATTTTATTAGAATGTGATTTTTGAAGTTAGAAGTTTTCTTTTTTTTAATGTAAGCTGTTTTAGGAGGGTTTTGCCCTAAAAGGTAGCCTAGAAATGTTTTAGATAAGCAAACCACTGAAATGGGCTTGAGCAGTGCTTTCTTTTCTGGGGCTATGCTAAACATTTTGTGAATCTTTGTACTTTTGTCCATTTACTGTATTTATTTTCCCCAATTTGAACTATAAAATGGTGGTTTTCTGGAGTCAAAATGAGAGTACGCCTAAACATTTTTTAAGGAAAAAAAACCCACTGGGTTTGAGTCACCTCAGCAGGGCCAGATATGCAATACTGTGGTAGTTTTAGACCTCTGTAGCCCAGAAGTCTGTCTTATGGCCTTTCTCCTGCAGTCCTCTGCAGTCACCAGCCATATTCCCACGCCTCATGAGGCATGTAGGATTTGCTGTGTTCACAACTTCCTGTGATTTCAGAGGGAGGCCATTTCTTCTCCTCAGCACCCCCTCCCCTTCCTTGAATGCTCCGAGCGCTAAGCGATCGTGAGTCTTAGGTTCATGGCAAATGTTTCACAAGAATGGGTCACTGCAGGCCACCTATGCATTGTCTCCCTCTTCCTGTCAAGTTGAATGTTGAAGAACCGTTTGAGCATTTGTGCTGCTGCAGGCTCCTCGATAGCCTCCCTGACAGAGCTTTACAAGCGCTGTAACTCCAGGCCACCCGTCTCGTTTCTCTTGAATAAAGATTTTGGTTTCGGCAAATTCATTCAATGTTACAATCCCCCCCCCCTTCTCTTTTTTTGTTTCTGGCGAAGGGCTGTGAAGGCGGGAACAAACACTCATTCTCTTATGCTGATCATGAATGTTATTAATGCTACTTCCTTTAGGCACAAAGACTCTACACATTTGTACCAGCAATATTCTCTCTCTCTCTCTCTCTCTCTCTCTCTCTGTGTGTGTGTGTGTGTGTTATACTTGTCCTTCCTCTCACTACAAATTACCCACTACCAACTATAAAAGTTTGAAAAGTAATATTAAAGTGCCTCTTGAAGCAAACCTTTTTTTCTATAGCACAGTGGAACAAAGTTAAAGTGTTTTATGTTTTTGAAGGCTATATAAGCAAATTAGGTGGATAAAACTGGATCAGATTTCTGAAGGTTTACCCCAGGTTTGGGGAACCTTTGGCTATGCAGATACTTCTGAACTACAATTTCCATGATACTTGGCCATTGGCTATGCTTTCTGGAGCTGATGGGAACTGTAGTTCAGCAACACCTGAAGGATCCAAGGTTCCCACACCTAGCTTAGCCAAATGAATTTCAGTAGGGACAAATGTAAGGTTCTGCACTTGGGCAGGAAGAACTAGCTGCACAGATATAAGATGGGTGACACCTGGCTTAATATCAGTACATGTGAAAAGAAATCTAAGGGTCTTTGTGGACTACAAGCTTAGGATGAGTCAACAGTGAGATGCAGCAGCAAAAAAAGCTAATGCTATTCTGTGCTGCATCAACAGAAGTATAGTGCCCAGGTCAAGGGAAGTAATAGTACTGCTCTATTCTGCTTTAGTCAGACCACATCTGGAATACTGTGTCCAATTCTGGGCACCACAATTTAAAATGGGTGTTGACAAGCTGGAACACATTCAAAAGAGGGCAAGCAAAATGATCAAGGGTCATCTGGAAACCAAGCCATATGAGGAATTGTTGAAGGAGCAGGGTATGTTTAGCCTGGAAAAAAAGGTGATATGATAGCCATCTTCAAATACTTCAAGGGCTGTCACGTGGAAGGTGAAGAAAACTTTCAAACCAATGGCTTCAACTCTCAAACCAATGGTTTCAAGTTGCAAGAAAGGAGATTCCGACTAAACTTGCGGAAGAACTTTCTGATGGTAAGAGTTGTTTGACAGCGGAGCAGATTCCCTTGGGGGGTAGTGGATTCTCCTTCATTGGAGGTTTTTAAGCAGAGGTTGAATGGCCATCTGTCATGCATGCGTTAACTGAGATTCCTGTATTACAGGGAGGCATAGCTGTCAACCTATTCCCTTTTATTTATTTATTCCCTATTCAGAATAAGGGAATTTCCCTTTAAAAAAGGGAAACGTTAACAGCTATGCAGGGAGGTGGACTAGATGATCCTTGGGATTTCTTCCAACTCTACAATTCTATGGTTCTAAATGAATGCTGGAGCAGTCAGGTACAAAACATGGCAAGGCTCCTCTCCCTTAATAGTTGTGAAGAAAAGAGAATTTCAGCAGATGTACTGTGTCTGTAGCATGAGAGATGTTGGGGTACCATTCTCTTGCATCTGGCCACTCAAGTAAACATTTGCAGTGAAACGTTATGCAGCTTTCACAGAGCAGCTCTATACTTGGTTGAATGGGATTAATTCTCAGGAAGGTGTGTACTGATATGTAGCCTAACAGAACAATCCTGTGTATTTTTACCCATAGGTTAGTTCCATGGACTTTGGCGTGACTTACTCCTAGGTAACTTTGCATACAATTGCAGCCTAAATCTGCCAAACAATTTTGTTATGTTCTTAGAAATGCTCATAAATGGTGGCTCATTGCAGACACTCTCCCCAACCCTGGTAAATTGACCTGTCTTTCCACACATGATTTCCCTTGAAATTCACTAGCTATTCTGTCTGAGGCAGGACAGTCCAACTTTTCTTATCAAATGGGTTGCAAGAGTAGACTGGGGGTTAAGCAAAGCACCAGGCTTTGGGAAGGCTCTGGCGGGGTCCTAGAGCCCTCTCACTTCCTTCCCAAAACTGGTAAGGTGCTAACTGGTCTTTAGGAGGGAGGACTCTTGCACCCTGTCAAAGCCCTCATGTCACCTTTCCAAAGACCAGCTCCTTGCTTACTTGGCTTTGGGAAGGCAGAGTGAGTTTGAGGATGTGCGTCAAATTTTGTCAAGGGCTGCCAAAAAAGGCATCCAGGGCCCCATGTAGTCCTCAGGCCACATGTTGGATCACCCTCACACGGAGAACCCTTCAGTTTGCATCACATTTTGCTTTAGGTAAAACGCAAATGGAAAGAAACCATTTTTGGCACTGCCTGCCCAAAGTCCTCAAATCACTGAAGGAGAAAGCTTTTGCTTTTTAAATTTTTTTTAAAAGGTTCCAAATTAACTTCAAATATCACTTTAGACTGCAAGTTAGCTCTATGGGACTTCTGAGGAGACCTATACACAATTGCACTAATATTTCAGTCAGCAGCCCCATCTGCTGTGTCTTCAGTCAACACCTTCATCAAATTATGATTGCATCTTTAGGGCTGTGGAGAAGCTATACTGAATATATTGGTTATTGCAACAGTGCCTACAATTAGGCAAAAATGGCATTCTGCCTTCTCATCTCACTGGAGCATCTCATATGTAGTCACATTTCTAATTCAGGGCTTCTTGTCAGAAGGTTCAGCAGCGTCAACATTGGTAGGCCTTCATTTATTGTCTGCAAAATATGTCTGAAGAGTTCAAATACATTTGACCAAGGGAAAATAAGTGAACCATTTGATGTACAGTTGTGGAGGTCAAGAACAGCAGTAACACAGAACAGGGTGCTAAGTAGCAGCAACTGAATTTGTCTCCTAAAAACATGCACACATCCAACAAAAGGAATCTAGAATTAAAAGGTTCTGTTGGATCAGGATTCTGGTTTATTTCCATTTCTAGGTATTTTTTTAAAAAAATAACTTTTATTGAGTTCTGCTTTACATACATAGACAGAAAAATTCCATCCAAAATTCAAACTAAAACTAAGAATAGGTATTTTTTTTCAATTTAAAGAAAAATATTAAGCACTAATTTAATTTCCAGATTTTATTCAAACTTAATTTTCATAGTTCAATCTGCATACATATATTTTCCATTGGGACATACGAAGCTGTCTTATGCAAAATCTGGCCATAGGCACACAGTGTGTTATCTACCCTGACTGGTAGTATCTCTCCAGGGTTTTCCAGACTTACCTGGGCATGATGGGGACTGGAGCTGGGCACTTTGCATGCCAGACAGATATTCTAGCAGTTTGCTGCAGTCCTTCCCCAACTCTTTGAGTTGGAGTGAGCCTTGCAGGTCATCTAATTCAAATCTGGTGCAGGAATTCTAGAACATTCCCCACACAGATGGCTAACCAGCCTCTGCTTAAAGACTTCCAGCAAGGTAAATGCCGCCACCCCTCCAATTAATTTGTAAAGTATGTGACCAATTTTATTACCATATTAAAAATGTACCTCCTCCATATCCAGGTGGTGGTTTTTGGTTTTTTTAGTGTGCAGTCGGACACAAGATTCGCAGTTGGAGTAAAAATTATGCAGTTTGAACAATGGGAGGGGGCACAAGACACATTAAGCAGTTTAACAAAAGGCAATGTCAGAGGCAGTATGTACACAAATTATAAAAGGGTAGATAGAAGGTGATCAGTTTCAATTCTGAAACTGCCCAAACCATATTAAAACATCTTTTTTTGGGGGTGGGCATAATCTCATCTACTTTACCTTCATCACATCCTTGCACATACCCTTAAGACCTTTCTTCTTCTTCTTCTTCTTCTTCTTCTTCTTCTTCTTCTTCTTCTTCTTCTTCTTCTTCTTCACTTGTAGCCAAGTAAGATTGTCTTCCATGAACACTGTCTTAACAGTAAGTCCTTAAGCGACTGTGGAGGCCAATTCTGGATCCACACGTCCTTCCACAGCAGGGACATTGGTTTCCAGGCGGGAGCTGATCACGGTGTGGATTTGCCAAGCGTGCTTTCCTCTTAGCACATTTCTCCCTTGCTTCCTGAGTTTGAGTGTCTTCAAAGCCCATGACACCTTTGGTAAAGGCTGTTCTCCAATTGGAGCACTCGCAGGCAGGGCTAGATTTAGGTTTGATGAGGCCCTAAGCTACTGAAGGTAATGGGGCCCTTTATATATCCAGCTGTCTATGTCAACAACAAATTGTTGCTGTTTTTTTGTTTTGTACATATGCCATATGGTAATTTATGGACCTAATAGGTATCTAAAGCCATTTGCACATGCAGAATGCAGGCACCCTATATATAGAAATGAGCAAACCAGTGATATTTTAGGGAGCAGGCTAGTAGGTGGGGCCCATGACTTACATCATAGGAGCCTACACAACACAAAACACTGCTGCTGTATGTAGGTTTTATTTTATTTGTTTTTTATCTTACATTTTGGAAATGTGCATCCAGTTTTTTTCTTTTAAAATTTTTGGGGCCCCCAAGAGAGTGGGGCCCTAAGCTATAGCTTGTTTAGCTTATATGTAAATCCGGCACTGCTGGCAGGCAAGTATTTCTCAGTTGTCAGTGCTTATACTGCATTCTTTTAAGGTTTGCCTTGACAGCATCTTTAAACCTCTTTTGTTGACCACCAGCATTATGCTTTCCGTTCTTAAATTGGGATTAGAGTAGTTGCTTTGGAAGATGATAATCAGGCATCCAAACAACATGACCAGTCCAACAAAGTTGATATTGAAGAATCATTGCTTTGACACTGGTGATCTTTTTTTCTTTCGGTATACTGACATTAGTTTGCCTGTCTTCCCAAGTGATGTGTAATTTTTTTGGATACACCATGGATGGGATCTTTTGAGGAGTTTGAGATGGCATTTATAAGTGCCTTATATCACACCCTATGGAACTTCTCCAGCCAATGCAAAACAGCTGGTCTGATGTCCTTTCAGCTGATGAGCCCCTCAACCAATATGCACCCCATGGATGGAGGTTCTGAAAATTGAGGAGAATGTAAGGTTCTTTCTCATTCTGACCTCTCCAACACCCATGACAGAATCGTAAAACATTTAATGCCCTTAAGGCAGACTTGCTTTATGTGTTCCTGTCTATTGGACGATATTCAAACACCTGTTCAAGATAACAAATTCATTTGTGCTTGCAGTGAAGAAATCAGTTTGATATAGCATCATTAAGTTAAGATGTCTGCATTCCTGCACCTGTTTCAGGTGGGGGGGGGGATACAGCTTCAAGTGATTAAAATGCTGTTAGGTTTGTATTTCACCATTGCTCCTAGTTAGAGTAATTCTGTCCGTTTGGTTTAAAATGTAGTTTTTCAAAATGTAAGAGACAGCACTTAACTTCATAAGGATTCCTGCACTTGCCCCCATCTTAAGCCTATTACAAACTGCAGGCTTGGGGGCTTCTTCAACAACATGCCCCATGTTTTCTTCATAATTCCTCTTCAGTGTTTTCCTGTTATCCTTAACATTAAGCCTGATGAAGAGTTTTTAAAAACTTGATAACTTTGTGACATTTTACTTGATTCTAACAAAGGGTTGTGTCCAACTAATTTCTACTCAAAGTAGACCCACTGATATTCATTAATCTAAATCAGCCATATTCATTGATTTAAGTGGGTTTACCATTGGATACAATTCAGTAATTTTAGTTAGTCCCAATACCTAGTATTTAAATTTCCTAAAAAATGAACTTGTATAGCAAAATATTTTCTTCTAAATCTTATGTTTATATTTTTCATGGGCATGACAAGTATTGTCAAAGTGGAAGCATCCATGTTCTCAGCAAAATCCATTTCATCTTCTCTTGCAACGAAAGTTAAAGAGAATCCATCTGTCTTTTCTTTCATATGGTTGGAGTAAAATCAGAGGTGCAGAATCTCCAAGCAAAGTAAACCTGACAGTGACTTGCAGATATATTGACAGGATTCTGATCTTGCTACATCTTGCAGGCTACACATGGTCAGACATTGCCTATAACTTAAATATAAGAGCCTGGAATAACTCAAATGTTGTTGAGGATAATTGTGTGCATGATTGTAGAGTTCCCAAATCCTACCATCAGAAAATAAGAGTGTGAAGACACCAAAGACTTTGTTACTTCAAAACAAAACAAATTGTTTTCCATCACACCTGGATAAATAATTACACCTCCCTGTGCTCACACCTAGTCCCTAAGCAAAGATGCTTAGAACTGCAGAATTGGTCATGCTGAACCTCTGGTCTAACTAGGAGCTGGAAACAGCTGCAAAGACACCAGCACCAGGGATAGAAAACAACTGGCCCTTTGATTAGCAAGTGTTATGAAGTGTCCGGACAACCAGCACCAGCTTGAGGGGGTTATTTTTCAGGGAGCCTAGGACAACATGTCTTCAACAGCCCCTCCTAGCAACTTCTGATGCTGCTCATTCTCTGAACCCAAGCCATGTGGCTGCCCAAAGGGAGAGGTTAAAGCTTCTCCTTGCTCATGTCACTGCTGCTCAGACCTGCTTAGGGCAGGGAAGCAAGCAGTAAAAGCACACAGAAGGAGCTGCACCGCGTTGGCTACCCTTGGCTTAGAAACATGCCCTGGAATACACTGCTATGCAGTGGTGAAGGAAGAATCTATTTTAATTGGCTTTATACATGGGGTTTGCAGGTTCCAACCCAACTGAACTTTGTTTGCATTGAAGCGCCTCTTGTATCAAGGGCCCACTTAGATCAAGTTGCTTGTGCACTGTTGCTCTTGGTCTTGAACAATAAAAGAAAGGGAGCCCACCTAATCATATGCAAGCACAAGGAAATTCTGCACAAAATATGTATATTGTATGTATAATATGCATAAAAGAGCCAAGGCCCATGCTATACTATATTTCTGCAGCATAATTTTATTTATTAATGCATACATATTTTTATACAGTTATATGTATTATTCTTTAGAGTGGTTATTTTAGGAAAAGTGGAATGCATATGTGTGTGTTTATATAATATTATACATATAATAATATACTAGAATTGTTCATGTTTTTAGCAGAACCGCCAATTAGGAAACAACTGAGCAAACTCTAAATGAAGGTATTTTATAATACCACAACAAATTCTGATAGGAATCACTTTTTATGAGTAATGGGCCTGAAGCAGCCCAAAGTCCCTTTGACTTAGGGAGACTTAGGGTTATAGTCACTGTAGTACTAATGTGAAAAGGGACGCAGGTGGCGCTGTGGGTTAAAGCCTCAGCGCCTAGGACCTGCCGATCGAAAGGTCGGCGGTTCGAATCCCTGCGGCGGGGTGCGCTCCCGCTGCTCGGTCCCAGCGCCTGCCAACCTAGCAGTTCGAAAGCACCTCCGGGTGCAAGTAGATAAATAGGGACCGCTTACCAGCGGGAAGGTAAACGGCGTTTCCGTGTGCGGCTCTGACTCGCCAGAGCAGCGATGTCACGCTGGCCACGTGACCCGGAAGTGTCTCCGGACAGCGCTGGCCCCTGGCCTCTTAA
The DNA here is from genome assembly GCF_964106915.1 of Podarcis gaigeae. Classification (NCBI taxonomy): domain Eukaryota; kingdom Metazoa; phylum Chordata; class Lepidosauria; order Squamata; family Lacertidae; genus Podarcis; species Podarcis gaigeae. The sequence continues at coordinate 4,841,152 of NC_139687.1, read as the reverse complement.
GTGAGATGGGCGCACAACCCCAGAGTCTGTCAAGACTGGCCCGTACGGGCAGGGGTACCTTTACCTTTAGTACTAATGTGACCATTCCACCACAACCCTCTGAAGTAGTTCTGGGGAGGGCACTGTGCAGAGGGAGGGGGGGAATGTCATTGTGCTGGTGCTCATCCTTGCATTAGCACAATAATTTGGTTGAATACTGCCCTTGCACTGTATCTTTCACCCAGTTATCTCAGACTAAGACCCATTGGGTTCAATGTGACTTAGCTCTGAGAATGCATGGATGAAGGATTACATTGTTAAGAATGTGCTTGGTTTGACATCACTCAAATCAATGGTATTTTTAAAAGCCTACTGTAGTTCTGTCCTTGTTGTTCAGCTGCAGTGGAGATTTCAATAGTTGTGGAGGTGAACAAGTGAGGTTTCTTGGACTGCATTTGACTAATAAGATTACTGTGGCTTTAAACTGCTACTTTTACACATTTATTTGGTTCTGACTATGTGGAGGTAGTTTCAGGGCTGGTTCAAGACAGTTTATTGCCTGACGCAGAACAGCGGATGCCGTCTGCAGGCCAATGCCCTCTGCAATGTGCATAGTACCCAAAACTAATGAGATTATTTTGGATGGTGGTGGATCATGTCCTATTCTGAATTAAAATGTTGATGAGTTTATTTATTTATACAATTTTTAAGCCACTGCTCATCATTTAGGAACCCAGGGCAGTTTACAATACAATATTCATACACTGAAACATTCAAGTAAAAATTGACAACCATAATTGAAACAAAAAGCCCTTTACAGTACAACAGACAATTATCAATTTATTGCTGGCCTTGTTATATCAGCTGCCCAGGGAAACAGTTACGGTATGTCTTCATATGGTGCAAAAAGTTAAACAGCAATGGCACACCTCTGAGGGAAGTGACGTCCAGAAATGGGGTGCCAGTTCAGAGAAGGCCCCATAATGTCACCACACAGTGGATTTTGCTAAGTGGTGAGACATCAAAGAACAGAGGGGAATACAGGGAGTCCTCCATCTTGTTTGAAATGTCTTTTTAAATTTTTGAGAATGCTCAATATGCATGCATATACATTGCTTTATGTTCTTTTCCACAGACTAAACAAACCCAGTTCTTTCAGGCTTTCTTCATGTGCTTCGCCTCAGAGACCTTCTGTGCCACCATGTCCTGAAAAAGGTAATGTTTGGTGGCAAAGGGTATAGATATAGCTGGCAGTGACTTTACGAGAGCTCTGTACAGTCAGGGAGGAATCCCTCCTCATTCCATCTGCTGCTCTTACCTTTCAACACACGCTCCACTCGGCTGCCATTCCACAGTTGCAGGAGGAGATATATCATCTGAAGAAGCAGAGACAAATATTTGATTTGGATGATTACCCTGCAGGTGTCTCATCATCACTGTAGTGCAGAGATTACTAATTATTTCCCCTCAATTTGTGTACATTCTGCAGTAAATACATATATAGGATGGCACAGATCATTAAGATTCTTATACATGTGGCCAAAGCCACTCATGCAGAATGTCTCATTCAAGGTGAGCTCCAGAGGACAGCCAATATCACCTTCTGGATTTCTTCAGGTGGTCTTTGATTCAGATCAAGCTCTCTACAGGCTGAAACTGCAAAGAGAACAAATCCACCCATTTATTAAAAAGCACCAGAAAATGTTTGGAACATTGACCTCTATTAGATGTCACTAACCATGAGACTTGGACTATAAACTCTAGCTGGGACAAGGGGTATCATGACGCTTTCTTCCTTTCCTTCCTTCTGCAACGAGGCATAAGCTGGTACAGAAGAGCTCCATCATGAGGTACTGCCATTGATATTTGTCACTACCACTAGGTGGAGCACCAAACTACATTTCTGGATGTTTCTTCTAGACTGGGAATAGGAGAACCCGTGGTCCTCCAGCTGTAAGAACACCTTGCCCCATGGGGTGAAGCCACATCACTGCCATTTACTGGGAGGGATGAGTTGGCCAAGTTGGAGTCACATTGGCCAACTACATCCATACAATGCCAACCTTGCTACTGCCTCCCTTCCCCTCCCCTCCCCTCCCCTCCCCTCCTCACCGTGTTTGTGGCAGTGATGTCGGAGCTAGAAGGCAGCAGTGCCCCAGCAGGTGAACCACTCTTGTCCAGCTGTTGTGGAACTCCCACTCCACTCAGACCCAGCCAGTGTGGCCAGTGATCAGGGGCAATGGACATTGTAGCCCAACAAGATCTTAAGAGCAACAAGTTTCCCATCCCTCTTGCAGATCTAGCATACTATCACCACTGGCATTTATAAAATGCTATAGTATGTTCAAACCTTGTGAGGTAGGTCAGTGTTATTAGCCCCACATTGCAACCAGGGAACAAGGGCTAAGCTAGCAGTTTCCATTAAAAAGCCACCTAATGAGATTAGGGGCCTTTCTGCACTTGCTATTTTAGTGGTATTGTTGTTTAGTGAGCCAGCATTTATAAGAGTGAATTTGGAGCTGATTATTTGCATCTTTGGTCGCATGTCACTGTTATTATAGCATGAGTGCTGTAATTACACACCAATTATGTTTTTCCTAAACTGAGAAAAGTTATGTGGCTGTAGTCACACTCCATTCTTACCCTCCTGTTCCTCCAGCCAGCAAATGTCTGTGTTATGACCACAGTCCTTTCACAAGTATTTTTTTTAAAAAAATATACTGCTTAGTATTCCAGGATTTTAAACTTGTGGGACTATAGGAGATTAGAAGAAGTTAGACGAGAGGAGCGGTGTTTGTCTGTCTGAACTATGGCTCATCCTGAAACTCACATTGCTATCTTTCATTTTCTCCTTAGATATTGTCATGAAGGGATTAGTTCAGGGGGTGGGTAGAAAGAAGAAGTTAAAGCCTGTCTTTTAACCACAGACACTCTTACAGAATGTCAGCGAACATTGTCATGAGGGGATTTTTTTTGGGGGGGGGCGGGTTGGAGAAAGAAAAAAGGGAAAGTTTCCTTTTAATCACAGAAGCCCTCACAGGAGGCTATTGCTGAGATTACAAACTTCTTGTCTATATTGTAATTTCAGGATACTATATTTAATTTTATTTTTTAATCAAAGGAATGCCACTGCGCGTTTAGGAAACTACTGACACCAACTTACCTCTAGAACTTCCTTCCTGAAAGGTCTATGAAAGTGCACGGCTGCTGAGACTCATCCCTCAACTCCTTTTTTTATCTGCCATAACTCAAACTAATTAGCTCACAAACTGACAGTTTGCACGAGGTCAGAAGGAAGTGGCATGAAACAAACACCAGAAAAAACACACCTATCAACCCATCCCACCCTCCACACAGAAAGCAGGATGACACTTGTACACATGACACACACAAAAATATTGAGAATCCCTACTAGATCTTTCACAAATATCTGATTTATTGCAGTCAAAGAAAAAGCTGGGGTTTTTTAGTACATTATTCTGAAATAGTAGCCAAATAATCATAGAATCATAGAACTGTATAGTTGTGTGGGTGAACTAGTTGCACTCTCTAAATCTGCCCCTGGTCTGACCAAGGCAGAATACAGCAGGGCTACTACAACAAGCCCAGGACAGAACCCTATGGCATCCCACGTGCCACTTTCCCCCAGGATGACAGGGTACCATTAGTGAGCACTATGTGGCAGCATGCAAAACAACAGAAGAAAAAGTGAAATGTGCAGAAACTCGAAAATTTTCTTTCTTTAGAAATCAGATTGGGTTTCCAAGACATCCATATTGTACAAAGTGTTTTAAAAATGCTAGGCTTCTTAAAATGAAGGATTGTTCCTGTATTTCCCAAGAATCATAGAACTGTAGTGTTGGAATGGTGAGGGACCTGGTAACTCGTGCTCCCCCCCCCCCCCGATTGGTTCCTCCCTCTCCTGCAAGGGGCTCCAGCTGTCCAGGTGGCAGCACCATTCAATGGCTATGAGGCACCTCTGGGGTGGGACAAGGTGGGAAAGAGGAAAGAGAGGGGCCTCCACCTCAGCTGCCCAGCCAACCAAGTGGCACAACACTTGCCCTGCCCCGGGAGCCAGCAACCCATGCTACACCACTGATGTGTTCTGATGCACATTTAATTCTATGACTAACAAATTAGGCCAGTTTACTTTATAATGCAGACCAAAACTTTTGCCTGTGATCCGTAAGGGGACCTCTGAACTCCAGTTCCACAGCAGAAATGATCGGAGCCTGCTGCCCCGCCCCCACCTAGTGTGAACAGCAGCAATATTCCCTAGGGAGGAGTGTGAGGAACCTGCAGCATAATAGCATATTGTGTGATTATTCCCTGACTTATAATTAAGCTGTTACAGCAAAGGCACATTAATGCTTTCTAATGTCACCAACAGGAACCTCTTTGCTTTCAATGGAAAGTGAGTCACTCCAGCAATTAAGAAAAAAGTTCCCTCCATGACTCTAGCAAGACCTCCCAGGAGCTCAGATCGGATTATTTGAGACGTATCAGCATTACAAGATAACCTATGGTTTCTTCCCAGTAGCCCATGGAATATCCAGAAATTACATGTTTAGTCAATCAGCTCTTGAACACATTGTCAGGAAAAGACTTGAAGGCAGTTAACATACAGTTTAAGCATCAAGAAGCCCTGAAGAGTAGCAATAGCAGGTTTCCCACCTGCTAGATAAGAAGATCCACAAAATATTTTAAGAAACATCAGCCAGAGGTGAAGTCTCATGCTGTTCATTTACCACAGACCCATTTCACTCAGGAGCGATATGATAAGTTAATAATAATGTGGGCTGAAATCCTTTGAATGCTTCTGGGACTTACTTCTGAGTAAACACACACGGAGATATGTTGTCGGTCAGTAATTAGGAGCATGTTAAGATGAGTCTAATTTTGGGTAATGAAAATGGTGTTTTGAGGCTTGCAGTCAGCATGGGTGGGCAGAGGACTCAGCTGGCAGAGAAGCACTAACACAGGATTGTAAAGTTTACAGACTCAAAGACGATTTTATATTTAGATTTGTAACGCTTGGATGAAATTGGATGAATTTGAATGATGGGTGCGTATAAGAAAGAGAGGTTTCTCTCAAAAATTCTGTTCCCCTCTACTACATACTCTGTTGTTGTTGTACGTTTCCGAGCACAATTCAAAGTGTTGGTGTTGACCTTTAAAGCCCTAAACGGCCTGAAGGAGCGTCTCCACCCCCATCGTTCTGCCTAGACCAGGGGTCTGCAACCTTTAAGACAAAAAGAGCCACTTGGACCCGTTTCCGAAGAAAAAACAACAACTGGGAGCCGCAAAACCATTGCGACATTTAAAACAAATATAACACTGCATACATTGTTTCTTAGCCCAATGTTATCCTCGTCATTATAAAAATAACTTTTTTGACACTTTTTAATTATTTTTTGTTTGACCCCTCAGAATTACTCCTCCTCATAGAAATAAACGTTATATTAACAAGTTACCTTTTTTTGAGTGTGTGTTCTTCACTCCCCTTCAAAACAGTAGCTGCAAATTGCAAAGCAATAGCAGCAAATCAGCCAGCGGCAGCCTGTTGGGGCAGCAGCCTGTTGCCCGAAGCACAGGGAGCCCTCCGGAGGGCTCCCCGTGCTTCCGGCGAGTGTCTGCAAGCCTTGCGCGCCCGGCAGGAGCTCCCGTCGGGCGCGCGAGGCTTGGGGCGGCAGCCTGCCGCCCGAAGCACAGGGAGCCCTCCGGAGGGCTCCCCGTGCTTCGGGCGAGTGTCTGCAAGCCTTGCGCGCCCGGCAGGAGCTCCCGTCGGGCGCGCGAGGCTTGGGGCGGCAGCCTGTTGCCCGAAGCACAGGGAGCCCTCCGGAGGGCTCCCCGTGCTTCGGGCGAGTGTCTGCAAGCCTTGCGCGCCCGGCAGGAGCTCCCGTCGGGCGCGCGAGGCTTGGGGCGGCAGCCTGCCGCCCGAAGCACAGGGAGCCCTCCGGAGGGCTCCCCGTGCTTCGGGCGAGTGTCTGCAAGCCTTGCGCGCCAGGCAGGAGCTCCCCTCCGGCGCGCGAGGCTTGGGGCGGCAGCCTGCCGCCCGAAGCACGCGGAGCCCTCCGGAGGGCTCCCCGTGCTTCGGGCGAGTGTCTGCAAGCCTTGCGCGCCTGGCAGGAGCTCCCGTCGGGCGCGCGAGGCTTGGAGCGGCAGCCTGCCGCCCAAAGCACAGGGAGCCCTCCGGAGGGCTCCCCGTGCTTCGGGCGAGTGTCTGCAAGCCTTGCGCGCCTGGCAGGAGCTCCCGTCGGGCGCGCGAGGCTTGGGGCGGCAGCCTGTTGCCCGAAGCACAGGGAGCCCTCCGGAGGGCTCCCTGTGCTTCGGGCGAGTGTCTGCAAGCCTTGCGCGCCCGGCAGGAGCTCCCGTCGGGCGCGCGAGGCTTGGGGCGGGAACAAAGGAAAATGCGCCTCCTCCCCTCGCCTCCACCCCGGAGCCGCGGCAAAGGCGTTAAAGAGCCGCATGCGGCTCCGGAGCCGCAGGTTGCCGACCCCTGGCCTAGACACTGAGGTCCAAAGCCAAGAGCCTTCTGGCAGTAGCAAAGCTACAGGGAACCAGGCAGAGGGCCTTCTTGGTAGTGGCGCCCACCCTTTTGAACGCCCTCCCATCAGATGCCAAAACGATAAACAACTACCTGACATTCAGAAGACATGGGACAGGGAAGTTTTTAATGTGTGACATTTTAGTGTGTTTTTGGTCTCTGTGGAAGCCGCCCAGAGTGGCTGGGGAGACCCAGCCAGATGGGCGGGGTACAAATAATAAATTATTATTATTAATTATTATTATTAGTCGTTTAGTCAGGTCTGACTCTTCGTGACCCCATGGACCAGAGTACGCCAGGCACTCCTGTCTTCCACTGTCTCCCGCAGTTTGGTCAAACTCATGTTTGTAGCTTTGAGAACACTGTCCAACCATCTCGTCCTCTGTCGTCCCCTTCTCCTTGTGCCCTCCATCTTTCCCAACATCAGGGTCTTTTCCAGGGAGTCTTCTCTCCCTGGTGGCCAAAGTATTGGAGCCTCAGCTTCAGGATCTGTCCTTCCAGTGAGCACTCAGGGCTGATTTCCTTAAGAATGGATAGGTTTCATCTTCTTGCAGTCCATGGGACTCTCAAGAGTCTCCTCCAGCACCATACTCACACTTGTTCAAATACGGCAGCTACAACAAAATAGGTAGTGTTCTGCATCTCTGAGGACCCAAACCTAATGTGCTCATTCAGTGTAATATGGGAGGGAGGGAACAGCTCTTGAAAGCTAGGCTCCGGCAATTAAACCCATTACAATTTTGGTCATACTTTGAAGGGAATTTGTAGAGCCTACCTAATTTGGGGGAAAGATGGCTCTTCCATCTGCTCGCTATGTCCAATAGCTATTCTGCACTCAATTAACTAAGGACAAGTGATCATTCCAAAACTGTGTATCTGTTTCTTTTCATAAAGCAGAGGCTGTTGACAGCTGACATGATTGTACACACCACTGCTGGCTAGGGCACTCTGTTGTCATCTTGGCTGCATGGCTACCAAAAGGGAGAGGCCAGTAATCTCCTCTGACTGGCTTGTCCCCTTTCCCTCTATCCTGTCACTGTGTCTCCAGCAGGCTGTCTTTTGCGACTGCTGCCACTGGGAGCGTTCAAAGGCAAGGGCCTCGTTTCCATTGGCTGGCTGTTACTCCTAACGCATGCACAATTGGTTTGATGTTTGGACACCAAACAAATGCTTGCACTCACCAAGCAGACATAATCCCAGACAAAAGGAGATGGTGGTTGTGCTAAAGAATGCAGGGACAGGGAGGAGGAGGAGGGCAACTCGGGATATTAATTAATAAAACAAAATAAAGTAGATTGTTTAAACCCGAAATGCATCAGCAGAGATATTGTGCAAGCAGAATGATCAAAGCTGATGAGTTCTTTCTTTGTGGCTAAACTGAGTGTTGGTTTCATGGGTACTTAGTTTATAAAATGAGAGGCAGTGGCTCCCAAACTTTCCTGGAACAACTTTTGTTCCAGATCCCTTGAAATCCAACATGTGCAGGCTTGGTTGTGGTAACTCATTTTACTCTGTAAGGTTTCATGCCTACGGGGGTGTCTTCTTTTTCCAAGTCTCAGTCCCCAGCCTTGAAAAAGAGACTGAGGCTAAAATTAGTCTCTGACTGTGATCTGTCCCTTTGCAGGCCATTTCTAGTAGACTAATTTAATGGCAGGAATACTTAGCAGAAAACTAAAACTAATGGTTGAAAGGAGATAGACGCAAGCTAATCTAATTATAGGGCTTTTTCATATATAAAAATCAGTTCAGATCAGATCAGACAGTGCCTTGGGAATTACAGCTCACATTTCAGTATTTTCTCTGACTTGTGCTGATCTCATTTTAGCAGTGTTAATTTAGCAAGAGAAGGTACAAAACTCCCTTACTGTTCCCTTCCACTCTGCTGCACAGGGTTGTTGCCAAGGGGTAACAGATTTGGGCCAAATATCTCTTGTTCCTCCTTTATTTAATTTTACCAACAGGCATCACAGGTGCCATTTATTTATTTAAACCTATAACCTGCCCTAGCTGGAAGACTTTGAGCTAGAAACCATTCACTGAAACATGGGGGGGTTAAAATAAAACTGTTTAATACCTAGCCAGTATTTAACCTCCTCTCCTGAAGTTCCTGTTCCTGTATCAGTTTAAGACAGCCTATTTAGTTAGCCAATTAATTAATTATTGCATATTGTGCAAGATCATTACTCTGGTGAACTCTCCCAAGGGAAAAAATATTTATTCTTTTATACGTGAAACTGCCCTTCATGCTTTCAGGTCAAAGACTGAGGTACTGTTTGCACACAAGCAAAATGACAATATAAACCACCACTAAAAAAAGGGAAAAACACATCACCATAATCACCACAACACAAGTTAATTACTTAAATCAAATAAATTCCAATCAGCAGTGACCCTTAAAATACTCCATTTACTCTCAGGTTCGGCCTCTGCCCTCAAAAGCGTTTTTGAAGAGGTGTGTCTTCACTTGCCCAGAAAAAAAGCATCAGGAATGCACCAAACCTCCACAGGGAGGGAGTTCCATAGCCTGGGGCACATCATGGAGAAGGCCCTATTTTATACTTCTAGGGAGCCCTGAATTTCAAGACATGGCACTCTGTCAGTATCTAATCGAAGTCAGAGATTTGCCAGCAATATCCATCATCTATCTATCTATCTATCTATCTATCTATCTATCTATCTATCTATTTCCCCTACATTGTCCTTGTTTCCCACACTGTTCCAGGGTGGCAGAAAAATGGTACATATATTCACCCCAAGGAAGAAGGCAGGCGAATCTCACAAACCCCACGGAAACTGCATCACCAGCGGGTGCCCCTCGTCACAACAGGCTTTGTTCAAGTTCACCTTGTGCAAAACCAGAGGAGTCTGTTAGCCCCAGAGCATAATGGGGTGGGGTGAGATGCAAAGAGGCAGAAGGAGAAAGAGAAGGAGGGAGGGGGGGAATGAGTGCAAATCCAAATGTCGATTTGTAGACATAGTGAGGAGAGCCTGCTGGCTGACAGGCTGATTTATTGGATTCTTCCAGTTAATCACTGCCGGCCTGTGGCCAAACGGATCTCCAGCAAAGCTGAAAGGCAGCCGAGGGAAACAGGCTTATAAGCATAAAGCCGCATAATGGTGTTCAATGAAGTGTGAGACTTTTAGTTCAGTCTCACTGAGCCGGCCGCACCGCCGGAATGTCAAAGAGGGATTGTGGGTGGAAAAATTATGGATTTAAACTGCTAGCTGTAAATGAGGTCAATATGTCTGGTTCATAAACAGTCCGAACCTATTCCAAGAATGCAGTGAGGGGGAAAATTAGCGTGAAGCCAACGCTGTAGACAAACCTCATTGAGATATAATTGCAGCTATAAATACAAGCGAAAAGCTTACCGAGTGCAATAAAATACAGACATGCTTTTTTATCTCTCTCTCTCTCCACCCCCTCCACATTCCTCCTCCTTTGAATCTATGCATTTGTTAAATGCTGTGCATCTATAATGCTTTTTCCCAACCCCCCACTCTCAACCACATTTCCCTCTTGTGACACCCAGTGTTGAAATTAATTGAGTGTTCTTGATCTCCCATTCCATTTTATTCAGCTGGGATTGGGAAAAAAATCAAACGAGCACATCTAAAGCATTTTCTTGCCTTTTGCTTTTCTATTTGAATCAAGTTGAAATGTGTTTTTCAGTTCCTTTTTTAAAAAAAATAAAATACATCACATCTTTCTTTACATATAATTAAAAAAAGCGGAAAGTCTCTTTTTTTTTAAACTGATACATCTGTTAGATCATTTGAATCTCAATATAATGAGGTGACATCAAAGACAAAGGCTGGTTACTATAGAGTATCTTTTTTGTGAGATACCTCATCTTTGCTCATGAAAGATTGATTTTAAATTAAGATGATGTTTCCTGTTTTTAATGAAAGACATCCTCCCCTCCTTCCCCAGTCAACTGAAGTTTATTATTACTGTTTGTTATACCCTGAGCTAAAAAGGACTTTTGTAGGGGGAGGAGGGGGGGCAGAAGCTTGCAACTTGATTCACTCAGAATCCAATATAGTAATAAATTAAAGACTAATCGCTGCGGTCAGGTGGTATTTCCCCCAAAGTCAATTGATTTAAACGGCAGTAATTTGGCTAGTAAGGCTGGTCCTGTTTAAATTAAACCCATTAATATAATAGCACCGACATTGGAAGGAATCCATCTTGTAGCAGAGCCTTTCTTGGTCAGTGATTCAATAACTGGATGGGGATACCCTGTAAATACAGCATCCAAATAAACTGGAATTGGTGATTACAGTCAGTAGTGAGAGAGGAAAAGAAAAAGAATGGGATACTATGCAGCCTTTGCCGTTCAGACCATGCAACCCCTGTCCTTAAATCCGTGCCTTAGCTATCCCATCCATTTCCTCATCTAACACAAACTCCTTATCATTTTTTGGGGGGGTCTCTATGGACAGCCTTGTCCCAGCCCCCCTGTAGTTATTTGCTAACTTCCCTGCCTGGAATCTCTCCTCCCACAATTCTGCTGCTTTCCACCACTGTGAAGGCATTGTGTTTTTCTCAACCACTCCGCCTATTCTCACCCAGGCAGATCTTTTTTCCCATGCCAAAAGAGGGTAGAGACCATCTTGGCTGTGAGTCTCGGAAGATGTGCTCCTTGCCTTGCAGCTGAAAAAGCTGAGGCTGCTGAACAGACTCTTGGGGTTGGGGCATTATTGGGGGGCGGGGGAGAACTGTTGCTCCTATTGATATGAATTTTTGTATCTTTATTTTTAGATCTCATTGTGATTTATTGTGGAAATTGTTAATTTGGTTGTGTGCTTTTTGAGGTTGTTTTATTTATTGTTTATTGTTATATTTGTAATTATGTAAGGTTTTTCACATTGTAAGCCATCTTGAGTGTGTTTTTAATTATGGAAAGGCAGCATACAAATATGATATTTGATAGGAGGCAGACAGTAACACACCTACTCATTCACCTTCCCTGCTGTGCTACAGACACAGGATCTTCTCCAGAGTCTTTTTCACTTTACCATCCCATGTTAATATATGAAATTTCAGCCCTGATTTTTCCTTGAGGTCCAAATAATTCCAAAGTTAAAAATAATTATATACCACCTGTTGTGATGGTTAGAAACTACTATTCTGTAGGCCAAATCAGGCCTGTATAAACCACCAGATAATGTGGCATTCCCATGTGTGTCTCCTTTTCTAACACATGTAACAGCTTCTTCTTCTTCTTCTTCTTCTTTCTTCTTTGGCAATCACTCATAGCCGAGTAAGATTGTCTTCCGTAAACACGGTTTTAACAATGAGTCCATAAGTGACTGTGGAGGCCAATTCTGGATCCACACGTCCTTCCACAGTGGGGCCATTGGTTTCCGGGCAGGAGTTGATCACAGTGTGGATTTGCTAAATGTGCCTTCCTCCTAGCACTTTTCTCCCCTTGCGTTCTGAGTTCAAGTGTCTTCAAAGTCCATGACACCTTTGGTCAAGGCTGTTCTCAAGGAGCGCTCACAGGCCAGTGATTCCCAGTTGTCAGTGTTTATACTACATTTTTTAAGATTTGCTTGAGACAGTCTTTAAACCTCTTTTGTTGACCACCAGCATTATGCTTTCCATTTTTAAGTTCGGAACAGAGTAGTTGCTTTGGAAGACGATCATCAGGCATCCACACAACATGACCAGTTCAGTGAAGTTGATGTTGAAGAATCATTGCTTCAACACTGGTGATCTTTGTTTCTTCGAGTACGCTAATATATGCAACAGCACTGCACCATCTGCCTCATATGTAGTATCCCAATACCTCTGGCATATCTGCTTTAAAAATGGTTACATGACAGGTGGTATGACAAAACAAAACAAAAATCCTTCCAGTAGCACCTTAAAGACCAACTAAGTTAGTTCTTGGTATGAGCTTTCGTGTATCTGAAGAAGTGTGCATGCACACAAAAGCTCATACCAAGAACTAACTTAGTTGGTCTTTAAGGTGCTACTGGAAGGAATTTTTTTTGTTTTGACTATGGCAGACCAACACGGCTACCTATCTGTAGGTGGTATGACAGACCTCTGACAGAGACTGGCGAGTTACTGCTAGTAATGGACTAAATGGGCAGCTTTTTATATGTATGATTACTAAGAAACCCAGGAAGCCTTTTACAGGCCTTCCTTTGCTATTCCTTTGCTATATACTGTAACTTCCCCATAGTGATTGGCTCCTTCCTCATCAGCCCCCAAACAAGATACTGGCAGTCATGAACACAATGCACCTCTTAATTAATGTGAAGGAGCAGGACATTTTCAACATGACGTGCACTCTTCACAATTCACAGTCTTGGCGGGGGGGTGGGATGGGGGAGGGAATCACAGGTGCAATGTGACTGCTTTCACCCCAACTATCTACGTGCCTCTCCTGCCCTTCAGCCATCTATTCTAGCAAAGAGCCTTTTTACTAAATTGACCCTTCAGCCTTCAAATGGTGATTATGTTCACAAGAAAATAGCAATCCATTAATGCAGGGGCTTTCAAACTTCCTGCCCTCAGGGAACCCTTCCACAGTTCCACAGTTCCACTCTGCCTTGCAGAGGATTCTGTGGTTTGTCTGAGAGCGCACCCTTAGTTTATCTGAGCCATAGGTCAAACCCATTGGGCTGTCTCATTGCTTTGCACTGACAGAAGAGTATTTCCTCAAATGCACTAAGCCAGGAGTGCAAAACCTCAGGCCCTGGGAACTCTTCTCAGACCACACTCCTCATCAGCCCTTCTGCACACCTCTCCACCCCACACCCCACCCCACTTGCAGCTGGAATGTGTCTTTCAGCTGGAATAATGCCTCTTTTAGAAGACATTTGAAGGCAGCCCTGTTTGGGGTAGATTTTAATGTTTAATAGACTATTGTATTTTAATATTCTGTTGGAAGCTGCCCAGAGTGGCTGGGGAAACCCAGCCAGATGGGTGGGGTATAAATAATATATTATTATTATTATTATTATTATTATTATTATTATTATTATTATTTCATTAGCCTGGGTGGAAACCTCTGACCTTTGCATCAGTGGAATGTAGTCCTCTGTAGTAAGGTAAGACCCACATGTGTTGTTTCTGGGGGCCCCCATCCCTCCAGCATGTGGGCTCTAGAAGGTTGCCTATAAGTTAGTTGCATTTAAAAAGGTTCCACACGCCTGCACTAAACATTCTCCTTTGATTGTACATTGAGGAAGAAGATTACTAAAGACTGGTCAAGCTTTATTTCAGGGAATCTTGTCTATCATCATGGGCATAGCCAGGATTTTTGTTTGGGGGTGCAGGACTTTGTATGTGGGGGAGGAACTGACATGAGAACCCAAAGGGTGCTCATCAATGGTTCCTCTTCATCCTGGAGAAGAGTGACTAGTGGGGTGCCACAGGGTTCTGTCTTGGGCCCGGTCTTATTCAACATCTTTATCAACGACTTGGATGATGGACTCAAGGGCATCCTGATCAAATTTGCAGATGACACCAAACTGGGAGGGGTGGCTAACACCCCAGAGGACAGGATCACACTTCAAAACGACCTTGACAGATTAGAGAAATGGGCCCAAACAAACAAGATGAATTTTAACAGGGAGAAATGTAAAGTATTGCACTTGGGCAAAAAAAAAATGAGAGGCACAAATACAAGATGGGTGACACCTGGCTTGAGAGCAGTACATGCGAAAGGATCTAGGAGTCTTGGTTGACCACAAACTTGACATGAGCCAACAGTGTGACGCGGCAGCTAAAAAAGCCAATGCAATTCTGGGCTGCATCAATAGGAGTATAGGATCCAGATCGAGGGAAGTAATAGTGCCACTGTATTCTGCTCTGGTCAGACCTCACCTGGAGTACTGTGTCCAGTTCTGGGCATCACAGTTCAAGAAGGGCACTGACAAACTGGAACGTGTCCAGAGGAGGGCAACCAAAATGGTCAAAGGCCTGGAAACGATGCCTTATGAGGAACGGCTAAGGGAGCTGGGCATGTTTAGCCTGGAGAAGAGGAGGTTAAGGAGTGATATGATAGCCATGTTCAAATATATAAAGGGATGTCACATAGAGGAGGGAGAAAGGTTGTTTTCTGCTGCTCCAGAGAAGCGGACACGGAGCAATGGTTCCAAACTACAAGAAAGAAGATTCCACCTAAACATTAGGAAGAACTTCCTGACAGTAAGAGCTGTTTGACAGTGGATTTTGCTGCCAAGGAGTGTGGTGGAGTCTCCTTCTTTGGAGGTCTTTAAGCAGAGGCTTGACAACCATATGTCAGGAGTGCTCTGATGGTGTTTCCTGCTTGGCAGGGGGTTGGACTCGATGGCCCTTGTGGTCTCTTCCAACTCTATGATTCTATGATTCTATGATTGGTCAGTTAGTTAAGTATTCCTATTGTTTTACTTGATGGGGGGCAGTTGCCCCTCCCTGCTCCCCCTTAGCTACACCCATGTGTACCATTGCAGCTCTTTTCATAAAGGAACCCATAAAATACACACCTTCTGTTTCAAAATTGGGTAGGGTAAAAACTAACTGAGGGTAGCTACATCATACGAGTGAGCAAATGGCATAATGGTTGTGACAAAACCACCACAAGTCAACCTTTTCACACAACTTTGGCATGCTGAGCAGCCTTGCTTGCAAGAGTGTAACATACCAGTTTATTGTGCAACCCAATTTTTGAATGTTTTCTAGGGCATATAAGAAATTATTGTCTCATCTCCAGATTATTTTGCAATATCCATGTGGAGGGGGCTGGGGGCAAACACCATTATGACATCACCATCTCAAAAACAAAAACTATAATTTAAACTGCCACCCCCTCTCCACCAACCTACTTATCGAATGGCTCGAGTCATGATGAGGGTGCATTTGCTAGGTTTATATTTCATTCTTCCTGCAAGGAGCAGCTTGTTCATCTCACAGCAATCCTCTGCATTAGGTTAGGCCAAGAGATGGTGGCATGGCCTAGGCAATCTAATGAGCTGCATAGCTCAGCAAAAATATGAACCCAAGTTCCTACCTCCATGTTCATATGCTACCCATTGTAGAGGAAAAGCAAAGCTAATCTTTTGAGCTCTGAGAGATGTCTGCTGGGGACAGGAGAGGAGGAATTTCAGGTAAGCAACCCTCTCACAAGCTTAGGTTCAGGCATTTTGTGTTTTCTCATTATGTTCTTAATCTGATTTTTTTTAGTGAGAGATTATTGTTTTCTAAGTGGATATTAGGAATGGATTCCACCACCACCATTCCACACATATAGCATTTGGGACCATTACAAAATGGCTAAGAGCTTTTCAGTTTCCTAGGGGTGTCTTCCCTTAGCTCTTCTTCCCCAGATTTTATGAATGTTCATAGCATTCAAAATTAGCATCTGCCATGCATAATCATGTTCTGGTTTTATCTAAATGATCTTTTTTGGTTTTGCTTGTGCAAAATTCAAATTTTTATTTTGTTTTCCTGGTTGTTGTTGTTTTAAAAACAAAAACCAAAGTGATTTTCTTTTGTTCATATATTACTGAATATCTGTTGACAAAAACAGCTTTCTTGATGTGTCCAATTAAAATGACTTGTTTCTTCACAATTCGTCATCCTTTTAACAAGCAACACCTCTATTTTATTTATATAGGCTTTAAGATATACACATGAATATATACATACACAAGCAGTAAAGCTTTACATGTATATATGCAGATGCACATGCAAGCCGACAGACAAGCAAATAAATACTATATACACATTAATATATTCTGCATTGCACCCTTTCATAAATATAAACTTGTGATGGCTGGAAAGGGTGGCATACTTCTTCCATGAGTAAGGAATGACTGCATAACTCATGAGTGGCAAAGCAGAGCCACGCTGCTAATGGATTGTGTGCAGGCAGCCTTAGTGAATGAAAATAAAAATCCATTAAACTGCCCATCATAACATATTATAGATACACCATACCAGAGGGTTATGTCTGCAGAGTAACTAATATTTTTGTTAGGCTAGCTGAAATAATTAATACAGTCAAAGAAATAAAAAGATTTATAGCTGGTGTTTATTTCCCACTGGCAGGCTCTAAATACGTATTTCATTCATAATGTGGTGTTTGTTAACCTATGTCTGGGAATTTCTAGGATGGAACTCACCCATTCTTCGGATATTAAGCAATACAGAATGTTTGTTACTTTGGATGGCTCTATCCATCTGGTATCCCTCTGCCACCAATATTTGAGTGATTGCTGCAGATCAGGAGCAAACGACTGAACTATGAAATTAACCTAAATACTTATTTAATTGAAAAATTTAGATCCTCCCCTTTCACTTACTAAAATAGTGTTCAAGGCAGCTAACAGAGTTCAAAACAGAGGAAACCGACCAACTATTCAACAATTAAAACAAAAGCCACCCCCACCCCAAACCCAGGCGCATCATGACAGCCACAGCTTAAAATAAAGCGACCTCTGACTGTTAAGTCCAATTGTGGACGACTCTGGGGTTGCGGCACCCATCTTGCTTTATTGGCCGAGGGGGCCGGCGTTTGTCCGCAGACAGCTTCCGGGTCATGTGGCCAACATGACTAAGCTGCTTCTGGCGAACCAGAGCAGCAAATGGAAACGTCATTTACCTTCCCGCCGGAGTGGTACCTATTTATCTACTTGCACTTTTTTTCTCCCAAAATTTTTATTGGTTTTTACAATATTATGGACAAACAAACACACAAAACAAACAAACATACCAAACATAACAAACATAAATCATAACCTTATAAAAAATAACAGTTATTAACTTTGTAGAGCGACTTCCTCGTTTCCCCTTGGTTGAATTTCATTGCATGTCCTTATAACGGTTTTCCAAATCCCAACTTTTATAGAATTTAACTTAAACATTAACATCTTTAATTCTTCTCCTTATAGTATTAAACATTATTTTATCACTTAACATAAATACAATCCTAAACCCATTAAAAATCTGGAAGCTATTTCCGGCTAATTTAACTTAGCAGATTTAGCTAAATAAACATTAAATTTATTCCATTCTTCCTGATATTCCTCCTCCTTCTGGTCGCGGACTCTTCCGGTTAGTTCGGCTAGCTCCGAACAATCCAACATCTTCATCTGCCATTCTTCTACTGTTGGTAGTTCTTGAGTTTTCCACTTTTTAGCTAACAAAATACGAGCCGCAGTTGTGGCATACAAAAATAATTTAACATCTTTCTTGGGCAATTCCAAACCAGTTATTGCAAGAAGAAAGGCCTCTGGTTTCTTTGTAAATGAATATTTCAACATTTTTTTCAATTCATTATAAATCTTTTCCCAGATGTCTTTCACCTTGGGACAGGTCCACCACATATGATAAAATGTTCCTTCCTTTTCTTTACATTTCCAACATATATTGTCACAATTATGATATATCCTGGCTAATTTTACAGGAGTCAAATACCATGTATACATCATCTTCATTATATTTTCCTTTAACAAAGTACATGCGGTGAACTTGACCCCTTTCTTCCACAATCTTTCCCAGTCTTCAAAGATTATATTATGTCCTAGATCTCTTGCCAAATCTATCATAACAGATTTAACTTGTTCATCTTTCGTATGCCACTCCAACAAAAGCTTGTAAATTTTAGATAAATTTTTACCTTCAGTATCCAACAAGTCCGTCTCAAACTTAGATTTTTCTACTTGCCCTTTGATGTGCTTTTGAACTGCTAGGTTGGCAGGAGCAGGGACCGAGCAACGGGAGCTCACCCCGTCGTGGGATTCGAACCGCCAACCTTCTGATTGGCAAGCCCTAGGCTCTGTGGTTTAGACCACAGTGCAGCCCACGTCCCTTAGCCACAGCTTAAAACACCTTAATTAATGGAAAGTATAGGTATAGGTAAAGGGACGCGGGTGGCGCTGTGGGTAAAAGCCTCAGCGCCTAGGGCTTGCCGATCGAAAGGTTCGAATCCCCGCGGCGGGGTGCGCTCCCGTTGCTCGGTCCCAGCGCCTGCCAACCTTGCAGTTCGAAAGCACCCTCGGGTGCAAGTAGATAAATAGGGACCGCTTTCTAGCGGGAAGGGAAACGGCGTTTCCGTGTGCAGCTCTGGCTCACCAGAGCAGCAATGTCACGCTGGCCACGTGACCCGGAAGTGTCTTCGGACAGCGCTGGCCCCTGGCCTCTTGAGTGAGATGGGCGCACAACCCCAGAGTCTGGCAAGACTGGCCCGTATGGGCAGGGGTACCTTTACCTTTACCTATAGGTAAAGGTAAAGGTACCCCTGCCTGTACAGGGCAGTCGTGACTGACTCTAGGGTTGCACACTCATCTCGCTCTAGAGGCCATGAGCCGGCGCCATCCGAAGACACTTCCGGGTCACATGGCCAGCGTGACGAAGCTGCTCTGGCGAGCCAGCACCAGCGCCGTACACGGAAACGCCGTTTACCTTCCCGCTAGAAAGCGGTCCCTATTTATCTACTTGCACTTAAGGGTGCTTTCGAACTGCTAGGTGGGCAGGAGCTGGGACCGAATGACGGGAGCTCACCCCACCGCGGGGATTCGAACCACCAACCTTACGATCAGCAAGTCCTAGGCACTGAGGTTTTACCCACAGCGCCACCCGCGTCCCAGGTGGAAAGTATACCGGAACAAAATTATATTCACCTGGTGATGGAAGCAAAAAGAGAGAGGGGACCAAATGCATCTCCCATAGGAGAAACGGGTGAATTTGTCAGTTTTTGTTTTTTACCATTTCTCATTTTTCCAGTTTTAAGTTCAGTTCTCCACAATTCCACATCAATTTGCAATATTTTAAAAAAAGGTCACATGAAAATTCATAAGCATTTTTGTGTGCATTTTTAATATACACATTTTTGTATTCACTTTTGACTAACACAAATTTTTGTAAGACATATTTTCCCTACTATTTACCTAATATGCACATTTGTGTGTTATTTTCACTAATATATGCATCTTTGTATACGTGGCTTGAGAACTGCATTACAAAATTCAAGAAACTGAGTTTTGAAGGATCCCTGGGTTCACATATTTGTTTCAGAAAGTTCAAATTAGGTAGATTCACCTTTAAATGCAAACTGGATCAAACTTCTCCCCGATGAGGTGGCTAGAGAAAAGGCTCCCTCATGTATCCTGAGTAACCTTGTTGTTGTTTAGTCGTGTCTGGCTCTTCGTGACCCCCTGGACCAGAACACACCAAGCACTCCTGTCCTCCACCACCTCCCACAGCTTGGTCAACTCATGCTGGTAGCCCCGAGAACACCGTCCAACCATCTCGTCCTCTGTCGTCCCCTTCTCCTTGTGCCCTCCATCTTTCCCAACATCCCTGAGTAACCTAGAACCCACAAATATCAGGATGCAGAGTAGGACCTTTCCATCAGGTCTTCAGCTATGAAAAGGATAATGTGAACTTGGCATCACATTTCAACAGGGAAACCCAGCCATGTTGGCTGGTTCGGGCACAGGCTGTATTAAGTTCACCATGGGATCTGGCTTTGCCAATCCCCTATCCCTAGTATAATGGCAAGTATCACAAATTGTATGGAAATGAACCAAGAGATAGTGGATTGTCTTTCCCTCCTCCAGCCACAGAACAGGGGGGCCTTCAGCCCCCCACCAATACATTTAAAGGGCTGACCACCCCCTCCATTGTTGGGCATATATTGGATTTGATAAGGCCGCTGCCCACCCACACAGAACACTGCCATGCCATCGGACACTTGCTCGCAGTTGCCTCGCTCCCTATCAGAGCTCTGTGGGCATTGCAGGGATTCGAACCACCAACCTTCTGATCGGCAAGGCCCGAGAGGCTGTGTGGTTTAGACCACAGTGCCACCCGCGTCTCATTATATGTAAAATAGAAAATCCAAAATAAAATTTAAAAAAATTAAAGGCATGAGTGGGAGGGACTCAGAGCAGTTCAGTGGCACCAAGGCACTTTCTGTGCCAATGGGCTTTGAGACATCTGGCGCCAGCACCGCCAGTTCCACAGAGCGCAATGAGCCAGTGTTTTGGCAGTGCCTGCTGAGGGCAGTGTACATGTATAATGACAGCCCCAAGGGCCACTCAGGCGCACGGAGCCCTGCAAGGCCGAGGGAGCCCAGCTCAGCATGGTGAACTTTGGCGAGACAGCCATGTGAGGGCGGGGTATGAGACAATTCAGCTGGGAAGGAGGTGTGCTCTCTGGCTCTGCTCACAGTTGCCAGTTGTTCCCTGGCCTGTCCCCTCCCTCCCCATTGTTGCTCTCAGTGCTCTGTGCTGGGGCTTCAGAGGGGAGTCAGTCAGGTAAGGTTTGCTGCCACAGCCGCCCTTCTGTGGCCCCCTGAAGACCAGGCTGCTCAGCCCACATAGAGCGAGATGCTCAGTTCTCATGTCAGGGCCTGCCCAGGAAAAATGAACTCCATTCATTCACAGCCCCTAGCTCCTCCCAACACACAACGCTATTGCATGCACATGCATGTGTCAGGGGCTGGGCAGAGGAAGAGTCATGGAGACCGCCTCCCCATCCTGAACCTTCCAGGGAGGAGGAAGAGGAAGGCAGTATAGATTTACAACAGTGGTTTGTGGGAGGTCACAGCTCAGAGGCAGATGAGGAGAATATTGGGAAATATTGGGAGAGGAGGACCCGGCAGAGCCAGAGCAGCAGCTGGCGGACACATTGTCACTAGAAAGCATCCCAGACCCACCATCTCCCAGAACCCGACGAGCCTTGAAAGTAGGATAGCATAGAGCTCGAAAATAGAGGGCACAGCGGCATCCATAGAGGAGATGATGATGACGACAAATGAGAAAGTGGGAGAGAAAGGGGACTGAGGTTCACTTGGGAGAATGCCATTATCCAAGAGGCTGGGTTCTATAACCGCTCTCTGTAAAGATTGAAATAAAAAAGGATTGTAAGAAACTTGTCCTTGTCTTTATACTTTCCTGGGCAACCAGCTGGGAGCTGCTGACAGCACCCTGACAACATGACGCCATGACGTCACACACATAACATCATGCCCCACGTCATAACGCCACATGTGTGGTGTCGTGTGCCATGACATTAAGCCCCCCCATCTCCAAGGTAAGCTGGCACCTGTGCCACCAAGTATGAAAGGGGTGGGGTGGGGGACACTCACCACTTGATTGTCCTAATGGTATGGCTGGGAAGGGTGGAGGGGCACTTTCCACAGGAATGCAAGCACATTGTATATCCTGGGCCTCTAAACAGCAAGGTTGAGTTGATGAACTGTGGCTTGAGTATTTACTATTTGGCCTTTCTGCATTCTTTCCCCCCACTTAATTCCATATTTTTCATGGTATGACCAGTGATTTGGAAACTAAAACGCATCTATACAAATAGGCATAGATTGAAGGAGCCACATGACTGCTTAAGCACCAGCAAAGCAAGCTCTATTTAGCACACTCCTTAGCACCCCAAATAATCACATGCAGGTGGATTGGCAGATGGCCGTGCTCACATCATGCTGAAAGTTTACATTTTTGTGATGTGGCCATCATGGATTTAGGCACATGCCTGATGTTGTTATTTGGGTCACAGACGTCAGCCATAAAAAATCAGTTATTAGCCTGGTTTTGTTGCAGCACAGTGCTTATGACCAGAAAAGGGACATACAAACTCTTGCCCTGTGTGCCATAAAAGCCCCACCTCCAATTTGGGGCAATAGAGGTTTTCCCAGGACACAAAAAGTGCTAGTTATACCTCTGAAAGTATTCCTAAGAATGTCACCACCCAAAACACCTTTCTGCCATCTGTCTATATAATCATGGAAATACATGGGCAGATATAGTATATTTCAGTGTGGCAAATTTACACTGAATAAGCCCTGAATCCTTATGCAACACAGGTTCCAATGAAATGAGAGAGGAACAATTCTTCACTGATATGGCACCCAATGACTCTTTGCCAAAGATATGTTCTAGCTAGGAGTTTAGAGCCTTTAATTGGCGTAAAGCATTGGAATTTTTTCTCATTGGAAACCTTGATGGAGCATCATTTTAATTATGGTGAAATGCAGGTGAGTTAGTGGGAACTAGAGATGTTGTAATTATGTTTTTCTTCTAGATATAAAAATATATCTACTGACTGTATGAAAGGCTTAATTAGAGTGCCAGAAAGAGGGATAGCAAAAGTCACCTGAAAATAATTTGATTCGAGCACTGTAGAATCCAGATAGTGATATTTAAAAGAGATTATGCTGTACTACTGAATGTAAAAATCATATTTTGAAGCATTGTTTGTTTTGATGTTTTCTTTCTAATTTGTTTCTCGCTCCCCATAATGCTGTTATCGTAATACAAAACTCTCCTCCCACTTTCAAAATGCCTCCCTACCTGATTCCATCTGTTGTTACAACCTGGAGTGATTGCCTCAGGTTAGACATAGCAAGTGAGCAAGATGCCAAAATGCCAAAGACAAAGATGAGCCTTTTTCTGGTGGAGAATGTGGGCAGATTTACTTTCAACACTCTTTTAACAATGTGAAAATTACAAATGTTAACAGAGAGCAACAGATCAGAAATCAGTTGGGGCCAAGATATAAATACAGCTGTGAGGAGACACACTGTAATTTACTTTCTGTTATGAATCTTTAATCATATACAGTTTTTAAAAGGCTTTGGAGAAATCAGATTTTCATTTGATAATTTCTCTCCATTTATGACTTAACTTTTCCAATGCACCTTTCAATATACAAAGTGCTTTGCATTCTTATCTCATAATCTTCAGAGCAGCCCTTTGGGGTAGGTCACACTGAGCAGCGGAGTCTTGTCCGAGGCCTCATAATTAGCTTTATGTGTCAGCCTGGATTTGTCTTTGAGTCACAGCTAAATCTCACACATTAATCGTTGCACTACAATGGCCCCCCGACAGTTATTTCTTTCTAGATGCCATTGGAACCCTTCTGTGGTAGGAGCAGGGTCATAACTTGGTGACCCTGCCCCATTTATTTCCTCTGGAAAGGTCAGTGTACTAAAGGACATGATATCACATAACAATTTGTGGTAAAGAAATCTGGCCTATCAAGCAGTTTCTGGGTTCAATTCAAAGCACTGGTTTTGGCCTTAATTAGTTCAGAACCTAGTTATCACAAAGATTGTCTCTCTCCATATGATAGGGTTGCCACCCAAAAAGTGTGTTGAGCACTTTTGGGGGGGGGTAGTTTTGGAGCTTTTTGGGGGGGATTTGCCAAAAATAAATTGCTCTGGAGCCCCCTCCAGCTGTTTGGGGTTCGGGGAGGCAAGGGGCGCCATTTCCAGCCAATCGTGGGCCTCTGCTCCACTTCCTGCCACGTGCACAGCTGACTGGCACACAGCAGGCTCCGCGTCTTCTCAGTCCAGGTGCAGGAATGGTGGCTGGGGTACTCCCCCCCCCTCAATTTTTTAATTGATCCCCCCCCAAATTAAACAAATAAACAAACAAACATAAATCTCAACCGTATTAAAACCAAACTTAGTAGCATTGTTAAGTGACCCTGGTTGAATTTCAATGTATATCATTTTAATGGTTTTCCAAAACCAATAATCTTATAAAATTGACTTAATCACTTAACATCTTTCTTTCTTTCCAATTCAGCATTAAACATATTAATTCATCACATTACCTATTTAAATCAAACGCTTATCTGTTATTTGTAAGCATCTCTAATTAATTTAACATAACATATTAACTAAATAGTCTTTAAATTTCGTCCATTCTTCCTGGTAATCCTCCTCCTTCTGGTCGCAGACTCTTCCCGTCAGGTCGGCTAGCTCCGAAAAATCCATCATCTTCATCTCCCAGTCTTCCACTGTTGGTACCTCTTGTGTTTTCCAATTCTTAGCTAATAAAATTCGAGCAGCAGCTGTGGCATACATTTAACATCTTTCTTGGGTAATTCCAAACCTGTTATTCCAAGAAGAAAGGCCTCTGGTTTCTTAATAAATGTATATTTCAACATTTTTTTTCCAACTCATTATAAATCTTTTCCCAGAAGTCTTTCGCCTTGGGGCAAGTCCACCACATATGATAAAAGGTACCCTCTTTATCTTTACATTTCCCTTCAAAATATAGTCCGACCCCCACAAGGTCTGAGGGACAGTGGACCAGCCCCCTGCTGAAGAAGTTTGCTGACCCCTGATCTACAGTCAATAAAATGTTTTCAGTTTCCTACTGTAAAAGCTACCACAGGAGCTCGCTGTGTTTAACTCTGTAGCGTGGATGTGCCCAAGGTTTCTCATACAGAAACACCCTGCATTCAAGGGAGGAAGCATGCCAAACCTTTCATGTGAAGACATGTTAATAGGAATAATAATAATAATAATAATAGGAATAATAATAATAATAGTTGTTGTTGTTGTTGCTGTTATTTATTTCTATTTCTA
The DNA here is from genome assembly GCF_964106915.1 of Podarcis gaigeae. NCBI lineage: Eukaryota > Metazoa > Chordata > Lepidosauria > Squamata > Lacertidae > Podarcis > Podarcis gaigeae. Next base: position 4,816,288 of record NC_139687.1, on the reverse strand, counting down.
CCCCGCCCATCTGGCTGGGTTTCCCCAGCCACTCTGGGTGGCTTTCAACAGAACATTAAAAACAGAATAAAACTTCCAACATTAAAAACCTCCCTATAAGGATGTCATTTCCACGCTTTTTATTATAAAAATTACCAAGAGGGAGTAGAATTTTGAACTGCACTAGTAACAATTCAATTTTTAATTCAACTTCTGAATCACACACATGTCCTCTTGCTCCCACCCTCCTTTTTTCATTTTTGTCTGGAAAGTATTTGGTTTGCAGAAATAAGGCTGGTTTAATAAAATTGGCCTCCTTCCTAAAAGTTTACCTGTGAGAACGCCGAACATAATAAAATCAGATTATGAAGGCAATCATATTTACCAGTAATAAATCAAATCTTGCAGACATCAGTTAAGTCTCCCTTACTGCACTGGGACAATATCAAGTGTGCATACATCAATACCTGAGGTGCCAGAAATATATTTCATAAGTTCAGGGGGAGAAATTGCACATACACTTGCCGCACCATTATGAGCAGTGAATTTGTAATGTGAACATTATGATGTACAAAGTGGCTTTGCTCTTACATTTAATAAGTACCGCATGTCAGACCCACAAACATAATAGAATTTGTGGATGATTTCTTACCATTAAATGCAGGTTATTGTTTTCAGGAAGAGAACTGCTTGGAGCTTCATCAACAGTATCTAATTTTAAAGAGCCATTCTCCTCCTCTTCATCGCTTCAACGCACAGCAGTTTCTTTAGAGCGGTAATGCAATAAAAATTTTAAATAAAAGCTGGAGTGAAATAAGCATGGGCCAATCTTGCCCTGGTTTTTTTATATAGAAAATGGCTTGCTTTTAAAAGCATGTCATTGCTTTAAAATAAGAAGAAGTCATGATCCTAAGAACTTGTTCTACATGCAGAAGCCAGTTTCCAGTTGGCTGTTTTCATCCTCTAGCTGGATTTTGCAGAAACCTTGATGTGGACTGACCGGTGCTCAGTGATAAAGCATATTCTTTGTATGCAGAACATCCTAGGCTCAGTCTCTGGCATCTGCAGACAAGGACCAGGAAGGACTCTGCTCAGTGTAGGAATGGACAAGCCCAGTCTTCCTCAACCTCCGCCCTCCAGATGTTTTTGGCCTACAACTCCCATGATCCCTAGCTAGCAGGACCAGTGGTCAGGGATGATGGGTACTGTAGTCTCAAAACATCTGGAGGGCCGAGGTTGAGGAAACCTGGACAAGCCTATCAATCTTGGTTTCTAAATTGTCTCCCTATCTCCACCCCACCCCACCCCACATAAAGGAAGTTTCTACATTTCCACACCAGATTTTTCTTTTTAAGTCTTCATGAAAATGTGTCAGCGCCTTAGTATACATTTCTCCTAGAAGTACAATTTTTAATACGCATTTCCCCTCATATACACATTTTTGCAAGCAATTTCCAGTAATATATTTGTATGTAAACTTTCACAAATATATACCTTTTTTCTGCACGCTTTCCTCTAATAGATATATTTTTTGAATGCATTATTTGGAAAAAGACATTGCAAAGTTTGGAGAAGGGAGAATTTGAAGGATAGCTGTGTTTTTTTTTACTTTGTGCACGACTTTGAGGAGTGTGAACTAGGTAGGTTTGCATTAAAATGTGAATTAAACCACATGTCCTTTTCTAGTTAATCTGGGTCCTGCTGAGCCAGCATGCTCAGCAATTATCATAAACTTGATGCACACAGAAGAGCAGCCATGAACTGAGGGGCGAGGGAGGTAAAAAGGAAACTCGAGACAATGTTAAGATTGCTCTCTGTTGATGTTGTTTTGCTTCTTTACTAGAAGCACACTGATGGCATACACAACTGAACTCCAACTTACAGGTTTCAAAAAATGAAAATTTCCACGTTCATTATTGTGCTTACATAATTGTGCCTGCTGCTCCATTAGTGCTCGATAAAGATGCAATTCAGCTGCATGCTTGCCATTTTAAAGTCCAATCAGTTACAAGGAAAAGAAGCCACATGCCACCTGCAGCTAGCAAAGACGACAGGAAGGCTAAGAGGCCAAACAAAACAAATAGTCTATAAGGATTGGAGAATTTTAAAGGAATACTTAAAAAATTATGGTATAAAAGGAAACTTCTTGGCAGAATTAGACTGAACCTTGCATTATATAAATATAAGTTTATAGGGAAGTTAACAGAAACTATATAAGAAATATGTAACTGTGCAGTATAAGATAATCAACAGATAAAGTACAGCGAGACTAATAGGAAGTCATTTTTAATTTCTTGTTTTACAAGTTTTACAATCATTCACATCATTGGGAATACAAAGGATATTAGTTATAAGAATTGTGTTGTTTCACATATTGCTACTGTCTGTTTATCAATTTATAATTTATTTGATTGTATGTTTGTTTGTTGGTTGGTTGGTTGGTTTGCTTTCCTGGCATAAATGTATCTATCTTAAAACAATAAAGATATACAAGAAAAAGAAAAAGAAAAGAATAAGAAGCCACATGCCTGTTTACACGTTTTTCACTGAAGTGCTTAGCTGGACTGTGTCTAAATTTTTAGTGTTAACAGTGATGGCAAATCCAGTTCTTTTCAGTTTGGTTCTTGAGATCCAAATCAATATGTCAGGCATTAGGCATGCATTTACATAAAATTATTGCCAATTTGAAGGTATGTTCCTTGCACTTGGAGTGCTGAGCTCAGTGATCTTAGCCTTTGTCTGGTACCATTTCAGTTCCATGAAATTCATAATTGAAATATATTCGGAGTCAGGTGTGAATTTCATGCTCTTTATTCAGCTCATAGTAGCAATGAATGAAACGTCCCCCAAAACGTCTGACTATATATACATTATTTACACAATGGGCCCCGCATGATTGGCTAATTCCGGGCTGTTCCTATACGCCAATCAGGTTGTGGATTCACCTCTTCTGAGGTGAGAAGTGAATGATTTTGGCAACAGAGGGCTGGGGATAGACATGAGGAGATGAAGGTGGGACACAAGAAAGGAACAGACTGCATGATCTAGGGAGAAACAAACATGGCCTGGGGCAGAGTTTTTGTCAAGGGGACAGAAAGGAATTCCTGGATTTTTGCAGTATTGTAGAGGCTAATCTGTGGCTTTCTAGGGGCTGCTGGACTCAAGCTTCTACCAGTCCTGGCCAACATGTCCAATGGGCAGGAATGTTGGTAGTTGTTGTCCAACAATATTTAGGGAGGCACAGTTTCATCATCCCAAGTGTAAAGAAAGAAGCTAAATTACATTGCAACAGACTGAGCAAATGAGAGAGAGAGGAATCAAAGTTTATTCTTTTGTGTTTGAAACAGAAAAGGTTAACCATTCATTAATAGGAAATGGTGGAAAAGTCACTGCCTTACAGGTACCTGAGTGTAAATGTTGTCAAGCATCTTGCTAATGTAATAAATTTAATTCAAACGGTTATCCCAGGAAAAGTACCATTCCAGCTTGCATGAAATAAACATTCCTTGAAATAAAATTGTTTTTATTTTGATTTTATTTTATTTTGAAGTTGATACACTTCAGTATGCTGTCAGAAAACATTTTATTGTTGAGAGAAGATACATTGTACTTCCTGACTAATGAGTTCATGGTCAAGATAAATGCTAAACAGGTATTATCTTCTGCAAACTGTGGTTTGAAAACTTTCATCCCCACATCCTTAGGTAAGGTCAAGTGTCATTGATCTCAACAGATCACCATCCAGCTCTGCAGTCTGCAACTGCCTTTTATGGCATTTTAATCCCACCTTTCTCCTAAGAAATTTAGGAGTTAACACGGAACTTGTCTGTAACCCCCCCCCCCAATAGTTTCATAGTGCATCTCCAGGGGTGAAGTTAAACTGTTGTGCTAGCAGTAATTTCGTTGTCCCCGAGAGGGGGCAATGACAATAAAGATATTATTATTATTATTATTATTATTATTATTATTATTATTATTATTATTATTATTATTATTATTAAGGCAAAAGCCTGGGCAGTGTGTATTGAGGTCCAGGGTTGCCCAGATGACACAACTGCCCTCTCAGCCAGGTCTTGTGAGGTGTTTTCCAAAGTCTTGCCACTGGAAGTCAGGTTCTGAGGCTGTGGGATGACCGTAACATCATGATGTCACACTGCAACATGATGTCATGACACACACTGAGCAACCATAACCTGGGGCCCAAGCTGGCTCTCCTGGCCACCACAGAGAAATGAATCTTCCTAGCACCCCTTAATCCAACAAGTGATAGTCCAGTGAGCAGGATCTGAGACACTGTTCTTCCTGCACAGGCAAGTTCATTCTGTAAAATAATCACCTGCTGAAATTTCCTGTTCTCCACAACTATTAAATATGTGGGAGTCTTGCACTCTTTTGTCTGGCTGGAATGTCCATTCAAAACCACTTGCGTCTGGTCACCCTAAATGGTCTAATCACAGAGCAGTTACATCTGCATCGATTCTATGAGTCCTGAAACATTTCAACAGGTGAGGAGAAGCCACTATACTAACTTCCTGGCAGGTGTGCTGCTGGTGTTACTGGGAGGAAGAGGAGCCAGGTGGCAGGGAGGTGGATATGGTGCAAACGCACTGCAGAGGCAATCCAGCACCCCTGGTGGTACATTTGCACTGCATCAACCTCCCTGTCACTTTGCCCTTACCTACTCCTGGTGAGGAACCCACCTTCTGGGAAGCTAGTGCAGCAGTTCTGCCCCACCTAGCAAGTCACTCCTCTGATTCAGTCAGTTCAGGTATTCCAGTACTCTACCTAGGAGCCAACTCTGACTGAATAGAAAATTGCATTCACTTCTAGTCTTTGCTCTCCAGCAAAACTGCAGGAGAACATCAACAGTGTAAGCCAGGGGTCCGCAAGGTTTATCTTGCCATGGGCCGGATTGTGTGTGTGTGTGTGAGAGAGAGAGAGAGAGAGAGAGCGCCCACGATTTTTGGCATCTGTGTCTGCACAGATGTAATTGTCGGCGTCTGCACATGCGCAGATGCAATTTTCAACACCGCGGAAGCAAGTCCCCATGGCGTGCCAGTTTAGCACAGCGCGCAAGCAGGCCGCTTGGTTCGGGGGCAGCTCATGGGCTGGTCAAATGACCTCCGCAGGCTGCTTTCAGCCCATGGGCCTTAGGTTGCTGACCCCTGGTGTAAGCCTATGCATGTCTGTTTGGAAGTAAGTGCCATAAGGCTTGAATTCAGGAAGTGTGTAAAGTTTTCAACTTTTTTTGAGTCCACAGCTCCCTTACCAATTCTTTCTGCAGCATGCCTGTGGGGCTCAGGAGCCCAATTATGCCCCCCTTGCCTGCAGAGCTGGCAGGCTCTCACCCCTTTTCAAACACCCTCATGGAGGGTTAGCCTCCTCTCCCCTCTCCTTGGGAGTCCTCTGGGCAGCCACTGCTGCTCACCTTCAAACTGCCCCACTGGGGCCTGGGAAGAGGATGCCCCCAGCATAAGTGGCCAAACAGAGACTGACCAAAGGTGAACTTGAGACCAGAGCCCTTCCTTGGGAGGCAGCAGTGGCAGTAATGGGCGCTGCCAGGCCTGCATGGTAGATAGGCTCTCCTTCAGCACCGGGCACTCCGCTCCCAGGCAGGCCTTGCACACAGCAAACCCAAGAAAGGCCTGAGCAGTGCCTGTCTGCCTGGCCTCCCTCACCCACTAGCTTGCCTATGCCGAGGCTGCCTCAGATCCTGGCAACCGGCACCCCCTGGTCAAGGTACCATTCGCCTGCTCATAACCGGGCTGCTGCAAAAAACAGCTGTGCAAGCCTTGGAGAGGAGGAAGAAGGGAAGGCGAGAGGGACAGAGGCCAGTGTTGCCCACGGCACCCCTGACCATCATTCAAGGCACCCCAGGGTGCCACAGCACTCTGGTTGAAAACCAGTGGTGTAAAGGATTGCATCCTCAGTGGCTTTTAAGCAGTATGATTCCTATATTACCTCTGGAGCTGCAAGGTGGGTTCATTGTATATGAAGAAACATCAACAACCAAGAAACCCAAGCCCCATTCCACCACCACCCCAAAATAAAAGTTTGATTTGGGCACAAAAATAACATAAAGAAACAACAAGGAGTCCATTTTTCGAAAAGGTCCACCAAGACAACACAACCAAATACCTCTTCTATGCAACGAAAATGAATTTCTGACTCATAACTAATACAAAGAAGACAGAGGACTTTTAAATGTCTACTCTACTGCCAGGTAGAGCAACTCTGGCTAGAGTGGGAAGTGCTTCCACCCCGAAAAAAATCTTTTCTCCCTGATAGGAATCCAACATGTTCTCCTGATTACTGAAGAGCATCACCTGCCCTGATTAATGCAGATTCAAGAAAAATTTCTGACTCGAAAAGCTGAGAAAGAAACCCTACCTGACTGGCTTCTTTCTTTTAAAGAAGCACCAAATCTGCAGTCACACATATTCTGGGCTTGGATTTAATCCACAATGCCTCTGGACCTGAACTGCAGAGAAATCAGGATGACCCATTGTACAAAGTGCTGAAGGTGACAAAGTTCTATCATGATCTGAAAATAGTTGGAAGGGAAAGCATCAACTAATGTACAGAAGCATGAGTCAGCGTTGAGCTTGTTACCTGGAACATTTGTCTAGTGCATTATTACTTCTGCTCTAGCCACTCTTGCTTGGCATTTATGGTGTCCTCAGCACTGTACAGGAATTACATTATATTATTATTATTATTATTATTATTATTATTATTAATAATAATAATTATTATTATTACATTAATTTTATTTCTATACTGCCCTATACCCACACTCCCATTAGCATTCTACCTGCACATTTATTTATTTATTTTGGTAGTTTAAATTACTTTACTGAGAATTTGGGTTTGCCTTAAGTCAAGGAAAAGGATATAGAGAGTGGTGTGCCCTGGTCTCACCCCCTGTTCCCAAATTCACGTCTGCCTAACTCGCCCTAGCACTTTGTCGGCTGGGCCAAAGGCAGATTTAGGGGAGCAGGACTGGTTTGGTTGCACTGAGAGAAGAGCCTCAGGGGCACTGCAACTATGATGTAGAATGGAAGGTGAGAAGTTGGGCAAACTGAATTTTGGCTTTGCCCAGGGCATTGCTGAAATTTGAGATCCCAAGGTCCACTATTGACTGGGCCAAGATGTTTCATCAGCTGGGGCTCCCTGAAGCTCATGGAGTAACAACAGTTCATTGCTCGGCCTCTACAGGTGAAGTTTCAGTGTAGAAAATCATCAGAAGGGACCTATAATTTGTATGAGTAGATAGAGATGGCAACAGAAAGTATCTTCTCTCCATCTGCTTTGTCTTCCACCCACCACAAATTATTACGGATCACCACTTGCATGTGTATATTCATAAAATAGTATAAATTGATAGAAGGAGTGAGAATTGAGCGCTGAAAATGCTTCATTGTGTTTTTTGCAGTCACGGTCACCAATGTCATTTTTCTGGCTCTGCAAGTGCCTCATGGAACATGGCTGCACCAGCAAGAAGTGTGTGACTCTGCAATTTTAAAGAACTCCACTGTGGTGTCTTGGAGAGCGAGAAAGCAATACCCACCCCCACCCCACCAGCAGAGAATTAAATGCAGTTGCTGCTTTCACTGTGTGCCTTTGATACCCAGGATAACAAAACCATACATACTATAATTACTCCAATAGGAATAAGCAAGACTTCATCTATTGTCTCAGCGAGAGCCTTTGCAAGACTGCAGGGGAGGTGGAGATGTCATTTTGGTGGCGTATCAGCACACGTTAAATACATTGGAGGAAAACAGAAGTAATGTGTAGGAGTTTGACATTCCTGCTGTGAGGAAGGGATGCTTGCACAGCAACCCTTATGACCTCTTTTCCATCACAGAAGCAGGAAGAGAGGAGTAATGTGTGTGGAAAATGTCAATAAACTGGACCCTCAATTGACAACAGGTTACCTAAATAGGACAATACCCTTTATTTTGTTAGCATTTGGATCTCTAGATAATTAAAGGCAATGCCAAAGCAGGATTTGCAGGCCAGTGTACTGTATCTCCAGCTGCAACATTTTAGTTCATATTTTCATCAATATAAAATAATGCTGATGCTCTACTTCAGAGCCAACCTTCAGTGACATTGGGATCATCAATAGGGCATCCTGCTACAATCCCTTTTACATGTCTCTTTCACTGCAGCTTGAAGTTTATTGAGCAGCATGAGGCCTTTGTATTACATCAAGCCAGCAAATGATGTGAAGATCGTGTGCCCTTCAAGCCAAGGAAAAAGTAAGCAGCAATAACCATTAAAAAAAATCAAAATCAAAAACAGACCATTATGGCAAACAAAGCATATGCTATGTGATTCAACAGAAGGGCAAATAAAAGAGCAGACTTCTGGATGGCATGGAATTTAGCTTCCCTTTTGTCTGTGTTTCTTAAAAAAACAAACAGCAACAGCAGCAACAACCCACCACCAAAACAAGTTCCAGCCTTTATTTACTAGGATACCCTCAAAACTAAATGAACAAAATACCACATATATAAGCCAGAAGGGTAGCTGGAAAAATATTTCTCATGAGGTTAATACCATCCCCACAACTAGAAGGCAGTTTTTAAAATAATTTCTGATGTCACTGAAGTTAAGCATTACCTGAATATGAGATTGTCCAGCTCATATTGCCTGCCTGCATTAAGAACCAGGCAGCATTTCACCCCAGTGGCTGCCAAATGAGATGTGTGCACATGTAGCCAGTAGCCATGAATGCATGAAGTGTGAACCTTGGTTGCTAGGGCTTTAGTCTCCATGGAGAGAGCCCTCTGCACATGCATTCCTACCTACGTCGGCCCACTTCAAGCTGAGCAGCACCCAGGGAACATACTCAGTGGATGCCCCCACAGTGGTGCGGTGCTCACCTTTCACGCGCAGGAGCTTGTCATGGCAGTCCCCCAAGGAGAATCCCAAAATGCAAGTAGCTGTGTTGACCCACCATTACGTACAAACATACACAGAGATTGAAGATCAGCAGTGCATTGTCTAATACCCAGTTTATTAGGCTCAGTAGGATCAGTATCACTGCTATCCTATACATACCGGTAGTTTCCCAAGAATAAGGTCCATTGCACTCAGTAGGGTCAAGTTTCAGTTTCTCTTAGTTTCTTAATTTTTTTAGTCTTAGGTTTAGTTCTCCACAATTCCACATCAAGTTGTTGTTTTTTTTTAAAAAAATATTGATTAACATTTGTATGCATTTTGGGGTGCACTTCTACCAAAATAACATTTTTGCAAGCAATTTTCCCTAATACTATACAATAGTCTATGGAATTTTCTCCAATATACACATTTTTGTGAACACTTCCACAATGATATGCTTCACAACCGCAGGTAACTTGCACCTTACACTTCTTTTACATATGCAATCTCAGCTTTGCATAGGTGGGGAGGAAATAAATAAATGGAAGCCCACCCTCTATTTATTCATCTCCCCCACCCACCCATGCAAAGCTGTGATTGTGGGCATACCCGACTTTGGAAAGGAAGTAGAAGGGCTCTGGGAGCATCCCAGCATCGTCATGCAACCTTCCCAAAGCTGGGCAAGCAGCCCCCCACCATGCAGAGGGGCCAGTTATGGGGGTGCCTGGTTTTCTGCATTTTTATGTTTACTCATGGACCCCCAGAACTGAACCCTCACATACAGTGTGTGTTACCTGAATATTAAAACACTATATAATTTTTGGTACTTCTTTTTTTTTTGGTTGAAGAACTACATTGCAATACCTTTTTTAATGTACATTTCAAAGGATAGTTGTGGCTTGGTTCCTGTTTTGATTTGGAAAATATGAATTAGGTAGATTCACGTTAAAATGTAAACTGAATAAATTTCTCCACCATCCCTTCTCGCTGCATAGGCTTAACTTGTAGAACACATTGAGTTTTCATAAAATGTCTTAAATGGCTTGAAATGCAACTGTGCTCTGATAATTAGAAATGCAAACAGCTCTGCAAATAAGTCTTACCATTTAAACTGCTAGTGTAATGTGGGAATGCATCAATGATGAGGAGAGAAGTATCCATCCTCTGCTTGATTATTTTGCTCATTCTCTTGACTTCCTCTATGCTAAACTGTCAGAAAAAAACTTGGAAACCTCTTTAGCACCTCATTCACTTCCAAGAAGAAGGAAGGTTCCATCAACCACCCTGGCACTCCAAAATATGAAGTCATCACTCCTGAAAAAAGTCCTGCTTCCGCCCTTCGCTATAAAACTGTGCACCTAAGAGGCAGGACTAACCTGCCTGTGGAAGGAGAACCTCTTTCATTTTGCCTGAAGAAGGCTAGTGTTTAGCAGGTGAGGAAGTGAAAGGGAACTACTCTGAAGCTGCATGTACAAAAGGTCTGTAATGTTAAACACCCACTCACACTGACTGATGGTGTGGGATAGACACATTTAAGCACACTTGCCAAACATAGAGTTGCCATATTTCAAAACCGCAAAAAACCCCACACTGTTTTTGAGCTATTTTTAGGGAAGTTGGCAAAAAGAACATGGCTTGCCATACGTCCTGATTTTTCCAGGACATTTTGCCAACTTTTGCCCAGACTCTGCCACCGACTATGGTATTCTGCCTATGTCTGGGAAATTACCCTAGCAAAGAGACACTGGTTTACAGCGCCTAAATTCCTGACAAACTAGAGTGAGTCAATTCCATTTGAATCCCCAGCCTAGCAATTCAAACAACAACAAGCAAGGCATCAGGCAAGATGGTGTTAAGTGTCGAAGACAAACCAAGCTGAAGCCTTAATTTGAAGCAGACCTTTGGTTCCCTGAGCAGATTTCCTGTGGGTCAGCATCTTCACCATTCAGTTGCTCAGAACCCTTTTCTTTTTCTTCTTTTTCTTCTTCTTTTCTTTCCACCGAAGAAAAAAACACAACTTTAAATGCCGTTTGGCTGTTTGTCAAAATTAAAGTTTGTTGCAATCGCAGAACTATTCAGTCCTGCAAAGATGTAAGTTTGCCCCCTGGAGCAGAATCCAGATATTCTCATTTTAGAGGTATGTGAATGCTAAGGATGTGAAAAGCTCTGTGGAGCTTATGTTTAGACTAGGCTAACATTTTAGCAAAAACAAAAAAATCTGAACAGAAAGCCAAATCCACATTATTGGTACCAGTTCAGAGTTGTTCAGATGTGGAATGAAAGCCGGTTCTATTAAAAAGCTTTCAGTGTTCATACCAATTTCTTCTCAATGTTAGGATGTTAAACTAATATTTATTGCCCAACTACGAGGCCTCAGGAACCTGGAAATGTTTTCACCTCCACTGGGATAAGTTATAGGCTTTACTGGAATGCCAATTTCCACCTGTTTGGGCAAGCACTGAACAGCATGCATTGACTTAAAATAAGCAGCTGAAAAAGCCATCCCTGCTCCATTTTGGAAGGAGTGTGCAAAACTGGAGTTTCCAATGAATGACCTGACCCATTATTTGATTAAGTATATCAAATATTAATTAAAAGAATGCACACAATGTCTTTCATTTCAGAAAGAAACTACAAAGGCAGTTTTCAAACAAATAAAACAAGAACAAAACATTATAATAAAAGCAGCTCAATTAAAGCATGTTAAAATATCAGCCATAGAACAGGAATGCCAAGAACGCTGATATTAAGAGGCAGAGAAAGACTCATCAACACTTTTTCAGTTGTCAGCATAAACATCCCACTGTGTGGACCACGGCACAAGGTAGGAGAACTCTCTTCTCTACGCTTTTCTTCGATGTATACCTGCAGCCTAGGGAGAGCTAATAGGGCTGTGTCTACAGATTGCAGCAACCTGTTGGAATGATCTTTGATCAGCCTTCTCTTCCCTGCCTGCAACGAATGTCAAAAGGACCAAATCAATACTACAATGTCCTGTAGTGTGAAGTAAACAAATAAAAAGGGAGACCCAAGTGCCAATCAGGGACTCCTCCCAAATTCCTACTCAGGCCCATAAAAGGTGACAAGTCAAAGCCCACAAGGTAGAGGGATAGCGGGTGGTGCAGCTGCAAAAGGAGGGAGAAGAGGAGGCAAAGTGGGCTGGGTTGTCTCCTCACGTTGGGAACGAGCACAAGGCAAAGCTCCCTGTATTTATTATATGGCTCTTCTGCTAGCTTGTCACAATTCGTTAGAAGATGGTGTATCAATCTTGCTTGTCTGAACAAATTCCATGCAGTTCAAGATGGTGTCCACCTTGAATCATCTTCCACACCTTTCTTCATGGATCTCAGGATTAGCAGTTTCTTGAATCATTCCACTGGCTCCTCTAGATGTACTACAAATGAATATAAGGTGCTTCTCTTATTCTTTGCTTGCATGAAACCCAATTGTTCCATGAATGAGTGTGTCCAAAAGCAAATCTGTCAAAGGCTACACGAGCAATTTTCTCCCAAGGACATTCTAATAATAAAGAAGGTACAAATGCTGTAGAACTATATTAACTCATATACCTGAATTGGATTGGGTTCACTGTAATCTAATGACTCACACGGAATAGGTCCAATGGGAGCTGATACCTATGGCCAAAATGTCACAAGGCTAAAAGCAATATTTTGATCTGATCAACTGCTCTGCTCTGCCTATTTGAAATCATGAATACTTGAATCTTTGCCCACTATAAAATGGTATCCTTTCCACATCGTGATAGATATGTACTAGGTGTGTCAATATCTCCATGAGAAATATCTCTCTATTGATTTCCCCATTCTGGGAAGATTAGCACAAGGTCACAAATGTGTATTCTAGGTATCTTTCAGAGTGGATTTTTCAAGAATAATATGTATTCCTGTAAGAAGGCATGACTGTGTGTTGTCACCATCTTAAAATTGCCAACCTCAGTAAAGCATCACCTGGCCATTACTGTCACTTAAAAAAGAGGGGGGGGGGTTCAGAGAAAGTGTCAGGGGCAGGACAAAAAATGTCAATACGGGTTGTTGCATAACGGGGCTGAGGAACTGGTGGCACTCCAGATGGTTCTGGACTACAAATCCCATCATCCCTGACTATGATGGAGTCCAATAACATCTGAAATTTTCTCACCCCTGTTGTAAAAGTATTCCATGATACAAAAGACCTGTTCATTGTCCCATATAAGTTATTTGCTCATTGCCCAAAATACTTTGTTCTTGTCCAAAATAGTTGATAAACTGGTATATACATCTAAGAATATCTAAACTTCATAGCACCCTTCCTTTTTGAAGTTTCGTTTATGGAAACCTACACAGATGTAATGAAACAGCCTGTAGCACCTTCTCTTGTTCCAAAGTCCCTCTTTATTATTAAGAAGCAAGGAGACACCTTATTACTTGCTCCTACATATTGTAATCAAATCCCCATGGTGCCATCAACCAGCAGCCTATTGTTGGAATCCAACCTTTATATTAAAAAAGCTAGAGATTATAATATGAAATTTGACTGATTTTCCTGGGAAGAAATCCTATGTCATAAAAAATGTCCTTTCTCTAATCAAAATATCACCTGAATGAAGTCATCATGTTTAGCCTGATTACATTTTCCTCCTCCATATATGTGCAGCTGCATTTGCCTCTCCATAAATGTCATTTGATTATGAGAAAATAAACAGGAAGGGACTCCGAGGGAGTCAGTACAGGCCCTGCTTGTTTACCTGCTGCAGCTTTCTTAGCTGAAGAACAAATGTCATGCAAATGGTGCACTAGCAATCAGCTGCCAATCACAGAGGCTTGGCATTCTTGATGATTTGCTAAATCATTTAAAGAGACATGCTTTACTAAATGAAAAAATATCAGCAGCAAGGGCCTGTGTTTAAACACAGGGCTGAGTTATTATCCCAGTAGGCTGGAATGAAATGAAGACATCTTCCAATTAAAGCTTGCAGATGAACCCAGACACCCCCCTCCCCCCCCATAAAGACAGGCAGACTATGATTGGGAGAGAACAGCGACAGAGGCTTTCATTACAAGCTGATTATGGTGATATAATTCCCAGCGCTGTGTGTCTGCGGGCCCAACTTCACATTTGAAGGTTTTTAATATAATTTCCTTAGGGTGAAATGCTGAAGATTTATTAAACTTTATGAAGGGCTTACAGATCCAATTTAAGAGGACATATCATAGGGCAAAACTGACAGATGATAAAATACATTCCAAGGGCTTTTTAAAAATATATTTTTTAAAAAAGCAAGGAAGGGAAGTTTCAGTTGGAAACTGTTCTTGGAAGAATTTCTTATTTTATTGATTTTTTTTTCAAAGGATTGGTGAATTTGGAGATTAAAAAACTAATCATTTGCCAAAACATTTAGAAAGGGTTTCTTACACTGGTGCAGGTCTACAGCTTATTAAAAAAGTAAAGGTATTTGAGAACTCAACTTATTTTATTTAAAACGAAACAGAAATCAGGCAGGAAAGAACCTGTTCCTCTACCCCTCATCTTTACCATCAGAATTATTGTCATATGTTGTACACTGTTCTAAATTATGAATTATTGTTATGGATTCAAATACTTTAGTTTGCAATCTTATGCATGCTTTCTCTCTTTTTCACGTGAATAGGTGCATCTTAATTCAATGAGACATATAGAAAGTAAACAGCATTTGCCTACATTTGCATGGTTTCTTTTGACTGCAAAGTCATTGAGATGTTATAAACCCTGCATATGATAAATACATTTCAGTGAATGTCCACAGTTTGGCGAGTGTTGACATTCATATGAATGCTGACACTCTCAAAGGAATTTTTTGAATGTCAGAAAACATATATCTATTTCTCCATTTCTCAGACATACAACAGTGAATGCTGACAAACGGCAATCATATTTAGGTGACTGTCAACATTCATCAATGCATTTCTAAGTTCTTAGAAATTTATAAAAAATTGTCTAGAATGTAGCATTCATATATGAATAGCTACATTCAACAGATTACAGCTATTCACTATACTGTGCGTCCTTATTAATATACACCATCATTAATAAATTTGTTTTAGAGCAAGCTGGATCCGAAGGACTTTCCTTTGATGCAGGAGCTTTGATGGAAGTCCCTCTAGATTCAACCTAGTGTGTTCTTATGGCTAATCCACATTAAGAGGGGCTGACAATAGCATGAAAAAGCCAGATTACTTGATAGCTAGAATACACTTCATGTAGGGCTGCCCTTATATCTGGTCCAGAAGCTGCAACTAGTGCAGAATGCACAGAGCTGGTTGTTGCAACATGCTATTCCTTTGTTGAAAGAACTGCACTGGTTGTCAATTTGCTGCTGGCTCAGGTTCAGGGTTATTGTGTTAATTCACAAAGCCCTAAACAACTTGGGTCAAAATTATCTTAAGGGCCATCTGATTCCTCATGGCCCACCTTGATCAGCGAGGTCCTCTGGCAGGACACTTCTGGTGGTTCCCTATGCCCCTGAACTTTGATTTGCCTTTACTAGCAACCGAGCTTTTAATGTGGCAGGACCTGCCCTGTGGAACTGCCTACCAGCAGAGATTTGGCAGGAATCATTCCTGCCTTCTTTTTAGACAAAAAATTGTGTTATTCAGACAGGCCTTTGCACTGTGCATTCCTTTTCATCAACCAGTATTTTGTATGCTACATACTGCCTTGATGCATTGTTATGGACGTGTGGTGTTTAATTATTTAAATAAATTCAACAGAAGTTGGAGACACACTAAATAGGTTCAGCTTGTACTAGTAGTCAAGGTGGGTTTTTTCCCCTAGGGCAGGGGAAAATAAAGTGAAGAAAGGGCAGCAGCCACTCAAAATACTCAAAATGAAAGCAAACATCCCAAATATAATAGCACAGATGTGTGGATAGGTTGCAATGGTAAATTTCTATACAAAGATGTCAAATACAAACTCTAACTGTAATCACACTATATATTGATTTCTGAAGCTCAATGAGTAGCTGGTCCATGAGCGCATTTCAAACAGAAACTTGATTCCAGGCACACAATCTCTGTTAGCCCATCTCAACAGCCCAGTGTGAAAAAAATAAAATAGCCTACATATTTTATCTATGTATCATGCCCCTAAGAAGTGCTAAGGTCCCCTGTTAAAAGATCAGTCCTGATTTTAAAAAGTCCTGCTGGAGATGTGATCAAATGAAAACACATTTTCATATATGGTGAAATATATGAAACACCATATTCATATATGGTGGTATTGCCTGTTTGAGCAAACATAGCTCTGGCCTTGGAGCACCAAGGATGGAGAGTCACAGATGTTTCCACAGCTGTAATGAGGAGGCCTTTGTGGTCGGACCTTCTACTTCTCCATCTCCACAGGCAGAGGAGGAAATCTGCAGAATCTTGTGATACCCCTCCCCTTGGAGACCCCCCCAAGGATCATAGGATTGAAGCTTAACCTGTCTAATTCTTTTACATTTTTTAATTGGTCTTGTTCATATTTATACATCCATCCATCCATCCATCCATCCATCTACACACTATCTGAACTCTTCTTGATCAGAATTGCACTAAATTTTCTGCTTGGGAGATTCAGGTTATGCAACAGAGTTAAATTTCCGTACTGCACCTGTATCATAAATTTGGGAACAGTCAGTGCCCCAAACTGGAACAGAGCCTCTCTCCAAGTTTTAGTTCTAAAGTTTTAGTCATTCTTATTTAATTCTTGGTGCTGTTTGAAGTTATACAGAGCTGCATTTATTCTGCAGCAAAGTCAAAAGGGCTCACTCTTTTTGCAATGCTGAAATGCCCATTATGATGTTTCTTTCAATAATTCCTTTAAAATGGTCATTTCCATTGTTCTGAATTGGCTGAATTGGCATCCATGTTTACCCAAATTCAATTGCATATATAAACCTTATAAGGCTATGAAGTTATTGATATACTGATGTGATGTCATTAATTGAGTAGGATCATCTAAGTGAGTAAAACAGAAATTAAAGAAGTAATGACACTGGATAAGATTTTTTTAAAAAGGTGAATATTTTTGCAACTCCTGCTCATACAACCAATCTGGGTAGACTGGCAGGGTGGAGAGAAGCAAACTTTAAGTGTATTTAATCAGTTCCATAAACCTCAACCTTTTGTGTGTTCAGTTAGCTGTGTGTATTGACTCTACCCTATAGCTCTGTGTAAGGTCCAAAATTGCACTGAAATGGCTACAGTTTGTTCACATGACAAATCAAATGTAGGGATTGAAGCTTGCTATACGGTCAGTCTCCCTGCCTCCCCCATGTGTATTCAGACCAGCCATATGAAATATGAAAGTATTCTGGGGAAATGGTGTTTACCTCATCAAACAGCTATTTCTGGCAAGAAATAGAAATAGAGAATATTCATGCAGACCTAACAGATGCTTTCCAGGAAAGCAAATCCATGCAATTCACAATGCACTCATCTGAACAGGCTCTTTTAAAAGCACATTTGCCTCTTCTGAATATGCTTATATGTTGTATTACCCTTCAAGAACAGATTAACCAATTTAGGATTTGGCCAACATCCTTTTATTAATCAGTCATAAATGTCATGCAGGGGTGACCCTTGGTAATATGCCACCCTCTGTGAGGCTATTTGACACCCTCTCACCAGCCCTCACAGCACCATCTTAAGCCTGGATTTGCGAAGGAGGGGCAAAGCTCTGGCCGGGTCCTAGAGCCCTCCCACCTCCTTCTCAAAGCCGGGCAAGTGCTTGCCAGGATTTGAGAAGGCACCGTTCCTGTGCGTCGAGTGTGACTGCACCACTCACACTACCCTAAATCCGCCCCTGTGCCATGCCTTTTCCTCACAGGACGCCACAGATTCCACAATACACTAGGTGGAATGCAGAGAAATCTGGGTTAAAATCTAGATGCCACTGTACTTACGTTTTTCTGGGAGTGTGCACACGCCCCAATATTCTTCTTGTATCTGTATCTATGCATGTTTCTTAAAAAAAACACAATCTGTGTTGGAGTCACTTTGTGCCTTCTCCAATTTGATCCGTGCTACAGCCTCTGAACTGTCCCTCCTACAGGCCTCCTACAAGGTAAAGCTGTCCAAAATGCTACCTGGATAAAAAATTAAAAAATAGTCCAGCAGCACCTTAGAGGCCAACTAAGGTTGTTCTAGGTATAAGCTTTCATGTACATGCACAAAAGAAGTGTGCATGCATATGAAAGCATATACCTTAGTTGGCCTCTAAGGTGCTGCTGGACTATTTTTTAATTTTTTATTTTGACTGCATCAGACCAACATGGCTACCTACCTGAATCCAAAATGCTACCTGTGGAGCTCTGAAGAGCTGGGGTTTGTCTTTTATTAAGGCAGAGCAACATAGGATTTCTTTTTCCAAAAAAAACTTAAATGAAGGAAAGGTGGAGCCTCATGGCACCAGAAGAAATCTTTGCAAGGCAGAAGTAGTTAGAGTTGAATAGTGCCCAAGATGTGTCTATCAGCAGATCTGCTCTTTTGAAATCAAACTGAGTGCAAGGCTCCAAGACCAACTATTGTCTCACAAAGACGAAAAACTAACAAAAAATAGAGTAGCAGCTGGAATTATGATTTCCAGGTGTACAAAAAGAGGATGGTTGTACTATTCTCAATGTTGCGGGTGCTCAACAATAATTGGATTTGTTTTGGTACTGATTGGAAAGTCACACAAGAGTTTCAGGCTCTCAATTTCTAAGTGGTAGAGTGCTGTCTTGACTGAAATAGGAAGTAGAGTCAGGGGTGGCTCATCCCATTTCTCCACAGGAGGCGAAATAGGAAGATGCCATCCTCATGGCTTTCTGCTGCTGTCCTTGCTGCCTCAGCTGAAGCCATGATTACCAGGTCACATGGTTGTGGTGCCTGGGTTCTGGAGAGACCTCACAGAGGCCTCTGGAAGCTTCACACAGCTATCCTGATACCCTGGAATCAAGATCTCTTGAGGGACCTTGCTAAAACCCAGAAGCCATCACAACTGGTTCTCCTCGCTTCTCCAGTGGTGGGGCGGGGGGTGTGCGCCTGCAGAAGGATCGCTTGCATTCGGCTGACCCTGCTGACTGTTCCCAGGCCAGGAACCTGTACTTCATATCAATAAAGGGTGATGACGGAAACTACAAATAAGGTTGTAATCTTATGCACATTTACCTGAAGTTAAGTACATGCTCAACCTACTGCTGCTTTTATATGCTTACAAATGTGTGTTTCAGCCACTATAGCATTTCTGTTTCTCATCATCATATTTTATTGAATTAGGTAAAAAAAAATTGCCCGTAACACAAAAACCTAATAACCAATAATCATCACAAGTGGGTTGAAAAACACAAACAAGCCAAGGAGAGGGCAACAAAGACTGCAGAAGACAGCATTTCCAGGAGGAGTTATGTGAGATCCTCATCATCTCACACCTCTCACTTGTCTGCTTATATACTGCCAATTTTCCAGCAACCCCTTAAAATAATAGACATTTAAATTTGCAACTTTTGTGTGTGTTCCCTGTGGGGTTGCAATTGGTATAATAAAACTACTTAAGTTGTCTTGGGAAGAAAATGTTAGAATGCAGCACCAGGATTAAACAGAATTGATTTTCCTATGGTGTAAATATATGATACAAGAGAATGAGGCTGTTTGAGTGAGTATTCAAATGCTGGCAAACGATCGTGATTGTAATCTTGCTCCAGTTCATCCAGCAGGCTCGTTAAGAAAAATGGCAAATTAGAAACAATATAGCTAATCTGGCAAAAAACAAAAACAAAACCCAGCTGCTCCAAGTTTATATACCTTTGTAGAAATATTTTGGCATGGTATTATTAATCTGCGGGACTCGTGCTGAATATGATTAGCAAATGTATCATCAGGAGGGTACCGGCACAAGTGCCTGAATATTTCTCCAAATATTCTGTAAAAGGGAGCATAGTTGGCAAGGAAAAAGAAGCCTTGAAGGAGTAGCGGTTCGTTAGTCTTTCCTATTAGGACTTCTGTTGAATTTTTCTCTATGCTACAGATCACAATATAGTGAGCCTTTAGATTTAATGTGGACGTTACTAAGTCAGACTAGTGGTCTATCGAGACCATTGCTGTTGACTTTATTTGCAAGTTCTTCACAATAGACTTTCCTAACCATGCTGCTACCTGAGAGTCTTTTGGCTGCGTACAGAAATAAATCCCTCTGGAAATCAGTGTGCATTTTCTTATTTCCTTTCCCTGTAGGCTTTTGGGTTCTTGGTTTTGGTTTTTTAAAAGATTTTTTCAGGTGGCCTTCAGTTATTTTAAAGTCTATTCAGCACTTTCAAAACAATATTTAAAGCATTGTTTTGTGCAGGAGAAATGACTTCATGATTGCCACAAATGCAGGCCAATCAGCACTTTGGACAGGTGACTGGAGAGATGGCAAGAACATGGATTTGTGATTGTCACCAGAGCTAGCCAATCAGTGTCCTGCACAGCTGATTTCTACCAGAATAGGAAGAATATGTTTGTTTCTGAGCCTGAGTCACCTCCTTGACTTGGAAGCTCATCTGTAAGTCCAAAAATAGGCGACTGCAGATACACTTGCTACACCTTGGTTTGCAACCATTTTGGATTACGACTGTTTTGAATTACAACCACGTCAAACCCAGAAGTGTGTGTCCCTATTTTTGGATTACAACTTCCCCCCTTTTTTGGGAGGCCCCACTGGCGAAAGCGCACCTTGGGTTACAACCTGTTTTGGTTTAGAACTGGACCTCCGGAACAGATTATGGTTGTAAACCAAGGTACCACTGTACTGGAGATGGTGCATATTGAATGTTCTGAATCCAAAGCATACCCCTGAGCTATGCAGGAACAGCTCACCAGATGGGGTGGAGCTGCTATGTTAGCTTCCCAGCAGGTGGGTCAGGGGCAAGATGACCAGGAGGCCAATATAGTGCATCAGCATTGGCAGAGGCAGTGCTACCAGTCTTTGCATTCCGCTGACCTTGCTTGGCAGGGGGTTGGACTCGATGGCCCTTGTGGTCTCTTCCAACTCTAGGATTCTATGATTCTATGACCTCCCGGCCATCTCCCCACCTGCCAGGAAGCTAGGGAAATGCAAAGAGTCAGCAGCTAGGGTACTATTTGGGGTAAGATTAACAGTACACATCTAAGAAGAACGTACTGCCAAGAAGAAGGTGGTATTTGTCTACATATTCACCATGCAGCTATTGTTCAAAATTTGCACTCAAATTTTGCAATGCGGTTCCCAAAACTCATACAATAATGCGTGTATCGGGGTAAATTGTGCATAAAAATGCATATAGTAGTAAAAATAACATATAAATCTCCATTATATTACAGATAAGAGCTTACAAAAATGTGTGTTGAGTTACATACGCTTCAGGTTACAGACTCCGCTAACCCAGAAATAATGCTTCAGGTTAAGAACTTTGCTTCAGGATGAGAACAGAAATCGTGCGGCAGTGGTGCAGCAGCAGCGGGAGGCCCCATTAGCTAAAGTGGTGCTTCAGGTTAAGAACAGTTTCAGGTTAAGAACGGAGCTCCAGAACGAATTAAGTACGTAACCAGAGGTACCACTGTAATATATGCCTTCTCTCATACTTACTCTGTGTATTATCCCTGATCTCTTGCTTGACTTGTTAATTATTGAAACCTGCCCCTTCTTCTTCACAGACTGATGATTTCACTGTGAACTCACTTGTTTATTACCCTGCCATTTTGGTTGGGATGGTTAGCTTGGCTTGATCTCTGGCTCCTGACCTCTTAGTCCTTATAAATTCTGTGCACTGTGCACTTTGGTCAGCTTTTTTTTTTTTTACAAGACCTTGTTCTGCCAGTGTTCATTGCCAACCCCTGATCCTGCAAAGTCCATTCACACCTGGTGCCTGAAAAGGCAGCGAGACAAAGCAAACAGGAGTCTGACGCTGCAGGGCGTATCTGATTGCCAGCCCAAAAGAAAAGAAAAGAAATGTATTCCAACTGAAAATGCTGCACAGCTTAGGTGCAGTAAAAACTTTCCTGCATGCCTCTGATAAGTGCAACATTGCCTGTTTTGTATTGCAAAATCATGCTGCCCAAGATTTCTCTCCTTTTCCACCCACACTCAAAGAGCTCCAGCTGGGCACAAGATTCTCCAGAGCTTTCAGAAGGTAAGTGGAGCTACAGATGGAACTCCTCATGACCAGAAGTGCCTTCCACACACATACAGTGGGACCTCTGGATCCAGGCCTATGGACGCTGCACAGAGAATAATGTATTGCTCTATTCAGCTAACAAGTTTCTGTATGATCTCTGCAGCTTCAGCTTTATCAGTGACCATAGACAGAACCCAATCAGAGCAACTTTGCATAGAAGATACGCAGGAAGCACAGTGCTCGTATAAGTTGCCTGATGATGATTGCCCTGTGACTGAGACTGGCTGTCAAATGAGAAGTAATTTACTTTTAGCATTAGGAAGGCTGGCAGTGAAACTGAGATCACAAGAACTGTTCACAGGCTCTTAGTCACAGCAGCTTAGTTTCATCTTTCACAGTCTTTGGAAAGTATGAAAAATGATAAATCTAAGCCCCAATGGTCTGATCTACAGATATAGATATATTGTGTGGGTAGGGGCGGGGGCAGGCAGATTTAAAATGGATTTCTGCTCCCAAGGTTATAAATTTTAAAGCTGCGACGCTACGTTCAGACCATGAATAGCTTTGGTTTAAGGCTAAAGCTCTGATATGATGATTCTGAGTTATCTGTAAGACTAAATTATTAAGGACTTACTTTTTGCTCTGGGCAAAGATAGCAGAACTGAGTAAAACAATGTGTGCATCTCATACCAAAGAAGACATGTTTTCCAATCTGAAGACCAGGAAAAAGAAGAATCCTGGTATTATTCATGACTCCACTCCTCAACGACACCCTTTCCCTCCAGGCCAGGCCATCTTTCATCACACCTCATGCCCAGCACAAACTCTCACAAGCTTCTGCCAAAATGTTCCAAAATTCATTTCCATGTATAAAGTGTGACACATGATGTGCACCAACCATTTAATTTTGTGCACCACGTAGTTCACCAGCCAATTAGTAGAGGTTTGTTTCTTTGTTTTAATATCCAGTGATGGGATAAAATCAGAGGGTGCAATCTCATAAGAGTTAAGCACATTTTATTCCTATCACTTTCAAAGGATTGAGTGTGCTGAAATTAGAGGGACTTCAAAGGAACCTAATTGTAGCAGGATTGTGCCCATAGTTATCTGGAAAGGAATTCTCCTGGATACCCTAGTGCAGTGTTTCCCAACCTTGTGCCTCCAGATGTTTTTGGCCTACAACTCCCATCATCCCTGACCACTGGTCTTGCTAGCTAGGGATGATGGGAGTTGTAGGCCAAAAACATCTGGAGGCACAAGGTTGGGAAACACTGCCCTAGTGAACCCTGTGCTTGAAGCAGAGCCAGAAATCCATAATTGTGTAACAGAAAAATGTTGGCGGATTTTTAAACCGTACTTTGATATAAAATTTCTGGATTGAATCAATAATATTTAGCTGGTTAATAGTTAGCTGATTACACATTGTTTTATTTGGATGTGGGTTGTTGGCGGAGTAGCTAAATTGCAGCTACAAAGTCAAATCATGTTCAATACTGATTTCTTGAAATTAAAACTATGTCCAACCACTTGTTAAAATATTCAAAAACGTTTACTTGCAGAACATATAGCTAAAGAAGAATGTATGCAAAGTATTTGCAGTCACATGCTTATCCAAGCATGGGCTTATTTTTTCTAAGTTGAAAACACATTGGTGGAATGTGTTCAGTTCGTCAAAGCAAGATATAAAGTGATGGTTTTAAAATTTAACTATTTTACATAGCACTTTTTCATTATTCCAGAAGGTGGCATAATTAAGGCATATTTAATTACTGTTGGGGATTAATAAGTGGAAGTGCTGTATGGTTTAGATCTAGTCCATCTAGTGTCCATAGACAGAATGGAATTTTAAGGGCATCTTTTAACATTTGCCTTTTAAAGGCAAACATTTGTGACAGAGCTGTATATAAATGGGATGTGCAGAACCACCCCCAAATCTCATCTGATAATTCTTGCTAGCCACATGTAAACTCTTTTTGCTTTCTTTGAAATCAGACATGCCACTGAGATTCATAATTGCCTGTTTGATAATACAAATTATCCATTCCACATTGTTTGGTTGCATTGTGAGTTGAGTGTCATTTCCCTTGGAAGTTCTTCTTTGACCTGGAATATTAAATGAGATTCTGCACAAGAGATTCCTTCATTTTTCAGAATGACCAGGTGCTTTGTAAGCAAAGGTGCACAAGTTGTTTAAAGTTAGCTCCTCACTTTCCATGGAACTCTTATTGAAGCTCCTGCTGCTGGTTGTGAAACTACATGAACTACAAATCCAGGTGCTTTTTAACAACAACTTCTTATTCGCAATGAAACTTACATTGCTGTGAATTATATGACCAGATCACCCAATCAAGCAGCCTTTACTTCACGAGTCTCTACTCCTTGGGTGTGTCAGTTATCTCCAGTGTTTCTTCAAAATGTTTCACATGGCAAAGTCTTCTACCTGGATTTAAAAGCTCTCTTGTTCCCTGATGTTGTTGGTTTTTTTGCTGGTGATCTTCTCCATGACTTGTGTTGGGAAGTAACAATTTGCCATGAGATGTCTGTGTCCAGTATGAGGAAGACCAAGAGAATGAACACAGGAAACTGGTATTGGGTTGAATTAAGCCACAGCTTTATTGATTAAAGGTAAGGGATTGGGCATGTATCCAGCGCCAGGCAGCCTGGATCATTTGGATCATTTGTGTTATCAAACCTTTGCTGAACCTTCCCTCTCTCTTCGGTGATGGGGGTGAAGGGAGTTCAGAAATGTCCATGGAGATATGGGAGATAATTGTTTGAATTTTAGTGGAAAGAGGAATTAGCAAAATTACAGTTACAATGTGACTCAAGAGTTACTTTGTTTTAATTTTCTTCTTCTTAAAAATTTTTTAATTGTATTTTTATCAAAGATTTTCTTGGTTTACAAAAGTATGTTCAATGTCTCTCCCCCCCCCCCCCCGTAACATTTTTTACAGATCAGTTTCATTTGTTGAGACATTAGGAAGAAAAGGGAGAAAGAGGCGGAGGGGGGGAAAGATGAGTGGGATTGGGGTTGGGTGGCAATGTTTCTATTTTTACTTAATATATGTGGGGGTTTCTGTCAGTGTCGCTTGTGCAGGTTCTCTCTGCTATTCACTTGTGTTCCTTTGGTGGTGAGAGAGGTTGGGGTTGGCCTAGGGTATGGTTGTTTGTTTGTGATTGGCTGTGGTGATCTTCGTGTGAGTGGGGTGGGTGGGTGTTTTGGATCAGGTTAGCCATATTGCTTTGTATGCTGTTGGTGGATTTTTGTCATTGCCTTGTTAGGCTGTGCTTGTGATAAAGGGGAGCCATACGGGTCCCTACTAAGTATTATGGCTGCTCCACGGGCCTTCCCTGAGCCTAGTGCAACCCACTATTGACTGAAACCGGGGTCGCTCAGGAGTTTGCTCCCTCTGGGTGGGTTGTGTATTTCTTGTAAGAATTAAATTACCTATAGGCCAGAAGTGTTCCTGTTCCAGGAGCAGAAGGCAAATGGCTGCCCATGTGTTGTGTCCTTCCCACAAAAGTTTCTGGCTCCATTTTGAGTGTGAATCGCACTTATTAGCCACTTAGATCTACTTTTTTTTTTAAAAAGTGTTTAAAAAAGTCTCAGACTGCCTTATAATCATAAACCAACAAAATCCACCCAACAGCCCACCTTCCCCACCAAAATGTCTGCCCATATTTTTTCAGGTAGATTTTGTACCCTAATTCCTCAGAAGCTCTATAGTTTCTGCTCAACAGAAACATTTAGTCCACCCTTAATAGTCAGCTGATGGCCCAAATGCCTGTCTAGATAATGCCCATCTCTACTTGCCAGTGTAGTCTTGGCAAGATGTTCAAGAGCCTGGTAGTGATCATTGAGAAGACCTTTGTTTTCACTAATGTGCTTCCAACGTTGAGCTGAGAGGGGATGGGGAAGACACAGAAAGAAGAGCCTCTCTTCCAATGCACCTGCTG
Organism: Podarcis gaigeae; assembly: GCF_964106915.1. NCBI lineage: Eukaryota > Metazoa > Chordata > Lepidosauria > Squamata > Lacertidae > Podarcis > Podarcis gaigeae. Next base: position 4,790,331 of record NC_139687.1, on the reverse strand, counting down.
CTGGAGTGAGCCAGATGTCACAGACAGATCAGCTTGATTGACACTTAATGTTTTCTGAGAATCACAGGTATAGATATACAGAATCTCACTAAGAAATTCAATTGGCCATATTGAAATATTGCTCTGTGCTGACCTTTTTGGTAGGAGGAGTCCAGAACTCTCAAAGAGCCTTCCCTAAGGCCTCAGCACAAGCAAAATTGTCAACAATATTAACAATGTGTGGGATCAGCTGGTCACCTTTTCCTCCTGACCTGATTGGCATCATGTGCATGCAAGAGGTTCAACCCCTTTACATTATTGGTTAGGGGTGATGCTAAGATATGTGTCAAAAAGCCCTGATAGTCGATCACAACTGACAGGTGGTACACTGAGGCACCATTGTAGTGAAGGGAGTAATATCCAGCCCATCTCTGGACATGAAGAAATGATGGAGCCCTTCTTTGGGGATGGGAACTTCTGTGATCTCAAAGGCCTGACAGCTTGAGGCTTGCAGTGGGATTTTTCTTCCACAAGCTCAATGCTGCTGCCTTGAGCATCCTCAAAGCAAGAGATACTGGCTGATCTCAAACTGGGTGTCAGAGTAAGGCCATCATCCTAGCCATCACCTTAAAGGACAAAGAATTGTCATAATAAAGTTGTGGCCCTGTTCATCCCTTGTCTCTTTCTGGACATTGGTAGTGGACAACTGGACATGCCACTTTCCTTTGTCACTCTGTGTAATACAGTCTCTGTACTTGTAAGAGTCTATCACCCTAAATGTTTTATAGTAGGACTTTTGAAGGTTTTTTTTGTTTTTTTTGCAGACACTGAATAAAATGTCTTACCCTCTACCAATTCAATTGACAAGCCACTGCTTAATCTAGTCAAGCAGCTCACCTTCCTAGTGAATTTAGCTATCGTCTTATGGATTAGCCCCCTATAACGCACTGTATCCAAAAGCATTTCCTAAAATCCAGCTAAAATATGTCCCCAGCTTTTCTTCACTCAAGCCTTCTAGATACTTACTCAAACAGTTATTTCGGATATGTTAAACATGACCATCGTGTCTGAATTCCCCTGGATTTATGTTTAATTAAATCAAATGCTTTGTGGTATGCCCTCAGACTCTCCTCCTTATCAGTTCTTTTTAAAAGCCTTTAAAAAAATAAAAATAAGACTTAATTGTATTTGTGGGGGAAATGGATTATCACATAGCTAGGTTTAGATGAGGGATCTTCTCAATCAAAAATACATTAGTGTCAAAATGGTTGAATTTTTCTTTAGGGTTACACTGTATCACTTTTAACATCATAAGGAAAATAAGTATTTGCAGTTCTGAGTACATTTTGCTGACTAAGGTGAAGGGCAAGGTGAGCTGACTGAACTTTAAGTTGAATCTTACTTCAACACAGGCAAAGGGACAGTAAGCAGAGCACACAATATGGTACACATATAGTAGCTCTTTCCTCCAAACAGTGGGAAATAGTTTGGAAGTTCCAGAGGAATGGCCAAAGGTTTCTGGTTCTGCTGCCAGAATCCTGCCATGGCCACACTCCCCTCCTTAATGGTAGGACCTGTGCTGGTTCTGAGGCATGTCACCTTAGAAAGTAATAAACCATGGCTTAGTGCAAATACGTGAACTTGCTGGCTTCTGAGGAGGATATTACAACACCTTTGTTCCTCTCGAGACTTTTAAAGTCAGGGCACCACAGCAGCTAAGCTCAGGCACGGCTTAGCATGTGATCCAAACCTGGGATCACAGTTAAGGCCTCTTAACTGTGGCCTTATCCTTATGGATCATCCTTATCCATGATCTGTAGTCAAGCTTATTTTTAGGGGAGAAATATGATGAACATCTCTTCCCAAAATATTTCTTGCTTGAGGGAAATAATAATGAGGAAAAATTACACTGCAGTCTTATATAAGTTTACTTACCGTATTTTTCGCTCCATAGGGCGCACCAGCCCATAGGGCGCACCTAGTTTTCAGAGGGGGAAATCAAGGGGGAAAATATGATTCCCCTCCCCCCCCAGCTCTGCGCGCAGCCTGTGCGCTTCTCCCAGACCTTCTCCCTGCTTTTGCGGGAGGTGGGGGAATTCTCCCACCTCCCGCAAAAGCGGCCAGTCAGTCCCTTGTCCCTCCTCGGGGAAAAGCCCCCAAGAGCGGTGCGCTCTTTAAAGGCTGCTCAGCTCCTGCGGGTTTTTCTACGAGGTGGGGGAATTCCCCCACCCCCACCTCATAGAAAAGCCAGCAAAAGCCGCACACCCTTTAAAGAGCATGCGGTTTTTGCATGCTTCTGCGGGAGGTGGGGGAATCCCCCCATCTCCCGTAGAAGCCGCATGCTCTTTAAAGGGTGAACAGCTCCTGTGGGCTTTTCTACGAGGTGGGAGAAGGGACTGATGCGGCCAGTCAGTCCCTTCTCCCTCCTGGGGAAAAGCCCGCAAGAGCCGCACGGAGCTTGTGTGCAGCTCTTAGGGGCTTTTCCTGCCTGCCTCCCCCCTGCATTCGCTCCATAAGACTCGCACACATTTCCCCTTGCTATTTAGGAGGGGAAAAGTGCGTCCTATAGAGCGAAAAATACGGTACTTTCTGCTTACATGTCTGCTCAGCAATAAGTTTAACTGAGTTCAACTAGACTTCTTCCTCCCAGGTAAGCGTGTTTAGGATTGCAGCCTTAACTCATCAATTTTAGGATGCATCCTTCTATCTGCCCAGCAGCCTTGTATGTTTGTAATATATTACTGAAGGGAAACATGTGTTAAGAAGCATTTATATTATCAAAAGGATAAGACTTTTGCTCTATGAAACACTTAATTTATATCATTCACTTTGTTTGCATCAGTTCATGCCTGAAACTTCACCTGTTATATTTTACAGTTTCTGTAGCTAATTCCAGCATGTAACAGTTTGTTGCAACAGAATTTGACTAAATTTATTAAACCCAGTTCATTATATTCTTGATCTGGTTGTTGCATTTTGATGGCAAGATAAAAGACATCCTAGAAAGGAACTATGTATGCCTGAAAAGTTGTATTTATTTATTTTTAAAGAATTATGCACTGCCTTTGAGGGTAGCTATTATCCCCGATAGATTCAATACAGTCTGTAGAATAATAACAACCTAAGTTCCAAACCATTACAAAATAATAATAATAGTAATAGTAATAGTAATAGTAATAGTAATAGTAATAATAATAATAATAATAATAATAATAATAATAATGTGTGTGTGAGAGAGAGAGATGAGAGATAAAGGTAATAAAAACCAAAACAAAAAACCTAAATAATCTAGCATAATCAAACCATTTTAAAACCAGTGATTCAATCAATCAATCAATCAATCAATCAATCAATCAATATTGCATTCAAAGACCAAACAACAGAATTAACAGCAACACATCAGCACCAAGGGGGGGGGGGAAGCAGCAGACAAAACTGAAAATTCCCTATAAACTTATTTACATTAAAAATAGCACTCCTTCAGCTAAAGTCTATGATCCAGAGTTTAAAATCAGTATTCATTCATCGCCCATCGCTGTCACTGCAGCCTGTCTTGTCCTCGTTGCCATAAAACAGAATTTCGCAACAGACCTGGAGATATTCAAATCTTTGTCAGAAAGAAGGTATTTAACATAAGTTTCCTCTAAGCAGCCTGGTAGTTTCCTTAATAACAGTTGAATTAGCTCTCTTCGGGTATCATGATAAAGCGGGCAATATAGAGGAACGTGCCGAATGGATTCAAACCAATTTAAAACCAGCTTTACAGGAAATGTGGGGACTCTGTGGTCTTCCGGATTCTGCTGGCCTCCAGACAGCATAGCCACCTACTAGACTCAGCCAATTTGCTCTGAACTAATTTTAAGATGTACTTTAACTAATTGATTGCCTGTTCTTATGTTCCTTGTATACTGTCTTAGTTTCATGACGTTAGCCGCCCTGAGCCCAGCTCTGGCCGGGGAGGGCGAGGTACAAATATTTATTTATTTATTTATTTGGCTAGTTCAAATTAGGGGACATAATTCAGATACGCATGGCTGGTCAGACGGATGCAAGCTCCTGGTCCACATCTTCAGGCCACATTAGCTGAAACTGGTTCCATAAAACTGGACCAGATGGCGTATCAAACACCTCAAATGGATTAACAGAATATCAAAAGAGCAACATAGAAGCACTGTGCAGCCTTTCTAAAATGGGATATAATCAACAGAAGGTGAGGAAGAAGAGAGGCTCACAGCTGCGGTTCCCACCCTGAGCCTCTACACATTGATCAGGCCAAAGAATGACAGCCGGGTTTAAAAGGTCAAGTAAAGGTACCCCTGACCATTAAATTCAGTTGCGGATGACTCTGGGGTTGCAGCGCTCATCTCGCTCTATAGGCCGAGGAAGCCGGCATTTGTCCGCAGACAGTTTCCAGATCACTAATTCATAAAAGTATTTGAATACCACAATTTCAGTTTAAAAAATCAAAGTGGTTTACAACATGTATTATAAAAACCACACAAAAATTAAATCACCAGCTGACTATTACGGAATATGTTTTTCTTAACTGTCTGCATAAGTCGGGCATCAAATGAAAGTTTTCAGCAAACATTTGGGGGTTAATATAGAGAGCACCTGGTAAATCTCTATTGAAAGAACATTCTGCAGGAGTTGGCCAATACCACTGAGGCAGCAGTTTCAAGTTGAAGTCAGATGAGCCCCACCAACGTGGAAGACAGCCAAGGAAGCTCCTATACAGTGCTCCCCCCCCCCAAGAAATATAGATGCCAATACTCACCATGAAGTTGTTATAGTAAGTGCCACACGTTTTAACAACAGCAAAAAGAGGTGCTGGTACTGAGTACCCCTGAGTACCCCTGAAGAAAACACTTTCCCTACAGATGATCTCAGTGAATGAGATGGGGTATAAGGGTTCAGGCCATCCCTAAGGTATCTTGGACCTAAATTGTCCAAGGACCTTGAACCTGGCTTGGTAGTAGTCCGTTGAGGGAAAGGAAGTGGCAGAAATGGTTGAAAAGCTGAGGCCTGGTCCCCTCCAGTTTTGCAGCTAAATTATTGTAGAGGAAATTGAGCAAACTAACCCATGCGCCTTAAATTGTTTATGAAGTGTGCTGTGAGGTAGGAGAAGTTTCCATCGGTCTCATTGTACACAGTACATTCTCTTTGGAAATGTGAGTGCTGTACACTACTCTAATCCAATCTTATGTGCATAGTCCACTGGGGGAAACCCAGCAAATTCACCAGCCATTTGGTTTGTGGAGAGAAAAGAATGGGAAATACAAAATCCAGGCTCCCAAGCTGCTCGTGGGTATGAAAGACAGGGCCTTTTCAGTTGTAACACCTTTGCTGTGAGATGCAATCCAGAGGGAAGTTCACCGTGGTCTGATTAGTGTTCTATGTGTTTGTTTGTTTTTGCATAGTACAGTCATACCTCGGGTTACAGACGCTACAGGTTGGGTTTTGTTGGGTTGCGGACCGCCGAAACCTGGAAGTACTGGAATGGGTTACTTTCAGGTTTTGGCGGTCGTACATGTGCAGAAGCGCCAAATCGCGCTGCTGCGGGTGGCGGACACTGCGGGTTGCAAACGTGCATCCCACACAGATCACATTCGCAACCCGAGCATCCACTGTATATGGTTTTACAGAAGGATTTTGATGGTTGCTGTAGTTCTGTTGTGTTTTGTTGTTATTATTGCGGTGCTTATGTAATCCAATTTATTTGTAATGAAGCAGTCCAACTAAGACTCAAAAGAGACCTGTTGAAATGGATGGACTTAAATGTGAGATATATCCAACCTCATGGTGTAATGGTTAAGAGTGTGGTGTAGTGGTTAAGAGCAGTGGACTCGTAATCTGGTGAACAGGGTTCGCTTCCCCGCTCCTCCACACACAGCTGCTGGGTAACCTTGGGCCAGTCACACTTCTCTGAAGTCTCTCAGCCTCACTCACCTCACAGAGTGTTTGTTGTGGGGGAGGAAGAGAAAGGAGAATGTTAGCCGCTTTGAGACTCCTGAAGGGGAGTGAAAGGTGGGATATCAAGTCCAAACTCCTCATCCTCATCCTCCTTCATGCAACCAACATGCTTAACTCTAAATGATTCATGAAGGCTGCCCTGCCTGGCTTACATAGGTCATACCCCCTCACTTGGGGAGAAAATGTTACCAAACTCATTGTTCTCTCCTTTCTTTCCACCATGTGGACCAATTAGTAAGGATGTCTAAGCTAGATGCACTAAACTTAGATCATGTGCCCTTAGCAAGCCATCTTTGTTTTCATTTTAATTCTGTTTATTGAAATTTTCAGGTATACATTTCCATCAAAATTATCATATATCCATCAACTTCCCTCTTTCCCCTTCCATGGTTCTTTAAATTTTCCCATAGTTTCTGCATATTCTAGGGGGGGGGGGATCCAAAATCCATTAAATTTAACCCCTCCCAATTATCTCTCTCTATAGAATGTTATACTGTTGAATTTACTTTAATCCTGCTAGCATTTTCACTTGCTTACAGTTATTTTCCAAATATTTCCGAAGCCATCTGTGTTTCTATACATTTTTGAAAATAAGTTGTATTGCCTGTTTATTCTTGCTGCTGTGTGCACATGAATCTGAACTTTGAAGAGTTTGTAAGTAAACCATTTTAACTTGTCAAACATGTGGTCTCTTTATATGCTAAAGGGGAAGTGGGAAGCTTTGGGAGAAATTTGGAAGACAAAATTTTAAAGACTACATTTCCTACATTTCCATGCTTTACTGTACTTTGCTGTATGTTTATATAAATTCAAATTTGATTTGTTTTAATAATTCAGATGTTTCAGCTACAGTTTTAGGGTGGCAGCTTCCCAAAACTTCTCCATCCTGTTAGCAGATGTCAAAATAGGGACAGGGTAAAATAGGAACCCACCAACTATTGGGGAAGAATTTTCCAACCATTTTGGGATGGCTGAGAAAGAAAAGTCTGAGAAAATTTAGCTTTGTTAATACTGACTGAAGCTATAATTAGTATTCTCCAGATTGTGTGTGTTAGTGTGAAATTATTCAGCAGTTTCTAGAGATCTCCCCAAATATTTTTTTACACCCCCCCCCCAATTATTTCATTATAAAATTCAATCCAGCCCCGGCTTTGTTTGTTTTTTTAACTTACCTTAAGAAATGCTTTTAATCTTTCTGCAATAAAAAAGTGGTTCAGGTTTTTCCTTTTGCTGATAGTGTTATTAAGGAGAATTCAGATAATGTGCACACAATCTCATTTAACTACAGAGATTGTTCTAAAAAGATACCTCTTTGAATTAGTTGCTGTTACGGGTGCAATGTGATGCTAATTCTCTTCAACAAAACAGAACTGTGTAAGGGGTCTTTTAAAGTTCTGTCTCATTCAGAGCACTGAGGTAACATCCAAAGTGTACAAGTCATTGCTGGCCTCATCAAGTGCAGCTTATATAATCCATATCTTTGTGACAGGAAAGTTGTTGAGAGAGAAAGTGGAGTAGCCAGTAGGAGGAGAAAATGCAGAACAAAGAAAGGAAAGAAATTATTGGATGCATTATCCTATGGATGTTTTAGATTTAGAGTTGCTCATGGCAATCTGTCCTGAATATTATTTGTCTATCACTGTCACCTTGCTTGGTTCATCTAGACCAGAAATTTCCAACTTCAGCACTTCAGATAAGAATATAAAAAGAGACCTTCTGACCAAAGGTTCTTCTAGCCCAGCCTTCCTTAACCTGGTGCCCCCTCTACCCTGGTTTAGGATTACAGTTTACATCAGCCACAGGTAGCATGAACAATAGTCAGGGATGATAGGGGTTGTGATCCAACAAATTCTGGAAGACACTAGGACGATCTAGTCCAAAATTATTGGAAGGATGATCCAGTTCAAAATTATTTTTATTATTGCAATTCTCTATCCATCATCTCCAAAGGCAGCCCCCACATAGAGAGCATTTCAGGAATCCAATCTGCAAACTACCAGAATATGGAGTACAGTGTCCAAATCAACTCTGTCCAACAGGGGCTATAGCTAGTGAACCAGTCAAAGATGATCAGAGGCACCCCTGGACACTGAGGCGAGCAGAGCCTCCAGGAATAGTGTTGAATCTAGGACCCCAGACCTGCTCCTTCCAGGGGAGAGCAATTCCATCATCTCCCCACCTCCCAGACATGAGAACCTTGGACACATAACATCTCTGTCTTTTCAGGATTCAGCTTCAGTTTATTGGGCCTCATCCAACCCTACACCACCTCCGAGCGCTCATCAGGCACCTCTCCTGATTCTGTTGGAACAGAGACAGAGCTGGGTGTCATTTGCATATAGATGATACTTCACTTCAGATCTCCAAATGACAACTCACAGGGGCTTCATATAGATGTTATGAAGACTTAGGTTACATTCAGACAAGCATCATTTTATGCAATTGGCTATACACAAACAAAGAAGTGGTGCACTCGAAACCGCATTCTGTGTTCTGACACCATAGCTCCTGCTTCAGACTCCAGTTCTCCATTCAAGAGGAGCAGCAAGGTTGATCTGAGCACCAATCCTGCTGTGAATCCTGTTGCTTGTCACCGTCTCATCCCTTCTTCTTTCACTATTGGAACATTGGAGCATTTTCTTTTCTTTTGTTGTACTTACATTTTGCATGATACACCCAGGCACAAATTCACCACAGAATCTTGCTAATCTCTTCTGTTCAGGTAGAAGAGCACAGAATCAGAAACAGAACAGTTTGTCGGTAAAATCCAAGGACCACTAGAGGGAAATGGGATGATTAATCATTAGCATTTTTAATGATTGAACTTTCAGTAAAAAAGAGAGCAGGCAGAAGCAAACGGGATGCACTGATTTTAACATCACTTTCCTTTCCAAAAGGAATGCCAAGAGACAGAAAACAATCACCTGAGTTGTTTCACTGGAACAATTCAGGTGATTTAAGTTCCAAATGTAGCTAAGTGCTTTGCGGGATTAATGTGTTAGTGAATGAAAGAGCTAACATCTGGTGTAGTGCCTCAGCAGTGTGCCATTGTATAGTCCTGGAGTAGGTTTGGGATCCCTCCAGATGTATGCAATCAGGGGAAGAAATCAAGGGATTTCAGTTTAGTCTGTGTAGAGAAAGATTTTGGGAAGTGCTTAATTTGTTTTCTCAATAAGAGAGCTTGCTGACAACTCAGAGCAATTAGAGAAGTGACCCAGAGGGTTCATATGCATAATCACTGATCATTAATGCAGGACAAGCATATCCTGGTGCAGAGAGCGGGTCCAACCTGGATGATTTTCAGAAGGCATTAAGTACAACAATATGGCTTAGTCTGGTTAAAGGCCCAGGGCACTCCACTGCTGGGGCCAGATGGAAACTTTTAAGCAAAAATAGTCCCTATGCAGACATCAAAGGCCTTGCCTTGAGAAATGAAAGTCAGATTGTGTAGGTGTAGCCAAAATGTTCTGGGGGACACATGGCCAGTAAGATGGAATGCATCTTATAAAGGGAGAAGCAGGCATAAAATGGCAATAAAATGAAGTCACATTTTCTTCTTTGTCTTTAAGGAATACCGCTAGGAAACTGTAGATCCAGATCCAAAGATGTAGATTTTAAATCGCATACCTATGCACACACACACACACACACACAGCAAGAGGGGGGGGGTTGTTGAGTTTAATTAATATGCTGGATTGGATTGTGCAAACCCTGCCCCCACCTTATTGCATCCCTTTGGACAATAGAACTGGCGTCACTCTTTAGAATAGTAAATAGTTAAGCCTTTAAACTCCCACCCCACACTAATATTTCTAACAATTCCAGTAGTGGAGGACCATTTTAGGCTGTTACACTCTAAAGACGTCTGAGGGGGTCACAGTTACTGGACTATAAGAGCAAATCTCATCCAAGGTAATTCAGCCAAATGTTGACTTTATTCCATACAAATGTGTCAAAGAAACAGCTCCTAACATTTGTGTCACTCATCACCATTCAGGTGGCCAATTCAAAATCAAACATGTCTGAATTTCAGTCGCATTGTGAGATAATGTTGTTGTTTTTCCAGGGGGAGAATTCGAGATCAAAACAATTTATTTTAAAAGTATCTCTACTTTCCTAGACAATGTGCAAAGATTTTTAAATGGCACAGGAGGCCTTGCCCTCAAGCTTACAGTCTAAGAGAAATGGCACAAAAGGGAACAGCTGTGGGGGAGAGGAAAGGAAAGACAGAAATCCATATACTCAAACTTTCAAGTTTCATAGTAGCTCCCTTTGCTTGTTACTCACCCAACAAAGGCTCCACGTACAGACGGAGCATCAGCAGGGCTGTGCTGGCCCTGCCCAAGGGCATGAAACTTCCCCCATGCCTGATATCCACACACTGAGCATGGATGTCTGCAAAGGGGAAGCCTGTACGTAGCTCTAGGCACATGCAGGCTTCCACAGAACTGGGGACCATGCTTGCCAATAGAGTTCTCTGCACATGGGTTTCCCTTTTACAGTCCTCCATGCTCCACATGGGAGTAATGCACAGGCAGAGGCTAATGACATACTGGAAGTGCCACTGGCTGGGCTCTAGACACATCAAAAATGTGATTCCGTTAAACACATTGTAAACGTCATACCGTGAAATCCCGTTGGCGAAAGACGGGACTCCACAGCACCATCAGGTACCACAGTGTTAAAGCATATAAAGCGCTTTATCTTCATGAATGTAGCTGAGTCCTCAGGATGACAGCTTGGAAAAGAAGGAGCCAAATGACCAACCATCACCTGGTTCAATCCCTGTCATCTCCAAGGTAGAGCTGAGAGATGCCTGAACCCTTGGAGAGTTTCTGCCAGTAAGTGTGGATGGAACTGAGCTAAGAGGATGAATGGTCTGGCTCTGTATAAGCAGGTTCCTCTGCTGGTATTTTTTGCAAATGCAGCTGCTGCTCCCAGGGCATACCGCATGGAATACAGGACTGTATCTTCCTTGTCTATACCATGATTTTCTGCCACATGCCATTAAAGGTAAAGGGACCCCTGACCATTAGGCCCAGTCGTGACCGACTCCGGGGTTGCGGCACTCATCTCGCTTTATTGGCCAAGGGAGCCGGCGTACAGCTTCCGGGTCAGGTGGCCAGCATGACTAAGCCGCTTCTGGTGAACCAGAGCAGCACACGGAAACGCCATTTACCTTCCCACTGGAGTGGTAGCTATTTATCTACTTGCACTTTGACGTGCTTTCAAACTGCCAGGATGGCAAGACCAGGGACCGAGCAACAGGAGCTCACCCCATTGCGGGGATTTGAACTGCCGACCTTCTGATCGGCAAGTCCTAGGCTCTGTGGTTTAACCCACAGCGCCACCCGCATCCCTAGGCCACATGCCCTAGGGAAGTACAATTAAGTAACATGTTCTTTATTACACATATACTTCAGCGTGTTTCTTTATCACACAACTCTGTGCCAAATATCATTGTCGAAATTGTGTGGAATGTCACTTTTTAAACTCTGGCCAATACCTCGGATTCTGCATTAACACATGTGCATCACCACATGGCCTTCATGTTCTGCTTATGGACTTCCTGCAGGCACCTGGCTACCCAACAGGTGAAGCAGGATGCTGGAGGAACTAGATTGCCTTTGGTTGACCCAACAGGGTTCTGACACCTTAATTTGCTTATGAAATGTACTGTGATAAATTTAAATTGCATCTTCCAGAATCGAATTTTAGTTCTACTACACTGTGTCATAAAGCAACCTGTTTATCACCACCATAGCCTCGTTTCTCCAAAAATAAGAAGGTCCACTGTGGTACATTTTACCATCCATGATGTCCGTAATGGCTGACCTTTACTCATGATTCATTATTATTATTTTAATTGATGCATCTTTAGGTAGAGTTGTTCATCTAAAAGCATCATCTCAAATTGCATTGCTTAAAAGTGGAAGTAGCTAGTATATTGAGTAGCAAACCTCCCAAACACCCCCCCCCCTTATTGGATTTTAGTAACACATAAGGTGGGAGGCATTTTAAACATGTTTTTAAAAATTCTATACCCCATCCCTTAATATTTAATTATTGATAGACTGTAAAACTTTAAGATTTTAGCCAATTTAAGCTTTTCCTTGTGTGGAAATGGGCTCAGATGAACAAAGGACTGTAATGACCTTCTACAAAATGTCTATACTTTATTGGAATCAAATTCAGAGAAGACAGCACAGCACAATAAATCATCCCCATGTACTTTATTGGTTGGGGTGGGGGTGGGGGTAGAGAGAAAGGCAAGATTTGCCTGGAATCAAGTAAATAGGTTTTAGCCAGTAAAAATTCACCTTGCCTGTATATTGTCCTAGGAGAGACAATCTCATTTACATTTATTAGAAGTAATGATGTAGTGTCCTGCAGATAATTAACACAATAAAATGCTGCTAATTTCACAGTGTCATTATAAAATTTGCCAGTTTAAATTAGAAAGTGATTAACCCTCTGAGTGAGGCAGTGACATTTCCATTCCCAGTCTGTGAATTAAATTCCCCCCTCAACCACCACTCTAAAAGTTCGCCTAGTTTATAGCCATTTCCAATGTCCTTTCATTTTACATGCTCTCTCTGACCGGTAAGATGGGGGGGGGGGGTTCCTAGCTGCAATAACAAAATCCGTGACTATTTCAGATATTAAGCCAGCTTCATACCCTGAAGCATGCACGACTCAGTTATCAGAGGATAAAGACATCTTTTTAGAAAGGAGAAATGGTAATCCCAGATAAGCAAAAGTTCACTAGGTAATGAACTTCTTGTTGGTGCATGTAAAACGAGAAGTTTTTCCTGTTAATGAGGTGGTTCCAAGGTGAGTTTCCGTAAGGACAGCAAATCCTTAACCTTTTTGCCTGGCCACTACTTTATCCATTTATTGTCCCTATCTCTTCCCCAGCCAAGCTTAATTAATATCTTTTTAAAAAGGAATAAACTCATTAAAAGAATAGATTTATAGCATAGTAATTTAAAGAATCTAACTCAAGTGAAATCCTCTTCAAGAATGTTTAATGAGGGAATGATACCACAAAAGCCTGAGATAATGATAGAATAGTCCAACCTGTTAAAACAGCTATTAATTTAATGTCGCTAATGCACAGATTTACAATGCTGGCAAAAAACTATTCTTAACTACTCTTCTCCCTTCCCCTACCTCACAATTACAAAGCTGGAAAGGCATTCCCAGATAATTATGCTGCCCAATGGCTCCATGTATGGCTGGTATGTTAGGACACAGCTTATCTATCATAATGCTTAATTCAGCCCTGATTCTCAACACACAGAAAAGAAATGGTTACATTTAAAAGAAATGTATGAAAAATAAATTATATTTTTAAAAGTGGCATCAAATGCAGCTGCTTCCTACCATCAGACCTTCTAACAAAGCTGTAACACTGATTCAGTTCACATGTAACACATGGCAAACCATGGTTTGGTGTGAATGTGCAAGGGCACAGGCTCCCAAGGAGGAGATTGGTCCTCCTCACACCCAGCAATACAAGACAATGGGAGGGGGTTCACCACAGCAATATATCTGTCCAAATTACAAATACCTAAATACAGACGGTCGTTTACCCTCGCCAGGTTCAACGTGCTGCCATCTGCCTTATTGCAGGGCAGATTTGAGGGTAAACCATACATGGAACAAGTCTGCCCTTGTGGCTTGATGGAGTATCAACTGTCTCTCATGTCTTGTTATGCTGCCGTTTCTACGGGGATATACGCTTGGTATTTATTACCCCTGTTATACAAAAATCTCCAAACGGGTCCGAACTTCAACGTCTAAAACTCCTGGTAGAGGACAAGGATCCAGAGATCACGCTAAGGGTGGCCAAATTCTGTGCAACTGCCATAAAACTTAGGGAACAAGCTGTATTACCAAAATGATTAATGTTTTAAATGGCAATTTTAGGTTATATTCTAGTGATTAAGATTTAACTTATATATTTTTAACTGCTGCTATATCTGTATTGTGCCTGTTATCCCCAATTGCAATTCAATGTATCCCTATTGTGTTTTATGATTTTCCTGATATTGTAAGTGAGCCAGAACTGCTCTGTGACTGTAATAATAAATTCATTCATTCATTCGTCCTCCTCTGGTCCTCCTGCTGCTGTGCTGTAGCGAACTAAGCCATTGTATGGCTTAGCACAGAATCTGAATCTAAGGCCATAGTTCACTTCTTAGAGACAAACCAGGTGCTGTAAACCAGTAACAAATCTTGGTTACAGCTCATAGTTTGTCTGGCACAGGACAAACCATGAGTTTGGACAATATGCTGAAAGAAATCATGGCTTTGCCCACGGCAACATAGAAGCAGCAGGACCAGAAGAGGGAGCAAGTGGCAATGATCTCCTCTCTGGATATTTATATTAAACCATGGTTCACCTAGTATTATGTATAAACCATGGAACCATTAACACTGTATCCCATTTTTTAGTTAATTAAGGCAGAAAGCTACCTGTCTGTAACAATAAGATGCCAAGGGGGGAAATTCACATATGAGTGATTCAGCAGCTCAATGCCTAATGATTTGTAGACTTGATATTAAGCAATAAAGGGGGCGGGGGGGGCGTTGTTTGATCATGCAGATAAGTGCTGGACCTTTTATCAATACAATCTGTGGGACAAAGTAAAGGAATTGTGGTTGGTATGACAGGTGAGAGGGATCAACCTCTCATCAGTGGGTGGCGCTGTGGTCTAAACCACAGAGCCTAGGGCTTGCCGATCAGAAGGTCAGCGGTTCAAATCCCCACAGTGGAGTGACCTCCTGTTTCTCGGTCCCTGCTCCTGCCAACCTAGCAGTTCAAAAGCACGTCAAAGTACAAGTAGATAAATAGGTACAGCTCCAGCAGGAAGGTAAACAGCATTTCCATGACCTGGAAAAACTGTCTGCGGACAAACGTTGGCTCCCTCGGCCAGTAAAGCGAGATGAGCGCCACAACCCCAGAGTCGTTCGCGACTGGACTTAACTGTCAGGGGTCCTTTACCTTTAGTGCCCAGAAATGACCCTTCTGTCCTGACAGGGATTTCATAGGGGTACATTGTGTGCTGAGTGCATTGTGTACCACCCTAGGGTTGCATACAACATGCAGCTGTCACACACTCACACACCACCACCATCGTGAAAATGATATTGCTGCTTTCTAAAGTCATCCCAAAATGCTTATGATAGTTTACTCTACCCTTTGCCAGTTTATGAGGTTTTCAAATTTAGTGTTCATTGTGCAAATCAGCTAGTTCAAAATACTCAGATTTATACCAATCTAATCAAAATGATTGGTTGGACAGTGTTCTCGAAGCTACCAGCATGAGTTTGACCAAACTGCGGGAGGCAGTGGAAGACAGGAGTGCCTGGCGTGCTCTGGTCCATGGGGTCACGAAGAGTCGGACACGACTAAACGACTAAACAACAGCAACAAATCAAAATGAAAACAGTCATCAAGTAACAGAGTGTGTTGGAAGAAGACCCCTGCCTCTTTCTCCCAGTTTCCATCATGGTGGCATGGTGGAGTACCACAGTTTTGCAGTAGGCACAGTAAAGGCTCCTGCTGCACTGCCAGTGGGTTTGGCTGCCTGGGAGAGCATCTCTTGTGCCCTTGTCCCAATGATGGGGTCCTGTTGCTCAATGAAAAAAGGCACTATCTTGGTGGTGATTTGCTAGTAACTGTAAATTGATGGAATATAGGTCTAAATTAGTGTTTGTAGGGTGGGGAATCGCAGAGGTTGTCCTGGCCTCTCTGGATGTCACTATAATTTGCATTTAGGATAACATAACTGGCAAGAGGGTGTATCTATGAATTATCTGTAGAATCTGAGAGCTGCCTCAGAGAGGTACCTGCTTTTCTTTTAATATGTGCCAGTGTCAAATCTTTATTACGGTCATAGGCCAGCATAAGGTAAAATCACCTACATACATAATATGTGGTACAAGGAGGTATGCATTTTATATTTGAAAACCCCCTTTCTTGTGCTTTTATCTGATTTTTAAAAAGGACAGATTGTTATTTCTCTCTTGGAGCATGTTAATGTGAATCTGCAGCCGTTTTCTATATTGCCAGTATTTCGTCTTGCATCTCATTTATTCAGCCTGTCATTCAGGATCCCCCCCTTTCCAACTCTGAGTTATTTCTGTTAATACAAAGAAATATGTGATAGCTAAATTTTCCCATTACTTGTGCTGCAATTTTCTTCTGCATAACACCTCTGGTACCTGTGGGGATTTTCTTTTTTCTTTTTAAAGAAAAAAATCTAGTATAACATTTTAGCTGTTTACAAAGTGCCTTTCCAAATAGATCCCAACAATGTATTCTTCCTTAGAGAAGCAAGTCCCTTGAGAATAGCGTTAAGTGTTCTGCCTTGAAATTTTGAAAGTAATATGATTACGGAGTACCATGTTCCCAAAGTTAACTCTATTTTAATACCAAAAGAGAATAAAGCTGTCAGTATATGATCTTCTCAGTAAGTTTCCCTGAGAATAGAGAGACACCTTGAACATTATTAAAACCTAGCAGTTTATCATCTTCTTAAGAATTACCCGATTCAACAGGAAACCCTGCCCCTGGTAGGACTGATTGGTGGTAGGTGGCTAAGGTCATTTGCTGATTGGGAGGAAGAGAGGAACCAGGAAAGACAGTTAGATCTACAACAAAATGTTATAGTGTGAGTTGCTCCTGTTCAGGGATTTAGCACCCTGTCCATGGAATACTGTTTCCAGTTTCCATTTGGTCTGTCAGAATTATGTGTCCATTGAGCATTCTCTGTCTTCATTGAATTGATTTGGGGAGTGGGGTGGGAGGTCGTGTGTGTGTTATCATCTATCTATCATCTATCTATCTATCTATCATCTATCTATCATCTATCTATCTATCTATCTATCTATCTATCATCTGCAACTTTGAGGTTCCCCTAAGTCTACTGATGTCTCCTCTGTGTGTGTGTGTGTGTGTGTGTGTGTGTGTGTGTGTGTGGGTCAGTATTTGGCTACAGAAGAATCCACACAGTGTGCTATTTGTATATAGGATCCAATCACAATATCTTTTTAATTTGTTGTTTGCTTTAAAAAAAATCAACAAGAAGAGCAAATGTCACATCATGTTAAAAGCACCATAAAAGAGTACCATTTTCAGATTTCTTTCTAAAGTCAACAGGGGTGGAGACTGGGGTATGAATTCAAAGTAGTGCTAAGGAGATCACTTAATCTGCACAAACATTTCTGCTTGCCTGATGGAATAATCTCCCCAACGCACTGTTCTGGGGGTTCTCTGCAAGCTTTTCCTGATTCGGGTGCCCCCATTGTTGATTAAAGTGGGGTTTGCTCAGGAGTTTGTTTCCTTTGGGTGGGTTGTGTATTTCCTGTAGGAAGGCTATGTGGGGTTTCATGGCATTTACATATGAGGTGATTGTTAGAATTCCTGCTCCATGATTGCAGTCATGGGATTGTTGTCTATCACATGACGGTGTATGTTTTGACTCCACAAAGTGGGAAGTGATGAAGACAGGATGTTTGTGTTACTGTGTTCAGTAAAGTGGGACTATTGTCCTTTGTTCTTTTTCTCTCTGCTGTCTGATGCTAGAGAGAGAGGGAGCCATGTTGCAGTGCTCCATGTGTGTTTATATGTAAATAAAGTCGATTAGCCAAAATGCTGAGTTGCTGAGGTCTGTCACGCATGATGCGCAAACTCTGTGGATCCCTAAGTGTGCCGGTGTCAGTTGGCATCAGTCCCTGTGATGTTTGGGATGAAGAAAGCTTTTGAAGCTCCCAAACGATCGACCAGGAGGGAGGGAACATGCCAGTCGGGCATGTGTCTCTGCCAGGGTACTACTCGAGTGTAGGCTGAACTCCTGACAATGAAGTGTTTTCTCTTGATAGGGCTTCCCAACCCCCCTCACATTTAGTGTGATTGCTCTTAAGCTAGCCATTTTGCGTGTCTATTCTGTGGGGTGATTCTCTGCCAACCTCTCTGGGCTGCCCCGTGTCTTTCTGTGTGTAATGTCTTTCGGACTTAGCGTGTTTGCTGACATAAAGTGTGGTGGGTGGGAGAAGAAGAGGGCTGGGGTTAGAGTTGGGTTGAGAGGTGGGGGATAGATTGCAGAAAGTAGCATATATTTGGTTAAACAGGTGTTTGTTTAGGGTAACTTGGACCATTTGGCTTCTAACTAGTTGATCCTGAGTCTTGACTGGCATGGGGGGCCTTGTTTAAGAACAGGCTGCCCCCGCCCCCACCCCCATTGCTTGTGACAGGGGAGGGTCAGTGAGACAATGCTGAGTGTTTTTGTGGCACTCGGGTTCTGGTCTGAATATGGCAACAATTGAGAAACCACAGCAAAGCCCGCAAATCTGAAGGGAAAAGGTTAAAAAGAAAAACACAAGAGTGACAGTAATGCCTAGAGGGAGGGCTGGGTGGGGGGCACTCCCGGCCGACTGGGCTGCTAACATGGGCTCATGATTGTGGATGAGTATGCGGATAACCCACATGCTACCTTCCATGGAGACAATATTGGAGAAAGGGAATTACAGTCCCGAGATGTCAATGCGAGAGGAAGGAGTAGGAAGTATTCAAACCATAAGGCTCCTGGCTTTGAAACTTATCCCAACAATATCCAGATAAGCTCCAATAGACAAGAGGAGAAGACTCAAGAACAGTAGGCGGGTCCCTCACTGCGAGAAGTGACATTACAGGGAACTAAGCAGGGGGCCTTCTCGGCAGTGGCACCCGCCCTAAGGAATGCCCTCCCATCAGATGTCAAGGAGATAAAGAGCTACACAAATTTTAGAAGACATCTGAAGGCAGCTCTTTTATTGGGAAGATTTTAATTTTTGATGTTTTATTACCTTTTTATATATGCTGGAAGCTAGGGAAACCTAGCCAGATGGGTGGGGTATAAATACCGTATTTTTCGCCCGATAGGACGCACCGACACATAGGACACACCTAATTTTTTGGGGGGGAAATAAAGGGGAAAAAATTAATCCCCCCCCCCAGGCGTGGGGCTGGGATGGGGGAAGCCCGAGCTTCCCCCGACCCCAGCCCCCAGAACATGCAGCTCTCAGCCCAGCGCTGGGCTCCCACGGCTGAAGCTAAGCCTGGGCGCGTTGTGCCTCCCCGCTGTCCCCCGAGCTTGCGGGGCTGGCGGCAGGAAGAAGCGGGCTTCTCCCTGCTGCCAGCCTCCAAAGGACGTCGGGAGACAGAGGGATGGCGGCGTTCTGCCTCCCTGCCGTCCCCCAAGCTTGTGGGGCTGGCGGTGGGGCTCTCCTGAAGCCTGCATTCACCCCATAGGACGCACACACATTTCCCCTTCATTTTTGGAGGGGGAAAAGTGCGTCCTATAGGGCGAAAAATACGGTAATAAAATTATTGTTGTTATTGCTATTGCTATTGCTATTACAGCCAGCCCTTGTCATGTTTGCTGGTATTCAACATACATTTTTGCCTCCTCACTTGCCAGTCAAATTCCCAACTATAATTTAGGTTTGTGTTTCAAGCCGGGCAGAAAAAATACATATTGAGGCATCATAGTTAGCGTGAGATAACAGAGAGCTGGGAAATTCCTCAGACTGTTCCCAGTAGTAATAGCAATAGAAAACATTGTATTTAAATCCGGCAACCTTGAAATGAATGTAAAGTTTTTTTCCCCTCCTCCATAAAATTTTATAACACTTGTCCAATTTTTTTCATGTCGTGAAGAGAAAGGAAGTTTATAAATTTAGCTTGTGAGCTTGCAAATCAGAAATTAGGGCTCAGTGTGGCATGTGCAGATGGTGCCATGGCTGTGTGGAAATAGAGCACAAGCTCTATGCAAGATGGTTTCTTTGTCCTCTAGCCCCATTCCCAATTCAAAATATTGGTATTTATTATTGGGTAAGGACTTAGGGGCTGGCCAAAGAGCAGATGAGAAGGAAAGACTAGGGAGGATGAAACAGGTAACTTGACTGTTCACACAGAAAATGTGAGGTTATTCAACACTGCTCATGAGGTTGAAGGCCCATCTGGTCCAACATCCTCTTCTCACAGTGGCCAGCAAGATGTCCATAGGAGGCCCACAAACAGGAGATGAGCACAGCAGCTCCCTCCCCATTTGTGACTTTCAGCATCTGATACTCAGATGGATTCTGCGTCCAACAGTCACTTAAAGAAAGACATCATGGCTACTAGTCATTTATAGCCTAATCCTCTATGAATTTATCTAATCCTCTTGTAAAGTTAGGGACGAGGATGGCGCTGTGGGTTAAACCACAGAGCCTAGGACTTGCCGATCAGAAGGTCGGCGGTTCGAATCCCCGCGATGGGGTGAGCTCCTGTTGCTCGGTCCCTTGCAGTTCAAAAGCACGTCAAAGTGCAAGTAGATAAATAGGAACTGCTCCGGCGGTAAGGTAAACGGCGTTTCCGTGTGCTGCTCTGGTTTGCCAGAAGCAGCTTAGTCATGCTGGCCACATGACCCGGAAGCTGTATGCTGGCTTCCTCAGCCAATAAAGCGAGATGAGCGGCACAACCCCAGAGTCGGTCACGACTGGACCTAATGGTCAGGGGTCCCCTTTACCTTTACCTTGTAAAGTTATCCAAGTTAGTGGCTATTACTTCATCTCTGCATTTTTACTTCATGTTTTTAATTGTCTGCATGTTCTTTCTTTATTTTTTCAGCTTCTCTCATCTGATTTTTATGTGGTTTATTGTGATATTAAATGTGATACTGCTTATTTATTATGTATTAAGCAGAATATAAAGGATATCTTCTATTCCTTGCCTTGTAGAGTGACCCTGCCCTGGCTTCAAACATTGGATGTAACTGGACTTTGTTCTTCACTGACTCCATATCTTGAATTGAGCCAAGAAAGCCCTGGTCAACATCATTGGGTCCTGAGCTGGTGGTTTCAATGAGGACATCAGGACCTGAGAAGAGATGTCCTACTCCAGGTTTCCCTCAAGTCAGTAAGCCAAAAGGGAAGGGCACAAGCCACATGGGAGGAGTGTGGCCTGAGGAGAGGAATGAGGACCAGAAAGAGAGGATTTGAGGGCTACATTTGGTCTCTAAACCTGAGGTACTCTACTCTTGCCCTAAGTAGTACAAAGTCAATGCTTGCTCTACTGAGTAGGCCCATTGAAGTTAATGAAGCTAAAGTACTCAGAACCATTAACTTCAAAGAGTCTACTGGATGTGGATACATCCCTGTCTGTCTCATGAGGGCTTCTGAATACCAGCAATTTTTCTCTTGTAGGACAACGTTGTGACAAGTCTACCGTTTCATGACACCCAGGGGCGAACCTAGGCTTTCTTTCACTCTGGTCCAAGACTCAGTTTGGCACCCCCATTTGTGTTTGTGTACATATCTGAGGAATGTTGGAGGGTGTGGACGCTGCTTGAGGGGGAAATTGTGTGTCAGGTGCTGCCCTGGATGTTTCCACCTGCTCCTGGATCTGATGGGGTGCTTCAGAAGGGGGCAGATCTTTACTGAAAGCAGGACAACCTGAGACACCACTGGCAGTGGATGTCGTTTGAGCTTGCTTTCCCCCTTTTCCCTCCCAATCCCTTTTCCTTGTATGCTATGTCTTTTTAAAAAAGACTATATTGGCAATGATACCAAAATGGATGCAGGGCAGTTGAGCATCTCTTGGCACTCAAGGAACAACCATTTGTTGGCGGAAAGGCTTCAGGGGAGATTGTGCAATGGCAATCATGCAGGTGTTGGGTCCCCACTTTGCAGCTGGACTGCATGGATCCAGGCCCCTGATGAAGGGTGCTAGGAAAGGAGCTTGGGGTGTGTGTGGTTTCTTTGCCCCTCCCCCCTTCCCCAGTTTGTCCACTCTGGCCACCTGCCCCCCCTTGCTATTCCGATTTTCCTTCCTTCAATATGAAGCAGTGGAAGGGGGGTTGTCAACTGTCACCCCTCCTTTGCTTTCTAAAACCTCCCATTTCCCGAGGGACTTATTTAGCCTGCTTTGACCCATAGAGCTAGGGTTGCATCCTTGCATCCTGCCCTTAGGACTCAGTTAAGAAATTGCCCCCCTCCCCATTTATTGGGGGAGTTGCTGAAGGAGGATCAGGCTTAAAAGTTGGGGTGAGTGGGGAGAAAGTATCCCCCTCCCTGCTCCCCTGTAGAGCAGCTCTCCCTCCTGCTGCCTTCAGGATTTGTGTTGCAGGATCCCAGTGCGGACATCTCCTCCTCAGTGGGGGTGGGAGGCTTCACCTAAAGCCCACAGCAAAATGGCTGGCAGGCTAGGAGCGTCAATGGCACCTCCTGGAGACTTCACCCAGGGCAAAAATACTGGCTAGCTCCCCCCTAGCTCCAGCTCTGTGACACCTTCACCTTAAAGATAATGAAATCCTTTCAAAAATTACATGAGAAACACGTGTATTTTATGGTGGTGGCTGTTTTTGCTAACCCCCTCCCTGCTGCTTTCAACAATGCTAACTTTCTCCAGCTGTTGGTGAGGTTCTCTCATGTTGTTGGCTTTCTTCATTTAAGCTGTTCTTTTGTATCCTTGCATTGCAAGAAGCTTAATGATACTTGGAAAGCTTCCATGCAGAGTGTCAGAGATAGACGTTTTACATCCTGTGTCTCAACACACTAATGAAAATATCATTCAGATTCTTTGTGAACAGTATTTTAAATTAGTCATAAAGAACATGGCAGTGAGTGTTGAAAAGCGAGAATCCTTTGCAAAAAACCACAGATCGCTAATTGCTTTGCCTTCTCCATTATAGGTGAGAACTTCAGTGCTTGCATATATTTTACTAAATACTTCATCTCAATCCCTTCATTAGTATCTTGTGAAGATTTTGTTCATTCTTTTATTCCTCTCTTCATAAATTTACCAACAAAGGATGCTAACTAATACTTTGAAATATTATAGCTATTATTTCTCTCCCTCTGGTGAGGAGCTTTGCCTTTTCATTTTAGGATGGTGGAAATTAATACCTAAGGGTTTATTATAAGTTATCACGAGTCTCTCCTTAAAGTAGGAAACATTTGGAATGGCTTTATCTTCAGTCCTGATGAGGACAGGAAGAGAGGTGCAGGCTTGCATGATTTGCCTCAAATGCAGAAAATGACAGCACAGGTGCAGATCTTTACAGTAGTGGTTTAAGTTTCACAAGTACAGTGGTACCTCGGGTTACATACGCTTCAGGTTACAGACTCCACTAACCCAGAAATAGTGCTTCAGGTTAAGAACGTTGCTTCAGGATGAGAACAGAAATCGTGCTCCGGCAGCATGGCAGCGGGAGGCCCCATTAGCTAAAGTGGTGCTTCAGATTAAGAACAGTTTCAGGTTAAGAATGGGCCTCCAGAACGAATTAAGTACCGGTACTTAACCTGAGGTACCACTGTACTTGTTTTAAGTCTACGTACTTTGGAGAGGATGGTATACATCATCAAACTGGAAGTATCTAACAAGGTTGAAAATGTAGATGTAATGAAAGGAAAGAAAGAAAGAAAGAAAGAAAGAAAGAAAGAAAGAAAGAAAGAAGCAGAGATATTAGAAAGCAACTAGTATAAGCTATGAGACAGTAACAGGGAGAATAAACACATTATAAAATATAACAATTGTGTTCTTTCAATAGCCAGAGCAACTGGAATACTCTGAACATTTTGTTGTAGTTGGAGGAAGAATAGTGTGGGAATATGGGAATATGGCCCTTTAGTTCAGTATCACCAACACTGGCTGGCAGAAGCTCTCCAAGCTTTCAGTCTTTCCTAGTCCTACCCGGAGACCCCAGGGGTTGTGTCTGGGAACCTTTGCATGCAAAAGATTTGTTCTACAGCTGGTCCTTCCTCAAATGGGAGTGGCGGTGGAAACAGCAGAAGCAGCAGCAATAGCATCAACATTTCTTTTCTTTATCAAATTACAGCAAAATCACAACCACATTCCAAGTCGAAGGAAGGCCTTTATTGCTTTGTGCAATATTTAGGGCTGGTGTCTCATCATACTGCTTGCATAGGTGCTTGTGGCACTCTATTTGTTGCACAGGAGCAGCTCAAAGATAAGAATTCACCTATTGTGCCTTTCTTCTATATGGCATCAACACACAGCCAAATTGGCACTGTTTCTGATGAAGTCCTTAAATGCTCCTCATATGATATGAGATTGGCTGTGATCTTGACCAGTGGAGAAAGCAGATGCTAAAAAAAAGTGGTGGTTTTCTCATGCTTTTAATAAACCTTCAATTGCTTTTCTTTTGCTCAGGCAGTTTGAAAAAGTTTGATCTTGTTGATGACCTTACCTCTTTCGGTGACTGAGATGGCAAAAGTATTTCGCCCACAATGGGTTTGATAAGAGACACTATCAGCTTTTTCAAATATTTACAAATAGAAGAAGTGCCATTGTTAGTGAAAGGGAAAAGAGGATGAAATAAAAAATTGAAGCTTTGCAAGATTAAGGGGCATTAAAAAACCCCTCAGACTGCTAACTAATCATTTATTCAGAAATTCAGTGGACATATATTGATAGTTAATTAGAACCAACATATCTAAGGGGAGATGAAAATCCATCCGAAATACAACATGCACAAAATACAAACGTCTTGACCTCTGCTGCCACTGAATCAAATAACATGTTAATTACAAAAGGATGAATACCCCCTAGAGATAGCGGCAAACATAGACTGCCAATAGGATGTGATGGCAACCAAGACAATCAAGTAGCATTTTGGATGAGCACAGAATTATACATAAGGATAGGAGGATTATAGGGCAAGACATTTCTGAATGAAGTAAACAGAAAATCCCAGAATGCTGTTCCAGTTAAATTTGAGGCTATGAAAGATTCAGTTGTGGTGAATAAATGCACTAATAATAGAATAAATGCGCTAATATAATGACATCACTTTTAGTTCTAGGGCAGTGGTGGAGTGTATACCTGAAGGAGAATCTCCAGCTCCGAGGGCCTTCTGGCAGTTCCCTCATTGCAAGAAGCAACGTTACAGGGAGTTTCACCTGCCATCTTCATTATACACCTTTAAAGGTAAAGGGACCGCTGACCATTAGGTCCAGTCGTGGCCGACTCTGGGGTTGCGGCGCTCATCTCGCTTTATTGACCGAGGAAGCCGGCGTACAGCTCATGTGGCCAGCATGACTAAGCCAATTTCTGGTGAATCAGAGCAGCGCACGGAAACGCTGTTTACCTTCCTGCCAGAGCGGTACCTATTTATCTGCTTGCACTTTGATGTGCTTTCGAACTGCTGGGTGGGCAGGAGCAGGAACCGAGCAACGGGAGCTCACCCCGTTGCGGGGATTCGAACTGCTAACCTTCTGATCGGCAAGTCCTAGGCTCTGTGGTTTAAACCACAGCACCACCCGCGTCCCTCTTAGGGACCGACAAAAACATTCCTCTTTAACCTAGCCTTTGGCTGCTTAACATCCAATGTCCTTTTAAAATGTGTTGGGGGGGGCGTTGTTGTTTTTGTTTTGATTATGTATTTTGTGGGTTTATATTGTGATTTTATCTTGTGAACTGCCCTGAGACCTGTGGGTATAGGGTGGTATACAAACAACAACAACAACAACAACAACAACAACAACAACAACAACCAAATCCAAATGTTTCAAAAACGAAACACCATTGAACAATGGCAAGCCATGACACTGAAGTTGTATGGTTTTGCGGGTAGAAGAGAGGGGCCATCGTTCAGTGGTGGAGCATGCTCCACGTGTACAAATCACACATTCAATCCTAACATATCCAGTATTTGTGTTGGGAAAGAACTCTGCATAAGCAGTTAGCCTCTCTGCTCGCTGAAGCAGACCAGGGGTAGCCAACTGCTACATTAAAACTCCCATCATTCCAATGCTGCTAAATGGCAATTTGTATCATCCCTCACTATTCACCATGTTAGCTGGAGCTTATAGACGTGCAACAACATCTGGAGGACAGCGCATTGGCTACACCCGGAGTAAGCAATACTGCTGAGTATTCAGACCCTTCCTCTGAATATATGTAGGAGAGGTAGGGTCACTGGCCTCAGTCACACCCTCCATGCATCTTGCTGCCTGATTGCTGCAAGTTCTGTGCTATATTATGGATGCCAGTCTATGTGGAGACACACTTTAGTATGCTCGGGAATATACATAGAAGCCCACTTCAGAGCTTCTGCTGGGTACGTCTGTTGGGCATGGCCAGATTGCATGTTCCGGCAGCACCACCTGGAGAGAAGATTGAATGGAGCTTCTTTGAGGCTAGTTCACATGCTTACACTTCACATGCTGCTTACTGGGGTCTGACTCTTGCATTCCAAAATAGTATACTATTTTAAAAACAGAAACAAGGCAACTCATTTCAGAAATCAATAAAATTGTGTTTTATTACTTTTATGTTGTTATTATTATGGTGCCTATTGATTCCTGAACTTCAGCATTCAATTTGGTGATAAAAAACAATTTGCTCCTTAGTTCAAAAACTAGAAATGGGCGGGAGATTGTATTGGTTTCACTTAAAGGTAAAGGTAAAGAAAATATTTAATGATTGTAAAGGTAAAGGGACCCCTGACCATTAGGTCCAGTCATGGCCGACTCTGGGGTTGTGGCGCTCATCTCGCTTTATTGGCCGAGGGAGCCAGCGTACAGCTTCCGGGTTATGTGGCCAGCATGACTAAGCCGCTTCTGGCAAACCAGAGCAGTGCACGGAAACGCCGTTTACCTTCCCGCTGGAGTGGTACCTATTTATCTATTTGCACTTTGACTTGCTTTTGAACTGCTAGGTTGGCAGGAGCAGGGACTGAGCAACGGGAGTTGCCATATTTCAAACAGTGAAAATCTGGCCAGAAAAGTTATTGAGCTTTTTTGACACTGCCAACATGGCTTGCCATACGTCCAGATTTTCACGGACATTCAAGCCATTTTCCACCTGGACATTGCTTCCAACTGCAGTATTTTGGGTATGTCCAGGAAATTCCAGACATACGACAACCCTAATCTTGGTTTCGCAGTGATAGGTTGCTTGCAATTGACAGTACGCATGCTGGTGAGGTCATTACAATGATTAAGGCAAAAACAAGTCATTTCCGTTCAATGACTGCATCAATGAATCAACTGCATTAATTGTTGTTTCTCACCATATGGAAAATACCTACTTTGCTATGCTGTCAGTCAACTCAGCTAATAAAATTGTTTGATCCTTGAATTCCCTCCCACTCCTCAGGACCGCCCTAGTACTTTCCAGAAGTCCTTATAACTCGTTGGCTAAAGAGATGTATCAAGCTTTTATCGAACTGCATCACTGCAATTTATTCTTATTGGGGTCTTAAAATTTGGAATGAAACTCTTTTGCCTTGAGATAATAGTGGAGTGAATTATATTTGTCTTTTATCATTTACCATACCTTTTAGCTGTGTGCTATTTTTGAGGCACCGTGCTTTTCTCTTTTTTTGCATGATGCAGTATAATATCACGTAAATAAACTGCTCAATTAATTCTTTTCTTTACTCCCCCGTTCTTTTTTTCGATAGCTCAGAATAGTAAAGCACAGCACAAAATCTGAGGAACAGTCATCTAGTCTCTTCTGTTAAAAGAACTCAGTTCCCAGTTCAAAATTTCAACATCATTTCCTGGGAAAGGAGTCAATATATCTTTCTCTTCATGGAGTCCATAAAACCTCCTCCTTCTCTGGCTCAGCTGCTCGCAAACACTACATCCTAGGAATCCATGCAGGTTGTTAAATTCTTGTTTTTGTTGATTGAGAAGGCTTGGAAGAAAATGTGTTCACACACTAGCTCTATCCGGCTGTTATCCTTCATGTGATATTAATTGTTTAAGGAAGGTGTGAAGAAGAGAGCATGTTCTAAGTGCATAGAAATGTCTTGTGATTTATATTCTACACTCTACTGGGGAAAATGGGGCAGTGCCCCATTAACTGCAGTCTGCCTGCAGTCAGACCCCACCTGCCTCCCTTCTGTCTCACATCTAGCCCAGGGTGTGGCACTGTCTGTCTGCTTCTGCCTCCTAAATCTCAGTTTTGCCTTTGTAGAATTCAGCAGGGAGGAGGATGGGAACAAAACTAGAATTAACTGGCTCTACCTGTCACCTTCTGTTTGGGCTCCCTCACTGGCGTAGCAAACCCTGCTGGCGCCTTGGGCAGAGTGTACCCCACCAGCACCCGATATCGCCCAAGGTTGAGCTTTTTTCAGGTGCCCAAGCCAAGTACCCAGGAGAGACAGTGGCTCCAGTGCCCTGCAGCTCTCGTGGCGCCTGGTGCGCTTCCCTCCCGCCCCTACCTTCCTACACAACTGGGCTCCCTGCCTCCCAACCTAACAGTCCCAGTTGGCACCAGCCAGCAGAACCATGAACAATCTGGCGTGCAAATCTTGGGGGCAGGCCAATACATTTAAGCAGATTCCCTATTGTAAGACCTTCCTTTGTACTCCAATTGTACTACCTTCCTTTTACATTGGACAGTGATGTGGGGTGGGGAGCTGGCCGGGGACACAACATCTGAGGCAAGCTCCGTACACTTGGCCTCACTCTCTGTTCCTCTCATATGGAGAGTACTACCTGAATAAGGGCTTTTCTTTTGTTCTGTCTCAAATGAGCCCATAGACCGAATAAGTAAACAATGGGAAGTAATAAATAAAATCAAGAATGCACTGTTGCACAATAGAAAAGTCCACAACTTGTTTCTCAAATTGCGTAGAGGAAAACATTGTTCAGAATCCGCCCACAACATTCTTAAATTGGGATGATGAAGATTCTTTAAATTTGCGGTCATTGAATAATAGCTTTAACAGGGTCTCTCTTCAACTGGAAGGGTAAGCCCATGAATACCTTAATGCTACTAAAATACATTATGACCAATTTGTCTTCTTAAAGTTGTGTAAAAATTTCATCACCAGAGGAAGGATTATTGATTTCAAGCCATCTTCATTAGGTATAAGAAATACTGTACTATACTGTTCAAAAGAAAACCCGCAATTATGTCACTGGTTGTGTTTATTCATAGAGGAAGGCGGCCTGCCTGTTTCTTCAGCCAGACAACAAAGCACAGCTGCTATTATCCCACACAAATATTAGCATGCTTGATTTTTATTTTCTTGAATTAGCTGAAGGAATGTGTCTATTTAATAGCTGCCTTTAAAAAAAGGGTGATGGAAGAGGCAGAAACAAATTAGTTTAAAGGCTATACAAATCTATTCCTTTGAACTTCAGAAAAATCTAGAATTGAAATTTTCTGAGTTCTCTTCAGGACAAAGCTATCCTTACTCAAGGAATGATGAACCTGCTTGAAATAATTCCTTCAGGCAGCAGATGCCATAAGGTGTCTGCAGCTGCCATCTCTGTGTTGTCTTCTTATTTAAGGAAAGAGGATTAGAAATAAACTATTCTTTGAATTGATTCCAACATAATGCCCCCAGTCCTTCAAACTAGGTTACAGAATATTGGTAAAGTGCTGTTGACTCACACACAATGCATGTTGACCTAGGCAAATTGAAGTTTATGCAAACCACAATTTGCTTGGCTTGGAAGACAGAAGGAAGACAGAAGGAAGGAAGGAAGGAAGGAAGGAAGGAAGGAAGGAAGGAAGGAAGGGAGGGAGGAAGGAAGGAAGGAGAGAGGGAGCTCATGACCAGAGGAGGAAGGGGGAGAACTCACAGCATATTTCTGGCCCTCCAAATCATGGTTTGGAATTACCTGTGAACCAAACCATGGTACTTCGCAAACATTTTGAAAAGTTTGAGAAGGAAGACCAGCACACAAGACTGCAATGCAATGTAAGCAAGAAGTATTTTGCGTATCATTATTTCCTTAGCAACTTTGACCATTTAGAACATGGGAACAGAGACAGGGTGATATGTTTGTTAGAAGTAGGTGAACTATATGCACAGAAAATATCTCACACCTTTAACTGTGAAGTGGAAATTGTCTTAACCACATGTAACTTAGAGTAAGCCCTATTGATTTCAAATTGATGTACTTCCAAGGAGGTATTCTTAGGGTCGCAGCCTTAGCCATATTTTATCTAAGTAAAAGGCAGTGTGAGGGGGAACTTTGTAAAAGCACTGCATACTACAAGCCCACTGCCAATGAAAATATGGCACAAAAGATCAAGAAAAGGTGGGAATGAACAAGCGAGGAAATGGAACCAGGTAACAAATAGTGGAGAAAACTTGTGGATGAGACGAAGCCACATGATTGTGCTGTGTTATTGTTTTTAGTTTTTGATTTTTTAAAAATCTTATACAGTGGTACCTCGGGTTAAGAACTTAATTTGTTCCGGAGGTCCGTTCTTAACCTGAAACTGTTCTTAACCTGAAGCACCACTTTAGCTAATGGGGCCTCCTACTGCTGCCGTGCCGCCGGAGCATGATTTCTGTTCTCATCCTGAAGCAAAGTTCTTAACCCAAGGTACTATTTCTGGGTTAGCGGAGTCTGTAACCTGAAGCGTCTGTAACCTGAAGCATCTGTAACCCTAGGTACCACTGTATATATGTTTTATGTACAGATCTTTAAAAACTTACACCCTATGTTTTTCTTCCAAAAAGAAGATCAAAGCAGCTTATAATGAAAAGATATAAGAAATCCACAAAACACATTCATATCAGACCAAATCCACAAAACACATTCAATACTCACCAACACTGAGGAAACCAAAATAACCCCCAAACAAGCAGCACCACAAAATATCCCCCAAACCAACAACTCCACAAAGCCCACAAAACCAAGTGCGGTAGCAAAATATCTACATCCCATCCACACCGTTCTTCATTACATGCTGAAATATATTCAGAACAGCTGTAAAAATATCTGATTGCCCTTTGAACCCCGGACAGCTTTTTTCACATCTTTTACACTCAAGAAAAAATTATGATTGGTGCCAACACATATATTACCTATATTACCTAGGAGGTTAGGGTGGTATTTTCTGGTATCTGCCTAGTAATCCTGGCACAGTTTGCCACCCAACACATTTCTTCAATTGACTGGGGACTGCAAATGGTGCCTCTGAGTTTTTCAGGTTTTTGCTACCTCTCACCTGCTGTCACGACTTCTTGTTTAAATTAAACCTAACAAGAATAAAAGTAGATGTGGACTGGCAAATTTAAGATTAAGAGAGAACTGTGTCACAGGGTGTAAAGATAATCTTCCATTGTTCTCTATTCTGAACCAGAAGCTGATTAAAGGCAAGAGAAAGCAAAGTCAACTACCAGTATGTACGTCAACAAAGTAGACTCATGGACCAGTAAGTAGGACATGGCTAGGGAATCTAGGATTAAATACCCACAGTAACCATAGATTTGCTGGGCCATCTTGAGTCCATTGCCGCTGGCTTCCTTTCAAGTATTGTAAAACTGTAATAAGAAGTGGGCCCAGCAAAGAAACATTGCTTGTGTTTGTTGGAACTTCCCTTCCTCAGACAGGATGATTTCCCATAGTGGGAAAGCCTCCCCGTATGACGTGAGCTTTGAAAGCATGGATCAGACTGGCTGAGTTTCAACTTATCTACTTATCTCAAAGGCTTCCTCCTCAAACCTTCCCCTCATCTGATCTGTATGTAAGCTTACATGCAGTCTGAATTTCCTAATTTTGGGGGCTTGATTTGAACTGAGTTTCTTCCCACACTGAAAATCTTGGGTTTCCTTCAAGTCTGCTGATACCTCGTGTGTGCATGCGTTTACGTGTGTGTGTGTGCATGCATGTGTGCATGCGTGTGTGTGGTACCACTTAGCTACATCAGCTTCTGCACTCAGGCTCTGAACTTCGGAAACAGAGGGAATGATAGTTCTCTGCTTCACAGGGCTGTTGATAGAGACCACAAAGCCCTTTGCATATTACAAGCTTTATAGAGACTTTAGATAATTATAAAATGGGTGGTGGATGTTTGCTGTCCTTAGGCCATATTAAAACAACATACAAGGGAGAGTAACACTGATTTCGACATGCAGGCATCCATGACCATTTGCACCTCTAGCCCAGAAGATGAGAAGCACAGATATTGGATAGCAAAATATGATGGGAATATAAGTATCTGTCAGAATTTGCAACCTTCTTGTCTCATGGATGAGCGGAGATGACAAGTAGCAATATTGAGTTGCCTCTTCCTCTTTCCCCCCTGTTGAAATCAAGAACAAACCATAATTTGTTTGATAGGTTATCTGTCAATTGCTGTACATTTCTCTGTGAGGCAATAACTGAACAGTAATTGGTCTAGCAGGATACTAGCATTTGATTTCCATGTCCCTCAACAACTATATGTTGTTGAAAATCTTATTCAAATGTAACAATTATTTTTCAAGTGCCTCAGCTTAATAGTACATTAAACACTACATTTTCAATAGCTGTTTGAGTGTGTGTGATAGGGGGAAATAGATCTCTTGCTTATTATATTAATATTATAGACTTTTGGACTCTAAAAACCAGTCCTATTGCCAAAGGCTAAGCCAGGCTTCCTCAACCTCAGCCCTCCAGATGTTTTCAGACTACAATTCCCATCATCCCTGACCACTGGTCCTGCTAGCTAGGGATCATGGGAGTTGTAGGCCAAAGACATCTGGAGGGCCGAGATTGAGGAAGCCTGGTCTCAGGCTAAGCTTTGCACTGGCCTTGTATTCTGTACAGTTCTTTTAAAGCTCTGTTTTGAAGTTTCTTGTCAGATGTTTCTGCTAGAACACTGGCCCAAAATGCTAATGCAATTTATAAAATGCCATTTCCATTCCCTTACTCTGGACCAAACTAAAGGTTGTACTAAATGCATCATTCCAAGTGTTGTGGCTTTTGTACACACATACATAAACATTGTGTGAGGTATGGGAGAAGAGAGATTTGGAGGCTAAAGCATGCAGGGATGGGATTAAGTCTTTCTTCCCCCGCCACAGTCTTGATCAATGTCTCCCCACACACTGAAGCTGCTATTTCCTGAGGGGGGTGGGGAGCTTCCACTGAGACCATGAAGTACCACAATTACCACAACTCAAATGAAAAGGGTCACATTTACACCATACTTGTAAAGCACTTTTATATCACTTTAACAGTCATGACTTCCCCCAAAGGATCCTGGGAACTGTAATTTGTTCTGAGCGTTTTTAGGAGTTCCCTCACAGAGCTACAATTTCCAGCACCTTTAACAAATTACAGTAGCAAATGTTGTTTATTGTGGCAAAAAGTGACAGCACTTTAGTGATGTGTTCCACAATCTATCTGTTTTGGCCTTGGTGAACATTTGCTCTGTAAACTGCCAGTTGTTAATTCTGATTTCAAACAGATATTTTGAATTATTTGTGATGCCAGTCAGCATCTAATGATCTCTTGCTTGACAGTAGTAAATTTATCTACAGTTATTTCTTTATATGTATTGTTAGATGAATGCTTGCCACAGGGTGAGCATCCATTGCTCTTTCACAACTTCTGCCAACCTAGTAGTTTGAAAGCACACCAGTGCAAGTAGATAAATAGGTACCACTGAGATGGGAAGATAAACGATCTTTCAGTGTGCTCTGGCACTTGTCACGGTGCCCCGTTGCACCAGAAGCGATTTAGTCATGCTGGCTACATGATCCGAAAAGCTGTCTGCGGGCAAACACCTTGGCCTGAAGTGAGATGAGAACCACACCCCATAGTTGCCTTTGACTGGACTTAACCGTACAGGGATATCCACCACAATCTTGCCAGCTAAGAGGCAGACCTTGCTCCTTGTTTTCAGAGTGGGTTAGAAAAAAGACTGTATGGCTGGGACCCACAGATGCAGCAGCACTCTTGAGGACTCTCCCTCATGCCCACAAAGCCTCTGAGATCTTCTATTGTCATCCTATCCAAAAATCAGGAAGATCTACAGCTTGGATTCATTTTTTCATCCTGTTGGAAAGCACAAGATTGGCCATTCCCCCTTCTCAGGTGGGCAGCAGTTGCAGACCTTCACCCCATCCGGCATCCCCAGCAGCAGAAGCCCACGTGTTGGCTGTTCATTCAGGGAATTCCCTGCCTGGTAGAAGTACCAAGGAGGATTTCCCAGCAGAAAGTCAAGATAAAATGGGCCAATCAGAGACCTCGCTGGAGGGGCAGTGCCTTGCTGCTTGGCTGGACATTGGCTGCGGGCCATGCCCAGGAGGGGCCAATGCACAACAACAGTGATCTTTACTGAGCAGTCTATCAATACAAGCTTTGATTTGATTTGATTGAGTGGGGAATATGTGTTTTTATTCTACTGGGTTCAATTTTTGCCCCAAGGAAAAGTAAAGACACTATGTGAGTATGAGTGTGTACACCTACTTTCTCTTTAACTGCCTAGGATGGGGAAAGAACCTAGGAAGGAGCAGAAGGCTCCCTCCATGGCACCCTCTCAAAATTCAGAAATGTTCTGTCGAGCCTCCAAAACATGGCAGCCCCTGATCTTTGGTGCCTCTATAATTTAAAATATTGTGCTCCCTAACCCAAGTTATAGCAAAGTTAAATCAATGTATTTGAAAGAGTGGTATTTGTATATGCCAGAATCTATTTTCAGATTGTTTCAGATATTGTGGTGATCCAGCATGAATAATGTTTTTTTTTCTACTGATTTCTCCATAGCACCTATAAAAAACCTATTTTTTTCTTTATTGACATTCCATCTTCTGTTTACTACTCATTTTTGTTCAGGCAGGAACATAACCCTGTCTCTAACACCTACAGTTGCCATGATACTTGATGGATGTTAACTAATAAATTGTTTTGTATCTTCTCTGCTCACCATGATAGTTCAAAATGTGGTGGGTCATGCATGTCCAACTTGTACTTGGACAATTAGTGTCTCTGACTGAATGGTTTGGCTTAAGTTCTGTGGGAAAACATATTGAAATTCGTAGTTACCAAAATATTCCGGGCAACCAACCACACAAAAAGCCTGGGAATACCTCCAACAGAGGCAGCTCTTAGCTCTGAGGTTGTCCAGTAAGCTGGAGAAAATGCATCTCATAAATGTAATGAAATACAAATTTTAAATACCAAGCAACCAATCTTTGGTCCATGGTGCTGATTGCCTTAATGTAAACAGAACATTATATGAAAAGCTACCTCTAGTGACTTGGCTCTTACATAACTTATTGGAGCATATTTAACTATAGCTTAGGGATCTTGGAGAGTTCCATTGGAAATCGGAATGGAAATTGCTGAAGTTCACTTATTAGTTCCATGTCCAGAGTGGAAGTCAAGCCAATGAATAGGATTGGAATTCACTGTTGCTGTTGCTTTAAGTCTACAAATGATATGTAATAGATTATGTTCTCCTGCATTTGCATGGTGCTTCCTTTATGTTGAAATGAATGGGACAGTGTAATATACATACATTGTTTAATTAATTACGTAAATTATGTAAGCTACATAATTTTGCTGCAGCAGACGATGAGAGGAATAACTTTTTTTTGGCAGAAGATAAGCTGCAGAGGAACAGATACAGTGTTGCATGCAATCAGTACAGGTAGGAATGGCAAACAATACCCTTCTTACATCTTTACTACGGCTTGGCTCCTAAGATGCTTTCCCCATTCACAGAAGGAGCATATGCCCCCATCTGTAACCTCCCACACCATTCCTAAGGGGGGGTTGGGCAGAGGGCAGTGAAAGGCAACGGAGACATAGGAAAACCCCACAGCATCCCATGAACTCTGTTCCAGTCGCAGAAAAAAGTTAGGATCCACTAAACCATTCAAGTTTACTCCATATCTCAACATCTAGAAATGGGTGAGGCAACAACGAGGTCACCATGGTGAAGACACAGCAGTGGGAGCACTGGGTTGATTCCGCTAGTGGATATGAACCAACCTCATTGCCACATTGCAGCTCCACCTCCCAGTAAACAGCATCATGACTGACTAGAGCAGTGCCAGATTTACGTATAAGCTAAATCAGCTATAGCTTAGGGCCCCACTCTCTTGGGGCCCCCCAAAATAATTAAAGTAAAAAAAACCTGGATGTACATTTCCAAAATATATGATAAACAAACAAATAAAATAAAACCAGTGTGATAAAATACATATTTTGTTATCTGCAAATGGCTTTAGATACCTATTAGGTCTATAAATTACCATATAGTATATATTCAACAAAGACAGGAGTGCCTGGCGTGCTCTGGTCCATGGGGTCACGAAGAGTCGGACACGACTAAATGACTAAACAACAACAACAACAATATATTCAACACAAAAAACAGCAGCAATTTGTTGTTGACAATGGACAGCTGGACATATAAAGGGCCCCATTATCTTCAGTACCTCAGGGCCTCATCAAACCTAAATCCGGCCCTGGACTAGAGTAGTGGTGGCCCACCGTGTCATCTGCTACTGGCTGTTTTGCTGTTAGTGTGCTGCCAAAGTTTTCTGTTGCTGTTATGGGGAGCTGATTTGCATATTTTTAATGAATTGCATGTGATTACATGTGAATGCATCTATTATAATCCATTTTTGTTTGTGTTTTTAAATATGCAGTAAGGCACTTGCATAACTTTTTTTGTGAAACAAGCAACTAAAAATTTGTATCATCAACATCACACAGACCTTCCCACTCCGTGCTAGCTGGTCAAGAGTGGAGTTGGTAGTGACAGGGAAGTTGGAGGAAGGTTTGATGTGTGTTCGCCTGCACCCTCTAGTCACTGTATGTGTTCTTTGAACAGTTGACTAGGTCTTAGGTCTGAACAAAAAAGAATCTGTTTCACACTGATAATTATATGCAGCCTCTCAAACCAAGGACCTCTTTATTTTATTCTGTCATCATACTTCTTTTTGCTGTAAAATATGGCGGCTGTATCCAGTAGTTGAGCTTTTAGTATGATAAATTGCTAGGTTCTTAATAATACCTTTTCTTTCAACACAGAGAAATACAGTATTATTATTATTATCATCATCAGAGTATCTGCACTTCTGTTTGGTTTGGCACACAAGTATCTCTCACAAATGCAGGCGTATGAAAAACAACATTTTCATACAGCTCTAATCCAATTATTTTTCCACCACAGATGTATAACTGGTGAGTTTTATTCTGACAGCTCTTTGAAACGCATGTCAAATATTTCATTTCTCAACCAACACTATATGTGAGATACTATATCATATCCTTTTCAATGTGAGGTTACACAAATAGAATTATGGATGGCATATCTGCATACTTTAGCAATATTGAAAGGGAGAAAACAGGTTTTGTTATATTTGCCAAAAGCAAAGTTTTAAGTTTGGTGGCCATGGCACTGCTGAGTGAACAGGACATTAATCGACAATGGGCATGCAGTTTGCCCAAAATGTAATGGCCACAGAGTCTTATTTTATGCTGGATCACTTCAGATAACTACATTCCATTTGTCGCCACCTCTAAGTGATTGCAAAAACCAAATGCCTGCAGGGATCAAAATGATTGTCTGAGTTCATCCATATTAAAGTTGCTAGAAAAGATGCATCTTTCAGTCAGATAATTGTTGGAATCAGAAGTTAGAGTTCATACTTGATTTCATTGATGAGAACAAGAAGCTTAATTTTTCTAGTCATTGCCTTGACACAATTAGTTCAGCCATTGGGGCAATACTGGGGCAATTCTAAGCAAATTATTCCCCATGTGAAACTGATGTAGTAAAAGTCAAGATGTGTCAATGAGCATAGCCAGGATTTATTTTAGGGAGAGCAGGCTTTATGTTTTTTTTTGGGGGGGGGGGGCAGGCAGAACCGATTTATCTGTGACACAATTGGTCAGTTAGTTCAGTATTTTTATTTATTTACTTGATTGGGGGGAACTTAGAAGTAAGTCTTATTGTGTTCCTTGGTGATTACTCTCATGTAAGAATGAATGAATGTAAGAAAAGGATGGTTTTCTAGACACATGCTAATTAGCTGAGCAGGGCAGGGATGTTTGTCTTATCACCTACACCAGTGGTTCTCAAACTTTTTCCTGTGGGTCACACTTTCAGTTTGAAAAGTTTGCTTCTGTCACGATTTTTTAATTGATAAGTAATGCATTGGAAAACAAAAAGAAAGAACTTCTAGCCATGCTTGATTTATAACATATAACACAACTACTTTATTATATGATCATGGGACACCCAGTAAGTATAAAACAATTATTTTGATACTATACTACACTGAAATGTTTCTTTCTTTCATTATCCTTGAATCTTCCTGCCACACCTGCCATCCTGCTACACCCATGGAGAACCACTGACCTACACGTTCTTTGTGAATGTCCACTGTTAAACAACTCATCGTCACTGTCTGTACTTTCTGAATATTCTTTCCCTCTGACCTGTTTACAATCTCCCCACCCCTTTGCACGTGTGAAGAAGTGGACTCTAGTCCACGAAAGCTTATTGTTGTTGCTAATCTTTAAGGTGCCACAGTACTTTTTGTTGCTTTAGCTGCAACACAGGCTGACACAGCTATCCCTGACCTTCTCGGGAACTGGAAAAACAGTGCTACAGAAAGAGGCATAGTGTGGGCCCCTCCCATGTGATCCTGGGCCTGTAACATTACTATACATTACTATACAAGCCTATTGCAGAAGCTGCAATGCTGTTGAGGCAAGGAACCTGTGCCCCCCCCCCCAGCTCTTGTTGGATTACACCTACAACCTCCATCATTCCTGGCCATTGCTCATGCCAACAGGCTGATGGGAGATGGAGTCCAACAGCCACAAGTTCCCCAGCCCTTACTTGCATG
Organism: Podarcis gaigeae; assembly: GCF_964106915.1. Classification (NCBI taxonomy): domain Eukaryota; kingdom Metazoa; phylum Chordata; class Lepidosauria; order Squamata; family Lacertidae; genus Podarcis; species Podarcis gaigeae. The sequence goes on along the minus strand of NC_139687.1, from coordinate 4,751,770 downwards.
AACTATACAAGCTTTGTTCAAGTACGTCCTGGATCAATGCCTCAATGTCACCCATTCTTTACTTAAGTCACAGAGTTAATGGTGGGGTAGATCCAGGCTTGTCCAGACAATAGTCATGCTTACAGCAGACTCATTGTTTATACTGGCTCTATTTTAAACCTGACTAAGTCTGGATCCAACCTATATTGCAAGGTGAGTGGTCTGTGGCCCTCCAGTTGTTGCTGGACTCCAGCTCCCATCAGCACAGTCACCATGGCTAATGGCTGGGGATGGAGGGATGGCTTCCTCATCTGTGTATTAAGGGAATGCACAGCCTCCTATTACCTGCTTTCAGTTGTGAGCTGTTAATTGAAGACCCCCACCAGACCTACTTTAGACTCCCCCCCTCTTTAAACTGTCTTTTGCTTCCCTTTATACTACCTATGTTGTTGAGCCCAGTTCTGTAAAGGGGAATATGGATTATCAGTTCCCTCCTTTATCAAGTCCCCTCCATTTCTCTTATCTTAAGGATAACTGCTTCTTATTCTAAATGCCTTGACATGAAAATGTGCTGCTATTTCATGATAGCTTTCCATATTATAGGCTCCCAAGGTGTATAAATATCTCGGGGCGAGTAGGGAAGTACGTAATATAGACATTAATTAAATCAGTACAGACAGCAGAAACAATCTCTCTGTTATCATGCTGTAGTTGTGTGTGTGTGCGCGCGTGTGTGTGCTCGTGTGCGCGATATATATATATATATATATAGGCACCAGCCTGAAGATGATATATATATATATATATAGGCACCAGCCTGAAGATGACGAGTGAGACCTCGTCGAAACGTCGCCTAGACACCCCAACTTTTACACGGGAAGACACCCGAGGACACCAAAACCTGCATTCCTGTACCCGTGAAAATCTACGAAAGCAAATATATATATATATATATATATATAATCACATCACACAACACTGCACCTTCCATCTCCAGGCTAAAAGTTGCATTTCTCTGTAATGACAGGTTGAAAAGTACTCAGCTATTCTTTGAATCATTTGTAGAAACCAGCAGGATAAGACATTAACAAGCTTAAAAGGTGTTACCTGTCTAGCCCTACCAGGAGGTTTATGCTGACTGTAGGGGTTTCACATATCTCTTGTGCTTTCATGAGGGAATTAGTTAAAATTGCCATAGTGGAAAGTATTTGATTTAGATTAATCTCGCTTTCCCAAGCAGTGGAGACTCATTACTCTGATTGGCTGTTCTACCCAATACTGTCCTTAATGCTCCAACTATACACTCAAGGAAAAAGCCTTCAGTTCAAAGCTCTCACTGGATAAGTAAAATGGATCATCATTACCTTTGCAAGAAAGCCCCTTAAAAGCCTAGACAAATAAACTGAAGATAGATGGATAGATAGATGATAAATAGATGATAGATAGATAGATAGATAGATAGATAGATAGATAGATAGATAGATAGATAGAGATAGATGATAGATAGATAGATAGATAGATAGATAGATAGATAGATAGATAGATAGATAGATAGATAGATGATAGATAGAGATAGATAGATAGATAGATAGATGATAGATAGATGATAGATAGATAGATAGATAGATAGATGATAGATAGATGATAGATAGATTAGATAGATAGATAGATAGATAGATAGATAGATGATAGATAGATAGACAGTTAGATGATAGATAGATGATAGATATAGATAGATTAGATAGATGATAGATGATAGATAGATAGATAGATGATAGATAGATGATAGATAGATAGATGATAGATGATAGATGATAGATAGATAGATGATAGATAGATGATAGATAATATGGAACATTCAGAATTAAGTCAAAGCTCACTCCTTTCTCATCACGCATTTGTCCAGCGGGACAGTTGTTAATTGACCTTTTCTAATCTAAAAAGCGGGATGCGGGTGGCGCTGTGGGTAAAAGCCTCAGCGCCTAGGGCTTGCCGATCGAAAGGTCGGCGGTTCGAATCCCCGCGGCGGGGTGCGCTCCCGTTGCTCGGTCCCAGCGCCTGCCAACCTAGCAGTTCGAAAGCACCCCCGGGTGCAAGTAGATAAATAGGGACCGCTTACTAGCGGGAAGGTAAACGGCGTTTCCGTGTGCAGCTCTGGCTCACCAGAGCAGCAATGTCACGCTGGCCACGTGACCCGGAAGTGTCTCCGGACAGCGCTGGCCCCTGGCCTCTTGAGTGAGATGGGCGCACAACCCCAGAGTCGGACACGACTGGCCTGTACGAGCAGGGGTACCTTTACCTTTATCTTAATCTAAAAAGCAGCTTGTCCAACAGTCATTATCATGTGGAGTGCTTGTTTGGTATCACTGTTTGTACTGGGCAAACGGGAGAGGCGTGACCAGCAAATACTGGGGGTTTTAAGACAGCGATCTGTTTATGTATTTTTCTGCCTCAAAACATTCATATTTAGTACCACCAGATCAGGGCAGAACTACCCCAAATCAGCAGACCTCTCTGTAATGTATGCATTACTAATTAAACAGCTGGCACGTGGCCCCTCAAAGAGAAACAGCTATGACCCAGGAGGCCAGCTCCTGGAGAACAGCTGACTCAGAGGTGTGGCCTGCTGTTAGTTTCCATTCAGTGCAGACTCCCAAGCCTCCTCAAGAGTAAAGCTTAATTCACCTCAGCTCATAATGTGTTCATACATAAACAGCAGAAGAGAAGACACCCTCCACAGAGATTGGACCACTTAACCGTAATGTCATCACATGATGCTTTCATACCCTCCAAGTGCCACAATTTGGCTGGGACAATCACGGAAAAACATGAGCTATCACGGATTTGTCTCTAATGTTCTGAATTGTGTTTGACTCTACACTTTTCTAACTCCATGGTCACTTTTCGATCTCCATGAGCTTCATAGACCATAGAGACAAGTGAAACCGGCCTAGCATCTGTGGGGAGAATGGAGTCCCTGGCGCCTTCTCCCCAGTACCTCCTCCCTGTCTCAGGATACCTGCGCTTTGAGCCTAGTGGCTGCAAAACAACCCTCTTCCACCTCCAGCTGCTCAACAGCAAAGCACGCTCCATGTCCTTCCTTGCCTTGGGGAGTTCCTCTCCAAAAGCCACTGCAGCAGCAGCTGCTTACAGGTTGTGTTGGTGGCTTGGATGAATTGAGGGAAGTCCCCCCCCCCCACTGCTCTCTCCATCTACCATGTGTGGGGTACCTAGAAACAAACTCCTTCCCAACGGACAAAACCCTGCTTTCAATTGTCACAGAGCACAAAGCTCTGGGACAAGCCGCTGTTATGGACTGTTTACCTTCTTTGTCCATTTATTTGCACTCAATTTCAATTAGCTGCTCACGTGAGCGCCTGGTTTCCCTGCCGCCCACTTGCTACAGCTCGGCTTCCCTGTGCACCCACAGGCTTAGGAGGGAGCAGCAGTAGGGCTTACTCAGGGCTTCTGCACTCAGGGCTTCTGTGGGGGGCAAGCAGTGTCATTATGATGGTGATTGTGTATGTGTGTGGGGGGGGGGGACCTGGCAAGAAATGTCCCCATTTCTTCTTGGGAAATGTTGGAGAGTACGGTATGTGCTTTTCCTTGCTTCTTGTATCAGATGGTTGCTACTGATGGGAGCAGAAAAAGCACAATTCGAACCACCCTGAGACCTGTGGATATGGGGCGGTATATAAATATAATAATAATAATAATAATAATAATAATAATAATACTTGGTAATGGTGTCCTAACATTGATATGTGGGCCTAGCCATTAAAGGAAAAGAGGGAGATTGGAAGACACAAGAACTACCCACCCGGGAAGAATGGCAGATGAAGGTGATGGACTATATGGAACTGGCGGAAATGACTGGCAGAATCCGAGACCAGGGAGAAGAGTCAGTAGAAGAAGATTGGAAGAAATTTAAAGACAGTCTACAGAAACACTGTAAAATTAAGGAATGCTAAAAGGATGTTGGAATGATGTAATGTGGCTTTTGCAGTAATGCTATATAGGGTTAAGGAAGAATGGATTGTTAACAGGTTAGAATGTAAAGTTACAATATATTAAGATAAATTAGTAAGATAAAAACAAGAATGGAAGGGATTTGCTGAAATAATCAACTGAACTAGAATACAAAAAAGGGAGGGGTGAGGAGGTCAAGGAAACAAGTAAATGAAAGACAAGACATGGAAAGATGGGTTTCTTTTTAATTGTTTTTATTTTTTCTGTATTTTGTATTTTCTGATTTTCTTTTTTTCTTTTTGTAATTCTTTTGAAACTTTAATAAATATTATTTTTTAAAAAAAGGAAAAGAGGGAGAGAACTTGCTGCCTTTTTTGTGGCAATTCTGTTTTGATGAGAACATCTTGTTCTTCCAGCACTCAGGTGTCCCAAGGCAATGTCCCAGGCTTGCTTGAAAGTCCAACATACACAACAGGTTATCATGCTGGTTTTAATAAACCCCAACCCATGCATCCCTCCCCCCTTTTTGCAGGCATAGCATTTTCCTAGGATGGGACAGTCAGGCACTAACTCTTGCTATCCCACTTAATCTTGCTATCAGAGCAAATCAGTTCTTAAGACATCAGCACAATGTGATGATGATGATGATGATGATGATTGACTTTAGGCTGATGTCTACATGTACAGTACTATTGGAACATAAGAAGCTTCTTATGAGTCAGACGATATAGCCTGACAAAGCAGTAAAAATATTTGGGAATAAGGAGTATCCTCAGGTCCATGTCCATTGCCTTATATCAGCCATGTTCAAAGAAGAAGGAGCAATATGTAATCTCAGATACAGAAATTTCCTACATGCATAATGGCAAAATTATGCAGTAAACAAATTAATTTCAGCTGCTAAATGTACAAGAATTGGTGCTAAATTTAAACATGCTTGTGGCTTACAAATATTAATTATTTAATTAATCCCTACACTGGGAGCACATGGCTAATTCAAGAGAGAAAATTACATTTTCAATGCTGCTATATATGGAGTCTTGACGGCAATCAATTAGCACTCCGCTTGCAGGTTACACAGGGCATATTATTCAGCAGGTATGGATTTCCTAAACTGGATTGACTGATTGATTAATTAATTAATTGATATTTATTAAGTGTCAGCTGCAACTTTGCTCTTTACATAAAAGTAGTAGGTAAAAAATGTCTCCCACTTGTGCCAGGATAAACCAAAGGCCTTGATGAGAGGTACTACTTTCACCAGGGGTGACACAACCCCTTTTGCCAATTGTGGTGTAACAGGAAGTGTCACATTGTCCTGCTGATACAACCTCCTCTGTCAGCACCATATACTCTGCCCCATCAGCCACTGATGAGTAGCACCACCATCGGTGCCGATTTTGGCCAAGGTTACGCCAAGTTTGGGTGGCATCTTACCCAAAATCACGTTGAGATCAAAATCACTTGATTTTGGATGAGAACTTTCCCAAAATGGCTGCCATCTTGCCCAGAATGGGCACTGATGGCATGTCGCTGGCGTAGAAGGCCAAGGCCATGCTGCCACCTGAAGCGGTGTCCTCACTTACATCATAGCTGGTCTGGCTTAGACTCTCACTTATAACTCAGTGTAGCCCAGATTATGCACATTGTTTGGTAAGTTTTGTGCATTGTCTTTGCACTTTGGTGTAATTTTAGCTCATTGGCACAGCCTGTCTTGAGTTATTTGCCCTGTAAATAAGTGGCATTCTATGCTGTGCTTCTTCTCTGTGTTACACCATGTTTTAGGGTGATTCAGAACCCCCCAAGTGAAATTTATGCAGTCTCATCTTTTTTTCAACGGACCTTGGAATTACGTTTCACCCCAGAAGGAACTTCTGAACAAATGTAGTGTATTCATTTTGCTTTTCGTATTTGTACTCTACCCTACTCTCTAACACCAGTTTACAAAATCTGAAAGTCAAAATACAATATTTAAAAAATGCACTGAAAGCAATTCAACAGCAGTAAAAAAAAAAACAGATTAAAAACAGTTGGCGATTTAAGAACAAACTAAGCCAGCTAAATTAGCCACTTAAAAATGGATCAGCTGTCACATCTGAGAAGAGATGGTGTGGCCGAGGGAGAGTAAGAAGGGCAGGGCAGAGAGGCCCAGAGGCCTGTCCTCACCTCTACCTTTCAGCAACTGTGCAAAGTAACTCAGTAATATTCGTATGTTATATATATGGAGCAGTGGCGTAGCATGGGGGGGGCAGGGGGGGCCAGCCGCACCGGGCACAACATCTGGGGGTTAGGGTTAGGAGGCGCAAATCCATGGGTTAGGGGGCGCAAATCCACAGGTTAGGGGGTGCAAATTACTTGCCTTGCCCCGGGTGCTGACAACCCACGCTACGCCACTGATATGGAGAAGCAAGGGCTCCCTCTCCTAGGGGCCAAGCCCTTTTGTGCTCCCTGAATATTTATTGGGAGGAGGCCACCCCCCAGTGTCCAAAAGTGGTAGAGGAAGCCAAGCAAGGAGCAGAGTACAGCCTCAGGCTGTCTCCATCTCTCCCCCCCCCCCCCACAGAGGGGAAGGAGGCAGGATGCAGCCCCAGACTGGTGGTGGCAGCAGCAGCAGCAGCAGCGGGAGAAAGCGCTGCCCCCCCAGCTCCTCCAACGTCCTGACACCACATGTACAACATTCGGACGTCTCGTGCCGTCAGCCCCCCATTCTTCTTCGGAAGCTGGTGCCTCTGTGGGAAGTGAGGCAAAGAGAGCGTGGATTGCCTAAGGCCACCTAGTGATTTCACGACAGAAGATATGCATTACGTGGGATGGTTTCTGTGTAGTTAGTAAGTGGCAAGTTTTGCCTTGGACAGGGTGCTGGACTAGGGGACCAGCTGATCAACTTTGATCTACCTGTCTGGAAAACACAAGTCACACGCACCATGCAACAACTACTAGTGGATGAATTGCCATTGATGCTTTAAAATTTAAGCCAAAGAAACTGCTGTGGATGCTTTTGAAATCATGTGCAACAAATTAGACCATATTCAGTTGTTTACACACACATAATTAGCAGTTTAATTTCCTCAGTGACTAAAGTAGCCCTATGCTTTTAAGCAGGCGTTCAGAGGGAGCTGTTTGGTTTGAGCGTCAGTTTTAGCTCTGCACTGCCCTCTGCTGTTATGGGAAGCGTTTAGTTGGTCCAGTTCAACATCAAAGCACCAACATTGCAAACGGGGAAGTAGCTGATGGATGGCTGACCAGAGTAGTGTGTGTGTGTGTGTGTGCGCACGCACGCGCAAACCCAACAGCATTAATTCATTCAATACCATATTTAAGAAGATTCCAATTCACCTGTCCTCAAAGCCAGCAAACAATTGAATATGCACCTCATGATACCAGCCTTTTCCCCTTCTCTCCTTCAACTACCAGCTATGTGTCATTAGCATATCACCCTTGGAACATGTTTCCCTTTCACACCATTTAGTGCAATTATAGATTATGTTGTGTGCCTGTATATGAACCGTGGAGCTGAGGGAAATAATGTTGCACAAAGCAGCATCTATCACGCCTGAAGCAATATGATTACTCATGGCGTGCCTCACTCTTGTGAAATCCAATTTCAGCTTTTTATCATATGTTACCCTTAAAAACATCCTTTAGCTGCGGGGAACAAGGCTGTCAGCTGCAAGTGAGTCGCACCTCTTCCGAGGACACCACACACTAATAATCAAATCTCAAGGTTTTGTCCAGAAGATTCTCGCTAATTAACCGAGAAGGTGACTGACCTCTTTAACAGGCTCCTTATCCTGCATCTCTCACTGCTGTCATTTGTGAAATGCCCTTTGTATTGTATGTTGATCAGGAAGCATCTTTCCACTAGTATAGTAAAGGGTCATGAGAAGAGATTTTTGCCTCAGAATTACTCATAAGAGATGGAGACCTGTCTGGCTTAGACTGAGATGCATCCGTTGCTGTGAGGGAAAACAGCAAAAACATTGTTGAGCAAGGACTGGGAAGATTTTTTTAAAAATTCAACTGAAAATGCATAGGGAGGGATTTTAAATGGTCAGAAAAGAGATTAATTGCAATATCAACCTCCTGTGCAGCACTTAATATCCTATCACTCATTCGAGGCCAAGCTAGACATGGCATTTGCCCTGGCTAGCGTGCAAGATTTTTCTTTTAAAAAATATTGATGCTAATAGGGAGCTTTTCTCTCATTGCAAATAGCAGAGTGCAGGGACAATTATGATCAGGATCATAATACCTCTCCTCCCCACACCAGCTAATTCTTAAATGATAAATACATACCAGACATCATGTCTAGTTTAGTTCTTGGCCATGTTGTAATGTGGGTTGATACGATGCAATGGTATTAAGGATCAGTCTCTGCTGCTTGATCTCTTGGTGGCCATCTCATACTTTCAAGTTATCATTTGATGCTGAAGTTATGCAAAACATTTCTCAATTTGTTCTGAGCCCTTATACCTGGCACTAGAACATTCTGTAAGCATACATGTAAAGCACAAAACTCAAAGATCTAAATTCCTCTGTGACTGGAAACATATGGCTAGATGCTGCTTCTTATTAGTGCACACTATAAATCATGCCTCATAAATGTGGGTGCACATGCGCCCACAGAGGTCTTCCCTGGTGCTCCCTGGGTCTCCTCCCCCCACCTCAATGATACATTCTATGGTACCCAATAGAATAGCTTGTGATAGGTACATGGTGCGCACACCATTTATTTCCTGGTTTACAGATGTGTCCATGAACCCCAAACAGGTTGCTAACACCTGGTACAGGTGCCATGCTAAGACAAAGCAGCAGATACCACAGGACAAAAGCCCTGCAGATCAGGCATTGATTTCCCTACCACCTCATACCCTCCAAGTGTCCCTATTTTCCAGTGACAATCCCAGAATTATGAAAGCCATCGCAGATTCTTATTTCATTCTGGAATGTCCCTATTCCCCGCCAGTGTTGCTGCCACTGAGCTCAGGGAGGAGGCACTTGTTCTGAGCAACCGCGGAAGCAGTGGTGGCTGCGAAGAAACATCCCGCTGCCTCTCCCTGGCCTCTCCACGGCTGTCCTTACTGACTTCGTTCCTTGTAGCAGCTGCTGGAGAGCAGGCAAGGAGCGCCACCCGCCACCCACAGCGCCACCCGCGTCCCTTCTTGTTGAATAAGACGTCCCTATTTTCATTGGAGAAATGTTGGAGAGTATGCATTCTCTGCCATCACTGTGTCCACAAGAGCTTCGCTCTGACACCTGCAGCAGCCTGCTCTATCAGATTAGTGATGCACTTTAGCGCCAATCAGCTGATCTGCTCCTATAGCAAGCCCTGTGGTTGCACTACGGTGTACCTGATTAGGAACAGCAAAATGCAGCCAATCTGAGCAGGGCTTGCCGTCAGCAGGCTGGTGCTCACAGCTAGCCTTGCCTGGACATGGTTTGTGGAAAACCTCCTCCCAGGCCAAATGAGGTCTGCTGCTGAGCTCAGTTTGACCAACAGACCATTTTTATTTTTATTTGACAAAATTTGTATTCTGGTTAACTATAATAAAACCTCCAAGCAGTTTACAAAGAATATAGAATATACATTTTGAAAGCCGTGTCAAAATGTCAGCTACACTGCTCAGGTGACATTAGGAGTCAGCCTGCTGCATTTTGGACCCACCGTCTATTACACCACGGTCTGTGGACCTCACTGCCTTGACTACATTCAAACTTATTTCATACAGGCATCAATGCTGGAGGTCTGAAGGACTTATTTTACCTTTTTGTTTTCAGATTTGTGTACTGAGGGTTACTTTATCTTCAGTATGAGCTGACAATGACAATGACAATGACAATGACGATGATGATCACTCATCTTTCTTCTTCAATTTTCTTTTATCTTTTTTATTTATTTCATCTTTTTGCTTATTTCAAATAAATAATAATTATTTTTAAAATGTGCCAACCCTCAGAAGGTGCACTGATGCTCATGGCATTTGTTAGCATGGCACGATGCTGTTGGGAGAATTTGATTGCAAAACTTAGGTACAATTTGTACCTTGAGCAGAAGCACGGTTCTCTAATTTGTGAGAGTTTTTGGTAAAGCAGGGGGTTCTGAGTTTTTGAGAGCATGCCTCCAGTTAAAGCCAACAGGAGACGCACATATGAAACCTGGATAAAATGCCACTTTGAAGGCTGTTAAGGGAAATTAGCACAGCAGCTATTTCTCTTTACTGTAATCATGGTTATATCTGAATATTGCGCCTAGTATGCACTTGTGTTTCAATTTAGGGAGCAATACCCTGACATTTGGCAGCAGGACAAGTAGAATGATCAAATCAAAATGGAATGCAAAACAGGTAAATGGAAAAAGTTGGTTTTATTATGCCTAAGCTAGCTACTTATCTACTATCTTTATTCACTCGTCCTGTTTTATTGTTTAAATGTGTAGGTAATTCTAGAGAAAGTAAGGCACGTATCATGAATCTTGCAGTCTTACAGGTTAACTTCAGATGGTCCCTCCTAGGCTCCAGCCTACCTGAAAAACTGTGTTAAATGAATTCAGAAGAGCTGCATGAAAGGCTGGTCTTTCAAAACTGAAAGCAACGTCACACATCACTTTCACCTGGTAAAAATCAGTTGTAATGATTCCTGTAAATTAAAAAAAAACAAAAAGTATTGTGGTGCAAACAAATCTGTTATGGACTCATCTTTCATGGTCTGCAGTCCACTTAATCAGATTCATGATATGTTATCCTGAATAACAGGTATATATCGGGATGTGGGTGGCACTGTGGGTTAAACCACAGAGCCTAGGACTTGCCGATCAGAAGGTCGGCGGTTCGAATCCCCATGACGGGGTGAGCTCCTGTTGCTCGGTCCCTGCTCTTGCCATCCTGGCAGTTTGGAAGCACGTCAAAGTGCAAGTAGATAAATAGGTACCGCTCCAGCGGGAAGGTAAACGGCGTTTCCGTGCGCTGCTCTGGTTCGCCAGAAGTGACTTAGTCATGCTGGCCACATGACCCGGAAGCTGTACGCCGGCTCCCTCAGCCAATAAAGCGAGATGAGCGCCACAACCCCAGAGTCGGTCACGACTGGACCTAATGGTTAGGGGTGCCTTTACCTTTTTTATTCAACAACAACAACAATTTTATTATTTATACCCTGTCCATCTGACTGGGTTGCTCCAGCCACTCTGGGTGGCTTCCAACATATATAAAAATATAATAAAAAATTAAACATTAAAAAAAAAACCTTCTGTATACAGGGCTACCTTCAGTTGTCTTCTAAAGCTTGGCTTGGGAGTTGTATAACTCCATAGCCTCCAACATTTCTCTGATGAAAATAGGGACGTTGTAAGGAAAAGCGGGACATTCCAGGATCAAATCAGAAACCAGTATAGCTTCTGTAAATTCAGGACTGTCCCTGGAAAATAGGGACACTTGGAGAGTCTGGAGAATGTACACTTTCTTTGCTGCTGTCACTGCCAAATGGGTGGGTGAAATAATGTACCCTCATCTATGTTCATCAGGTTCAGACAAATATTTATGTCGTCGGCAATCTAGAGTTTTAAGGCAACTTAAGCAATAGCAAGGGCACTCAGGAGCCATCATGTAGGTGATTCTGTACAGCTCAACACTGAGTCTTTGTCCAACTAGCACACCAGTAAAATCAACAGAAGATGCTTCATGCCATGGAGGCGGTGAGCACCCCCAGACTGGCCTTGGTCAAAGTTTATCCAGTCCAAGTTCTGCTATAGAATAAGGGCATGTCCAGATGGCAGGATTCAAAAGTCTTGACTGAGGTCAATTATTCACATTACACCACACAGAAATGGTACTGATTTCCATGGAAGATGAGGGAATTGCATGGTTCCGTATGAATGATTGAGCAGTCTGCATGAAATAAACCTTCTCTCCTTTTTTGCATGTATTATTTCTTCAACATTTGGGTTAGTGAAAAAGAGCTTAAGCCACTTCAAGACTGTTTTAAGAGTGCAATTTAGGGAGATGAGTGTGCTCCCATGAACCGCTACTCTGTCAGGAAATATCATGTCAGAATGTTTTATACAAAGTAACTAACCTGGATAAAATTGTATGCAATTAGAGGAGCTGAAATATGAAGTCATCATTTTACTAGATCATATTGTATACTGCAACCCTTCCCACCCCTTTTCCTTCATGAGCACTGAAAGAAATAATGGTTTCTTAGCTAGCCCCATGCATAAGAACTTTTCTGGATCAGAGAAAAGTTCCATCTAGCCCAGCCTCTGGTTCTCAAAGTGGCCAGCCAGATGCTTATGAGAAGCCCAAAAGCAGCTTCCTAAATCCTCTCATTTCTGGATCCCTCTCGCTTCTTATTATTCCTTCTTCTACTAGCCATCTTTGACTTGCCGTGATTGTTTCTAATCTAGTTTGCTGGCATGCTGTGCGTTGGTTTCTCAGAGCCCTATGCTATTGAGTAGGAATGTAAATGGGCCCCAACATTAATCTTATATCCATGTTATTTTAAATTTTTTGAGCTATTTCTGAATTGCTCTGTGATTTCTGCACTCCAAATTGTGTTCCACGTTTTGTATAAAAGAAGACCTGTATTTCTGGGTAATCTAAAAATGGCCATAACATTTCTCCTTTTGGCCAAAGTGGATGAAATGGACAGGCACGGGACCCTGCAGAGTGCATCAAGCCTACCAGTTGTGAGCATCCAGGGTCTGCAGGGCACCATTAATGTTCGATTCACGTTTTCTGCAGTGGTGGAGAGCGGGCAAAGTCCTCTTGTGTGAGTGGACTCCATTCCCTGTGCACATATCCCACTTAGCACTCCCTTGAATTCCACACACAATACTTATGAAATCTCAGCTATGATTCTATGAAATACATAGAAATATAGATATACTGTTTCTTTATTTAATAAAATTTAGACACCGCTTGATTGTTAAAAAACTGAAAACTGTTTACAAAAAGATAGAACAAGAAAATCAAGAAAAATTCACAACCATACTTTAAAAAATACAAAAGTTAAAATACTAAAACATATTAAAATTACCTCGACTTTCTACACATCTGGGTAGACTTGTCAAAACAAAAATGTTTTTAGCAGGTGCCGAAAAGGGTACAGTCAAGGCACCTCCTTGATCTCAATAGGCAGTGAATTCCAAAGTGCAGGTGCTGCCACACTAAATTATGGAGTTCTTACAAATGCAGAACAGGTATTATGTGGCACCAGTAATAGTGCTGATTCAGCCGATCAATGCGGTCAAGTGGGCCCATGTGGGGTAAAGTGATCTTATAGGTAAAATGGTCCTATAATGTAGTTGCCAGGGGGCTGAAAGGCACTTTCCCACTGCTATGCTCTGGACTTGGTCCTGAACGTAGGACAGGGGACAGTGCCCCCAAGTCCCATATTCCAGAGCTGTTCCAGGAGGATACCATGCTCAATGGTATCAAATGCCAATGAGATACCAACAAGCAGAAGCAGGGTCACACTTTCCCTGTCCCGCTCTCTGCAGAGGTCATCTATCAAGGTAACCAATGGTGACTCAGTTTCATGGCCAGGCCTGAACCCAGATTGGAATGGGACTAAATAATCTGTGTTCTCCAAGAATGCCTACAGCTGCCCCACCATGGCCCTCTTCTTCCCAAAGGGTGTATTGACATCTAGCCAATAGCTGTTCTAATCCAAAAGGTCCAGAGCTGGTTTCTGTAGGAATGGTCACACCACTACCACTTTCAATGCAAGAAGAACCATCTCTTCACACAGCAAAGCCTTAACCACACTCTGGACCAACCAGCCAGCCCTCCTCTCATAGAATCATAGGTTCACAGAGTTGGATGGGACCCTGAGGATCATCTAATCCAACCCCCTGAAATGCAGGAACATGCAGCTGTCCCTGACTACTGCAATGCGCTCTACATGGGGCTACCTTTGAAGGTGACTTGGAATCCAGATTGCAGCAGCTAGACTGGTGACTGGGAGGGGCTGCCAGGACCATATAACACCAGTCCTAAAGGATCTTCACTGGCTCCCAGTACGTTTCCAAGCACAATTCAAAGTGTTGGTGCTGACCTTGAAAGCTCTAAAAGGTCTTGGCCCAGTATACCCGAAAGAGCGTCTCCACCCCCATCGCTCAGTTTGGACGTTGAGGTCCTCCTCCAATGGTCTTCTGCTAGTTCCCTCACTGCGAGATGTGGAGTTACAGGGAAGCAGATGTCAAGGAGATAAAGAACACCTTGAACTTTTAGAAGACATCTGAAGGCAGCCCTGTATCGGGAATTTTTTAATGTTTGATGTTTTAATATGTTTTTATATATGCTGTAAGCCGTCCAGAATGGCTGGGGAAACCCAGCCAAATGGGCTGGGTATAAATAAAATAATAATAATAATAATAATAATAATAATAATTACTAGTATTAAACCTGTGACCTTGGTGTTGCCACCAGCACACTGTCCACATCAGCTGATTGCATAAGGTGATTTAAAATCATTTGTATATTATTTTTATTCATCAAATACCATCAAATACTATTTTTTATTCATCACAACAATCAAAATACAGTAATCATAGCAAACTGTAGGCACTGGAATACTGGTGTTAGTACATTTGGGCCAAAAGGTAAGTCTTGAATTGATTGTGAAAGCATGCAACTATTAGTCCCTGCCTAATCTCTAAAAGGAGGCTGTTCCATAGGGTAGGCCTTTATCATGAAGAAGGCCAGTTGATGCCAAGCCATTAGACTATAATGTAGTCCTTGAAGAAGAAACTTTGCTTTCAAAGATTTTAGAAGAAATTGCCCACTTGTGATGCAGCAACTCTTGGGTTTTACCAGCCTGTGAAAGCTAACAGACAAATTTACAATCGCTGAGTACCAGTTACGTAAAATCAGCAGGACTATATTAGCCAGCAAGATCCTGATTAGGTCTCATGTACTGTTTTGGGTGATTTATGATCAGATCAGTTAGAACTGTCAGAGGAGATTTGAAAACGACCTTCAGTGGTGAGGGAGGAAGAAGGTGAGATTTCCATAAAGCAACCTCTATGGCCTCACTAGGCAAGACGGCAAGGAGCAGGGAGGAAAGAAGCCTACATCTGCCCAAAGTCTCTCTATGATACATACACATGGTATGCACACATTCATGAGCAGGGGTCAGAGTTCATCTTGCAATGAGTGGTTTTGCTATACCAGGATTTCTAGCCAGCCACCACTGGATTAGCTTGACAATCAGATATCCCTTTTTAAAAGGAGCACCATTTATGCTCACGAGGGCTGAAAGACTGTGAGAGCACTGCAAAGTGGAGGCCTCTATTTATCCAAAGGTCAAGGATGATTGTAAGCAGGTGGTCCAATTACGCTATCTCTCGCCATATAGATGCAGGGGGAAGAGAATGGAGGGAAACAGACATTTTTCTCAGAGGCTGCTAAAAGTAGAATTTCAGCCTTTCTTTCTGAAGGGAGCAGGAGAACCATTTTGAATCACATAGTGAGGAGCATTTCTGAAGCAAGGTTTTTGCAGCTTCACCCAATGCAAAGTGCTATCTTCAAAGCGACTGGTGAATGTGGGTGTGTCTGCTCAACCACATTTCCCTTTCCAACCACACTGCAAGTTAAAATCCATTTTCAATTGATAATTACAATCTTCCAAAGATTTGTAGCTTTTTGAGAGTGCTGATCATTATTTATTAGAAATCCCAATCTTCTTCACAGAAGTCTGGAGGACACTGATTGATTTAATCAGAAAGAAACAAAGGCCACATTCATATTTATTTTGATTTTTTAAAATATTAATTAAAATAATTCTTAATTAACCTATTTCTAATTATAAAAATAATTCTTTCGTATTTCTTGTCTGCAGTTATTTTTGTTCAGATTTATTCTGCTTTTATCTATCTATCTATCTATCTATCTATCTATCTATCTATCTATCATCTATCATCTATCTTTGTATTTCATTGCATCTTGAAATTTGGAAGAAGCTGATACAATGTGTCAAAAGTTTGGTAGGAAGTGGAAGACACTCAAGGCCAAATTGCACATCATGTTCATAGATAATTTGCCTTTGAGGCCCAAATCTAGATTGAGACCCAGCTGCAAGGGGTGGGAGGGCATTAAGTTTGTTCTTTCCAGTATTAAAGACAAACCTTACATCTGAAGGTATCTGAAGAAGTGTGCATGAAGAA
This sequence comes from Podarcis gaigeae, assembly GCF_964106915.1. Classification (NCBI taxonomy): domain Eukaryota; kingdom Metazoa; phylum Chordata; class Lepidosauria; order Squamata; family Lacertidae; genus Podarcis; species Podarcis gaigeae. The sequence continues at coordinate 4,735,662 of NC_139687.1, read as the reverse complement.
GTGTGCATGAAGTGTATCTGAAGAAGTGTGCATGAAGAAGTGTGCATGAAGTGTATCTGAAGAAGTGTGCATGCACACGAAAGCTCATACCAAGAACTGACTTAGTTGGTCTTTAAGGTGCTACTGGAAGGAATTTTTTTTGTTTAAACCTTACACTAATCCAGCATGTATCTGTCTCAATCTCCGCATTGCTTTAAATGCAACTTGTCTTAATCACACATTAAATAATCAAACATTAAATAATAATAACTCCCCCTCCAACATTTTTATTTGTTTTTAGCATTTTATAATCTACATGTTTCAAAACTGGAATTAATAAATGTTTTTGTTGTTCAAAAGGTAACCACTAGATTTAAAAAAAAACCATAAAAAACGTATGATCTAGTTGAGATTCCAACTCTACAATTCTGTTTCCATGAGGTTATGATTCAAGCCACTTGTGACTATAGCCATATTCTCTGTACACAAGTTAAATTTTACAGCATCTTTTCTATTTCTAAAAATTAACTGTTTCATGGCAGTTTGAAACCATTTGCATCCATGTTTCATTCAAACAGTGAAATAACTGACAGTATTTAGAGATTATTGACCACTATAACTTTTAACCTATAAAAGCTGGTATTGTCTGCATTTCCCAGATTTTGAATACTTGTGGATTGATGCTGTGTGTGTTCTTTTGTCTGCCGTTGGCACGTTATCAGTAAAATTCTTGTACGTGACATTTTCTGCCCTGCTCAGTGAAAAGTTGGAAAGAGTACAGCTGTATAAAGCAATGGCTAGCAGATTTTTTTATGGGCAAAATTTATGGAGTAATGTATCTACTTTTAGCATGACTATTGTTAAACCTGGAGATCAAGCAAAGTGACACCGAGTATATTGCTTTATCAATTGGATTCGTTCAAGTGAAAAATGCTGATTATGCCATGTCTATCCCCTGGGCGCAGAAACACTGCTTTGCTACTTGAACGGTCGATACATAAAAGTCAAATTCATTATAATTTGTAGCTTTTTTTTCTTGAAGAAGAACACAGTTCTCGGTACATCAATATCAACTCTTAAATCCACATAGGATAGAGAAGGTACAGCACCGTAATTCAATCTCTTTACACTTAATACGGTCAGGAAGGAAGAATGAAAACAGTCTCTTGTAAAATGATGGGGAAACCAGGATGCAATCATTCTGATGGAGCTGTGCAAAGGAGTCATTTTACACCATTTGTTACCAGGGCAACAAATATAGTGAGTCCCATACATCTAACAGGTGACATTTTAGCTTAGAAATTGCTTCTTTGGTACTCCCCCCCCCCCCGCCCCGTCTATGAAAAACAATATTACCAGCATTTTCACTTGTCATATGCTATAGGGCAACACATTCCTGCTGACAGGCCTATAATGGAAAAATAGAGTAGTTAAACAGTATTGCAGTCTAACTTTTAAGATACATGCTAATCTGGTTTTTAAAGAAAGTCTTCAGACGTTTTCAAACACCTTGGAGACTCAAGTGACTGGGAATTCTTAGGTGGGTGTGTTTGGATGAGCCGACAGATGCATTTAGTTACAACTTAACCTTCTCTGTTCTCTTTGATTTAGCTCCAGCCTTCTAGATTCCTTTGTAGATAAACACGTCACAGTACCCATGTTCCACTGATTGACACATGCAAATAGACAGGTACTAGGAAAGTTAGGCACACATCTTGGTTCAATTGATAAAGGTCAAATAAATGTCTGCTCTCTATGCAATAATTTTGTCCATGCTTTGTCTGTTGATAGAGGTGACTCATTTCATTGATACATTTCCTATAAATTTTGTAGAAAAACCTAAAATAATCTGTCTGTGGGAGAGATGTGCTTGGTCTGAATGGGTAAGCTCCATACCTGTATAAGATATAGCTATAGCTTTAAGCACTGTTGCTTTTCCTACTTCACCCTTCTGGTTTGATGGATTTCAGATTTCATACTGAATTCCACAGGTGTAAGATGAGCACTTTAGTATGAACAGGGGTGCAGCTAGCTGCTCTGGCACCTGGAGTGGCAGGGGTGTCGCATGGGGGTGTCGCGGCAATCCACCCAGGGGGCGGCATGGCAAGTTGCTCACAGAGTCCGCCTGGTGGTTTCGGGCAGCACAGGGCCCCGAGCCACCGTGTCACTCTCAGGCCCTGCAGTAAGTGCCGCCCCCCGCAATGTGCCATTTTGTCACCACCCTCAAGGATGACATCCGGGGTGGGCTGCACCCCCCACCCCTTCCTGTGCCCCTGAGTATGAACAACCCAGTCTTCCTAAATGGACTGTCTTGCCTGTAGGAAAAAATAAAGGAATTCTGCCCTAAGCATCAGTGTACTGAATGTTATGTGCTTCAGACATGCCTCTGAATGTTTTTGATTACAAGCATGTGGGGCAGGGATATACATAAAATGATTTCACTGATGTTCAAAGATCACAGATAGATGACACTTGATGTGGTCCTATACACACACAGTTTAAGATGATGGATGGGGAGGCAGGTAGATACAACTACAAGAACATCTTTTGCCTCTGTGCCAAAACATGCTCAAAAATCCATGATTGAATTTGTGGTATGTTTGGTGTTTTGTTTTTACTTTAAAACAACCATGGGATAACTCCATTTTTGACCAGGTCAATACTATAGGTGGCTGTTTAGTCTTTTCACCCCATAGCATTTCCCCATGTCAAATCACCTGCTAAGCTGCTATTAGGTCAAACTTTATAATGGGATGGTGGCGACAGGACCATGTAGCATAATTGCACTGGGAAAACCTCACCTTCAGTTCTGCTATCAAAATTCAAGTATCCCACCCACAGCAACAAAAAACACATAATTCACCAAAGGGTTTTGAAGACCATGCATGAGAAGTGCACTATAAAATGTTGCATGGGAGATGACCAAATGTTCCATGCATTCAGCATGGAAAATTACCACCAGGTCTTTGGCAGCTTTTACTGTTGCCCTTAAATGCCTCCTTATGCTAAAACAGGCATGAGGACATTGTGGCCCACCTGCCCTCTTCTTTAGGTCTCCATACTCTCTTGAAGCCACACCCCTCCCTGGAATAGCTCAATTTTCATCCTTATGCACCAGTCAGGGAAGTTTACCCTCCATAACCAGCACATCTTGATGGGGATGAAAACTCCCCTCAGCTGATCAGCCATGGAGTGGGGAAGGCCTATCCTTCACACCTATTGTGCCATGTTGGGGATTAAAACTCCCACAACTCTTCAGCTGATCTGCCCCAACCAGATAAGGGATGCAGCCTTCATTCCTGCTGTAGCATTCAGGGTGGGTTTGTCCCCCTCCCCAGGTCCCCTCCCCTCATGCCACATTGGAGCTGAAAACTGGTTAGTATTAATGATATCCACTGGAGTATATAGGCTGAGTTGCCTGCTTGCCCTATTCCTAGTGGAGCTGACTGTGAAAAGGCAACTAGTAAATCAGATAGAGTGTCCAGGCTAACAGCAGGCAAACATCATGGCTTCCAGGCACCAGTTTAGGAGAAAGTAAAGACCAGGAAGGGGCTCACTGCAGCTCCAATAGCTTGAGGGAGCTTGAGGCAGCTACCTCTTACTACCCAATGATAGGGTCTGTAAGAGAGAGAGAGAGAGAGAGAGAGAGAGAGAGAGAGAGAGAGAGGATTACAAAGGAGGAAAAAATCTACAGAGGGTAGTTCTGAAAGTAAATTGCATGATAGGCAGGAAATCAAAGAATGTTTTGCTACAACTATAGGAACAAAAGAAACAGCACATATAACAGACCCTCCAAGTGTGCCTATTTTCCAGGGGTGCCCCTGATTTAGTGACGTTGTCCTGGTTTCTGATTTGATCCTAGTATGTCACACTTTTTCTTAGGATGTCCCTATTTTCATTGGAGAAATGTTGAAGGGTATGGAGTAATCTGAGTCCCCGAGACATCTGAAGGCAATCCTGCATAGGGAAGTTTTCTAAATTGTTAATCTTTTATTATGTTTTTATGCTGTATATGTTGGAAGCTGCCCAGAGTGGCGGGGGCAACCCAGTAAGATGTTTGGGGTATAAATAGTAAAATTATCATTGTGGAATGGAATGTCCCTATTTTCATTGGAAAAATGTTGGAGGGTATGCATATAATATGCATATGATTAGAGTCTTCTGCCTTTAGGCAATATTGAAAGCCATCAGTATTAGTTACTGAACATGATGTGTCTGGCAATGCCATGGTCATGATATGGAGTATTAGAGAAAGGATGGCACAATACATTTCAGAGACAAAAGGAGCTACCTATTTCAGTGGCAAAGTAAACAGGTAGAATTAATCTGAAGTACAAAAAGGAACAAGGTTCAAGGTGAAATTAGTACACAGACTGAAGATGAAGGTGCTAAGTGACACATCAGAGACCACCAATTGTGAATAATGGATGGCATTTGAAGTGTGCTTTGGTGGAGCTCCATCCAGTGTGCGCTCTCTCTTTTTGAAGTGGAATCATATCGAAAGAAATTATTTGTTTGAAATTACACCTATCCTCAGTTTTAACAGATTATTCAGTGGTCGCTCCCCCTCCCCCCTTCAGAGTTTTCTTAAGGCAATTAGTGAGAACTAAAGGTGTATTGGAGCAGGGATGGGCAGAGATGAAGAGCCACTGCTTATTTCACAGCAGACACGATGATGTTAGAGTCACCACTGAAGGGGACAACAACAAAGGGGCTTATCCCTTTGGGGGTGGCACTTTGGGGTGAAATGAGGGTGTGGGCCAACCCCCTTGTGGGAAAAGTATTGCTTTAATGTGGAGGGTGTTTTTGTATTTGAAAAACGTGCCTGGAAGAAGGGGAGCCGAGGAGAATAGAGGGGCCCCAATTGCAGTTGTTCAGGGCAGGGAGAGGTTTGATGTGGGAGGTAGGGCGGGCTCAGTAAGGAGCACACGACATAAGCAGTTGGTGACTGTGCTGTGTGCCAGCCCTTCCTCTGGAATTGTGGTTGTCCTATCAGCCAGACCTTGGGTTTGTGGGTGCTGTTGCTAAATGCCAGATCAGCTGTGAATAAGGATCCTCTCATCCATGACCTGATGGTGGATGAGGATGCCTGCATCACTGAGACCTGAGTGTTGGTCTCACCCAGCTGTGCCCACCTGGGTACCTGGTGCAGCATCACACCATACTTGAGGGTTGGGGAGGCGGAGTTGCTGTGGTCTATAGAGATATTCTCTCTCTCTCCAGGCTCTCTGTCCAGTTTTTTGGGGGATCTGGAGTGTGTCATCTCCTGGAGTCTGTTTCAGATTTGGGATTCTGCTGATTTACCACCTGCCTCACTGCCCAGCAGTCTCCATGCCTGAGCTGACTGAACTGGTCTCAGAGGCGGCGTTGGAGACTCCCAGACTATTGCGACTGGCTGTGGGGTGGCTCAGGACTTCATGGTTGCCATGACAACCATGGGGCTGTCCCAACATGTCAACAGCCCAACACATGTGGCAGGTCACACCCACACTCTGGACCTTGTTTTCTTGACTGGGCAGGAAGAGGGCGACCTGAAAGTGGGGGATATTGACATAAATCCATTGCCATGGTCAGATTACTTCCTGTTGAGATTTAGGCTTTCAGCATCTTTTCCCCATTAGGATGGCCCACCCTCAGAGACTGATGGAGCCAATGGCTTCCAGACAGCTCTGGGAGATTTCTCGGCTGATTTGACCAGTGTTCCTGTCAAAGCCCTGGTCGACCTCTGGAACCTCCGCCTCGATAATGGACTGGATGAGAGCCAACAAACTGAAGTTCAATCCAGATAAGACTGAGACACTGTAAGTGAGTAGTTCCCTAGACCAGATGGGTGGGATTTTGCCTGCTCTTGATGGGGTTACACTCCCTCTGAAGGAGCAGGTACGTAGCATGGGAGTACTCCTGGATACTCTGGGGGTACTCTGCTGTCGCTTGAGGCTCAGGTGGCCTCAATGGCTCAGACTGCCTTCTAACAGCTTTGACTAGTGGTCTACCTATCTGGACAGGCATAGCCTAACTTCTGTTGTCTATGCCCTGGTAACCTCTAGGTTGGATTACTGCAATGTGTTATGTGTAGGACTGCCTCTGAAGATGGTTCAGAAGCTTCAGCTGGTGCAGAATTCAGTGGCCTGGTTGCTCACAAGATGGTTTGAGCATATTACTCTGATCCTGGCTTGACTGCACTGGCTGCCAATTAGTTTCCGGGCCCCATTCAAAGTGCTGATTTTGACCTATAAAGCCTTAAATGGTTCAGGACTGCAACACCTGAAGTACCGCCTCTCCCTTTATAAACTATCCTGGACTCTGCGTTCATCATCTGAGGCTCTTCTTTGTGTGCCTCCTCCACATGAGGTCTGGATGGTGGTAGCACAAGAAAGGACCTTCTTTGTAGTGGCTCCCTGTTTGTTGAATGCTCTTCCCAGGTAGGTTTGCCTGGCATTCCTCTTCAACAAAGCCTTGGGCTGATTAATATTCTACAGCCTTTTAAATGTGTGTGTGGAAGGGGGGGGTCTATTGTTTTGCTGTTTGGTTTTACTTATTTACTTGTTTTTATCCTGTATTTTATTCTGTGAATCATCCTGGGATCTTATGATGGTGGTATAGAAGTCTAATAAATAAAATAATCACAACAATAAATTTGATAACAGACAACTTAAACAAAAACAAAAACCACAGGAGCAACCAGAAAACAAACCACAAGAACAGGATAATTATGTTCCAATTTAAGCACACATTCTTAATTGGTTTTCCTTGCAATATTCCAATTTTCACAGGCCTGTTGTGTTCTACTGTAGTCACACCTAACTCTTCTCTTTCCTAGCAATCTAGCTCCCAGAAGAAAAGTCATTCCCTCCCCACCACTGTCCTCAGCATAATAGAATATGATTCAACAGTATTTTAGGAAGAATGATAAATCCTACAAGCCAAACCTCTTGCATTCTCTCTGAGAGTCTATTATTCTGGATTGTCTGTGAGTTACAGTAGAGTCTCTAATGGTTGCCCTATTTGCCTACACAGGGACCACACTATTATTACTTAACTCTGCATGTTGAAAAGTGGCTCAGGATACATCACCAACAGTACAAAGGATGCTAGATAAAACTATAATCTATTGTACAATGGAAGGACTTGCACAATAAGGCACTTTTCTTAGGAATTACACTTTTTATCTCCAGATGCACAATAACCAAGGCTGGCGTTACAATAATATGATTTCAATTGCATTCACACTGAACCCAAAGAAAGACTTTCACCATTTTGTCCTGCATCTGCTGATGTACAAATGCTGAAGGAGAAAAAGTAGTTATAATGGACAATTTAAAAGGAGTAAGTTATTACTCTGAGCAGGAAGATCCAATGTTATTCAAACCTTTGTTTCACACAAATGAAGAAACTGATTCACCTTCATGTGCGTTTACTGAAATGAATGAAAACCATAAATCAGCATTGAGGTGCACTAGCCCTGAAGTCAGCTTTTTCTATTCATCCCATATTGCTTGTTTGAGGAGGGTTCAACAAGATCTTTCACTGTTATGAAGGAGTGGTTTACAAGGCACATGGTAGCTCTTCCTAGTGAGATATGGGCATTTGCTAGAAGAGGCAGTGCATCTATGGTTCTAGTTGTTTTGTATACCTCCAATTAGACCAAGAAACGGAAGGGGCATTTCACCCTCACATTAATCACTGAGAGGGATTCTATGCACCATTCAAATTGTGTTGGGAGCAGGGATGGGTGAATTTGTTAGGTTTGGTTTCCCTCCATTTCTCATTTTTCCACTCCAGTTCTCCACATTTCTGCCATGATTTGCAATATATATATATTTTTAATCCTCTTGAAAATTCACCAGTATTTTAGTGAGAATTTCACACAAATGATTTTGTTAGCAGTTTTTACTAATATACTCCACACGTTTCTGCAAGCAGGTTTCCATAATATAACACGTTTTTATGTTATTTTCAAGAATGCACACATTTTTATGCACACATTTTTATGCACACTTTCCCCCAATATATGGATTTTTGTACACATTGGTCCCTTGAAGAACCACATCACAAAATTCAGAGATTTGTGAATTCCAAAGGACAGCAATGTTTCAGTTCAAATATTGGTTCAAAATAAGTGAATTGGGTAGTTTCCCCCTGAATGCAACCAAAATGCACAGGAGAGAGAAGAGCCCCATTGAGTTAGTGTGGGCTTGCACTAGTGGAACTAGTTACTTGAACTAGAGGACCTTAACCAAGGATTCCTAAGAAGTGGGGTTTATTGAAGAAGTACCGATGAGATAATTCTGTGCCCCATTTCCATTGGGAAGAAGGGTCTTGTGCATCTGAATCATCCTAAATTCTGCTATCTTAGTGAGAGATCTTAATCAAAGAGAGAAATGGCACTAAGCAATATTTATTTTCTGACGAAAGGTTTTTGGTCATTTTTTATTATTATACCCTGAAATTCACCAATGGCCTCTCATTTTCTTTTCTTAACAGAGTCAGCAATTATGCCTCATTTGAGCTCCAATTCTGAGAGAACTTCTGTGTATGGATTTGGGAGGATAAGATATAGCAAGTTTATAAGTATTGTTTAGAAAGAATAGTGTGAAGCTACTATTCACATGAGAGAAAATGTATTGATCCTCTTCCCCTGAATAACGCTTTGTCTTATTTATACTCTGATGTGCACTGTCAGTTCCACTAGTTTAGGCAATTATTTGGGTCTTTGATTCTGAGCAAACAGCTGTGTGTGTGCATGAACTATGAATTAGAAGTTACAGAACAGTTTCTCAAGCAGAAGAAATAATGACCATTGTGTGGAGACCTCCTGACATAAAGACACTGTCCAGATTTGGTCCAATGTTTGTGGAATTAAGCAGAATCTTTTGACAGACATCTTTGATAGAGCACCATCCACTAAGAAGTGTATGATTCTGAATACTTTTAAGTAACTTGAATGCAAGGGTGACCAACATGATGACTGTGGGTGCAACAATTCCCTTGAGGTCTTCACTTGGCACCCTCAAGGCCTCTGACCCTTCTCCTCACCTCATTGGTCATTAGGTGGTGATGATGGTTACCTTGTTCTCCCTTGAAAAGCTGAAGGAGCAAGTTGGAAAAGTGACACCCACCCACCCACTTCTTTTAGCTCTATGTTTTTCAAGGCTCAAATTATTTCTATTGGATCTGACTTCTACCCAGGGTCCCCTAAAAACTGAAGTACATGTATGATCACTTTTTCTCTTCTTCAGAGCTTTTTCCCTAAAAAAAATGTTTAGAGGTACTCTCATTTTCCTACTCATATTGAAATAGGTAAAGGTAAAGGGACCCCTGACCATTAGGTCCAGTCGCGAACGACTCTGGGGTTGCGGCGCTCATCTCGCTTTATTGGCCAATGCATCTGGCAAACAGCTTCCGGGTCATGTGGCCAGCATGACTAAGCCGCTTCTGGCAAACCAGAGCAGCGCACAGAAACGTCGTTTACCTTCCCGCCAGAGCAGTACCTATTTATCTACTTGCCCTTTGATGTGCTTTCGAACTGCTAGGTTGGCAGGAGCAGGGCATATTGAAATACTGCCCCTCAATGAGGCCAAACTTGTCACAAAATGTTTACGAGTATGCGTACCCCTGCACCCCCCCCCCCCAGAAAAAAGCACTGCTCTTCTTATCTCTCTGCAGGGGAGAACCGATCTTAGAGATGGGCTAAAAAGTGAGTAGAGAGGGTGGTGCCACTCAACTCACTCAAAAACCTCACTCAAATGCACCCACAGAAAGCAGAGCTATTCTATTCTGGCCCTGCTTTGCCAAACCAAGGCAGGTTCAACACAGGTCATTTACAACAAATCACAATCACAGACACCATATAAAACTAAAAAAATCTCAGTAGTTTCACCATCATGGCAGATACCTGTCAGTAGTCTGGCTCTCCATAGCCAAACCAGATGGCTCAGAGAGCTCTGGAATTCTTCTGTCTTAAGTATATCTACAATCCTAGGAAACCTAGACTGTACAATCTAGGTATGCTCTTAGACCAGGAATAATGAACCTGTTTTTAATTTACTGTTTTTTATGAATGCTTTACCACCCACAGCTCCCGACTGGGAGGTACCATGACATAAAGTAATAGTGATAATAATGATAATGATGATGAAGATGATAAATTCACACACCAGTGTACCATATTTTAGTTATCCTGTACCACCCCCAGTCCTTGACTGCGAAGTGCAGTGGTATTTATTTATTTATTTATTTTATTTATTTATTTTCATCATCATCATCATCATTATACTGACACACTTGCCTATTGTTTCTGGGATTCAGCCTTAGCAGTGAATACATACCCATACTTTTGACTATCTGCACCCCAGCACTGGAGCCATTCTTCAAAGCGACAGGTGAGCAAATGGTGGGGGCTTCTATTGCCATCTGTCTCTGTTTTATGGGCCTGGCCCATTTTGACGTTGCAGCTCCACAACAGGAGCACACATATTTAATTTTAATGTTCAGAGAGTGACCTGTAGATTCAATCTTACCTGTTTTAGCATTTTCAGAGGAAGAGATAAAGCAGATTTGCCAGTAACGATATTGGAAACACTTTGTGCATCAGTTATTTAAATACTGGTACTACAGTATTTAAAACAATAGAAAAACACCCCCCACGTTCTAATAAAGGACAGCTTTCTCTTACCTTTATTCTTTCTACTTGGATACCACTAAACAATCAGTTCTAGAAAAGAGAAAATATTCTAAAATATAAATGCTTAATGCACAATTTTAGATTTCACTTTCTTGTCACATGCATGCCATGTCCTCACTTGTCTTGACAGGCTATTTTCATCACTAAGCTGCCTTTTTCTGTGTTTGGGGGATAACACCTATTCCAGTCTGGATTATATTATCTGAACCATTTCCTTCCTATAGTTAAGAAGCATATCATAAAGTTGTGAATAAAATAAAATGCTCATTGCACATTCTCAAGGGAAAACCCCACATCTGTACTCTCTCCAAAAAATTGTGGAGAGATTGCATTCCCCACAAATATATAATCAATGCTCCTACAGGCTATGTTACCATATAATATGTTGTATAATAATTTGTATAATTAGTTACAATCCTCCCCCCATTTTTATACTAAGAAGTGGTTTCAGAGCTGCTAACATAGTACGCAAAAGCATAAATGCATATTAAAACAATAAATTCTCTCTCTCTCTCTCTGTATAATTGAATTTTCATTTTTCTACATTTCAAAATAAACATTTTACAAACTTTAAAATATCCGTTCTTCTCCTTCCATGGAGCCATCTCCTTCGATGGTTCATATTACATATCATACTTTCCTGCATATTTTACTATAACCATCCAAATCAATTTTTCACTTTTACATCAATCAAATATTGTTTACTCTGTTGAATTTATCTGAATGCTGTCAGTGTTTTCATCTATGTACAATTGTTTTCCATATATTCAATAAATATTTTACACTCTCCTTTAAATATAGGTTCTTCTTGCTCTCTTATTCTCTGTGTTAAACGTGCAAGTTCTGCATATTCTGACATCTTAAACTGCCAGTCTTCTTTACAAGGGACCTGGCTCACTTTCCATTTTTGGGCTCACAGAACATGGCTGCTGCTGTTGTTACATACATAAATAAACTTTTCTAAAACAACAAATTCTGGACCAGGTTACTTATAACACTACATTCTCCTGTATCAGTAAATTCTATTTGTGTGACTGCACTTTACAAAATGTCATAGGACGGTGACCTGAAAACAGGTACTTGTACTTGAAAAGGGCAGATCTGATAATTTTTGTTTCCCTCAGTTTCTCATTTTTCTACTCGGCTCTGTACATTTCCACATCACTTTGTGATTTTTGATGTTTTGAAGTCCTCATGAAAATTCATCAGCATTTTGGTGCAAGTTTTATCCTAATATACACATTTTTACAAAGCAAGTTCCCATAATATAATGCAATTCTGTATACTGCTTTCAAAACTGCATTTGATGTTCATTTTATCCTTGCATCTGCATTTTTGCCCGCATTAAGTGGCTGAAAAGCTGCATTGCCTCACTGAGAGAACTGAAGTTACAGGGAACCAGATAGAGGGCCTTCTTGGTAGTGGCTCCCTCCCTGTGGAACACCCTCCCATCAAATGTAAAGGAGATAAAGAACTACACAACTTTAAGAAGACATCTGAAGGTAGCCCTGTATTGGGAAGTTTCAAATGTTTGGCATTTTACTATGTTTTTATATCTGTTGTAAGCCACCTAGTGTGGTTGGGGAAACCCAGCCAAATGGGCAGGGTATAAATAATAAAATTGTTGTTGCTGTTGCTGCTGCTGCTGCTGCTGCTGCTGCAAAATTCAGAGAAGTGTGAATATTTTTAATTGATATCTTATTGAATAAATTTCAATTATAAAGCAATAAAGTGATACAAAAAGAAACAAAGAACAAAGCACACAACTGTGTAACGGGGGGCATTATATGAATATATACAAAAATAGACCTAACCCATACATTCTTTTATAAATTTGATATTATTATCCTATTATTATCCTAATACTGATGTAAATATTAATAGCCTACTACATTTTGTATAAATTCATTCCAAATTTATCCAAACAGAATCTATGTCTGTAAGCAATCCTTTTATAGGGTGCAGGTGTTATCATATTATCAATCCATTGATTAAAGGAGAACATGTCTTTATTCTTCCAGTTCATCAATATTAGCCTCTTGGCTACCATTAGAGCACATAAAACCCATTTTTGTTGTCCTATTGTTAACTTCCATATAGTAGGTATATAATTCAGAAGAATATTCTCTGCTGAAAAAGTATGAAGGGACAGAAAGGTAGAGGAGAATCAAATCGTATTATTGTGGGGGAAAGGAAGGCAAGGCCCTCTAATGCTCTCTGCCAGCCTTGCGCATTCTGAAATACTTGAGCAAGGTTAGCAGATGCTGTTCTTTCCTTAGTTTAGATGTTGCCACCAAATGCACAATGTGCTTCTCCATGTGCTGTCATAAGTCAGCTAAAACATGTGTAAACATATGCTGTGTCACTCATTAAGGAGAAGGGTATAATTACACTTTTAAATGTGGCAAAGCATTCTGAAAGTAGCATATAATTTTCTAGAGCAGAAGCCTTTATGAAACATATCTTTCCCTGAGTGTTTATACAGTCTGACATCTTCAGGTTTGTTCAGATCAAGAGCCCCACTGTGAATGAACAGGCTTCAGACAAAGGCGGCAATTTGTTCTTTAGGTGCCTTTTCAGTGCTGTGTGGGGAGGGGAGATAGCAGGAGGAGAGAGGGGGGGAGAGAAGGCCACACCAATATTGTTGCTTGCAATTAAGAAATTTGCCAAATGCAAGGTAATTACAAGGGGAATCAATGTTTAGCAAATCACTTTTTATCAAAATGTCTACAGTCATATTGGAAAATGGCAATGCTACAGTTCAACATTCCCCAGCCTGGTGCTCTCTAGATGTTTTGGACTACAACTTCCTTTAGCCTTAGTCAGCATGTCTAATAGAAAGGAATGATGGGAGTTAGAGTTCAAAACCTCTGTGCTTCCAAAAAGACAATATTTGGCAACATGCTCTTCCCAATTTGATGCTTGTGCAAAGTGATCTTACACTGATGTACCCATCATCAAATTCCTAATTGGAGCACTGATCCACATTTCTGACTGACCAGGAACCAGCTTTTCCTGGAAGAGTCAATTAAATATATTGTAAATTATTGATCTTCAGAGTTTTAAAATCTGCTGGTTGTTTGTACTAGCTGCTATATATTACCAGGACAAATGCAATATTCTTTTATTAATTTACAAGACCCTTAGCAACTTGGGTTCGGAATATCTTAAGAGGTGTCTGATCCCTTAAAATCTTTGTCTTACCACTGAGGTGTATGGAGTGTTAGGGTGAGGTGGTACAGATTGTGGGGGGACAGATTGTGCTCTTTCTGGGGTAGTTTGTCCACCTTTAGTCCTCACCCTGCACTCAGCTCTCACTTGCGGCTCCTAGAAGCTGTCAGCGTGCAACAGTGGCCACACCTTGGGAATTGGCTTTGATTGGCTAGCTAAACCAGGTGAGGGGAGCCAATGGGTCTCAAACCCTTGGTGAGTTAGTGACTAACTCTGCATGTGAAGATAGGCTTCAGCAGATGAGAAGGAAAACTCTGATCCTGCACCCCCACTGCCTTGTGGGACATTTTTGTGAGAAGATGACAAGAAGATTGCCCTCTCAGCTGATGTGGTCCAAAGGAAAGCAGAGCAATACATTGCACACCAGCTTGGCTGCAGGAGTTGCCAGAAGGAAGTGTATAACACACCATATCTTAGGGACTCCACTCTGGATTTGTGTAGGATTTGCTCCTTATCTTTTTCTTCTCCACAAAGCATTGGGTACAAATTTTCCTTGGGGTTAACTCCCAAAGCCTTTCTTTTGAATGGGTACAGTTGCACGGCAGTGGAAGTTTAGACTCAGAGTCTTCCTTCTCTTAGATGGGCTACGTTCCCAGGCTGATGAGCCCCACCTGTCCCTCATTTTCCTCAAGTAGTAACTGCCTACTTGACCATTGGACCTACTCTTGGTCTTGTCTGCTCAGTCTGCTTATTAATGATGTATTGCTTTAGATGTGCGTCATGTTTATTAACAAACTGTTGCTTAAATAAAATAAAAGCAAGGAGTACCAAAAAGTCAATGAAGGAATTGGTAGCTATTAAAGAATATGGAGATGTACTATCTGGTAAAAGATTAAGTATAGATCTCTAACCATATAAAACTTGATAATTGCTTTTTATGGCCTTTTATTATTTCATATGTACCAAAAAAAAACCCACAATGCCATTTGTGTTGCTCAATCTATATTTCACAGGTCAGTTTCTACAGTTTTTTGCTCTAGACTTGATAGAGTTTTATCAGAATGTGTGCTCTGGTATATCGTTTAATGAAGGAAATAGAAGAGCTAAACAATTTCCTACACATAAGGGAAGGTAGGGAGGGAATAGCTAGAGTTACGTCATTCAAGAGCACAAGAAAACTGAAGTGGGAAAACATCACTTCATTGTGCTAGTTCTGTTGAAGAAATGATTTCTGTAACAATAGAAACCCCTAAAACAGAGTCAAGCGACCTGTGGCCCTCCATGTGCTATTCAACTACAATTCTCATCATTGCTGACCATTAACTCTGGTGGCTAGGGCTGATGGGAGTTGTAGTCCAACAACACCTGGAGAGTCACAGGTTCTCCATCCGTGCCCTAGAAACTAGGGACACAGCCCACCAATTCACCCTCAGAGCCCATTGAAACTGTATGGTGGGTGCCATTCACAGAAATTACTTAAAAGTATACAAAATGCCTAATATGATGAGCAGCGATAAAAATTTACTTCTGCATTATCCTGTGTTAACACCAGCGAGGTCATTATCTTAGGAATAATAGATTTGGATCATCACCTCCCTTTTTAGTCTTCCCCATAGATCACAGTTCAGTAGGCGAAGAATAATCATATATAAGCAGGAGTTTATAACTGACATTGCAATATCTATTAAATGTCTACTATGTTGGCACTGTCATTTGTATTGTGTTTATTAATCTTATTAAAAAAATAAATATTATAGAGTGTAATATGGCAGGCTTTCTTTGGCAAAATAGTGTTTTGAAAGCTGTCTGAAATGTCAAGCTGTATGCATTTTATATTAGTTCTATATACATTTTTATTGAATTCAAACTTTTAAATAAATCTTCCAATATCTAATGCATCTTATCAAAGCACAAAAACCATTATATGATTATATGAAGAACCTCAGAAGTCACTGTCTTCAAAATTTAATGGACTCCTGATGCTCCCCCCCCCCCACTCTACTAGACTGTTTTTAAGACATCTTGCAGTATTCTATACATTATAAATGGATTTCATTCTTGGCTTAGTAATTCACCTAATGGGCAACGGATACAAAAAAGCTGTAACTCCAGGGACATTAAATTGGTTCTAAACTCTGAAAATTACAGCTTCTACAAAAAGAAGAAAATACTAAAAACATGCCTAATGTAACATTGCATCTAATTTTCCACTACCTTCAGATTATGTCTAAAAGCTTCTAAACTTCTTAATGCTACAATATGTTAAAATTGCATTCCTTTATATTTAGATGTCTAAAACACCTTTTCCTTTTTACCAGCACTGAAGTGGCCCACTGACAGGGAGCAGCGGGGCAGCGGGTGGGGGCAGGGATTGCTCCAGGAAATCCCACAGTATCAAAATGGAAGACATGCTGTGCCAAATTCATCTACTCAAGCAACTTCTGTCTCCAGTTGTGGCCAAGGGGTGGTGCGAATAAAAGCTGTCAAAATGGCAGGTACTTAGTAAGCTGCTTTATACGGAATCACATCACCCATCTAGCTTAGTGTTGCCTACACTGATTGGCAGTTGCTCACCATGGTTTCAGGAGGAGACTTTCCCAGCTCCAACTGTAAAAGGTGGATTGAACCATGGATCTTCTGCATGTAAAGCAGATCCTCTGAGCTAGAGAGCTTTCTGACCTAATCAAGTTACCCCCACGGATCAGGATAGAATTGTTCACCCTGACACTGGTAGAGCACAACACTGCTATGCCAGAGATGCTGTACCACTACTGATGCTGCCACATAGGCACTTGTTTCTACAAGTATTGCGTGGACAGGCAGAGACCTCCCAACCCTGGGCGACACCCAAGTGGAATAATAGCTCAAGACAACGTGTTATGGGATTAAAATTGGCCACAACATTATTAAAGCTTCAGATCATAGCTGTCAACTGTCCCTAATTTGGTAGGAAACTCCCTTATCCCAGCGCCGTTTCCCACTGCTGTCCCTTATTGATGATGTCCCTTAAATTTCCCGGGTTTCAAAAGAAGCAGCTCCTCTCCCTCCCTCCCTGCCAGGGAGGCTCCAACTGTGTTGCTTGGCTGCATTGCTCACCCAATAAGGAGTCTAAGAACGACTGGGGGGTGGAGCTTGCATGCCTTGTGCCGATCAAATCGGCCGCGTTGCCTGGGGACTCGCCTTTGCTCAGCGCTTCCCAGCAGAGAGGTGACGGTGGTTTCCCTTGCTGCATCCCCTTTGCCAGGTTGCTGCACTCAGGGAACTACTGCTTGAGGCTTCATTTGGCTGCTGGCTGGGCTTTCTGCCTTTGGTTCAGAGGGGCTCAGAAGTTGAACATACCTGTGCTTGGAATCGGATGGATACGTCATCGACGGCCAACTCACCCTTGCCGGGGAAAAGGTCTGTCTGGAGCGGGGGCAGATGGTGGGGGAAAAGGAAAGGAGCTGGTTGAGTACAATGGCGGGCAGCGATCTCGTGGGCGGGGGCTTTTGGATTTGTTTTGGAAGCT
Source organism: Podarcis gaigeae (assembly GCF_964106915.1). Lineage (NCBI taxonomy): Eukaryota > Metazoa > Chordata > Lepidosauria > Squamata > Lacertidae > Podarcis > Podarcis gaigeae. The sequence goes on along the minus strand of NC_139687.1, from coordinate 4,718,320 downwards.
TCTTCGATTGACTGTTATGGGGGAAAGGAAAGGAGCTGGTTGACTAAAATCCCTTATTTTGGCTGCTGATCCCTTATTTTCGAGGCTGCTCGTCCCTTATTTTCAAATCTGTAAGTTGACAGCTATGCTTCAGATGTAGGGAGACCTTGGCTTAGGCAATGAGCGTTTATCCCTCTCAGTCCCTGGCTGGGCATCTGAGGAACATCAAGGTTATCCAGAATGTGTAGGGATTGGGCTGGCTCTGGAGAACGTCTGTTCAAGTGGAGAGCCCGCCCCCCATTTCGCCACTGTTGCAGGGGAGAACAATGACAACCAATTGGCATATGGCCAATGTCTCCCCTCAAAACAACCCCTGGTATCGTCGTCACAAATAGGAGGGGGCGTGGGTCACCACTTCACCCCCCCCCCATTTAGGGAAGATAGACTAAAGGATTCCGCCCAAGGCCTGAAACCGCCACAGTTGTGACATTTTGCTACGGGGAAGGCAAAACCTGCCAATGTAGGAAAATTCCTTTCCGGTCCTTCAACAGTGACCATAACGTAACAGCGCCCACGTACCCGTGGAGAAGAGGTTAACCTGTGAAAGAAGTCTTAACTGAGGAAGGGCAGGGTGAGAGAAATTCTGAAGCCGACTGAGAACTCCCAGTTAAGTTCCTCCCACTGTTGTGTGGGCAGGTCGATCCCTCCGCTTACCTGGTCAACTCTCTCCTGGCAACGCCTCTCCAGCTGGCAGAGGTAGGTGGCCACCTCCAGGTGTTTATCCTGGGGGGGGGTGAATCCAGGCTGTACTGCTGGGAGCCACATAGGATCATGGGGGCTGTGCATGACCACGCAAAAGGCGCCCCCCATTTGATGTGTGGAGCGGTCATTATTGTGCTTCTGACTTTGCTGATGGTTAGCTCTACCAGCTGCCTGGTGGGCAACATGATTGTCATATTCTACTTGTATTAGGGATGTATGAAGCACCAAGCATCCATCTCTTGTCTAGAGCCATGGACCACCTTGAATTAATCTGGCTACCCAATTAATATCCACATGTTTATGTCTATCCTACCATTCTTTTTTCCTACGAAGTGGCCAGATGTTTCCATGCATGGATGCTTATATAGACGTCATTCTGGTCTCTGCATCAGAAAAAAGATTATGAAACCCATGATGAAGCATGGCAAAGTATATCTGCATGAAAACAAACAGAGCAGGAACAATGGGCTATGATGGTAATGCACATGTGGGTACCACTCACACAGTAACACTGCAGCTTGAGGGGTTTATGGTCTACTGTAGTTTACAGATGAAATGATGCAGTGAAATTATGAGTGGTGTGTGCTTGTGCAGAGCTTTCTAATATTCAAGGTAAGAGAATGGTTGCATAGTTGAAGCAGGTTCAATCTGTAGAAGCAATGTGAACCACATAATTAATATGCCCACAATTTCAGATATATTTTCTGCTTTATCAGAATCATAGGTTTATTTCTCCTAAAAGAACATAAACTGTCAGTCAATGAAAGTCAACATTGTTCTGAAGTTATAAATGGGCAAAACTATCTAGTCCACAACCAGACATCAGACCAAGCTGAGCATAGATCTGATGTTAGGTTGAGCACACAGCATTATTCACACGGAGACTATTCCTATGTACCACAGGAGACATGTAGCAAGCTGCCCCGAGCAATTTAGGTACACTGGCTTTCCAAGATCCAGCATGTTGCCTGTTGAAATGAGCTATAGAAATTAGAATACAGTGCTACCTCTGGTTACGAACACTTCTGGTTACGAACGCTTCTGGTAACGAGCTCCGCTAACCCGGAAGTAGCTGCTCCTGGCTGCGAACTTTGCCCCAGGATGCAAACAGATATTACACACCAGAGGTGCACGCGCAGCAGGAGGCCTCATTGGTGAAAGTGCGCCTCAGGATAAGAACAGTCTAAAATAGTCTGTTGCATTTCAGCTAGGTTAAAGGCTGTGCCTTGTATTTCATGTTCTTTCTTCCTAAAATCTTCAGATTTTAATAAACACTAATTTATTTTCCAGAATGAAACTGTGTAACTCCAGACACTTCATTTGGCCACAGAGTCACAACCTGAGTCCAAAATGATCTAGAATCTATAGAATTTTTCCTGTGGCCTGGCAGATTTCTTGACATCCAAGGCTTATTTGTTGGGTTCAGGAGGAGATGCTGCCTGGCCCTCCATGACACACCTTCAGATGTGTGGCCAAGAAAGTGAGGAACACTATAATGAGACCTTGAATGAGATGAGGTCATCTAAACAAGGAAGAGAAAAAGAAACAGAAACTTTCCCTAACCACCAAGTAACTCTTACCGGGAACTGAGGAAGTGCATAAATAGATCTGCTACTGTGCAAAATTTTGAGCTGGTTTAATACAATGGTAGTGGGACTTGAGCGCAAAGAGATTATTCTCCCTAAAAGGGCCTGTTTGCCGATTGTCCTATAATTCTACAAACTTCTTTACTAAGCAAATCTCCTAGTAAAGATATCCCAGTGTTAAGGTCATCCACTACTGCAGTAGTGACAGGCCCAGCCTTCATTACTGACCTGGCTTCCCAATGCCACGTAGGCAGCGGGTCACCGAGAGGGGAAGGGCAAGGCAATGGGGTGCTTGGTGCAGGTGCAGTGGCGAGAGTGGTGGATTGGCTTCGTTGCTGTACCAACACCATGCCAGTCTCCCTGCCTTGACCCTCCCCTCCTCTCTCTCAGCAACTAGCAGTGACATTCAGTTTTGGGGAGCAACGTCAGCCCTGCTCACTACTGCACTACTCTCATATAACCACATAAGAAGGGTTGTGCTTCATATGCCTTCATAGTTCCAACAGCTTGCTCCTCATACTAGACAACCAGATGCATATGGGAAGCACACAACCAGGACACAAGTGTGATGGCTCTCTCCCAGTGGCATTCTGCCTCTACCAGGGGCAAAGAAAATTATATGCTTGCACTTAAGAGCTGGCTTTAACCTGAGGTAGAATGAAGGGGCCATCTTGTGCATCTTGGTGTTATTGAAGGGCAGAAGATTGGTGGTTTTATTATTATTATTATTATTATTATTATTACTACTACTATTATTATTATTAAACCCTATGAGATACCACATAGATTTTCCGGCCCAGGTACCAAAGTACCTCAGGCTGCCATCTCTGCAGAAGAAATATAATTCATCTTCTCCAGAACCACAGAGAACCACAAGTATTTCCTTTTAAAATAATGCCAGCTAGATGCAGGAACCTCCTCGTGATATTCAAATCACTAAGCACTTTTGTTCAAATGGTGTCAAGGAACCCAGGTTGCTAATTAATTCAAATCATATTCCAGAATGTAGGTCCAAAGCAAAAATATTTCCATGCTCTCAGACTGATTTGAATCGCTCACTTGAACAAGAAATTATATACTCAATAGCTTCACCTTAAACGGCTCTTCCCAAAAATGATATGCAATGCACTTTACTTTTTTCACTAGCTAGACTTCAAACACATAGATGTTATTTAGGAAAAAAGATGCTGCAACATTAATGAATGGTCTGATTGCAGAGAGGTATGGATGACAAAATGCTATTAAACTAGAACTGAGTTATGGCATTAACTAAAATGAACCTATAATTCCAAAAACAAGTGCACCCCCCCCTAAATCTGTGGTCCCCAGCATTCTCCTCCCCCACCTCAATTTTTTTGCTTGTTCTCTCAGTGTATACAGAGGACTTACTTACATTGTTCCTTCTACTTGGAAGCTATTATGAGTCTCAGTGGTATCCCTTAGTTTAAGCACAGAGAACATCTTTATAACCAATAGAGTATTTCAAAATGGAAGAGACTTTTAAAGTGCAACCCCTGCAGATTGCATTTTTTATGGTCTTAGTGAGTGAAGAAAATCAAACAATTTCCCTCTATCCAGTTCTCTCTATGGCTCAGACAAAATGTGTCAGATTTGTAGAAGATGCTGTGTTAAACTGATGGAGAGTAATTTGGGAAGCTACAAACGTCGGAAGATAAACTCATCCTCACTCAGCAGTTCACTTGTTGGCAGATTGTTGTTTAGTGACTGATTTATATTTTATGTTGCAGGATTTCCCCCCTCAAAAAATGTAATAATCTATATATTTGCAAATGTCATTACTTACTTTAAGCCCTGCAAAGGAAACACTGTAGGTGTGGTGTACAGGTGTTGGAAGCAAATAATAATTGTGCCATTCATGCTAATCCTTCTCTTCTAGTCTATGTGAACTATCAGCAATCAGCTTGGGGATTGCAACTCACAGTCATCATGCATATGATTGTGAGTGAATTAGTGTGTCGATCACTCATATTCCTGATCCTGTTATTTATTTGTATGTACATACTGATTCTTTTAAACAACAAGAGCTGCACTATGGCATTAGGTGCAACAATATGAAGAAAAGAGAGCAAAACAATAACTTTACATCCCATTATGATTAATGTCCAAGGCCATAGCTTTTCTGACATGCCATTCCAAGGCCCAATTCGCCATGATGCTTGACAGGCTACAAATGCTTACTTGTGCAGCAGCCCACACATTTAAATGAGGGATAGAAATTCATCTAGAAATACATCTCATGATAAGACTGTGACCAGGTGAGCTGCCTACTCATTCTGCTCTGCAGGTGCTACTGATGGTCACCCTCAAGGCCCCTGCTCTCCCTTCTTATGCTACTTTATCTTTAGCCTGGACTTACACCACATAGCACTTCCAATAGAGGCCACTGTAAGATATGCTTGTGTAGTTTCTACCTACTGACCCACAAGGCAAAAGTGTTTCTTTAGAAAAGTTGGAACAGAGCATGCTTGAGGCCTTTGCATTTGCGAGTGCTTCTCAAACTGCTGCCAGACTTAGCACTGCATAGTGAAACCTAGAAAGAATACCAGTTATTGCTTCATCTTGATTGGGTAGCCTACACATATTTTGGCCACCTTCAAAAATAAGACTGTCCTCTGGCAGCCATGTAAATAGAGGATCGTCCCTGTAAAGTAGGATACCTTATTGTGGTCCCAGTGGTTGCCAAACTGGAATACCAATGTTACAAAGCATTAGATCTGATATAAATATAAAGCTTGCCATGTGGAATACTGCACAGGTAATCAACTTAGGTCAGTATCACATCTAAATTAGGCTTAGGGTTCAGGTCAAAGACTGTTCTCTTCAATTTTTATATATATATAAAAAAAAACTATTTGGACTATTATCTAGGAAGAATGGGCCATAGTTCAGTTGTAAAATACATACAATATAAGCCAGTTCCCAACAACTCCAGCTGGCAGATCTCATCTAAAAGAGTTAGGAAAGATCAGCAAATTCTGGGTTGATTATAGTAGAGGATCCTGGGCTAGATCAACGCACAAACCAACTTGGCATAAGGCAGCTTCATATGCAGACAGTACAAGGGTCCCTATTCTCCAGGGACACCCCTGATTTAGAGAAGCTGTCCCAGTTTCTGATTTGATCCTGGAATGCCCCGCTTTTCCTTAGGATGTCTCTGTTTTCACTGGAGAAATGTTGGAGGGTATGGAATTATCCAACCCCTGAGCTGTCTGAAGGCAATCCTGTATAGGGCAGTTTTTTATGTTTAATGTTTTATTATGTTTTTGTGTATGTTGGAAGCTCCCAGAGTGCTGAGGCAAGCCAATAAGATGTGTGGGTATAAATAGTAAAATTATCATTATGGAGTGGAACGTCCCTATTTTCATCAGAAAAATGTTGGAGGGTATGCATAATTCGGCACTGAACACAACTTCTCTCCTTCATGGGTATTAAGGCACAAAAGGCAACATTACCCTCACCTGATGGGCTCTGGTCTGAAAGCTTCCTGTTTCCAGTTTGCACAGTCTTGCCAAGGTTCATTAGTTCAGACTGTAGAGAGGGTGGCAGCTGTCAGATAAATACGGTGTGAAGCCCATATTTGCATGCAATAACCCAGCGAAGGTATGCATTAACAGCAATTTTAAGTAGCCCTTTCTACAAGCAAAGTGATCTGCCTTTGGAAGCGTGTGTACACATTTTCAAATAAAGCTGCAGAATTCAAATCCAGCCACTAAATCGGGCTTCCGAATAATAGAAGCCCCTCTCACATCTCAGTGAATTAGTGTTTGTGAAGCACTATCAAATGAAAGGTAGTTATTGAAAAGCAAAGCACTTTTATTAACGCTATAATTTTTATAAGCTTAAGGAAAATTTCAGTATGCAATTTAAAAAGCAGCCAACAGGCTTCTAAATGCCATAGAACATCCTTAGGGATGTGAAATCTGTCTGTAACTGAGAAGCATTTAAGTAATGGGGGACAAAATGCATATCAGTAAATTGAAATAAAACATGCCACATAGCCTGTATAAGAAAAACACTAATAAGAGTCATTCAGATTAGGGAGATGTTTACTTTAAAAGGGAGGCTCCAACAAGCTGACAATCAGTAGCCTGTAGCATCTAGCAGCAAGTCTGTTGTAAGAGAACTCATTTATTTAACATCAACTTCATGCATATATTTCCAGTGCTTTTTTTTCTTTAAAAAATGTTTAGGGATACTCTCATTTGACTCAAGAAAATCACTATTTTATAGTTCAAATCAGGAAAAATAAATACAGTAAATAGAGAAAAGTACAAAGATTCACAAAATGTTTAGGGGTATGTATATCCCTGTACCCCCCCCACCCCACTGGGGGGGAAAGCACTGTACATTTCTATCTTTGTTTAGTCTTTTAAAGAATCACATTACTGAAGTTAGGAAAAGACACTCTACTCCACTCATGTGTTTTCCACAGGTGGGTTTTCTTGTTCTTGGTTTTTTAAAAAGAACCTACCCCAAAGGTTTTAGATTCTAATCCTGGTTTAGATTCTAATTTTAGAACATCAGAGTCAGAGAGAGAGAGAGACCGGTAATTCACCATGTTCTTCTTCCACAGATTTTCCATTGTATGAGAATCCACTGAGCTTCATTCTCCCTCTTACTGACTTTTGAAGCCAGCATAAGTTCCCTTTTTTGGGTGGGGTGTGTGCCAGGACATTTGCCGCACAAAGTCAAAGGGGCCTGGTAAAGAGAAATCACAAGTGTGATGGTAGCAGCAATTGGAACAATAGTAGCAGGATTTCAGTAGACACAATAAATTCCATTGTGTTTTATGCAAGGTGCATAAGCCCACCAAAGGTATACAAAGAGCCTTCATTTAAAAGGTTAGGAAACCTAGTGTGTAAAGCAATCTTTCTCCTTTCTAGTCAATGAAATGATCAATGCTAGATGGTACAAAATCAGTCAATTGGATTTTAGGCTGGGTTTTGGCACAGAAACTGCTTTGGTCACCCTGTATGATGACCTCTACTGGGAGAGAGACAAGGGATGTCTCTTCCTGTTAATTCTCCTCAACCTCTCAGTGCCTTTTGATACCATCAACCATTGTACCCTTCTGAAGCAACTGTCCGAGTTGGAGGTCGGTGGCACTGCTTTGCAGTGGTTCAGATCCTACTTGGATAGTTGTTTACAGAGGGTGATGCTTAAGGAGTGCTCTGCAACACCATGGAGCCTTCAATGTAAGGGCACAGTCTACACACACACACACACCTTGCAGATTGTATTTATTGATTTGTGGTTTTCTTTTCCCACCAGGCTTCCCTAAATGCAATATATATATATATATATATTTTTTAAAAAAATGTGCTTAAAATACTGCAGTTTTGTGTATTTCTTCTAATAACTTTTGTACTTGACCAGGAGGAAATGCTCAAGCAGTGATACAGATGTAGAATAGACTGTCCCTATTTTCATCTGAAGAATGTTGGAGAGCATGTGAGAGGCTGGATTCAGTGAGCTGCCATCGCACAGTGATGATAGGGCAGCAAAAGGCTTTCAGCCAATATTTGAGTTCCTCCAATCCTAGGCCCAAAGGAGGTACAGGGAACTATAGAAAGAATTGTAGTAGCAGTGGGAAAGATGAAAGCAGAGACTCAATAAGAAGCAGGGGGTCTTGGAAAGCAGTGGGTGGGGAAGAGACTAGTGGAAACTGTCTGAGGGGAAAGATGTAGGTGAGATCAGATGTGCACTGCAGAGGGACAGGGAGGCCAAAATTCATACGCAGATTTGAATGTGGAATGTTAAACAAAATAACACCCATCCTGACCAGAGAATGCAATCTGCTTGTAGGACTTGCAGGTGTTTCAGTGGGATTGTGCAGGTGATATTCCTAGTGGATTGTTTCCTTTGTATGTGAACCTCAAAAAGAAAATAAGTTTTGCTTTATAAAGTATATATAAATACAGAAGTATAGACTAGACTTCAACCACAATGCAAAAAAATCTCAAGAGAGACCATGCAACATTAAGAGATAGAGATAGAGATAGAGAGAGAGAGAGAGAGAGAGAGAGAGAGAGAGAGAGAGAGAGATTTCAAGTAGTAATAGACACAAATAGAGTTTAATATTTGTCTTGCAAGATCTTCAGGCTCACGGGGGAGAAGACAAGACGGATAACAGCAAAAAATAGTCATGATGTATTTGGTGTTTTTAAAAATTGAACAACAATCTGACAAACAAAGGAAACAAAAAGAAGTAACAGTATTTATTTATTTATTTATTTATTTATTTATTTATTTATTTATTTATTTAAAATCTTCTCTTTTTTAAAAAAAAAATCTCAGCTATCTATTGTGCACCCTCAGAGACCTCTTTTTTCACCCTTATCTAGTCATCTGGAATTTATGACATAGAGTTAACATACGCACAACAGATCGAGATTCAGTCAGGTACAGCTATTCACCAGTATGGAAAAACTACCCAGAGACATCATGAAAATAATGAAACAGTATGCCTTAGAGTATTAAACATCTTCACAAACCGATGCCTGAGAGTGACATGCATTCCAGTTCTGAACAAAGGGAGGATGTGAAAGCAGACTTATCATGCTATTCAATGTGCCAAAAATCAGAAGACAAATTCTGTGGGGCAAAATCCTTTGACCCTCCTGTGCACGTGCTGCAAAGCTGCAGCACCTGAATAATATGATGATGGGCTTTCTTGCTTCACAAAAAAGAGGGAGAGAGGGAGGGAAAATATAGCTGAGCCATGAGCAATGCAGCCAGAGACACCAAGATGATGGAAAGGGTTGAAAGCTAATGAGAGCACATGATTTAGGGATGCTTGAGGAATTCATTCTGTATGAATGAATACCTGTATATGAAATATGAAATGACCTGATCCATACCTCCGGAAACAATATGCGAATCAGAACTTGTTTTCCATTGGCTTCCCCACTTTTTGAATACCAACCGTGTTCTCAGCTTTAAAACATCAATGGAAATACATTTTAAAATTGTACTTGAGTAAGAATATGTTTGGGACATGGATGGCGCTGTGGGTTAAACCACAGAGCCTAGGACTTGCCGATCAGAAGGTCAGCGGTTCGAACCCCCGTGACAGGGACCCATTGCTCGGTCCCTGCTCCTGCCAACCTAGCAGTTTGAAAGCACATCAGAGTGCAAATAGGTACCGCTCCAGCGGGAAGGTAAACGGTGTTTCTGTGTGCTGCTCTGGTTCACCAGAAGGTCATGCTGTTCAAGCTGGCCACATGACCCGGAAGCTGTACACTGGCTCCCTCGGCCAATAAAGCGAGATGAGCGCCACAACCCCAGAGTTGTCTGCGACTGGACCTAATGGTCAGGGGTCCCTTTACCTTAAGAATATGTTTAGAGGTACAATATAAATGAATATTATGAATTTTCATAGAGTTTTTTTAAAAGATGGAAACCATCAGATTAACGCAGAAACAGGACCAAACAGACATGGATGAACACACACATATATAACATGGGCCAGAAATTCAGCCATGCCTGGCCTGTATTTTGTCTTGTTCTTTACTAGAAAACTGAATGACTAGTTTGGCTAACCACCTCTAGCAGAGTCCAGGTAGCATGCCAACCTTTCCCTCATTCGACTAATGAACAGACAGTTCACACAGCTATGGTGGCCAGGCTCTTTTGGAAGGGCCTTCACATGCCCAAATGTTTGTTGTAAAGGTTTGCCCAGCCACAACCTTATGTGCGAAATTAGCATTGCATAACTGCTCTTTTGGTATGTACATGTATGAGTGGATGAGATGGAGAAATAGATAAGAACCATGATGAACTTCTATGGCAAAGATTACCGTAATTGCCAAATTATTGGCCTGAGCCAGTTTTGCTTAATCTGTTGATGTTGGCATGGAAGGAGTGTGTGTTCCAGCATAGTCACGTCATAGCTGAAGGAAGAATTGCACCCACAGAAGTCTTATTGTAAATACAACTTTCCTCCTGTAAATGGAATGACTTCATTAGCTACTGCCTATTATATTTTAATGACAGGAATGGGGTTTGGTTTTATTAGTTTTTCTGCTGCAATTTGCTGCACAGCAGCAGAAAAATATGCCAAATTCAAAAATTTCCAACTTTTGACTGCAAAGGAAAAATTGGGAATGCATTTGGAGTGCACTGCCAGTTTCTCCTTCATATTCATGGCTTTGAATTCCTGAATTTGGAAATCCATTAAATCATCTTTCCTGGAATGACTTCAAATCAAGCTGCACCTGCAAAGATTGAAAGACAGGTGTCAGGTGGTTGACGCGTGGGAAACTCCACTCACCTGTCAAAGTGGCCTATTAGAGAGTCCAGAATCTGCCCTCCAGGTGGATCCCATTCTCTGTGCCTACCATATACAGCAGACTAAATAGATTTTAAACAAAATAGCAGCAAATGAAAAGTTGCCTATTGCTATTGCATCTGCATTGCTGGCAGACATTTGCATAAAGAAATGCAAGCAGCAATATACACACCCAAATATAGTTTTAAAGTAAACTATGTAATAGGGTCTTAATGAACCTGCATATAGGAGATATTTGTAGAGAGAATTTTACTGTGCAATAGATAATGTTTTTATTCCACTATCTCACGTCAACAACAACAAAAATGACAGGAGCAGGAAATGGAATACGAACGAAGCTCTCCAGTCGAGATATTCTGTTTCTACACTACTTAAAGTATGCTCCTAGCTCTTGTAATGTCAGCCTTAATGCATTCTGGTTCCTTTCAGCCTGCCTCAGTATATTGGGAAGAACTTTATTCCAGCTTTACACAATAATGAGAGCTGTCTTTGCTCCCTCTTTCTAGTATTTATAGTTATACACACAGAAACCTCCGGTCATTGTGGATAACTTCAAGGTTAGCTCTGCTTCCTCCCTCCCTCTTCTTTAAAAGAAAAAAGGGGGGGGGGGACCTGACATGCATCATTCAGCATACAGCAGATATGAAAGGAGTTCAACAGTCTTGATAAGTGACAGCTGGACAATGTGCCACATCAGACAGTGGAGGTTTAAAAATAGAAGCATTTCAAAGGGGGAAGCAATAAAGTAACTAGCTGGAAAGTAAAGGAAGAAAAGGTGGGGGGCGGGAATGCCAAGAGAATTACAGAGATGGATTAAACCAACCTCCTTTAACCCAAACCTACCATTGAAAAAGTGAATGTCTGAATCTTGTGAGAGATGGTCATTGGACTGGGATGGGGAGGAATTGATATCAGCAAAGATGGAAGAAATCAAGCATTGGTATTCACTTCCTCAGAGGAAGTGACTGATCTCCTGTGACTTGGTGACACTGGAAACCTGTAGAAACTCTCTACCCTAACTTCTGCTTTAATAGTGAGGTAAACTGATTATTTTGATTATTTTGAGGACAACTTAAATAGGGCAGGGGATTTGATTTGACATGCCACTCTCCAGTGAGGCAATGGCATTCCTTTTGAGGGCTGGTCCAAATATTATGGACCCTCCATGGAAATAAACTAAAGTTGCATTCAGGTTGTGGTGACTTCGTAATAGGATTGAAAAATGTTTTGATGTAGATTGGCTACAATGCTATCACTGAATGAGGCCCGTGCCTGCACTAGCTTTTCCCCTCCATGTTGGGATGCAGGATAGCATTGTGTCTCACCATGGTGACAGCACAGATCCTGTTCTTATGTTCTTTTCACTTCACATACAACATGGGGGTAGGGATGTCAGAGAATTCCAACAAAGGGGGAATCAGGAGCAGAAATTGCCAGTGTCTAGAATGGAAATCAATCCAGTGAATATGATTGGTATTCACTGTTGTTACTTTCCAGTCCTGAAATAATATATATTTGATTAGGTCCTCCCCACCCTCATTTGCATTGCATTTCCTTTGCATTGAAATGAAGTAAAATAACATAATTACCTAATTTACTTAATTAATTACATAAATGGCCTAAATTATGTAATTTCACCATAGTGGACAGAAAGATGAATGACATCATTTCTTGAAGAAGATGAATTACAGCAGAATGGAAGCAGTGTGATGACAACAGGGCAGAATGGAAAACTATGTCTTCCTACATCCTATTGTAGGGAGCATATAAAAGTATCTGTGAGTTACACACAGTCACACACTGAGTAGCATCTGAAGTTGTAAATAAATGTAGGATTGCTTCATAACACAAAAAGTGATATTGCCAAGAGCTCTTCTGGCCTAGACTGCAGCTCCCTGGAGCGTGAATCCAGTCCCAGTGGAACTCCTAAAGGCAGCCTGACCACTCTAGGGATCTTGTGTTTAGCCCAGATTCCATCTCTTGATCATCAGGTGTATTTCTGTTAAACATGTGTTCTACATTCTGAGGAAGTGTCACTCTTCTCCCCTGTGGCTCATTACATTCAAGCAAACAATTAAGCCTCAAGGCCTTGTGTCAAACGAGACCAATAACTTTACATAACCTAAATCCCGCAGAGGGTTAAGGTCAGACAGTCAGTAGAATTGACTCTTCACTGTAGAAACCCCAAAGGGGTTTTACTGCATGTTGTGCTGGCACGAACAATGTGAGCTTTGAACGCACAGGTTGCCGTTAAGGAGACGGCTGAATCTCAGCACAGCTATTGCTTGGTGTATTGGTAGCTTTACGGAAGCTCTCTGAAAGGCCTTGGGAGACCAAATCAAATAATAAAAGCAATTGTTGCAGCTCAGAAATATAAAAGGGGAGTCTATGTTTTCCTTCAGTGTTGGCTATGCTTCTATCTGACATCAAATGCTCCCAAGGCCTTTCTAATGGCGAGCAGAAGTGGATGAACCTTTTGCCTGTGGGCCTAATTAGATCTGTCAGGCCTCTGAATTTGGACCACAAGGCCATTTTGGATAAACTATGCACACCTGTCAGTCGGCTGATGTCTCTAATCTATGGTGTGTAAGCACTAGGGCTGGAGATAAGAGATCTCATATCCAATCTTAGCACTGTGGTGCTTAGCACTATGATTGAAGATAAGCCTTTGCCTTCTCTTTGAAAGCAAACTATTCTATTTTTTAAAGGCAGCATTTGTCCAGTCTTAGTGATGCTGGACTACATGTTAGATCATTCTACAAATATCCACTTTCATACCTAATATTAACAGAACAATCCTACACTTTAAAAAAAAATGTCATTGCATTTTGGAGACAGAAAATGGACGTCTGATAAAACAAATTTGTTGATAAAAAGAAGGAAAAAACAACCCCCTCTAAACAATTGAAGTATCTAATTGATGTGGTATACTGACAAAACCATCATACAAGAATTATTAACTGAAAGGTATTAAATAATGTTCATTTTTTCATAAAGTAATATTTGATTTTATGATAGACCCAAAATACACAGAACAACAGTAGTATATATAAACAGATATTAAGGTGTAAGATTGGCCTACGTGAAGGAAACAGATATCTGATTGACTCTTATCTCAGTAATAATAATAATAATAATAATAATAATAATAATAATAATAATAATTTTATTAGGTATACCCCACCCATCTGGCTGGGTTTCTCCAGCCACTCTAGGTGGCTTCCAGCAAAATGTAAAAAATAATAAAATGTCAAATATTAAAAACTTCCCAAGGCTGCCTTCAGGTGTCTTCTAAAAGTTGTGTAGTTCTTTATCTCCTTGACACCTGATGGGAGGGTGTTCCACAGGGAGTGCACCACTACTGAGAAGGCCCTCTGCCTGGTTCCCTGTAGCTTTACTTCCCACAGTGAGGGAATTGCCAGAAGACCTTTGGAAGTGCACATCAAAATGCTCCTTCAGGTATACCTGGGCCAAGGCTATTTAGTGCTTTAAAGGTCAGTACCAATACTTTGAATTGTGCTCAGAAATGTACTAGGAGCCAGTGAATATCCTTTAGGATTAGTGTTATATGGTCTCAGCGGCCACTCCCAGTCACTAGTCTAGCTGCCACATTTTGGATTAGTTGTAGTTTCCAAGTCACCTTCAAAGGTAGCGCCACATAGAACACATTGCAGTAGTCTAAGCAGGAGATAGCCAGAGCATGCACCACTCTGGCAAGACAGTCCATGGGCAGGTAGGGTCACAGCCGTCGTACCAGATGGAGCTGATAAACAGCTGCCCTGGACACAGAATTAACCTGTGCCTCCATGGACAGCTGTGAGTCCAAAATGACTCCCAGGCTGCACACCTGGTCCTTCAGGGGCACAGTTACCCCATTCAGGACCAGGGAGCCCTCTACACCTGCCCACCCCCTGTACCCCCAAAACAGTACTTCTGTCTTGTCAGGATTCAACCTCAGTCTGTTAGTTCCCATCCATCCTCCAACTGTCTCCAGACACTCACACTACTAATTTTTATTAGAGAAGATGAGACTATTAAGAGACCCAGTACATCTTTTTAAATGTCTGTAGCATGGAGATGCAAAACTAATCTAGAGATAATGCCTTTTATATCAAAGTTTTAAGATTATTTTTTAAAAATGATGTTATAAATGGAAACTTTCTATCCACTCAGATAAAACTAGCAACAGGAGCCATTCTGTAAAGAAAAGGGCACACTCAAAGTGATAATGAAATCTGTGTTATCTATTAGGACTTTACTGGATTTGGCAGCATAAGCTTCTGAACCAGCTTTCAGGTAAAGCTTGAAATCCAATGCTATTGACTGCTGACACTGCCCTTCACCTAATCTCACTGCAGTCTATCAACAAACTTGCCATATTTGAATATGGTGGCACAAACTGGGAGGGAGAAATCAGTTTGGGTCCATGTCACTTTTACATGTTATATCCATAATTTCCTTCCATTCTCCTTTCATGTCAATCTTCATTTTAAAAAACAAAACACAAATATGTATTCATTTAATTTATATACTTATTTCAGTATCTATTCTGATGCACTATTTTCTCTCAAAATGCGCTATTTCTCTCAAAAAGTGTATTTTGGTATGTTTCCAGCTGCCAATAGCTGTGTCATATTATTCTGAGAAGTGAGAAATTAGGTGAATAGCTAAGTCTCAATTTCACCAAGAGGTGCAAACCAGTTCATTTTGTATAGTAATTTCCAAATATTGCATTTCTCAAGCATCCCCAGACATAACCTTAATTGCAGATTCTTCATATGTTTGGAGGAATGTTGTTGTTGTTGTTTAGTCGTTTAGTTGTGTCCAACTCTTCATGACCCCATGGACCAGAGCCTCCCGCAGTTTGGTCAAACCCATGTTGGTAGCTGCAAGAACACTGTCCCACCATCTCGTCCTCTGTCGTCCCCTTCTCCTTGTGCCCTCCATCTTTCCCAACATCAGGGTATTTTCCAGGGAGTCTTCTCATCTCATGAGGTGGCCAAAGTGTTGGAGCCTCAGCTTCAGGATCTGTCCTTCCAGTGAGCACTCAGGGCTGATTTCCTTCAGAATGGATAGGTTTGATCTTCTTGCAGTCCATGGGACACTCAAGAGTCTCCTCCAGCACCATAATTCAAAAGCATCAATTCTTCGTGACCAACTCTTCAAATCCCAAATACATTTTAATAGAATACTGCTACCCAATTTCCCTGACTTTTCTCTGAAAAATTCTAAACTTGTACCATGCACTTTTGAAATATAATATTCACCTATTGATACCAGATATGAATGTTAAAGAGAATATTTTCTCTTTCTAGAAGGTTCCCCCCCCCCCAAATGTCACAGAATTAAAACTGTTTTGATTGTGTTGTGTTGTATCCCATGAATTCTTCTAAGAAAATCATGGAAGGTGGATGTTGCATAAAGTGGAAATGAATTGAAGCTGCTTCCCCATTCATCCCTATTGTTTTAAAACAAAACAGAGCAGAATCACTCAAATATTCTTGTAAGAAATAATGCAACAAGATTTTGACAATGTAATTCAAATACAGACAGCAAATACAGGCAGCAGCCCCAAATGTACCTAATGGAAGAAAGTATGCCCAAAAGCATACACCATGTTGCTTAACAACAACACAACTTTTTTTTTAAGTGGGGTGATATCAGGGTGAAAGGCTTCTTTAACAACAACCAAACATTTATTCAGTCTCCAATTATTCGTCTTGGGACTTGATTATATGCATAAGAAAAGCATACGAAAAGCACTATTCTGTATGCTACTCCTTTCAGCTTCTATTAAAATTGTAATAGCTTGCTTCCATTATACATTTTTCCCTGTGTATTTCACTCAAAATGTCACTTTGCTGCTGCTCTAGAAGTGCACTTAATATTTTCATTAAAATCAATAAAGCCAAGAAATGACAAGGGTGCAGGTGGATGCAAGCAATTAAATTCCTCCTATATGTATTGTTAACTAGTGGTTGGTGGAGCAGGGTTGGGAAGAGAAGCTCCATTCAACACCTGTCCCTTTCCTTTTGAATGGCAGCTAACAGAAATCCACTTAGCCGGCTTTTGTCTGCTTATGTCCCTGACAGATAATGTGAGCAAGTCGGCAGTTATAGGGCCAGTAATTCAGAATTAATTTTTCCTTCAGAAAAGTGATGTGGACAACTGAGTGCAGTAATGGTACCTGATCAGAATTCAGAGGGATAAACAAGGCAATTTGAGATAATGACATAGAAATAAAGGCTCTTTAAAAAGGTCTGTTCTTGTGTGACTCAGGGTGGTATTATCACCGATATTTTTCATCTGTCTCAAATGAAAGTCAAAAGAGTTCATCATTAAAGCATTAGCCTGATGTACTTTGTGCGTGCATGTCTGTGTGCATGTGCATAAGTGTGTATTGTGTGTGTTTTGGAGCTGAAAGGAGGTTCTACATCTCATCCTTCTTCTCTTCATATTAAAAATAAGACAATATAAACATATAGGGCCTGTAAAAGACATCAGCTTGTAAGCCACCAATCAATTGTTTATTAAGGCTCTGCTTTAGAAATACTCCCCTACCAAGGAAACAATTGCATTTTATGTAACGAACAGAGTACAGCGGTACCTCGGTTCTCGAACGTAATCCTTTCTGGAAGACCGTTCGACTTCCAAAATGTTCAAAAACTGAGGCGCAAAGGGCTAGCTTCAAGTTCAGTTGAGAAAATGGAAAAACACGCAGCGGAAGCCATTTGACTTCCAAGGCGCATTTGAAAACAGAAGCATTTACTTCCGGGTTTTCGGCATTCAAAAACCGAAAGACACTTGAAAACCAAGGTACCACTATATTTGAATGTGTTCTCACCTGTCCAGTTCTGTCAGCAGCAGATTCTAGGCCCAATGCAGAGACCCAAATAGTCGTCAGTTTGTTATGCAACACCTTTTTTTTTAGTCTGCTGAGGAATTATATTTGTTTGTTTAAATATTTATACCACACCTTTAGGCAGCTTCCTACCATTTTTGATACAATAAAACACCATATACTAAACTATCTATATTGATATTTATCCATTTATATCTCAGTACATGCAAATATACGTCTCTTAAGGTGCACATTTGCGCTAACAACTGAAAAACCAACTGGGATATAACCTGCCCAGCAGCCAAATGGATGCCAACTGAAACAACCTTAAACAGCCAGCTATGCCAACTTGGCACTTGTGGTGTATAGTGCAGTTTGCCATGTAGACTCTCCCCATTATGTTTCATCTTTCCAAGCCACCCCCCAGCTATACATGGGAATCTGGTAGTTTCTAATGTATATTTGCATATATTTTTCTTAGAATTTTTCTTAGAATGGGGATATAGAGTGTTCATGGAAGTCTGGTTATAGACACTTCAGATGTTTTTCTCATTGCGAGAACACATCTTCATAACACAGCCTTGTTTGTGGCTTTACATTTTATTTCACATTGTTGTGTTTTTAGTACTGATAAAAATGTTGTCCCTTAAATATTCTCACTTTTTTAATTGTGTTTTGTATATAGCTCCTGTCAAAGGAGTTTTCTCTGAAAATTGTTGAGCTGAACAAATATTTGATTATCAGAAGCACCAGAGCTCAACTTCTTTTAGTTTATCTTTCCTGTCATTGCCTGTTGATTAAACACTGGCTCACCCCATGATAGGGTAACCTTCTGAAGGCTATGTGCCACTGGTAAGCAGGGCCCAGGGGCAAAAAGTGGGCAGAGTAATGAGTGGACATTTTACCAGCGAGGAGTATGGCCTGAAGGGGATTCCGAGGGCCAGAGAGAGCAGCTTGGAGGACCTCAACTAGCCTCTGGGAATGAGGTTCTCTCCCCCCCCCCCGCTTTACATGTTACAACTTATATGTTGAAAGTTATCACTCAGTGACTGATGTAGCAGACAATTACATGAAGGCAGCCCCAGAAATGCCCTTTCAAAAGGTTTAGAGAAATTCTTAGAAGATAGGTCTATCCATGACTATTAGCTAAGCATGGAAGCTTTCTAAGCATGCAGAGGCCCTGTCCTGATGAAATAGACACATAATCCCCACCATGTTCTGTGTATAAGCTTCCCAGAGTCTTCAGCTAGCCACCACTGGAAGCTTCCAATATGCTTCTACTTTATAAGCAAAGACGCATGCTGTTATTGCACAAGGAGCATTGAGTTGAAAGAGGCATACCTGAAAATATCCCGGTTCCTTCCCTACCTTATTCAGAGCTCTGTAATGTCCTGCAAAGGTGGTAGCAGAGAAGATCTACCTATACAAGAATATATCACCTGACAGGGTCAGAAAGCTTCAGGCCAGGATTGAACTGTGAAGCATGGTAGTTTGGAGTAGGTTAATAAGGCAATGATACAACCATTGTGCTATTGGCATCATTATTAATGAGATCAACTTCTATTCTTCATTACATGTTTCTCCTCTTCAGGGTTAGTAGTTTTTAATAAGTTAGATTCATTTGGGGAAATAAAAAGACAAGCAATATGAAGCATTGGAGATGATTAAATTTTGGGTTCAGAGCATAAGGAATTGTGTCAGAGTTCAAAAAAAGCAGTTTCAAAAATTTTCACCAGCATAAATTACAGCAGAATCTGGCCCCACTGTATGTGTGAAAATCATGTGATGAGGTTGCTATGGCAACGGCTTATTCTTGTTGAAATCTAGGGTAACTACAGCTGCTAAATCCTGCATCTTCTGACAGCAATTTATTTAACCTTGCTCCTTTCATGTTCTCTTATTGACTTGTTGAACTTAAAAAAGCACAAAAATGCTTATTCTGTAAAATAGACTTAATTTATTAAGCTGGAGCTCTGTGTAGCATTTGCTGTTCCTAATTTAATAGATGTGAGCACTTAAAATGTTTTATAGTTACATTAATTTAATGCCTGTATATCAGAACCTGTACAATTATCCACCTTCCTTTTCCCAAGGCCACCCAAAGTTCTTCCCAGCATTTCCCAGTATCAGAATGTTTCTCCACCATTACATTTTAAGGTGCTGCCCAAGAGAGAATTACAAGATTAGAGTCTCAGACAGGGGCCTTTCTCCTTTAAAATGGTTAAATGGAAGTAATTGATGAATATCAGGATGAAATCTGACACCAGACCTTTATTCTACTGTGAAAGGGAGAGACAGAGAAAAGGAGAATAAAAGCAATTCAGTAGAATTTTTGATCAAACAACAAACCCTGCCAAAATGTATTTTGGTCACCTGAGTGCTGCCTATAACAAGACATTCATATTTGTAATCTGATTAACTTCCTCCATTAGAGTTGCTATACTGTATCTAGATAAGTACAGTGCACTCAAAACCTTCAGTACACATGACTACAAGTCACTTAAAATGTTAAAACAGCTGTTCTCACTAATTTTTTTTTAATTGAAATTGACCAATATCCCTCTATTTTCAGGCAATCTTTTTTCCAACAGTGCTTATACTGAAAGAAAATGGAGGTCTTGTTTTAAAGTCCCATCAGTAAAAAAAGAAAAAGGGGGAAAAAGTAATATCATTTTCATCTGAAAACCACACTATCAAATTCATGATAAATTGGGGGTGGGGTGGGATTCAAGATAGCTGAGGTGTGTGAACATTTGAGGGCACTGTGAGAAGTCGTTCGTGGAAACAAACAGACAAAGGACTTCAATATAAGGTTAACCCTTTTATTAGTCGCGTTTGCAAAGGCGGACCCTCCGTACCCGTAGATACGAAGAGCCTCGATCAGGCATAAGCGCAGCAGTTTTATCCCTACAGCTGCCGCCCCTCTTTCAGAGGCTTGGCTTACAATCTACTTATCAGAGTTCAACACATTTCTAATACATTGTCCACTCTACACTAACCACTTCATCTATTATCAGATATGGGCCTACGCCCCTTGGATTTCTTTATCCTGTGTACGCAGCTCATGGGGACTTTCCAGACTGAGTTTGAGGCACACCCTTGCTTGTAATTTTTCCTTTATTTCTTAATCTCACAGCACTGAGCCTAAGGCTTGCTGATTCGAAGGTCAGAGGTTTGAATCCCCGCAATGAGGTGCGCTCCCGTTGCCTGGTCCCAGCTCCTGCCAACCTAGCAATTCAAAAGCACATCAAAGTGCTAGTAGATAAATAGGTACTGCTCCGGCAGGAAGGTAAATGACGTTTCCCTGCGCTGCTCTCGTTCACCAGAAGCGGCTTAGTCATGCTGGCCACATGACCCAGAAGCTGTACACCGGCTCCCTTGGCCAATAAAGCGAGATGAGCGCCGCAACCCCAGAGTTGTTCACGACTGGACTTAACTGTCAGGGGTCCTTTGCCTTTTATACTATCTTGATTTATCATCATTTTGATCAGCACCTCCCAAAGGTTCATTGCCCAGTTATCATTTCATATCTCAACCACGTTTGTTGATAATCAAATATGTCAGATATCCTGGAGGAATCCAGGGTCAAAACAAATATCATCTCCTCTTCTTTCTCTCCCAGAAAAACAATAAACTTGAAAACCCACTCACATGGGAAACATCATACCTACTCATTTTATTGGAATTTATATGTTGTGTTCACAATAAATCAAGAATCTTCACTCAACAGCAAGTTGTCTGTTGCATCTACCTTCTACTGGTCAGGCATTATGCCTGGGAATTCCAATTGCAGGTAGGGGACACGGGTGGTCCAACCTGTCTTGACCAGAAAGATCTGGAAGGGAATTGTGTGTCCCTTCAGTCAAATGCATTTGCAATCTGAGATCAGAGCTTCCAGCTCAACATGGACAATTGGTGTGGGGGGGGGGATGTGTGCACAGCCCACTTCAAAAAATAAATAAAAAATTGCAGAAAACACCTGAAGAAGACTAGATAATCAATCCATCCTACATGCTAAGGGAAATGTTGGAAGGTATTAAAACATATTTTTCTGGTAAAGTGCTTCCAAGCACTATATTAGAGGCTCTCAGCGCGTAAATATATGGGGGTGGGGGGTGGGAGCAAGTATATTTTCTTACAATACCAAAAGGGACAGCAGAGTGTTGAACATTTTAGAGTGCTGAAAAAAGCCAATTGCCCTCCCTCGGCAATCTTCGTGGAGCTCTGGCCCAATGGTTGTCGGTGGCTTGATTTGAATTAATTTTATAATGAATGGTTTTAGAGTGTTGCTTGTGCTGTACTTTTGTACTGTTTTATTGTTGTTATCCGCCATGAGCCCGGCTTCGGCTGGGGAGGGCGGGATATAAATAAAATTATTATTATTATTATTATTATTATTATTATTATTATTATTATTTTCATTATTATTATACTGTAAACCCTATTTTGTGAGAGTTCAGAGACATAATAAAGGTGAGATTCAGAACCAGCTTCTTCCATACATTTTACTTAATATCTGAGCTGATTCAAATGCCAGAACAGAATTAAGTTTGGTATGGCCTTCTTGGGGTAGGCAGCAACGTTGTAGGAACCCCTTCACAGAGGTGTCTGCAAGATCTAACTTTGGATATAACCCAGTGCATTTGTGATGTTTCTTTTTTAATGTTTAATCTTGCAGATTGCTTTCAGTTACTGATATTTTGAGTTATTGAGAAAGCAGTCCAGCAAATATTAAAATAAATAAACAGAAAGCATTCATGTTTTATTGCTGCATTTAGGGGTAATCAAATGGAACTGGATCTACACATCAAGACAAAACAGAAGT
This sequence comes from Podarcis gaigeae, assembly GCF_964106915.1. Classification (NCBI taxonomy): domain Eukaryota; kingdom Metazoa; phylum Chordata; class Lepidosauria; order Squamata; family Lacertidae; genus Podarcis; species Podarcis gaigeae. Next base: position 4,696,016 of record NC_139687.1, on the reverse strand, counting down.
CAGACATTTTTCACTAGTGGCATGGGAACCATAACTGAGAATTTTAATAAAAACAAACTCCTGGACGTTTATAATGTACCCAAAGATCAGTGATCTTTCCCACCCAAGTCTCTTGAATGGCTAGCCTGCATAGACTTGTCTCCTGAGATTTCCAGACAACTGTAGAAAACAACCTGGACATGAAACATATTTGATATTTTATGGCAACATTCCATCCTCTTGCCCTTCCGCCTGCTTATTTGCTTTTTTCTACAGTATTAAAAGTATGCACTATACATTTCTAAATCTTCGCTGCCTTAACCTACCAAGTCTCCTTTTAACTTTTTCTCCCTTTAGAACCATCTATTACTACTTTACCATTTAAGAATCCTCTTTTTGCAGTGTTAGAAATTTGCTCCATCACTGATCTGAGCATGGTAACAGATTACTGCTAATCTGACTGCTGGAATTTACTCTACCAAAGAAGACACGCTGTAATGCAGATAAAGGATATAATCAGGATATAATTCTCAAGCAGTGTGAAAAATCATATTAAGCACAATGAACTGTTTGGATCATCGCTGATACTGCTGTGCCAATTATGGAAACAGTGAGAACACTGGGCACAATCCAGCAAGAACGTCCCCCTGCATGTGGCTTATTGAAACAAACAAATTATATAAGAACCATGATCTTGTGCACTGGGATTGCATGGATTCTGCCTTTCATGTCTAATTTGTCTCAGAGGAAGTACAAACAAAAGCTTCAGCAGCTTCAGTTATCTATGGGCTGACCCACCTTCCCCAGGCCGATGTGTCTCCATGAGTGCAGTGAATGGTTTCTCTGACTTATTTACCATGAACCAAAGCTCTTGTGTTGCACATCATCACTTAATCCATATTGAGCCATTTTGTGCTAAAACCTCTAGAGAGCATCCCATTCATAGTGTGAACTTACATACTTTGTCAGATATCTGAAGAGAAAAATAATAAATGCATTAACATTTGTAAACTCATATTAAGACCGCCAGCTACCCACAGCTCACATGGGGGCAATCTGCTAAGACACCTAACCAATATAATCAATCCTCAACTATTATACAAACTAGCTTAATATTTGAATATATCATTTACATTACATATGCATAGGATGTTTCTTGTTGGGGGGGCATATATGGGGATTATTTGTTATATGCATTTTCTGAAACAGAAAAATAAAGTTAAGGAGAATAGAAAAAGGGGGGAGTCATTGCTTCAGTATGTAGGGAGTTCTTTTGGCAGAAGTGGGGGATGTTAAGGAAGGTGGTCGTTCTGTTATTGTCTGCTATCAGGACTTCTTCTGTCTTCACATCTTTCCTGAAACAGATGTCATAGGTGCCTCCATTTTCCCAGAGTGAAATCACAGAGGGCATCTCTGTCTTTAGGAGGGATGGAAGGACCTGTCAATTTCAGTGCTCTCGGTTTCTCATTTTTCCAATTTGAAATTTAGTTCTCCACATTGTGCAACAATTTGTAAGTAAAAAAAGTAAGTAAAAAAAATCCTCATGAATATTAATCAGCGTTTGAGTGCACCTTTCTCCTAATAAACACATTTTGTATGCAGATTTGACTACTGTACACATTTTGTATGTTATTTTTTACCCCAATGTTTTTGTATGTTATTTTTCTTGATATATCCATTTTTATGCACACTTTCCCCAATATCTGATTTTTTTTCACTAAAGATTGTTTACTTTGAGAGATGCATCACAAAATTCAGATATATGCATATTTTGAAAGATAGATGTGTTTTGGTTTGCAGAGTTTCAGAAAGTGCAAATTTGTTAGATTAAGTATTAAATGTATACGAAATAGAATTTCTCCATCTCTAAGTTACCAGTACTGCCTGCAACAGGGACAATATTCTTCAGCTCTTCTGTAGTGCCAAAATGTGGATCTAGATCTAGATCACAAGATCTACAAGATGTGACTGGAAAGTTTGGTGAATGGTCACAGAAATCGGACAGAGAGAAATATCCAAACATACAATTGGCATTGGAAACCCACAAAATGCTCACAGTTGTGTATGGAGATGAAGCTGTAACTCGAAAGACAATGTATGAGTGGTTTAAGTGTTTGCATGAAGGGTGGCAAACCATCGAAGATGACCCTAGGTCTGGCAGACAGTTGACGAGCAGAACGGTGGCAAATGTTGACAGAGTTCGTGAGTTATTGACGCTGGATCGGCGTTTGTCCATCCAAATGATGGCGGAAGAATTGCATATTCCGCGTGAAATTGTTGCTGAGGTTACTTGAGTTGTGCCACCCTCCATATTCTCCTGATCTGCCCCCACTTAAATTGAGGTGAGGAATCCTGCCAACTATTTTGACCACATAGGACAGATACTTTCAATCTTTTTTGGTCCACGGCTCCCTTGACCAACTACATTCTTTCTGCAGCACCCCTGGGGGGCTCAGGAACCCAGTTATGTCACCCCTTGCCTGCAGAGCTGGCAGCCTCTCACCCTTTTTGAGCACCCTCTCTTGTGGAGTATTCCCTGTCTCCTCTCTTCTCCTTGGGCATCCTCTGGGCTGCCACAGCTGCCGTCCCTGGTCTCTGAGCTGCCCCCCTCCTCCAGTGAGGGGTGCCTCCTCACCCTGCCCCACAGGGGCCTGGGAAGCACCCCCTGGCCAGTCCCAGGGGCATCATTTGCCGGTAGAGCTTGTAGCCAGGGTTGCTGCAATAAACAGCTGTGCAAGCTTTTGGGAGGCAGAGACATGAGAGGACATCAAAGGAGGGAGGGAAAGAAAGATGGACAGAGGCCAGTGTTGCCTGCAGCACCCCAGACTATTATTCAAGTCACCTCAGGGTACCACGGCACACTGGTTGAAATCACTGGCATAGGAGATTTATTTCTTGCAGATTTAGCATGTGGTGGCATTCTGTCAGAATTTTGGGGCAACCCTTGCAGGAAGAGGGTCTACCAGAAGTAAAATCCTCCAGTCATCCCAGGCTGTTTGGGGGGTATTTACCTTAGAGGGCTTTTCCCCCTGAAGGGATTTTTTAAATATATATTTCTGCAAACCTTCTGGTTCTTCCAACTAAATAACTTCCTCCTATGAAGGACGGTGCTGCTCTGGTTCTTACAGCCTGAACATCAGAAATAAAGGGATTTATAAACCCTGACACCTACATACTTGCCTCCAAGGTAAGGTCTTTTTACACACAGTCTCTCTCTCTCTCCCCCCCCCCCATATATAATGTATGTGTCTGTGTGTCTCTGTGTGTCTGTCAACTCTTTCCAGCTAACAAATCCAAACTTCTTATGCTGCCTAGTTAAATTAGCAAGACACTTATTTGCTCTTACCTTTTGCTGAGCTACAAATAAATACATTGCATTTTCCAGGAAAATGCCTTTCTGGGTCTGCTTAATTCCATTAGACAGTGTGAAACCATGCATTCCAGCTGTATACAATGGTAAACAGAATAGGAAGTGCTTTTGAGCATGCTGCAGATGGGGTAAGAAAATCAATAGTATGTGAGAGAAAGCTTCCAGTAATATAGATTGTTTGAACTACTTACCATTATGTCAAATTCACTTTAGCATCAGCAAACAGACACACTGTAAGATGACTATTGAGAGAAACACTCTCTGCTGTTTGCATTTAAAAGCTGAAAGTTACATAGATTTTGATAATCAAGTAAGTCTTTATTAGTCAATAGCTGTGCTTTTATTATTTTAACCCTTAAGTAGAAGATCATTGGATACCTTCTCCCAATGTAATTCACTCAATTAGAAGCTCAATAGAATGTAGAACTACCCATTTTGCCCTTTATTAGGCCCTAAGAATACTGGTCACAAACTGCAAAAGCATTGTGAGCATCTCGATAATTTCAACAAAAGCTGGGTTTTTCCACCACCCCCAGATTTTGGCTTATCACAAAGCTGATGGAAACTCTTCACTTGCAGAAGCTGCTTTTGACCAACCAGTCTACATAAGCTGGCTCAGAAGAGAATTAATTTCCACTTGAGAACTTCAATTAAGCAAACCGTTTAAGCTCATCCTTAAAGTATTTTATTGAATGATGGTGGATTTGAGCACATGCCTAATTAGCTTTGCTGAATCAGAACCAAGGAGCAGTGAAAGCAAAATCCCAAGGCTAAAATCTATTCAGTGAGTAGCAATTCAGACTTCTCAAGTCCTTCAAGATAGTTTCTTCTAACTGACATCATTTATGGCTACCAGTTCCTTGCTGAGGATCCTCAGCTTCAGCCCTAGAAAGGTTCTGCATTTGTCTTCCATCTTCTACATATTGAATGTCATTCCACACACATACACGGTACACTTTGTCTCATGTCTTATTCTCCAGTGATATAAGGTTGCAATTTCCCAAAAGTATTCCTAAATACTGTGCAGCAAGGGTCTAGGACCTCATGTCTAGGAACCAAATGTGGCCTTTCAAGTTTCTCTGTCTTCCCAGACCACAGCCTTCATCAGTGCCACTCCACCCCCCCCCCCCCAAGTGGTTTTGTCTGGCTGGAATGTGTCTTTGAACATTGATCATTCTTCTTCCTTATATGAATGGAGGAGAGAGAGGTGTGTGCAGAAACTAGAACATTGTACAAAGTGAACATTCACTGCTCTTCTTCCTTTTGCCTCTGGCTCTGCCAACCACTGGAATGTGCCCAGTGGAAGGTTGCCCCTAAGAAAATGTGGCCTCCAGGCTGGAGACTGTTCCCTGACCCTGCTGTACAATCTTGGAATATAGAAGCAACAAAAGCATTCAGAAAAACAATCACCTATTTGGATAAATGAATTTTCATATATGCAGTTTTGATAATGCTGCTAAATATGGGAGAATGGGAGGGAATGAGTAGCATCATACCATCAACTCTTGTAAGCCAAGAATCAGTTGATTAAAACAAGCTTGGAACAGTCAAGCATATGAACAGGGTTGCATTCTACAGCATAATAAATAAAAGGAAGATTCTTTTCCAGGATCAGATATGGTTGTCAGACGTCTTCATAGCTCTTTTCCTCTGCAGAATAGAAATGTTCTGACCTCAGGCTGCTGCTCAGTATAAAGTCATTAATTGATCACTCCCACTGACAGAAATGTATCAGACAAGTATCAGCTTTTAATTTCAAAGTATCTACAACATCGGTGTGGTGCTTTTTCCCAAATCAAGGAAGTGAAAAAATAACTTGCTATTCTTAGAAAGGGACATGCAAAGACTAAATGAATATAGGTAATGAAATGAACAGATCTGACCATTTTAGTTTTCTGTTTTCATTTTTCCAATCAACATTTCCCCATCAGTTTGCATTTAAATAAAAATCCTTATGAAAAATCATTATGAAAATTCATCAGCATTTTAGTGTCCCCAGATATAAACATTTCTTTCAGAGCAATTTTCTGTAATATTTTTGTGTGTTGTTTTCATTAATCCATGCATTTTTGTGCATATTACTTGGCTGAGAAACTGCATCCAAAATTCAGAGAAGGGCAAATTTCAAAGGATGGCTGTGTTTTGGTTCTCTTATTGTTTTGGAAAGTGCAAATCAGTTAGGCTCACCTTCCAATGTGAACTGAATCAAATTTCTCTTTAAAAAAATAAAAATAAATATTACTTTTAAAACTTACAAAAAAGAAAGAGAAGGAAAAAAAACTAAAAGAAAAAAAACAAGAAAGGGAAAAAAACAAAACAATACAATATATAAACAATACAAAACACAACATTGACACATTGACCTAAACAAACCAAAACAAAAACAATTTAAAAACATACATCATACCATTTCAGTACTCTATCTTTCATACCCTTGTTTCATCGACCTCCTCTCACCTCCCTTTTTGTATTCCACTTCTATTAATTGTTTCAGCAATTCCTTTCCATTTTCTGTCATATAAATATCTTAACTTATTTTTACCCTTATTTTCCATTAATACTATAATGCTTATTTATGCTTAACTCCTTATAACATTTCTACTAAAGCCATAAGATTTCATTCCAACATTTTTCTAACACTCAATAATTTTACAATATTTCTATTTCTAAAAATAAACTTTAAACTTTTTCCAATCTTCTTCCACCATCTCTTCTCCCTGGTCTCGGATACTGCCAGTCATTCGTCAATTCCATATAGTCCATCAACCTGGTGATCTTCTGTCCGAGGCTCTTAACTCTTTTCCAAGTCCCTTCTGCAGGTCTTCTTCATATTTATACATGCACTTTACTTTGTCTTCTACTGATCTTGTTCTTATTTTCCTTCCTTTGATGCTGAAGAGCAGATCTCGGGAAAGCTCCAACCTAGCAATGCTTTTATTCCTTCTCGACAGGTCAGCCAAATCTCCATGGTTAAATCTAAAATCCATAAGGTATTTCAGGACATGTTTCAAAATTCCTCCAAATCTAAAGGCCCCCACAGCTCCAATCTCCTCACGACCCAAGTCCAAATCCCAAAGGTCAGTAAATCCCTGCATGAAGGGATCTATCCAACTTTCCTTCTCCAGTCCAGGCAGGGCTCCGATCCTCAAAATCTGACTTTTTCTAAATTCAATCATAAAAGGCCTCAATTTATAGTCCTCAATTTGCCTCTGTAAGGCTGGGGCTCCCACTTGTATTACTTTAGGTTCAACAACAACAACTTTCTCCTTCGCCTTCTCGACAATTTGCCCTGTCAAAGTAGATTCCTGTATCAGATCCTGAATAATTTCTGTATTGATGTTCACTTTTGGTCCCAAATTAGTCACTTTTTGTCCCAAGTTATCAATTTTAGTAATCATAACATCTGTCTTCTTGTGGAGTTGTTCCAACGAGTGACTTATCTTGCATAATGCAATCACTAAAGCTTCTTCTGTCGACATTCTCAAATAGTCCAAGGTCAATCCCTGATTCTCACAGTCTCTTATCTTGCAGCTGGTTCCCCCAGCTCAGCTCTTATAACAGTTTCAAAGGCTCCCTCTAGAGGGAAACAGTTTCTATTTGTGTCAATCCTTTTAAGCACAGTTCAAACAGTAAATATAGTTTCAATTTTAAGTTACTTTTCCGCCTTTTTAAACGCAGAAGAGGACAATGGAAATAATATATTTCTCTTATTTAGCTAACTGTCAAGATACGTTCTATTCACAGCCAATGAACTTCAAAACGTCAATCCTACCTGCAGCCCCTTTCCAGGTTCAGAGCGGTGGTGATTTAATTTTCATCACTCTCTCCTGCAGGCTTGCACGATCCAAAATCCCCCCCCCCTTCTCCTGCTTCCAAGGGGGGTTTAATAGTTTTAATCGATGGAAGTTTAATCCTTTGCGGAAGACTTTCCAAGACCTTAGCTTGCAGCGTCTTTGCTTCAATCTATTTACAAAAGGGGAAGGCGGACTTCCTGTTTGAAACCTTCCCGTTTTGGTGCCAAATTAAGACATTTATAGATCCAATTTTCCGTTCTACTCACGGGTAGTTGTTTAAAATTGAATTCTCCACAGGAAAAAGTCAGCGCTCTCCAGCAACAGCAATGCGGCTTCACTCCGTGAAAGAAGCAATCAATTCGAAGCACCGCGCCGCTCACCCCACGTCGCTCCGGATCCCCGAAACCAGGTCTCCCCGCAAGTAGGGGAGGCGCAAAAGGTGCCAGCCGAATCCCAGGTTCACAGGCTTCTCCCGCCTGTGATTTTTAGTGGGTCTCCGCCTTCGCCGTGGCGGCCAGACCCTGTTTCCATGGAGTAAATTCCTCCCGATCAGAGGAATTCCGCCATTGCCAGAGGCGCTAACCCGGAAGTCCCCGAATCAAATTTCTCTCCCATTCCTGCCTAGCTGGTCAGCACTTCCATACAAGATGAAAGCAAATGAGACATTCCTACAGTGCTTCCGTGCTGGTTACTGAGGGGGAGGGGAGCAGAGGAAGTTGCGTCCTCTTGGGGATGGTGCGATGTGCAGGGCCACCATCTTGTCTTGCCCCGTCTACATCTCAATAAGCACAGCACTGCTGCCCACAGGACATCACTTGCAGACAAAAAGCAAGGTATTCATAGAAGCAATGTTTTGGGGAAACAAGGAGGACTACCTCTGTAGCCTCTTACACTATGATTTACTTACTTGTATCCTGCTGTTTCTCCAAGGAACTCAAAGTAGCATACATGGTTCTCCTCTAACTTTATGCTCATTAAGATCCTGTGGAGATGCTTAGACTTAGTGAGTGGCCCATGTCACTAAATGATCTTCATGGCTGGGTGAGGATGGGGTGTGGGACCTGTGGCCCTCCAGAGATTTTTGGATTCCAGTTCCCATCATTCCTGACCATTGAACATGATGGGATTTGGAGTTCAACAACATCCGGAGGGGACAGAGACTCCCCATCACTGACATATTCCAGCACTCTCTAACAGTTACACCATACTGGGTTCCCATGAATCACCCTAAGATTCACTGCATGCAACTTCCATCTCCAAATCCAATATTAATGAATCAAAACTTTTACACCTCACTCTTCAGCCAAAAAGGCTCTCAGGACAAACTACATAAAATCAATAAAGCATGATGGTCTTTGCCCATCTGAGTAGGAATGAGAATAGGGAGAAGTTTGTTTCCCCTCTGGGAAAAGGTGGAACCATATAGAGCTGCCACCAAAACCAGCATTCTTTAGGCTCTTCCTCTTTCTTTCCTTTAAAGATCTCTAGTAACAATACATAATATTTATATTTTATTGAAGTGATTTCAATTGAAAGAAATAAAGTGATACAGAATAATGAAGTAAAAGATACATATAAAAAGCATGTATATGTATATGTATATGTATATGTATATGTATGCAAACATGCAATATACGATATTCCCATACATTATATAAATTGGTATAATGTTCGTATCCTAATACTTATGTAAATGTTAATAGCCTTCTATATTTATCCAAGCAAAGTCTGCACCTGTAAGCAGTCCGTTCAAAAGTTGTGAGTGATGTCATATCGACAATCCATTGATTAAAGTGTATCATATCTTTATTTTTCCAGTTTATCAATATCAGTCTCTTGGCCACCATTAGGGCACGCAAAATCCATTTTTGTTGTCCCTTTGATAATTTCCATACTGCAGGTATATAGTTCAATCGAATATTCTCCGCTGAAAGATTTAACTTTTTCTGCACAGTCATAGTTAGTAAATATAGAACACTGTTTCATAGAGGCATTGTCCTTGCCACACATTGAACAATGAGCTATCTTAGCTAACCTTTTTTATTTAATACTACCGTAAAGGAGTCCAATAAACTCTAAATATTGTAGGTCTTAATTTTAAATCCAATGACACCTTGGGTATTGAGACTAAAACATTTTCACACTGTCTGGGTAGTACTGAAAGTTCTAATTCTTTATTGCAATTATTTCTTACAATTTGTATATTGAATTTATATATGGTTAATAAATATCAATAAAAAATAATTGGTGGCTTTTTGTTTTTAAATGAGTTTGGCTCATTTAAAGAGCTGATGGCTCAAACACGCTTGTTAGGAGATGTTGTAACTGGTGATGTTGCCATTGGGCTGCATCTGATAAGTTATATTTTTGTCTTAGAAGAGCAAAAGTGTAAAATTCATCTTCCTCATCTATCAGTTGGTCCAACGTCAATACATCTGCTTCCATCCAGTTTTTCTATATTACCAATTTTTTTGCAATTCCTAGTGTGGGGTTTCCCCACAAAGTAAGTTTAGCATGTGAAAATCGATCATTTTCTTTTTATTTGCCAAAATATTCCATTTCCTTCTAAGAGATTTAATTGTACCCAGAGTCACCTAAGATTTCAAATATGTCAATCCTAGTATTGTCCAACCAACAAAAGGTGCAAGGTGCATACATTCTAGGGTTGCCCAACTCAGAAAATTAGGACCAACAATGGATTTCCAATATTTAATACTCGACAGTAAATAAGCATAGCAATAAAGTTCCAAATTTGGAATTCCGAAATCTCCTTCTTTAATTTGTAGTTGTATTCTCTGTAAGGATATTCTTGGTGTAGTTGAGCCCCAAAGGCATTTCCTAAACAATTTTATCTTTTAAAGATATGATCCAGATATAAAAACTGGAAGCTCAGGATATAAATAAATCTGAGAAGAATATTCATTTTGAGAACATTCACCCTTCCCCAAAGGTTAAGGTTCAATTACTCCCTCCTATCAATATCTGAAGAAACCTCTTTTATTAATTTATTTGGTAACAATACATAACATGACATCATCTGGCTCTAAGTTTCTCCATGTCTCACCCCAGCTGCCACCTGTGAGGAAAAAGAACTTTCAGCAATGATGACATCACACTGTGCACTTCTACTTAAAAAGGTAAAAGTAAAGGTACCCCTGCCCGTACGGGCCAGTCGTGTCCGACTCTAGGGTTGCGTACTCATCTCGCTCTAGAAGCCGTGAGCCGGCGCCATCCGAAGACACTTCCGGGTCACGTGGCCAGCGTGACAAAGCTGCAGCTGGCGAGCCAGCACCAGCGCCGCACACGGAAACACCGTTTACCTTCCCGCTATAAAGCGGTCCCTATTTATCTACTTGCACTTTGACGTGCTTTCGAACTGCTAGGTGGGCAGGAGCTGGGACCGAACGAGGGGAGCTCACCCCGCCGCGGGGATTCGAACCGCCGACCATACGATCAGCAAGTCCTAGGCACTGAGGTTTTACCCACAGCGCCACTTCTATTTACTGAGTGTTAATGTGGGTGAGGAAGAAGACGAGATGTGGGACTACTGTTTTCCACTGTAGCTGGACAATCTAGTAATATTTAAGGTCTATATGGGTGTTCTGATCATATGTGAACCCTGAGCATGAACAGGGTGAACACAGTTCTAGATTCAGGTAGGTAGCCGTCAGTATTCTGTGTTCTGACCCCATGCCATTATCTCAGGACCAGTGCAAGACATTTTGGCATCTGAGGCAAGCCCCCAAATGATGCCCCCTTCCTGCCAGGAAAAAAAGGGGTGAGTGAAGATCAGGAACAAGTGGGGAAGAAAGACAAAGATTGGAATCTGCTGCCCCTGTGTAGCCTGCCACCTGAGGGGGTCGCCTCAACTGGCCTCATGGGTGGGCCAGCCCTGCATTACCTCCATTGCCATCATACTTGTGGAAGCAACCTGGTGAAGTGGGGAATCTTCTCTATCCATGGAGTGGAAGAATTAGGTGCGTGATTTAGAACCAGCCATGATGGCTATGAGCTGCCTCCACCATCAGAGGCAGTCTCCTTCTGAATACCAGTTGCTAGAAACTACAAGAGGGGAGACAGCTCTTGTGATTGGGTCCTGCTAGTGGGTTTCCAGAGGCAGATTTAGGGCAGTGCGACTGGGCACCAAGTCGAGGGGCTGCCACAGGGTGTTGCAACCATGACATAGTGAATGGAGCACAATGGAAAGTGAGAGGCGGGAGGCACCAAATTTTGGCCTTGCACAGGGAGCCACTGAAATGTGAATGACCAAAGTCTGCCCCCGGGGTTTCCCCCAGGCATCTGGTTAGCCACTGTGAGAACAGGATGCAGGACTAGATGGGCCCCTGGCCTGATCCAGAAGACTCTTCTTATGTTAACCCCAATTATGCAAGAATTGGAAGATAACAGTAATGACGAAGACGCAGCGGTGGAGCTCAGCACCCTCAACCCTGCCTGCCTCACTTGTGTGTGGAGTTCACACTCGAACAGGAGACTTAAACAGGGCTTTTGTTCTGTCTGAAATCATTCAAAGCTCCTTAGGAAGGTCACTTTCCATCACTCCAGAGTCAGGCCTCAAGAGCAATTCCCTTCCTCAAGTCCAGTGATAATGCATCTGCCAACACAGCCTTGGATATGGTCCAACTGGCTATGTTGAATTCTCACTCTAGCCAAAGTATTTTCAGAAATTTTCACCATGCCATAGCAAACAAGTGGGATTTCAAGTGTAAATATCTGGAGTATAGACGCTGTACCCTGAGCCTGTGAAAAGCTGCAGATGCCAGGAGTGCAATGAGAGCTGATTAACATTCATATCACCCCAACCCTCATTATCTCTCCCAGATGTTTCTGTGACTGTCCCTTTAAAGAATGCCTGTCTAAATTTTATTTACATTTGTTCAGCAATATTGATGCTCAATGAATAAATGCAGTACGCCGCTGTCAGTGCTGGAGACTAATTAAATCTATGTGTGAGCCTGATGCCCTGATTGAAAAATCTGCTGCAACTAAACTGGGTTTAAATAAACACTTTACTGTAGTGCTTTAATTACACTTTAGATTGTAATGTAATTTTTGGCTGTTTAAACTATGATTTAGGCTGAGCTAATTACAAATGATTTTCTACTGTGTAATTAATAATAACAAAATTGCAATTAGACAGCTGCTCTGGATCAGGGTGACAGTTTGTGTTAGGTGACTCATGATCAGTCTGGCAGAAATACAAGAGCAGATACAGACAGACTTGCGGACCAGGATATGCTGTGGCTTTTTTCCAGCTCATTTCCAAGAAACATTGTCATTGTTCTTCAGAGCATCTCAGAGCAACCATTGGTGGTTTTTTTAAAAAAAGAAATAAGGCTTGTTTCTCTCTTGCTGTAGTATTCTCCTTCCCATCCCCATTCTAACCACCTGTATAATGAGATGCTGTACCATAAAAGTTTTATGTCCATTCATGGCTCATACACATGGGACCAACCAAGACACTCCGATGTCTTCTTTTAAATCCCATTTATTTGTGTCTATGACTATCCAGTTATCTCTTGAACTAGAACACATTATGAACGATGATAAACCTAAAATCTGCTAAAATGTGCCTTGTCTGCTAGGCACATGTTTTAGGCATCTGTAAAGTAGTTGTATCTTTTTGAGCGAAGTATCATAACCCTGAAATACCTATTCTGAATGTCAATATAATGTATCTTCTTCATATATGAGAATCAGGAGGTAGTTTCAGGACTTCTTTTATTTTATCATGGTCCCATTCCTTGCTAGCAGCCCGTTACAGTCGGTTCATGGCTGAGGCTACAGTGCCCTACATAAACCCCCAAGAGAGCTTCCTTCCATAACATAACACACGTGTTCCAATGATATCACCAACCAAGAGCTGACAACCAAGAGCATCAAGCTATAAGTGAGTTCAGAGAAGAAAAACCCCCAATCAGCCCATTGCTCTTGAACCTGGATGGATGGGTCTTTAAGAAGAGGCCTGTGGTACAATGCACTGCGCCCTTCAGGTGACTGAGGACAGCTGGGTTCGGCTTTTTACTTAATGATCTTGAAACAAAAAAATTTCTTCCAGTAGCACCTTAAAGACCAACTAAATTAGTTCTTGGTATGAGCTTTCGTGTGCATGCACACTTCTTCAGATAGGTATCTGAAGAAGTGTGCATGCACACGAAAGCTCATACCAAGAACTAACTTAGTTGGTCTTTAAGGTGCTACTGGAAGGATTTTTTTTGTTTTGACTATGGCAGACCAACACGGCTACCTATCTGTTAATGATCTTGTGCATTTTAGCAGAAGCATGCTCAGTTTTTTTTAAAAACAGCTTAAAAGAAAAATGCAACTTGGGTAGGTTTTTGGCTACTTGACTACAGTACATATAATTACTATAAGGAGAGAAAACATGAGGTTAGAAAATCCACAGGAGCTGCAAATGGTTCAACCAAAAGGAGTTGGAGCTTAGGCACACAGTCAGATAGGGGGTTATTTCAGTGGACAACCAGGGATGCTGAACACTCCATGGAATCACATGCTGAAAGTGAAATGAATAGGAGTGTTTTACCTGGAAAGTCATCCTTTGCTTGTTATTCTGTCTGTTATGGTACATGATTCCCAGGCTTATACCAGCAATGATGGAACAAAGACTCATCCAAACCACTTTTTGTGAACGGAGCACTTTTCCTCTGTAGACAACTGTGCCTACAGAGGAAAGATGCTTCATTTGCAGTAGGAAGCAGTTTGAATGCAAACGACTTGCTGAAACAGATTTCAAAGTAGCTTCATATAACTGATGATTGGCAGTTACAGCAAATCCCTTTGAAGGTGTGCTTCCAGTGTCAATCACGGAAGTGCCACTATCTGTGACACTGATATTATAGCTGCAAAGGAGGTCACTGTAGCCACCAATTTGCAGTAACTGTAACTGACTGGCAGTTACAGTGAGCCCTTCTGAAGTTGGACAGCTTTCAGTGAGGTTGTGGCCTCATGTGCTTTCAGACCATACTTCCCATGGCCAAAAAGTGGGAAGAAAAAATGCCACTTCCCTTCACCACTATTAGTGCATCTTTAGCTGCAGCCCCCCAAATTGACTTAATGTCACATATTCAAACCAAATTCACTGTTGCAAATGGCAAATATCGATGAACCATTTTCATTATGATCTCTAACATATCCTTAATTTTGGTTAAATTAGATGGTGTTTTGAAGTGGCACTGATGAAGCCGCCATAGGATGATTTTGGACAAGGTGGTCTGCTATCTGTATGCACTTAACATATGAGGTGAAATTGCACCCAATCAAATTCTGGCTAAGCCCTCCCTATAATAAACTTTCCAAAAGCAGACTACACTGATTTAAATAATGTCTGACTAAAAGGTTCCAGAATTTGAAATGTAGGTACCAATTTTAGCTTTCAGCTAAGTTGGGTATCTTCCTGTTTTATCTCCATTTTTTGTTCTGCAAACCAGATGTGTGTTAGAGAGTCACAATTAAATTAAAACATGCAAGGGCTTATATATTGTGTTTCTTTCTATTATCTATTTGGTTTTCTTTGAAGAGTAGTTTACAGCACCTGTCAGCATGAATACATATGTAAATAACATCCTCTGGGATGAATTCATCTGAAAATAATCTTCAAATACTTTGTGAGTTCTGGGAAATTCAGTAAGATGTTGATCTGTGTTACAAATTCAGCCACAGTTTGTACATTTGCCTCACTTTCTCTGTTACTCAAGGTGGGTTTTCCCCCTGAAATTGATCTATATTAAATATATAAAAAACCTCCATTGAATGGGAGAAGGCCTTGGCTTGGATTCCGTGGAAGCCTTCTTGCATAAGGCTTATGGAAATGGAGGTAGAAGATTATTTTCTCTAATTTCCTTTCTACAGTACCCAGTGCTACCTCCCACACTTATCAGAAGGGTCCCCCAACCCTTGAGAGTATATCTGAAATGGACAGGGGTCTGCAAAGAGAAGGGACACCAGAGACCTGTGAGTGTCCCATTCTGTAAGCAGAACTCCATGCAGGAACATTTGGATCCAAGTAATGTTTGTTAGTTTTTCCCACTTTCTCTTCCTCACTTTCTCCACCTGCTATCTTGGGATAAAGGAAAGGTGGTGGGTTTTTTTTTGTTTTTAATCCACCTGCGTCAGAAACCATCATAGTGCAGCCAGTTGATTGTCATTGCCCACTATAATCCAAACTCTACTCAATTCCAGACTAGTTTATTACAGTGTGTTTTTTGAGAAGTTCAGAAACTTCAGCTGGTTCAGCTGCCAGACCCTATTGGGGGTTAGGTAGTTAGCTAACATGGCCATTATTATAGCTGCAATCATTACCAGTGTGTTTCCAGGCTCAATTTAAAATGCCGATTTGACCTTAAAGGCCCTAGTTTGCACCCAAGCTATTTATTGAATTGCCTACACCTATACTACCCTGCCAGGTTCTGATGCTCACCAGGTGTGCCCACGCCTAGGTTGGTAACATAAGTGGTCATAAGAAAGAGGGCCTTTTGTATAGTGGCCCCATGCCTATAGAATTTCCTCCCAATTAGACCTACATCACATCTCTATGCTGCAGGCTTTGATACTTGCTAACTGGGTGATGGTCTTCCCAATTATGTTCTCTCTGGTTCTGTATTATTTCATTATTTTATGTTAATTTGTATTGTTTTACCTTTGGGTTTGCTTTGGACATCATGCACTTGATCAGAAAAGTGACCTTAAATATTTTAAATCAAGAATTTTCTTGCATAAGTAGCCAACACAAAGAACCAATGGTTTAGCCCTTTGCCCCCTGCTTCAGTTCTAATCTGGAATGCCCGCCTCCCCCCCAAGAGCATGCAACTGGAAATGAAAAAGCTCCCACTGCAGCAAATGGGAGTTTCCCCCAGCCCCCAACTGCAAATTGCAGGCACAGAGGCCCTGGATGGGCCCATCGCGAAGGGGATTTCTGTCATGTGGATGTAGCTTTGCCCTCAGACACAGGCAAAAAGATGGTCTTGGAGTGAAATACAGAAGCTATACTGTACTGGATTTCAATATCCAGTCTGGAATTTTGGCAGAGCAAAATTCTGTTCACCAAAACTCAGGGGAGAGGTCCTTCCAGCTCCAATATTCCACAAGATATTTTCAGAAACAACGGAGTGGGGAGGAGCGTTCATTCATCTTTGAATTTCTCAGGCTCTTGCTACAGATTTCAATGGGTCTTTAAAAGTTTTGTGTTTTTTTAAGGATTCCCCCTCTTTTGAAAATGCTTCTTGCCTCGCTGCTGCTAGCTGGAATAAAACTTTTTCTTTGTTATGTTGTTGATTATATCTCAGCTCTCTCAGGAGCCATAAAAGAGACAGATGATTACCACTTCATTCCTAAGTGTTCGGCAAATTTTTAAGTGATATTACAGTAACAAAAGTGTCCCTGCCAGTCATTACTGAAGGGTTTGAGGCTTGTGGCAGGAAATGTAGGCTGTGAAAATTACACATAAATGCTCAGATAAAGAAAAAAAAATATGGGGGAAATTTTCTCTGCTCTTCTTCCAACAAGTATTGCACCTCACAAAAACTGGCATGATGAATTAAAATATTAAACAGAGGTTAGTTGAAAGCATTAAATCTGGCAGCCATAATCTGCATTGTTAATGCCTTTCTAAGAGCCAATCACATGACCACCAGTGCTACCAGCCACCATGTTTATTGAGCTCAAGGTTATCAGAGCCATGATGAATAATGAGAATGAAAGAATTTGGTTTGCTTAAAGGATACCTAAGGAGGCCAGCATCTCAGCTAAGAACGATTGGTCCAAAGCGAGTGCCCTCAATGACATATTTTTAACCTCTTCTTCTTTACCTCAGACAGAAAGATATAACACAGGTCATTAGAAATGCCTGACAGATTCCTTCAAAATGTCAGCATGCAGTGGCATACATTCCTTTGGCATACAGCAAAAGAAAACTAACAATCTCCTAGCAAAAGAAAACTAACAATCTCCTTTGGTCACTTTGTTTTTAAGATGTACACATCTATTTGCAGAGAGGACACTCAGATACACAGTAAAATCCCAGCACTGTGCTGTTGGAGTGTATGTGTGTGTGTGTGTGTGTGTGTGTGTGTGTGTTAATTTTAGAAGGGGGGGGGAGAACAAAATGGCCCATCTTGTTTAACACTCATTCAGACTTCTCTAGCTGTATGATGGGCTTTCCACAACAGCTACATAAAGTGCCAATTGAAACCAGCCCTGTCATATATACTGCTAGAAAATACGAATAGTGCTAAATACTTTAAAGTGAATCAATTTTCAGTGAAAGTGTTTTAACCTTCTTTTAGGTCAAGAAATAGCAATTTTCTAGGCTCACAGTAACTTCAGAATTAGTCCTGAGAGGCGGGTGTGTGCTGCATACCTCATTGGAGCCATGAAATTTATTGAAAATGCTATAGTTTTGGAAGGTTTTCAGAGCTTCCTTGCATTTTAGGAATACTGTCTCAACTTTTTAGCCCAAAGGCCAGACTCGACACTGCGACAGGTTTGATGCATCTTTATCTCTTTAAACTTTTTTTCATTTTGTTTTTGCAAATACCAGCCACAAGTGAGCCTGATTCAGATTGGGTCTTTGACCCTTTCCCTGCCCTGTATTTTCCAAATACAAACCTTCCCAAAGCTGCTATTTGTCTCAGTAGGAATCAGATAGAGATGCAGTCACACATTTCTGTCACCATCATGTCTACTTCAGCCCTTAGTTGTGCTTAGAGCTTCTCAATCTATTAAGAAAAACCCACTTTGTCATTTTGTTTGTTTGTCAATTTGAAAGAGAGCCCTGTGAGGTAGGTTAGGCTGGGTGACAGCAACTTGCCCAAGGTCACCCAGTGAGATTCATGGCCAGGTTCTAATCTGACATTCTAACAACCATACCACCTGTGTCTTTGCTGCCAGGACGCCCTTCCCAGCCCCTGAAAATTGCTGAAATAACCCCCTGCCTCAACCTCACAACAATAAAATTTCAGCTCAGTCCTAAAATGTTCTGTAGATGTAGATAATTGTTGTTTGTCACTCTGGATCCCATCCTTAGAGGATTCAGTCTCTTGGGCCCCACTGAAGATTATTGGCATATGACTTTCAGTCTCACTAGCAGCATCTAGATTCTAGAAAATACTATAGCCTTCTGGGACGTGGGTGGCACTGTGGGCTAAACCACAGAGCCTAGGACTTGCCAATCAGAAGGTTGGCAGTTCGAATCCCCATGACGGGGTGAGCTCCCATTGCTCAGTCCCAGCTCCTGCCAACCTAGCAGTTTGAAAGCACGTCAAAAGTGCAAGTAGATAAATAGGCACCGTTCCGGCGGGAAGGAAAACGGCGTTTCCGTGCGCTGCTCTGGTTTGCCAGAAGCGGCTTAGTTATGCTGGCCACATGACCCGGAAGCTGTACGCTGGCTCCTTCGGCCAATAAAGCGAGATGAGCACTGCAACCAAGAGTCGGTCACGATTGGGCCTAATGGTCAGGGGCCCCTTTACCTTTATCTTACTACGGCCTTCTACAAGCATCATCCGCACAAAGAGGGCAAGCATGGTAACCATGTGTCAGGGACTGGCTGGATGAGGAAGAGTGGCAGGAGCTGCCCGCCCAAGAGCCCCCCCCAGGGAGGACACAGAAGAAGACCTAGATCCCAGATCTTGATGGTGAGACACTGAAGAGAAATCTGGGGAAGGAATGAGCCGGGAGGTGCTAGAAGCAGGAGTTTGAATGATCAAGGAGAAGGAAGGCCTTCCAAGACAAGGTTGGAGGCTGAGAGTCACAGTGTGAGTGCAGACTCAGACAGAGAGGAGTCGGAGGTTGCCCCTGCTACCCAGAAGCAGGATGGTCCCAGTCCTGCTGGCTCACCTCTCCCTCTGACACCCCACTCAAGGAGTATCCCACAGACAGGCCCAGAGGAGGAGCCAACCCCCTTGATGCAGCTTTTGTCTGATTGGGAGTGATGAAGAGTGAGAAGCTAGAGGGGGAAGAGCAGGGCCAGTGGTGACTTTCAGCAACGTCTCAGCTGAATTAAGATGAACCTGAAGACTCTACTATGTTGTTATTTTCTGTTAAAGATAAAGGTAAAGGTACCCCTGCCCGTACGGGCCAGTCTTGCCAGACTCTGGGGTTGTGCGCCCATCTCACTCAAGAGGCCAGGGGCCAGCGCTGTCCGAAGACACTTCCGGGTCACGTGGCCAGCGTGACATCGCTGCTCTGGCGAGCCAGAGCTGCACACGGAAACGCCGTTTACCTTCCCGCTAGAAAGCGGTCCCTATTTATCTACTTGCACCCGAGGGTGCTTTCGAACTGCTAGGTTGGCAGGCGCTGGGACCGAGCAACGGGAGCGCACCCCGCCGCGGGGATTCGAACCGCCGACCTTTCGATCGGCAAGCCCTAGGCGCTGAGGCTTTTACCCACAGCGCCACCCGCGTCCCTATTTTTTTTTTTTCTGTTACTAAACAGCTAATTGCATTCCATGCCTCCCTGTGGATGACCTGGGCTTGCTTAACAGTTCCTTGGCACAATGTTTTAGTCCTGACCACAAATTAGATGGCCCCATCACCAGGGTACACCATGACTTGAGAAGCAAAAAGCCTACTCTGCACATGGAGTCTTCCTATGCAATTTAGAAACCTGGTTAATTAGAGTTCCAAATGGCTTAAGAAGAAAAGGCTCCCAGCTACAGAAATTGTGGCCTAGCAGGAGAAGACGATATCAGGAGTCTAATTCTCTCTCGTGCTGCAGAATGTGTGACTACTGGATCACATGCTCCATGTGTTGACATTCCATTCTTTGGAAGTGTGGGAACGGAAGGAACTGTACGCCACCTCCGTCTTCTTTGTTCTTTGTTCTGTTGCTGTTGCTGTACTCTCTCGGAGGAGGAGAGACACACCATGATTGCTCTGTTCTTTATTTTGACCCTGGAAATCAATCACTAAACCCAGATGCTACATATCCTCAGTCTCAGCTTCTGCTAAGCTCTGCTGCTCTTGAACATCCGGAGGGGTGAACACTGTGCTATGCTGTGCTATGTGTTCTGAACCGGTCCTGGGAGAAGACCGTCTCCCACCCAGAAGCACCAACAGACACGTCATTTTAGGGGTGAGGCTACACTCATGGCCCTGCTGCCTCTTATAATAATAATAATAATAATAATAATAATAATAATAATAATAATAATTTATTATTTGTACCCCGCCCATCTGGTTGGGTTTCCCCAGCTACTCTGGGCGGCTTCCAACAAAGATAAAAGATACACTGAAATGTCACATATTAAAAACTTCCCTGAACAGGGCTGCCTTCAGATGTCTTCTGAATGTCAGGTAGATGTTTATCGCTTTGACATCTGATGGGAGGGCATTCCACAGGGCAGGCGCCACTACCGAGAAGGCTCTCTGCCTGGTTCCCTGTAACTTGGCCTCTCGCAGTGAGGGAACCGCCAGAAGGCCCTCGGAGCTGGACCTCAGTGTCCGGGCAGAACGATGGGGGAGGAGACGCTCCTTCAGATATACTGGACCGAGGCCGTTTAGGGCTTTAAAGGTCAGCACCAACA
The DNA here is from genome assembly GCF_964106915.1 of Podarcis gaigeae. NCBI lineage: Eukaryota > Metazoa > Chordata > Lepidosauria > Squamata > Lacertidae > Podarcis > Podarcis gaigeae. The sequence continues at coordinate 4,675,318 of NC_139687.1, read as the reverse complement.
CTTTGAATTGTGCTTGGAAACGTACTGGGAGCCAATGTAGGTCTTTCAAGACCGGTGTTATATGGTCTCAGCGGCCGCTCCCAGTCACCAGTCTAGCTGCCGCATTCTGGATTAGTTGTAGTTTCCGGGTCACCTTCAAAGGTAGCTCCACGTAGAGCGCATTGCAGTAGTCCAAGCAGGAGATAACCAGAGCATGTACCACTCTGGCGAGACAGTCTGCAGGCAGATAGGGTCTCAGCCTACGTACCAGATGGAGCTGGTACACAGCTGCCCTGGATACAGATTTGACCTGTGCCTCCATGGACAGCTGTGAGTCCAAAATGACTTCCAGGCTGCGCACCTGGTCCTTCAGGGGCACAGTTACCCCATTCAGGACCAGGGAATCCTCCACACCTGCCCGCCTCCTGTCCCCCAAAAACAGTACTTCTGTCTTGTCAGGATTCAACCTCAATCTGTTAGCCGCCATCCATCCTCCAACCGCTTCCAGACACTCACACAGGACCTTCACCGCCTTCACTGGTTCTGATTTAAAAGAGAGGTAGAGCTGGGTATCATCTGCATACTGATGAACACCCAGCCCAAACCTCCTGATGATCTCTCCCAGTGGCTGCATGTAAATGTTGAAAAGCCCTGAGGCACCCCACAAGTGAGTGGCCAGGGGTCTGAACACTCATCCCCCACCACCACTTTCTGAACACGGCCCAGGAGGAAGGAGCGGAACCACTGTATGACAGTGTTCCCAGCTCCCAGCCCCTCAAGACGGTCCAGAAGGATGTTATGGTCGATGGTATCAAACGCCGCTGAGAGATCCAGCAGAACTAGGAAACAGCTCTCACCTTTGTCCCTAGCCCGCCGGAGATCATCAACCAGCGCGACCAAGGCAGTTTCAGTCCCATGATGAGGCCTGAATCCCGATTGGAAGGGATCCAAATGGTCTGTTTCCTCCAGGCGTGCTTGGAGTTGTTCAGCAACCACCCGCTCAATCACCTTGCCCAAGAATGGCAGATTTGAGACTGGGCGATAGTTGGCCAAATTGGCCGGGTCTAAAGATGTTTTTTTAAGAAGCGGTTTAATGACCGCCTCTTTCAGCGGGTCTGGGAAGGCTCCCTCACAGAGGGAAGCATTCACCACCCCGCAAAGCCCATCGCCCAGTCCTTCCCGGCTAGCTTTTATAAGCCAGGATGGGCAAGGATGCAGGAGACAGTTGGTTGGTTTCACTCGTCCAAGCAGCCTGTCCACATCTTTCACCACATTGGCCCTATTCATGCAAGTAACACCTGAAGAGGGCTTATAAAATAAACATGTTAACAGTGTGCCTTCTTTTTTTAAAAAAGCAAACAGCCTTGCCTATTTGTACTCAGCTGGGTGGCTGTGTATGAATTGCATTTAGTGGCTTCGATTTGATCACATTTTTAAGGGAGGAAAAACTCAGACAGATCTCTCAGTGGACTGCTTAGTTGTTTGTTGGTGCTGCCTTTGGTGCTTCATTGAAGGCTGGTGTGATTTTTCCGCTTCTGACTGAGGGACACAGCGGCTGATAGATTTGTTGGAAGTAAAGATGAAAAAAGTTATTTACGTGGAATGATGACTTGAATCCTCTTTCAAGTTTTCATTTTTTTTATGGCATAGCTCATAAATGTTGTAATGCAATGGGAAGGCAATGCAGGGGAGGGAAGGAACAGAATGCTATAATCTCTGCAGCTTCTTTCTTGCTAAGCTTCTTAGGAGGCAGCCAATTCAAAATAGATTGAATAGCTGATAGACCTATCTCAATGCTTTTTATTTACAGTATGTATTAATTATTATTATTTCACTACAGTGGTACCTCGGTTCTTGAACCGCTCTGTTGCTGAACATTTTGGCTCCTGAACATCAAAAACCCAGAAGTAAATGCTCCAGTTTTTTAATGTTCCTCAGAAGACGAACATCCGATATGGCTTGCAATGAGTGCAAGAACCCGTCGGAAGCCACACCTCGGTTTTCAAACATTTCAGAAGCCAAACGGGCTTCCAGAATGGATTATGTTCAAGAACCGAGGTACCACTATATTTCTCTCTGAAAGTCAGAGTCACCAGATGCTCATTCCTACCAACATTACTTGTGTTTGCAACATGTTTAGGGAATATCCATGGAACCCAACCCTTCATGGTGTGCCAAGAGCTTTATCCCCATTTATTGTAGGCAGAGGACTGGAGTGGCTTTCCACTGATAGGATGGAAAACCATATTACTGAGCTGAACTGGTTTTTGACACAAAATAATGGGCTAAAGAAACATAAACTTTGCAAAAGCTTGCTGTCTCTCCGAATTTGACCGAAAAGCCCCATTCAGGAGGATGGAAAGACTACAAACTGTGTAGTGTATGAATCCGCTTTTTAAGGTAGAGCAGAGGAACTTAGTTCAGCCAGCCCTGGTGTACCTCTCAAATAGCCAAGAGGTGGGATTTAAGGCTGCTTGTTTTTAAAGGGCTCTGTGCCTGCAGCCCCAGCTGCTGGGTGAGAAGGGTAATCAAGCACCTGTTGGCAGTGCACCTGTGACACTCCATCCAGCTCATGATACACATGCAGATGCTCAGCTAGTTTCTTCATTAACTACCCAATTAACCTAAGAGGGAGTCTACAATGATTCTGCTGAAATACTTTATATTCAGAAATCACACTTACTTTACAGACCAAAGTACAAGTTTTGGATTTTACTTATTCAGACATCACTGATCAGGCTCTTAGATCAAGGCTGCTTTTTTAAAAAAAACACACAAAAAACCCAACAGTTGAATGCTCCTATTTTGCAGAAGAAAAATGCACATTAAGCTAAAGATATGGGGGATTTATTTGGAAATATCAGACTTAAACATCTTGTTATACTGTGAAATGGAAAGAGATGGATGCTTTGAATAGCAAATTTGGAGGTGTACTTCAGTAGTGCAAGGCCCTTTCACTTCAATAGAATTTCTGTTTGCAGAGCACCTGAGGACTGGGGCTTTGCTGTGCCTGTCTGTTTGTGATAAAGCACAAAGCCAAGGATGGTTCCTTTAATGTGATTCCATCTTCTTTAAAGCATTTCCCATGTGCAGACAGGCCCTTTCATAATATTCATGTTATGCTGTGCATTTAATACAGTTCTGATAAAATGGACTGAATAAGAGGGTTTGGATAGCCATTCTAATGATGCATTATTCTTCATTTTACAACCTATATCATAGAATCATGGGGCATTTCACACATGACACTAAAAGCACAGCTGAGCCTCTCACTCACAATATGACCCTATGTGTGAATATTGTGAAGGCAAGGGGAAAAGTAGTGAAGAGTCATTCTAGCCAATACAGGTATTACATCTTAATTACGTGAGTGGGAAATGCATACACGCAGTCATTTTTTTTTTTTTTAAAAAAAAACCAATTCTGCAAACACCTGCAGAATTTGGAGATACTATATTAAAGTCAAATCCTGGGCTGCAAGATGTGACCACATCAGTGCCTCACTTATGTATACATGCTTAGATCGCAGGCACACCACAAAGTAGGACAACTTGAGCAAGGAAGTCATAGGAACTCCATAGGAACAGCCTACACCTCGTTTTAACTGATCTGGGTTGGGAAACGCCTTCCTGATTTTCACCATGAGCAAAATCAATTCAATGAAACCTCCCAAGGGAAATGATTGCAAGTAACAAGTTCACACTGCTCAAAATGACATTTCCAATTATGGGAGTCCTTGATAATCTAAAGAGAAATGGGAAAACAAAACCTCCAGTGGCTGGAGCCGCAGGGGGTCTGTCCTGGGACCGTTGTTGTTCAACACCTTTATAAATGACTTGGATGAAGGAATTGAGGGGATGCTCATCAAATTTGCAGATGACACCAAACTGGGAAGGGTAGCTAATGCCACAGAAGACAGAATCAGAATTCAAAATGACCTTAACAGATTGGATAACTGGGTGCAAGCTAACAAAATGAATTTCAATCGGGACAAATGTAAGGTTCTGCACTTAGGCAGGAAGAACCAGATGCACAAATATAGGGTGGGGGACACCTGGCTTACTAGCGGTACATGTGAAAAGGATCTAGGGGTCTTGGTGGACCACAAGCTTAAGATGAGTCAACAGTGTGATACAGCAGCAAACAAAGCTAATGCTATTCTGTGCTGCATCAACAGAAGTCTAGTGTCCAGATCAAGGGAAGTAATAGTACCACTCTATTCTGCCTTGGCCATGCCACACCTGGAATACTGTGCCCAATTCTGGTCACCACAATTTAAGGAGGATTGTGTAAGATGGAGCAAGCTTGTTTTCTCCTGCTCTAGAGGGTAGGACTCAAACCAATGGCTTCAAGTTACAAGTAATGAGATTCCAACTAAACATCAGGGAAAACTTTCCAATAGTAAGAGCTGTTTGACAGTGGAACGGTCTACCTCGGAAGGTTGTGGACTCTCTTTCATTGGACATTTTTAAGCAGAGGTTGGATGGCCATCTGCCATGGATGCTTTAGCTGAGATTCCTGCATTGCAGGGGGTTGGGCTAGATGACCTTGGGGGTCCCTTCCAACTCTACAATTTTATGATTCTGTGATTCTATTTACCTGTCAGAGTCTTCAGTTTGAAAGTGGTGCATTTGAGGTAGCACAACAAATGAACACACACACCTCAAAATACTCATCACACTACCGTACCAAGAATTTATGTTGTTTCAGTACTGTGTGACGTCCATTTTTATATTTTCTAGAGGCGCAGCAGGAGCTGTAACCTCCATCTCCAAAGGGACCCTCCTCCATTGTCTTCTGAGACAGACAGATGTCAACTATCTTAAACAGCATTGTTGGCTGCCCACTCTCCACCTTAGAGCAGATTTATGCCACAAGGTGCCATAGGAAGGCACTGGACATAGTAAAAGATCCATCGCATCCTGGCCACTGTCTCTTCGAGCTCCTGCCGTCGGGACGGAGATACAGGACAATGATGACAAGAACGAGCCGTCTCAAGAACAGCTTCTTCTCCAGGGCGGTCTCGGCCCTGATTGGGAAACCTGGACTTTGAAAGTCATCTAATCTTCCTTGCTGTATTATATTATATTGTTTTAATTAGTGTTTTTATAGTTGTTCTGATTTTGAGTGGAGTGCCCTATCTGGGTGGATGGAGCAGCCAAGTAATTTCGTTGTCCCTGAGAGGGGGCAATGACAATAAAGATATTATTATTATTATTATTATTATTATTATTATTATTATTATTATTGCTGCCCCCCATTTGTTTGGGGGGGAAAACTACCTACCCACAGTACTTTCATCTTGTCTGGATTGCCCTTCATCCAGTCCACTATCATGGACAGACATCAATATAGCATTTGCTCCATCTACATTTGGTAAGAACAAGACATAGAGTTAGATGTCATCTTCATATTGATGGCCTTTCATCCCAGACATCAAGCAGATGTTAAATGCCATGAAAGCAAGGAAAATTTGTGAAAATACTTTATGTATGTTACTATAATTAGCAATTCAAAAGCATGCCAGTGCAAATAGATAAATAGGTACCACTGTGGTGAGAAGGTAAACGGCATTTCTGTCCGCTCTGGCTTCAGTCACAGTGTCCTGTTGCACCAGAATCGGTTTAGTCCTGCTGGCCACTTGACCTAGAAAACTGTCTGTGGACGAACGCTGGCTCCCTCGGCCTGAAAGCGAGATGAGCGCCACAACCCCAGTCGCATTTGACTGGACTTAACCGTCCAGGGGTCCTTTACCTTTTACCTTTACATGAGTGGATTTATTTTTTGGTGGTGGGAGGTTGCTTCCCCCCCCCCCCGCCCAGAAACATCATAGGAACACTAATAGATATCGCAATATCCACTATATTGTGGAAGTTGGTTTAATACATTGGCACCAGTGCATCACTTTTTCCCATCAGAAGAAAATTGACTGTTATGGTTATAGCTAGATTATACTCTCGCTTTTTTTCTTACCTCTTTTACAAAATTTAAGTCTGTGATGTTCTCATCAAGGGAAATGATGATAGAGTTACAGCAGCCCTGTGATTAAATTTACTCTGCAGCAACCTGTATATAATTTACAGCAAACCACTTCTTTTCTTTGTTTGACTGTATAACCTGCAGGGAACATGTTGCGGGAGTCTGTGTACTACTGTTTAAAGACTTCAGGAAAAGATGGATGCACAGCAGACTTGTCATGTTAAGCAATCTGGAATTTTGAAAAGCAATAATTAGAAAGACAGTAGATGATGCTCCTGGCCTTTGACACCTGAGAGATATATTTTCAGGACCCATTGTTTTTGACAGTGAATTTTAAAGTGCTGTAACCCACCCTGGGCCCAATTCAAAGTCCTGGTTTTGACCTATAAAGCCTTAAATGGCTCAGGACCGCAATACCTCAAGGACCGCCTCTTTCCATATGAACCAACATGGACCCTGAGATCATCTTCCGAGGCCCTCATTTGTGTGCCACCTCCTCAAGAAGTCCGGAGGGTGGCAACACAAGAATGGGACTATGGAATGTTCTCCCCAGGGAAGTTCGCCTGGTGCCTTCATTATAGAATTTTAGGTGCCAGGTGAAAACGTTCCTTTTTAACCAGGTCTTTGGTTGATCTTATTAACATCCAACACCCTTTTAGTATATGGTTCTTTTTTGGAGGTGGGGGTGTTATTGGGTTATTGTTTTTTGTTTGATTTTATATGTTGTGGTCTTGTTTGTGAACCGCCCTGAGACCTCCAGGTATAGGGCAGTGTATAAATTGAATACATATTAATAAGTTATTATTATTATTATTATTATTATTATTATTAAGAAAGGTGGGTAAGAAATCATCAACATTATCTAAAGTTCAGGCAAAAGCCCTTCTCATAGACCAACTCACAACAGATAAAGACATTTTTCTTTTGTTTCTTGGACATGTTTGCACAGTCACATTAGGAGGAATGCTTTGGGTGGTTTGCACCGTCACATTCAGACCGCAGACTGGGATATCATAGGACTGAATTCTACTCCCAATCATCATCATCTGCCTGCCACAGTATATCCAGGCAGAGCACCCCTGTTATGTTGCAGGCTGAAACATTTGCTTCAGGAAGCATTGTAATTGAGGGATGGATGAAGAGAGCAACTGGTGTCGGATGGTGCGACAGTACTTTTAAAAGTGTTGTTCCGTGTGTGTGTGTGTGTGTGTGTGTGTTTGTGTATACTGCCTCAGGCAGTAAAATATATTGAGCAGGCACTATATCTAGGTACATAAGCATTAGGCTCAAGCTGTCTTTCAGATATCTAGATTTCTCTGGGTAGTATCCAAGGACACATGAATGGATTTTCACTCATGCAGTGGAACTTCCCCTTCCTCTCATCACCTCTGCAGCCCCTTCCCCTGCCACATCTGCTCTGGTGAATCCCCCCAACAGACTGGAGCAGATTTTGGAGGCATTCAAGAAACAGGGATTCCATTCTGCCAGTAGTATTTGTTTTGTTTGTGCTGGATTTTTATTATATGACAACAACTCTCAGTGATCCACATGCCTGAAGTCACACAGCCCATGTAGAAAATTAATACCTCAACTAACTTATTCCAAAAATGAGTTTCAGCTAAAAAAATGTTGTGTTTTAAACGGTCTTCAGTTTAATAGAGACCTTAGCACTTAACAGTATACTTAAACTCCATTAACTACTTCAAAGAGACTTAATTGCATCTAATTTTCTCTGGAGTTCTGCCCAATCATAGTGATGTAATGAAGAAGCAACATGTACACAAACATAACCTTCCGACTGTTCAATATAGAATGGGAAAGAATCATAGGATGGAGACAAAGTCTGGTGTAAGTAGCTTCAACATGCATTTTCTGCAGCAGGCATTTATCTGCAAACCACTTTTGATAGAATATCTGGCTGTCTTCACCCTTAGGCACTTTCAGACTGTTGCCAAGAGAAGCCCAGTGCCACCCACTGGGTTCTGAATTTTGATTAATGTATTTTGGATCAGGTTGCTAATCTCTAAACTCCCAGACTCTGAGGAACAGAATAATGCTTTCTGCTGTTTTAACATCAGCCCAAAGCATGTTATTGTCTGTGCACTTACAAAATCCAGAACAATAGTAACTGTAAAAAGCATATCCTTTCTGTAAGTTTCAAGGTGCATCTCTTGGCTGTTGCCTGGAAGATTTGATTATGGTTTTTGAATAGTAAAAAGGTTCTTTAGGCCCTGAGCAAAACCTGGCGGGGGGGGGGGCGGTTTGCATTGTTTAAATGTGGGCTTTTCCTCCCCGGTTTGAAGAGCTCCAAGTGAAAACAGAAATCTTGTTCATAAGGTTCCCCACGTTTGCATTATGCTATGCTATTACATTCATGGAATTTTGTTATTGTTGCTTAACTTTTCACAAAATCATTAGGCTGAAGCACCACTCTTCAATTTTTCTAAATAGTGTCATTTGACCCAGCATCTAGTTTAATCCACCTTCCACTTTGGAACATATTTCCTTACAAGTGGCAAGTCTCTAATAGGGTCACATTGATTGGTAGCCAGGCCCATTATATGCTACCTTGTACAATGATAAGGGCAATTTCAAATAGCATTCAATCAAAAAAGCGGAAGGGTTATTAAGCAAGGTTTGGTCCTGTAGCTCTTTCCTGTTTTTAGGGAAGTAAAATATGGTATGGTATTTTGATGATTAAAATCATAGATGATAACATTTCTACTGACACCAGTAGCCTGGAAAATTTAACATGTGGCAATCCAAGCCACCTTTCTTTATCGACTCCACCTTTCTTTAGCCCATGATTCATTTCATTTATTACACTTAACATACAAGGAGATCAAAGCAATCAACGTCGTTCTTCTTCCTCCTACATTTTATCCTCACAACAACCCTGGCAGGTAGGTCAGGCTACCCAGACCGCCCCCCCCCCTTCCCCAAGCGCACTCACTCAGGCAGCTCTGACAGTTGCAGCTCCTCGCATCTGCTGGTGCTCGTGGAGTACAGTAAATACGGTACGTACCGTAAATACTGAGACAAAAGTGCAACACACAGGCGGGAGAGCTGGAGCTGCAGCTACAGTGGAGTTACACTGAGCTAACAGGAGGAGCTGCCATTACACAGCTTGCCTCACTGTTTGATATTTAAATATACGGTACTAAATATACCAGTGTTTTGAATATTTAATAAAATATCAAAGTTGTTTGGTGTTTAAAATATTTATTTCTTAATTTGGGGCTCAAAAAAATAGGGGTCGTCTTATACATGGGGGCGTCTTATACACGGAAAAATATGGTCAAAAACAAGGATTTGTTTAGCGCTGTCATGTGATTAAATGTCTTAGTTGATTAATAATGAGTGGATTAAGGCATTTATTAAAATAGCTCTGAAGCAAAAAGCATACTTGGTTTCACGATGATGCACAGGCATCTTCTAGAAGAAGCACTCCAGACTATGTGAGAGAAAAAGAATAGTGCCTCGTTTAAGGGTGCCTGTCACCAGAAGTTTGTATTAATTACTTTTTTTTAAGATTATGGACTGAATACAGGGCCACACAATGAGACTTCCACTTCCTCTCTTCCCTCCTGCAGGGGGATGAATTGAAAATGATCACTATCGGCATCACATGATTAACTTTTGTTGCTCATATCTAGATTTGATCCGTTAATTGAAACAATGAAAGAACTGCTCTACATAAGAAACAAAATTGACTGCACATTATTAACATGCAGTAATATTGTGAAATATCTAAATCTTTGATGTTTGTTTAATGGACCATATTCACATTTTGTTTTACTGTATATGCCAAAATACACATCTATTAAGGAGCAAAAAAATATTGTCAAGTATGGTGTGTGGAAAGAATTATTATGCAGAGCTGCTCACACAACACTGGCCCTGTCCTCTAGCGGTATTGATGTTGCAAAAAATCATAATTCCCTGCTTTGGAATACAAGTTTGTCCAACTCCTAATGTTCTGCTATATTACCAGCTGAGTGCCATTTCCCCAGTAAGTTCTTTTGTGGACTACAGCTCAGAATGTTAAATGAGATTCTAAGGATGCGCTGTGAATAGTCAACAAAAAGCCAGCTACTTCATAGGTATATTAATTCTTTAATTACTCTCAATGGAAAGAGATTGTTCTTCTTGATTGTTGTGAACTATCCAATCAGACCATTCAACTACTCAGCCTTGTATTTAGTGAGTATATTCTCCTTTTCATGCCAATGTATTATTGTGCTTTCCCCACTCAGATCTAAAGTATGGTTACGAAAAAAAATTCAATGAATCCGGGGACACTTTTTATTTTATTTTTTAAGCTGAGTAGCAACAGGGGGTCAGTAGTGGGGATGGTAAGGCAAAAGACCCTGGGCCCAAGCACACATGCTTATTGTATAAATGTGCAAAGCCCTTCTTTCGCACCCTGTGAAACATAAATGTGCAGTGTTTTTAAAATACTGAGCAACGGCCACTCACCTGTGACTCCCAGCCTCCCCTGATATCCTGCCCCCTTCCCCCTTTGTTTTGACTGATCGGGGGAGGCTTCGGACAAAAGATGTGCAATAGCTCTACACCGTGTGGATTACAGGCAACTGCCCATTTGCATGGGGTTTGCGTTCTGGGTCTTCGCGCGTGTTGGCAGACCGTGCATAAGCCCACCCTGTTCCGCCCCACCCCACCCCCCGCCCTGCCCTCCCCCCAGTCTCATTCCACCCCCTTTTCAGGCCACTTCCAGGTCCACAGAGATGAATGTGTGACGGTCACACCTCAATCAGATGCACATAAAATAGTTGCTGCCTGTACATTTAAAACACACACACCAGCACTCAGACTCCATTGATTCTAGACTAAAATGTGTGTATGCAGTATCAAGTGTCTGGAGTGAGAAGCAACTGCTGTCCTTTTCAGCTGTGCCCCAGATTACAGCTTGTTTATTTTGTTCCATAGAATTCAATGGGGGCCACTGAGTCCCAAGCATGAGCGTAGCCAGGATTTTTATTGGGCGGGGGCAGGCTTTTTTTAGGGAGGGGAGAACCTCAGTTAAGTATTTTTATTGAATTAGGGGGCCACCTGCCCCCCTGCCACCTTGGCTAGGCCCATGGTCTCAAGCCAGCCCCTTCCCATAGCTTTTCCCTCAGCCCTTTTTCACGGTGGTCACTTGAGAGTGGAATGGGTTAATAAATGCCAAGAAGTGATGAGCATGCCCTCCCCAATCCAAAATCTTCAGCTGCAATCCTAAAAACTTGAAGGGGTAAGGCCCATAGAATAAACCAGCACTAATTTCTGAGTAAACACACATCTGTTTGCAGGTTTATTCAAGTATGGGTCAAGATGAAGTGGCGAGGGAGTCACCTTAATAATAAGATGATGAAAGGAAGAGTGTGAAACACATTTATTTATTTCCAGAATGTATTAATGTGGGAAGAAAATACTAATTCCTCACCAAAGCCCTGCAGTGATTGCATGCTGAAAATGAAGACATTTGCACCCACTGTATTAATGCTGCAAGGGACTTTTTTATGTGTCATTATGACAGGTGGTGGAGGCAGCGAGCCCCATTCCAGTGAGTGAGCCTGTCCTTGGCTGTACTACTGGTGTTAGCCCTCTCACTGCTCAAAGCTGAAGGAGTTAAGGGGCAGAGAACTAGGAGATGGAGGCTGGGGAAGATGAAACAGGTTTGTAAACACAACTGAAACCAGTTTAGGTTAGATTTTTTTTAAGTAAACAAAGGGATTTTACTTTACTGAAACATTACTGTTTACAACTTCAAAAAGAGGTACAAGTAATTTTCACCTGTGAGCTGATATAGATATAGATATAGATATAGATAGATAGATAGATAGATGATAGATAGATAGATATAGATAGATAGATAGATAGATATAGATAGATATAGATAGACAGATAGATAGATAGATAGATAGATAGATAGATAGATAGATAGATAGATAGATAGATAGATGATAGATAGTATCTGTCTAAAAAGTGTTAGGAGAGGCAATAATTTTAAAATCAAACAGAAACAGAAAGAAAATAGAAGACCAAAGTAGAATTAATCCTAATCAAAGAGGGACAGTCAATTGTGGACAAAAGATGGACTTGTGAGAAAGTCCCCAAAAGAAAGATTAGCCAAGCAAAATCTAAACTGAAAACTCAGAAAAATACCAAAATGAAGATTTTAAGGATAATCACCAAAACAAAACAAAAAACAAAAAAAAAAATACCACGTGACAACTGGAGAAGCCAAGAGAAAATGAAGGAATTTGAAGAGGATAAATCAAGTTTCGCTTACTTTTCAAACGAACCAACCTTTGGATGTAAAAAGGAGCACATGAAAGCACAGATGGACATGAAGTTTGCTTAAAGCACAGTGAAAAATAGGTAGGGGAAATGCAAAGTTTTTCTTTTAAAAGTCAACAAGAGAGGGGGCCACCAGGGGCGCATTGGAAGATGGCCAACAATAACATCTCTCCGACCCACACAAGGTAATTAAGAGGCTGATATGGGAGTATGCTGCCTCCCTTGCCCCCCAAGGGAATGGGGGGCACTGCCTTACCTGCTGTGTCCATAATTCACCCCCAGATTCGAAAGAAGGGGGTGAGGGCACTAGGCACGAAGCCCTCGGGTGGGGTCGGCTCTCCCGGACGCTGTCTCTAATCACGCACTGGTTTGCATCAGCTCGAAATATATAATTGGAAAAGAAGCAAATGCACATACTTCAAGTGAAGATCGGGAGTAAAGACTGCTGATTAATGGGATCTCTGTGATGCGGAGCGACGGGCTGGACAATAAATCAAGTCAAGACTCATCATTAAAAGATTGGTATGTCGGAGTGAAACGGAAAGGGGGGAGGAAAAAACTTTTCTTTTTTCTGTCTTATGTGAGTACCCTGATTAAGAACTGTGTGGAGAGGGTGCACCTCCTCAGGCACATACCTCCACATGTGGTGGGAGTGACCCAAAATTCAACTATTCTGAACAACAGCCATACAAGAAATATGTAAAATAACTAAGCAAGTAATAGACATCACCCCAGAATTGGCCCTACTAAACATCTTCCAAGACAACAATGCCCATTTACACCACAAAGAACTTATAACCCACCTGCTCTCAGCAACCAGAAACATCATAACCAGACACTAGAGAGACCTGTCAGGAGTAAGCATGGACCAATGGTACCAAATAGTATGGGAAACAGCCCTACTAGAAAAATTAACTAATAAACTGAAACTGACACGGGGACAAACAGAAGAAGACGCCTTCACCCCGGTATGGCTCCCCTTTATCACATACACAGCCCAACAGGACAATGACAATAATCCACCAACAGCATACAAATCAATATGGCTAACCTGATCCAAAACACCCACCCACCTCACTCACACACGAAAACAAAGATCACCACAGCCAATCACAAGCAAACAATCACACCCTAAGCCAACCCCAACCTCTCTCACCACCAAAGGAACACAAGTGAACAACACAAGCAACGCTGACACCAAACTCTACATACATTAAACATAATAGAAACACCGCCACCCGACCCCACCCCCATCCATCCTCCCTCTCCCCACCCCCCCTTTCTTTTTTCTTTCTGTTTTCTTCTCCCCCTAATGCCTCAACAAATGAAACGGATTTGTAAAAACGTTACATAGAAGAAGAAGAAAAAAATACGAGGCACTACACTTCTGTAAAACAAGAAAATCCTTAATAAAAATATTTTTTTAAAAAAGGAACTGTGTGGAAATGAATTACTGATTAAAGAGAGGACTGGTGGGAACATCAGGAATGGAAAGAAAGCTTTGTGACGCAGTTACAAATGGAGATTCGTTAAGACAGGCCTGCCCACAAGAGGACGAGGGGGAGGAGGACCATGGTCATCGGAATGTGAATGTATGGTCATCGGAATGTGAATTTGACCTGGCAGGGCCCCCTGAGATACAGATTGGCAGGCCTGTGGAAATCAATGGACAGACTGTGGGAATGTTCTTTACGGAGGTGTGGAAATGGCGTCTGTCCTTTATGTGATATGGCTCTTGGAGAGTGTAAAATCCACACAGGATATGTTTGTTTTCAACCCGCTTGTGAAGATTATCAGAGATCACAAAGAAAGGAATATATGATAACAACAAGAAGATGAGGAAAATAACAAAGAGACTATCTGGACAGAACTGGACAGAACTGTGTAATTACAGCAGCAGCAAGAGTGATGTTTGGATCCCTTTTGGGCTCGAAGTATGGGTACCTCCAACAAAAGTTTTAAAAATTTGGCTGTATAATTTGGAACTAATGTGATTTGGAATTAATGTGATTTGACAGGCCTGTTAATAAAATTTATTTTAAAAAAATAAATAAAAGGCAACAAGAGAAGCCATCTGATGTTAGGAAAAGTGTGAGGTTTTCATTGCTGAAGCTTGAAAAGCCAAGATTGGGAAGACTTTAGCACAGGAAAGACTTAGAAGCAAGAAGTGTTGGTGGATGAAGGCTGATGAAGTGTAGCTGGTAGCACAAAAACTGAAAGCCCTCTGCAATGTTCTTAGTAATACTTTGATAAAAAGTTTTTTACTGAAGCCAGGAATAAGAGATGAGAAGGGAGGGATTTTGGTAGCATTGCAGGCATACTTACTTCTTGTCTCTTGCTAGAAAGTCTGGAAAGTCCTTGTGTGTACCACCTTCTTGAGGTTATAAGATTTTTGCTTTTCATCTAGCCCTGGGAGTGTCATCTAGCATCTGTAACCCTCCCTTAGAATGAGTGTGCCAAGATTTTGCTGGATAGCAAGTGCCGCAAGTAGCAGAAGCAAAATGCACTCGTCACTGGTCAGAGTATTTTACCTAATTTGAAGCTATGGGGGAATTTGCAGAAGATGAGCACCAAATTATTGTTGAGGGTTTTTTTGTTCTTTGAGATGTTTCTCTACCCAGAATGTCCCAAACATTGCCAGCATTTTAGGAAGATAAAAACCACAAGCAAACTGAAGGTGACTTGCCGATTCCAGTATGGAAAAGCAAAGAAGGCATTTTGAGGATGAAGCTGCTGATGGCAATGATAAGAAAGAGGTGGCTTGTCTTTGGCTCCCGTGGAAGAGGAGATGCAGAGTGACTGCTCAAGGACGTAGCAACTCCAGGACCCTGCGTGAAAGTGTATTATTTCTCTTAGGAAAGTTCTTCCTGGGTGACCTTGGGCCAGTCACTGCCTCTTAGCCTAACCTACCTCACAGGGTTGTTGTGAGGATGAAATAATGAGGGGAACCATTATACCACCTGCGCAGAAAATTATCTAAGATATGGGAAATGGGCCTCAAAAGGTATCAATGCAAAAGAGCAGGCAAAACTATAACCAGTACATAATGTGGCTGTGATTGCATAACTCTCTCATTACAGCCTACAGGTGAAACTTGGAAAATTAGAATATCGTGGAAAAGTTCATTTATTTCAGTAATTCAACTTAAAAGGTGAAACTAATATATGAGATAGACTCATGACATGCAAAGCGAGATATGTCAAGCCTTTATTTGTTATAATTGTGATGATCATGGCGTACAGCTGATGAAAACCCGAAATTAGCAGTCTCGGAAAATTAGATTAAATGAAATCAGCAAAACAAGGACTGCAAATAGAGCAATATTGGACCTCTGAGAAGTAGAAGCATGCATATGTACTCAGTACTTGGTTTGGGCCCCTTTCGCATCAATTACTGCCTCAATGTGGCGTGGCATGGATGCTATCAGCCTGTGGCACTGCTGAGGTGTTATGGAAGACCAGGATGCTTCAATAGCAACCTTCAGCTTTTCTGCATTGCTCGGTCTCATGTCTCTCATCTTTCTCTTGGCAATGCCCCATAGATTCTCTATGGGGTTCAGGTCAGGCAAGTTTGCTGGCCAATCAAGCACAGTAATCCCATGGGCATTGAACCAGGTTTTGGTACTTTTGGCAGTGTGGGCAGGTGCCAAAGTCCTGCTGGAAAATGAAGACAGCATCCCCTTAAAGCTCATCTGTGGAAGGAAGCATGAAGTGCTCCAAAATCTCCTGGTAGACTGCTGCGTTGACCCTGGACTTAATGAACCACAGTGGACCAGCACTCATTTTTTGTAGGATTGGTGGAAGGTGACTGGGAACAAAGTAGTGACTCTAGATCTCTCTGTTCTGCCCCTCTAGATTAATGGTGCCCGCAGCTTCAAATAAAAAGGTGATCAAAATGGTATTCCATGACTGAAGGACATTTAGGTGAGTATCCCTTGGTTGTCTAGGGAGGAAATCTTTATTGTGTTCCGTCTGCAACTCATTGTGTTAAGACTCTTTCAGGTTGCGGTGACTGAGTTGTCAGAAGACGCCCATTCCGTGTCACCACAATGAGGCTCACCTGCAGGTAGGAGAATACTTCTTCTTTTGTTCCAGGTATTCTTTCCTTCAGGCTTTTCAGAGTATCCCTTGCTGGGCTAGAGATGAAATCTTTATTGTATTCCGTCTGCAACTCATTGTGCTAAGATTCTTTCAGGTTGCGGTGACTGAGTTGTCAGAAGAGGCCCTAGTCTGTGTCACCGCAATGAGGCTCACCTGCAGGTAGGAGAAGACTTCTTCTTTTGTTCCAGCTCTTCTTTCCTTCAGGCTTCACAGAGTTCACTGCACCTGAAGTGAGAGTCACCTGCATTTGGACTGTGCTGCTTGAGGTAAGTTCACATTCCACCACTCAGTTGTCTTTTTTTCAAGACAATCTTTTTTGTGTTGGTCTCTCCTTTTTCCCATTTTCTTTTCTGCTCATTTGTTCACAGGTCTGCAAAGAGCTCCGAACCCTCAAATGAAGACAGCTCTTCCAGCTGAATCCCAGAAGTCATAATGGTAAGAAAAGCTGTTTTTAAAAAACAAAAAAACCACCCATTTTTTGAAGGATTGGTGGAAGGTGACTGGGGACAAACTAGTGACTCTAGATCTCTCTGTTCTGCCCCTCTAGATTAATGGTGCATCCAGCTTCAAATAAAAAGGTGGTCAAAATGGTATTCCATGACTGAAGGACATTTAGGTGAGTATCCCTTGGTTGGCTAGGGAGGAAATCTCTATTGTGTTCCATCTGCAACTCATTGTGCTAAGATTCTTTCAGGTTGCGGTGACTGAGTTGTCAGAAGACGCCCATTCCGTGTCACCACAATGAGGCTCACCTGCAGGTAGGAGAAGACTTCTTCTTTCGTTCCAGCTCTTTTTTCCTTCAGGCTTCCCAGAGTTCCCTATACCTGAAGTGAGAGTCACCTGCATTTGGACTGTGCTGCTTTAGGTAAGTTCACATTCCACCACTCAGTCGTCTTTTTTCAAGACAATCTTTTTTGTATTGGCCTTTCCTTTTCCCCATTTTCTTTTCTGCTGGTCTCTCCACAGGTCTCTCCAAAGAGCTCTTCTTAGCATCTTAAGGTTTTCTTTTTCCTGAGAGAACATTGTGCCAATGTTCTCTCAGGTTTTGCTTTTCCCCTTCTTGCATTGCTGGAAAAAAAAGCAAAAGACACTGGCGGTCGGCGCTCCTGGTTCCCAGGACGGGGTTCAAATCCCTGCAGTGTCCTCGCTTACTTCCAGTACAAACTGCTATGTCTCTCTATCTCTTTCTGTCTATCTCTCTCTATCCCACACTGCCCAAATAACAAAATTATTTTATTTTTATATATATTTCGACTGCGTCAGACCAACACAGCTAGCTACCCGATTGGCTCCCTTTTTCTTAAGCCAAAGTATTAGCATGGGAGGGAAGTGACTTTAGTGACTGAGCTTGATTCTTGACTCCACCATTGCTCCAAAGGACCATTTCAAGCACCACCCTCATAGCAATGTGCTGTTGCTGGGAAGATGCTCACTTGATGCATCACTGGTGTGTCTAGGTGGGCTGCATCAGGTGGCTGCTTACCCTCCTAGCTTTCCCAGTCACTGGTGTGAGAAGTCTCTCTATGGATCTTGTCTGTCTGAATTCCAGACACTACTAGAGGAGCAATTCTCCCTGCAAAGGTAACAGACAAGGTGACCTTATGGGGGAAACATGCTGTGGAGCTTGCTATGTAGGGTGGTGTTTTTGTTTTTTAACAATTCATGATCAATAGCTTACCAATCTTCTGTCAGTAAATGGTGGATCATGAAGCAAGGAGAATTGGGAGGACAGCTGAGCATGGTGTGATGCAGGTGAAGATTACAGGTGTTTTGGCAACTTAGAAAATTCAGTGTCTATGTTTGTTTGCTTTCAGATTGGCAGGTGCAACCAAACTATTGTGCAAGGAGGCCTCTGTTTCATGGCCAGATGTGATGTGCTTTCTCATAATGGGTAAGTCTGAAAAATGGTTTTTCAATCTCCCCCAGTCACTTTTGATTATTTTGTCTTGCTTTGGAGTTTGATCTTGAAACAGGGTTGGAGACTAAACATGCTAAAGGGAAGTATAACAAGGAGCGGGAAACAAGGAGAGGAGAAAGGAGGATGAAGAAGTGACCTGGACAGAGGGAGAGGAGCTTCAGTAAAAAGTGATCCTAAGTGGCCAAGTTGAGTTACTACATTTAAATTTATAAAACTGGCTAAAAGAGAATCACCTGGTGGTCAGAGTTAAAAATTCAGTCAAAAGCTCATTTAAACATCAGAGAGGATTATAAGAGACTGTAAGCAACAACTATGTCACAGAAAAAGAGAGCAGAGTCCACTCTAGGAGAAAGGAGGAACTCAAAACAGGGAGAAGAGCCCAAAGGTGATGTTTTAGAAATGTTTGCTAAAATAAGGGAGGACATTAAAGAGAGGGAGAAGAATCTTGAGAGTAGATTGGAAATGATGGAACAGAAAATTGACCAATCGGTGTCTGAACTGAGAGGTCAAATAAGTGAGGTTAAATCTAAAACTCAAGTTCTAGACGAGGCTGTTAAAAATGAAAAGAAAGAAGTAAAAGAAACAAGGAGGGAGGGAGAGAAGGTAAAGGGAAATGTATCAGGGTTGGCAAGGAAGCATGAGGAGACCTTGGATACCTTGGCTTATATGGAGATGAAGCAAAAGGAGATGCAACTACACTTCCAAGGTGTCCCAGAACAGGAGGGTGAAGTAATTTATGACAAGATGATAACAGAAATTGCTAATTGGCTAAAAATGAAGGAAGATGAGGTTGCTCAAACAATTGATAGTGTTTTTAGGATCAAATTTAAATCCAAAAGTAAAAAAAATCCTGGTGACTGTTTGATTTTCTTTAATTCTAGAGAGATGAAAGACTTGATTCTAAAAACTAATCAAGAGAAAAAATTGTGCATTGAGGAGAAATATATTATAATATATAAAGAAACACCTAAAAGATTTTTGAAACAAAGAGAGCCATATAAAGGAATTACAAACTCTGAGAAAGAATGGAATTAGATTTCGGCGGAAATTCGCAGAAGGGATCTCCTTCTTCTTCAAGGACAAAAAAATTAAGTTCAAGTCACCTCAGGACATTGATAAGTTTAGAAGGAAGTACTCAAAGGAGCTTGGCAAAAAGGAGGACGATGTGCCGGAATTCGGACAAGGAAGTGATAATATTTAGGAATCAATAGACATATTTTATTTAAAAATTGATACGAGATGGCTCTGAAAATCATATCCTGGAATTTTAGTGGACTGAACAATAAAGTAAAAAGAAATAAAATTCATCATATATTAACGAAACAGAATTTGGATATTATTTGCTTACAAGAAACACATCTGGCAAGAAAACGCAGGTGAATATTAAATAATAAAAAACTAGGTAATGAATTTATTTCTTCAGATGTACGGTAAATAAAAGAGTTGTTCTGTATATAAATGATAAATATGATTCACGACAGCTCTTCAAGTATGAAGAGGGGAGGATACTAGCAGTAGAAGTGGCAGCACTAGGCAAAAAACTGTTAATTGTGGGAATTTTATGCACCTAATAAGGGGATATTGGATTTCTATAAGAACCTAGAAGAGAAGCTTTTTGAACATGGATCAAAAAATAATTTTGGGGGTGACTTTAATGGGGTGGTTTCATTGGAACTGGATAGAACTCAAAGAAAGAGAGATTCAAACCAAGGGAAACTACCAAAGACTTTCTTCACTTTTGTGGAGAATTATGACCTAGTTGATATTTGGATATTAAAGCACCTATTAGATAAAGAATATAGTTTCTTCTCTGAACCAAACCAAAGTTCAGGAAGAATAGACTACTTATTTCCAGAGACCGAGTTCCGAGAGCAATAAGAACTGAGATTCAACATCGAACACTCTCGGATCATAATCCCGTAATGATGGAACTGAAAGGAAAAGATGAGGTTTCATTTAGGTGGAGAATGAATGAAGGGTTGTTTAGAGACCAGAAAATAATTGGAAAAAGCTGAAAAGGCTATCATAGACTATTTTGATTTAAACTTAAATATGGAAACTGATTTAGATGAGGTTTGGGATGCCTGCAAAGCATTAATGAGAGGTTTCTTAATACAACAGAACTCCATACAAAAGAAGGCAAGGGAGAAGAAGAAAGCGAGTCAGAATACAGGTAATGTAAAGTTATGTAAAATCACACAGTGTTTTTTGAAAATGAAAATGCCAATATTATAATAATACATAACAGTGAGTCTGGTTTTGGAGGTCACATGGCAAGCCTGTAAATTAAAAAGATATTTTTGAAATAAAAAGTGTCAGCGGAGAGATTTCCAGTGCAACCCTATGCTTGTCTACACAGGAGTAAATCCACCTGGGTTCAAAGGGACTTATTCCCAGCTAAGTGTGTGTAGGATTGTAGCCTTTATGATGCATCAGACTTGGTCTACATCTGCTTTTAAGGGGACTTTAAAATACTTGAGTAAATATAGGATGCATAGATTTTTAATAAATTTGAGGCAAGAGCCATCCAAAGGTAAAACATCAAAGCCTCAAAAATGTATAGCATTGCTTGTAAAAGCGTTGTAAGAGAAAGTAGGGTGAATGACAGAAAGCAGCCAATGCCATGAAACTGTGGCCTCCTCCAGAGCAAGAGGCCTGGAAGAGAACTTTGAAGGCAGACATACTTCAGAGATCCTCCTCATCCACATTCTGAATGACCTGTACTTGTTTCCAAAGTAGAACCAATGCATTAAGAATTGTTCCTTTTTTTGTTTCCATGCAGTTTCTACGCACAACTTCCTTCAAGCTGGGAAGAAAGTTCCTCCATTTCAGTTATGTCTGTCCCACTCCATTACAGATGCATATGTGTTGTACCAATAAAATACTGCAATAATTGTTAACACTGCTGCCTGTTTTAGTTTTTAAAAAAACATTTTCATGATTTACAAAAGTACGTGCATTGTTTCTTTTTCAGGTTGGGTTTTTCTACAGAACAATTACATTTGTTGAGAGACATTAGCGTTGCATACAGCAAAAGGCGGGGGAAGAAGAGAGGGGGTGGGGTGGTGAAACTGCCATTCTTTCACTTTGTGTGTGTGGGGGGGGGGTTGTGTCTACGTCACTTGGGTAGGTTCTCTTTCTGTTCGCTTGTTATATTTTCTTGGTAATGAGAGAGGTTGGGGGGAAGTTGACTATTTTAGAACATTGCATTTTTATTATATTGTTAGCCACAATATGAAGATGTAGTATTTTTCTATTATCCCAGTATTAGGTAGAAAGCGTTTTAAAATATTAAAAGCTGGATTTCATACCCTGATTTTAAAAAGCAAGCGAGCCATGTACAAACTCAGAGAGATAATGCAAACAATTCTGCAAGTAAATACATCAAATACTAACTCTTACTATATGAATGACAATGAGACATTATTGTGAACTGCCCTGAGATCTTTTGAAGGAGGCCAATTAATTAATTAATTAATTTCATACAACTAAAACTGTAAAGTGCCCTGTGAACCTTGGATGAAGAATCGTATATACATCTAATAAATGATGATGACAACGATGAAACTGCAAAAAGCTCCACTTAAACAGGACATGTAAAATGTTCATGTTTTCCCCACTTCCCATTTTTTCAATGAAAGACCCCTAGAATGGGAAGGGGCAAATTCTTTAAGAGGAAATCAACAGACTTTGGACAAATACTTATTGATTTTATGGCCATATTAGTTTTGTACAGGTGAAACATATGTTTTCATTTATTCATGGCATCAGTCATCTGGTGTGTTATGGAATGAATGGTTAGACAATCACACAGAGAGTGCAGAGAAAAGAACACTCACAATGCAGATAAATAATGACACATCTTGAAAGAGATACAGACTCACACATATTCATCTAGCACTGTGGAAATTGGCTATGAATAATAAGATCCAATCCAGGATCTTTCAGTTTTCTTGATTATGTCTCCCACATTTCTGAAAACCTTAAAAGGCAACCTTGTTCTGTATACAACACATGTCTCACTTCAAATGTAACTGATCTGTAGAAGAGACTCTACAACCTGAGAGACATTGCTTTTGTAAACCAAGAAAATCTTTAAACTTTTGTAAACCTAGAATATATATATATATGGCAGGAATGCAGCAAGCAGGGGTTTTAAACCTTATTTACAAACTACTGGTGCAGAGCACTAAAATGCTCATTCATCATTGGTTTGGGACAATCACAGCTTTAATTTAGTAGAGAGTATGCCAAAGTTATGCTCCAGAACCTGTTTCTATGCTGTATCTGAGACCTAGAACACATACAAAATATACTGTAATGTGAAAATATCATTGTAACTGTCTGAGAATCCAACTTCTTTTATCTCTGCTGGCTGCATTTATGCTGCCCTTTTAAATTATGTAGCTTGTTTTACATTCTTTTTATTGCAACTTTGATTGAAAGCAGGGTATAAATCTCTAACACAAATAGCAACATAATCCCATATATATGTCTGCTCAGCTCTACTTGAGCTAAATGGGGCTTACTTCCAGGTAAAGGGGTGTAGGATTACAGCCTAAATGTGTTCCCCTTAACTCCAGAAACAACAATTTTCCTAAATGAGGATCATGTATGACCATATTTGGAATACTGTGTACAGTTCTGGTCATTTCACCTTCAAAAGGATATTGTTGAGTTGGAAATGGCTGAGAAAAGTTCAGTTGACATGATCAAGGGGATGGAGCAATTTCCCTGTATGAAAGGTTGTAGCATTTGAGACTTTTTAGTTAAGAGAAAAGGCAAGTAAGAAGAGAGATGATAAAAGTTTATTAAAAATGAGTGTGGCATGGAGAGAATTGATAGAGAAAAGTTTTTCTTCCGCTCTCATAACACCAGAACTCATGGACAGCCAATGAATGTTGGAAGATTCAGGACAGGTCAAAGAAAGTAATCTTAACTTCGCAGATCTACTGCAATCTACCACAGTCATCCCATGATCTACCTGTTGGACATCCCTAATATATAATGATATAATCTATAATGACAGTGCCAGGTGAGCCTCCCTGGGATGAGTGTAAAGGGCCTCTCTCGTGTTACATATGGGTCCCTGACACAGGCAACTCTTATTCACCACTATTTGGGGGTTGCAAGGGGTGCTGAGTGCTGTATCAGTCTCCAATATTTACTGCTGGTGGTGCAGCCCTTACAGTCCCCTTTCCTTCCTGCTCTCCAGAGGTTGACCAAATACAGCAGTGTTTCCCAACCTTTTTTGGGCAAAGGCACACTTGTTTCATGAAAAAAATCTCGAGGCACACCACCATTAGAAAATGTTTAAAAAATTAACTCTGTGCCTATATTGACTATATGCCGCTTGGGGCGGCAGCCTGTTGCCCGAAGCACAGGGAGCCCTACGGAGGGCTCCCCGTGCTTCCGGCGAGTGTCTGCAACCCTGCGCGCCCGGCAGGAGCTCCTGCCAGGCGCGCAAGGCTTGGGGCGGCAGCCTGTTGCCCGAAGCACAGGGAGCCCTACGGAGGGCTGCCCGTGCTTCGGGCGAGTGTCTGCAAGTCTTGCGCGCCCGGCAGGAGCTCCTGCCAGGCGGCAAGGCTTGGGGCGGCAGCCTGTTGCCCGAAGCACAGGGAGCCCTACGGAGGGCTCCCCGTGCTTCGGGCGAGTGTCTGCAAGCCTTGCGCGCCCGGCAGGAGCTCCTGCCAGGCGCGCAAGGCTTGGGGCGGCAGCCTGTTGCCCGAAGCACAGGGAGCCCTACGGAGGGCTGCCCGTGCTTCGGGCGAGTGTCTGCAACCCTGCGCGCCCGGCAGGAGCTCCTGCCAGGCGCGCAAGGCTTGGGGCGGCAGCTTGTTGCCCGAAGCACAGGGAGCCCTACGGAGGGCTCCCTGTGCTTCGGGCGAGTGTCTGCAACCCTGCGCGCCCGGCAGGAGCTCCTGCCAGGCGGCAAGGCTTGGGGCGGCAGCCTGTTGCCCGAAGCACAGGGAGCCCTACGGAGGGCTCCCCGTGCTTCGGGCGAGTGTCTGCAAGCCTTGCGCGCCGGGCAGGAGCTCCTGCCAGGCGCGCAAGGCTTGGGGCGGCAGCCTGTTGCCCGAAGCACAGGGAGCCCTACGGAGGGCTCCCTGTGCTTCGGGCGAGTGTCTGCAACCCTGCGCGCCCGGCAGGAGCTCCCGCTGGGCGCGCGAGGCTTGGGGCGGCAGCCTGTTGCCCGAAGCACGCGGAGCCCTCCGGAGGGTGCCCCGTGCTTCAGGCGAGTGTCTGCAAGCCTTGCGCACCCGGCAGGAGCTCCCGTCGAGCGCGCGAGGCTTGGGGCGGCAGCCTGTTGCTCTAAGCACATGGAGCCCGCCTCCCTCCCACGGCACACCAGGCAAAGTCTCGCGGCACACTAGTGTGCCGCGGAACACCGGTTGGGAAACACTGAAATACAGCAAATAAATCCCAATTTATTCCATAGTCTTCTTTGGTTGATTTTAGAGAGATTTACTGCTCCTGGGGGAAGAGTCAAGAGGCAACCTGCTGTTGGAAGCACGGCTCAACCATTGGCACTACTCGGCTCCAAAAGGGATAGAGCAGCATCATGGGAACTTGCTTCCGATCGCAGTGGAAACCCTCGACTGGTCGTCCCCAGGATTTTCTTTGGAGCATTTGTTCAATCAATCAAAATGTTTATTCGGCTTTACGCCCATCATGAAACACAACACAACTTTCTTGTTATCTTAAATATCCCAATGTCCCCTCCATTACTGGAGGCGATTTTAATGCTCGGATAGCCTCAAATTGGGAGGCTCTTAAAAAGTCTAAGTGGTGGATTGACCCCGGTGCTCAAACTTACGATCTAGTATACACCCCTACTAGAATATCAAAGGATGTAAAAGTCAATAAGGCGGGAGTGATGCTTTATCAGATGACTCTACGCCTTAATTTAATTATATTAAATGGCAGGTGTCCTCCAGACATACCAGGAGAGTTCACCCACCTGGGGTTAAAATCAAACAGTGTTCTCGACTATGTATTGGTTTCCCGGGATCTATTTTTGAATGTCACCTCTTTTAAAATTGATAATGCCCAATTTAGTGACCATCTTCCCCTGATAACCAAGTTATGTGTTGACTGGCAGTTGCTCGACCGCTCCCACCCAATCCCGGTGATTGTGGAGTCGTCCACTAAAATAAAGGGGACTAGATGGTCCCCTGCCCTCGCTCATAGATATACGGATTTTATCCGAGAAAAGTTTTCTGGTGATCAGCCAGACGTAGGAATAGTCCCGCGTGATCCTATTACCTGTATGAATTTTTTTTCTTGCCTGATAGAAGTTTTAACTCACTTTTTTACTTCTCCAACCTATGGAGTTAAAAACGATTATTTTAAATTTGGCGCCCCTTGGTTCAACTCTGCTTGCAAACTAGCCAGACTCCATCTACATACAATATATAATTGGAGCATTTGTTGCCTTCGAACTGCTCAAATAAACCCCCCAGCAGCTGGGTCACTGCAACAGCAGCTCTGGCTCTCTTCCTCCCCTCCGGCAAACTTTGAAGAGGCAACCTTGAAGTACAGCCAGCCTAGAGAGCAGGCCATGTAGCGTGTGTGGCTTAAGAGACATGCCTGGTGTGCAATCAAAACTCATCTCTTCGGGGAGAGTTCCCTCCATAGTTAGGAAATCCTGGCTGCTCTTAGGGCAGATCCATTGTAAGATTTCCTCACACAGTGAGTATCCTTCCCAAATCCACAGGAAACTGCAGACCTGATTCAAGA
This sequence comes from Podarcis gaigeae, assembly GCF_964106915.1. Lineage (NCBI taxonomy): Eukaryota > Metazoa > Chordata > Lepidosauria > Squamata > Lacertidae > Podarcis > Podarcis gaigeae. The sequence goes on along the minus strand of NC_139687.1, from coordinate 4,649,299 downwards.
TGTACTCCTTAGAAACAACTCAGTAAAAGTGGCATTTCCATTATATCAGAATTCAGAATGATTACTTGATGAAACAGAATAGCCCAAGGTCTGATGCTTTCCTAGAGCTGTAAAGAAACTTTTGTGACAATATCAATATCATTGGCTTATTTCAAGAGTAGCTCGTTAATAAAGATTGTACGTAGTGTTGGCCCTACATTTGGATGCTTCCACCTGGAACTGAGTGAAACTGCTGTGTTATTATGTTGTCCTATCCAATGTCCCCCAACCTGGGTTTAGAGTGGCTGAGGCAAAAGGAATTGTAGCCTACCTGTTTCCTTCATCCTCATTTCCCACTTTTCTCTGTATGGGAACCCACAGTGCCTTGTAGAGGCATATCTTTGTCAAAGAAAAGAGCCTGGAGTCAGAATGTTCAGTCATTTTGTCATGTTGTTAAATATTTTCCTTCCTAAATATGAATATAGGGATTTTATTCAGGCACTCATGTCTGGAAATATTTGGCACACCTGAGCTAACTTTGTTAAAAGGATGTATTTCAATAAATCATTCTTCCAACATTCATTATTCCAAACACTGAAATGTTAAAATGGATGCTTCTTTTTTCAACGTATACAGTAATGGCTAACATTCTGACAAATTACACTGGGTGTTATTTTTAATAATTTAGCATAATGGCAGCAGCCTTTTCACTAAAGTAGCAATTAAGTCATCACTGCTTCTCTGGCCTATACAAAATGATTTTGCCTGTTTTTATTGTTAATACTTTCAGAGCCATTTTGCCATAGAAGCTGACACCAAAATCAGAAACCATGCAGCGAAAACAAAGAGAAAGAAAGGTCATTAATTGAAAACCCCCCCTTTTTAAAAAAAATATATATATTCTACCACTATTAACCCAGCTGCAAATTGCTGTGCCTCTCAAACATTTGCTTTTCCAATGTAAGCACCATTGCTACAGTTGTATGCTCAATAAGATATTTCCACCTGAAACAGGAGGTGTCATGAAATTCATTACTTGTTGGCTTCATCTATTCTATTCAGACTAGTCTGTTCTGCATCTATTCTATTAGGACTATGAGGCACAATCCTGCTTCTGCCAGCGGCACATAGAGGACAAAGTGGCTCCATGTATGCATCACCATACTGGGAATGGCTGAGAACAGCCGTTGGTATTGAAGCCAACCCCCCAAAATGAGTGACAGTAGGGAGCTCCCCCTCCCCCACCAATGTGTCACAGTCATGTCTAATACAGAAGGCATATCAGAAGCCCTGTGCCACCTTCACTCGCTGTGCCCAGGTTGTTTAGCTCTGTAGTGTGTGTTTGCACAGTCACAACCTAGTGCCCCCAGTGCCAGGCTTAAACCCATGCTAAGAAGACCTGACAAACTCCCATTGCAGACTGATGGTCCAGAGGCAGTGGGGAGCACATGTTCACTTGTTATGTGCCATGGAGTGATGGAGGGTGTTGTCAGTCATAGGCCAGCCTACTAACTTATGATATTATGTGACCCAATATCATTGGTCTGCAGCCACATGGGTTGTAGGATGCACTGGATCTGAGTCTAATGGATCATGTGTCTGGTGAGACCACATTAGTGCTTGGTGTGGAGGAACTGTCTATTGGTGCAGATGAGGATCAGTTCACCCCACCACATGGGTCATGATGACACTGTGGGTGGGCCCAATGTCCCCCAGATTTTGGCTTCTAGCATGAAAACAAGCCTCTGTTGGCACATGCCTATGATTCCTGCCACAGAGAAAGTGGCAGAATTGTGGCACATATCTTTCCAACAGACTTGATTGTCATGCCTTTCATGTTCCATATTATTCCTTTTGTATATATATTTTAAAATGAAATGTTTCTTTCTGTGTTAAAAGCTTGTATCCCAATACATTAGAATAGATTTTAATTTCTTTAACAGAGTTTGACTTTGTTTGGGATGGGTTGTTCTTATGTCAAGACAAACGCAAGTAACCAAGATTTTTTAACATAAATTTTATTTATAGTTTTCAATATTACAGTTTCCAAAACCAAATTGACATTAAAGTAAACATTTCCCCTGTTCACATCTTTCTTTATAATAAAACAATAATTTACCACTGTCAGGGAACTGCCATCGGAGCCAGGAGTGGAGGTAAGGCTCCCCAGCGATGCCGGAGAAGGGCCCAGCAGGGAGAGAGGGAACTCATCCACTGGGGAAGGAAATCAGCGTGACACCAGGAAGAAAGGGGAGCAGGGGAGGGCTTCGGAGAGATGGCTCCAGGACTCTTCCACAGAGACCAGCGGGGAGAGCACGGGTCCTCCGCTGGCCACGCCCACCCTGCGCAGAAGACTTCCGTGCAGGGAGGCTAGGCGGAGACTGGGCGTCAAAGAACTTTTATGCTGGAAGAAGTTCAAGAAATGCCCACTGACCGATTCTGCCAGTGACTGACACAGCCGCGGAGTAAGGGCTGTGCAGCCAGGGAAAGGTTTAACCAGGCAGCTTGCCAAGAGTAGCAACAACTTACGCATGAGCAACCCCAATTCCCATTACAACTACTTTCCTTCTTTCCCTTCCCTGGTTCCTTTAATTTCCCCACCTATCCTGAATATTCTTATATATCCATTTAATTCTCGTTCCCTTTTATTATTCCTTTGTTATATATTATACTGCTGAATTTACCTTAATCCTGCTAACGTTTTCACGTTTACAGTTATTTTCCAAATACTCCACAAATCTTTTCCATTCCTCTTTATATACTTAATCTTCTTGTTCCCTTATTTTACTTGTTAGATGCTATCTTGCGAAACAACTCACTGACAGCCTACCTTTTTGAGATATGTGCCGTACAAATCAAATTAAATAAAAACAAACAGATAATGCTGCTTTCCAGTGCACACTCAAGCTTATATGAGGGAACAGACATCAGCCCATTGCTTTAAAAATGAGAGGCTGGAGTGTGGGGCTCCATCCCACGGCCAGACCCCCCCCCCCCGTTTCCCTGCTCCAGTCCAGGAGTACCAGGAGTGCCAGCTTCCTGTGCCACAGGTTGGCCCTTGTACAACGAACTGTCAACAAGCATTTGAAATGTTTGCACACCCTTCCTCTTCATTCTGGATTGAAACTGACCTGAGTGACAATCTACAGGACTGTGTCATCTTGATGTTCTTAATGCTATATAACTGACCATGACCCGTGACCATACTGCCCATCTGGTTAGCCTAGACCAGATACTTGACCCAAGCTGAACAGAATGGGCTAGATGTGAAAGTACCTGAAATGTTTGCTGACAGTTTATGCTATGTCAACAGACTGCTTAGGGCCTTTCATTTTAAGCTTTTGTGTTTTGCCAGGCAATGTTGTGACACATTCAGCGTCTTGTCCAATTTAAGCTTGTCATCTGTGAATGCCTCACTGCTTGTTTTCTTTTAAGAACATAGGATCATTGATTGCTGGTAATAACTAGACACAGAGTCAGTATGTTCATTGCACAGGCACAGCAATATGAGTCAGAAAAAGAGGTAGCTATTGCTGGAATTTGTCACTGACTCACTATCTTAACGTAGGAAATTCACAGAATTTGCCATCACATACACAAGTGACAAGAACTGTATAGATATTTCTAGTGAGACTTTTCAGACTTCTTTGGCTAGTGCACCCACATAATTCATCCCAACATCCATGTTATTATTTTTTGAAAATTGCTCCTTGAATAATCAATTCAGATTCTAGGAGTCTTCATTGACACTCCTGAAATATGGACTCCTGGGGGTGGCGAATGCAGTTGCCATGTTGCTTGGCCCCTCTATAAAACTAGGTAACCAATTAGGAATGGGCAAATTGTCTCAGCACAGCCCATCCAATTTCCAGATGGGGATGTATTCAAGTATGTTCTGTCCTTTTCATGTGTATATATTTTTAGGCTAATCACGGAGAAATTGTCAGAGGCTTAGTGCTGTCCAGCTGGCCATAGATAAGACTCCGGGCTCCCAGCCAGTTCCCAACAATTGATTTATTTGACAAAGTTCAAACGTACATCTCCAGCGTTTCCATTAACGTCCTTCCCCTTGTGCGCAGTTGCTCCCTCTAATCTTACTTCCTCCTTTTCCGCACCCAGCATGCAAGTCTGCGAAAACTCCTCCCCTTACTTCCTCTGTGTACAGCATGACTTGTGCCAGGCTCATCCTCCTCCCCCTCTACGTTAGACTGACTGTCAGACGACAAGCTGCTGATAATCTCTTTAGGCTCTCTATAACTGCTGGTTTCTGTCCTTTCATCTTTTCCCGTTTGCCTCTCCCTGACATCCACCCCCTCCTCAAAGGCCCCCTCCCGCTCAGGGGACTCGACTACGTCACCTTCTCTTTCCTCGGAGGTGGTCGGGGAGAACCCCGCAAAACTCTTCCTCATCTGTCTCTTCGAACACACTCCTCCAACCCCCAAGTCCTGGTGTTCCCCAGTCTACGCCTTCGTCTTCTTCCTCCTCATCATCCGATGTTGGGAAACCTTCAAATTCCTCTTCTGCTGGTTTCTGTCCTTTCATCTTTTCCCGTTTGCCTCTCCCTGACAGAAATCCTATAAAAGCCATGCGGAAAAACTGTCATAAATGTATTTCTTTTAAAATTCTTTTTCTTTATGAGGTGGACTGAGGGCTACTTCCCCGCCCCCTCCACTTGCTTTGTCACTGTAAAGGTGCTTAGAGCTGCTCCAAAGTGCAATACCTTTCAAAACGGTGAAGGAAGCAGCTGTACATTGCTTCCTGTGTGAACAAAAATACATTTTTGTTCCCCCCGTACAATGTCCCCACCCCGTACAATGGTACATAGCAGGACATTGTACCGAGTGTGGCAGAAGTGCTGCACATCGAAGCTGCTCTGAGCACCTTAACACTTAAAAAGCAAGGAAAGGGAGGAGGCAACCCTAGGACCACCTTATACATGTAATGGCTGAACCAGTCATAGATGTTTACACTGATCTGCATTTCATTTTGAGTACTGGTTGAACAATAGGTATGAGGGGACATTGCACCAAACTGTGGACTGAACCAAAAACACCCACCGTCCCTACCACTAATGGCAACCAGAACAGGCATGCTAGTCTGGCCTACAATGAGCCATTGTAACATCTGAGTGATGCCAATGACATTGAGAGGGCAGGGGTTGGGCAGAGAAGATTAGAGAAAGATGTGATAATGAAAAGAACAGTAGATGAGATTGATACAGGGGAGCAGGAGGGTTGGGAAGGTTTATACTTAGGCAAACACTTCTAAATTAAATTTTCACAGATGTGTGGAGATAAAACAATCCCTTTCCCCTTTCTCCTCTACCCACTCTTCCTCATCTCACTGCAGCCCCTGCTCCACCTGCTTCCCTCTCATCATTGGCACTTCCAACATTTATTTCTCCTCCTCCTTTTTCCTCCAATGATTGAAGCACAGCTGGGGAGAAAAGTGTGACCTTATCTCCCACCCAGAGCACAAGCTAAGCTTGGAGCTAAGCACAGCAATGGAGGCTTCACCCACAAACTTTGTGGGCTGTTCAAAAACTTGATTCTGAGTCTTCCTAGGTCCAATATGCTGCCACTTCAGATGGGCAAATCCAATTTCATTTATTATGGTGAATTCCATATCTGTCAATCCCTTTTTTAGTCTCTTTCATACCCTTCTTCCATACATTGCTTAACTCATTCAGATTTATACTTGGCTTATATATGCACAGAGTGCTAAACTCTCCTCTCTCTTTCTTTTTTACTCTGAAAATAAATAATTGCTGTTTGGGGTTTCTTGGAGAAGTGAGAGACTGGGACTTTTATGACCCACCTAGTAATACAGCAACAATTTTCAGAAGGCATTTAATTATGTAGCCCTAATAATCATTATGTAGCCCTAATAACCATTGGTCCTCGTTATCATGTGGAATATGTTCTAACCTAGCTGAAGGCTGTGTGAAGGCAGAAAGTGTCACATCAAAACCCAGTCACATCAGGCTTTCATTTTTGTTTTTTGTTTTGGATACAATACTAGACCCAGGGGTCTGATCAGTTTAGAAAGAGAAACTAAAATGCCTTGGGCAAAAATAAAATGTAATGCTGAGAAACACTAATTCTTTCTCAGGTAGAGAAAGTCAGCAAGGCATCCACTCCATCATAATTCATGCCCCATCTCATGCCAAGTGTGGCTATTGCAGCCTTAGGGATTTGTTGTTATTTGCCCTTAAGACAGAAAATTCTTGCCAGAATGGGATAGTGGGAAAGGAACAAGAATGCCTATGTGGAGACTGAGCTTTCATTCTCTGAGTTGTTTAGCGCTATGTTTTAGCTGCATCAAACATCATGATTCCATCCCAACCCAGTCATTAAAGGAATTGAATGTGCTACCTTTGATAGCTAAAGCTTAACAGTAGAAGAAACTGCAGAGACCTACAGCACATAAAATGCATATCATGTTGCATGTACTATGACCTATCAAAGAAGTTCCATTTGAGCAATGAAATGTATAGTGTTCTATAGATACACACACATATACATGCCCTGCCCTTCCTCTTTTCCTTTCCTGCCTTCATTCTTTTCCTCCCCAGCACCGCAATCAACAGTTAAATTGATCTGACACTTCATCTGTCCAGAAGAGTCCCTGGTGAGAGGGTATAGGTGGGGGTTTGTGGAGTGTGTTGAGGAGAGGAGGGGGTAAAAGGTTCAAAAGTAAAGTCATCAAAAATAATGAGGCTGTTCCGCCCAGCTCCCACTGAAGCAAAGGAGCAAAGTACCCTTTCAAATTGGGTGTCCCAGCACCACAGCTGAAATAACCGGTCATAGAGAGCTGCAAGCAAATTGCTTTGACAAGGCTGTTACTGTTGTAGGAGTTCAAGGGTTTGAGACACTAGGTCAGCGGCTGCCAATCAAGCGGACAGAAAAAGCCGCTCGTTGAACCTGTGATTTCTACCTAGGCCGCAATTATCCCAGACTATTTCTGTACCTCAGCAGCGCCTCTGATTAAACCTGCCTCCCTTTTACATCTCTTTCACAGTGCGATTCACACACTAATTAGTTGCCTGCTCTCCACTGAGATGTCAGACCCTCAGTCAATTTATCTCTATTTCAGCCTGTTCAGAGTGACTTCCCCAGTTATCAAAATTTAATCATGCCTTCAAAAATGTTGAAAAGTGGTCATTAGAGGCAAAAGGCCACAGGATACAATATTCATTTTTCTCTATCTTCCAGTCATCCAGCTGGCATCTATAATGGATATCCTGGGGGCTGTGAGAACACGTTGATTTATGCAACCTCGCTCTTGCTCTCACTGTGGTGCACCAGGCTGCTTTAAAGAACAGGTTTTAACAAGGTCTGAGGTGGGAGGACATTAATCATGGTAGCATTGTATGTGGAAAAGGGTGCTGTGTAGTCAGAAGAACCCCCTGCAGAAGGGCAGTTAGATTTTTTTCCTAAAGAAAAAAAACACCTTCTCAGTGATAAAGAAGAGTTTGACAATTGATTAGACCTTTCTGTAACCTTGCAGTCCTGTGAAATGATGAGAGAGGGAGCGATGGGGTGGGGGCTGGAGAGAGAGAAAGAGAAAGACAGAAGCAGGGGGGAGAGAGAATGAGGCTCATACTGACAGTTTTAAATGTGCAATAACTTTATGGTTCTTGACTGAAACGGGCTATCAAAATCAGTCCCAACTCAATACAGGCTAAAAAAGAAGATCATTCTCCGTATAAGAGCCCTTTCAACTGCACATGTCAGAGCCAATCACAAGGAGCGGCAGCCTGCAGTGCCTTCCCTTGAAAACTACAGGCTGCATCAGGAAACCTTAATATAAATCTCATCTGATAAGGAGTGACTAAGTTACAATGCAGGATTCATCCAAATCAACTGCAAGGAATTGATTTTCTTCCTGGCAATGTGGGTTTTAGATTATGTTATTCCTACGGCATTAAGTGTTCTATTAATTTAAAGGAACGTATTATCTGAGCCAGGTTGCAATAGTGTACCCAATAAACATGGCGAGTGTGCAAATCAGGTGCATATTTATTGTTTTATTGACTGCAAAGTGTACTTAAGCATACAAATCATGTTGGCAAGTTAATAATCAGTTTTGCTTACAAAATGAAAGCAGGCTGAATGTTTTGAATTGTGCCTCATGCAGGCTGCAGGCAGGGCCCTTGACACAAGGAGTAAGTGCACACCTTATAACTCACTATGTGGATGACACCAAATACAGACTCACCCAAATTGGTGCTACATCCCATAGACATAATGTCTACAGTGGCATACCTCGTGGATTGCCTCAATAGCATCAAATTGACACCTATCCAGAAATTCCACAAAACCCAGCCAGAACATGCTGACACAGACAAGGACAGAATCCAAGTTGTAAAGCACCCTAGATGACCCAGCCTTGGTCAGACTTGCTCCAGGTTAGGAGTGGGCTGGCAAAGTGTCCTGGGTTGGGGTCACTTGTCTTCCCAGCTGCCCCAGCAGTGAATTTTGCTGGCGGCAGTGGCAGAGGCTGGGAAGCTGCCTGCCATAAGAACACCACAGTGTTGTGAAGTGATGCTGTATCAGGTACATCAGGGACTTGTGGGGAAATCCCACAGTCAAGTGGCCTGATGAGCAAGAGAGCCAGTGGATCCTTCCAGGGTGCTTATGTCTCAACAGAGGACGGTGCTTGCTGCTGCAAGCCCTGAGCCATGGGGAAGTACTCACTCACAATGTGGAATCCATTACAGTGGTACCTTGGTTTACGAACGTAATCTGATCGGGAAGTCCATTCTTAAACCAAAACCATTCTTAAACCGAGGCGCGCTTTCCCTAATGAGGCCTCCTGCCGACGGTGCCCTTCCACCATTCAGATTCTGTTCTTAGACCAAGGTAAAATTCACAAACCAGGACACTACTTACCAGTTTTGCGGAGTTTGTAAACCAAATAGTTCATAAACAGGGTTGTTCTTAAACCGAGGTACCACTGTACAGGCTCCTCCCAAAACAACTGTTTTCTTGCTCTTTTAATTCTCAGCTTCGTTCACTGCTACAATAGGTAATTGCCACTTTGCACACACAAACATGCAAAACCATGTTGAATTTTCCTTACTAAGCTTTTGCCTTGTTTCCATTCTGGTGTGCTAAGGAAGATCACTCAATACCATGTCCCAGTGTTACTAAGTGTATTGGAGTTACCTCTGTATATTATGTTGAACCTTTTATCCTAGGGCTGTGTGAGAATTTCCCTGCCCTCATTGAGGTGATGTCAGAGCAAATCCATGCAAACATTTTGAGGTGTGGGCTATGGGATGAGTCAACATTGCTTAAAATTCTGCTCCTTTTTAGCTGTATAGCAAAGTTGTGTGATTGTTTCACCATGTGTTCAAACTTTGTAAGATCAATTTCTCAATAACCAAGATAAAACGTTGTTCTCAAACTTCTGTCCATGCATTTAGCTAATGCATAGAAGGGAGTGGGATCAAGGCTGCTGTCCATAGAGGAAGAGCATGAGAAGATCGCTCCCCTTCCCTTGGGGGCAGAGTTGCAGCCAGGCCACGAGCACTCCCCGTGCTTGGCGGGCGGCGTGGCAATGCTGCCCGCATCGTTGGGAGTCCCGGCCATGTCATGCTCCATGGCCGACCAATCAGGTTGACCGGGGGGCATGGCTTACCCGAATCAAACCTCCGCGCTGCCGGGGCTCAGTCTCCTTTTCTCCTCCTGTGTCAGATCCAGCAATTTGCTTGAGTGGCGGTTAGGCATTGGTAAACCTGGTTTATGGCAGGGAAGTCTGTGGCCTTCACCTGCTCCTCCTCTGTAAGTGTATTCTGTTAAAGGGAACCAGGGTGTGTAGTTTCCGAAGCTCAGGTATGGGCTAGGGCAGGGGTCAGCAACCCGTGGCTCCGGAGCCGCATGTGGCTCTTTTACACCTTTGCCGCGGCTCCGGGGCAGATACTAGCGAGGGGAGGTGGCGCATTGTGTGCCCTGACATTCCCCACTGTGGCGGGTGCTGTACTGGCTGTGACATCGCATGGGGGCGGTGCGTGTGTTAGTCACGCACCGTCCTGACGTCACCTTCCTGCCCGCCCGCCTGCTACATTGTAAGGGGCATGTACGCTGATCACTGCATTGAAAGGGGACATGTACGCTGGCCACTGTTTTGAAGGGGAGTGAAGAACACACAGACACAAAAGGTAACTTGTTAATTTAACGTTTATTTCTATGTGGAGGAGTAATTCTGAGGGGGTCAAACAAAGAAATAATAAAAAAGTGACAAAAAAGTTATTTTTATAATGACGAGTTTTGCGGCTCCCGGTTTGTTTTTTCTTTGGAAACGGGTCCAAGTGGCTCTTTTTGTCTTAAAGGTTGCAGACCCCTGGGCTAGGGCCACGCCACGACCCCATCAGGGACCCTGGGGGAGCTTGCAATTGATGTACATCAATAGGGCTCCCCCTACTTGTGGTTGACCCTTATGAGACTACCTGTGTGATGGGCAGGAGTCAGATATAGTCGGTTCAGTTCCAATGCCTAAGCCAATACCGCTCATATCTGTAACCCATAAAGTTGTGATCTAATTTATCCAATTAACCCAAAATATTGGTGTCCGTGTGTTTCATTATCTAAGGAATGGGGGTGGGCTCAGGAACTCGCCATGCAATAAAGATTAGAATTAATCTTGTGGTGGCAGAGTTGTGGGGAAACATTCTGGACTTTTGAAGGTTCTGTCAATCTCAGACTGGAGCATTCAGTTACTATATTGTATGTATGATGATGTTGGTGACTTTGAAGAAAATGTATCTCCCCACCCCTCTTTCCTTCTTCCTGAAATGTCCCAAGAAAGTGAGTGTTTTGTAGAACTGAACTGAATCTCCTTCCTTTTTGTGGGGTGGATTTTCTCTTCCTGGAAAAAGTGGAGGAGAAAACTAATGCTAGCCTTTTTGAAAGAAAGTTAGCCCTAATGTTGTTGCTGGCAAAGCATCTCTGTGGGAAGGCCTCACATACTACTGAACTGATGCACAGAAGTCCGAGATGTTGCATTTGTAGGTGGCTGCAAGTTTCCCTGTTTTATTGCTACCAATGAAGCCAACTGTTTATTTGTTAGGTATGTGTCAGTGCAATTGCTAGAACCCACAGAGACTGCTAACACTGAAATGCCTTCACCACTTACTTCCAACCCTGATCATACCTTTACAGTACTGATTTTTAAACTCATTACACATTACTGTATTTTTCCGTGTACAGTGGAACCCCGTTTTACGTACCACCCTCCTTACGAATGCTTTGGGTTACAAGTTCCGCTAACCCGGAAGTAGATGCCCCTTGTAGATGCGCGCTGGCGGCATGGCAGGAGGAGGAGGCGCCATTAGCGAAAGCGTGCCTCATGTTAAGAATGGGTTTCGGGTTATGAATGGACCTCCGGAACAGATTAAGTTCATAACTGGAGGTACCACTGTATAAGACTAGGTTTTTTTAACCAAAAAGTTTAAAATCAGGGCTCGTCTTATACACAGGTAGTGCTGAGGGGGTGTTTTCTTAATTTGGAGTTCCCCCCAAATTATACACGGAAAAATACAGTGCTATGTTTAAATCAAGCAAGCCAACCCCTACCCTTTCCATGAAAAGTTCACAGACATTCTCCCATCTCAGTTTATTGGGGTACTTTCCCTTTGCGCTCTCAAATTGCTGGAAAAAAGTATTTTAACTTCGTTTAACCTAGTATTTTAACCTGAGGGGACACTTCTTTCCTAAATTAATCCACCACCTCCTGGATAGTAACTTTTAATTGTTAGAGGCTTGAGCAGATTAGTTTTATTTCTTCCGTTGTCCTTCATTTCCCTTTTCCTCACAGCTGACACCAAAATATCCATGTCACTCAACCTATTCTCCATTCCCCACTTTTTAATTCACACCTTCATATTATGTCACAACACCCCTCAGCCACAGACTAAATTGACTCACATTATTTAGCATTCTTTGGTTTACTTCATACTCTTTTTCTTTTGCTATCAGGACAAAGGTAAGAACTGCTCCCAGAAAAAATCCTAGATTTCTGAATAATATATATCCACACACACCCAATCCAAGAAAAAGTTTGAACCTCAAGGAATCCAGAAGTTCCCTTGTCAGACAATGAGATGAGTCACACTAGAATTTCTTACTTCTGTGCCATAAAGATTCATTGCTAGTCATATAGGCTCACAAGCCCATGTCGGATCATTTTGGATTTTACAAATTTTTCTTTACATTTTCCAATTCCTATACTTTAGCATAAAGTCACCTGGGTGTACAGAAACTATTCCCTTATTTTTATTTATGCTGCAGACATAAAACAGGAATATTGAAAACAGATATTCAGTTTGAAGTGAAAGCAAATAGTACCTTGGTACCAAATTATATCTATTGGTAATTATTATGTATCCCTTGAAATACAAGGCAATATTGAAGGCTATAATTTTCATCAAGACCCATCCACATATTTGGGAGAATTGAACAGCTCCTAAAGTCAAGGAGGAACAATCAACCAAACAACCCACAAAATGAAACTCATATTTTTCTTTCTTTTCCATGTGTGTTCTTGCTCATATTCACAATTATAAAGAGATTTTCAGTTAAAATATCACACAGCTGTAAGATATCACAGGTTTGAAAGCATTCCTTGAATCTCTCTCTGTCTCTCTCTTTCTCCCCTCCCCATTATATGTATGTCATATAATGAAAAAGAGTCAAAGAAATAATATTGTTGAAATATAATATTGTTGAAATGTGCAGAACACTGTAGGGGCAAAAGAAGTGTGTGACTGAATAGGCCCTGTCTCTGATGTGGTTCTGAAGGAATGATCATAGAAATGACTCCAGCTCCATTAAAACTGCAGGGAGTGTCAGCACTGATTTCTAGTGGGAAGGGGAGGGGAATCCAGAGAACACCAAGCATGTGCAGAAAGCACTTTGGCATGTGCAGGGGGGAGCCCCAGATTTTCCTTGTACATAAAACCTCTGTACAATAATCCATAAGAGTCCAGGCAACCCTCCCTAGAGATGTAAAGGAATGCAGCAGAAAAGGGACCAGAAAAAGCATAATGCACTAAACACCACTCATGGTTCTTTGAATCCCAGCCATGTGCTTCAGAGGGGTATTCCGCAAAACCAATCCACTACATTAAAGCTAATGCAAAATTCAAAATCAAAATTGTTATCTTTCAAATAATAAATACAGACTAGGAGATTGTGGTTGTGAGTGAGTTGAGAGTAGCAACACCATTAGGCCTAAAGCCATCCAAGCTATGAACCTCATAAATCTATGATTCCAGAACATATTCAAAGTATCCAGTGGAGTTGACTGAATATTCTGATGAAGATGAAAGCCAGACTCTAGAAAGTATTTGGAGATAATTCAGTGATGTATTTAAGGGAGACGGACAGCTAAGTGGAGCTTATAAAACAGAGATTGACACAAAGTGTGAAGCTGGTTAAATTACCTAACAGGAAAGTACCAGTAGCTTTATAACAGCCTCTGAAAGCAGTGTTTCAAAGTTTACAAAGGCAGGAGATTTTACAACCAGTAGAAAAGAACGGACTAGATAAACAGTCTGGTGGTGATCAGAAAACTATTAGGGAAACTCAGAAACTGCACAGATTCAAAACTCTTAAATAAAACAGTGAAAAGAAGCCACTTTCCCTTACCTACAACTATTGAATATCTATCAAAAGCCACATTATTCGCCATCGGCATAAAAAATGGATTCTGGAATATTAAGCAAGGTGAACAATCCATTTTCTTTTTTACATTTGCCACACTCTTTGGGAGAAACTGCTGACTAAAAATGGCAATATTGGTCCTGGCTCTGAGATATTTCAAAATAGTTTAATACAAGGCTTGGAGGTCCTCACAAACCACAGTTTCTCGCGATGTCCAAAGGAGGGAACGGTGGTTTGTTTAAAGTATGGTTCATGAGAACAAGCCAGCTTCCAACTGTTTCAGATCCTCACTTGTTCTCAAACACAGTTCAAGCACAGTCCCCCAGGTTCAGAAATGGCATGCAAAAGAGGGGGTGAAAAGCATGTAAGCCTTTGCGTTGCTACTGCTCTTTCTCATAGTGGGAAATCAGGGTTTCCCACTATGTCTGAACTGGAAGTAAGGCCTATTGATTTCAACTTCCACATAAGGCTACTATGGACTGGAACCATTCTCAAAGATTACAGAATAATGCACACTGCCCTGACAACTGTCTTCCTAGGAGGAAGGATGGCTTTGCCTTTTACTAGACTAGCTATCCAGAGATGTTTAAGGATCAAGTTGTATCTCTGAAAATTCTGGACCCCGCACCCCAGCAATAAAAGAATGTACAGCAAAATACAGCTCTATCTGGGGAATAAAAAACAGACATACTTGAGGGCATGAAATCAAATGGATCACTGCCTTGCCGTGGAGAAGGGGCTTGAATAACTCAGAAAAGCTATGAGCTATGCTGTGTAGGGCCACCCAAGATGGACAGGTCATAGTGGAGAGTTTGGACCAAACATGATCCACCTGGAGCAGGAACCGGCAAGTCACTCCAGTATCCCTGCCCCGAAAACTCCATGGACAAAGACAACAAGCACATAAAAGTTATGAGGCAGTGGAAGACAGGAGTGCCTGGCGTGCTCTGGTCCACAGGGTCACGAAAAGTCGGACATGACTAAACGACTAAACAACAAACAAACAAACAAACAAACAAACAAACAAACAAACAAATATATTCTTTTAGCATATTACATATTTCTAAAGGAATAGGCAGAAACTTTTCAAGAGTGTTTAATTTATTTTCTTACATTTATCTCCTGCCATGCCTCAACCATGGAGCCCAAGATGGCACACATGGGATACCCAGATGGTCACTATCCAAGCCCTGCAAAGAAACAGCCGTGCTTAGCTTCAACAATATGGTGGCCCTATGTGCCTTTAGACCATATCTGTATAATCATACTTCCAAATTTATATTATTGATACAAAAAAGGCAAGGATAAACAAGACCAACTCTTATCCAGGAGTACAACTCCAGAAGAACATAAATATGATGTTATTACCAGTAAAAGGATACCTTTCAGGGTAGATAAAATAAGCCACGTGTTCTAAGGTAACCCCCATCTAACAAAATTATGACCTTGCTATATTTATACACATGGGTGCAGTTTTCATGCACTATTATAGTCCCATATTATATATCTTTAAATCATGCTGCGAAAGTTTCTGCCTTCCCCAAATGCCTCCTCTAATTTAGGATGAACAACTGCTCTCATAAAGAAAAACTGCTGCTGCTGCTGTTTATTGGACTGAGAAAGGTCTCGCTGACTAATGTCCCAGGATTAAATGAATGTGGAATAATAAGAGCTGATTTATTTGTGCTCTGGTAGGATAAAGCTGCCACTGATTTTACAAGAAACTATTCATCTGAGGGCTACTATAGCTAGTAAATTGTGGCTGTTGCTGAAAATAGTCTCTAGGCCTTCGTGTAATCTATGGGGTAGCTGTGTCATAATAAAGCCATTGTGGGTGTTTGGTGTGTTTAAAAGGCCCCGCTTTTATTCCTGCCCTGTGGAATTCTAAAAATTAACCTAAAGTTTCTCCTGGAAATTCTGATGGCTTCTGCTCTCAACCTACAATTTTACATCAGGAAACAGAAAAACAAAAACAAAAAATAGCTGTTGATAAAACACAGCTGAGGATATACGAGGCCTAAGGCTTGTTTTTGTTTTGTTTTTATTCTCCCTAGAGGAAAAATGCCCATCGCTCAGTGATATAGCACTGTGGAATGCACCCAGAAGTCCCCAGACCTATTCCCAGGCCTCTCCAGTTGAAACAATCTAATATTTACACTGGTAGCCATAGGTAACAAGCAGTTCCATGCAAGAAAGTGAGGACTGCAGGTTGGAGGATGATGGTGACAGGTGACAGATGAAGCTCTCTGTCTCTCTTCTGCATCCAGAAACTATGAGGGCTTCTAGAGGCAGGAAGGCACTCATCTGTGTTGAGCACTGCAATTCAGCAGCTTTCCTGATCTCTTCTGCCAGCCTCTAGCAGGCTAGTAACTTTTGTGAGCTTATTTACAAGGCTAAGTTAAAGGTTCACAGGCAACGGGGCATGGACAGCTGCTCCCAGTAAGAGTAGACTTGGGGCTGGGTGTCCTAGATGTGCCTTGGATTAATGACAAAGTCTTTGTATAATGCAGCTTCATGTGGATCTAGTACAGCACCACACAGGAATTCTAAATCTTTATTTATTAATGTCTTCAGTACTATCATAGATAACCCTAAACGTTTGGAAAGGCTTAGTGTAGGCTGGAGTGGGGTGTTGCTTGTTTGTTGCTGAACTTGTCCATCTTGCCATATGAACACAAGAAGATGGTTTCATGGGAACTGGTGCAGAGACTGTGAATGGGGTAACTCAGTTATCTCTTCTTGCCAACTCCTGCTACTGTTTGCCAACTATTTAGAAGTTTAGTTGAACCATATTTTGAATGTTTTCCTGTTATGGTATCTGTCTTATCCTTAGTTTCTGGGTAACTACTTACCTACCTAGATAAAGGCTAAGCAGATATGACCATGAAGACTATTTTTTTTTTTAAAAAAAAGATATTTATTAAAATTTCCAATAGAAGCATACAAATACCAATACAGACAACAACAATAAAAACAAAACAAACAAACAAAAACAAAACAACAGGTATAATTTCGAATCTTATTTTCTCAACCTATT
Source organism: Podarcis gaigeae (assembly GCF_964106915.1). Taxonomy (NCBI): domain Eukaryota; kingdom Metazoa; phylum Chordata; class Lepidosauria; order Squamata; family Lacertidae; genus Podarcis; species Podarcis gaigeae. The sequence continues at coordinate 4,632,616 of NC_139687.1, read as the reverse complement.
TTCCCCGACTTCCTCATACCTCCCCGTTTTGTATTCTCATTTCATTATCCAATCAGCAAATCCATTCCCTTATTTCCCAGGAGTTTTTTGCTAATTCCATTCCTTTTCTTAATCAAGGTCTCTGAAAACCACATTATTTTTAAACCCCTGTCTATCTAGCATTCATTAATCTTATAGTATTTATTAAGATAGTCTTTAAATTTCTTCCAATCTTCTTCCACTGTCTCCTTCTCCTGGTCGTGGATTCTGCCCGTCATCTCCACCAGTCCCATATAGTCTGTCATTTTCATCTGCCATTCTTCCAAAGTGGGTAGATCTGGTGTCTTCCAATACTTTGCAATAAGGATCCTTGCTGCTGTTGTGGCATACAAAAACAAAGTTCTATCCTTCTTTAACACCACATGGCTAACCATACCCAGGAGAAAGGCCTCTGGTTTCTTCAAGAAGGTATATTTAAATACCTTTTTCATTTCATTATATATCATTTCCCAGAAAGCCTTGATCCTTGGGCATGTCCACCAGAGGTGAAAGAATGTACCTTCATTTTCTTTACATTTCCAACATTTATTATCTGATAAGTGGTAAATTTTTGCAAGCTTGACTGGGGTCATGTACCACCTATATATCATTTTCATAATATTCTCTCTCAAGGCATTACATGCCGTAAATTTCATACCGGTGGTCCACAACCTTTCCCAGTCCGCAAACATAATGTTATGACCAATATCTTGCGCCCACTTAATCATAGCTGATTTAACCATTTCCTCTTGCGTATTCCATTTCAACAGCAAGTTATACATTTTTGACAAATTCTTAGTATTGGATTCTAGCAGTTCTGTTTCCAATTTTGACTTCTCCACCTGGAAACCAATTTTCCTATCCAGCTTGTAAACCTCCATTATTTGATAATAGTGAAGCCAATCTCGCACTTTATCTTTTAGATTCTCAAAACTCTGCAATTTCCACTTGTTACCCTCCTGTTCTAGGATTTCAGAATATTTTGGCCATTTAGACTCCATGTTAAGTTTTTTCAATGCCTTTGCCTCCATTGGTGACAGCCACCTTGGAGTTTTGTTCTCCAACAAATCTTTATATTTAATCCAAACATTATACAATGTTTTCCTGACAATATGGTTTTTAAAACCTTTATGAACCTTAACCTTGTCATACCACAGATATGCATGCCACCCAAAAAAATTTTTTACAACCTTCCAAATCTAAAATGTCTGTGTTCTCAAGAAGCAGCCAGTCCTTCAACCAGCAGAAAGCTGCTGATTCATAATAAAGTTTCAAGTCTGGCAGGGCAAATCCCCCCCCCCCTTTCTTTTGCATCAGTTAAAATCTTGAATTTCATTCTGGGTTTTTTGCCCTGCCAGATAAATTTGGAAATATCTTGCTGCCATCTCTTAAAACACTCCATCTTGTCAACAATTTGCAATGTTTGGAACAAAAATAACATTCTAGGCAATACATTCATTTTGATAGCTGCGATTCGACCCAACAAGGAAAGCTTCAAATTTGACCAAATTTCTAGATCCTTTTTCACTTGATTCCAACATTTCTCATAATTGTCTTTAAATAAGTTCATATTTTTAGCTGTCATATTAATCCCCAAGTATTTTACACTCTTAACCACAGTTAAACCTGTTTCATTCTGAAACCTCTCCTTCTCCCCTACTGTTAAATTTTTCTCTAATACCTTAGTCTTAGATTTGTTTAATTTAAATCCTGCCACTTGACCAAATTCTTGAATTAATTCCAAAACCCTTTTGGTGCTAGATTCTGGCTCTTGTAATGTAAGTACCAAGTCATCTGCAAATGCTCTCAGTTCATATTGTCTCGCTCCGACCTGAACCCCTTTAACCAGCTGGTCTTTTCTTATCATGTTCAGCAAAACCTCCAGGACCGAAATAAAAAGTAGTGGGGAAATTGGGCACCCCTGACGTGTCCCTTTTTCTATCTTAAATTCTTCTGTTACTACGTTATTTACAATTAACTTTGCTTTTTGTTCAGAATATATTGCGCCTATACCATTTTCAAAACCTTGGCCTACCCCCAACCCATGGAGATTCTTCTTCAAAAAGGTCCAGGAAATATTGTCAAAGGCTTTCTCCGCATCCACAAATATCAGAACAGCTTTTGTATTTGTATAAACTTCTAGCATTTCCAAAATGTCTATTATATTCCTTACGTTGTCTGATAGATGCCTTCTCGGGAGAAAGCCCGATTGGTCCCTGTGAATCTCCCCCATCAAAACTTTTTTCAGTCTCTTAGCTAAAATGTCAGCAAATATTTTATAATCCACATTTAATAAGGAAATTGGGCGGTAGTTTTTAAGTTGAGTCTTTTCAGTCTCTGTCTTCGGTATAAGCGTGATAAAAGCTTCTTTCCACGTTTCAGGTGCTTCTTTCCCCTCCAAGATTTCATTACAGACTTCCTTCAAAGGTTGTATTAGCCAGTCTTTTAAAATCTTATAATATTTGGAAGTCAGCCCATCAGGCCCCGGAGATTTGCCCAGTTGCATGTTTTGAATGGCACCTTCTATTTCTTGTTCAGTTATTTTCTGATTTAAAGTTACTTTACCTTCACTTGAAATTTCCTTCATCCCATTTTTCTCCAAAAATTGTTCTATATCGGTGTCTTTTTGTGGCCCTTGTGCATATAATTGTTTAAAATATCTCTGGAAGCAGCTTCTAATTTCAACTGGATTGTTGATCAACAATCAACCATGAGGACTATTAACCCATTTGTTCTGGAAAGGGCATTTAATTGTCATATTGATGCATACCATGCAGATAGGGTACAAGTCCAAGGCATGGTATCTGACTTCAGATTCCTCCTTCCTCTCACCAGTGACTCTGGGCCATGGTAGAGGGAAAATAATCTATGTGAAGAAACACTAAAGGGGTGTTCACATACCATTTACTGTGGTTCCAGGATGCTCCCACCCTAGGTTTTTAAAGCCAGATTTGACATGACATTAGCCACAATCCACCTGTACCCAGTTGATTTTAGAGAAATACTTTTCTTTAGTGTACTTTTCCTTAAACTAGTTTCCATGTGATCCAAAAATGGAAGCCACCATTCTGCTGTAGTGCAAACCGTTCAACTAATGTCGTATACAGATGGAAGCTTCAGCAACTTGGGGAAAGAAATAATTGAGTGAAAACACCCCCACCTCTGCTCTGAGAGGAACAGTAGCAGGAGAAAGCCACTTGCAAATGCAGAGTGGGAGGTACCTCACAGTGCTTCAAGCCACTAGCTTGAATACCACCACAGTATATTATCTCCATATAGGAGAACGGGTGAACAGTGTGAACAGAACAAGGCACATGCTGAGTGTTCTTCAAGGTGCACTTCTCACAGCACAGGAAGCACGTGGTTTTTTTTTTTTTTTGGTTTTTTTTTGCACAGGAAATGATCTCCATGAAGCAAATGTGTAATGTGTGAAGCAGTCCTGGTGACAACATCAATAGACAATTTAATATACCGAATAAGTAACTGCTGGTGAATCTTATCCATGCAATGCATTACACTTCACTCTATGTTTTGTGGTGTTTTTTGTTTTTGCTGTTCTTAAATGAAAGGTTATTACCCTTTTATTTTTATATAATGTTTTATAATTGAGTTCTCTGGCTTGCAGGTTCAGGAGCCCCATCTCCAATTTTAGCTATAGTCAGTCTCTTCTAGACATTATAAACATTTCTTGTAGTGTTCATTTAATGGATTCAGAGAGGAGTCCCACCGGGAAGGCCTATTGTCAAAATAATACCACAGCTTTAAGTTCCTATTAAAGACTGTGTGAACCAGGCAGTCAGATTGCTACATCACTGATAATTGTTGGAAACTTACCAAAGCCACTGAGATATCCAGGTCTTCACACTCTTGAGGCATAAAAGAAAGATTAAACTGCAAGAAACCAGTATTTTTCTGGGGCTGTTAGGCAAGCATTAAAAAAAGAACCTTATCACGCCACCTGTTTCCATACATTTTCCAAAATGTTTTACTTCTCAAATAGCTAGATATACCTATGACTAATCATCACAAAAAGGGATTAAACACAGCAAAAAAAGGGATGTTTGTTAGTCTGAGAAAGTATACCTGCATCTTTCCTTTATTAGTGGTGGGTGGAAAACTCCAAATTGGTGGGAGGAAACTCGTCACATGGGAGCTTTGCTTATAAGCTAACAGTATTTAGTGATTTTGTTGTGGCTGTGACAGGGAAGGGTTTGAAAAAGTCCTCATCCTGATCCCACCCCGTCTCCTATCTAGAGCTGGGGGAATTGCAGAATTTGGTGCATTTTGCACCATGTCAAGTTTGGCCCTAAATAATCAGAGGTTAGTTTCTAAAACAAAAAAGGTGATAGGTTTCAGGTAGGCAAGTTGTGTAGAAGACTTGCTACTTCTAAGTAATTGCAGGGGCTGGCTGTGATTACTCAATGAGGAAGGAAGGATGCTTGGCGCATGCTCAGAGATATAATTTGTGAAAGCTAGATAACTTGTCGCACAGCGGTAAATTAATCAAGCAGAGTCTTCTTCATAAACAGAATAAAACTTTACTGGAGAAAATAAACTTGTTCATAAACAGCATAGTTAAAGAGCATACACAGGAGTGCTCATAGCAGCTGTCTTAGTCTTCACAGAGGCACAGGCCTTAATTACTGATTAATTGGAGTCCTAGAGCCACTCAGTCTGCAACAACGCACTCACATACTGAGCGGAGACTGACTCAGAGAGAGACTCTACATTACAGACTGAGGCCCAGAGAGAAAATGGCTACTTTTTATAGGGAACCCAGGATGAGTGATGAGTCACAGGGACTTGGCAGTTTGCTGCTAGCAGTTACAGCTAGCAGGCTTGACATGACTGTGTAGGCCTTGTAGGCCTCACTGCCTTCTTGCTTCTGCCCTTTGCCTCACGACATAACTGTTCTGCCTGCCACTTGCAGAGCAGATAGATAACCAACACTTATCTGGACATTGCCATACGTCCAGAAACTGGGCAGAAATCGCTGAAATGTCCAGGAGAATTTGGACACATGGCAAGCCATGTCGGAAGTCTAGATTTTGGCGAAATTTCTTTAAAATAGCTCAACAACTTCTTCTCAACGACTTTTGTGACCAGTTTTTCACTTTTTGAAATATGGCAACACTATGTTACGCATGCTTTTAAAAACGCTGGCCACTTACTGGAACTGCCACCGTCTGGGGCCCCAGCCCAAATCCACCTGGGGGTGGAGAGGGACAGTTTTAACCCTTTCCTCCCCACACCAGTTTCTTGCAAACCCCCCCCCCCCAAGCTGCTATTTGCCATTAGACACTGGATACTGGACACATACATAAAATTGGCTGAAGAAAGGAAGGTTGAAGGAGCTAGCACATTCCCAGGCCTGAGGCCCATTCTGGCCCTCAACACCCTTCTAGACCATATCCCACACTGTTCCTTTCCTAGGGCTTCATTTCATTTCCACTGGATGGGATGTGTACATGGACGACTACATAAAGAGTCCTCTCCCTGAAGTCACTGACATGCAACTCCTGGAAAATTGCCCACAGGGGAATGCAGCCCTCCAGCTGAAAAAGATTACCCACCTCTCACATGAAGGAAGGAAAATTCAAACATGCATATTTTAATTTCTGGAGAGCCATGTGGTTTGAGGCTAAGTTGCTACTCAATAAACTTCTAAGGGTGTATTGTTGCCTGAATCCAACCCTCAGATATATTCAAATAAAGGAGTAATCCTTTTCTAGGACTGGCCTTCCTCAGAGGCAACTAATGGAATGATCGAAACTAAATGGCCTCCCCTGCCGTTTATTAGCCCCTAGTACAGAGTTTATATACTGTAGGCTGCCAAACATTCATTTTTCTCATCACTTTCACTGATTTTTCAAGGATATTTGTATGGATTAATGGAAGCGCTTTTATATGTGAACAAAAAGGACAGATGCTCACATTAATGCTTTTGTGTAAATCTGGTAATGCTTACACAGGTAATGGATGCATATTCCATTCAGATGGGCTGGAACCACTTCTATTCATTTTCTTTTACAATGTCTGTGTACTAAAGAGAACCCTTCCTGGATTCAAGCAGACCACATTATACTTTTAATGATAAATTACTGGTGCTTTTCTTCCCAGCTGTATGCCCTTTCTCCAAACAAATAAACAAAACAAAAAGCTGTAAATAATAAAACTTAGAATGTCCCACTATTTTAATTTTGTTGTTATGTTGATAACCATTTTTAATTTAAAAATATGAGCTTAAAAGACACATAACTACACATTTTGTAGTTTATAATTAATGGGAAAGTTCCTTTTGACTCAAGAGCTAAAAATATTCATTTTGCAACCTAGAGAGATTAAGGTTACAAATGCTCATGGGAGATACAGACAAAATCTTACTGCTACCCTCCTGCATAAATTGATGATAGCCTCTTCGTACAATCCTAGGAAAATGACCAGAACACAAGCATTTCTGAACTAACTAAATGTACACTCTGTAAGCCTTTTAGATGTTCTTGAAATATCTGATGAAATTTTCTCCCCTTGCACAATAGGCTTTTGTAGAATTTCTTATTAGTGAGGGCCTGAAGCCTGCCTGCATTAAACATTAATCCTTCGCATAATGAAACTGTGAGAATGGATTTCTATGAAATTTCACACATTTGTTAGTCTGGTAAGGAAGATGTTCATTTTCATGTCTGGCTCTCCAAGGTTTTCCAACTTAAGATAAAAATACCTTTAAAATCTTGACTAGATGCTCCATAAGGGAAAGCATTCATCTGTGGGTCTCAGTGCTTCAGCTATGAAGTGCTGAAAATAAAACACTATATCCAGAAAATGTTAGCATTTGAGAGCTCCATATTTCTTGTGTAGACATATTGAGCTTTATGCTGGGGAAAAGGGACTGTGCATGAATACAATCCAGCCAAAGTTAAGCATGTTTAAGTCCTGTTGATTGCAATAAGAGGGTTAACTGCGTACTTAAGACTCTCTCGTTGAAATCAATGGGTCTTACAAGCACCAACTGGATTGTGCCTAATGTTTGGGAAATTCTCATTAAGCTCCTTTCATTAGGTACATTTGGGGAAAGACACAGGGCTTGGGGGTGAGGCCTGAACCCCCATTACTGTTGTTCTTCAGGGAGCTGTGAATATGGCAGCTTTAGTTCCATCAAGCAATAAGGATGTGGTTGGGATGAGAGCCAGTGTGGTGTAGTGGTTAAGAGCGGTAGTCTCGTAATCTGGGGAACCAGGTTTGCGTCTCCGCTCCTCCACATACAGCTGCTGGGTGACCTTGGGCTAGTCACACTTCTCTGAAGTCTCTCAGCCCCACTCACCTCACAGAGTGTTTGTTGTGGGGGAGGAAGGGAAAGGAGAATGTTAGCCGCTTTGAGACTCCTTAAAGGGAGTGAAAGGCGGGATATCAAATCCAAACTCTTCTTCCAAACTCTTCTTCTTCCTTGGTGTTATGATTCCGGCTCCCTTGCTTGCTCAGCCAGTGCTAGCCAGGCTCAATGAAAGGTGGCTTCCAGGCATAGAACCGACTGGTTGTTCCCAAGTTAAGTTAAAATTCCATAACTGCATTATTGAAGTTTAAAATCTGAGTGCTGCTAAGACTATCAGACAAGTGAGGTCGGGATAAGGTAGCTAATTTAAGTATGTAATAATGCAGCCTTTGCCAACCTGGCACCTCCAGACATTTTGGACTCCAATTTGGAGGCTTGGGCTTCTTTTGGATAGGTGTGATTGGTGCTTTCCATCCTTTGACCCTCTCTATCTACAAAGTGCAGCATTAGGCAATTGCCTAGGATTGCTACCTGGGAGCAGTTACATTATGGCAGCCTTTGCCAACCAGGTGACCTGCAGATATTTTGGACTTCAACTCCCATGAGCACCAGACAGCCTGGCTAGTAGTCAGGGGTGATGGGAGTTGTAGTCCTAAACATCTGAATGGCATAACCCCTGGTTCAGGTAAAACCCCCAGACCTAAGCTGTGCAATGACCAGCAAGTGCAAACATCAAAATAAGTCAATTGTCCTGTTCCTGATTTAAGCTACCACACATCCACTTCCAAGAATGCCAGTTCCACATTCTCTGAAACCTAAAATTAGTGGCCACATGATTGTAACACAGAAGTCATAATAAGACCAATAAATTTAATAAAAATAAACATCACTGGCAAAATGCCTCTTTAGGAAAACCTTAGACCAGAATAATACTAGAATAGGAAAATATTCTGCTTGCAGTTGCAAAGTATAACAGCCTTCTGCTGAAGCATCTCATTCTAAATGAGAAAATTAGAAATGGAAACCAAAAGCTTTTGATACATGAAGACAAAGAAGATGTCAGCATGGGTTTGTGTTGATCTGATGAAAGATTTCAAAGACGTTTTCCCTGAAGATATAGAGAAAAATTCAAAATGCAGGGATAATAGACAAAAATAAAATTAGGCGGAGCAGCACAGTAAGCTAAAGTCATCTCTGTTATAATCCATCTGCTCCAACCTGCTGTTTCCCTAAAAAAAAAAAGCAGATTTGTCTTAGCTCTGTTTAGTTTTGCTGTGAGCATCTACAGTCACCCATGAAAGAGGTCAGGCTGTGAAGAAAAAACAGCAGTTTTCTTCTGCCCTTAAACACTTTCTGGACCTACTTCAAAAACAGAAAGTAGCCATTACTGTTTAAACATATAAGACGTCACGATTCATGACACCAACATGTTTTCAATATTGCATCACTTTCCATGTCTGGCTGTAATTTTACTTCCAGCCCATCCTCAAAAGGTTTAGCTCTCAATCCACCATGTGCAAAATGTCAAGCCATGTGGACCGGCATTTTGTACAGTTGCTCTACATGAAACTCCTTTTCTCCAAGGGGTGCTTTAAAAGTTCAAACCTGAGTGTCCTCCAGATACAACAACCTTTTTTATTTAACAACATTGTTTGGGCCAAAGGTGGGTTAGGGGAGGAAATGCCTATGGTTTCCTCAACAGTTGGGAGCCAAGCCAAGTATGGGAGCCAAGCTCTGTGTGGGAGTGCATGGCCACTATGTTAGATTTCCCCATGATACAGTGTCCAATAGCAATACCAGTTGATGGGACTCACACATTGGGAAAGCTTTGTTGCACTTAGGTCCTGCTTGCAGTCTTCCCACAGGCATCTCGTTGGCCTCTGTGAGAACAGGATGCTGGCCTAGATGGGCCTTTGGCCTGAGCCAGCAGGACTCTTCCAACAAGAAGAAGAAGAAGAGTTTGGAGTCTCAAAGCGGCTAGCATTCTCTTTTCTCTTCCTCCCCCACAACAAACACTCTGTTAGGTGAGTGAGGCTGAGAGACTTCAAAGAAGTGTGACTGGCCCAAGGTCACCCAGCAGCTGCATGTGGAGGAGCTCACGAGTCCACTGCTCTTAACCACTACACCACACTGGCTCCCAGCATTTCTTAAGAGATGCTGCACCTCAGAGATCAAAACATCTGATTCCATCTGGTATCCCAATTCTCTGCTAGAACCTTTGAAAATCAGCAACTTAATCAACCACAAAAGCAGAAGCATCAGTTGTCTCTAGGATGCCCATCTATGGTCATATTTTATTTTTATTTACTTTTTAAAAAAAATCTTATTGTGTTTTATGTATTCATTTTCATTTATTGTCAGCCATTTTGTAGGCCTGTTGTTAGACATAGAGGAGGAATATAAATAGTTTGCATAAATGAATAAAACATGTATCAGCCTGGCCAGTTGCAGTTTAGAGGTTATTATGAAAGTAAGAATTGCCTTTTAATGTGCAAATGCAAAGAGATAACATCCCTGTGCTTTTGGTGAAAACAGAGCATCCAAATAGATGATGTGCATGTGTTCTTCACCATTTTGGGATATTGTTTCCATCATCTGTGTGAACGTTTTTGTAAAAATGCAGTTCATCTTTCAAGGGCTTTCTCAGTGCTTATCATATGTATCATAATTAATAGCTGAGGGAGGCAGTGAATAGAGCTTTGTCCTTGTAGACCAATACAAGTAAAGACAATGGTAAAAAAGAAAAAATCAATAATGTCACTAGGTCAAGGACACTTGATAGTGCAGAACCAATAAATGCCTCTTGCCCATATTTACACTGAGTGCTAAAAATAATAATAAAGAACTTTCAGTAGCAATAATATCTACTCACACAAAAACCATTTTTTTCCATAGATGTGAAAGTTACTGAACGGTACATATTTCTTCCAAGAAGCTTCTTCTGTCACTGCATTTTCAATCATGAAGTGCTTTGCTGCTGATTTGGCTATTATGGGAAGAAAATGACCTGTTAAAGCTGTTTTGAGGAGCTAACCATTTTGCATATATTGTAATAAAATGTGAACCATAAAGAGAAGTGGAAAGGATGAAATTTAGCAAAACTCAATACAAGAGTGTTTATTTTAGGTCTCTCATATTACAGTCTTCACAATCGAGACTAAAAGGGAAAAGAGGGCATCAAGATCAGTATTTTGCAGATTAATCAGTGCAGATTAATGAGTTCTGAATGACAAAGTAAAACGTGTACACAGTGAGTCTTTTGTGTTCAATCTTCCAAACTCATTAGCTACGTACAATCTACTCACATCTTCAGTTATCCAAATTCACTGACTACAGTTCAGCAAGCCCTTGCAAACATGGAGTTCCACATCTGAAAGTTTCCTGTGCAATGCATGAGAAAGGGCGACTTCATATGTGCAATTGGATCTGTACATGAAGCTACAGAACTGAATGGGAATGCTTTCAAGAGCTCCATGTGCACAAAAGGGTCGGTGGCAATTGTCTATTGTTCCAAGTTAAAAAAAAAAATGCGTGATTCAGTGAATGATGGGCCAAAGGGTATTCATTGTCCACTCTTGGGCAGTAAGGCAAAAATTGCCACTCAGACGGGCTGGGGCAACCCAATCAGATGGGTGAGGTACAAATAATGAAATTATTATTAATGCCCCTCCAAATTGGATTAACCTCAGGGCGAGGAAAACCTCAGCACTTTGGAACTGCTTTATCAGTTTGAATGTTTAAGGGCAAAAATATTGGGAAAGCAGAATTTCTAGTAGTCTGCTAAATTGTTTTATCATGATTGCCTGTTTGTGTATATGTGTGTGGTATTTGATCAATATTCTTTTTGTTCAATGTTTGATCAGTGTCTAAGAGCATGTATTACTTGAACTCAAACTCTCATTTTGTTTTTATTAGCTTTGAATAAAAGTAATATTTTATAACATTTGAATAAAAATATACTTTTTAAAAAGTAAACACTTCAAAAGCAATTTGATGCATTCAAGATTGCTTCTATTTTAATTTTGTTTGCACTGTTTTATCAATTCAGATACACATGGATAACATTGGGGGGGATGATGCATATGAGCTAAAGGAACATAAAACTGTAGAAAACTTTTATATTCCATTTCCAACCCTGAAATTAATTCTTTGAAGTATTCAAGTTAAACTACCATTTAGGAGAAGTGAAATGAAGAACGTAGCAAACAAGAGGAACAATAAAAGAACTGAATGGGCAGGGGAAGACATTCATCCTACGTTGTTTCCAAATTTGGTAAGGGCCCAACCACTCTCCCAGTAATGTCATAAGGAATGCAGAGGTACCTAGAAACTTGAGGTATGTCTTCCAACATGAACTTGGACCTCCTTGCTACCTATCTCCATTGAACCACCTAATGGAGATAAAGAGGACTTCATCTTATCAGGAAATGGGCTGAACTCTAAAGACCCTTCCTAGGGCAGATCAGGTCATGCATTACAGGGGGGGGGGTCCCTTCCAACTCTACAGTTCTATGTTTATCTCATTGGAGGTGGGTAGCAGGGAGGTGAGCAGTATGCACTGATAAATTTTGAGCGTGGTGAGCTGTAGAGGCCTTTCATATATTTTAGGCCAAAAAGAGTGGAACTTCCCTGACTGTGCCAGGTAGAGCTAGTCAAGACTGCCCCATCACTGGTTCTAAAGGGACATCTAGCAATGTAGGCATGATGTGCCAGTGTGCTAATGGAAACAATTGTCTCCCTCCTGTTCCATGACAAGCAACTGACCATTGCAATACTGAATAGAAATATTGAATGTATACAGATAATTGGGCTGCTGAAGCCCTTCCCCAATATTATTTATTAGAAACTGCTATTATTTTATTATTTTATTTATAAAATTGTTTCTATACCACGATATCATATAGCATCATGGCAGTGTACATTGCTAAAACATAAAGCACTATTAAAAAAATAAAAATTCAGATAATCAATAAGCTGACTAGCTAATTTAAATAAGTAATGAACTTGAACAGCTGCAAAAGTATGTCAACATTAACAAGTACAGTGGTACCTCAGGTTACATACACTTCAGGTTACATACGCTTCAGGTTACAGACTCTGCTAACTCAGAAATAGTACCTCGGGTTAATAACTTTGCTTCAGGATGAGTACAGAAATCGTGCTCCGGCGGCGCGGCGGCAGCAGGAGGCCCCATTAGCTAAAGTGGTGCTTCAGGTTAAGAACAGTTTCAGGTTAAGAACGGACCTCCGGAATGAATTAAGTACTTAACCCGAGGTACCACTGTATTCCAAAGATGCCTGAAAATCAAAAACAAGGAAACCTGCCAAATCTCTGCTGGAAGAGTGTTTCATTGTATGGGACCTGCCATGTCTGACTTTTAGTTGGGGCCAATTGGGCCTCTGTAGCACAGGGGTGCATCCTGATTATGGTGGTGATTAAATAGGCTTCCCACCTTTTGTCATATCATTATTGATTTGCAAAGTGTATACAATTTGCAAAAATTAAAGGGCTTAATTTTAGCAATACTGACTCATGAACACCATATCACCGCAGGTAAGAGGTGCACATATAATTTGCAAGAATTAAAAAATGGTTAGTTTTATTTTAACAGCATTCATAAGCAGTACTAGAGAAGAGAGTCTGTCAGCATTCTGCATTAAAAAACTTAATTCTAAAACAGCTGTTTATACTTCAAGTGTAAGAAAAAGACACTATACACTGTATAGAATACAGCAACTAGGCAAACAGGTTTGAAGGGAAAAGGAGAAATTGCAGTAGAAGCTTGTTTGAACCAGAGCATGTGGGGCTCAATTTCATGCATCTTTCATGAGCTAACTTGTTACCTAAAAGTAAAGGAAGAGCAGTGTCAGGAATGAGAGAGTGAAAAAAAGTACTATTACAATGCAATGTGATATTTAGTAGTCTTGAGGCAAAAGAGAGGAGTATATTTTCACTCACTGTTATTCCCACCTATATCTGCAATAATCGTGTGTTGGGAGGGGAAGAGACTGCAACATGGGTTGACAAAGTTCTCCCATTGAAAATGAGAGCAGTAAGCATTGCCCTCACTCTCATTTGGCTTTGTGATGTGATTAGCTACTTAGCACCATTGTTAAGTTGTGGGTTGACATAACAGACGGCACAGCGATTTCTCCAAGTAGCTCTTTATTTTGTAAGCTGGAATAGAACTGACTGCAAACAGCTCAGCCGGCCTGCTTTTATAGGCAGCCGGCTGTCAACATTGTAGCAACAACAGCCCAGAGTTTCCCGCCTAAAATAACTGACGCGGACCTGAGTGAAAACTATCTACAGACCTGAGTGAAAACTATATACAGTATTCCCCCTGCTGGCCCAGGGTGAAACTTCACTACATAACAACCATTATGGTATCACACCAGCCTCTCTAACTCCTCATTATCTCATGAGCAGCAGCTCCCACAGTCTCTAAGCCAGAGCTTTCCAAACTTTTTATGTTGGTGACACACTTTTTAGACATGCATCATTTCCCAACACGTACAGTGGAACCTCGGTTTCGAACGTCATCCATTCCAGAAGACCCAAAAACGGAGGCGCAAAGGGCTGTCTGCAATTTCAGTGGATAAAATTGGGGGGGGGGAGAGACCTCAGTGGAAGCCATTTGACTTTCGAGGTGCGTTCAAAAACTGAAGCAATTACTTCCGGGTTTTTGGCGTTTGAAAAGCGAAACGTTTGGCTTCCGAGATGCTAAAAAACCGAGGTTCCACTGTAATTCAGTTTTACTAGCAAACCAGAGGTTAAATGACCCCCTTTTAAGCCCCAGGGGGAGTATGGGGAGTGTTTGTGTGACACACCTACACAATGCAGCCAACACACTAATGTGTTGCGACACAGAGTTGGGAAAGCTCTGCTTTTGTTGGTCTTGCTGATGTCACAGTGCTTTCTTTCCTTCTCTCTCTGCCCTACTCTTCTATGAGAAGATGGTGAGCAGATTCAAGCAATGCTGCTTCACTCCAGAAGCAAATATTAGTGAGGAAAATCTTTTGGATAATATTTTGGGGTTCCCCAAATGCCCCCTTTTAACACTAAATATGTTTGTGCATAAAAAGCCAGCTCCACTTCATAGTTAACTCCTCAACATTACCAAGAATTAGAAAATATATACCTAATTGTACACATCTAAAACCACCTGTGTTTCAGGTTTGGTTATTTATTATACAATGATGCCAAATATCAATGTATACATTTCTAGGGTTGCCATTCGTCTGGATTTTCCATTTTCCTGGTTTTTAGGGGTAAAAAAATTCTGTCCATTTTGGGTTGGGTTTTTTTTGTTGTTGTTTTTTAGAATATGCAAAAATGTCTGGGGGTTTTTCCCCCCTGTGGCCCGGAAGCGGAAGAGGCTTAGAGCAGTCACTTTCCTTTCCTGCTGGCAGCAGGGGTCGTTGGTGCCAGCCGCATCCCTCCCCAGTGCCCTCCAATGTTGCTCTCTCTTTCTCTTGCGCACACCAGCCCCCGCAGCCCCTCCCCCGCTTCCCCAGGAGCCAACAACCCTAAGGGAGGGAGCAAACTATGGAGATGTGCGATGGGGAGTTGCCCTAATGGTGGAAGGGGGCATGTCTGGGTTTTTGCTCTTTGGAATATGATGACCCTACATTTCACTAGATGAATAGCACCCTGACCAAACTTAGCAACAGCATTGTCTGCCAACCAGTTCTGTAGCGTGTGAAGCTAATAC
Organism: Podarcis gaigeae; assembly: GCF_964106915.1. Lineage (NCBI taxonomy): Eukaryota > Metazoa > Chordata > Lepidosauria > Squamata > Lacertidae > Podarcis > Podarcis gaigeae. The sequence continues at coordinate 4,617,614 of NC_139687.1, read as the reverse complement.
CACCTACCCTGGTGGGGTATATGACCAGAAGACCAACCAGCTTGCACACACGCCTAGTATTGTCTGTGCATGCATGTGCAACAGTGGGAGAGAGAGTGTGCACGTATACACATGTGAATGGACAGGTGTGTGAAAAGGAACGGATGGAAAGTATAAGAACTCCCTGTAAGCCAACCTTCTTCAACCTGATGCCCTTCAGAGTTGTTGGACTACAACTTGTCATCCCAACTAGTGGACATGCTTAGGCTTGCCATATGTCCAGAAAATTCCAGACATGTCAGGAAATCAGATGCCTATTTTTTTTGAATTTTAAGAGATCTCAGGAATTTCCAGGATGTATGACAACCTGGATTTTTGTGTGTGTTTTGTTTTGTTTTTTGGTCCCCACCCCCCATTTTTTTCAGGTTTTTAAACCCCAGCGGCAGTGGAAGTGATGAGAGGACACTTCCCTTGGCCAGGGAGACGGGAAGAGAGTGAGGAAGCGGGGGAGGGAGAAAGGCAACTCAGCGGTGGGGGGACTCAACAAGGAATGTTATGGATGGGCAAAGGGGGTCGCTGGTCCCAACTGTGTGTGTGACAGTGCTACTGCGAGAGGAGAGGCACAGGGAGGAAGGAGCTGAGAGGATGTAAACATTGGCGTCACGTGATCACATTACAGTCATGTTTCCTTCTCTTTCAGATGCTGGGTTGTGTTGGGTGGGTCTCCGAGAGGCAGAACAAGGAGAGGCAACTCGATAGCCAATGGTTTCGTTGCCGCGGCCATGGCACCAGCACAGTTATCCCCTGTCCTGATGCCTTGCCTTTGTTCCTTCCCTAATATTCCTCTCTCTTTTTCACAAACACACACCTATGGCTACACAGCAGCCAACCGGATTTCCAGGGGCAGGGAGTGGAGAGTGTAAATGGCTGTGGTGCAGGAAATCACGGGCTTGCTGCTGTAAAAGCAAGGAGCATAAGGGAGCGTTGAGTTTTTTAAAAAATGAAAATCTGAGGCAGGTAAAAGGAATGCCTCTTCCCATCTGTGTGAAGGAAATGTGAGGATGCCATTCCTATTCCTTCAGCAGAATGCTGGGATCTCATTCTGGGGTTGGGTTGAAATGCTCCACATCTGTTTGGAATAGTTTCCATATGAGACAGCTGCAGAAGGAGCCAGAGGTTCTCAGTTGACCCTGGTTGTTCCTGACTAGGGACAGGCGAACCTGTCAGTTTTGAGTTTTCTTAGTTTCTCAATTTCCATTCTTAAATTCAGTGCTCCACATTTCCATATCAGTTTGTTATCTTTTCTTAAGTCCCCATGAAAAATCACCAACATTGTTTGTAAGTAATTTTGCCTAATATACACAATTTTGCAAAGCAACGTACCATAATATAATGCAGTTTTGTATGTTATATTCATTAATATATGCATTTTATGCACACATTACATGCATTGGTTGAACTTGGTTGAACTGAATGGAAATATTAAGAAAAGTGTGAATTCCAAAGGATGGATGTCTCTGTTTCGGAAAGTTCAAATTAGAGAGGTTCACCTTTAAATGCAAACTGAATCAAATTTCTCTTCCCCCACACCATAATACAGTGACCTGGCTTATCCCACCAGCAATAGTTAAGTAATAGAGGCAGAGTTTGATGTCCCACATTCTTAAAGCCTAAGGAAGATTTCACATATGCATGTTCATTGCTCAGTGACTGGAGCATTGTGATGATTTGCATATGTGAAATAGTCATCACAGATCAAATAATCACATATCAAGCAAAACAGTTACAACTGTCACATGATTTCACCTCCTCAAAGTTATTTCTCACTGTCTCTGATGGAGAAAGTTCACACATTCAGCTACAAGTCACAGAGTGATGAGACATTAAGGGCCATGTTAATGAAAAATGTATGTGCATGTGCAAATTTCTTCTGAGTTCAACATTACTTTTTTTGCATGTATAAGACAAATGCAAAAGACAGATGGGTGTGGAAGGACAACAGATATGGATAAATTGTGTTCCAACTCCCTGACCTCTGAGGTCTAAACCACTGATCCTCTTGGGCTTTCACATCAAAAGGTCGGCAGTTCGAATCCCCGCAACGGAGTGAGCTCCTTTTGCTCGGTCCCAGCTCCTGCCAACCTAGCAGTTTGAAAGTGCAAGTAGATAAATGGGTACCGCTGTGGCGGGAAGGTTAGCGGTGTTTCCGTGCATTGTTCTGGTTTTAGTGTTCCCTTGAGCCAGAAGCGGCTTAGTCAAAGCAGTCTGCAGAGCAGACAAATGCCGACTCCCTCGGCCTGTAAAGTGAGATGAGTGCCGCAACCCCAGAGTCATCTGCGACTGGACTTAACTGTCAGGGGTCCTTTACCTTTACCTTTTTACCATTTTCTCTCCACCCAAGACATCCTTTGGCACTGACTGATTGAACATACATACAATAACGGTTTCCTAAAAAATCTCAATAACTTTGGGGGTGTCAGGAATTTTAATTTTTTACTGGGACTGATAGGAGCAACATCTGACAGCATCCCATCATCAATTCAGCACCCTCCAGTAACTTCTCACCTCCATGCTCAAGAAAAGCTCACTCATATCTTGTTCAACAAAGGTAACAAACGGAGAAACAATAAAGACTCATGTAATAACACTCTCCATGATGTGTCATGTGGCCCTCAAGTCTTAAATATGCACCTACATGATAGATATTCTGACTAGAACAGGTCGCACAGACATGTCATCACCAGTAAATAGTTAAATGAATCATAATAAGGCTGCACGCTTGAATAGAGTTGGACATATAGTAGCTGCTTTTTGGCTAAGTAATATCACCTCAGAAAGCATATCTAAAGCAATAGTATGCTTCTTTAAAGGATTTGCTAGTATTTTCACATTATTCCAAAAAGGATTAAGTAAGATGATGAAAGATAAGGATACACATGTGCCTACTTCTTCCTTCCCAAAGTTGTCGCACATGGATTCTATATTGTAGCATTTTGGAAGAAATGGGTATGTCAGTTAAAAGGGCACACTAACATTCCATAGTCAGGGTCTCTCAAAAGACCAGATCAGAACAGATGCAGAAATACTTCTCTAATTCTTTCTGTAGCAATAGGCAGTAGACCTTCCCTTCCCAGCTTATCTGATTCAGACCTTGGCTTTCTATTTGTTTCATTTCCAGTAACTTTGTTCTATTTCCCCCTTTCTCAAATCCTGGCTTTCTGCAGATGCAATAGTCCTGTCTTGCTTGAACAGGATTTATCTCAAGTGCCAGCCCCCGCAGCCTGGTGTGATAATATGTGCAGCCAATAGGCACTGGAAAAAAATGTCCTTCTGTAAACACAATATAGGTGAACCTGTTTGTTGGGACAGGAAGGTGCATGAAAGGACATTGCACACCATGCCCCAAAGGGAAAATATGATGTACTGTCTCAGGCAGGGTATTAATCATAGCTGATATTTCTGGACAATAAAGTAAAGTAATCCTAGCGAACAATCTCTCTTCAAGGGTAAGAGAGAGAGAGAATAAAGAACTACCAATATTACATGAGCTGGCATAGCTTCAGACAGCAGAAAGCTAACGGCATCCAAGAGATCTCATTTGGAAAGCAGATTAATAATAGCTACATGGTTTATTGCAGCTAAAGTAATTTTTCCTCTGATAGTGTCAGGGTCATTTTCCTGCATGCACCTGGGCTCCCTGTAAACTTGGCAAACCTGTAGTAAGTGAAAGCATTTGTCTATTTAGACTCGGTCAGTTCACAAGGTCAGACCATTTCTCCCTGAGAAAAGAAAACGCTAGCATGATCTCAAAGCCCCCAGGAACTGGATGTGCAGACAGCGGTATTGTTACCCACTGCTCAGAAGACACCTGAGCTGTTAGATGTCTGATAGGAGCCAATATGAAGAAATGAAACACAAGCTAAATGATGAAACGCTGCCGCTGCCTCTTTAAAGGGATACACCGCTAGTTTCTTCTAAGTGGGTCCACTGCAGAGAGAAGGGGAGCACTCAAAAGCTTATGTGAAAGCCACACCTTCTAAGTTAGCTGGAAGTTATAGTGTGAAAATGGGCTTGCTGTGAATACTCAGCAATGTGGGACATGTGTTTTGCACATCCCAAGGGCCAGTCTTTACTTTCATTTGTTTCACATGTTCTAGGGCCAAGAGCTGTGGCAGGTGTGGGGAACCTTTGGTGCTTCCCATGTTGCTGAACTACAACTCCCATCATCCCTGGCCATTGGCCATGCTTGGTATGGCTGGTGGGAATTGGAGTTCAGTTTTGTAGGTTCTGACCTACAAAACGGGCAATGGCTCAGGGCTAGAGCAAATGCTTTGTACACAAAAGCTCCCAGGTGTGATCCCAGGCATTTCCAAATAGGACTGGGAAATATTTCTGCCATAAATTATGGAGAACTGCTACCAGTAATTATTGTCTATTCTGAACTAGATGGACCTTAGAAAACATTAGCAATATTAGGTTCAATATTAGGACAAACACTCTTTGTGCATGTTCATGTCCCCCTTATTTTTTATGTTTGTTATGTTCTGTCTGGAGTCAGGATTGGTTTCTTTTTATTATACAGTCCATAAACAATATTCTGCATCAACATTTTTTATTTCCTTCACCTCTTCTCGACTGAACCCTGACATTCTCCAGAAGCCCACTTAGCAGTGCCTTCTAGAATATCCTGTGCAATGGGATGTCATTGTCATAGTGAAATGTAATGTGCAGCCAATGAAATGCTAATGTCATACAATTCAATAAACAAAGTTATGGAAACAAGCAAAAATCAAACCCAAAACTATTTGACAGGTTGTAAAATTCTGATTCTCATCCTCTTCCTCAAAGGACTGATAGGTTTATTGGTTAGTTGAGTTTATTTATAGCCACTTTTCCACATTGAACTTTGTCCCAAGTGATTTATAACAAACATTCATTTATGAAACAACAAAATACTGACATAGCAGTAAATTCAAATAGGACAAAAAGAACCATTCAACAAACATAGAATAAACATAGAATAAACTCACTATTATAAAAAGAAAGAACCTAGACTTAAATACATTAAGATAGAGCAAAAAAGCAAGTTAACAGACAATATATACAGTTCCAGGTGCTGGTTTTACTGTACTTCACTCCTGGCTTAAATATCATTCAGAATTTGCAAGGCCTTCTCACCACCAGGCTAGATGATTCTCATTTGGCTCCTTCATCTCTCCTTGCAGAAGAGAATGGCAGCAGCAAAAGGGAAGTGCTGAAGAGGGGAAGGATTGTGAGTTCTCTTCCCCAGTCTCCCACAGGATCTCAGCATTTAAACATAGATTTGCTTCTTTTATCCATTTCATTGTAATAATGCATAAGGAATGCAGAAGTACACCCAGCAACCTATTAGGAGAAGTAAGAACAATTTAGCTACCAAACTACAAATCCAAGAACCAGTGCTAGATCCACATTTTGGAGTGTGGGCGGGCATGGGGGGCTTTGGGCATGATGCCCTCTATGATGCCACTTCCTAAGTAGTCCCACCTCTTCCCCCCCAAGTGCACACTGTGGGGGACAGGTGAATAGGCAGCGAATAGCAACAGCAAAGCGAACAATAAATCTACAGGTTGTCCTTGAATGTGGGCCTCCACAGGTGCCCACCTGGATCAAATGTCATATAGTCCTTCCTTTTAAACAGCCAAGCCTAGTGTCAGCAGGCAGTATCCTTGAGGAGCTGCCAAAACCTTAGTGCTCCAGGAAGGCTCACTTCTGACACCTGCCCTAAGCCCTCCAACCAGTCGGTGCCTGGCAAGTGAGTCTCTGTTTAAATTTCCAACAATGCTGCAGAACAACACTACATTGGAGCTGCTAGGGGAAATCAATATGGCAGTTCACCCCCCACTGTAGCTGTTAATTGCCAAGGAAGTCAGCTTGGAGGCAGTTGGACCTATAAACAGTGCTTTTTTTCCTTTAAAAAATGTTTAGGGGTACTCTCATTTTCCTACTCATGTTGAAATAAGGTATAGGTAAAGGGACCCCTGACCATTAGGTCCAGTCGTGGCCAACTCTGGGGTTGCGGCGCTCATCTCGCTTTATTGGCCAAGGGAGCCGGTGTACAGCTTCTGGGTCATGTGGCCAGCATGACTAAGCCACTTCTGGCGAACCAGAGCAGCACATGGAAACGCCATTTACCTTCCTACCTTCCCACCTATTTATCTACTTGCACTTTGACTTGCTTTCAAACTGCTAGGTTGGCAGGAGCTGGGACTGAGCAAAGGGAGCTCACCCCATCGCGGGGATTCGAACCACCGACCTTCTGATCGGCAAGTCCTAGGCTCTGTAGTTTAACCCACAGCGCCACCCACATCCCCTAATATTGAAATACTGCCCCTCAATGAGGTCAAACTTAGATTCACAAAATGTTTAGGGGCATGAGTACTCCTGCGTCTCCCCTGGGGGGAAAAAACACTGCCTATAAACATTGGGCGTCTTCTCCTCAGTTGCAATTCTGTAAGTCCACAAAGTGGGGCAGGCATGTAGGCAAGTACCGGTAAATTAATTTCCATCTACTTTGCTCTGTGCGTGTGTGTTAAATTTATATACTACTCTGAAGACAGCTGGAAATTAAGACCGTATGAGGAGTTGAAGGGAAAGTTGACAGGCTGGTTACAGTATCATCAAATAAACGCAATATGGACAGAAGACAAAAAAATTGGAATGAATGAAAAGAAATCCAAATTCCAGATTGAAATAATCAAAAGCAAATCTAAGTCATTATCTAAAATGTACAATATATTACTGGAATGGGATACAAAAGACGAAGAAATCAAGGAGGTTATGGTCAAATGGGCGATAGATCTGGGGCACAATATAGAATATGAAAAATGGTCAAAATTGTGGAATGAGGGGATAAAATTCACGGCAAGCGTTGCAATTAGAGAAAACCTAGAGAAGATGATATACAGATGGTATATAACACCAGAAAAATTAAGTAGGATGTATAAGACTGGAAATAAGGCCTGCTGGAAATGTAAAACAAAAGAAGGCAATTTTATACATATGTGGTGGGCATGTGAGGAAGTGAAAAAATTCTGGAATTTGATATACAATGAGTTAAAAAAAATATTCAGATACACATTCCCTAAAAAACCAGAGGCCCTTCCTACTAGGTATTATTGGAGAAGAAATTAGGAAAGAAGACAAAACTTTATTTCAATATTCGACAGCAGCGGCCAGAATGCTAATCGCACAAAACTGGAAAAGCACAAACATACCAACGGTGAAGGATTGGCAAACAAAATTATATGAATTTGTCGAATTGGCAAAAATGACGCAAAGAATTAGAAATCAAAAAAATACAAAGTTAAATGATGATTGGAATAAATTCATGGTCTATATTGAAGGTAATTATAGAAACCTACCAACTATAGCAGGTCTGTTATAAAACTTTCGATGTATAAACTAATAACCAATACCAGCTGTAAAAAATGAAATTTTTAAAATTAGAAACCCGAAATCAGCAGGGAAGGAAGTCAGTCGGTGTATGTTAACTGTTATATGTATTAGTCTTTTTTCCTTTTTTTGTTTTTTTCTTTCTATTTTTCTTTGTTCTTTCGTTTAATGAGTAGTTGTATTTTTTCTTTAAATGCTCTTTTTTTGTATGTATGGCAAATGAAACTTAATAAAAAGAATTTTTAAAAAAATTATATACTACTCTTCCTTGCAAAGGGTGGGAATCACACCAGTGTTAAAACAATACAATTAAAAATTAAAAAAAAACTAATAAGAATCACACACACTCGCAGCAAATAGTTTCAAAGTTGCCAGGAGCAGAAACCTTCAGCTGCCTGGGTAAAAAGGAATGTTTTTAAATTCTTCCTGATAGTTAACAAAGAGGGGAACCGTCAAATCTCACCCATCATTAACATTGCCCATTTAAATCACCTTGCCAGTTCGATAAGGTTAACCTTACCATCTGCCTCAGATAGCAGACTGTTATTTAATTCATGTTAGTATCTATATTTTTTAATCACTGGGGAGGTCTAGGTTACAGTGGATGGCTACCTGGATTTTCATGCACCTTAAAGCTGTCTGTAAACCCAATAACAGGTAACAAAGCTGAACAACAGAAAATGACCAAGCATACTTAAGCTGTAATCCTACAGTGTGAGTGAAGCTCAAAGGCAGTCTAACCACCCTACCCGGCTCAACTGAAGACAGAGGCTCTAAGGCAAGCATAGGCAGCCCTCCAGCTGTTTTGAGACTACAATTCCCATCATTCCTGACCACTGGTCCTGTTAGCTAGGGATCATGGGAGTCGTAGGCCAAAAACATCTGGAGGGCCGAATTTGCCTATGCCTGCACTAAGGTTCCTCCATCCTTTTTGTTTCTTTAAAATGGGGTATTTTTAACAGATTCCTTCCCACTGGGGACAAGAGATGGAAGTCAAGAGGGAAGGAATTAGGAGAACTCCTGAATTTATCCATCACCCCACTTTGAGAGCGGGAGAGATGTAAGGGGACCTTTGGATCTTGCAGATCTAAGCTGCTTCCTATTCTTCCCCCAGCTCCCCTTAATTTTAGCCTTATTGGTTTCAAAGCTCTGCCATTGGTTGGGCCAGGGACCTAGGGCACCAGGGGATCAGGCAGTGGTGAAAAGGGGTGCTCTGATACTGGATCCCCTCTTGGATGTTAGAGCTCTGTCTTGGCATCAGAGGAGGAAATTTGGCCTATCCTATGGACCCAAGGGAGGATTGGATTGCAGTCTAATAATGGCAGCATTTAAGCATGGGTTTTACTTGCTTACATTTTTATCTTTTATTTTTAATCTGAGTTTTGTAGCAAGATTTTTTTTTAATGGAGCATAGTTGATCTATAACAAGTCTGCCTTGCAGGTAAATGTCAACTTGGACATAATGGAGTCATACTGTTATCTAAAAGGTAAATAAGGAGGAAAGTAAACATGTTGGATTGTTGAGTAGCTTACTATGGCTGCTAAGGACTAGGTATAGTATGGGACTTTGAAGGTGGGGAACTTGAAAAGCAAACCCCACCGGCTCAGAAACTCTGGCACCATTTCATGTTGGGTCCAGCCTAACTAAGCCTAACTTAAGATAGGACTGCTCTCCTGCCTTCTTTGCCGGTGCCACCTTCATGCCCTTTCACTTTCCTAAGGGGGGGGGGGGAGAGATTTATCTTGGAAAAAAGCAAAGAGCAAGCCAAAAAAGCCTCACTTCCACATGGAAGAGGCTCGCCTTAGCTGAAAACAACACACACAACATCATTTCCTCTTAAAAATCATAGAGAGTTGGCATACATTATACTTGAAGCATCATTTCCTGCTGAAGGAATACCTTCTGCTACATTTTATTGTATTCCTTCCACATGTTGGCGCCATGTGCTAAAACTGTATCCAAAAATCACAAGGACAATAATACACATTTTTCAGAACTTTTAAATAATTCCCCTTTCATATTTTTATACAGCCATTTTTGCACATCGGTGTGTACATGCATCTAAATGCATCCTTAATCCTTAGTTTTAAAGCGGTAATATGCCAGTAAATGGTACTTTGGAAAGTTTATGTTGTTCTTAACTAATGGTGTGTTAATTGTGACCAGATTTGGGTTCCTTAACTGAATACAAATCTTGGGCTAGAGTTAATGATGTAGGTGAATCCTTTTGAAGTGAGGCTACACAAGTAACCAAGAAGTGGTCCTATGAAAACTATTTGTGTACTTTCCACCACAAGTACCAAGCATTTCAGTAGCTACATTCATAAATGGATTAGTTAGCTAGTCACAGAGCAGTATATACAGTAGATTAAATAAATAGTGGTTATATGTGATATATATTTAGATTGCGCATTAGACTTTAAAATCTTGGTCTAACTGAATGCATTAGCCCGTGTTTTCTGTTTATGTCTCTGCGATACCATGGAAACACCAGTGCTGAATCCTAATGGGTCTCTCCTGGCAATAAATAAACAAAGTATTTGTCTATTCAGGCTTCAGTGTCGCCTTTTTTGTGTAATTTACAATTTCAGTAAAAAAACTGATCATCCTCCCCCTGCACTCTCAGTTTCTGTGACTGAAAAAGAAAAATTAAAGATAAATGCAAAATGCACCTTCTAGCAAGCCATTACAAATTCATCCTGATGCTGACAACATCACCAAGCCAGTGGATGCAGACAATTTGCACAGAGGTTGCTTTCAGATTTTAAAAAGCATTGGCTATAATTAACCTTGAGACCGTAGGTCCTTAGGTAAATTGCTGTCAAACCCAAAGAACACTTAATATTCTTGTTCAGGATGGAAACTGGTGTAAAGCAGACAATAGCTATTTTGCACCCCTCATTCCAAATCCAAAAAGGCTATTGGCAGTCTCTTTTTATAGAGACAGTAATAACTTTCATAGCCTTTAAACTGCTCCTTCAGTGCTATGACATACTCTAGCTTCCACTGCTCCAAAGCTTATTAGAGCAGACCAAGGCAATCATTCCCCCCATCACCCAAACACTCAGGAGCAAGGTGAGCGCCAGGCACTCGGTGCAGCGGCACATAGAACAGTTTGCCATCTGGCACCTGCTGTCTCTGTCTGAAATGAATAAAGTCACTGAGAGGGGAAGTTGTGCTGTAACATGAGTAACAGAAAGAACTGATCATTATCCATGAGGAGAAGTGGTCAGATTTAATTAGGCTACTCAAAATCTGAACACTCAACTGAATCAGAAGGCAGCAGCCTCCTCGGTCATGGAGGGCAGCCATATGGCTCCCCTCAAGCATTCAGGTCAGGGTGAAATTCAGCAGAACGTCTGGTGACTAATCTAGCCATTGCAAAGACCGCCTCAAAACCTTGTTTTCCAGTACCCTCCTGTAAGGTACTGCGTAGTGTTATCGCGTAAACTTTGTTCCAAGAAAGATCAGAGTTCCATGGAAGCTGGTTGGCATTCCTGAATTGGAGCAGTCATGGCAGGCAAGCTTCTTGACAGTTTGGGGCCCACGGAGACGTGTGTTGCAGGCTTCTTAACTTGCTTTATTGTTAACGCCCCCCCCCCCCGGATTTCTTACTGATGAAGAGCAGGGTAAAATTTTTGAAAGTAAAGTTAACTTTCAGCCTGGGAGGTGGGAACCCAGTCACTGTATAGCACATGCAACCTGCTCTCCCCTCATCTCCCTTCAGTCAAAGCACACAGTATGGAAGTTGGCTCACAGAGGGAAGCTCCCTGACTCGTCCATGCAGCCAAATCCCAGAATCTACATTAACAAAGTGTATTAAAGTTAGGGTTGGAAGGGCCAATATAAAGGGAAGAAGGAAATATGGCAGGCAACACAGAAGAAACAAAGCCGGCAAATCTCCAAATAATCCTCAATTAGAGAGCAACTTGATACATGGCTCAGCAAATGTCTCTCATAATGTTCAGAAGAAAAACAAATCTTCATAGGAAATAATTCTCACTCTCAGCCCTGCAGAATCAGTGGAGAAGTTTGACAGTTACCCTTGTAGAAAGGGTCATTAGAAATAACAGTTTCTGTGCATGGAGGAGGTTATGTATTGGGGAAGGCAGGCCACTATGACAGAATCATTTGATTTTTAATGAGCCAGGCCTTTCAGGCCTTCCTCCACAATCCTACTCCTGCATGAATTTTCCCACCTTCTGTGTTCGTTATCTGGGCCCTTGCCACTGGAAGTGTGGTTGGCTGAGGTAGCCTTTTCTCTTATGGCACCCAGATTGTGAAACTCATTTCCTAGAAAGGTTCAGTTAGCCCCCTTTTTAATGGCATTAGGCATGTTGAAAATATGATTCTCTGTTATCTGATTTATGTTTTACTTGATTTTGCATTTGTTTTCTATTCTTTTTCTGTTTCATTCGTTACTGGAAGCGCCTTATGTGCTGAATTGGTGGTGTATAAGTGTTCAGTTAATTGTTTGACATAAGAAGATAGATAGATAGGTAGGTAGAGAGAGACACTGTTAGTTTATTCAGCTCCGGCCCTTGAGCTGATACGGCTCATCTTGACTTGAGCCCAGCAGAGTAAAATCCCAGTGTCCGCAAACGAAAGGATGAAGCAGGTATGGCTACATTGCTAAACTTTATTTCTACGCTATACCGAGAACACACAAATGTACATCTTGCCTCTGTGAGAGCAGAGAGCAGCTCCAACAACGGAACGACAGAACAAAGAAACAGGAAACCAGTGAACGTCACATCCAGTCTCCCTTTCCCGTGAGAATCCAACAGTATCTGGACTCTGTGGAATGTAAACACAGTCCTGTGACTGCAAGCAGCTGCTCAGTGAGGAAACAGAAGCTAACAGACACAACGGCTTGCTCACAACACCTAATCTTGCTCTACAGATCACAGTCTCAAGGGACAGCAAACAAGAAAGGATAGAGAATTCCAATGGAAATAGGACTGAATTGCCAATGTTCACTTCTTCATCCCATGTCTGGAACCAAATAAATCCAGTGAATACATTCACTGCTGTTGCTGCTTTCAGCCTGCAGACAATATGTAATTGATTATGTCCCCTGCCATTTGCATTAAGTTTCTGTTGCATTGAAACGAATGGGGTGGAATAATGTAATGGCAACATAATTTACACAATGAATTACATAAATTACAGAATTTTGCCACAGCAGATATTAAGCCGAATGACATTTTTTTCTGGAAGACAAACTGCAATCAAACAGAAACAGAGCAGTTGGACAGAAACAGTGCTGTATGTGATGGGTACAGGGCAGAATGGAAAAGGATGTCTTCTTAGTTTGCACTGGGCAACCATAAGGCTGAATGAGCCTGATAAGCCCTACGTGTCAGCTAAGGATGAGCCCTGGAATATGTCCCCCAATTATCCTTTGCAATGTGCTGGTGTTCTGTGGGAGACATGTTGCAGGATCTAAGTAGACTTATGTGGAAAGGTAAGAAGCTTGATATTGTGCTGGTATTGGTATGCCTGGCACTTTAATGGAAAGAAACTTTTGTAATAAAATATAGGTAAGAAGTATGTTCTGTAGTTAGTTTACAAACATATATCACGTGTTATGGAAATCAGCCTGCATTAGGAATTCCTGTAGCCAGAGAGAGGAGAGAGTCATGCTCGTCATTTCATATTACATATTCATGCTGCAAACCCCAGAGCCAGATTCTTGAGTTTAACCATTAATCATTGGCATTAGGTCAAATCCCAAATGCTACCTTAATTGGCTCATATGGCTGTCACTGATGTGAGCATAACACTTAAATATGAAGATATTCAACTTTATCTTAAATGTTTTTATCCAGCAAGTTTTTCTTCTTCTTAGATCTGGATATATATTTCTATAGACAATGGATAGTGTGAGAATCAAGTAATCCTGAACAAGATAATCCCAAACTAAACAAGCATTCACCCTCTCTCAATTTTCTGCAATGGTGCATAATGCTGTTTTTGTTTCCAGCTCAATCCATCCTCCACCCCTCACTTCCATACGAAATCTCCCCATCACATTAATCAGAATGGTTTTGATGTCACTGAAACATTTTAGATAAATGGATTTTTACTGCAGTAGGACTTTCCCCCTCCTCAGAAACAAATGGCACTTTTTTCTTTTCTTTTTTACTACTCTGTGTTTAACACCTCTGAGACGCAAGACCAGATCTGTCACAGAAGATTTTGAAAAGCCTGTGATGCTATCAGAAATGTCTGCCAAGGCTGTCTGGTCCCTCTGGATGACTCATCTTTGTGAAATGGAGCAAATCCACTGAGGATCTCAGACAGGACTTTTGCTCTTCTGCCTAATTTTACCCAGGTATCAATTCAGTTTGCTACATTCTCTCCTGTTTTATAGAATCCATATTATGCATTGAAAAGACATGTAATCAAATTACTACATTTTATCTGAGCATTTTTGTTGGATGTGCACACATCCCCCCCGAAGATTTTCATGTGCCTCTTTGTACACACACACCACACACACTGCTTAGACCTCATTAGATTAGGCCTGATGCTACACTAATTGTCTCTTATCAAGCTGTGCTTCTTAAATGCACCAGCATTTGATCCTATAAAAACTGAATCTTAAACGACTGATGTCAAACTGACTGGCCCAATTTTCCACTCTGCCTTTAGATCCATTTTTAGAAATAATTGGGGTGCTGAATTAGTAATTTCCCTGTATTCAGGGGATTTTTTTTTAATGCTCACGTTTTTTCCATAACATTTGTGATGATTTGCACAACTTTGCAGCTCGTTGCTTTCTCTAGAAATAGCTTTAGTGCTACAACTTTTCAAAAATAAATTGTTATCGTCTGTGATGGAAAGCTGTTAGGGATTAGCCATACTGGTATGAACTTTCAGACATACAGTATAATTACACGTCAGTGGACCCACAATCTAGTGGTCAAGTGGAAAATGTATCAGAAGATGAAAAGGGACATGAAGAAAATGAAGTAAATCTTTCAAATCTTTCTCTAACGAATCAGTGAGATAACTTCTGTTCACAAGAACATAAGAAAAGCCCTGCTGGATCAACATGCATCAAGCTCTGCATCCTGTTCCCACAGTTCCCACCAATGAAACCTAACAAGCATGGCCTGAGTGCAAGAGTTTGCCCTCCTTTTGCAATACCTGCCAACTGATATTTCAGAAGCAGAATGCCTTTGGCAGTGGAGGTGGAACAGGGGTCACCAACCTAAGGCCCATGGGCCCTGGCACGCTGTGGCGACTCACTTCCACGGTGCCCAAAATAGCGGACATGCACACGCAGACACTGAAAATCGTGGGCGCACACAAATAGAAGATTTGAGACTGGCCGATAGTTAGCCATGTTGGCCAGGTCCAATGATTTTTTTTAAGAAGTGGTTTAATAACTCCTCTTTTAGCCGGTCTGGGAAGTCTCCCTCACAGAGGGAAGCATTCACCACCCTGCAGAGCCCATCGCCCAGCCCTTCCCTGCTCGCTTTTATGAGCCAGGATGGGTAGGGGTCAATGAGGCAGGTGGTCAGTTCTCCAAGCAGCCTGTCCATGTCCTCAGAGGTAACAGATTGGAATCAATCCCATGTAATTGACTAGACAGGACTCTAGCACTCTCCCACACCGGCCCTGTTCCCATTGTGGAGTCTACCTCTTCCCTAATCTGAGCGACTTTATCTGCAAAAAACTGGGGGTCCTTTCCAGGCCCCAATGGCAAAGGTGATTCTGTTAGATTGCAAACCACCTGAAAGAGTCTCCTGCTGCTGTTTTCTTACTGTTGACTTACTGTTGGCTATGTTTACTTCCCCCTTGTAACTTTATTTTGCGGTGTGTGAGATTTCCAGTGAGGAAATGATATAGGGGAAAGGCTTTTTCTGTACCATGGTCTCAATTTGGATGAACCCACAGGTTTTTTGAGAATATGAATCCCAAGGGCACTATTCAAAGGCATGACTAGGTTCTCATATGTATAAGCAATTTTGCCTAATATTCAGTTTTGTAATGCAATTTCATCTAATATAATGCATATTACACATAGAGAGAGGGGTGTGTGTTTGTATGCACACTTTATGCTAGCATGTGAATTTTTGTACACATTACTTGGCTGAAGAAGTGCCTTGCAAAATTCAGGTAAGCGTGAATTTCAAAAAAATAGCTTTCTTTAGACTCTTCTTGATATACTGTGCTGTTTCTGCTTCTTTTTGATTTTGTACTTCTATTATTTTTATTGTACTGCTCTGTTTAACTTACTTCAATGAAAATTTAAAAAAATACTATGTGTCTGTTGGCTTACTGTATTGTTTCAGAAAGAGAATTAGGCAAGTTCGCCTTTGAATAATGACTGAATCAAATTTCTCCTCCGTCACTACTTACAGCTGCTGTCAAGCTGTTCCAACTACTGCTTTTTCATACATTAACAGACATTTTGAAGGTCTTTATCTTTTTTCCAGAATTACCCCAAGTCCAGTGGCTATGAGCTCCTGTTTCTCATGTATTTTCTAGGGGAAGTCATAGTAAATATGACAGGAGGCAGAGTGAGGAGAGAATGAGCATTTGGAAAGAATTTCAGCAAGGGCCGTACAGCAAGCAGCTTCAACATTTGCATGCAAAAGTGTTGTCACTGTCATTCTGTTTTAATCTAACATGACAGGCTGAAACAAAGTGTTATTATACACTACCTTGGAAGAGAAATGAGAAGCATCACACAGAGGACAGAAAGCAGAAAAATACAAAGTGGATATTGCATCCGTTGCCAACAGGTCTCAACAGAAGTAAATTGCAGTTGTTATTTTGATGGAGGTCCTCTGGCAGATGCTCCAAAGTCTATATTGTGAAGTTCCATTATGCCATTGAGTGGCAGGACTTGGTTATTTGTACTGATGTTCATATGGGGAAAATTTTCCTGGAGAAAACTATGGGGTGGGTGGATGTGGCTTGGCCATAGCCCCTGGGGATAACTGGAGGGGGGCAGCGGTCATCTGAAAGAGAAGCCAAAAGAAGTGAAATGAAGCAAGACCGTTTGAAGAATTTAGTCTTTGCTGCTTCCTATGTGAAATCAAATAACCTGATCTTCTTCCCTATGACTAATATGCAGAGCATATCTGACCATTTTGGTTTCTCTCAGTTTCTCATTTTTCCAATCTTAAATTCTCCACATTTGTAATTGTTGTTGTTTAAGTTCCTCATGAAAATTCATAAGGATTTTGGTGTACATGAACTTAACTGAATATATGCATGTGTGTGTGCAACTTTGATAATATTCACATTTTTGTAAAGCATTTTTTATTTCTATTTTTACTAATATATGCATTTGACAGGGAGGCTGGGCTCTATATTGGTAGAGCCAAGCTGACACTCCTGCTGGCGTGTTTGCATCATGCTGGCCTCCTCTCCCCCTCTCCTCCCAGTAAGCAGCGGCAACTGAGCTGTCAGGAGGTCAGGTGAGCGCTGCCACCCCACCATTCCATCTGCTGCAATTGTATGGACAAACGTCAGTTTGAGTTGGACTACTACAATTGTGTGCAGCCAGAGTGGTGTAGTGGTTAGAATGTTAGACTAAGAACTGGTGAGCCAGGGCATCAATCTCCACAACTGTGAAATTCATTGGGTAACCTTGAGCTAGTCACCATTTCTCAGCCATTTTTATTTCAGTGATTTGCTGTGAAGATAAAGTGGGAAAGAGGAGAACCACATAAACCACTTTGGAGCAGCACTTTTTTTTAACCATCTCAGAAATGGCTATGATTCTTGCAGATATTTCTGCAAGATGTATTCAAGATGTATTCAACCCCTGTGGGTAGAATTAGTAATTTTCAGCCCAGCAGCTCTGCCATTGTGTATACAGAAAATGTGGATGTTCTTCTTCACAGGGCTGTAAACTCCAGCCCCCATGGCAGAAATCTTCCCCTACTTGCTTTTTTTAAAAAAAATGGATATTCTTGTGTTGTATGTGCTGACATCCTGAAGAGTATAATCCATTTCTTAAGGTGCTGATCTGCATGCTTCCAAATTGAATGTGCTTCCTTTTAACTTATGGCAAAGTGCAATTACAGTTTAAAGGGAATATTTATGTACATTAGTTAACAACATCATTGCAACTTAGTACTCACACATCAACACTTAATTAGTATAAGGATAAGTGACATAATTGCTACAAGGCATGTATTCCCTATAATGTGAGGCAATTTCATGCACTATGCACATTTTAAATACTTCCTCTGGATTTCCCCCCCACCAAACCTGCGTTTTCTTAACTCAATAGGCAAGGTTTATATGCAAAGACACCTTCTCCTATTTTCCATTTCAATTGAATGCAGCGCCATATACTGCGCTGGTGTCGCGGTCACTTCCTCAGGGAGTATTTGATACTGCTTCACTACACCTTTACACTGACTGGGGAGGTGAGAAAGGTGGTTTGTAGCCTGAAACGAGAGTATGGTATTTACATTGCAACCTTCACAAGTTGCAATATAACAAACCATTCTTGGAAACTTGCAACAGAACTCTCCATAGCATTTGTAACTCTTTTTAAACGGTATTTCCTATTTAACGTAATGCATCCCTTTTGTGTATTTGCTTTAATCCAGTTTTTCTTAATCCCTATCCCTGGTACCATTGATTGTGTTTTGAGGGCACTAGATCAAAATCTTCCATGGATGGTAGAACTTACTACATTTGTAGAAGAGCACAATTAGAAACAATTCATTGTTTATTATAAATCACCTTTATTTCTTCTGCCCTGCCATTCTCTGTATTCAAAATGAAGTATTTTTAAAGATTATGGTCCTGTGGAGAGCTAATAGAACAGAAATAAATTGATTTAAGCTTAGTTTATACTAAGTTGGGTTGTGCCATTTAGGGTTGCCATATGTCCTCTTTTTCCAAGACACATACTCTTCTTTGTGGGTAAAATTGTCATAGCGAGCCATAGTTAAAAGTAAGAAAGGTACCCCTGACCGTTAGGTCCAGTCGCTCATAGGGTTGCGTGCTCATCTAGACCTATAGGCCGAGGGTGGCGTTTGTCCGCAAACGGCTTCCAGAGCAGCGTACAGAAACGTCATTTACCTTCCCGCAGGAGCGGTACCTATTTCTCTACTTGCACTTGCTGTGCTTTCGAACTGCTAGGTTGGCAGGAGCTGGGACCGAGCAATGGGAGCTCACCCCGTCGCGGGGATTCGAACCGCCGACCTTCTTATCAGCAAGCCCAAGAGGCTCAGTGGTTTAGACCACAGCGCCATTAGTTAAAAGTAGAAGTCGGCAAATGTGTCCTCTTTTTTGCTCTTCAAAATATGGCAACCCAAGCATGGTCTTCACATAGCCATGAATTTGAATGTGGGGAAACCCTGGTTGAAAATCTTACTTAATAATGAAGTTCCCTCTGGGTGTTTTGGCCTAGCCTATCTTACGAGTTTTTTGTGAATATAAAAACACCACTCAAAGCTGCTTGGACAAATGTAAGAATAAGAACAGAATACAAAAATAATTCTGTGAATCAGAGTGTTACTTTTGAGAAACCCATGCTAGCTCTTAGTAACAGCATCCTTTTCTAAATGTTCACAGGCTGACTGTTGAATTATCTGTTCTAGAACTTTTCATGGTATTGATGTCAAGCTCACCAGTTGTTAGTTACCTGGGTCTCCTTTTTTCACCTTTTTGAATATGGGGAGAACATTTGCCTGCCTCCAGTCTGCAGGGACCTCCCCTGTTCTCCAAGAATTCTCAAAGATCTTTCTCCAAGAATCTCAAAGCTTGCAGATGTAATCCCAGATCAAAGGCTCTGGGATTACATCTGCAAGCTCATTTAGTACCCTTGGATGCAGCTCACCAGGCCCTGAATATTTGAATTCATTCAAAGTAGCTAGATGTTCCCTTACCACTTCCTTCCCCATCTTGGGCTGCAGCTCCCCATCATTTATTCTGTTATCACCAGGTTGGGCATCGCTTTTCTTTTGGGAGAAGACTGAGGCAAAGTAGGTGTTGAGCAGTTCCGCCTTTTCTTTTTCAGCCAATAGCATTTATCAATCTTCTCCACGTAGAGGACCTACCACTTGCTTGTTCTTCCCTTGGCTTTGGACATAGTTGAAGAAAGCATTTTAAATTTATTTTTAACCTCTTTACAAGCCTGAACTCATTCTGAGCTTTAGCCAGCCTGACCTTTACCCTGCAACTGTTGACTACTTGTGTATCCTTCTCCTTTGTGATTTCCCCTTTCTTCCATTTCTTAAACATGGCCTTCTTAACTCTCAGCTCATCTGTAAACTCCTTATGCTGCCACACTGGTTGCCTTAGATGCCTCCCACTATTCCTTCTTGTTGGAATTGTCTGCATTTGGGCTTCAATATTTCTTCTTTTAGAAACTCCCAGGTATTTGGACTTGAATTGCCATCTTAGTCTAGAAGCAATGCTATATCTTTCTACAATGCACAATCACATACACTTTGCTCTGATCAAAATTAATGAGATTTAAGCATAGATTACTTGTGGCCCATGAACACTTGTGTTCTGCATGCTTGTTTTCACATATTGGCATGTATATTCTGATACAGTGGTACCTCAGGTTACATAAGCTTCAGGTTACATTCGCTTCAGGTTACAGACTCCGCTAACCCAGAAATAGTACCTCGGGTTAAGAACTTTGCTTCAGGATGAGAACAGAAATTGTGCTCCAACGGCGCGGCAGCAGCAGGAGGCCCCATTAGCTAAAGTGGTGCGTCAGGTTAAGAACAGTTTCAGGTTAAGAACGGACCTCCAGAACGAATTAAGTACTTAACCCGAGGTACCACTGTATTGCAAAACTAGCATAAGGAAAAGCCCTCCCACCACCACCTCATGTTAATGGGTGGGAGTGTTAAGATGAGCCACAAGTTTCTCTCTGCTAGACTCGCTGGTGGAAAGGAGCGCTATCAATGGAGGGGGCCAAGAGTAGGGCTTTGTATATTTCAAATACAGTTAAAATACACTTGTTTATCATGGAGCTTTAGAAGGGATTGTCTACCTCTGGCTAGCAGAGTTTTGGAGATACATTAAGAGTGAGCTATTGCTTATTTGCTGTTCCTCTATCTGGCAGCTAAAGGATCCAAGGATTGTTCAATGTTACAAACAGAGCACTGGGTACATCTAGTTGGTGGCAGGAGAAACAAATATTCATTGCAATAGATATATAGATCACCAACAGTAGAGTTAATTTAAAAGATCCATTCTGTTGCATTGCGATGAACCTGTGATGGTGGACACATAGCATATGTTATCATTCTGTGAGAACCTGAAGTTTTCTGCAGTTTTGGAAGATTTTTGTTTTCAATTACAGTGTGCCCCAGGTCTGTTTTAGATATGAATCACAACCCTTAAAGCCTGCATTCTTTACACGCAACCATCAGTGATTTAGACTGACTGCACACTTCACAGCTTGTTTCAGATCTTTTTCCAGATTATTTTAAATAAAACAACAAAATTTCAAAGACATCTTTGTCACACATTTCCCTGTATTTTGGAATGGCATCTTCAGCAACTTAAATGCAACGTTTTGTCTTATTTCAGATATACCGAAAGCTGTAAGAACAAAGAAGTTTCCCCTGTGTGGATACTTCCCATTATCAGTTACTAAACGAGACATTTCCCTTCTTTGATCATCCAGCCTTCATTAATGTCAATGAGTTGTCACTTTTCTCCCCCCCCACCCTTTTATCATTTATTGCATTTAATTATGGGCTTCTACTTCTAAATATGTCTACATGAATGTTTATGTAGCTTGTCCCTATCATGCTAATTTAAAGACTATATTAGAAAATGAAACATTGCACTGGTAAAAACAAGGCTGTTCATTTCTTTGACAAGATAAAAAAATTACTTTGACCTCTGAATACTTTTATGGCAGTTCAGTAAGACATTTTTTAATGGTTTATTAAACTTCCTGCTGTAGAGCTCTTGAAAGCCATGAAATAGGGGCTTCTATTAATCACTGTGTTGACAATGAAAAAATGATTTAGGCACAAAGATTTGCATTGAAATGAATGGGAAACTGTAAAAACACTCCCATTCATTCCAATGGGGCAGGCACAAAGCACATTACTACTGGATTGTGCCTTTAGGATACATCCAAACAGATTGGATGAGAGTGTCCACCCACACCCACAGATGCAATTCAACTAATCAGAGCGGTGTTGAGAATTCTGCTGGTTCTGGGGGACTTCAACTTCATTGTCTAGGAGACTGGCTCTAATACGGCTCAAGACTTCACGGCAGCCATGACAACCATGGGGCTGTCCCAACATGTCACCCGCCCAACACATGTGGCAGACCACACTCTGGACCTTGTTTTCACTGGGCAGGTGATTTAAAAGTGGGTATAGTGACATCAGTCCCATGTTGTGTTCAGATCACTTCCAGTTGAGATTTAGGCTTTCAACACCACATCCCCTCTGCAGAGGTAGGGGACCTATTGGTATGGTCCACTCTTGGAGGCTGAAGGATGCAACGGGCTTCCAGACAGCACTGGGGATTTTCTGGTTGATATGGCACAATCATCCCAAGCACCCTCTCCTGCCTCACTCCCTGATATACTCCATAGCTTAGAATGAGGAAACAAACTGGGAGGCAGCTCAAACATGATTGGAGGAAAACTCCAGTCAAATGCAATGAAACATTGGTGAGCGCTTACTTTGCTTTCAACATGTATAAGATGTATGGACACTGAGGGAGGGTGACAGCTGTGGGAATGGCTAACCTGTACAGTCCCACAAATGCCCCCACTCATTCTTTCAACACATGGAGGGATTTGTGTGAAATCCCCTTTATGAGTCATCCTTACACGGTTAGGTATGGGAACCTCTTTCATTGCCATATTCTGTGTAAAATGCCCACTGAGCACAGAAGGTTTCTTTTTATATAAAAAGGTAAGGGTAATTTCTGTTGTTGAGTTCATTTTCTTAAAAAACAAAACAAAAACCATCTTCCATTTATTTTGGTTATTCTACAAAGTGTGCCTACCTGTAACAAAAACGGAGAAACAGCAACAACAGGGAATCGTTTTAGTGAATGGAGTTCACTAAAGTAAAAAAAAAAAAAAAATCCTCATTTTCAACTGCTGCCATGCGATGGTATGCTTCCAGTCTGTAATTTTTGTCACAAGGCTCCACATAAATCATTAGAAACAATGTCTCACTTGTCAAGCTGTTTCTTAAGAAATTAGGCAAGACCATTCACTGCTGGTTATTAGACTATTACACACACAACACACCCCACTACACGGGCGCACAGTAGATTCCTGCTTACTGGATAGAGATATCGCTTTTGCCAGCCTCATCTTCAGACACTAAGCCAAACTCATTCTCTTTTTCTTTGCTTCTTCCACCCCCAGCCTTCCACCCCCTTTATTCAGAGAGACCACAGGTGAAGCAAAAGGAAATTATTACAACATGATGACTGCTGAAATGATAGAAGGTAAAGAAGATGGATTATCATGCTGCCGACATGATTTGTATGGATTTCCAAAATTTAGCTGTTCATTTAAGGTGACCGCCATCTTAGGACCCACGATATTGCGGCTGCCCTCGTAATAACCTTCATCTGCACTCGTGAGCCAAGTGAGCAGAGCACATTTCCTATTACCTGTCAAGCGAGTATGTAGAGTTCTTCTGGCCCTGCAGTAATAGCAGGGCTGCTGGTGAACAGAGTAATAAACACCTACTGAGAGGGATGTAGCGTGAAAAGATCTCATCACCTGCCATTAGCACGCTGATGAATAATGTAGGATTCTGGGTGGCAGATGTCAGGGGTGGGAGGAAGAATCACTTCTGTAAATGCTCTGGTGAACACTTCAGCACAAAGTGAGAGGTGATAGCAACAGATGCATGTGACAAAAATTACACTTGCTACTGATTTTCTTTTTTTAAAAAATGGAACATTTTCTTCACAAATAGCTAGCAGCTCCTTATGCATTCTTTTCCCTTTCTTTCAGAACCAAGGGGTGCTGTAAAAGCAAGAAAATAACCCAACTACTGGCTGTGGCTTCTGAGTCTTGCCCGTGAAAGCTTATTCCATGATAAATATGTTAGTCTTATGGCATCTTGAAGACTAACTTCTGCTGCAAACTAAAAATGTAGTTATCCCTCAGCTTGTCAAGAAAGAGGAAGAGTGTGTGTGTGGGAGAGAGAGAGAGAGAGAGAGAGAGAGAGAGAGAGAGATGTCATCAAGCAAGATGGCTGCCTAATTCTTTTGCTCTAACAACCTGGGCACTATCAAACCTCCAATTTAAGCTGAAAACCTTAAAAAATTGACTCTGCGAAACAAGATCTCCATTGTTTATGCTCCAGGGACCCCAATTAGCAGCAGAATGGACACAAAAACCATCAGGTGTATCAGGAAATCAACCACAAACTTTTGAGCAGCAGGAAGAACTAGGACCAAGCGTGGCAGCTAAGACAGCAAAGCTCTCTAAGAAAGACAAAGCAATTGCCAGTTACCTTCTCACTTAGCTCACTACCCACCTGGAAAAGCTGAGACAGGATCTCAGGGAAGATTTGGCATTAGAATTAAAAGCAGCTTTGACTCCGATTGAGAAAAGACTCAACATAACAGAAGCCCAGATCTCTGAGGCCTCAGAGACTGCAAATGGAGCTCTAAAGTTAGGAATCAGACAGGAGGCAAAAATCAAGAAACTGGCGACCATAACTAGCTTCATATGGAGGAAGCAGGCAATCATAGGTGAGAGGCCTACCAGAATTTATGGAAGGCCATGATTTACTCTCTTTTATGATCTCCTGGTTTAATCAAGTATTCCCTAATCTTAAACATAAGGCCTCTGATCTAGAGTTTGCATACAGAGCAGGCCAGTGCTTCCAAACTGTCAACTGCAGCCCCAGAGACATTATTGTAAGGCTTTCATGCCTTTCTACTAAGCAGGCAATTTTGAAGGAATTTTGTATACTTGACAGTCTAGAATGGGAGGGCCAGAAGATCTCTTATTATGCAAGGTTTGTGTCTGGCAACCTTAAAATACAGACGTGCCTTTAAGCCATATAGTGTACAGGAATACTTCAAAACGCTGGAATCTGCTATAGATGGGGCTACCCATCCCAACTGATAGTGCCGCTGGACGGGACACAGCATGACGCATCAACACACAAGGAGGCAAGACTATTCCTGAGCATGCTAAAACTGTCTCTACCAAGTAACCCCAAAACCAGCACTAGTAATGATGAGATAGGACTAGGTTGGCAGCAGCAGCAAGATCAACAACAAAAAACCTTCTAAAAAGTGCTGCTTTCAGCGTACTGAAACTCACCATGTCCCGGGAGCCGTAAGAAGACACCAGAGCAGTAGTCAACAGAATACCTAGTCTCTTAAATAACAACAGGGAAATAGCGTGCGCGCACACACACAATTGTGCATTGTTAGCTGCAAGTATAACAAGGAAGCATAAGGACACATGGACTCAAAGTGAATGAAGCAACCAAGTTCTGGGAAATTTAAAGAACTGTTAAATTGACGAAGTTTTTTACTTCAACATCCACTTCTATTTACTCTCAAAAAATGAATGGTGATAAACATCGAGAGGAGAGACCACCTCTTCTCAAGACCATTCTCGCAGAACTTTGTAAGTTGTTTGTTTGTGTTTTATTGTTGGATTACGTCTTTGAATTTCATCCCATTCATGCTATTGCTCTGACCTACCTCATGCCGCCTATCAAAACAATAACTAAAGAGTTTTGTATAATTTCCTAGCCAATTTACACTAAGCTGGTCCAATGGTTGATATGAAAACTATAGAAATACTCATCATAAATGTCAATGGCCTCAACTCACCGGTGAAACACCAACGAGTCAAGCTAATGCTCAAGCGGGGAAAATCTAAAATAATATGCCTGCAGGAAATGCACTCAAAGAAGCAAATGGATAGAATTATTCGTCCCAAAGGCTTGGAGAGCCAGTGTGGTGTAGTGGTTAAGAGCGGTAGTCTCGTAATCCTGGGTAACCGGGTTCGCGTCTCCGCTCCTCCACATACAGCTGCTGGGTGACCTTGGGCCAGTCACACTTCCTTGAAGTCTCTCAGCCCCACTCACCTCACAGAGTGTTTGTTGTGGGGGAGGAAGGGAAAGGAGAATGTTAGCAGCTTTGAGACTCCTTAAAGGGAGTGAAAGGCGGGATATCAAATCCAAACTCTTCTTTGATGTCCAGAACTAATCTCCTGGCTCATCAAAAGGAAGAGGGGTAGCAGTGCTAATTTCCAAGAGTCATATTTTTTTCCTCAAGGGAACTTTGACAGACAAGAGAAAGACCACTATGTATTTGTCAAAGGCCAAAGTAACAGCATCAACTAACTATAGTCTCACTTTACTCTCCAAACAAAGGACAGTTACAATTTCCAACTCGCTATGCAAGAACTATCTGGATTCCAGGAAGGCATGGTGCTATTAGGAGTGTATTTAAATCTTGTACAAGACCTCCAACTGGACAGAACAGGTCCCACTGTAACCAACTCACATAAAATGCCCTCAGCAGTGGAATCCATACTTCGCGAACACAGCCTAACAGACATACAGAGAGAGCTCCACCCAAATACAAAGGACCTCCCCCCCAAGTCACTACTCATCATACTTGTGTCTCAATTTTGTCATGACTTTCAAAGAATTCTTGGATCAGAGATTGGCTGTCTCACTGTTTCCAACCATGCTCCAGTGTGGCCACCTTACATCTCCAAGAGAAACCCAAGTCATCGCCTGGATGGATATTTCCTGCAATTCTCCTACAGAACAAGCTGGCAACAGACCACCTCTATTCAGAATTAAAGAACTACTGTATTTTGATATTAAAACCACAGACAGAATGCTTCTTACAACAGTCTGGGAAGCTATGAAGGCGGTCATCAGGGGAACCTGCATTAGCAAGGTGACAGCAATCAAAAGAAAGACTGCCAAAGAATCAGATCATCTACTACTGGAGATAAGGCAGCTTGAACTTAAGCACAAAAGAGATGGAGGGAAGAAGACTTTAAGGTCCTTGAATGCTAAGAGAGCAGAACTCGCAGCCTTGGAAACATCAAAAATCTCTACAAATTTGCTTTTCCTCAACCAAAAATATTATGAACATTGTGATAAGAACTCTAAGATGCTTGCTAACCGTATCCGGAAAAGAATTAACAATAAGAGAGTAAACCAGCTAAGGTATAAGACAGGTATCCTTAAATATGATGATAATGATAAGTGTAATATGTTTAGAGATTTCGATGCCTCTTTATATGCTGATACTATCCCCTCCCTCCCAACAATTACAGAATACTTGGAAAGAATTCCATTACCTAAACTAAATTACACCCACAGGGACTACTTAAACCAACCTATAGAACCTGATGAGGTAGTAGCAGTAATCAAAAAATTGAAGGGCTATAAAGCCCAGGGCTCAGATGGTTACACTGCAAACTTCTATAAGCAATTCAGTGAGATTTTGATTCCAAGATTAACCTCTCTATTTAATGACAATCTTTCAGGTGGTCAAGTACCAACCTCCTGGCAACACTCTAAAATAATAGTTATACCTAAGCCAGGGAAAAATCCCGAGTCAGTAGAATCATCTAGACCAATAATTCTTTTAAATCAAGATGCTAAAATCTCTACAGCAATCTTTACTGCAATGCTCAACACATTTATTTCTTCCTACATTACCACGGATCAAGTTGGGTTCATACCCCAAGGACAGATCTGTGATCCAATTCGCTGGCTACTAAATGCCATTCATAATAATAATAATAATAATAATAATAATAATAATTTATTTGTACCCCACCCATCTGGCTGGGTTTCCCCAGCCACTCTGGGTGGCTTCCAACAAAGATGAAAAATACACTAAAATGTCACATATTAAAAACTTCCCTGAACAGGGCTTCCTTCAGATGTCTTCTGAATGTCAGGTAGTTGTTTATCGCTTTGACATCTGATGGGACGGCGTTCCACAGGGCGGGCGCCACTACCGAGAAGGCCCTTTGCCTGGTTCCCTGTAACTTGGCTTCTCGCAGTGAGGGAACCGCCAGAAGGCCCTCGGAGCTGGACCTCAGTGTCCGGGCAGAACGATGGGGAAGGAGACGCTCCTTCAGATATACTGGACCGAGGCTGTTTAGGGCTTTAAAGGTCAGCACCAACACTTTGAATAACAAAAGCAAAGGTTTACCACTAGCAGTCATATCACTAGATGTGTGTAAATCCTTTGACAGAGTCAACTTGCAGTTCCTGGAAGTGTTGTTATCAAAAATGAACATGGGACAATATTTTATGAATTCTATCATGAGACTATATAAGAACTCATATGCTCAGGTTAGGGTGAATGGTATAGACTCCATTGCAAGAGGGACGCCCTCTGCCACCCCTCTTGTTTCCCTTATCAATTGAACCACCATCTCTATTAGAAATGCATAAAATAAGCCTTTTTGCAGATGATATAGCAATATTGCTTTGTAACCCAAAAGCTGCAACACCTGTATTAATGAAAGAACCAGATAATTATGGTAAAGTGGCCAGATTCAAAATCAACAAATCAAAATCAAAAATAATGTATATAGGCATTCCTTCACCTGACCAATTAATCATTCAAAGACAGGTTTTAAAACCCGCCACCAGGTAATAAAATATTTGGGAGTGCAGATAACTAAAGATCTATTGGCTCTAAAGAAAGCAAACTTCACACCAGTATTCTGAAAGGTACAACAATGTCTTGAATTTTGGAGAGACCTGCGTTCATCATTGTCAGGACACATAGCTGCTGTAAAGATCACTATCCTGCTGAAATTTTTGTTTCTCTTTCAAGTGCTGCCAATTATGATTGCACCCAAACAATTTAAAATTTGGCAGTGCTCAATAAACAAGTTTATTCATGAAGGGGGGAAAGCACAACTAGGCTCCAGAATTATATATGGAAGTGTCAAAAATGGCAGGTTTGGAATCCCACATCTCCAAACTTATTACAGTGCCTTCCACGAAAACATTTGATGCCACTGATCCACAGGCAAAAAGGTAAACTATGAGTAGATAAATTTCAGATCCAGCATATAGAGCATATCCCTTTCTACCCTCCTCA
This sequence comes from Podarcis gaigeae, assembly GCF_964106915.1. Taxonomy (NCBI): domain Eukaryota; kingdom Metazoa; phylum Chordata; class Lepidosauria; order Squamata; family Lacertidae; genus Podarcis; species Podarcis gaigeae. Next base: position 4,589,137 of record NC_139687.1, on the reverse strand, counting down.
CTCACTAAAACCTGTACCATTGTGAACCCTTTCCTCCACACCACACTAAATGTATGGAAAACAAAGTTTTAAAAACCTGGCTCCCCTAATTTCTCCCCTTATCCCTCGTCACTTTCACCCATCTTTTAAAGAAGCGGGACAATACTTAGATTGGAATGGTTGGGAACAGGTGGGCCTTTATAGACTAAATGATTTTTATGCAAACAGTATCCCCTTACAAGAAGAATTCATTGCAGCCATAAAGGTAAAGAGACCCCTGACAGTTAAGTCCAGTTGCGAACGACTCTGGGGTTGCCGCACTCATCTCTCTTTACTGGCTGAGTGAACTGGCGTACAGCTTCTGGGTCATGTGGCCAGCATGACTAAGCCACTTCTGGCAAACCAGAGCAGTGCATGGAAATGCCGTTCACCTTCCCGCCAGAGTGGTACCTATTTATCTACTTGCACTTTGATGTGCTTTTGAACTGCTAGGTTGGCAGGAGCAGGGACTGAACAACGGGAGCTCACCTCGTCACGGGGATATGGACCTTCTGATCGGCAAGCCCTAGGCTCTGTGGTTTAGACCACAGTGCCACCCGCATGGTACCACTTCAACCAGCTGTTATGTTTCCTGTTAAACCCAGACATTTCCACTCAAGCAAACAGGAAACTAGCAGCAATAGAGCACATCTTTGTTAACTTCTCTCCACTCTCTCAGGGCATAGCTTCCTCAATTTTCAAAGGTCTAATAACACTAGAAAATGGCAATCTATTGTACACAAAAATGCCATGGGAATGGACCTAGTTGTGCAAATACCAAATGAAAAATGGATGGCTTTTTCTATTGCTGGCATGTAGTGGATCTGTGATTTCTTTTTACTGTGCACTCGCTTGCTTTGATTTAAGCTTTGATTTTATGGCTTGATGGATGAATAGTGTGTAAAATCGTGCAAATTCAAAAGGATCTATTTTAATTCTACTGAATCTGACTTTGCTAGGACCCCAGGGGAAGTGAAGTGTCTGTGTGCACACACTTTCTTTCTTGGAGGTGTGACTTTGAGAAGAGAAGAAGCCAATGAGAATGGTACCCAGGGCACTCTCTCAAAATTCCAAAAGTACCCACAGACTGAAAAAGTTTGATGAGTACAGCAATGGAGGAAGGATGTGTGGATGTTTGATGTCATATAAATTATGCTAGATGCTAGGCAGTTCCAACAGGAAGCTTTTGATGTTAAGATAAGTCAATATGATTTAATGTTTGAGAAAAAAGCAAAAATGCCAACTGAATGAACTTAACTACAAGAACAAGACATTTATTTAGTATCTGTGGTTGTTTTTGCTAGGCATTCTCTAGAACACACAAGCAGTGTAGCTCCTGTAATCTGCATTATCTACCGCAACAATGTGATGGAAGGAAGAGGTTGGGGACTGACAATGAAGTACAAAATGGCAATGAAGTGGTAGCTATGATTAGGCTTAAGTAGAGACAGAGTAGACCAAATAAAAGCTTGAACCAGGGGAGAAAGGCAGCCTGGTGAATAGAGAACAGGTGGGAGCAGCTTGATGTAAACAGAAATGGTTGAAAGACATGTAGAAATGCAAAGGATCAGAAAGTGAGATAGACAGTACAGGGAGATAATGAAGAATTTATAGTGTGGGATCAAAAAAGTGAAGAGCCTTAAGAAGGAGGACTAGAACCCTGATAACTGATAGGCAGAGTAGGAATGTGATGAAATGGGTAATATAATCTAGATTTAAGATGAGAATTCCTGAAAATATTGAAATGTTCCTTATAATAAAAAAGTAGTGTCACAGCTTATTATAAGAATCACATACAAATTGAACAAAGTGGTTCAGGTTTCAGAAGGGAACCATTGTTAGGCTTTAGCATTTTATTTTCCATATAATAATTAGCACCAATTTCTCTCCTTTCCCTCCCTCTAACATGAATGATAAATATATCTGTTGAATAAATATAATTTACCTGCAGAAACCAGTACTGTGAGTGCATTCAATGTGAAGAAAGTTTGGGTAAGAAGGAGCATTTGCCATGTATTTTTGTGCCCTGGTATTATTTCTACCAGCGTCTAAGGCTAAAAAGGGCCACCTATTTCTGTGGAGATGTATCTAAAAAAATCTCTCAAGCTGCCTATAATAATCTCCATTATGTATAATGACCATTTTGATAATAGTCTTTAGAAGAGGTAATGGCCCTGCTGAATGGTTATTACCTGTCTGTTCATGCTGGAAGCAAGATACCAAAGCCAGAGGGGACAGTCAAATGGTCCTTGTGGTGTAGTCTGAAGGAATAAGAAATATTTAACAGAATGTAAGAAACAGACAAGAAAGCGCCTTTTGCTATAAAAAGGGAAAAACCTGCTTATACTAGGACGCAGCGAGACAGCCTGAATAAAACACTAAAGATAGAAAATAATTAAGGCAAAGCAAATGATTCTGTGCAAACAATGTCTATGTCTATGTCACAAAAGAGTCACATGAAAGAAGTCTGAATATATTTTGGTATTATTAATAGTTACATACCTTGTTATATGTTCAGAATTAGTGCTTTGCCAAAAGCTGTCTTCCAATTTCACGTGTGATTACAACTCGATATGTATGTAATAAATATGTACAAATAATTAGATAAAATACAATATGTTACACTACAACAAATATAGTACAATGTGAGAAATAAAGTAAAACTATGAAACCCATTAAAATGTTTCAAAATCACGCATACCTTACGCAACAAGTTTTTCCTTTGCTATCCATATTATCCTCTTCAGCAGTTTTTCTTCTTCATACTTCCTATTTGCATTTAAATCAATAAATGTATGTTCAGCTGTATTTAAGGGATTAGCCATTAATCCTCCACCAAGCTCTGTTTAACATATAAATGGTGTCCATGTAAATAAAAAAAACTTAGACATTTTGTAAGACCATTTGAAATGTTGATGAGTAAGTGTCCAGTATTTTTGAAAAGTATGGATGTTTGAGATTTCCCCATTATCATTCTCTCTGTTTGCAATGCCCAGGCTATGCATGCCATTGCTTAAAGAAAGCAAAATGGCAGCAGCCACTCACAAGAGTGGAGGAATCAGCAGGCTTGGGAGAAGTACTTGTAAAAGTACAGAAACAAATTATTTTAAAAACCTGAAAGGGAGGGCATCAAAACAGCCTGGTAAGGAATAAGCAGGCTGTGTGGTCATCAGGGGTGCCATCTCACCCTCAGGATTGTGAGTGCCCGCTACCGCAACATGGATGTGCAATGTCACATGTGCACGCCTGCACACAGTCACCTGTTAGTGTTGTGGCAGCTGGCAGTGGTGGCGACTCCTCTTCATCCTCTGCAAGTGAGGCACCCTGTTCCATGGGGAGGGGTTCAGACTCAGGGGCAGAAAGACTCTGCGCCTGAGCCCCACCCCTGGAAAAGGATGCCTCACTGGCTGGCTGCAAAGGACAGAACTGAACTGCTTTTCTCTTGGAGGCAGCACCACTGCAGCCTGACAGCTTATTTCATTGATTTTGTGGGTGCCCGCACCCACTTATATTATTTTGGATGCCCAAGCACCCACAGCCCCCTGGAGTTGGCACCTATGGTGGTCATGGAATGCTAACTGGGTTTGAGGAATGGCATGAAGAACCAATGAGGGGGGAAATGAATATTGTGGAGGACAGCATGGCTGGCTGACAAAAATGATGATCAGAAGCACCCCACACTCCAGTGTTTTGCTGCAGGCCCCACTCATTGTTATATAGATTTGGAAGGTTGCCAGGGTAACTGCTCTGGGGGGGGGGGGGAGCAAGGTGCTTCTGGGAAGAAGGGGGAATGTAAATGGACTAAACAACAAAGCTAAAAGAATAGAGTAATGAATATACTGGCAAAGCAGAAATTGGACATTGTTTGCAGGAGACTCGCATAAAGAGATGGGACATTTGTTTGCAGGAGACTCGCATAAAGAGACAACATACAAGACTATTATTAAATAAAGGACTTAGAGAATAATTTATATTCTCGGATAAAACAAAAAAGAGGGGGGTGATATTGTATGTCAACCCCAAATTAACCCCAAAATTTATATTTAAAGAGGAAGAAGGTAGGATTGTTGCAAACTAAGACAAAACTGGAAAGGGGCTTCCGGTTCTGCTCTGCCTTAAAGGAGGCACACCCCACAACAGCAGGAGATTGTTGGCGAAGGAAAAACAAGGATGATTGAGGGTAGGTATCCTTGCAAATTCCCCCCAGGGACAAGGGGACACGGCTTCACTTGTAGTTCATCTCAGTACTTGGCTCTCACTCCGGCATGGATTGCGGGAGGCAGGAAGGCACTGAGTGCAAAAGCACTTTGCCTGCTGAAAGCCCTCCAACACCGCCATTAAGAAATAGAGGTTTTCCTGTTAATTAGAACTTAATTGGACTAAAGTACAAGTGCATGCTAGAAAATATGATATCACAAACTGTGGAACAAAACCAACTGCAAGGACTTTAAGGTTTTATCTTGAGATAAGACTTCATTCTGTGCAAAAGGGGGAGGGGAGGGGAGTCTAATTTCTTTATTTAAAGTTTTATTCTCTACATTTATGACTCAGCAACCCTCCTCTGAATGTTAGTTCAAATTATATTTGTACAAGCGAGGATGGAAGGAAATTGGATTATAAATATGGAATATAACATCAAATGGAGCTGTGTGTGTAAAAAAAGGAAAAAGGGAGGCAAGCTCTATTTTGCAAAAGGTTTACGATGGAAACTTAGAGCTGACTCTTCCCCATTCTTTCTTATGTACGGAATGAACTGAATAATGCTAAGAGGACTTGGAATTTAATTTAATTGGAAGTATAATTGCTCATATATCTTCAGTTAGAAGGAAAGATGAAAGGAGTCTGTGAACTGCCAAAAAACTGATAAGGTTCTTTATTGAGTCATCTGCAGTTCAACAGACCACTCTTCTTCCCAGGCTGAGAAGAAAAATGGTGAAAACAGATTATTTATTGGGACAGAATGACTTTTGCAGCTGTAGTTAAAGTTGCAAAACAATGAAGCACGAGATGGAGCGACAACAATGCGATATCAGCTCCGCCCAAGGCATGGCAGATAGTAGCAACAACCGGGGGAAAGAAAGACACAACATCCTACAAGGGGAGGAAGAAACACCACAAACAGATTAATTGCCACACACAGGAAGAACAAGAATATAGTATGAGTTCCTCACTTCTAGCTTTATAAATCATTTAATGTGTCAACACAAATAGAAGTCATTAATATTGCAGTTGTTGTATAAAGGATTACAGTGACTGTAATATAATGGAAATTAATAAGATTTTGGAATTCAGAAATAAAGCAAATAATCAAATCTAGCACGTGGGGGGCCACTGTATCTAAACTATCTAATTCAGTATTTGAGCAATAGGTATTAATTGTATTATACACTGGTATCATTATTATAATGAAGCTATTATTGGATTGTAATTGAAAACTAATAAGAATTATTATTAAGACAAAACTGGAAGTAGAGTGTATTATCGTATTTACTCAAATGTAATACGCATCTTTTTGGCCAAATTATTTCACAAAAATTAGGGTGTGCATTAGATTAAATGGTACATTTACATTCACCAGCATTGGTTTCAAGGTTTTAAAAATTGAAGTGTGCATTGGATTTGCTGGTGCATTGCATTCAAGTAAAAATGGTATATTAGTGGGAATATATGCACCAAATGACAGGAAATCTGATTTTTTTTTAAAGAGTCAAGGAGAAACTGTTTGAATTGTATAAGTAGCTCAAAAGAAGGGAAACTACCCAATGCCTACTTTGATATAGTTGCAAATATGGATCTACTGGACTTATGGCAACTTAAATATCCACTGGACCCGGACCTCATTCTAATGCTAATGATTCTTTGAGTAGAAGAGACTTGACACTGGTGTCAAAAGAACTAGCAATGAAGGTAAAAAAGATTGAGATTCATCTGAGGTCAATATCCGATTATAATGCTATTACGATGATTATGGTGGAAGAGAGAAGACCCCAATAAAATAGATAATTATTTGGGAAAATTACTGAGCAGACGCTTAGACTTGATTTCATTGGAACTGAGTGAAGATGGTGGCTGCCAGCAGTGAAAAGACCTTTGGATTGATTCGGCAGAAACACCAGCATGTGAGGAGATGCTGCGAACTTATAGAGGGGAATCATAGACATAAAATCCACACAGAAACACATCATTGCTTGTTTTAACTCGCTTGTGGGAACAACTCAGAGGCTATGAAAGAAGGAAGGTTAACAACAGAAAGAATTAGAGGAACCATCGGAAGTGACTATGAAAAGCAGTAGAAGTATGAGATCATCAGAACCCTCTGAACATGAAGCATTGGGAAGTCCTATTAAAAATTTATAATTTGGCAGAATATTCGGATTATGTATAATTTGGTATATTTAATGTGATTTGATTGAATTGTTAAAGTGGAAAATTCAAAAAAAATGAATTTAAAAAACAAAACAAAACAGATCGTTATTTGAATGACTGTAATATGCCTAAAAGGGGGGCGCGGGGGGCGCTGTGGGTAAAACCTCAGTGCCTAGGACTTGCTGATCGTAAGGTCGGCAGTTCGAATCCCCGCAGCGGGGTGAGCTCCCGTCGTTCGGTCCCAGCTCCTGCCCACCTAGCAGTTCGAAAGCACCCCTAAGTGCAAGTAGATAAATAGGTACCGCTTTATAGCGGGAAGGTAAACGGTGTTTCCGTGTGTGGCACTGGTGCTGGCTCGCCAGCTGCAGCTTTGTCATGCTGGCCACATGACCCGGAAGTGTCTTCGGACGGCGCCGGCTCCCGGCCTCTTGAGCGAGATGAGTGCGCAACCCTAGAGTCGGTCACGACTGGCCTGTACGGGCAGGGGTACCTTTACCTTTACCTTTTAATATGCCTAAAATTACAAAGGAAAATTTGAGGATTCTAAATGTGCCTATATCAACGTCGGAATTACAACAGGCAATAAGTCAAATGAAGATAGGGAAGCCACCAGGACAATATGGGGTTATAGCAATGTATTACAAAAAATTCCAGGATGGACTAACTAAGGTTACTTTGAATAAAATATTGGAGACAGGAGTGGTTCCAGAATCATGGCAGAATGCATGTATCACCCCATTCCCAAAACAAGACAGTGATTTAACTAGGATTAGGAACTACAGACCAATTTCTCTGCTGAACAGTGACTATAAGCTATTTGTTGCAATTTTAGCTAATAGGCTAAAAAGAGTTTTGACAGAACTTATACGTAGGGACCAAGCAGGTTTCCTTCCAGGTGGACAATTAATAGAGAATGTAAGAAATGTAATAAACTTGATTGACAACCTGGAAGTTAGGAACGAAAAACAAGCAGTGTTAAGTTTCTTAGGTGCAGAGAAGGCATTTGATAATATCTCCTGGTTAGCTATGACAAAGGTATTAGAGAAGATGAAATGGGAAACCTTTTCTTAACAGGAATTAAAGCAATTTGTGATTCAAGGACCCGCCATCCACTTAGGGATAAGAAAGACACATGGACACAGTATATTAGGTTAATGGCTTAAAAAGGCCACAACTTTATTGATTACAGCATGTGAGCGGTATTGGCTTAGGCATTGGATAAAACAACAGAGCGTGACTCCACCCCCTCAGGGAGGGATGAGTCTAACAAGGGTTAACCACCAGTGGGAGGGGCCTGTTGACGCAAATACAACTGAAAGCTCCCCCTGATGTCACTGGGGGTCGTGCCATGGCCCTAGCCACCAGCAAGGGCGTCGGACAGGATCATGACCGCTGGATTCCTTTACCGGAATACCCATAAAGTGGAGGGGTAGGCGATGGTCACACCCTGCCCTCCAATACACAAACATATTCCATTGCCTAAACGCCAATACCTAAAAGTTGTGACGATTTGCTACAAGGTAGGCGAAAAACCAAGTAGCCGGTGCCAATTTGCCAGTTGGATAAATTTGCCAGGTAAATTCAACAGTATAATGTAAAATAAAGAAATATGATTAGGGGGTAAATTAAATTAAATGATTTTATTAGAATATTCAGAAAGTAAGAAAAAATTAAAAGAATCATGGAAGGGGAGGAAGGGAAGTCTATGAATGTATTATTACAAAGGAATTGTATATTTGAAAATTTAATAAAAGTTAATAATAAAAAAGGAATTTGTCAATCCAGTTACTACTGCAATTTTCTTGCATCCCATATCTGGCTGAGACCATCAAGTAACAAGCATCCCAACATCTGTCTAGCTATATTCCTTAGATTGTTTAAATTGTAGAGGTGTGAAATACCACCCACTCTCATTTCTCTTGCATTTATACTTAATGAAGCAGATGAATTTGTAGACTAAGCCTTTGTCCAGTTTCCCCCTGTAAATTTCCTTGTCTTTATTCCAGACCTGTTTGTATGTTGACTCATTTGGACCAGTAGCATAGATGACAAGTGAAACCTCCACTAAAACGTTAACTTGTATCCTCACAGAACTGCTTCTTCAGAGTTTCTGCCAGACCAGCCTTGTCTGCATTCAGGATCATAGCAACAGAGGAAGCTGCCTTAAACCAAGTCACACCAACGGTTCACCTAGCTCATTTGGGGTAGATCTGCTAGCAAACTAATGAAGCTTCAGAGCCCCAGAAGCAACTTTAGTCCACATTGCTTTAAAACGTTGGGTTTAGGAGACCCAACTGGAGTCGCCCAGCTCAAATGGATTAATTTTTTTGTAGTATATATTTCAACAATCTCAAAGTTAGAGAGTCAGTAGCACAGATGTTGTAAAGGTGTGGTGATCTGTCGTGGAACAGCCCCATTGAAGAAGACAACGGGTTATCCAGATCTTGTCGCTGGTTGCAAAGGGGCCCCCAGAATAGTTCAAGTTTCAGGGCCCCCAAAATGTAGGTCTGCCACTGAGCTCAGTATTGTCTCCACTGCAGCAACTCTCCAGTGTTTTAGACCAAAAGTCTCTCTCGGCTCTGCCTTGGGACCTTTGTGTGAAAAGCAGATGCTTGACTACTGAGCTAAGCCCTTCTACAACCCAACACAGGTTAATGTAAGGTTTAAGGTGTTTGGACAGATTATTTTACTCTCCCCCCACCCTCCAGTTTTATTTTCCAATCAAGTCAACATCATATGACTACTTAGCATGCCAGTCATTGCGTGCCAGTCATTTGGTTGTGGGGGAATATCCCACACTTAGAATTGTTTGTACATATGCAAGCTGAAAATACATCCCTCTTGTTTCAGCCATTGCAAACAATAGAAAACTATGCAGAAGAAAGCAAATGTAAATTTGTATGTGCTCTCCTTGCCTACTACTATACATCATAGGTTACTCTGGGAAGTTAAAGCCAGGATTCCTTTTTCATTTATATTATAATATTACTCTTGGTCAGATCTATTCAAGGGTTGATGAAATATTCTCATGGGCTGATTAGCGTTTAAAATCAGTTACTGAAAGGGACAAATATTTGTGCCACACACTGAGAATCAGTAAACTTGTCTTGTAATTTATTATTTGATGTAGGACTTGGTGTCTCTTATGGTTTTCAATGGTTCTTTTCCCTTGTATTTCGCCCCCTCTCCTCCATTTGCTGCAAAACCTGATTCCTCTCTAGACAGTGGGGAAAGGGGGTGGGCCTGGCAGTGCCAGGTGAGGTAGGGAAGGTCATTAAAAATGTTCCTCACATATCTGCAGATCAGCTCCAGTTTGATTGTCCTCCTATCCTTAAGCCAAGTGTGTGACATTTTTGCTGTTCACACAAAGGACGACCTACTGTAAGGCTGGTCTCTCAAACCACAGGAGACTTCAGTCTCACACATAACTGGAGGTGCATTTCCATTTTGAGTTCAGGGTTTTTGAGAACTCCTTAACCTGCTCGTGGGTTTCTTTCCTTTAATCTTTCTGAGGAAACACTCACCTTTGAAGGATTCCTCTTTGAAGTGCCTCAGACAATGGCAGTGGTGCATCAGATGAAAAGAACATTTGTTTAAATATGGCTTCTTCTCTTACTTTATCAGCACTCACTGTCTAAACCAGGACAGAGCTCGCGCTTCAACAATAGGATGGCGAGTTATTAATACTGTATGTGTGACATCATCAAATATTGCCTTCTGCCATCCCAACTTAGGCAATTGTGTCAGAATTCTAGCATCTAATCAAACCTCTGAAATAGGAGTGGTGAATAAATAAGCCTGTTTCTGTTCCATGTCAGCTTCAAATGTGTTTTATCATAACTACATTTGGTTCCATTTAAGATTTTTTTAACCACATGAAACATTCACACATAGACATTTTTCTAAGGCACTTCCCCCCCCCCCCAAAAAAAATATGTATTTAGTACACATTTCCCTGTAACATATGGATTACTGGATGCTCCCCTACAAAAAAGCACCAAAAAACACACACATTTTGTATGTGTGGGTATTCTAAAATGCCCATTTTCCTCACTACATTTTTTGAGAAATTCACAGGAGTATGCAGCCTGATTGACAACTGCATCCCAATTAGTGCATGTGTCAGGGATTTGCAAATTAGGGTGACTCTCTTCCATACTGTGGTGGCACACAGATTTAATGTTTAGCACTCACATTTATCTGAGTGTTTCAGAGTTCATTTGTGGACAAGATGCACATAGAAGGTCCCCCCCCCCCGACTTTCAGCAACCACCTCCTTCTCCCTCCCTTCCAGGCCACTTCCCACCGCATTCAGGACAATCTCCCAACTCTCAATAGAAGCTCTTGGGGGATCTGGGGAGAGGAAAGGGGAAGAATGTCACCTTCTACCCACCACTTTTCTCTGGCACTTCTCTGGATCCATGCCATTGTGTTAAACAACAATTATATTTGGTTTTTTTATTTTAAAAAACCCACACATTTTGACACTAAATAGCACACCTCAAAAGTTCTAGCATATTATTCCATGGAAGTAAAACGACAGACAGACAGACAGACAGACAGGTATCTCCACATGTAGGAAAATACCGGTTTTCATATAGCATTCACTCTTTATAGGTCTGCTGTATTTTTCTTTCAAAGCTCTTTATATGCTTGATATTTCCACTTTTGATAGGTCGGCAGTAAATGAGAGACACAATCTTCTGTATAAAGATTTATAGTGAGGCAACATACTTTCCTCACAGCATAGGCACTTTCCCCATATCTAGTAAAAGAGGTAAGTTCAGCTCTAATGTGTTTTCCCACACACAGAGACACAAAATTGAAGGCTTCTTTTAGGCTGCAACCCTATGCATACTTCTCTGAGAGCAATAATAATGAACAATGCAAACATACATATGATTGAACTATTAGTTGTTTAGTAAACAAAACTAAGCAAGGCGGATCCTCCTAACAGAGGGTCCATGTTGTGCGCAGCCCCGGGACTCTCCCCAACCGGCTGGGGGGGGCTTTGCCCTGCCCCAGCCAGTGGCACCATGATCATGCCACTGGCCTTTAGCCAATTGGCAACGGGGGGGGGGGGCTGGGGGTTTGGGGGGTATTTAATCGGCAGCGCGACGTGGGGACCTCCTCTTACTTCACGCTGCCAAACACCCACCCACCCACCCGTTATTTAGGCTGTGTCTGGCCTTGCTTTGGACTTTGGTTGGTTGCCTGTTTTGGAACAGGGGCCAGGTAGGAATTTTTCCAATGTGGCAGGTTGGCAGTGGCCACTTGTTTTTTTGCCTGCCTCTTAGCAATCGTCACAACTTTGTGAGGTTTGGCCGTTAGGCATTGGTTTAGGGGAATGTGGGGAGGGGAGGTGCGGCCATCACCTGCCCCTTCAATTCATAGAGTGTTCCGTTAAAGGAATCCAGGGGTCTGGATCTCATCCGAAGCCTGGGGAGGGACTAGGACCAAGCCAGAACCCCCAGGAACCCCAGGGGTGAGCACCAGTCAATAACCATTGATGGAGTTCCTCCTGCTGGTTGTTTACCCTTCGAAGGCTTCCTGCCGGGTGGGCAGGAGTCAGATATAGTCTTGATACCAATGCCTGAGCCAATATCAGTCACACTTGTGTAATCAATAAAGTTGTAGCCTAAATTTGCCCAATAACGTTTAAACTTAATTCTGTCTCCACTGTGTCTTTATTTCCATGGGGTGGGTTTCTGGGATAGACACGCAACAGCATCTTTACTACTGAGTCTGCTTACAGAGTTGGAAAAGTATTCATTGGCATAATCTAAAGGTAAAGGTAAAGGTACCCCTGCCCGTACGGGCCAGTCTTGACAGACTCTGGGGTTGTGCGCCCATCTCACTCAAGAGGCCAGGGGCCAGCGCTGTCCGGAGACACTTCCGGGTCACGTGGCCAGCGTGACATCGCTGCTCTGGCGAGCCAGAGCCGCACACGGAAACGCCGTTTACCTTCCCGCTGGTAAGCGGTCCCTATTTATCTACTTGCACCTGGGGGTGCTTTCGAACTGCTAGGTTGGCAGGCGCTGGGACCGAGCAGCGGGAGCGCACCCCGCCGCAGGGATTCGAACCGCCGACCTTTCGATCGGCAAGTCCTAGGCGCTGAGGCTTTAACCCACAGTGCCACCTGCGTCCCGGCATAATCTAGCTATTATCAAAAAGTAATGGTATTGAGATGATGAAGCCTAACTTCAGCAAATGGATCAAATAACATAATTCAAGCATTCAAATACAGCTATGATTTAAGATTTTGCCAAAACCTCCCACTATTATTTTCATTTACAGTTGTCAAAGATGACAGAACAGAATGTTTTGAAACTAGAGGTCTGGATGTGGGGATGATTTCCAAGAAGGAAGTAAGGAGAATAAGTAACAGAAAAACTAAGTCAATTCTAGATGACTTTAACATTATTGAACATCCATCCTGATCTGTTTGCTGGGAAGTTCGATGACGTGAGCTATTTATTGAGCATTCATTCTCATTTGTTCATGTATACGTGCCTATTATTTGAGTGCAACTTAAATGATGATGACTTGCATATGCAAAGGAGATCAACCTGCCCAAATAGAACTTACCTGATGCCATAACAAGTCCACTCATATCTTTATCAGCCAATCAGAAACCATCAGTCAGCATTCAAGTGATGCATATGCAGGTGTGACCCCTCCTCCTATTGAACTGACTTCCCTTATTGAAAGAGAATTCATTGCTTTGCCTTACTTTGTGTCTCACCTGCCTATAAATGGCTAAAACTGTTTACTAAACAACTAAAAGTGCAAATACCAATTTGGAAAGTAAATATGCCTTTCTTCCATTCTAGCTGTGTGTATTGTGCTCCCTTTTGATATTTATTTTATTCTGAATTCCTGAATCCCATGAGAGATAACAGTCTGTCAGCTTTAAACACCATGCGAGGTGAGTTCTGCATTAACAATATGACTCAATTGATGGGAACGGAAGTGCCATTGACAGATAACCTAATAGAATCCCACATCATTTTAGTCAGTGAGACGATAGCTACATCTCTTCATTAAATAACTTCCTTTTATCTTTCCTATTAATTCTGTCAAAGGATTGTACTTATTTGGGTTGTGTTTGGGGGGATCCTTTAAACTTTTCAGTGTAGATGTTCATGTTATGTTTAATAAGAGTTGACTCTAGTCATATAACAAGGGAATAAAAAGGAGGGATATAATATGTCATTTGCATAAAACGAAAAAGCCGTTCTAAAACATTTTGGAAAAAAATTAGAAGCTACATACTTAAATATACACATAATTCATTTTAATTAAAAGTTCCCTAATTTTACCTTCAGGCAAGGTGATAATTAGATTGTGTAGATGTAAATGTGATAATAAAGGAGTGAGAGAAAGCTACCTTTCCTGCATTTCTCTACTTTTTGTTACTTGGACCCTGACCCATAATATTTCTTATTTTGGGAGGCAGTCAGGCTATGTAATGACATCATGCAGCAAAGGACACCATGCAGCAAATCAATCACAATAATGTCACAACGTCAACTCAGAGCGAGGCCAAGCTTCCTGCACCACATTGCCTTCTCACCAAATGGATATTAGGGTTAGATGAAGACCAGCTGGTATATAAAGTATGGCAGCTGCCTGAATGGCAGTACAAATGTCATTCTTACATAGCACCATTTCCCTACATTTTCCTACAAAGTATGTCAGTGTGTGTGGGGGGGGGGGGAATCCACATAATATTTGAATGATTATTATGTCTTTCTTGATCATTCTGCAACCTTTGCTGCATGTTAGATAACTTTCTACACTTCCATTTTCAGCCAATGTAATTCCAAATTGACTTAAAACATTTCCCAATAGATTTCAAAGGTGGTGTTTCAGAGAGCCCCTACAAAAATGTATTATTACAATGGCTACTAGTCATGATGGCTATATATTACCTCGTGTGCCATGGCGAGCATCAGAGACTGAATACCTCTGAATAACAGTTGCTGGGGGGGTGAGGATTCATTGTACAGTTCTTGTTTGCTGGCTTCCCATAGGCATCTGGTTGGCTACTGCAACAGTTCTAACAGCCTTTTCTGTTGTTTAGTAATGCCCATATACCTCTTTGTTGTTGTGAAATAAGTAATACGATATGCAAATAGATCCAGCAAGATTTTTTCTTATTTAAAAGAAAAGGAAGGAAGGAAGGAAGGAAGGAAGGAAGGAAGGAAGGAAGGAAGGAAGGAAGGAAGGAGTAGCACATAGCTACTATCCAGCTCTTTTATCTCCTGCAGGACTCCTTCATTTCTCCTGCATAGCAAATCTCTGTTTCCTCCAAAGTCCCATGTAAAGATACTGATGATGTGGGGTGATGAAATCTTAAAACTGTATCACAATAGAGAGTTTGCTTTCTTCTGCTTCAGAAGTTTGACAGATTCTGAGGGTGGCTTTGAACGTGAACTCAGAATCTTCCGGTAGTCTTTTCTTAAGCATGCAATCTCTTAATACTAATTGCACTGTGTGTCTTATTACAGACTTGGTCAGGTTTCCATAGATGTCAGCGCCTGATGTGGTGATGGAGGAGGCATGGAATCCTCCTATAGTTTGTATTTCTGTTCTTTCATACAAAACTGCGGTCTTTCCAAAGACTCATTTCTTTTTTGGAACACAGAACTCTTCAAACTTTCTCATCACTAGGGTATCCTATTAGCATTGCTATTGGGCTTCTGAGCACTGCAAACAATTGTACATCATTAAAACCTCCTGCCCTGCAAAAGATTGCCTTCTGCAGATCTTCTTTTGCTCTAGCTCCACTGCCAGCATGCAGAAACAGGTTTGCTTAAATTTCTCCCAGTTTTCAGCTGCTTGACTGGACCTCAGCTCTTCAGGCACTCAAAGAAGGAATTCAGGAAAGTGCTATCTTTTTCCAGTTTTTGTTTGTTTGTTCTTAAGATGAACATTCAGGTTTTGCTCTTGTTTTGTTACTTATTCATTTTTTCGATGCCATGAAAAGGGTTCACTTGGTTCAATATGGGCATGCCCTTATGGTGGGGTCTGCTTGGTTGTTAGATGAGGGACCTGAAGGTATAGCATAGGAGAGGTAGGCTGGGCTTGTTGACTGGCTGGCACGTTCAGTGGCTGCTGATTGGACAGGAGTTACCCATTTTAAATGTTGTGACTTCTTTGCTCTCTGAGTCCCATCCTTTAAGCTGAAAGCTACAGAGAGGATTGGGGAGAATGCTTGAAGGATGCTAGGCATTGTCTCCACTTTATATCCCACCTTCCCTCTAAGGAAATTCTAGGTGCAGAACATGGTTCTCCCACTCCCCATTTCATCCTCACAACAGCCCCATGTGGCGGGTTATGTATGTGGGAAATGGATTGAGGATTGAATCTGTAGATTTAGATCGAAGCCTTCTATCCCACGTGTGGGAGAACTACAAAGGTAATATGTCTGATTAAAACACTCATAAATTTAGTATCTTATTAAAGCTTAGGAATTAAGCATTTATACCTTTCAGTCCCTTCCCCCTCTTCCCCCCCCATTGCAGAGAATGAACCACACATTTTTAAGGAAGATAAATGGGGAAAGGATTTACTTACATTTCAATGTTGACAGCATATAAAACAAAAGAAGTATGGAGAAATGTACTTCTAAATTACAGTAAAATAAAAGTTGGTATTTTTAGCTAACATGGCTGAAAGCAGGAGCTTTAGTCATGCATGTCCGGTCAGCTTGGAGGCATGGTGGAAAGAAAGAGTCTCCACACAGGCAGAAGGACATATAAAGGAGGCAAAGGAAGTGACCATATATAAAGGAGGCAAAGGAAGAGCCCTTTCTAGGAAGTTCAGGAAATTTACTAGCCCTGTGCTTGTCTAGCAAAACATGCATTTGTGATTTGGGCTGCAAATTCCACCTTAGACTGAGACGGAGATACTGTGACTGGCCGAAAGTCACCCAATGAGCCTCAGAGCTTGAATGCTGGTCTCCCACCATTGGATAGGTCCAATGCTCTAATCATTACACCAAACTAGTTCTTATTATACTGAAACCTCTGCACTTAATCTGCTTTTCTTCCAGTCTAGTATCAGAATGTCACTGCAGGGGTGCTACAGTTTCAGGACAAAAAAATATGGGTACAAAACTCAATGTAATTTCTCCTTTGAGGAATGAACATCAGAATGAACGTTGGTTTTTGCATTCAAGGCAATATTCTGCATTTGAAGGCACAACCTTAGCTTCAACCTTCCACCTTTGGGGCATTGAAGAGCGAAAAATCATACTGAATGTTGAGATGCACATCAAGACACTTATTTTGTTCAAAGTACAGTCGTACCTTGGAAGTCAAATGGAATCCATTCTGGAAGTCCGTTTGACTTCCAAAATGTTCAGAAACCAAGGCACAGCTTCCGATTGGCTGCAGGAAGCTTCTGCAGCCAATCCAAAGCCGCGGAACCTGTGTCGGACGTTCGGGTTCCTTTTTTTAATGCTTTATTGGGTTGTTTTTTTAAAAAAAGTCAACAAAAACAATCCAAAATCAATACATATTACCCCCCCCCAAAAAAGCAATCAGATTTATACATAACAAATTCCATCATGACTTCCAACCACCCCAATGTGATTCCTAAGTTGCATTTTCAACTACACACTTTCCATTGTCTCTCCTAGGTTGTTTCAGTTATATTGGTTTTGTAAAATTCTCTAATTTCATGCAGACGTCAATCCAGATATACTCTGTAAATATCCCACCCTCTATTAAATGTTTGTTCTGTGTCATCTTGGAATCTTGCGGTCATTCTTGCTAACTCTGCATATTCTAACATTTTTGTCTGCCAATCCAATTTGGTAGGGATGGAATCACCTTTCCACCCTTTTGCAGTTAAAATTCTTGCTGCCGCTATTGCATACATAAAAATTCTCCTTAGGTTTTGGAATTTTGTTACTCATTATACCCAGCAGAAAGGCCTTTTGGAGAAGGAAAATTTAAACATTTTCTTAAGCTCATTATATATTATATCCCAAAATTCCCTTATTTTTTTACAGTTCCACCACATGTGGATCATCGTGCCTTCCATCTCTCTGCATCGCCAACAAATTTTATACATTTGGACCAGTTTCACAGGTGTTAGTTACCATCGGTAAAGCATTTTCATGAAATTCTCTTTCAGGTCATAAAAAGTTAAGGTAAAGGTACCCCTGCCCATACGGGCCAGTCTTTTTTTAAAAAAAAAATATATTTATTAGAGCTTCCAATTTAATACAGACATAAATACCACAGAAAACAACAACAAATAGTACACAAAAAAGAAAAATACAAAAATATCAAAAAGGGAAAAAAAGACCATTTAAAACAAAACAAAACATAACAAATATAATTCCCATCACTTATTTCCGTTACCTAAAATCTCGGACCTCCTCTCACCCCCCCCCCTTTTGTATTCCAAATCAAATCTTATTTCAGCAAATTCTTATTATAACTTAATATAAAATATCTTAGCTTATTACTCAACCTTTACATTACAGCTGGTAACCACTTAATTTCAATCCAACATCATTCTAACATTCATTAATTTTACAATATTTCTGTAAATAATCTTTAAATTTCCTCCAGTCCTCTTCCGCCGACTCTTTTCCCTGGTCTTGGATTCTGCCGGTCATTTCTGCCAATCCCATGTAGTCGATCATCTTCATCTGCCATTCTTCCAGCGTGGGTAAATCTTGTGTCTTCCAATATTTTGCGATGAGAATTCTTGCTGCTGTTGTCGCATACATAAAGAAAGTTCTATCCTTCTTTGACACCAATTGGCCGACAATGCCCAGGAGGAAGGCCTCTGGTTTTTTCAAGAAGGTATACTTAAATACCTTTTTCATTTCATTATAAATCATTTCCCAGAAAGCCTTAATCTTTGGGCATGTCCACCAAAGGTGAAAGAATGTACCTTCAGTCTCCTTACATTTCCAACATTTGTTATTGGGCAAATGATATATTTTTGCAAGCTTGACTGGGGTCATGTACCACCTATAAATCATTTTCATAATATTCTCTTTTAAGGCATTACATGCCGTGAACTTTAAACCAGTGGTCCATAACTGTTCCCAGCCAGCAAACATAATATTATGTCCAACGTCTTGTGCCCATTTAATCATAGCTGACTTCACCGTTTCGTCCTGAGTATTCCATTTCAGCAGCAAGTTATACATCTTTGACAAGTTCTTTGTTCTAGGTTCTAACAATTCTGTTTCTAATTTCGATTTTTCCACCTGGAATCCAATTTTTTTATCCAGTTTATAAGCCTCCATTATCTGATAGTAATGAAGCCAATCTCGTACTTTACTTTTTAATTTCTCAAAACTCTGCAATTTCAATTTGTCTCCCTCTTGTTCCAAAATCTCACAATATTTTGGCCATTTGGACTCCATATTAAGTCTTTTAAATGCTTTAGCTTCCATTGGTGACAGCCACCTTAGAGTTTTGTTTTCCAATAGATCTTTATATCTTATCCAAACGTTAACCA
Organism: Podarcis gaigeae; assembly: GCF_964106915.1. Classification (NCBI taxonomy): domain Eukaryota; kingdom Metazoa; phylum Chordata; class Lepidosauria; order Squamata; family Lacertidae; genus Podarcis; species Podarcis gaigeae. The sequence goes on along the minus strand of NC_139687.1, from coordinate 4,570,258 downwards.
TACGGGCCAGTCTTGACAGACTCTAGGGTTGTGCGCTCATCTCACTCTAGAGGCCGGGAGCCAGCGCTGTCCACAGACACGTCCGGGTCACGTGGCCAGCGTGACAAGCTGCATCTGGTGAGCCAGCGCAGCACACGGAACACCGTTTACCTTCCCGCTGGTAAGCGGTCCCTATTTATCTACTTGCACCCGGAGGTGCTTTCGAACTGCTAGGTTGGCAGGCGCTGGGACCGAACAATGGGAGCGCACCCCGCCTTGGGGTTTCGAACCGCCGACCATGCAATCGGCAAGTCCTAGGTGCTGTGGTTTTACCCACAGCGCCACCCGCGTCCCTCTCTTTCAGGTCATAGCACACAGTGATTTTCAGGTCCTCCCTCCATAACCTTTCCCATGCTTCTATTTGGACATTGTAATCAAAATATTTGGCCCATTGGCCCATTACCAAATTTACTTCTTCCTCCTTGACCTCCCAGTCTAGGAGGAGTCTGTACATTTTAGAGAGCAGTATTTTTATAGTTTGAATTAGATCTTCCTCGAGTCTTGATAATTCTGTGGAAAAGCCCTTCGGTTTGTTTTTTTGGAATGCCTTGTTTAGTTGGAAATATTGTAACCAGTCTGTTGAATGGGTTTGAATTTCTTCAATTTTTTAACCTATTTTCCTTTTCTTCCAATAAATCTTTGTAAGTTGCTCTCATGGTTTTTTTCTTTACCGAGAATGCTTCTGTCGGAATAACCACCATGGTGTTTTTGGCTCTAGCAAGTTCTTATACTTAGCCCACATCATGTATAGCGATTTTCTAACCATGTGATTCATAGAATCATAGAATCATAGAGTTGGAAGACACCACAAGGGCCATCGAGTCCAACCCCCTGCCAAGCAGAAAACACCATCAGAGCACTCCTGACATATGGTTGTCAAGCCTCTGCTTAAAGACCTCCAAAGAAGGAGACTCCACCACACTCCTTGGCAGCAAATTCCACTGTCAAACAGCTCTTACTGTCAGGAAGTTCTTCCTAATGTTTAGGTGGAATCTTCTTTCTTGTAGTTTGGATCCATTGCTCCGTGTCCGCTTCTCTGGAGCAGCAGAAAACAACCTTTCTCCCTCCTCTATGTGACATCCTTTTATATATTTGAACATGGCTATCATATCACCCCTTAACCTCCTCTTCTCCAGGCTAAACATGCCCAGCTCCCTTAGCCGTTCCTCATAAGGCATCATTTCCAGAAGCCTTGGTGGACTTTAACCAGAAAACCAGAAATTTTGCCTCTCCCCTAGCAAAACACGCAATATGCTCTCCCAAATTTGCTGCTTCCAGCTGGGGGGATGGATTTGAGGGGCAGATGTATTTTCAGCTTTATTAGGTTGGTCATGATGGTGATCTATAACAATGCCTACTATGAAGAAACCTTTTCAACAAATGAAGTCAGCCCATAAGAGTGCAAAATCACGTCATTTGTGTACTAGAAGAGAATGAGTTTTGGAGTTTCTGCCTAGGAGATTAATGGGGAACCTGGGGTCCTTCAAATGTTGCTGAACTCCAATTCCCATCAGTCAGTGGTCAAGGGTGATGGGAGTTGTAGTCCAATAGCATCTAGAGGGTCACAGGTGCTATCCCCATTTGTGGACTAGGAATTGCTTTCCCCCTTCCAAGCCACTGCAGAATCAGGTCAAATTCTCACTAGACCCCAAAATCAGGATCTGGTTTGGGAAGTCCAGAGCAGGATGCTTCCCCTTCCCCTCATCAACTGATGAGTACCCAAGCCCAGCTCAAACAAATCATACACTCCTTCACAATCTGAATCCAGTTTAAGAGAGAACTAAAATCACCCCAGGATTCAAATCATAAGAGATGTCACAGCAGCTGCCTGCAGCTACCTTTGGAGTGATTGTGCCTCTGTAAGAGCAGCTTGTTCCCTGCATACCTGGTGTCACTAGGAAAAAGAGAGGGAAAGGTTAAAAATAAAGAAGGCAAGAGGCTGTCGGCGCCTTGTGTCGTTGCCATGCTTCTGGCGCACCGAGGCCCCATCACAGTCAGCCTCCGCCTGATCTTTGTGTATCAGATGATCGCCATAATGATTCCTGCTGCCACTTTGCAATCGGTGGCAATGTACACAACGCCTCTGCAGCCTCACCGAAATTAGCCCCTATCTCAGCTGTCCCTCTCTGAATGTTTCCCCCGTTATCTCCCACTTGTCTTGATAGCTAATACAGTTCCTACAGCTGCTGTATCATATTAGGTCAGAGTGATGAAAACGAATGCCATTTTCCTGATGGCTTATGCAGAATTGTTGTAATTTGAATCAAGTCTGCCTAGCTCTTTTCTTTCACTGTCTCCATCTCTCTTTCCTTTCCCACCCCCTTATACAGAATATATATTGGGGCACTGGCGGCCTGCCATTCTAACTGCATATTAGAAATGGTAGCGTTTTCTTCTATCTGATTCTATAAAATGAGTTCACCAGAAGGTGCAGACCCAGCATATTTGTGGTTTTTCCTATAAATTACTTTAACACTGTGTCCAATCATATATATAATTTCAGATTTTCAATTTCAACTCTCTGCTGTGTCAGCACAGACTCCACTGATATGTCTAATGTATTTAGCTTAAAATGAAACGGATGGCATTTCATTACCAGGAAGATAATATTTTTGAATATGTTTGCTGCATGGCAGGATCCATCATTATTCTGCCATTTTATGTTCAGAGTGTGTAATAGCTTTTTAATGCTTTGATGTATTTTATTTATATATGTAATATTTTTCTAATACCACAGGGTGGTTTAACTCATTGGACGCATTATAAAATCTTAATTGAATGCTTTTAAATAGTATCAAGAAAGGGAAAGGCTGAACAAATTGCCAATATTTTATTTGAAATGAAGCAAAGACTAGAGGAACCGCACACAGACAAGCCTCCCATTCTCCAGTTCCCCCTTTGAGCTTCTTCTAATACTCAAAATACTTTCAAGAGAAATAACAAGAGAGTCAGAAGAAAAGCTCTATGGTCCCCTGAGATGTTTGAAGCTGTCAGCATGAAGGTAAGTAACACAAGAAATCGTGAATGTGCCCAGCTGTGAATGACAGAAGCCTTCTTATTGGCTAAAGCTCCTGACAGGACTGAAATACTTAAACACTAGGTTTGGCAGCCTTTGGGCCAAAGTGATGGAATTTTAAAAGTATGAAGGTTGCAGTAAGAATAATAGCCAAAATGTTACTCCTAATATATATTAGAGCAATGCCATAGCTACTAACTCTCAATTAGCAGCAATGAAGTGAGGTTCTCAAGGAAATCCCCCCAGTTTGCTTCTCACATTGATTATTGACTGCCGGTGTGGACTATTATCGGGGGGATGCACCATTTTTTGCCCAACTCATGTGAAGGATGATGCGGAAGGCAGAACCAGAGGCTGACTATGCATCTGTTGCATATGGCTGCCGATATTGCCAGTGGGAGGGTATTTCTGGTGCACATTTCTATCTACAGCTACTTCAACTATTTCTGCATGACTAATAGCAAATTTAGGGAACCTCTGAACTGTGACCCAAATTTTGGTCCATCAGGAGTCCCAGTTTAGTCTGTGAGTCTGTTCCTTGCAAGCCACAACCATCTGCCTCATATCTGTCAGCTATGGGACTGGTACCCATTGGGACTATGGAGAAACAAATCTGCTCCACTTCCCAGTGGGGAGGAGTTGTGGTGGACCACGTGGCCACCCACTCCCCTCTGGGGGCAGGGGATGAAGTCCCGTGTCACCTGGAGGTTCCCGGCCACATCATTCGCCAGCCAGGGAGTGGTTGGGCCCCATTGAAACTGACGTGCGAGCCAGAGAGCTTCCCGCTCACATTCTGTAACCAATAAAGTCCTAAATTTGCCCCATAGCATTAACCTAATATCCGTGTCCTTGTGTCTTATTCATCAATGGGGGTGTGGTTATGGGGTCTCGACACACAATCAGGAGCTTAAAGTGAATTCCTGCTTGCTCCTTTGTTGCCTCTGATGGGGCACCTCATGCCCCTGAGGTTTACTGGGCTGGCCTTCACTAGTGACTGAGTCTTTAGTGGGCCAAGCCCCACCCTGGGGAACTCCTCACCAGTAGAAGTTAAGCAGGCTCCAGCTAAACTATTTAAATTTCTCTCAGTGTTATGGAACAACATGGTACAGCAGAGAGATTAAAATGGTGGCTAGACACAACCACCTAGTATGTTCAGAGCGCTATTGGCCACTGCTATACACTGCTAGGGGTCACCAGTGGAGGAGGATACCCACCAAAGGCTGCTTTGCCTAGTGTCACATCACACCTGGAGCCAATTCTGGTTTGATCTTCTTCTTCTTCTTCAATTATTTGTTTATTGGTTTTCACATATTACATTACAATACAAATGTACCAAAGCCAACACCATTTCCTCCCCATCCCCCCATACATTTACATTTATATTTTCTCAATCCCCCCACTTGATTTCCTCCACAATTTACAATAATCTTTGCATTCTACAGTCTTCTCAAGTCATCTTTATATTCTTATTATCTTTCCTTACAAATTTTTCTTCCATCTAGTACTTCACATTTTAATCTAGGCATATTAGCATATCTTTTTTTGAGCAATATTTTGCCATATATTCAGCAAAACATTTCCACTCCTTTAATTTTTGATTCAACTGATTTCTTATTATAGCAGTTAATTTTGCCAAAATTAAATATTCATTTAGTTTACAAATCCATTCCTCTTTTTATTTTTTAAATATTTTTATTAATTTTAAGAAATACAGAAAAAAGAATAAAGGATAGTTATAAGAAAATAGAATAGAAGAATAACAAATTTCCATGTTCTTTTTCCATCCAATCTAAGGGACTTCCCCACATCCTCCAAACCCTGCGTTCTCTGTCATGTAAGACATCAGCAATTTGTTAACTTATTTCAAAACTTATTGTATCTTCCATTTTATCATGTTCCCTGATTTCAATTTTACTATAACCCAATTCTTGTATGCTTTGTATTAAACACAATAAAGTTATTTCATTATTTTACCTCTAAATTCTTGTGTCTTAATTTTCATTTCATTAACTTATGTTTGCTGAAGCTAGAGTTTCCTGAAAGGTGCATTTTTTTTAACATTCATACAGCTTATAGTGTTTTTTCAAATAGTCCTTAAACTTTTTCCAGTCCTCCTCAATTGTTTCTTCTCCCAAGTCTCGGATTCTGCCAGTCATTTCAGCCAATTCCATATAGTCCATCAACTGTGATTGCCATTCCTCCAGCGTGGGTAAATCTTGTGTCTTCCAATATTTTGCAATCAGGATCCTTGCTGCTGTGGTAGCGTACATGAAAAAGGTTCTGTCCTTCTTAAGAACTCTCTGGTCTACCATGCCCAGAAGGAAGGCCTCTGGTTTCTTAGGTAAGGTAAATCTCAGTACCTTTTTTAGTTCATTATGGATCATTTCCCAGAAGGCCTTCACTTTCGGGCAGGTCCACCAGAGATGAAAGAATGTCCCTTCCGCCTCTCCACATTTCCAACATTTATTGTCAGACAGATGGTATATCTTAGCTAGCTTGACTGGGGTCATGTACCACCGGTATACCATTTTCATAATATTTTCCTTCAAGGCAGTGCATGCCGTAAATTTCAAACCGGTGTTCCATAACCTTTCCCAGTCTACAAACATAATGTTGTGCCCCACATCCTGCGCCCATTTTATCATGGCAGATTTGACTGTCTCATCCTGTGTATTCCACTTAAGCAGCAAGTTATACATTCTCGAAAGTAGTTTACTTTTTGGCTCTAACAATTCAGTCTCTAGTTTCGATTTTTCCACCTGGAATCCAACCTTTTTATCTATTTTAAAGACCTCCTGAATTTGCGCATAGTGCAGCCAGTCTCGCACCTTAGTTTTCAGTTTTTCCAAGCTCAGCAACCTCCAATTGTCTCCAATTTTTTCAATTATTTCCCAGTATTTAGGCCAATGGGCCTCCATGTTAAGTCTCTTACGTGCCTTGGCCTCCACCGGTGAGAGCCACCTCGGAGTCTTGCTCTCCAATAAGTCTTTATATTTTGTCCAGACCATCAAAATTGCTCTTCTGACAATATGATTTTTAAACAATTTGTGCACTTTAACCTTGTCATACCACAAATATGCATGCCACCCAAACGCATTGTCAAACCCTTCCAGATCTAGGACATCAGTGTTCTCCAATAAAATCCAATCTTTCAACCAGCAGAAGGCTGCAGATTCGTAATATAACCTCAAATCTGGCAGGGCAAATCCCCCTCTTTCTTTCGCATCAGTTAATATTTTAAACTTTATTCGGGGCTTTTTGCCCTGCCAAACAAACTTAGAAATATCCTTCTGCCACTTTCCAAAACATTCCACCTTGTCCACGATCTGTAGGGCCTGAAACAAAAATAACATTTTCGGCAATACATTCATCTTTACAGCAGCTATTCGGCCTAACAAGGAAAGTTTCAATCTTGACCATGCTTCCAAATCTCTTTTGATTTCTGACCAACATTTCTCATAGTTATCTTTAAACAAATTCAAATTTTTGGAGGTCAGGTACACCCCTAGGTATTTTACTTTTTTAACCACATTCAACTCCGTTTCTTTAGAGAACTCATCTGTTTCTGTAACTGTCAAATTTTTTGCTAAAACCTTGGTTTTTTGCTTATTTAACTTAAACCCCGCCACCCAACCAAAGTCAGAAATTAATTCTAACACTCTTTTAGTACTAGAGACTGGTTCCTGTAGTGTTAATACCAAGTCATCTGCAAATGCTTTCAATTTATATTGTTTCACTCCGACCTCAATTCCTTGAACCAACCGGTCCTTTCTAATCATGTTTAGCAACACCTCCAGAACTGAGATGAACAATAGGGGGGATAGGGGGCACCCCTGACGTGTCCCTTTTTCAATTTTAAACTCCTCTGTCACCACATTGTTTACTATCAATTTAGCTTTTTGTTCTGTATAGATTGCTTCTATACCATTTTCAAACCCCCGCCCCACTCCCATCCCTTCCAAATTTTTCTTCATGAACATCCAAGAAATATTATCAAAGGCCTTCTCTGCATCAATGAAAATTAAGGCCGCTCTAGTATTAAGATTTGTTTGTAGAAGTTCCAAAATGTCAATAATGTTTCTTGTGTTGTCAAACAAATGCCTACCAGGGAGAAAGCCAGCCTGGTCCTTATGGATCACTTCATTTAATACTTTTTTAAGTCTACTTGCCAGAATATCTGCAAAAATTTTGTAATCCACATTTAGGAGTGAGATGGGGCGGTAATTCTTAAGTTGAGTCTTTTCAGTTTCTAGTTTAGGTATCAATGTGATGAAAACTTCTTTCCACGTTTCCGGTGCCTTCCTTCCCTCCATAATCTGGTTACAAACCTCCATCAAGGGTTGTATCAAATAGTCCTTTAAAACTTTATAATATTTGGAGGTTAGACCATCAGGGCCTGGAGACTTGCCCAATTGAAGATTCTGAATGGCACTTTCAATTTCTTGCTGTGTGATGTTACAATTCAGGTTTGTTCTCATTTCCAGGGGTATTTTTTGTAATCCATTAGTTTTAAGAAATTGGTCCACCTCGGAAGCTTTTTGCGGCCCTTGTGAGTAGAGTTCTTTGAAGTATCTCTGGAAACACTTTCTAATTTCCTCGGGTTTCTGAACCATTCTCCCTTCAATCTCTAGATTTGTAACTGTGTTAAGCTTTTGTCTCTTTTTCAACTGCCAGGCTAGCAGTTTCCCACACTTATTCGCCGATTCGAAGGATCTTTGTTTCATTTGTTTAATTTTCCATTCCACCTCCTGATTTATCAATTTTGAATATTGCGCCTGGAAAAATTTCACTTCTCTTAGCACATCCTTCGACTTAGGCCTAGATCTTAATTTTTTCTCTCCTTCTCTTATTTTCTCCAATATCTTCTCCTTCTTTTCATTCCAGAGCCTTTTCTTAATCGTGTTTTGTTGTATTAGAAACCCTCTCATGACTGCCTTGCTTGCGTCCCAGATTATTCTTTTTTCCACGGTGGTATTCAAATTTATCTCGAAATAGTCCTTTAAAGTTTTTTGGGCCTTCTTAACAATCTCCTGATCTCTTAATATAGTGTCATTCATTTTCCATCTGAAGGATCCGGTTGTATTTAGTCTCAGTTCCACTTTCAAAGCATTATGGTCGGAGCAGGTTTTTGGGCAGATTTCCACTTTCCTAGTCTTAGGTGCCAGTCCTCTAGTTGTCCATATTTGGTCGATTCGTGTCCATGTCAGATGAGCTTCAGAAAAGAAAGTCCCTTCTTTCCCTAGAGGGTTCTTAACCCTCCAGATGTCAACTAAGTCCATATTGTCAGTCATTTCAAAAAAGGTTTTAGGTAGTCTGCCATCTTTCGATATGTTGGCACTTTGTGACTTATCCATGTTTACAGACACAACCCCATTCATATCACCCAACATAATGATATTATTATAGTCCAAGTAATCCAGCATAGTCTCATGCAGCTTCCTGAAGAATTCTGATTTTCCCTCATTTGGAGCATATATTCCTAATATCAAAAATTTTTCTCCTTGTGTCTGTATTTCAATCGCCAAAATTCGGCCATGTTCATCTTTAAATAAGAATTTCGGTGACAGGCTCTCCTTTGCATATATCACCACTCCTCTTTTCTTAACTTTGTCCGAAGAAATAAATTCTTGGCCTAGTCTTTTATTAATTAGCACTTTTCTGTGGAGCCTTGTCACATGTGTTTCTTGTAGGCAGATAACATCCAATTGTTCCTTTTTCAAGATGTGAAAAACTTTCCTTCTTTTTTCCGGGGAATTTCCGCCATTTATGTTCCAACTGAGAAGCTGCAGAGACATCCTGAATCAATTGACGGGTTCTACAATGGGGTGTCTAAGCTTCCCTCCGATCCCGGAGGAGGTAGTGCTGGTCCAGATCCAGGTGGTATGACTCTTGAAGGTGGTCCCGGTGGTGGTGGAGGCCAAGAAGCTGCAGCTCCTTTTTGCAGGTCCTCCTCGTGGTCGTGTAGGAACTTCTGCTGGTCTTCAGGTGATTTAATTTTTATTTTCCTTCCTTTGTAAGTAAATGAAAGTCCTTGTGGAAACTCCCACCTATAAGGAATTCCGTTGTGTCTCAACAATTTAGTCAGGTCTATATAGGTAGTCCTAAGTTCCAAGAGATATTTGGGTATATCTCTGTAAATTTCGGCCCTTTTGCCTTCTATCTCCAAAGATTTCTTAAAATGTAGGCCTAATATCTTATCCCTCTCTTCTCTTGATCTCAGAATAACTAAGCAGTCTCTGGACTTGTCTTTCTTTACAGATTTTCCCAGTCTAAAGGCTGTCACAATTTTAAAATCCTTTTCTTCCTCAATTCCCCAGAATTTGGAGAACAAAAGTGTCAGAAATCCCTCTAAATTGTCATTCTCCAGTTCCGGGATAGCCCTTATCCTGAGATTGTTTTCTTTACTTTTCAATTCAACCAATGACAGGTAGGCTTGTTGTTCCCCTACCAGTCTTTTCAGAGGCCTTACTTCCTCTTTAACTTCATCAACCTTTATGTTCGCCTGTTCTGCTTTTTGGTTGGCTTCCACAGCTAATTTGTAGTTTTCTGCCGTAGCTCCTTGCAGTTTCTCAATCGCCTGGGTGTGCTGCGAAACCTGTTCAGTTATAATTTGCCAATAGAGGATGTAGCTTGGTCAATTTTTGATGTTTGATTGTCCACTTTTTGATTTAAAACTGCCAGTTGTTCCAAAATTTGTTTCAAAACTGTTTCAGATCCTCCAGTTGCCATATCTTCTGTAGCAGGCTGTACAAATTCCACCTCCTGTGCTGTCAGCACAGTTGGGACGGATGATCTACGATGATGAGTTAAAGTTGTTTGCGTAAGTTGCCCAGATTTTTTCTCTTTTTCTTTATCTTTAGCTTTAGCTGCTCTTGTTCTCCCTGAACCGCTCATTCCACACCTGCCTCTGTTCAAGGTCAAATGATCTTTTGTCCCATGGGAAAGACAAGTCCAAAATATAAACAATTAAACCACAAAGAGTTTCAATAAAGTTCAATTCCCAGGCCACTATACTTCCACAGTCCTATAGGGGGAGTGTTTCAAAATTTCAAAAAAGGAAGGAACTATTTTCTGCCATTGAAGTTCCTATATTCCCTATGTTAAATTTTTGTAATTCCAATGCGCAAAAGGAAGGTTTCCAAAGCTTCCAGTTTCTTTAACTCCAGCCACAAGGTGTCAAAGGAGGTCTCAGCAACAATGTTAAACGTTAATATCTCAGTCCATGCAACAGTTTAAGCCTCTGCTACAATGTCGTTAGTTTGACAGCAGTTTGACAGTTCTCTTCTATACACCGGCAGCCCGATGACAGGGTTACCCCTTTTAATTCCGTTTAGCCCAAAAATAGGGGGACAGTTCCAAAAAGCAAAAGTCCATAAATTTCACAGTTCTTTCCCTTTTCTCCTCAAAGATACACAGTCTATCAATGCACTCTTTCTTCCACTTTTACAGTCCCTTTTAAACACTTCAGCTCGCTTCCGAGCCCTTGCTTTGATCTAATTAGCAGAGTCGGGAGGCGGACTTCCTGTTACTCGCCTCCCGTTTTCAGCCGAATTTCTTCAATTTGGTAAAAAAAGTTTAAACCCTTTACTCACGGGTATGTTGCTCCAATTTCGATGTTTTCAGGAAGAAAGGTCGGCGCTCATCAGCAGCAGCAGCGCGGCTTTGCGTCCACGAAAAGAGCGATGAACTCACAGCGCCGCTCCCCCTTTCACGTTCCGGAGCCTCTTACGAGGCTCCTTCTCCGCTTCTGGGGGGGCTCAAGGCGCCCGCCGAGTCCCACGGCCGCAGGCTCGCTCTGCCTGCGGTTTTTCTTGATGGGTTTCCGCTTTGCCGTAGCGGACGACCCTTTTTCGCGGAGCCCCTCTTCACAGCGCGAAGAGGACCGCCATTGCTGTTTCGCGCCGCCTCCGGAAGCTCACAAATCCATTCCTCCTTTGTGGGTATAGTTTGTGACTTCTACCTAGCAGCAATCACTTTTCTATCAGCTGTACTTGCATATAGGAAAATCCCCCCCCCCCCATGGTATCTCTCCATCTATCAATCCAAGGAGATATGTCTCTGGTTTATTTTCAACATCTTCTTTAGTTCTTCATGTACTACTACCCAAAATTTCTTAATTTCCTCACACCTCCACCACATATGTATTGTTCCTATTTCTCCACCACATCTCCAACAGAGGCTGGATTTCAATTTATATATCTTTGCCAATTTAACTGGCATTAAGTAACACCTATAGAACATCTTTACAAAATTTTCTTTAATTGTATATGAGGCAGTAAATTGTATATCTTCTCGCCAAAGTTTCTCCCATTGCTCTAGATAGATAATATGTCCGAGATCCTGAGACCATTTAATCGTTGTTTCTTTCACTTCTTCCTCCATCAATTCCCAGTCCAATAAAAGATTATATGTTTTGGATAACAATTTCTTGTTATTCTGTATCACTGTGACGTTAAATTTCATGTCCTCTTTTGCAAAGCCTTTCTTTTGATCCGAGGTGAATATACTTCTAAGTTGTATATAATGCCATCTGTCAACTTCATATTGCTGTATCTCTTCCCTTGTTCCTCTTCCAATAATTGTCTATATATTGTCTATTCTGGTTTGATCTTCTATGTTTCATCACTTGAGAAGACGCATGTGTGAATGAGCCATAAATGCTCCTGATATTGTTGGGTGTTGACAATTTCCCATCACCTACAGCAGATACAAAGGGCTGTTCCCATTCATATTCTCCCTTTTAGATTGGAGCTTCTATCTGCAGCAGTCAGTCCAGACAAAAAGCATTTTCATAAAACTGACATCAGCTTCGAAAATGGCAACCAGGTGATGAATAAATGTAGGCAATTACTGTACAAAAATTCAGAGTGATTACATGTTTCCAATTAAGACCGGTCTGTGGCCTTACAAAAACTAAATTGAAAAATAATCAAGTCAGTAACTTGATTTTAAGGCATTTTATGCTTTGAAAATCTCATTGATTTCAAATGCAAATGTGCATTGTGTAATTAAACTTGATCTAATTACATCTTCAGCTAATCAGACCATAAACTAGATTCAGATGACCCATTCAGGTGGTGATTATCATGTGATAATCACATCTGAAATGTATTTTCTCCCAATTGGTAAGTATGATTTGTGGGGGAAAGAATCCTAGGCAAGCAAACAAGATAAATGACCAGGGAATCATATGTAGCTTCATCCTGTTTTACTTAGTACAATGCCCAAAGAGCTATTGTTGAAGAGCGACTTATCATCTGAATAAACCAATGAATACATAAATAAGTACAATTCAGATTGAAACAAAATAAGAACGGTTTGCTCATCTACAACTAGGTGAGAGATTTAAGTTGGATAAAAAGATTTTTGGTATAGAAAAAAAGACAAATTTTAAAATACAGATGAACATGGTATTGTGAAAATGTATATATGATTGTTGAAACTGGATATGCAAAAAGAACAAGTTAAAGAATCCATGATTAAATGGGCGAGAAATTTTGGGTATACTATACAGATGGAACAGTGGGAACATATGCGGACTAAAGGATTAACAGCCCTGCTGAGGAATGTTAAAAATAGAATCAAACATTAAAAACTTCCCTAAGCAGGGCTGCCTTCAGATGTCTTCTAAAAGTCAGATAGTAGTTTATTTCCTTGACATCTGATGGAAGGGCGTTCCACATGGTGGGCACCACTACTGAGAAGGCCCTTTGTCTGGTTCCCTGTAACCTCACATCTTGCATTGAGGGACCCGCCAAAAGGCCCTCAGAGCTGGACCTCAGTATCCGGGCTGAACGATGGGGGTGGAGATGCTCCTTCAGGTATACTGGGCCGAGGCTGTTTAGAATGAACATATAAGCACTGACAAGTTACTACCCACAGACTGGAACCACAGATACTGCTGCTTCTCCTGCTACTACCATAATGATGACTGCTGCATGACACTATTGTACTTTGGAGAAACGAGAGATTAAAACCCCCAGTTAGAGGAGGAGGAGTAAATGAATGGGAACACGAGGAAATGCCATAATGCTGCAGATGACCTAGGGTTGCCATGCGTCCAGAACTTCCTGGACATATCTGGAATACTGCAGTTGGCAGTGTTGTTTTCGGTGATTTCCCTTAAAAAGAGCCAATCTTTTTTGCCAAAAAGCTTAACAACTTTGGACAAAACTAAAAAAAAACAAAAAAAACTCAACAACTCACTGTTGGAAATATGGCAACCCAAAATTAACCACAGTTTTTATGAACAGAATTTCAAGACATGAGGAAGTGCGAAATAAACACAGACTTCAGCATTGATAACAGAAATGGTGTGTGTGTGTGTGTGTGAGAGAGAGAGAGAGAGAGAGAGAGAGAGAGAGAGAGAGAGATGCATTTATGAAAAACATTTAAACCTAACTCCCTAGCCCATGCCAATGTAGACATAAATGGGAGTTTATCCGTTCTGTATCTTCTATTTGGACATCACATTCCTATTCCCACATATGTTTGAGATTAGGATTGCACCTTTAACCTTTGCCTAGGAAATGTGTCAGTTTATATTTATTTAACCTCAAAATTCCTCCCTTACATAAATCTCTAGAAACAGGTGAGGCAGAATCTTCCAACCCCCATAGCATCTCACCTTGCACCCCCCATATTTCACACTTTATGGGGGAGTTCAGGCCATATTCTGAGTGGAATCAATTATCAATATTTGTTTAGAGCTACCCTCGATTTGTAGCTACCCTCATTTTTGTGGCTGTAATACCACCCTACAAGCCTCAGGGGAAAGTAATTAACTTCAGTTGGCACTGCCCTTCTTCATTGGGAAGCTGCCCTCTATTTAATGCAATACAGAAAATTAATTAAATAATGAGAAGGCCAGATTTTGTAAATGAAAAAAGTCAGCATGGCCAATGGTCTGAGATCCTGGAGGTTACAGGATCTACATCTATTTTAGCTTTTTACCATTTGAGCCATCTAGAACTTAGCTTGCAGATTCTACTGGTTTCAAAGATGACAATAAAATGGAAGATGGGGAATGGGTTCGTCAGTGTTGGCCCTTGTGGGGCAAATTGGGCTTCATTTCAGGCAGCAAAGCAGCAATGTTTCTGGAAACCACAAGAGTGGAGAGTGCTCTTTTGCTGGAATCCTGCTTGTGAGTTTTCCACATGCATCTGGTCGGTCACGGTGAAAACCATTGTCTTGATAGGGGTCTTTTTATGTTCTCAAAACCTTTGCGCCAGCACTGAACTCGCTGCGTTCACAGCTTTTTGTACTTTAGCAACTCCCTTGGAGTACTGTTTCTTTTGCTCAGTCCTTAGAGAACGAGTACCAACCCCAACCCTAACCCCAAATTTCTTTTTACTCCCTGACTTTGAATACGAACCTCTGAGATCCAAGAGGAAGTCTTTCCTCTTTGGCTCATTTTATATTTGGAGAGTTAAAGTGATTTCGAAATTTATTTCGGCAAGTCTCTTGGCCTAGCCCTAGGCACTGGCTTCTGCCGGAGGGCCTTTCTCTTTGAAGATTCTGTCTCAACCTGATGCCTAGTTGTTTTCTTTAACCAGCACTCCTTGATCCTTATTTTTTTTTCAGAAAAGAAAGAAAAGAAGAGATCTGACCTCTGCTTCAAGAGCTGAAAGGTGAATCTTAGTATTGCTTTCTGTTCATATCCTCCGTTGTTCTTTTATCTTACTCTTATACCAAATTACGGGCCTGAACTTACCGTGGCAAGTGTTTGCTCCTGATTGCCATTTTCATGTCTGCCAGCTTGCTTGTCATAAACCAAGTTTTCCCCCCAAAAAGAGCTCTAAAGAGGATGATAGCAAAGCAAATAATATCAAAGCAGCACAGCCAATGAAGCCATTTTTCTTCCTTATTAATATTAGTACTCTGGGATAGCAAAATCAATTGTATGTGGACTCAGCCAAAGAAATCAGTGATCATTCATAGCCCTATTCAGGCATCCCAATGGGGGCTTAAACTGGGAGGGGCCATTAATATTTACTATTATGTTTATTTAGTTATACTGCTTAATGCCACAACAGGTTTCTACGTGGCTTACAAGCATAAAAACCAGTAACACAATGGTTCAAATGTGTTGGTATCCGTCTGTCTCAAGAGACAATGGAGTGCACCTCCAGGGGTGAATTCAAACTGCTGCAATAGCAGCACCAAAGTAATATCTTCAGGTTGTGAGGCTGGGCAGTGTGTCTCACGGAGAGTTTGAGACCCACCAACTACCCTCACCTAGTTCTAAAATAAACTGCCTTATATAAAATATACAATAACACAGAGAGACACAAGTAGAGGGCAATACATTCACCAACGTTTCATTGGGCCCTTTTGGGAGGAAGGGGCAGGATATAAAATCAATGAACCCCATAAAAATTATTGGGGGGGGAATTGATGGATAAATATATAAATCCAACATTACATTAAGCACTCATTTCAAACATATGCCGTTTACATATACTCTTTTCAGAATAGCCACGGGACAAAATTATTGGAAGTATAATCCTGATACGTTGTAGAGGTTCCATTTCACTTTTAATTTGTATACTGCCTTCCGATACATAGCGGTTTACAAGCCATCAAAACAACAAAAATACAACAAAGATCACACATCCTTCAACAATCCAATGCTAGAATAAGCAACTGATATAAAATAAAATAATATTCAATAATCCATTTAGACTATATTACACAATAAAATTAACTCAAAATATCAGCAAATAAAGCAGAAACTCACTCTCAACTATTACAATAAATCATTACTAGACGATAATTAATAAAAATATTAGTGAAGTCGCAATACATAAAATACAATAATACATAAAAGACCATGTAAATAGAACAGTCTGAGCAATAACGTCTCATAACCTATAAAATTACAAAATGCACTAACATAACTGGTCCCCTAGTCCAGGTCCAATATCTCATTCCAAAGGCTCTTCTCACCTGCTTCCAAAGCGGTTCCGGGAAGGTGCATTTTACTTCTACTATTTTGTTCATAATACAAACACACACACACACACACACTTTCAACACACACACAAACACACAGAGAGAGTTATTGCATATTACAGATCTAGAATTAGATTATTCAAATTAGGAATTAGGGTTTCTATTCTCATGAGGAAATTTATGGGTTTCAGAGCTTTATTCCAAAGAAGGCATGATGTAGGAATAATCATGATCCATACCCCAAACCAGCTTTCCATTACAGTAATTTAAATGTGATTTTTGTCACTTTGAACATCGCTGTTCAAAACTGACTATGCGCAGCAACTGCTCCCCAACATTTCATTGTACTATATAGCTGGAGGGCGGCAGGAGGGCAGTTCTATAAGCTGAACATCATCTCACCATTTGTCTCATAGGACCTTTCCATTCTCTCCTCAGCCCCAACACACAAACTTTTTCTTTATCATATCTTGAAGTGACAAAAGATTTAATTGTCCTAGCGGCAGCGCGAGGTCAGTCGTCCTGGAAATTCAGCTGTCTGCTTCCATCAGGAAGGCCAGAAGGTACACAGCATTTCCCTCCAGGCAAGCTTTATGGTCTGGCAGTTCACCATGTAAGTGATGCCTTATTGATTTCTGCCATAGCATCCATAGCTGACTTGAGAATCAGAGCTTCTGACAATAGCTAACAAGTTTAAACCATTAGTCCCACTTGTAACTGCTCAGTGAAAGGGCTGTCACTCACAACATCCAATAGCCTGGAGCTTTTAGTGGATTTCTTATCCTGTTCTTTTTGCCACAATGACCCCTGTAGTTAATGGGTGTTATTGAAAAATTATATTTTTCAAAGTTGTCTTCCACTTTCTCCCCCCCCCCCCCCAATTCCCCTCTTCTCCCTTTTTCGGATCCTAAAAGCCATTTAGGTAGCAATGTTAGGAAACAGAAATGCAGGCAATAATCTGGTTCATAGTAAGAAACGCTGTGTCTGCGTCTGAAGCTGAAAACCAACCACAGCAGTCAGGTGCTGCCAAAGTAATACTAAGGGAACAGAACAGCTTCCTAAGAACAGTTATTCTCCAGGAAGACCATGTTAAAATTCTGATCTCTTTAATACAGAAAGGCCTTTTATTAGTATAATTTTCTTGTTATTGGTAGCTCTCTTTTTTCCATAGCCTGCTCTGTATTGTAGTTTGTGGCTGTTTTAGAATTATAGAGTTGGATTACCCTGGGGTAATGTAGTCTAACTCCTGCTATGCTGGAATCTCAACTAAAGCAGTCATGGCAGATGATAATTCAATCTTTGCTTAAAAACCTCCTCAC
Source organism: Podarcis gaigeae (assembly GCF_964106915.1). Taxonomy (NCBI): domain Eukaryota; kingdom Metazoa; phylum Chordata; class Lepidosauria; order Squamata; family Lacertidae; genus Podarcis; species Podarcis gaigeae. The sequence continues at coordinate 4,552,930 of NC_139687.1, read as the reverse complement.
CATGTGAGGAAGCAGAGCTGTCCATAATAGATAAATTACGGTAATTGCCTCTTGCCACAAATGCTTTGCAGTGACCTCTGCCTTCCTTGCTACAGCTCTTCCAGTTGTTGATTCACAATAGTCCAGCAGAGATTTCTGGATTAAATTTGGCAATGGTGTTCCAGGCTATCTATCTAAAGCAGGCACCCCCAACCTGAGGACCTCCAGATGTTTTGGTCTACAACTCCCATGATCCCTAGCTAACAGGACCAGTGGTCAGGGATGATGGGAATTGTAGTCCAAAACATCGGGAGGGCCGAGGTTGAGGAAGCCTGATCTAAAGCATTGTGGGTCTATGCACATATGGTAACCATATTATGACTGTTAAAACTGCAGTCTCCTTCAGTGGAGATGAGCTTCTAATCTTTCCTTATCAGCTGAGTCAAAACAGCTGCTCTCCCAACACCTGTCTTCCAATTAAAATATATGGCTTTTAAACCTAAGTTTAAGAAAGGAAAAATCAAACAGATAAAACAAATACAGTGGTACCTCAGGTTAAGTACTTAATTCGTTCCAGAGGTCCGTTCTTAACCTGAAACTGTTCTTAACCTGAAGCACCACTTTTAGCTAATGGGGCCTCCCGCTGCTGCCACACCGCCGGAGCACGATTTCTGTTCTCATCCTGAAGCAAAGTTCTTAACCTGAGGTAATATTTCTGGGTTAGCGGAGTCTGTAACCTGAAGCGTATGTAACCTGAAGCGTATGTAACCCGAGGTACCACTGTATGTTCCTTGCCTGTATGCTGCAGTTTACATTAATAGCTGAACTAAGCTAACTTTAAAACTAAAATAAAAACAAATTAAAACCAATCGTGGAACTCAAAGGGAAGCAGTCTTACTCGTTGCCATCAATCAGAAGTAGAAGAAAGAAGCTTTGTGTCTTAAGGCATTGGCATCTTGTCAACAAGGAACAACACAATATTGGCTAAATTCTGGGTGCATTTTATTTTATTTTTTCCTAATTCAATCTTTATTATTTTTAAAAATACACATTTATACAACACTCTCTGATTTTGTTTGTAACAAAAAAGAAAATGATGGCAACTGAAGCAAAGATACTTGGTATACCTCACAATACACATGACACTACAATTTATGAAAAAAGAAAAAAGAAAGAAAAGGGGAAGAAATAAAGAAGAAGAAAAAGTAGTTCAGGTTTTAAAAAAGACTTCCAAACATTCTCATTGTACGTTATCTGTTAAATACACTTTACCGCATGGTTACTTATTTCTTCTATTTTTAATCGTATTTCTATGTAAATTGTCAATTATCTTTCTATACTACAAGGCTCAGCCTAGGTCTGCCAGGAGATTACCCTTTATACCATGGTTCTTCAACTATTCTTTAAATATTCTCCATTCCTTGTGGACTTTTTGTTTTGTTTGGCCTCTAACTCTTCCCGTCACCTCTGCTAGCTGCAAGTATTCTACCATTAATGTTTGCCAGTCTGCTATATTAGGTGTTTTAGTATTTTTCCAATTTCTTGCCACTAAAATTCTGGCCGCTGTTACTCCATACATGAACAACGGTCTTTTCGATTTTCCTATTTCAGTTGGCAATATACTTAAAAGAAATATTTCTGGTCTTTTTAAAAATGTTATTTTAAATAATTTTTTTTAATTCTTCATATACATTATTCCAAAATCCTCGAATTTCCACACAGTTCCACCACATGTGTAAATATGACCCATTTTCCTTATTGCATCTCCAACATGGGTGACCTGCTTTTATATATTTTGGCAAGTTGTACTGGTGTTTGATGCCACCTGTACATCATCTTCATAGTATTTTCCCTAAGATTATAGCAGGCCGTAAACTTAATGTCTTCTTGCCATAGTTTTCCCCATTATTCCATAAGAATGTTGTAACCTAGGTCTTGTGCCCATCTTACCATCACAGTCTTTACCTGTTCTTCCTTTAATTCCCATTCTAATAATAGGTCATAGACTCGTGAGATATATTTTCCTATATATTTTTTAAATTTTGATGTTTCTTTTGCAATACCTATTTTCCTGTCAATAATTAATCTTTGATTTACTCAAAAATATTGCAGCCAGTGTGTCAGATATTCCTTAATTTCTTCATACTTTTTTAGGGTTGTCTCTTCCTATTTTTCTTCTAATATTACTTGGTACAGTCATACCTTGGGTTAAAGACAGTTCAGGTTGAGCGTTTTCAAGTTACGCTCTGCGGTGACCCAGAAGTAACAGAACAGGTTACTTCCAGGTTTCGCCGCTCGCTCATGCGCAGACACTCAAAATGACATTGCGCAGAAGTGGTGAATCATGACCCGCACATGCGCAGACACACAGACGCGGGTTGCATTCTGCTCAGGATGTGAACAGGGCTCTGGAACAGATCCCATTCGCATCCAGAGGTACCACTGTATGTGGCCCATACCCCTCCATGTTCTTTTTCTTAGCTGTCATCACTTCTGTCGGTGAGGTCCACAGAGGTATTTTTGGTTCCAATATTCCTTTATATTTTATCCAGATCTTATATAATTTCCTTATTAGATGATTCAGTAAACCCCTGTGGACCTTCACCTTCTCAAAAATTAGATAGGCATGCCACCCATATTGATTATCATATCCCTCCAAATCCAACACATCTGAATCTCTTAATGTTATCCAGTCATTGAGCCATAGAAGACCTGTGGTTGCGTGGGATAGTTCTAAATCGGAAAGTACAAAGCCTCCTTTCTCTTTTTTATCTGTTAATAGTTGGTATTTTATTCTCGGTTTCCCCCCCCCCGTTCCATATGAATTTTGCTATATCTCTTTTCCATTCTTGAAAACACTTTATCCCTCCCAGTATCAGAATTGTTTGAAATAAAAAGATCATTTTGGGAAGTATATTCATCTTAACTACCGAGATTCTGTCCCATAAAGAGAGTTGTAATCTTGTCCAGTTTTCCATATTTTCCTTAACCTCTTTCCATACTTTGGTGTAGTTATCTTCATAAAGTTTAACACCCTTTGTTGATATCCAGATCCCTAGATATTTTACCTTGCTTTTAATCTCTAATCCTGTCGGCTATTGTTGTTTCTTTTTTTTTCTCTCTGTAAATTCTGGGTGCATTTTTTAAAAAGACGTTCTTCCCTTTCTTCTTCACTTATTAGTATCTTCTAAAAATGTAGCGGACTGGCTGCGGACTGACTGGAAGGGACTGATGCAGGAAGCAAACAAGTGGGGGAAAGGATGTGTGCTTGTGTATTTCTAACATCACTCCTCCCTCCCCCTCCCGCACCTCACCTGAGATGGATAGTGAGGTCACACACAATCCTGAGAGGGAAGCTGGAGCACTTGCGGTTCCCAACTGAGGGGTGGCCATGGGTGGGGTTACCACTACACAGGAGAAGGCAGGGTATCATTGGCATTTGGAGAAAACTCCAGACATTTTGCCCAATTTAAAAAAATATATTCTGGACAGAAATTTTACCATTGAAAATGAGGACATGTCTGAGAAAAGGAGGGCATATGGCAACCCTAACTTCACACTCAGTTCCATATCTTCTTATCCCATTTCCTGTTGGCCCTGGTTTTTCATCAATTTTTTTTAAAAAAATAAATCCTTCCATTTCCGCTTCTTCCAGGAGAATCACCACAGACTTGGTAGCTTTTTCTTCTGAATTCACTCCAAATCGTACACAGAATTATTTCTCTCCCAGCTCTATCTCTGCCAGCTCAGGATGTCTCTCAATCTCTCCATCCATGGCTTCATTCCAGTCCTCCAGCATAGTAGCTCTGCCATTTGGCTGTTTCATTGGCTGTGTGAAGGTCTTCTCCATTTCATCATCTACTGCCTTTAACTTTTTCATTCTCCTGTTCTGGCAATCCTTTATTGATGATGTTCTCCAAAGCTTTTGTGTTATCTAACATTTCATTTTCCATTTCATCTTTCTCTGGTCTATTTCCATTCACCATTTTATCCATCTCAGCTCTGATGTAATTTAGTTGCTCATCCAATAATTGCTGTAAGATGCCAACAGTCAGTAGGGTGTCCAACAATGTATTTACCATTCTGAAATAATAATAATAATAATAATAATAATAATAATAATAATAATAATAAAAAAATTTATTTATATCCCGCCCTCCCCAGCCGAAGCTGGGCTCAGGGCGGCTAACAACAATCAAAATAATCCAACATTCTAAAAATATTCATTATAAAATTAATTAAAATCAAATTAATGGCAACCATCAAGCAAAATTCTGTGCAGATTGCCAGAGGAGGGGGTCAGGCTGTGCCCTGACCAAAGGCCTGGTGGAACAGCTCTGTCTTGCAGGCCCTGCGGAAAGATGTCAGGTCCTGCAGGGCCCTAGTCTCTTGTGACAGAGCTTCCACCAGATTGGAGCCGCGGCCGAGAAAGCCCTGCCTCTAGTTGAGGCCAGCCTAACCTCTCTGTGGCCTGAGATCTTCAGGATGTTTTTATTTGCAGACCGTAAATTTCTCTGTGAGACATACCAGGAGAGGTGGTCCCGTAGGTACGAGGGTCCTAGGCCGTATAGGGCTTTAAAGGTTAAAACCAGCACCTTAAACCTGATCCTGTACTCCACCGGGAGCCAGTTCTTGGTCTTAATCAATCCCCATCTTAAGATCATCATAGTCTCTACCTTAAAAGTTCAGTCTCCCATCTCCACCTTAAGGCCTTAGAATTTCTCTGTGTTCCCTATGTAGAGAAATTATTTCCAATTTGAAGACAGGATTTTCACCAAGGAGACAGAAAGTTTAAATGTCTGCCCACATTCCAGTGTTTTTGCCATACTGAGTGTTTTTGGTCTTATTAACAACTCACTCTCCACCTTGAGGTCTTGCCTTAAAATGTCAAGTCTTCCATCTCAGATGTAAATTTCAACTGGCAGACAGATCACCTCAGTCGTAATTTTTAACAGTCTTCAAAGTAATTAATTTAATTAGCAAACCCTGTGCCCTAAGACTGACCATCAGGACTTTAATGGGGTGTTTGGGCACAATTCCAGTTCCTCCACTTTAAGTCACTTATCCCACATCTGGGTCCCTCAAAACGTCTCAGTTTCCTGGCATGGAATGCAGGCTTTTCAGAGCATCAGACGTTAATTCCCTGATATCTCTGTTTTCCCAGAGATAATGTGATAACCCAGATTTATGGTTTGCCTGTCATTTATCACCACATAATTATCTCTGTTGATCAGTTGTTGACAAAAGATGTCTAGTCTGCCATCTTCCTCCTTCCTCTTCTCCAATATTTTCCAATCTTTTGCTATTGGTCATTTTGGAAATCATCCAAACTGAGCATGGGATAGCCCATTGACCCCTAAATGCACCCTCTTAATTCTGAAACTCACTGGTCTTGGATAGCCACTTCTTTCCGGGTCTCAGTGCCCTACAAGTGTACAATGGGACAAGTGTCTTCTAAATGGTATAAATGCATAATCCCTTAAAATACAATGCACATGTATATTTTTTGTGTTTGACTTCCCTTGTAGTGTGTGACTTACCTGACATCAGACTGGCATAGCTTCCAGCAAACCTCATACCGAGCTCCGAGCTCATTGTTTGTATTGGCTGTGGCCCACCTAGTTTTGTTCCAAGCCAGCCAGATGCAAAAATGGTTATCACTGTGTTGTCTCCCTGATAACCTGGAATAAACAGATTCCAGCTGCAGCCATTAGATAAAGTGAGCTAATTCCTATGTGAGCAATCTCCAGAGTGTTCCACAGGTGAAGCTGCTTCACTTGGATTGCTTTGTGGAAAGTATGAATTTACTTACTATGAATTTATCATCAGAATCTGGAATCTGACATGTGGGGCCCAGGACATTTTGCTGCCTAAGCTGAATGTCAATATGTACACACAGAGAGAGAGACTTTGTTGTGTTGTAGATCATCTGCTTTCCATGCAAAAGGTACTGGGTTCAATCCCCAACATCCCCAGGTAGGGCTGAGAGGGAACCCAATGCCAGTCAGGGAAGACAACCATGAGCTAGAGGGACCAATGGTAGCTGAATCTGACTTCAACCCTGGTGGCAGAACAGTGTCCTTCACCACACCCAAGGGTGGCGGCCCAGCTTAGGTGGCACAGGAAGTCCACATACCACTAACACCCCATCAGTCACCAGCATCTGCCACATGAAGCAGCCACTTCTTTCTGCCTAATGTTGTCTTTGTTGCCATGCAGAGGGAACAGATTCTCAAGCTTTCATGAAGTTAGACCCAGATAAAACCATAATTTCTCCTCACCTACCTCAGTTGTCCAAACCTGCTACATTCTCCCCTTCCTGGGAACTCTCACATTTTGGCCATAGTCTTCACTGCTCATGCTTTGTAAGCCTGGCTCTTTTCTCGCAACACCTGCCTTCCCACCTTGAATAGTGGAAGGTAAGCGGGTCGCAAAGGGGTCAAGGACAATTTCTCTCCCTTTCCCTCAGTTGGCACTGGACTGGAGAGTTTTGCCTACTCTGCACTGTTTAGTCAATACTGAGGTAGTTAATGGGAGGGGTAGTATAGATGTTACTACACAATAACATCTACTCAGAGTCATGACAGGCAGGTTAGAATGGGAAATTAAATAAGGAGCAGTTAATGGAGAGCACCTCTAGACGCCGAGAATGTTAAAGGAAATCCCTCAGACCTGCAAATGAGGACTTTGGGACTCGGGGAGCATCAAATGGAACTCTTGTTAGCATCACACATCCAGAGCTTTGGGAATCGAGAGGTGGTAATGCAGATATACCTGCTTCAGTATAAATATAAATGAGGCGGAAAGTCAGAAGCAGACACGGATCTCTTCTCAGAGTCCAAACCAGGGTCAAGCTTGTTAGAAGTGCAACAGCAGTTTGTAACGTAAAAGTTACCTCTCTGACCATTGAGTCAACAAACCAATAGCGAGGACTGGAGGTGTTGCTTAACAGCCAAGGAAGGTACAAACTTTAGTGAGGTAGCACATGGTGTGACTGGCTGTGTAGCTATGAGGGAGTTTTCTGGTGACTGTTGCGTTGAACCTAACCCTGCTCTTATTCCTGCATTGCAGGGGGTTGGACCAGATGACCCTTGGGGTCCGTTCCAACTCCTCAGTTCTATGAAAGCCTGCCCTAGAAGACAAGCCTATCTGTTTCTTTCTCCTTGGGTTATATATTACTTTGTATAGCTTGTTCAGTAAAGTGTTATCAGGATTTCTTTTCTCTCTGAAGTGGACTCTGCATTATTTACATGACTTTGCTAACAGTGGAGTGGAAGCAGAACTTTGCTAAGCAGCTTCTGCCTCCACCTGAGAATTTGCCCACTCTGCAGTTCAGTTTTTCTGTGGATGTTCTCTGTAAAAGCTATTAAAGCTGTGGCCTTAGTTCAACCTGATGATGTGTATCTTGCATTTTATTTGGGGTTTGGGCACAAGCTATTCCTATTATTGATGGGGGAGAAATTCAATTCAATTCACATTTTAATGTGACTCTCTTCAATCTGAACTTCCTGGAACAATAACCAAACTGAAAACGGCTATCCTTCAAAACTTCTCCAAATTTTGTGATGCCTGGTCACCCATGGTCCAATTTGTGTGGACTCCCCCCCCCCACCACCACCACTTACTGTGCTTGTGGAGTAAAGCATAGTGTTCTCTGGTTACAAAATATTGCATCTAACTTCTCATCTGGGTTTCCCTACACTGACATAGAGAAATTTAGTAATGTACAGATCTGGAGAAAGGCAAGATGTGTCCTCTAGTTGGGACACAAAAGCTCATTGCGGTGGCCATGACTTGAAAAGAATTTTGTCTAAATGGTTAGACTTCAGGCATATTTTATCCAGCCATCTCCTCTTGGCACAGAGGTGAAGTACTTATTGGCGCTAGGCCTTACTCAGCAACATTTTCTAGCTGGGCTGCAAATCTTGTATTGACAGTACAGTACTTTCTTTATTCAGACAACAGACAAAAAGGAACTTACCATCAAAGTGAACTGGGAGAGGGAGGAAAGTGTTGGTTTATAATGTTTGTTTGTAACTGAATTAAAAGTAAAAGAAGACACATTCCCTAGATGCCTAGATTCAGGTTTGGGGCAAATAGACTTTAGTGAGAGAGCCACAGCAAAGATTTAACATCACAAAACATGCAGCAAAGTAAAGTGTGGAAATCCAGGTGTTAGACTTTTAATATATCCCTTTCTAAGTCTCTTCCAAAGTTCCCTTTTACTTTCCTTAGCACTGAAAGTAACCACACATTTGGTAAGTTTAAAATGGTTTATTTACAAACTCTTCAAAGGGTGGGTTCATGTTCTTTTCCATACAACAGCAAGAAAACACAGGCAGTACAACTTAGTTTCAAAACTGGTAAATGGTTTTTTTAAATTATTTGTATAGAAACACAAATATGACTTGCTGAAGCTAAGAGGTCTGGGCTTGGAGCAACCAGGTCAGACATCCTTTCTGGTGGATTTCACATGGTGGAAGAGAGCGAGCAGAGACTTTGGTCACTCTGTCTCCCAAGATGAGGGGGTGTAACATAGCTAAGCCCCTGACTACTGTTTACTCTATGGACTTAACCCCTTTCATGCATTATATAAGCATGCCAGTTATATGAGGCTGATATTTATCCCACAGAAAATTCATTTATCTAGTGAAAATATGATAGGATTAGCAATCACAACCCTCCCTAGAAAATAAACCAAAGAATTTAAAATGTATATTTGCATTTTTGTTTTTATCCTGTATTTTATTCTGTGAACTGCCCTGAGATCATATGATGAAAGGTGGTATATAAATCAAATTTTTAATAAATGATATAGGCTATGGACCTCTGCCCCCCCCCCACTGCCACAAATTATTATTTGCAAATAATTAACTCAATGAACAGTCATACCAGTGAGCTGAAGTATTAATTAGTTATATAGGAAGTACTTTCTGAATAAGAGTATATGATTATTTTATTAGCAGGGAGAAGAGACTTGTAGCAGGGGAGTTACATCTCTAACTAGTTTTCTAAAAACAAGAACTTTTCAGCTGTGATCCCTAAAAGCCCTAAAAGTTTCCATTTGAATTTATAGTACGGTAATTTGTTTGAAGATTTATTTTAAAAACACAAAAACAAAAAGCTGATATGATTCATGTTTGTATCCCGTCAATTTTAATATGCACTAGCTAAAAGTCAAGTTGAATCTCTTTCATAAGTAGTGTATTGTAATTTTTAATTTCTGTTTGTGGAGGAGATGAACACTATTCAGCTGTGCTTGTAGTTTTGTGAAACAGAGAGAGGGAAAGATCAAATTGAATTGTTGAGTGACATCTTGTGGTAGAACAAAGGTATTGACAAGTCAAGGGGAAAAGAATGGCTGCGTTTTCCTATGCAGCAAAATGCTTAATAATACTTCACATCTGGCTTTTGATTGCGTTAACAGAAGGCCACTGCATTATTATTCCATTGTAATATTTTTCATTATAATACCTAAAATTATTTTTCCCTGAATGATATCAACTTATAAAATTACAATTAACCAAATTGCACATAAATATAAGTTTATTTATGTGGGAGTATTTCATCAGAACTCTTTCAGTTTTCATTGTACTTTAGTAAAAGAGTTGGAAGGATATTCCAAGGGTATCTTTCTCAAAGACTTGCAGCCTGTAGAAGGGGCTCCAAATATTTAGCTTTGAGGAAAGTAAAAGACGTGTGTGAATAATTGGAATCCGCATGATTCCCTTGCCTGTAACATGGGCTTCTGGACCAGCTGCCCTCATTATGACACCACTGAAGGATAACATGTGGCAGTGAAATATGTTTCCCCACCAAGAGTAGTTATTTTAAGATAATGGGCCTTAATGTATTTTAGACGTCCCAGATGAACTATACATCACCAGAAGTGTTGGGAAAGAAAGTCCCTTAATGAAAGCAGCATGAAGTTCAAGAGAGCATAGCCATGTGTGTTTGTGGTATTTAAAATATTACTCCCCCCCCTTTACATTCTTTCCCCCCCTCTTCTGCAGACCTCCCCGCCCCCCATTCTTAGCCTCACTCCAGCTGCAGCGATGCTTCAGTATTTTTAATGGGTATTGATGGTTTCTGTCCCTTGAAAAGAATGACTTGTTGTGAATAATAAATCACAAGTCTTTGCAGGAAGACAAAGTGCTGAAGCACTTACAGCCATTCTGTTTCCACCCCACCTCCTCTCAAAATACTAATAAAAGCCACAACACATTGGATCCTGATTTAAGCAGATTTGCTGTTGAAAGCGGGGCCAAAGAGGCTATGAATAATGCAAAGGTTTTCAAGGACTGCTTCACACATTACAATTTGCCTACACCAGGTAATCTCTTTGAAGGCGGGCGGGGGAGGGGGGAGCTCTCGTTGTTTTAACCTCTTCTAAAAGGTCTCAGCAGGTGAACATGTAACTTGCCCAGATATGGTAGTACTAAGCTATTGACAGAAAGGACTAACAGGAGTAAGAACTTAAAAGGTAAGGGTTTTTTTTTAAGCAAATGTAAAAAGTCTAATAGGCAGATCTTGTAACAGCCAGTTCTAAGTCCCCCAAAGCTTGTGGCTTAACACTGGGCTTCTAGCATGTTTCCACAGGTCCTTGAGAAGGCCAGCATAGTATTTCTTTTCTCAGCCAGCTTTTCCCTGTCTTCTAGAAGCACAACACTGGGCACATGCTCAGTTGTCAATGGAATATATGGGAAGGTTAAGGATATGATGCAGAAGCAAGCAAAGGCTTGCATGAAAGAAAAAGTGTCTCATAATATCATATCCAACATTTGCAAAACACCAACTTTACATATTGTGACAATAAAGAGAAGGGCAAGATTTGGTGTGAAAATAATGCATATTTTATTTTTAAGGGCTTTCATGAAATCACTAGACTATTTAGTCTACATAATACAGAAGAACAAAATGACAGTTCTTTAAGCTACCGATTCAAACCTGTGCTATTTAGCCACACACTTTGCACTACATATCACTGATGTCATAATTTTCATCAGAGTCATCTACAATGCTACATGTTCCCCGATCTCTCCCAATGGTTATCAGCACATGCTCTTTTTAAAAGCCATGTTTATGGCAAGTGCAAACTCCATTATATTTCTGTGGCCTGAGCAGCAAGTGACCTATAATTGGGGAGGGGAGTTCCATTGTATATCTCAACAGTCTGCCATCAAACTACATAGAGTGAGGCTCTGGAAATATAATCTTTCTGTTGGTGGATATTTCACAGATTAGATTGTCCTGGTGCTACAGTAATTTGTATTATGAGCCAAGAAGTCATTAACATTTCCATTGTACAGTGTGACAAAAAAATGGTGTTCAACTTCATATTTATTTATCTTCTTGCATAGTTTGGTTTCTTGTGATGTTACCCCTTTCCTGCCATGTGGCCTTACCAGGAGCCCAATGAACTGTCCAGAGATCAATGAGTTCTGGGAAGAAGGGGAGCTGTCTAGGAAGACATCACAGAGAGCACAACTGAATAAGATGGAGCTTCTGAGAGCCAGCGTGGTGTAGTGGTTAAGAGTGGTACATTAGTCTCGTAATCTAGGGAACTGGGTTTGCGTCTCTGCTCCTCCACATGCAGCTGCTGGGTGACCTTGGGCTAGTCACACTTCTCTGAAGTCTCTCAGCCCCACTCACCTCACAGAGTGTTTGTTGTGGGGGAGGAAGGGAAAGGAGAATGTTAGCAGCTTTGAGACTCCTTCAGGTAGTGATAAAGCGGGATATCAAATCCAAACTCTTTTTCTTCTTCTTCAGCACTAGCTAGGTCCCAACTGACAAACTTTAAATTTGGCTATGCTGACCCCTTCATCCCAAATCGAAAGCATGGCTTTGTCTTCACAAGTAGGGCATGGGCATGGCTGATCTCATACTGCCAGCTGGGCACTGTGCCTCTTGTTATGGCCTTCTGCTCAGTCCTGAGTCTGTTTCTGAGTCCTGGGGGTGATTTTGGTGGATCTGGAGAGCTAGAGAGAGGGCACACTAGTTTCTTGGAACTTCACAGCTTAGATTGTCCTGGTGCCATAGCATTCTTCATCAGGGTATCTTTCAGGGTTGTGAACTCAGGACAGCATCTGGCAACTCACCTTGAGTCCCATGAATACTAGGAATACCAGAAATACTAGGATAATTTGTTATGTCCATATTTGCTTCTGTAGCATTTTTACTCAAAGCAGTTCTCTTCTCCTGAAGGCCAAACTGCATGTGATATTAGATGCATATTTCCATTTAACACGCATTTTAAAAGAGGTGCTGTGGTTTTCTAACATCTACTGAGATTGCAGCAGTGGGGGAAAGGGAAATTTAACCTCTTTCTTGCCTGATGACAATCACTCCTTTGAAGCTGCTATTTGCATTTCAAGGCATGCCCCATTGGCACCAATTGCCCCCTTTCTGCCTGCTGTAAGCTCGGTAATTATAATCCCCCTCCTCCAGTGACATTACATACTCTTAAAAAAAGAAAGGTGCACACGTTTTTTAACATAATGCCTAGTTTGGTATTGCACCACCACACCTTTCACCAGGTGGTTACCATCACTTTACAAACCAAATCCACGGCTATACAAAGGGCAGGAAGTACTTCAGTAGACTATTACAAGAACCCTGTTCTCCAAACACTTATACATTCTCTGTCACAGGGGGGTGCAGATTAGAATTTGCAGGTGCAAGTGTGAAGCCTTATAGATGCTGAAGTCATGTTGCTTTTATCATTCATTCTGGTTGCTTTATAATGTTGCATTGATTCCAGTTGCCCTCAGTCAGTTGTTGTTTTTTAAAAAATCATTTTTAAAGGGAAAAAATGAAGGCAGTGATCAGTTCTCAGAGATATCTAGCAACCTATAAAAGTAATGGATTTTAAATTCTGAAAGTTTGAATGTCTCTTCCTTCAACAGCAGCTCAAAAAAATCCCCTTTTTAATGTAATACAAGAAGTGCAGAGGAGCGAAGGGGAGGATACTGAGATGCCTTCTGTTTACTTAAGTTAGAAACATAGTCACAGAGCACTATACTCAGTAATGAACAGCTGAGCCTCTACAGGAAAAGAGATTTCATGAGAAGAGAACTAGGTCTTGTTTATTACTGCTATATTTTTTCCTTGGGAAAAAAAGCAACATTTGTTGCAATAAAACATTTAAAAGAAAAGGAGGGGGAAGCATCTGATTCATAGCGTGATTGCGAAACAGGAATCATAACCTATCTCAGAGTGAAAGTATCGTTTCAGGAGCATCCAAGGTTAGTGTTAATTTCAGCGGGTAAGGAAGTGCTGGGAGCAAGGTCAAGGTCAAAGGGATACCAAAGCAAGGATGAAAATGGGAATCAAACAAATAACTCTCATAAACTCAGTGATGGGGTAGGAGAGGGCTGGGTTATCTAGAATTCCAACACAGCACTCCTGCATAACAGCACTTTCTTCAGCCACTGCAACCATAGTGGCCACTGTGGATTGTATACAGAGCCTGGTTCTCACTCTGAGGCTTGTTTAATGGAAACATCAACCATGGAGCCGTTTTTTTTACATTCATGAGTAAGCCCTATAAATGGCAGGAGTGTGTGTTGGATTTCTAGATAGCTCAATTGTCCACATGTTTTGCCCCACCTCCACCAGTTAATTTATGAGGAATATCTTTGCCCCCATGTTGTCCAAATAGGGCCAAATATGGACAGATCATAGTTGATCCCATAGAATGGTTTTTCTTTGTGGTGGCTCCTCAAGTTTAGTATCATCCTCATCTATCTACAGTAATCTTTGTGGGGCTTATCTGCCCACAAACTTCTCTGTGCACTGCAGTGGTGTGGGCAATTTTTCATGCAGAAAGAACAACATGCCAAAGCATCTCCTCCATTGAAGTGAATGGGCCTTGGATCATGCGTACCAAATCTATCCCAAACAGGAATTACAACCCTATAGATAATAAATAGGTATCTCTGTGTCATTGTCAAATCTCCCTAAGAGGAGTAAAGACATAGACGTTGAAGAATGACAACACTACAGCAAAGCAGAAATGGGCCTTCTTAAACTACCCGTGTACTGTATCAAAACTACAGGGAGGGAAAATAACATTCACACTAAATATTTGAAAGTCTGGGAACATTTTTATTGAATATGCAGAATCAACATTGTTAAGGCAACCGACTACTTTGTCTAGCATTTTATTGTAGAGAGATCAAAAGGCAGCCCTTGTTAGTTATAGGTGATAAAACCTGTCATGTCTATCAAACTAGTTAAATAACCACTGAGTGCACTGTATTCATTTCTAAGAAAAGATCTTCCACTGTAATGTTAATTTGAAAATATCCCTTGTTCTCTGCTTTTCAGGCTTGCTCCTTGTCATACAAATCAGGGTCAGCCTAGGAGAACATATTCTGTTTTCACAGAAGCTAGCAGCATATCTCCCCACTGGTTTCATTTGGTCCATGATTTGGCCCACAGACTCAACCAAATGGAGCCACAATTCTGTGCACGGGAGGCCTGAAGCTATTGAAAACTCCAGGAGCAACTGGAAAAAATTCAGAGAGCTTGGAAGTGATCAAGAAGAAGAGTTCATTAGAGGAATATATTTTCTGGCACAGGCAGGGGATGATTTATTTACTTGATTGTAGTGAAACCTCTAAGTGGCTTATAAGAAATATTAAAAGTATCAGTAAAAAAAAAAACAATTTCAAAATGTTAAAGATACGGTAATTAAAATTAACAGTTAAACAAATCAAAGCTGCAGTGGTAATATAACAGGTGAGAAAGAAGAAACTTTCCCCAGAAGTTGAAACCATCTTCTGCAGCTCTGTTGTATGTCCCACCTCCAAGACAGGTTCATTTTATGGAAACACAAGGTCAAGGTGTTTTCTTGGGTAGTTCCTGGGTTATGGCATTCCCTCCCAAAGGAGGTAGGACTTGCCTTATTTTAGGTGGGCAGTGATAACATTTAATCCTGCTTAATTTTAAATGTGTGTATGTGTTGTTGTTGTTTTAAAAAAATGAGATTGAAGTTTTTAACTCTGCATTATTGTTGTTGTTACATTTCTTTATTCAATTTGTATTCCACCCTTCAACCTTAGGCTTCCCATGGTGGAACATAAAAATATATTAAAATACCCCGAATACAAAACCCATAAAATTAACAATATAAAATAGATATTGAAATGAAACACCAAAATAACAAGATCTCATAAATTCAGAGTCCAGCATCTGTCTTTTGTGTTACCATTTTTTGTTCAACTTATTAGTTGTTTGCTACATAAAAAGCGTCTTGAGTGGTCTAAGGGTTCATATTCAAAACAAGAGAAGCATTCAAAAAAATGCATCTGCCAAATTCATAAGCCCGGGAAAATAAACATATTTTAATCTAATAAGCTTTTGAAAGAACTATTGGAAGGAAGGAAAAGGTAGTTTGGCATATTGTCTAGATATAATCAATGGTCTTTTGCCCATAATATTTGGGATTGGTTCTTACAGTTTGAATCAGATGGCTCTCCTTCAGATAACAAAATAGTTGTGAATGTATTCTTGTTATGTCAATACAAGAAGGTGCAGCTTTTGGGCAGGAGGTACATATATTAGGAGAAGCTCAATACTCCCAAAGACCCACATGGTAAACACCCCCCCACACACACATTTGTGTCTGACTTTTAAAAACAACTTTATGGGAGATCATTCCAAATCAGGGGGGAAACGGGAGAATGGATGGCTACAGATTTTGTGTTATGTCCAGAAAATCTTACTGGAAGCCATAGAGGAAAATGACAGCATGGAAGAAGGCCTCCTGTGATGTCAAAGAACAGTTTGGAAATAAATTGGACTCACCAAAAGACAGCAGTCCTTTAATTCTGGGAATATGTCTCAGAAACAAATTGAAAGGGGATTTTGATGAACATAAATGGAGCCCAAGTCTATCAATGGCAACTAATCATGGAGACCAGAATGTCTAGGCTCAGAAGTAACATGTCACCAAATACTAGCTGCTCAGGGAGGCAACAGAAAGAAACAAATCCTCCTTGTGGGGTTTACAAAGGCATCTGGCTAGCTGATGATGCTGAGCTAGAGGAACTTTTGGTCGGATCCAGAACTTTGAAGTTCCGACATTTATAATCTTGGACTCCATATTAATTCATCCCAACTACCGACTACCCTCACCCCCGTTTCATTTTTGCAGTTATTAACATGGAATAGAGATGAATATCCACTTTATGCAGAAGCGTCAAATAAAGAATTTGGTCTATGTTAACAGGTTTTCACTTGACAACAAATTATGGAAGAAGCTTTTGTTGGTACATTTCTGTTTAACTTGCTCTATTTTGCAATCTCACCTGAAACTTGGGGCATGCAGTTGAATTCCAAGGCTGATAGGTTTCCGAAAAGCAGGGATTCCACAAGTTTGACTCACTCACTCATGTTTCTACTTTCCTCACCTCATGTAGTATATGAGATGAGTCGATTGTCCAAAGCACTGATACTTGCAATGGAAAAATCTGACAAGTGGCCTTTCTTCAGCACAATACAGATAAGGAAGCAAAAAAAGTTGCAGAACAGTAGGTCAGAATTTTAGGGACGCGGGTGGCGCTGTGGGTAAAAGCCTCAGCGCCTAGGGCTTGCCAATCGAAAGGTCGGCGGTTCGAATCCCCGCGACGGGGTGCGCTCCCGTTGCTCGGTCCCAGCGCCTGCCAACCTAGCAGTTCGAAAGCACCCCCGGGTGCAAGTAGATAAATAGGGACCGCTTACTAGCAGGAAGGTAAACGGCGTTTCCGTGTGCAGCTCTGGCTCGCCAGAGCAGCGATGTCACGCTGGCCACGTGACCCGGAAGGGTCTCCGGACAGCGCTGGCCCCTGGCCTCTTAAGTGAGATGGGCGCACAACCCCAGAGTCTGTCAAGACTGGCCGTACGGGCAGGGGTACCTTTACCTTTACCTTTAGGTCAGAATTTTAAGGCTGCCTGCATAGTAAGGCTATTAGGCATGTTACTTTCCTTATGGCACTGGTGGAGGAACGGGAGTGCGGAGGGAGCGGACTGCCCCCGGCACCACTATTCCGGTAGGGTGCCATCACGGCGGGGCCCCCGGACATGCACTGCACCCCCTCGGGCGCACCGGGTGCCATGCCCCCACAGGCGCACACCCCCAGAATGTGCACCACACCCCTGCGGGTGGCACACAATGCCCCCGGGTGGCATGTCATGCCCCTGCCTGCTCTCCGCCCCCGGTAGCGGAGCATGCAGCTTCACCACTGGCCTATGGTGTCCGATTAGTGACTGAGACATGTTCAACACATGAGTCCTGCAAATCTCATATCTGAGTATTGAAGGTTTTATGATATCTACTCTAGGTGACCCTGTGTTGTTCTTCTAATTCTAATGCAAGAGGTGGGAAGTAATTGCAGAAGAAAATTGGTAGGTAGGAGGAAGCTTCATAAC
Organism: Podarcis gaigeae; assembly: GCF_964106915.1. Classification (NCBI taxonomy): domain Eukaryota; kingdom Metazoa; phylum Chordata; class Lepidosauria; order Squamata; family Lacertidae; genus Podarcis; species Podarcis gaigeae. The sequence continues at coordinate 4,535,539 of NC_139687.1, read as the reverse complement.
CATTTCCCCAACTGCTGATTTCCCCCCTGCACATTCACCCCAAGCAGTGGTATGTTGTTGTTTTTAAATTAGAATCTAGAGACAAACAATAGATACAATCACATCAAAGATATGGACTATTAAGCCTACTGATTTCAATGGAATAAATCTGAGCCTGTGCAGTATATAAGCAAAATGGACTTGCCATCTCATGTTCCACTCTCAGGGCTAAAGCTTTGAAGCTTTAGCAATGTGATTCTAACTCATGCCAAACTCTTAACATTAAAAGCAATAGGACTTGAATGTAAATACCGTAACTTGATTTTCCAGAATGCTAAAACATGCATAGAGCATCCACAGTTACAAAGGAGTGGGGAGGCAATGAAGAAGAGTTATCACCCCTAAGCCCACTGGCACCTTTTTACTTCCCCATATTAGTGATGCTGCAGAGGGCTTATGAAAACCTGCAAAATGCAGTGTGGGAAAACAGGTGAAAGCAGCAATGATTTAATGATGGCCACTATCAGAAATTGGGGGAGGAAAAACTGCCTTCTTTCTAAAATGTTATCTGACTTCCAATGTTATCTGTTCAACATTTTCACAATTTTGTATATTTAAGACACAGAGAGAAAGAAAATAGCTGAAGCATTCCCATTTTTCCTACCACTAACGCAGAGAGAGAGTAAAATATTGCAAAGGCAACTCTGCCCAAGACCCTCAAACTGCTATTCAGGGCAATTTAAAACTAAGCAGGTAGCAAACACACCCAGAGCAGAGCTATACACCCTTGAGGAGGGTGTCATTTTGAAGAGCGAACCTGAAATACTGGAAAGGTATGGCCATAAAATATTGAGGTGAGGAAATATTTGGTGGCACTGGGCCTGTTCTGAAATTTAAAAGCACCACAAATGAGGGCAATTCACACAAACCCTTTTGTGGGGTTTATTTTTATGGTTGGCAACTTTTGAGGCAGTCATCGAGGCTTAAGCATTCCAGCATGGTGCCTGGACCTGATAGAAACCACCTCAGTTTAAAAATTATTATTCAGGGTTGGTTCACATATATAAAATATACCGGTACTTAGTCTCTTCATAGATGCACCTAAATGTGTGCCTTCATGTTTCTACTTATCTGTAATTATAGACTGCCTAAAATGTTGCTTTAGTCATTCTTCCAGTCATATTACTGATTTATAAACTTACAGTGGTCAGCATAGAAGATAGTGTTCAAGTACCTGATCTAGACAGTCAAATGTATGGGCCTTTCGTCACCTCCTAAATGCTTCTTTGAACATCTTTTGTGCTCAAGTTATCTCCTCAGAATTGCAACAGACATCTGGAGAAGCCAACTGTTTCTGCCAATTGATTTTATATTTAGTGCTTGGCTGTTGCCACCGTTTGTTCCAATGATTTTCTTTTTCTTTATTATCATAATATTTGTTTTCCTCACAAACTAAACACAAACAACAACATTTCAAGGTGCAATGTGCCATAAATGCAGCTTTCAGCACTGGGAGGCGGCCAGGGAGGCACCACAGACATGAAAGTGTCTTTAGAAAAGCACATCCCTGCCAAACCACATGCAGGGATGAATCTAAATGAGTGAATTTAGGTAATTAACACACAGCCAAGCCAAAGAAATGTAGCTGGAAAAGCTGCCAAACACCAATTACCTGTACAGCTTAAAAAAGCCAGACAATAAGGATTTCCCAAAAGCCCTTCTATCAAAGCCTTATTATCAAAATCCTTGTGGACAGCTTTTCTTCTCTAGGTAGGTAGAGCAAGGTAAAAAAAAGCAGATAGCAATGGGTAGCTTTGTTTCACACAGATAAACATGACTCTTAAAAATAGTTGCTCTGGGCTCCTGAGGGTGGAAAGGTGGAATATTAATTTAATGAGTGAGTGAGTGAGTGAGTGAGTGAGTGAGTGAGTGAGTGAATGAGTAAAAGAACCTTGCCCTGTCTCGTGCTTTTTAAAAGAAGTTTGAGAGGGCTGTGGTTGCTACTACAGATGGAGGAGAAATACAGTTCAGTTCACATTTTAATGCAAACCAATCTAATTTGCAGTTCCTGAAACACACACAAACAAAACAGCTTCAGATAGGTAGCCATGTTGGTCTGCCATAGTCAAAACAAAAAAAATTCCTTCCAGTAGCACCTTAAAGACCAACTAAGTTAGTTGTTGGTATGAGCTTTCGTGTGCATGGTATCTGAAGAAGTGTGCTGGAACACGAAAGCTCATACCAAGAACTAACTTAGTTGGTCATTAAGGTGCTACTGGAAGGAAATTTTGTTGTTTGTTTAAACAAAACAGCTATCCTTCCAAATTTGCAGTTCTCCAAATCTTGCAATCTAGTTCTCCGACAACAAAATGCATACAAAAATGCATTTGTTAGGGAAAATTATATACAAAAATGCATTATATTAGAGGGAAATGCATGCAAAAATGTGTTCATTTGGCATAATTGTGTTTAAGTATACATATTAGAAGAGGCCCCACACTGCCCAGAAAAGCTCTGCTGAATGGCACAATGAGGATGCAATGGAGGCAGCAAAGTATGCCTTCTTTGCAGACTTCACTGCCACTAGGAAGATTCAATGGTGTTTCTAGCTGTGATAGGCCACCAGGGCTTGGTGGTTCTTGGCTGGCACGTGGCCCTTTCAGTAGGCCTTGATCTTCACCTGGGCAACAGCTCCTGAGGAGACCATATTTGGATGTTGAATGGAAGCTCAACCTGTGGGAGAAAAAGGAGCAACTGGAAATTTAAACTTGGTATTTAGGAAGTTTCCAGAGTTTTCCTTTAGTTAATGGATTCTGGCAATTTGTAGAAACTTGCTGTCCACTCCCTGCCTGCCCCCACCAATTCACCAGGATGTTTTTGTTAACCCACAAAAAAATTATGATGAACCACTGAATGGAAGCCCATGGGGAAATGTAATACAGTCTCTCCCCTTTGAATCACTGGAATCACAGCCTCCATCCCTAATGAGGAGGGATCATTGCACAACAGAAAACAAATTGGGACTTTGGAGCTGAATAATTACTTGTATAAATAATTTTCCCAGCAGTTTTATTTGCTCCATGATCGTATTAATTCATTTGCTATTATTCACTGTAATAACACTGAACACAATGAATTCATTTAGTATTAATGCAGCTCTGAGCTCCACTTCCCTGAGAGTTCCCCAGTAATTCAGAATTAGTTAAATGTACCATTAAAATAAAAAGTAACTCTCTCTCCATTTTCATGGAGGCTTCTTGTGCCCAAGCAAAAGTGGCTTCCCTTTCCTGCTGATCTATTATTTGGCCGCATCTCAGTTCTAGAGTTTCCCAAGTCAGAATGTGCCACTTAACCTTCATCCTCCTTGGATTTTCATCTTGAGGAATCTAGATTAATCCGCAGCCTGATGAATGGATGTTGCTTTGGCAGCACAAAAAGAGCAGTCATTAAGGAAACCTCTCCTGTGGCATGAATCAAAGGCAGAATACTTTCCCCCCTCCTTGTCTCCCCAATTCAGGAATTGCCTGCAGCAATGTGGGTTTTGTTTTTCATTCTTTGAATCTATTTCCTTGCTCCCATTCCATTTCCAAACAGTTTTCAGGAGAGTATCCTAACTGGAGGGTTCTCCTACATGAACACACACACACACACACACACACACACACACACACGATCTAGAGGTATGCCTCATCAGAAGACAGGCTGCTTTTGATTGCACTAATGTGGTTCTGCAAACACATTTTATCAGTCAGGGATGTGACGCAGGGCCAGGAGGCATGAAAACGAGGAGTGCATGGAAGTTAAGTAACAAGCCCCCTGATGTGAGAAACAATTATAATTAATGAAGTGAAATATGAATGGAGTGTAATTGTAAACCATTTCTCAGCAGAAAACTGGTTTTCCAGGGGAAAGAATCAAGGAAAGTTTTGATCAGGAACATAACAAGGAATAAATCCTATTGAACTCAGTGAGACATAGTTCTGAAAAAAAATGCTTAGGATTTCAATGTATGGCTGCCCAGTCTTTACCCAGTTACCTGAGAGAAGTGCCATTAAATACAGTGGGGCTTACTTCTGAGTAGACAGTGTAAATTTCCATTTACAATAAAGCAATAAACACTCCACACGTTTCCTAAGAAATGGCTGGCTGCTAAAGCATTGCAATTAAAGAATTTGAAGTGGATTGGTGACTTTTTCCTTCAAAATTAAGGAAGGGGTTTTGTATGTCAGCGTCACCGTTTCCTTCTTTGGGTGCAGGCATTTAATTTTTAGTATAATCAGGGTTCCATTTTTGCCTCTACACACACACACACACACACACACACACACACACACCTAACCACTTTAAACTTTTCTCCAAGACATGGAGAGGAAGAAAAAGGGAAACAGGGACATTTCGAGATCAAATCAGGAACTGGGACAGCCTCTGTAATTCCAGGAGTGTCCCTCGAATACCAGGACACTTGGAGGGTATGCAATTTAAGCTTCTGCTTGTGTGCTCTTCATCATGGGCCTTCTAAACATGTACTAACCTAGGAGCTGCCAACCTTTTGTGGCCCTTGGGCACATCTGAAAATCAGAGAAACTGTTACGGGCACCACACACACAACCGTAGAAAGCTCCTTCTGGTGTGAACTGGTGACCCCTGTGTTAGCCTATGCTATGAGGGGGCATTCAGATTACCTCCACATGCTCTGAAAGAATATGGGGATAAGCACACACCCCCCCCCCCACTTTCTGTGTATTCAGCCAGCATGGGGAGGGGAGTGGCTGCTGCACCAGGGACTGAACCTGGGGTCTCTCATGATGCCAAGTCTGTGTTTCGCCATTAAGCCATGGCCTTTCTCCTTGTTCCCTATACAAATAGAGCAGCTTCTTATAATGCCCACTTTTATTCATTCTTTACTTCTTGAGTCATACCTATTAGTATATTCAGCTTTCCTCATTTGTAAGGGATTCTTTCATTTGCAAAAGAATGGGAGGAAAGTAAATATAAACCTTTTCGATGGGAGTCCAAAGCAGAAGCAGCTAAAGAAAAAAAAATCCAGAAATAGGAGCAGTAATGTTACCAGTAGAGAGAATTTATTGAAGAAAAAATCATTTTTCAAAAATTATGGGCCTTTCTTTTACTGCTGGGAATGCAGAGAAGATTAAAGTGAAGTCTATATATCACAAATAGGAGGACCAAATGATTTAAAACATTTGCTATAATGACCTGCTTTGGAGCAAAGAATCAATTTCTTTTACAGCAAGAATCTGTTAATACAAGGGAAAGGGGAAACATAAGAAAGGAAATATTGGAAAGTGCTGGCTCCCCAGCATCTTATGTCTGCATTTTGATATAACTAATGACAAGGACTGTGGTTATTATCTCTATGCCATGTGCTTAAAGGATGCAATGATGAAATAAAATGGAGAAATGGCTAAAATTTGGAAATGGTTATTATTGAAGAGTCCTGCAGCACTCTCTCTCTACACACACACACACACACACACACACACACAAACACAGCCCATTGTTTGCAACGGTGAGTGTCTCTTAATTGTCCTGATGAAATGCTCCACTAGCCACAAAATAACTTTTAGATTTTAAAATGGGAATTCTTTTTCAAACAGTGAGTGCTGGGAAGTTAATATTAAAATCCATATGTATGGATCCCAGTAAATGTGGCCTGTGCTTTCCAAAAGAGCTCTGCTTGTGCACAGAAATCATGCTTCAAAACCAAATCAAGCCATTCAAATGTTTAAATGGCAAAAAGAATCTCAGTGTGAGGACCTAGTTTTATATACAACCAGCTCAACACTCTTACTTTGATACTAGTATAACGTGTGAAAATGCGAATGTGCAGAATGGAAGATGAATTTGGCGGATTTTTAATATCTTTTCGCAGGCACAAACATTGTGGGATGGGCAGGGCAATACGGGGCAGTCATGCTGTAGGGAGTTTGAAAGGTCTGCCAGCCTCCACTGGTGGGGCAGCCATGCTGATAATCAGCGCCCCAATGTGCTCACCTAGACAGAACTTGGTCAGAAGCTACTGCTGGCAATATCTGGCAGGTGTTTTGTGAGGAGAGCGCCAGGCTCGGCTGGGCCACTGCTGGATCCTAAGCTGGCCGTGTTGTTATCACATGATGGCAGTGGTCCCAATCTGGGCCTCTTCACTGCACCAACCTGGGAGATTGCATAGCAAAGGGGCATTTTTCCTCTTCTCCCCATACCACTTCATCAAGTCTCACCACTGCCTTAGGCTGCAGTACTGTATCCACTTACCTGGGAAGAAGAATCATCAAATTCACCGTAGAGCATTTCAGTGCCTGAGATCAGAAGAGCACCCATTGACTTAAACATGTTTCGAATGCTAAGCAATGTTCCAGTTCATGTTTGGTAATTTCTGTGCTTAACTTTTTTTTCTGAATGACTAGAAGGAGCTGGGGAAAATATGTCAAGATTATAATTGGTAAATTGTGTCACATTATTTACTAGGAAGAGGCCTAAATCTAATCAAACAAGAAGAGGTAGGAGTGGCAAGGATGCTAAACTGCAGCTTAACTTAATTGATCTCTGTTCCTGCAATAATTCTATTCCAGTGGCAGAAAAACTATATATTTACAGTGCAGTCTGTTGTCTAGCCTGCAGAGGACTACATTCATGTAAATAATATCACAGACTCCCTGACACACATTAATTTCAGTGACTCACATCCTCCCCACCTGCTGAATTTCTGCCTGTCAGAAGAATGGTAAATGTAGAAACCCAGTCAAAGAAAGAAAGATGTGGAGATAGGAACAAATTCTGTTTCTCTTCCTAACAGAGCTTTGCCTCCAACATCCCTTTCCATATAGCTGCTAATGCCAGTTCATTTACACACACACACCTGTGTCATAGACAAGTTCATCCAACCACTAGGGTTGTATTTTTTTCTTGTCACATTGAGAGTTTTTAAATAGAATTCATCTGTTATCTAGAGGTATTCAGAGAATCACAGAATTGTAGAGTTGGAAGAGATGCTAAGGGTCATCTAGTCCAACCCCCCGCAATGCAGGAATCTTAACTAATGCATCATTTAAAGCACCCTTATACCACTTTAACAGTCATGGAGTCCCCCAAAGAACTTGAAGCCATTGGTTTGAGTTCCACCCTCCAGAACAGGAGAACCCTCTTCCATGTGACAGCCCTTTAAATACTTGAAGATGACTATCATATCTCCTTTCAGTCTCTTCTTTTCCAAGCTAAACATACCCAGCTCCTTCAAGCATTCCTCATAAGGCTTGGTTTCATGATCATCTTGGTTGCCCTCCTCTGCACACGTTCCAGTTTATCAACATCCTTTCTAAATTGTGGTGCCCATAACTGGACACAGTATTCCAGGTGTCATCTGACCAAGGCAGAATAGAGTAGGACTATTACTTCCTTTGATCTGAACACTATACTTCTGCTGATTCAACCTAGAATAGCATTAGCTTTTTCTTTCTTTCTTTTTTGCTGCTGCTGCATCACATTGCAGACTCATGTTAAGCTCCTGGTCCACCAAGACCTCTAGATCATTTTCACATCTGCTGCTAGTAAGCCAGGCATCCCCCATCTTATATTTGTGCATCTGTTTCTTCCTGTCTAAGCGCCGAACCTTACATTTGTCCCTACTGAAATTCATTTTGTTAGCTTGCACCCAGTTCTTCAATCTGTTAAGGTCATTTTGAATTCTGGTCATCAGCAGTATAGGCTACCCTTCCTAGTTTGGTGTCATCTGCAAATCTGATGAGCATCCCCTCAATTCCTTCATCCAAGTTGTTTATAAAGATGCTGAACAACAATGGGCCCAGGACAGAACCTGGTGGCATCCCACTTGTCACTTTTTCCCAGGATGATGAGGAACAACCAATTAACCAGCTACAAGAGTCACCTGAGAAGAGTCTCAGGTGTGACAGTGTGCCTCATTTTTCCAAAACGAAACACAAACCTTGCTTTAGTCTGCCTGGGACCCGTGGAAACTCACAGTGCTGTGGAAATTGGGGTGGTATGTAACAATATAGTTTTCTGCTGAGTATCTCAGCAGATACTCAAGAGTTCCATGCATGGTAAAGAAGGCGCCGGAATCGTGGAAGGAAGCTTTCATCACATTGATACCAAAATCGGAAATTGAGAAGACACAACTCAAGAACTATCGTCCCATCTCCCTTTTAAATGTGGATTACAAAATTTTTGCAGATATCTTGGCAAGCAGACTTAAAAGAGTTTTAAATGAAGTAATTCATAAAGACCAGGCAAGCTTTCTCCCAGGTAGACACATGTTTGCTAACACAAGGAACATTATTGACATTTTGGAACTCTTGCAAACAAACATAAATACAAAAGCAGTGTTAATTTTTATAGATGCGGAGAAGGCCTTTGATAATATCTCTTGGAAATTTATGAAGGGAAATTTAAAAGAAATGGGAGTGGGACGGGGTTTTGAGAATGGGATTGATGCAATATATTCAGAACAGAAGGCAAAACTGATAGTTAACAATGTGGTTACAGAAGAGTTTAAAATTGAAAAAGGTACACGACAAGGCTGCCCGATTTCCCCTCTGTTATTTATCTCGGTTCTGGAGGTGCTCTTGAATAGGATTAGAGGGGACCGGTTGGTGCAAGGGATTCAGGTCGGAGCGAAACAATACAAACTTAAAGCTTTTGCAGATGACCTAGTTTTGACTCTGCAGGAGCCAGAATCTAGTACAAAAAGAGTATTACAACTGATTCAAGACTTTGGTCGGGTGGCGGGATTTAAACTAAATAAACAGAAAACTAAGGTGTTGGGAAAAAACTTGACAGATACAGAGTCAGAACGGTTTCAGAGAGAAACAGAACTAACTGTGGTTAAAAAAGTAAAGTACCTAGGGGTAAATATAACAGCAAAAAATCTGAGTCTATTTAAGGATAACTATGAAAAATGTTGGTCTGAAATTAAGAGAGACTTGGACAGTTGGACAAAATTGAAGCTTTCTTTGTTAGGCCGAATTGCTGCTATTAAGATGAATGTATTGCCAAAGATGTTGTTTTTGTTTCAAACATTGCAAATTGTGGACAAGACGGAGTGTTTCCGGAAGTGGCAGAGAGATATTTCTAAATTTGTCTGGCAGGGCAAAAAGCCCAGAATTAAGTTTAAGATATTAACTGATGCGAAAGAAAGAGGGGGCTTTGCCCTGCCAGACTTAAAGCTGTACTATGAAGCCGCAGCTTTCTGCTGGCTAAAAGACTGGCTACTTCTCGAAGACACTGATGTACTGGATCTGGAAGGTTTTAACAATGCTTTTGGCTGGCATGCATACTTATGGTATGATAAAGTTAAGATCAATGAGGCCTTTAAGAACCATATTGTCAGGAAAGCAGTATTTAATGTCTGGACAAAATACAAAGACTTATTGGAAAATAAAACTCCGAGGTGGCTTTCCCCTCTGGAAGCTAAGGCCCGAAAAAGACCCAATATGGAGGCCAAATGGCCAAAATATTGGGAAATATTAGAAAAAGATGGAGACAATTGAAAATTGCAGAGTTTGGAGAAAATGAAGGATAAAGTGCGAGACTGGTTACATTACGCTCAGATTAAAGAAGTTTTTAAAAATGACAAAAAGTTAGGGTTCCAGGTGGAGAAATCAAAGTTGGAAACAGAATTGTTAGAACCAAAGACTAAGGTATTATCAAGAATGTATAACTTGCTGTTAAAATGGAACACACAAGACGAAATGGTTAAATCTGCTATGATAAAGTGGGCACAGGATATTGGGCATAACATTATGTTTGAAGACTGGGAAAGGTTGTGGACCACTGGGCTGAACTTCACTGCATGTAATGCGTTGAAGGAAAATGTAATGAAAATGATATACAGATGGTACATGACCCCAGTTAAACTTGCCAAAATATACCATTTGTCTGATAACAAATGCTGGAAATGTAAAGGAAATGAAGGAACATTCTTTCACCTCTGGTGGACTTGCCCTAAAGTGAAGGCCTTCTGGGAAATGATATATAATGAGTTGAAAAAGGTATTTAAGTATACCTTCACTAAGAAACCAGAGGCTTTCCTCCTGGGTATTGTCGACCAGAAGGTGTTAAAGAAGGACCGAACATTTTTTATGTATGCAACAACGGCAGCAAGGATACTCATCGCTAAGAATTGGAAAACACAAGAACTACCCACACTGGAAGAGTGGCAGATGCAGCTGATGGACTATATGCAACTGGCCGAGATGACTGGCAGAATCCGAGACCTGGGAGAAGAAAGGATTGAAGAAGATTGGAAGAAATTTAAGATTTATTTACAAAAATATTGTAATTTGGTTGAATGTTAAGAAGGATGCTTGATCATAAATAATTGGCCACCACTAAACTAGATTGGAATTTGATGATAAGTGAGAATAAGGAAAACATAAACTTTTCGGAGAATTGCTAGATTATACTTAAATGAGTGGATACAAGATTGTAAACAAGATGATAATTTGCTTGAAAAAAAACTTTTTAACGATGTAAGTGGGAGCAGGAGACGTGAGGAAGTCCAAACAAGTTATGAAATTTTGTTATGATATAAGTAATGTTGTTTATTATCTATGTATTTCTTTTATATAAAAAAAAAACCTTAATAAATATTTATTTAAAAAAAAGAGTTCCATGCATGGGGAATAAGTGAAATATTTACCTCTTTCATGCCACTGTTAACAGTGCTAAATAGAGAAGGGGAAGAAAATCAATTCAGGTGTCACTGGAAGCTGAATCTATCAAATATACACTTTGTAAAACAAGATGTGAACTGGAATACAGTTTGAAATTTTCTATGCAGCTCTCCAACTGAAGAACGTTTACAAAAATATGTCTATTGGGGGAAAGTGTACATAAAAATGAATATATTGGTGAATACCAAGTTGTATTATTTTAGGGGAAATTGCTTACAAAAATGTGTACATTATTAAAAGTGTGCTTCTTAGGAGAAATTCACACTAACATGCTGGTGAATTTTCATGGGGATTTTTAAAAAGCAAATTACTGCGAAATGCAAAGAATAATTTAAGACTGAGCGAAAATGAGAAACCAGAGAACCAAAACTGACAGTTCCTTCCATTCTTAGCACTGACCCAGTACCTTTTCAACAGATTGCTTTGTTCTGGCTTTTCCTGCTGGGAAGAAACTGCAAACTGTCTGGACCCACAAAGACAGAGAGTTTAGTCCCACATGAGTTTTGATAATTTTTGAAGGAGTCACTTTCTGTCAGAATTTTTGTTGTTGTTGTTAAGGCTACTTCTCGTGTAATGATACAAACAGGAGCATTAATTAGGTCTCATAGCCTTTTCATGACTGTTTAATTGATTAAACATCTAACCCTTTTAATTGAGTAATTAATTAAGCAATTGAATTTAAATGTGCATATCGCCAAAACCTCAATATTGCTGAATTTTAAGATACAGAAAACAGCATTTAATTTGTCCGCTTTTTTGCCTAGTTGTCTTCATAGTCCCTTAAAGAAATAATTATAAATAACAATCAATACACACCATCAATGCATAAATTAAAATCATAGTGTCCACTATTTTAAGGTAAACCAGCAACTTCTAAAACCATCATCAAGTAGAAAATAAAGGAATTGTAGGACATTAAAGCCGTAGTCCAGAACCACTTGGAGGACCTTAGATCAGCAGCGTAGCCAGCACCCGAGGGGGGGCAAGTGTTGCGCCCCCCAGGAGAACTGGGCAGCCCAGCGGTGCTGGGCCATCACCAAGGAAACTGCCTCCACAGCTCTCTTGTGCACCAGAGCCCAGCAGAGGAGAGGCGTGACAGGGTGGTGGCAGCAGCAGTAATACCCTCCCTCCCTCTTGGCCCTCCTTCACTGGCCATGAGGAGGAGGAGGAGCAGGTGGCGCTGCCCCAGCCCTGAAGGCCCAGCCCAGGTGGGGTTTCCATCCCTGTGACTCAATGAGGGAGCTTGTCATGAAGGCACCTGGTTGCACTCCCAGGTTGCACCTGGGGAGACACCCCCTAGCCCCGCCCATGTTTCACCTCTGCCTTAGGTTCCCCTCTCCTACTCTATTTAAAGCTTCACAAATATGTAGAGTTAAGGAGAAGAGATAGCAGACACAACCTTCCTTTATTCATTATCTGTTGGTTCCAAACATCTGACTACTCCGAAATGCTTCATGCATCATTAATTTATTGACAGGAGGTCCTCGCATAAACGGGCGTGATCTGTAGCACTACATGAAATATTCTTAAGTGGGTCCCTTGCATGAGTGTAGCCAAGGGGGCTGGGGAGGGAGCTGCCTCCCATCAAGTAAATAAATAAAAATACTTAACTAAAAAGAGAAATTGTAGAAAGATTTTGACAGATTTTTCTGAGCACTTGGGGTCAAAAGAAAGTAATTTAAAACAACTGTTGCTGAGACATTTCATTCCAAATCTGCTAGTGTGGTGTAGTGGTTAAGAGTGGCAGTCACATAATCTGGGGAACCGGGTTCGTGTCTCCGCTCCTCCACATGCAGCTGCTGGGTGACCTTGGGCCAGTCACACTTCTTTGAAGTCTCTCAGCCCCACTCACCTCACAGAGTGTTTGTTGTGGGGGAGGAAGAGAAAGGAGAATGTCAGCCGCTTTGAGACTCCTGAAGGGGAGTGAAAGGCGGGATATCAAATCCAAACTCTTCTTCTTCTTCTTCTAGACAGAGCCAGACAGTGGGTGATGACAGGTGTCTGTCCTGCCCCCATGACATAAATCCTGGCTCCGCCCATGATTCCTTGTGTATTTGCCTATTTGATTGTACTTCTTCCTGTTAACCCTGCGCCATAGCAGACTCAAAAAGAACAGCACTGAAATGACCTGGTAGAAGGCTGAAACACACCAACCCTATAAATCCCACCCCCTGAGTCACGGGAGGAGCAAAGGTTGCAGCCCATCTCCATTTAGCCACATTTTTTAAAATAGGAAAAACTCTGTTTTAAAAGAGGAGTTGATAGTCAGAAATAGAGGAGAGAAAATTGTAACAGGAGAGGAAGAAGCAAGAAAACATTGTCTTTAGTGTTGTACAGCATAGCTCAGAGGTTCGCAAACTTATTTGGCCTACCGCCCCCTTTCAGGAAAAAAATTACTCAGCACCCCCTGAAAACTTACCTTCTTTAAGCGAACGAACAGAAAGATGCAGTGACAAATTTGCATTGGCGGACTTGACCACTGATCGGTTATAACTTGCATTTTGTGTGTTTATTTGGAAAATAAAGTCATCATTACGACTTTAACTCTGTTACATTGGTAAGCATCATAACACAACATACGAAACATGTATGAATGGTTTTTCAAAAAACTGGATGAGGAGGTGGACTAGGCCCCAGGATGGGATGTGTCAGGGAACTGCCATCGGAGCCAAGAGTGGAGGTGAGGCTCCCTAGCAATGCAGGAGAAGGGCCCAGCCGGGACAGAGGGAACACTTCCTCGGAGGAAGGAAATCAGCGTGACACCAGGAAGAAAAGAGAGCCGGAAGGGACGTCGGAGAGATGGCTCCAAGACTCTTCCACAGAGACCAGTAGGGAGAGCCCAGGACCTCCGCTGGCCACACCCACTCTGCGCAGAAAACTTCCGCACAGAGAGGCTAGGCGGCGACTTGGTGTCAAAGAGCTTTTATGCTGGAAGAAGTTCAGGAAACGCCCACTGACGGATTCTGCCAGTGACTGACACAGCCACGGAGAAAGTGCTGTTCAGCCAGGGAAAAGTTTAGCCAGGGAACGTTGCCAAAAGCAGCGACCACTTACGCACAAGCAACCCCAATTCCCTTTACAGGATGGATCGGAGTGAAGCCTGCCAGCTTATCCATCCCAGGGGCCGCAGCCCACCTGCCATTATCCAAATAGGCAGGCAAGCTGCGATCTGCTTCCCGAGCCTGGATGAAGCTGAAAAGGGTTCACCGAAACCCAGGAAAACCCCTCGCCTCCAGCACGACCACTGGATCCAAGGGAGGCGTTGTTGCTGTCCCTCAGCAGTGCCCAAGCTGACGGGAAGAATCATCACACAACAGATGAAACACGTACAAATAGTTTTTTCCAAAATTTTCTTCTGTCTTTATGTTTTTACCTCCCCCTTATTTTTATTCAGTGCCCCCCAATCGCACCCAAGGCTACGACCGCCCCTCCGGATGGTTCCAGCGCCCCACAGGGGGCAATATCACCCACTTTAGGAAACACTGGTTTAGCTCATTGTATGGTTTGGCTGTAAAACCATTCCCAGGACTGCAAAAATCCTGGAGAAATAGGAACAAGAGAAATAGCATGCTTTTTGAGAAGAAAAGAAAAGAAAAGAAAAGAAAGAAAAAGAAAAAGATCTCTGCTATTAATGGTAGTGTGTTTATGGGGTTGGGAAAGAGTGTTTGAAGCCCTTCATAATAAATAAGGGACACAGGTGGTGCTGTGGTCTAAACCATCAAGCATCTTGGCTTGCGGATCAGAAGGTTGGCAGTTCAAATCTGTGGGACGGGGTGAGCTTCCATTGCTCTGCCCCAGCTTCTGCCCACCTAGCAGTTCGAAAACAACACCATCCCTGCCAACTTTGGGTTTTATTATTATGATGTTTGTCTCTGATTTTTTAAAAAATAAAAAATGTTTTCCTTTTTTTAAAAAAAACAAGTTTTCACGCTTCTTTCTTCCTAAACGCTTTACAGTTTTCCCTTCTTAAATTTCACCAGGGACCTACAAATCAAGTTGCATCTTGCCGATTTGATCGCTGCTTTTTACGCAGCCCGTTGGAAGGCAATGTGTGAGCATCGCTCTCGCTGGGAGGAGGAGAGTTTATTCACCAGCCTTCCCTTACTTTTACTGACAAGGAGATATGATTAGAATGACCGCCAAGGAAGCTGCCGGCAGGTGGCTGTGAGCTCGTCACAAGGTGCCATTTGCCTTCTCCATTCACGACCTTCATTCCCACAACAGCAACAACAAACAAACAAAAAATATTTGACACTGTGCAATTAGGATGCGAACATTTTTACCGAATAGGGGGAAGCAGGGAGAAAAAGAGAGAGACAAAAGAATAATACTTGTTTTGCAGCCTCGGTAATTAGTCCTGGAGGATTTCTCCAACTGCTACTGTTGGCAAGGAGAACTCACAAAAAGAGCCACCACTCTTGGTTGTTTGAGCCGACTGTGGAGCCCGCTTCCTGCTTGAAATTCAAATGAGTGCTGCTCTGACCTTTACTGTCACATTTTTATTTTGTAGACAGTTTACAAGGCCTCTCCACCATGCAGGTCATGTTTTAGTTTAAACAGAAATACTCTCGTAGGTGTTAGATGCTAGTTAATGATTACACTGAAATCATTCTAATTAGGCTCAGTTGTTCCACGCTGCCCTTTGGGGGCTGCCCCTGTTGTCATATAAAGTATTTTGTAGAAAAATAATTGGTATGAGATCTTCTTTTCCCTCTTTTCTCTCCCACCCCCTTCCCTTTTTTTAAGCACACACACACACTATTGATCTTGCATATATTTGATCTTCAGGATAAGGTGGGCAGTTTCAGTGACAGTCCCTCCCTGGTTTTAAAAAAAGAAAAGGGGGAAGCATAGAAAGCCGAAGAACAGAATGATATATGTGAGATTTATTAACTGCAGCTAGGGAAGAGATGGTGTCATTGTGACTTTTATCTATCCTTTCATGACTCAGTGGGTTTGGAGTCAAAGGAGGAGGAGGGCTTTTCTGCCCAGATGCTTTTTCTCAGGGCGGGGGGCACCAACCAGCTTTATGGAGGATGCAGATGGAGGATCAGTGCAATTGTTGATGCTTTTTTGCAGCAGTTATATGCATACAGCAGAATAGTGACACGTGGAAACATCTCCTGCACCATGTTATTCCAGCCTAAGACATGTAAAATTATCTCTCAGCCCCTTGTCTGCCCAGGCTCATCTGCACTTATCCATGGCACCAGGACAAATCTAAGGGACAGTATGGCATCATAACAGACCATTTATACACTATGTTCTACGAACTGGGACTGATTAATTTAGATTTTTAGCACCATACTTAGATTTTTAGCTGGCCAAATCTGCAAGGATCTAAAGAGCAGTGGCGGAGGAAGGGGGTGCGGGCCTCCCCGGGTGTCATCACTGAGGGGGGTGACGAAATGACATAAATATGTAAATAATTATAAAAAATTGGGCTCGCGAAACTTTTTAGTTCAGTCAACTAAACATAACGAAACATGGCTGGCACTGGGCACCACACCCCTTCTACCCCACTAGCATTAACCTCCACCTCTCAATGCAAATTGAAGGACATCTATTCAAAGGCTATAGGATTTAGTCTAGAATACGGTACATGTTCACCCCACCCCACCCAAAATATGCTCCTATGCAAAATATGCATAGCTCCCTGTTACATGCCATTTTGTCTGGACCAGAGGCCTAAAAGTACTGACTGTATTGAAATAATTGTTAACATCAGTGCCTAAAAAGTCAATGAAATTTATGACAGACATTTGCAGCAATAGCAAAAACACCTGAAAGTGATATTTTAAAATTATGAAATGCAAAATAACAAGTTTGAATTAACCATTTTTAAATGGAAAGGTGACACACACATATATACACAACAATACAGAAATATATTTACATTCTGATATTTTGCAAACATTTAACTTGCATAAAATTAAATCTCTCAGTCCTACAATGAGCAAAGAGCACTTGCAGATTTTTCCATTTATTCCTCAAATTTCCCATTTCCCCCAACAATGTCCATTTTTGTCTTTCTGTCTGGATTGGGAGCCTAACTAAGTTTACGGATTCTGACTCTCATAGTATGCTGCTCAAAATGTGATCTTGTCCATGCCATGGGCTAAATTTAAGTCATGGAGGCACCCATTTTCTTACAGCCAGGAAAATGTTGAGGAAAGCTCAAATATCCAGAGTTGCTTTCAATTCATACGACAAAGAATAGGAGAAGAAATTTAGCCAATCGACTACAGCTATGATTTCAAGAACGCTGCAACCCATAGCTGTGGTAGTACTTTGCTAACACCTTTATCACTGCCCAAACAATGCATCAATAATTAAATTCCCATTTATAAAAGACAGGAAATTATTCATGCCATCAGCACTCACCATCAATAACAGAAGTAAACCTAACTATCTCATTATCCAATTGCGATGTGTGCAGAGAGAACTGCCCACTGTTGACAATAAATATTTGATAAGTGAGGAAATAGGAAGGATAAAGTAAGGATGCACAGAAAGGGCTGCCACAGAAATAGACCCAGATGACTATGGTTTACCCTACTTATACCTCAGCTTATTTTCTTTTTCATTCTAATAGAAAAGTGATCCCAGTTGGGAAGGATGTAAAACCCAGAAGGGTAGCCATCTGCTCTCTCTTTGTGGCAGAACTACCAACCCTTGTACAGATCAAGCTTTTTCAGAAAGTAAGCAGGGGGCAGGGGGAGGCCTGGGCTTTTTTTCAGGGGGAACTCACAGGAACTCAATTCCAGCACCTCTCAGGTGGGTGCCATTGCCATTCTAAGAGAATGAGGGAGGTGTCTGTGGTGAGTTCTGGCACCTCTTTTTCTAGAAAAATAATACTGTGTGAAGACCAAAGCAAAGCAAAGCAAAACAATACCCCACCACTCTGCAACCTTGGATTTTTCCTGTATTGGGACACAGATAGTTGAGGATTCAAAATAACAGACTGATGGTGTTAAAAAATTAGAAACAGATTGCACCACTGTGAGAATGAGAAGCCAGCTCTTCATTTTGCCAGAACAAAGCTTCCTCACAGCTCCCTAAGAGCATAGAATAAGGGACATGACAAAGGCTATGGTTCTCTGCTGCAGAATGACAATTTTGTCAGCTCATTCACTAAACAACTGGGAAGATCTAAAGACAGAGCTGTGGAGTGAATTGTGAGATGGAAAGTGTCAAATCTATACCTTTCACACATCTTTTATATTCAAAGGAATTATGGATAAACTGAATACCATGCTATATACCAGAGAATCCCCTCAAAGTATTGTGAAATTTGCTTAACTTCAGTAGTGGATATTAGAGAACTGAGTTTATTGGAGCCAATGAAAATGTTGCATGATTTGGGTAAATTATCCTATGCTGGATGTAGCTGATAATAGTTTAACAGTATACAGTGTCATATATCAATGCAGAGGTTTTATTAATGGAGCATTTTCTTTAAATTCTAAATAAGCTCTATAGCATATAGATTATGCCTGGAACCCATTAGCATCGTGTTGACAGCATACAAGAAAAGCTGCTTTTAAAAGAATATTAGAAGTCAAGCACAGATACTGAAGACCCAAGGTCATATTCAGGCTTTCAAATCCCTTGCATGATGATGAACACACTAGTTCCATCACTTCTCTTGCCAGCCTTATTGCCCTGTCTCCTCCACTCAAGTAGGTTTCTCACATGACAAGTCATCCATGCTGCTGTTTATGGCAACAGTAAGCTTCCTGTTCCTCCTGCATTAATTCTGTGTTGCTCGTATGATGTTCTCCTCCAAACCGTGTGCTTTGCACTTCCTCATACCACATTGTCTCATATCGCTGCTGCTGCTGCTGCTCCGTGAGTGTTGGGGAAGGCCGCTCCCTCCTCAGGCTAATTCCACCTGGCCTAGGGGGCGGGGCCCAGACTCACCTCCGCCACAGCTTTAAGGACACTGGTGCTGCTGCAGCAAATGTTAAGAGTGTTTTTATATATTTTAAAGTGTTTTAAAGGTGTTTTTACTTTTTACTTGGTTGTACCACCGTGAACAGTGGTTTTTGTTTATGTATTTTTATTTTGTTCCGTTTTATTTTGGCTTGGAGTTGGATGTTGAGTGGGGTGGGGATTGGTTTTGTTTTGGTGTAATTGTTTTTGGTTTGTTTGTTTTTCTGTTTTGTAAATGGAGGCTAGTATGAGGCTTGGGATTGCTACCGTGGAGGGGCGAGGGAGGTATGGCGGTGGGGGCAGATGTTATAGGCGAAGGGGATCGAGATACGGATATGCTCGTACCCCTTCCATTCTGCGCCCCATCCCGAGGGACGAGGGTAGGGTGAGCAAGGATTACTCACCTCCGTCACTGGTGTTGTGCAATGCCAGGTCTATAGGCAACAAAACCACCACCCTGCGAGATTTCTTTACCTCACAGGGGGTCGACCTGGCTTGTGTGACGGAGACCTGGGTGCGCGAAGGGGAAACTGCTACCTTATGAGAGATGGCGCCCCCGGGTTTCTCCGTCCTCCACCAGTCCCGGACTGTGGGCCGGGGGGAGGGGTGGCATTATTAATCCGAGAAGACTGTTCTTTCAGGGCTCTACCATCGCCATCGATCCCCAGCATTGAATGTGTTGGCCTAGTGTGGGGCTCTGAGGTGAGCTTGGCTGTCTGGCTGGTGTACCGGCCACCTAGCGCACCAGCAGCCACCCCGTCAGGCATGCTGGAGGCGGTGGCCGGCTGGGCCTTGGAGTTCCCCAACCTATTGGTATTGGGGGACTTCAACATCCATGCTGATGCCATTCCCTCCTCACAGGCTCTGAACCTGGTGTCTTCCATGGCGACACTAGGGCTCTCCCAGTCTGTTTCGCGCCCCACACATCAAGCAGGCCACACGCTGGATTTGATCTTTGGTGTCGGTATAGATGTGATCATGTCTCCTTCGATGAAGGTGCCATGGTCTGATCACTACGCTCTGAAAGCCAGGATTGACTTTCCACCCCCACCCTGCTTAGGTGGCAAGCCGATTTGTGCTCGCCCGCAGAGGCTGATAGACCCTGATAGATTCCATCAAGCCTTGCGGGACCTTGCTCCCCCTGGCGACTCATTGACTGAGCTTGTTGAGGGCTGGAATACCCAGCTCCTGGCAGCCATCGATGAGATCGCACCTAAGCGCCCTCTGCGACCCTGCAGAAACCGGGCTCCCTGGTTTACCGAGGAGCTTCGGAAAATGAAGCGGGACCTCAGACGGCTAGAGCGAGTATGGCGGGGTGCCCGTGACGGAGCCTCAAGAACATCTTATACGGTTTTTATGAAAACCTATGAGATGGCAGTGAAGGCCACTAAGAAGTCCTACTTCTCGGCCTCCATTGCATCCGCTAGCTCTCGCCCGGCGCAATTATTTAGTATAATTAGGTCTTTAACGTCCCTTGAAGGACAGCCAAATTTAAATAACAATTTGACACACAGCTGTGAGGCATTTGCGAGCTTTTTTGTGGAGAAGGTCCTGTTGCTCCGCCATGACCTCCCTGCCAATTTGGATACAATAAAGGAACTGGAGGCCCTTCAACTGTCCTCGGGTCCAGTATTGGACCACTTTGACCGGATATCACCAGCCGATGTGGACAGACTCCTCCGAGCTGGAAAGCCCACCACCTGTCCTCTCAACCTGTGCCCATCTTGGCTGATTAGAGCGTGTCCAGACGAGGTGCGGGCCCCCCGGGGATATCATCAATTTGTCCCTTGGCACCAGGATATTCCCAGGGGAACTGAAGGAGGCAGTGGTGCGCCCGCTCTAAAAAAAAACATCATTAGATCCCTTAGATCTATCCAGTTACGCTCGGTTTCAAATCTTCCATTCCTGGGTAAGGTGATTGAGAGAGCGGTTGCTGAACAGCTTGGCAGGTTTCTGGATGAAACATCGGTTCTGGATCCATTCCAGTCCGGCTTTTGCGCTGGTCATGGGACCGAGACGGCTCTGGTCGCCCTAACAGATGATCTCCACAGGCAGCTGGATCGAGGCGGGTCGGGGCTGCTGATTCTTCTAGACCTGTCAGCAGCCTTCGACATGGTCGATCACGAACTTCTGGACCACCGCCTTGCACAGTCCTTCAATGGCTGCGCTCGTTTCTCTCTGGTTGGGGACAGAGGGTGGCGCCTGGTGGGGAATTGTCATCGTACCACTCCTTGGTGTGTGGAGTGCCTCACGGTGCGATACTCTCCCCGATGCTTTATAACATCTTTATGTGCCCCCTCGCCCAGCTTGTCCGGAGTTTTGGGCTGGGTTGCCATCAGTATGCCAATGACACCCAACTCTATCTGTTGATGGATGGCCATCCTGAATCGGCCCCAGACACACTGACCAGATGTTTGGAAGCTGTGGCTGGATGGTTACGTGGGAGCCAGTTGAAGTTAAATCCTTCGAAGACAGAGGTCCTCTGGCTGGGACGGGACGATATGGTATTGAGGGGGCAACTCCCATCTCTTGCAGGGGTGCAATTAGTGCCAGCACCATCCGTTAAGAGTTTATGTGTAATCTTCGATACCTCCCTCTCTATGGAGGCGCAGATTACAGCTATAACAAAGCAGCATTTTTTCATCTCCGCCAAGCTAAGCAGTTGGCTCCTTATCTCTCTCGCCCTGACCTAGCCACTGTGATCCACACAACGGTCACCTCCAGACTGGATTATTTTAACTCACTCTACGTGGGGCTGCCCTTGAGACTGACCCAGAAACTCCAGCGACTCCTTATGGGGTCTTCGCTGCGAGATCACATTCATCCGGCACTATACCAGCTGCACTGGCTCCCGGTGGAGTACAGGATCAGGTTTAAGGTGCTGGTTTAAACCTTTAAAGCCCTATAGGGCCTGGGACCCTCGTACCTACGGGACCGCCTCTCCTGGTATGTCCCACAGAGGAACTTACGGTCTGCAAATAAAAACATCCTGAAGGTCACAGGCCACAGAGAGGTTAGGCTGGCCTCAACCAGAGCCAGGGCTTTTTCGGCCATGGCCCCGAACTGGTGGAACTCTCTGTCACAAGAGACTAGGGCCCTGCAGGACCTGACATCTTTCCGCAGGGCCTGCAAGACAGCTGTTCCACCAGGCCTTTGGTTAGGGCGCAGCCTGACTCCCTCCTCTGGCAATCTGCACAGAATTTTGCTTAACGGTTGCCATCAATTTGATTTTAATTAATTTTTATAATGAAATGTTATTAAATGTTGGATTATTTTATTGTTGTTAGCCGCCCTGAGCCCGGCTTCGGCTGGGGAGGGCGGGATATAAAAATTTATTATTATTATTATTATTATTATTATTATTATTATTATTATTATTATACCATGGATACCCCAAAAAGGAGAGGGCATGAGTAAATCTGGAACAAGGGAGGGGAAGTGTGAGAAGGCAGTGGTTTGGAAGAGAATGTCATTTGGCCAACAGGCAATTGATGGAGGAGGTACAGGAAGCTTACCATGCACGTTAAACTCTAGGACATGGGTAGACAAACTATGGCCCGGGGCCTGTATCTGGCCCAATCGTCTTCTAAATCCGGCCCGCGGATGGTCAGGGAATCAGCTTGTTTTTACATGAGTAGAATGTGTGCTTTTATTTAAAATGCATCTCTGGGTTATTTGTGGGGCATAGGAATTCGTTCTTTTTTTTTCTTTCCAAAATATAGTCCGGCCCCCCACAAGGTCTGAGGGACAGTGGACCGGCCCCCTGCTGAAAAAGTTTGCTGACCCTGCTCTAGGAGATGAGAGAGCACTGTTGCACTCATGTCCTGCTAGCAGACTTCCTGCAGACAACTAGTTGTCCACGGTGAGAACAAGATGCCGGGACTAGATGGATCTTTGGCCAGCTCTGGCAGGGCTTTTTATGTGCCATTGCTTATGTAAGAGCAAGGTTCTACATTGTGCTGGGAGACTCAATGAGTAGAGGAGTCCACTCACTTCAGGCACTCACTTTCCCAACATGTGGAAAGCAATGCTATCGGGTATAAGGATATCTGAAGAAGTGTATCTGAAGAAGTGTGCATGCACACGAAAGCTCATGCCAAGAACTGACTTAGTTGGTCTTGAAGGTGCTACTGGAAGGAATTTTTTTGTTTTGGGTATAAGGATGTGATGGAAGAGGCAGAACCAATGAGCTCATCCCCAAATGTAATCTTTTGGGGGAGAGAACACCTGAATGGGACTGAGCACGCCAACAGTGTTACGCATTGTGTTCTGCCTAACAGTCAGGTTTGGAATAAGATGTTGTGCTGATATTAGAATTGTTTGCTGAAGAGGGAAAATAAATCTTTTTTAAAAAAAAAAACTTGCACTGAATGGGTTTATAAATTATTCACTGGACTTAAGAATCCATTGTAATACAGTAAATAAAACAAATAATTGAAGGCAAACAAACAGCAAGGGTTTTTTTTTTCTTTTAACATGCATACCTGTGCAAATTGTGAGCTGAAAAACAAATAAAAAAGAGTGCAAAATTAGAGGTCTCCTTTCCATTCTATTTTTATATATACAGTACATTGGGGCAGGGGGAGGCTCATCTTCAGGAGGGATAATCTTATTTTTTGATGGATTTCAATTTTCACAAAAGTTGCTATTTCAGAGACATAGGACTATGTGTCAAAGAAGTGGGGGGGGGGGGGTTGTGAGTTGGGGAAACTCTATGCCTGTGTCCCTTCTAAGTCCTGGATCCAACAATGATTCAATTCTGGGACTAGCCAGGCAAGTTTCTTGGTACTGGCCCTCTAAAGAAAGGTAGAGGTAACAAAGGAAGTGGCTCCCTGCCAGAGGGTTAATGAATGGGGGGGCCTCCTTCAACCGTCTGGTAGTTAGAAAGACAAAAGCCAGAATTTAGGTGTATGAAGTTAGGGTTGCCATATGTCCAGTTTTTCCAGGACACATCCTCTTTTTCAGAGAAAATAAATAAAATAATAATAATAATAATAATAATAATAATAATAATAATAATAATAATTTGTATTTATATCCCACCCTCCCCAGCCGAAGCCAGGCTCAGAGTGGCTAACAACAGTAATTTCTGTCCTGGCAAATTTTCAAAATTTTGTTAAAAGTCTGGAGTTCCCCCCCCCCCCTTTTTGTGTGTGTGGAGTTCTCCAGCCAAAATCTTCTCCCCCTCCGTCTGTCCCTCACACGTGTACACAGTGTCATAAAACACCAGGTGCTCATGCATTCCCTCTTCCGCCGCCAGTGGCGTAGCGTGGGTTGTCAGCACCCGGGGCAAGGCAAGTAATTTGCGCCCCCTAACCCTAACCCCCAGATGTTGCGCCCGGTGCGGCCGGCCCCCCCTGCACCCCCCACACTATGCCACTGTCCACCACCCAGCCTCATCTGCTGCTTTGGCACGCAGCTCCCATAGTTTGGTCTCTTCCCTGCCCCCCTACCTGCTTTGAGCCTTGGGGTTGTCACTGCAATTCCTTTTGTTTCCCCAATCTTCCTTTTGTTCAGCTGGTTCTTTGAAGCTTTATCTTTCTTTTTTTGGTGCTAAATTGGGGCAATCCCATTGAGTGTCCTCTTTCTTGCTCCTCAAAATATGACAACCCTAATTGAAGTAGAAGCTAGAAGCCAGAGTCATCTGTCATGAAGCACCCTTGTTTTCGTTGGATTATAGTGAGTATGTTCCCATACTCACAAGGGTCCAGCCCACATCCAGGCTGCTTCACCACACAGCGAGCGAATTCAGGCTCGGAGACATTCACCGGTGCAATAAAATCACTTCACACCCATGCTTCAGGCAGTAAGGTTTATTGCCGGTTTATAGCTTAATGGTCCCGTACATAATTAGTCCATAAATCAGTCACTACCATGCTGCTAGGACGGTCCGCTTCAGAAGATGGTTCTCTCACTCCCAGCAGGGAGAAGAGCAGAGAAAGAAAGAAAAAGTTCAGACCTCTCTCAAAGTCTGATATCAGGTCCCAAAGAAGCCTGTGCATTACCTCATGCTCCTGACCTTGAAGCCATCTGCTTCCACATAGTTTACGGAACACAGTGTAGATAAAGAATGAACAGACACCAATTTCAGTTTCACATACACCAACAGTTTTGCCATCAGGAAAGTCCCATTCCATGAGTCCATTGGCAGTAGTGGCCGGAAGCACAGTGGGGCTGTGCTGCTCTCCTGGCTTCCCCACACAGTGTGTTGCTGCCACTTCCTGAGAGAGGGAGGGCCAAGACAACGAGGAGCTCACCACAATGCGGGCAGGAATGTTGGATTTGCTCTGACGCTGCACCACATCTGCTGAGCTCCCTGCTGCCTGGTCCATTCCCAAACCCTTCCAAAAAGCGGCAGTGGCACACAATGTTCAGAAACAAGGAGAGCAACACAGTCCCACAAATCCACTCCATCCGCTGCTACTGCATTGGTATATATTATTTCCCCCGTCCTCCTCCTGGAACACATGGAGAGGAGGAATCTTATGTTGTGCCAGCTAGAGAGCAAAATGCACCTAAACTAGAGGAGGAAGATCATCTTCAAAGGTCTGTAGCTTCCTTAGATGAGAAAGATGGAACGGAAAGATCCCCCCCCCCATGTTATATAAACATCTGACTTTTTAAATCTTAGTGCAAACTCTTCTGCTATACTGCTAACATTTAGATTGACTATTTGGAGGCATCCATGTGTGAGGCAATTGGCATTCAGAAGATAATTCTAGACACAAACACTCCTGCTTTTGATCAGCCACAGAAATTCTATTTACCTTTTTTACTTTGCTTTGTGCTACAGATTCACTCAGATAATTTCTCCATACACATCCACACTGTGTAACCATGCACAATCTAATGTGGCATTAGATTTTTTAAAAAAGCAGCAGCTGAGATTTGCGATATTGTTACCATGCTTGCTCGGGAAATGTGTATCTATGCAAATTTCCAAACTATTTCTCTGTGATTAGGGAGTAAGCTTTTCCAGAACATGAATGACTTGGGATAGAGATCTTAGCTCAACTGCTAGGGGAATTTCTCCCCACTTTATGCCTTATCTATTCTGCCAGAAAATAGGCTACTATCTGCCTGGTAGAGATGGACCAGTAGCTAGCACATTTACAGAAATATACAGCATCAAAGTGCATGTAACTTTCCAAATGTAGACTATGGGCATATGTCAGGAGACAATAGGCAGTCTCCCCATCCCAGAATAAGCCACACCAAAAAACAACAACAAAACACCTGGATGAGTGATATGCCATTTTCAAAAGCCAGATTATATGAGACACCTAACACATTATGTCAAATTGTGCACCTTGCAGTCATTTGGGCCAAGAGGTGATCCAGACACATCTATGGTAAAACATCTGAGACATTCTAGACCCAGCTGTAATAATGATGTGTATATTAATTATAATTCAAAATATATCTTTTATAAATATTTCTATTGCCTCTGGGTTACCAACACAGACAAAGGCTTAATACTAAGACTCTAGCAGCTAAATACTGAGACTCCTGGAAAATGTCTATGTAGGATACCCTCCTTCTTTCTCCTTCCCCTGTATCCCACCCCTGTGGGAACTGGAGGAGATTCTTTATAAAGAAGTCAGAAACCTTGCTGGTCTACTGCAGATCACCCAGAGCTATAACCAATGGATCCCAATCTACTTTCCACCCCTGTCCTAGAGCAAGCAGATATTCTTACAGCTGTGAGTCACTTCAACAGCCAGTGTGGTGTAGTGGTTAAGAGCGGTAGTCTCATAATCTGGGGAACCGGGTTCGCTTCCCCGCTCCTCCACATGCAGCTGCTGGGTGACCTTGGGCTAGTCACACGTCTTTGAAGTCTCTCAGCCCCACTCACCTCACAGAGTGTTTGTTGTGGGGGAAGAAGGGAAAGGAGAATGTTAGCTGCTTTGAGACTCCTGGAGTGAAAGGCGGGATATCAAATCCAAACTCTTCTTCTTCTCTTCTTCTAATACCCTTGGCTGGTCAGACCAAGTGATGTCATTAGTAATGTGGTCCACATTTGAACTTGCCTCAAGATTTATTGTGTTTCACATAGAAGATTGCCTGTAATGCTTATTCTCTTGCCCCTCAGCAGAGCTATGCACCTCTCTATGACTTACTGTTTACTTTTCCTCATCATGCACACACTTAGGTTCAGTATGTTATGTGGAGCTGCTTATTCCTTTCAACTGAGAGTCTAGACCTCAGATCACCTTTTTCTTCCACGTTGGCCCAGCCAATATATGCACAATATTCCCTGTCTTCCTTGATAATAAACTAGTTGATTGTCTAGGTAGTTTGCTCATTCCTGGTGGTTACCTAGCTAGCATTGCAACATCTCAGAAACCTCACATCATAGCTTAGCAAAGTCTCACACTCTCCCAAAGCATGTCCCTTGTGATATGGCTTTCATTTGCAGCAGTTATGTTGAAATCCTTACTCATTGATTACATTCACAGTTACGTCTCAGTAAGTCTGCCTAACGTAGCTTCCAGAAAGTTCTTTCACCCCAACTTGTCTTACAGCAATCCAATGAGAATGAATGATAGATGAACTGTAATTCACTTTGAAATAGTACTGGAAAATAGTGTGAGGGTCACTCACTGCCTTTTATTTAAGCCTGGGGCTTAAGAAAAAAGGTGGCCACTTGTAGAATCCCATAAAAATGTAATACATCGGCATTTTTTTGTACATTCCAGTAACTTTCACGGAGTGCAATGCTTATGCCCTTTGTAGATATTATTTCAGAGGAAAAGATATCCTGCATCAAATCCTGAGCAGTTCCTAGGAGTAAATTTGGTGACAGACTGATAAATTTATGGGACCGAAGGATCAGGTCCTTATCCATTGCTCCCCTCTGATGACAGCGTCTGAGAAGGCTGCTGTGAAGCTTGAGAGTGTCCCTTGGTAACAAAGTTGATGCCCAATTAGGTTTAGAAAGAGTGACAAAGAGTTGATGCCCAATTAGGTTTAGATAAAGCTCTTCTCTGTAAACCTCAATTACCTGTGATGCCTTATGACATTCAGCATTTACAAAGTATAATTACACAATACTGTCTGACATTTAACGTCTATGGATAATTTCAAAGCCTTCTACTTCAAAAGGGCTGCTCATGAGCAACAGTAATCACTTCAATTAGCTTGGCACCATTACAATGTAACAAGACCATTTGACTGCCTATTAGAACCAGCCAAGCTCTTCGAGTGTGTTAATTTAGCAGTCATTGCTAATTTCTGGGCTTTACAACATTTGCATAGGAGAACATAGCCCTTTTAGCCAGAAAAGGAGTTTCACTCTTGTAGCAACTCCCTACCCTAAGAGGGATTTTTATGGTGTTGCTGTTTGCAGCCAGAAATATATTTCCAACAATGTTCTTTGGTAAACAAAATGATCTCATTCCACCCCAGCAGTTGCTGTTTCAAAACTCCAGATCTTGAGTCCAGGTAATTGATATACCTAATGAACTCATTCAGCAGGAGTGAGATCACATGTGGTTTAAAGTAGCACAGCTTCATTCAATTACATGAAATTCTCAACTGATTCCATTAAAATCAGTGGTCTGTTCTGCATATCATACTACTAGTCACGCTGAAATGACTGAAGAAGGGACCATTGGCTATAGCCTTGGATTTGGATGTGAAAGGCAGAGGGTGGTGGTCCTAGCACAACATCACCATGGTTTTTGCAGGTGTCTCACTGTCTCTCAGCTTGCTCCTCAGAATTTATGACTGAAAGAATAACAGTGCCAACTTGGCCCCAAGATACCTTGAACAACAACAGAAATTCACTCATTCTATACTAATGTTAAAATAAAATGAAATAAAGTAGTTTCCAAAGGATCCAGTAGTGTAGGAAGGGGGCAGGGGGAGAAGGGGGAAGGGGTGACACTGGGGCTGCAGGGTGCAGAAGCTGCTGCCTCCCTCCCTGGCTCCCTCTGGGCCCAGCACTGTCCAAAAAAAGCAGCATGAGGAAGGCCATAGCTGGTGTGCACCAGCCTACAGGGCACCCCAGCCACTGCCTCCCAGTCCCTCCTGGCCGCCCTCCCAACTTGCAGAATACCCTAAAGAGTGGTCCAATTTGCCCTGTATGTAACAGCCCATCTTATTGTTGAAAATAAGGGCTCTTTTGTGTTGCCAGATAATAAATAGAAGCAGCTGAGTCCGCAATGCCTGCAGGAAAGGCTCTGCTAGCCAGAGGGTAACCCCTCAGGACAGAAGCGGGGAAGCTGCTGAGCAGCGTGGCTTGTGAGGGCGAGGAGGCCTGGTCGAGAAAGTGAAGCAGGAGCCAGAAACGTCACACTGGGCCTGGAAGAAGGCGCCTGCAGTGGCTGCTGCTCTCGAGGAGCAGTGCCTCTGAAGTCCTCTCAGTGGGCCACGGCACTTGCACCCTGTCAGTGAGGAAGCGCCAGGCCCTGTGTAGCCACTGCCACCATCATGCACGATGCCTTTGAGCCGGTGGTGATCCTGGAGAAGTTTGCTCAGGCAGTGAACCCATGCCGCTTGCCCTGCCCACCTGGGGATGCCCCACCCACATGGCACGCCACACACACACACACACACACACACACACACCTCCACAGGCACCAGTGGGAGCTGCCATGCCAGTGAAAGGACCTCCACAGAGGTGTATCTTCTCTTCCCATTATAGCTTCTGGAGAACATTGATAACACATTTCACACATTGAAGCCTGCAAAAGTTACATGGAACTTTATGACCTTTTTAAAGGCACAAAATCAATAAGCACAAAACAAGAACATGTTTCAGCAGCTAGCTATATTTGTTCCAGATAGTTCAGAGCTAGTTTGGGAGTTCACAATTTCGTCAAAAGTCTTATAATTTGGGGCTTTACTTAAATCACTTATTGTAAGCTTGTAGTGCTTAGTGGGGGCTTTAAGCAAGTAGTTTAGGTGTGACTTTAAGGTACTTCTAGTTGGCGGTGATTGGTGGCACTGGAACTGGTGAGGTGAAAGGCAGAGGCGCCCAAAGAGCATGGAGCCAGAGCCAATGACAGGCAGAGCCTACTAACTCAGATTCTTGTCCCCATCCTCTTCCCTGTTGAGTACTACAAGGCAACACTGAGACTAAGGAGGACTGGATGTAAGAAAGAAGGCAGGCAGTTGGATCTGGCTGAGGACAGACTGAGGTTGGTGGGACAGTGCCTCATTCACCTTAACAGATCACCCTCCACTGTTTCTAGCCATTCTGGTTGCTGACATTCCACAGCAGGGGTCAGCAAACTTTTTCAGCAGGGGGCCAGTCCACTGTCCCTCAGACCTTGTGGGGGGCCGGACTATATTTTGAAGGGGGTGGAAATGAACGAATTCCTATGCCCCACAAATAACCCAGAGATGCATTTTAAATAAAAGCACACATTCTACTCATGTAAAAACTTGCTGATTCCCGGACCGTCTGTGGGCCGGATTTAGAAGGCGATTGGGCCAGATCTGGCCCCCGGGTCTTAGTTTGCCTACCTATGCTCCACAGCCTCCAAGCATCATCTGCCAGTAAGGACATGCCCAGCTCCCACTCAGACACTGCTCAGCACAGCACCACAATACATTCATGTGTTAGTTATCCTGTCCTGTATCTCTCTTAGCTTCCCTGCACAAGCCACATCTGCTTCAGTTACAGCGGGCGCAGTTTCCCAGGATCTGTCTGGAGGATCCCAGTGTTACAAACAGAGACATTTCAATCTAGATGAACAGACCTACTCTGTTACTGATCCACACAAAAAATGAAAAGCATTCAACTCTGACTAAGCTATAGGTTCCATTGTATATTATTTGCATATTGAAATAAATATGAAAGCACTTTTACTTTTTAGAATACTTTAAAAGGACAAGATGGTCAGAAATCAAAGCAGTGCAGGAATGTATGAAGTGCTGGTGCTGGTGGAAAAGCATCAGCATAAAACAGATTCATCAGCAAAGAGCTTAATGGGGGAAAGAAAGGTCATATCTGTTCAATATTGAAAATCTGCTGTAATTTATTCTCTGTGACAATTCTTCCAATCTTTGGGAAGATACAAGTCCCATCAGCAGTGTATCACTACTACCTATATTACCCTTCTGCTGTCTGTTTTCACTTACTGCCTTAAAATAAACTGACTGACCTATGATTGCTCTTTTCAGCATGATTTTCACAGTCATATCCTCATCTCAGGTTCCTGAATAATTTGCTTTGTGTGGTGCCTATTTTTATAGTTCTGGAGCCAATATTTACATTCCTGGTGCCTGACCTCAAATATGGGGAGGATTGTGACAGCACAAGCAGAAGACTATAAAAATTCATGGGAAGGGTTAGCTGTGATGTAAGCCTAGCAATTACCTCTGCATGTGCACAGAGACCCTGCCAAACCACAGTCAATTCCTATCACCATTGGACTGATGGCAGGGATTCCATGGCACTTGGGAACCATGAATTTTGGCCTGAATTTATTTACTTATTTATTTGCAGTATTTATAGCCTGCTCCTCATAGAATATTTTTGAGAAGGGAATAGAGTAATAAAAATAATCACGGTTCCCAAGTTCAAAACAAGCAGGCACTGCTGTCGGAATATAAAAGAGAAACCTCAGGACCTATGATTGGCAGGTGGCCATCTCCTAGAAATCAGCTAGATGAAGTCAGGGTCATGAGCCAGTGGAACCTGCAGTCTCATGACTCATCCCTTTGATCCTTATGGGAGGGTCTTAGGATCTCTGGCATGTGACTCATGTGGGCACACGTACTTACTCAGCAGGATCCAGCTTATAAATATGAAAGCCAGGGGAGCCAGAAAGGGAGAACCCAGCATAGACCAGGCTGGTGCTATGTGTCAACCAGCTCTAGTGGGGATTGTTCACTGCCATGTCCAAGGGCTGTCAGACAGCAGTTGGAATGTAAGAATGAAGCAGTCTGGGAAGGGTTTTCTGCTAGTTGTGTTTAAATGCTCAGCAGTCTGCTTTGCTGAGTCTGAACAGGCTCTAGGTAGGTTTATTGTGGATGTTTAAGTGGAATACTTGCTGTACAAACTAATAAAACTTGCAGTCTTAGCCCCAAAGCATAGTTATTGTCTCCAAACCCAAAAGAGCTGCCTTTGGCAGAACATTTGATGTAATCAGCAGGAAATAAGTAAAATAATTCATATTACAATCCAAAGAGCAGGGGTGAGGTATGAAACAATTAAGTCCAGAAATCAGAATGACCTCACGGCACCATTGCACAAAGGAAGGTCTCTAACAATGTGTGTCACATTGCAATCCTATATGCTGACACTGTGACACATATTGTTAGATGTCTTCCTTTGTGCAATGGTGCAGTGAGGTGATTCCAGTTTCTGGACTTAATTGTTTTATACTTCATCCCTGGTCTTTGGATAGTCTTACTTCTAAGTCCCATGCGGATGATACCCAGCTTTACCTCTCCTTTAAATCGGAACCAGTGAAGGCTATGAAGGTCCTGTGTGTCTGGAGGAGGTTGGTGGATGGATGGCAGCTAACAGATTGAGGCTGAATGCTGACAAGACAGAAGAGCTGTACTTGGGACACAGGGGGTGGGTGGGGGTGGGGGACTCCCTGGTCCTGAATGGGGTAACTGTGCCCCTGAAGGACCAGGTGTGCAGCCTGGGAGTCATTTTAGACTTACAGCTGTCCATGGAGGCACAGGTCAATTCTGTGTCCAGGGCAGCTGTTTATCAGCTTCATCTGGTACACTGGCTGAGACCCTACCTGCCCACGGACTGTCTTGCCAGAGTGGTGCATGCTCTGGTTATCTCCTGCTTGAACTACTGCAATGTGTTCTATGTGGGGCTACCTTTGAAGATGACTCGGAAACTACAACTAATCCAGAATGCGGCAGCCAGACTGGTGACTGGGAGCAGCCACTAGGACTATATAACACCAGCCCTACATTATCTCCCAGTACGTTTCCGAGAACAATTCAAAGTGTTGGTGCTGACCTTTAAAGCTGTAAACGGCCTCAGCCCAGTATACCTGAAGGAGCATCTCCACCCCCATCGTTCAGCCCGGGCGCTGAGGTCCAGCTCCGAGGGCCTTCTGGCAGTTCCCTCACTGCGAGAAGCAAAGTTACAGGAAACCAGGCAGAGGGCCTTCTTGGTAGTGGTGCCCGCCCTGTGGAACGCCCTCCCATCAGATGTCAAGGAAATAAACAACTATCTGACTTTTAGAAGACATCTGAAGGCAGCCCTGTTTAGGGGAGTTTTTAATGTTTGATGTCTTATTATGTTTTTAATATTCTGTTGGGAGTCACCCAGAGTGGCTGGGGAAACCCAGCCAAATGGACGGCATACAAATAAAACAGCAACAACATTACTTGTTTACCTGGGCATGCACACCTTTCAAATATATTGTATTTTCAAAGTACAAGTTTTTTTTAAAAATACCAGATTTGCACAAAAGAGCTGTCATCATGCATATGTGTGTGTTTGTGTGTGTAAGTATATTGTGTGTTGCTGCAAGCCATGTGAAGCTGTTGTTTCCTTCCCTTTTCAGCTTTCTGCCTCCTGCACATGTAAAAAATGCACAAGTAAAAAATGGCATGTGTGAATGTGACTTCAACAACAACTGGTGGAAAAGGGCTTCCTTTCTTTTGGGCTGATGGAAACAAAATGGAAGTAGGTGGTGTGGCAATAGACAGTGCCACACATGCAGGGGGTGAAGTCCACCACCCACCACCCCCCCACACACAAGAATGAACTTCAGTACGTCCCCATTTAGGTAACATGCTATTTTATTTTATTTTTTTCATTTATCAAATAATCCACAGATCAGGAAAATCCCAATTTGGGGGGGGGGGAGTATGCACTGCCACTAGGATGAATGCCACACACAAAAGCATAGACACAAGCAGCTCCAAATCCACATTAAACTCCAATGGAAAAAGGTCCCGCACCTCCCACACAGTTATACCCTCTCTTCACAAAAATTCTAAGCCCCCATCTCCCTTTTAGTATCTTCTTCTTATCTCTGAAACCACCTTCATTTTTACACCTGCATGCTGAAGCCATGATGTTCACCTGACTACATGCATATTTATAGTTGCTGTTCTTCCATCAGTGTGCATGATACTTTGCAAAGAGCAAAAGGACAAGTCTCCGCCCCCAAAGAGTTTACAATCCTAAATTTTAAAAAGGGAAAACAGAAGGAAGAAGGGAGGGAAACAGAGGCAGGAAAAAGAGAGAGGTAATGCATTATTTCAATTGCATAGACTTGGTTATAGAAATAAGGGGCCTGCTGTATACCGTGGCGTAGCATGGGTTGTCAGCACCCGGGGCAAGGCAAGTTATTTGCACCCCCTAACCCGTGGATTTGCACGCCCTAACCCGTGGATTTGCGCCCCCTAACCCAAACCCCCAGATGTTGCGCCCGGTGCGGCCGGCCCCCCCACTGGCTGTATAAATCAAAATAAACACAATTGGATGTTATAAAGGTATACAGGCTTCACCTACTCAAGTCTCCTCTCCTTTGACAGAAGACTTTTTTTCTTCTTCCTTTTTACATCCTTTTCTCCCACCTGGCTAAGCAATAAAATTTGTACCTGCTTAATCCCAAATAATACAGAGGGAATAGCTGAGAATGGAATAAAAATGGATGCCTGGGGGAGAGTAAGCCTCACAACATCCTTGTCACTCTACAATAAGCAGCTGTTACTTCCAGTCTTATTGCACATCTGTTCAGCAGCTGGCAGATATCATGAGTGAGTTGAGTCGAAGGCAGAGGGGGGAGCATCAGGGAAGGCTAAGGCAGCTTTCCTTGCCTTTAAATTTGCCACCTCTTCCTGAGGGGTGGGGAGAAGAGTCCTAACATGTAGGGGTGTGAATTAATTTGCCAGCCTAAAATTGCCAGTGGCCTCATATTGAGGTGGGGCTGAAGGAAGCACTCTGACTCAGAGTCTGCTTAAAGCCTTGCAGCAGCAGCAGCAGCAGCAGCAGCAGGCAAAAGAGGATAGTGACTCCTGCCTGAAGGGCTTATTTGATCAGCTGGAACATGATCTACAGTGACAAGGCAGCGATGCACAAGTGTCAGAACTTTTTAAAATCAGAACCTCCCCACACTTTGTGAGTGCTTTTTAAACATCTAGAGGCTAAGTGCAGTGCTGGGGTGGGGAGAGAACCAACATCGCGTAATCTACAGCACTGCCACCCCCCTCCTACTTAGGCAAGGGCGTAAGAGAAAACACCCACCGTGAAGATTTGTGTGCAC
The DNA here is from genome assembly GCF_964106915.1 of Podarcis gaigeae. Taxonomy (NCBI): domain Eukaryota; kingdom Metazoa; phylum Chordata; class Lepidosauria; order Squamata; family Lacertidae; genus Podarcis; species Podarcis gaigeae. Next base: position 4,500,717 of record NC_139687.1, on the reverse strand, counting down.
ACAGACGCACATGCATGTGCATGGACTTGCACACTGTGTGGGCCTCTGTGTGCAGGTAAGAGGGCCAAGAAAGGAAGCAAGGAAAGTCAAGCGCCTAATAAAATATACATGAAGGGGAACCCATTTAATTTAATCACCATAAGTAAGTTGTAAAATCACTTCATCACTTCATGTCAGATAAAATATTCAATGGCTTTGCCAACCCTCTCCTGTTCTTTCAGCTGAGGAGACACAGAGTATCTTTGTCAGCAGAGGCAGCTGCTCAAGGGGCTGCAAGGAGACCTGCCATCTGTCTGGATCTGATCAGCTCCACTCCGATTCAGGCGAGAATCTTCCATGTGAGCAAAATGCTGAAAGAGGAGGTGGGGTGGGTGAGACGCTCAAGCTCTGCACCAAGACTACCAAGGGCTTCTTCTTTTCAAGGCCACAGCTTTTCTCTTTCTCTCTCTCTCTCTCTCTCTCTCTCTCTCTCTCTCTCTCACACACACACACACACACACAGACACACACATTTATAGCTAGATAGTAATGATGACAGCATCAAACAACACTTCAGACAAGTTTGTTCTGGATCTCAAACAGATGCAGTTAACCACCCAAACCATCTATTTACTACAGTGACTAACAAAACAGAAATTTAAAATTCTTATAGAAAATGTTTCGGCTTCTCCCTTCATCTGTTGCTGTGATAAGAATGATGCTGTTTTGGATTGTACCAGTATCACTTAGCCTCATAGAATGACGGCCTTCTGAAGCTGGATTCCATCCTCAAGCTCTGCAACTTCCACTTTAGAAAGAGCCTCATTTTTTATCAGAGAAACTGCTGAAAGTGGAAGCCAAAATGTTTTCCTATAAGAATTTAAAATTTCCATTTTGTTAGATGTTGAATCGTGCACACGCAGGGTATATCTTACTATATAATATTTTCGTAAGAAAAAATGTCATCATGCTGCAGTTCACATGTCCACTGATATGTGCCACTGCAAAATACAGGATGAAGACAAACATAGTGGTTGCCCACCTCAGCCAGCAGAGGCTCAGTGTCTGGCAGGTAGAACAGTGGAGGCCAGCAGCAAGAGGAATGGGCAAAATGAAGCTACTGGCCTGGCCATGTATTTTCACTTGCACCAGGGGCAGGGCAGGTTACTGGTGAGCTGAAAGAGTCAGTGGACTCAGCTGTACAGCTGCAAATAAAACATTTTAAGGGTGTTGTAAAGTGCATTATACAAATGTGTCACTAGATGGCGATGGTGAACAATGGCAAATTCAATATATTTTTCAAAACGTTTTTTTAAAAAAGCATTTTCACAGCGTTTTTGATATGTGTCTAGATTCCACTGGTGCATCAGTGGTGCCAGTGAGTAATATGGAAAAGGTACCACCCAGCCTTCAATCCATTGGTCTATGTTTCTCAGGGCCAAACTGTGTAAAATGAACAGTATGCAGCTACACCTGCGTTTTTACTGCAATTAATTACAGGTGCCGGAGGGCTGTTGTTGTCTGGACTGCAGCACATGGAGAGGGCAGGTTGATCCCTCCCCTCCCTAGCCATGAGCCAAATGAAAAACAATCCCTTGCCCTCCGTCTGGTGCAGCTATAAAACAAGACCTTTCGGGACTGATTCCAGGCAGAATTAAGAATTGTAAGACACTCTAAGCTGCAAAAAGCAACAGACAGGGATTTACTATGGAGAGCTAACGTGACATTATGATCAAGGTATCATCAGAGCACCACAGTAAATTGAACCTCGTGGGACACTCTGTTGCAAAAGGGTGTTGTAGCCTTGTGGTTCTGGGCTGTCTGCTGGAGCTGTTCTGTTCCCATGTGCCACTGCAAAGCCAGAAGAGAGACTGGAAGTGGTAATAGCTGTTACTCAAATGAGAACTGCCCTCATTCTCAGCCTATACTTCAGAGAGCAGGGGAGAAGCTATTGCCATCTCCTGCCTCCTTTGCTCAAAGTTATCATTATCCGGCCCTCTGAGAGTTGGATTCATACATGTGAAACTTTGGTGACACTGACCTGAAGTCGGAGGGAGAATTAGCCTCCAAATTACTAGATACTTGGAGCTCCACACTTTCATTTCCTTTGAGAATTATACCCACTTTATGAGATCTGCCTGCCTATTCCTTTGGCATAACATCTATAATAGCTCATCTTCTGTTATTTCTTCTCTGTGGTATTTCGGGGAACAGTATTCAATGTGCCAGTCCGTTTTTCACTTTTAATTTTTTTGCAGCAATTCTTTTCTATCTCCATAAAACAAAGCAATCCAACATATTTCATGCTGAGCAAGGTGTGTGTCCTTAGCTCACTCCTTGTGTGTCTCTCAGACAATGCAGAAGAGTCTATTGATGTTTTCATTGTTGTTGTCAGCCTCAGCACCGTCTTCTGGTTTATGAGCTAGGTCTTCCCATGTTCAAAGCAGAAACTGTAAAGTACTTTAAAAAATGGAAAGAGTTATAGCAGTTGATGCTATTGTTGTTAGGAGTCATTCTGCAAAGAAACAGAAAAGATTATTGTAACTTTAAGAACTGTTTTTGTGAGTTCTGGGTGTGGTTTTCTAGGCTGATTAGGTACAGATGATGAGTACAAAAGGAGGGGAAGTTGCAGTTTGAATTTGTCTGCAAAAGAGAACACCCACATGCTTTGTGTTTGTAAGATTGTAAATAAAACGCTTGCTTGAGTATTTTACACCTGTCTCACGGTTCTGTCGTCTGCTGCCAGGAAGATACAGCTCCAAGAATTGTGTGCTCTTGTGGTGTGGTGATCATGTTGTCCCAAGTCTTCCCCACCTGCTCACCCCTGCTCACCTCTTCATTGCGCACCCAGTGATGTGAGGCTCTCACTATGCCTCATTTTGAGAAAGGGCTGAAAGGGGTTCTCCCTCAGAGCCAGGAAATCTGGGTGAAGGGTCCAGGAGAATGCCTGCACCACCACCACCATTTGCTACAGCAGCTAGAAAGACTTTTTGAACTTAGAATTATAACTTATTCTAAAATTGTACCTAGAGAAGATTACATTCTAGAGTGGACTGAGATTATCTGCAGCAAAAAAAAAAAAAAGTGCCAGCTTCCATGAATTGTAGGTTTGCCTCCAAATGTTGCAGCAAATACTGGAGAGTTGACTATGGACAGGCAACAGATTTAAAGTACATTTATTTTGATGGAGAGGGGATTTAATTAGGGGAAAATCAGAAAGACTTCAGGACCTTAGCTTTTCCTGAATGTTGTCCTATCATCACATTCTTGTGTGTGTGTGTGTGTGTGTGTGTGTGTGTGTTTTCTTTATCTGATTTTTTCAAACCATCAACACAATAAAAACCAAAACAGGACACATGAACAACCCTTATAGCACACCCAAAACATCACAAAGTACATATTTTGTATACAGCAGAAACCAAAATTTATAAGTTTTAAAACACTTTCTAAGCTGCCACTGCAAAAGTCAGCAAATTTGGAGTCATTTTCCTGGCCTCCTTGCCCAGAATGACTGGCTCTGAAGAAGGACCCCCTCTGCCCTTTCTCAAAGTGAGACAAGGCAGGGAGGAGTTGGTGGTTGGTGTTGATGGTGGTGGTGGTGGTGGTGAAGAAGACACCCACTCTGCCAACTCTAATGCTGCAGCAAAAAGAGGAAACTTTTCTTTAAGTAAAAGATGGGCCGGCAGAGAGTAAGATGAGGAGGGGTGGAAGAAATCACTGGCAAAAAGAGGAGGGAGCAGCTATGGTGGGGGGAAGAAGAGGAGCAGGCGAAGGAGGAGGAGGAGGAGGAGGACGACGACCATGTAGGCAACACAATCCTTTTCACCAGTCCTGGATACTGTTATGAAACTGAGGGGTTTAAATCCAACTTTCCTACCTGAACCCCTCCACCCACCCCATCCATCATTCCATTAAGCCCAAGTCAATTTGATAAAGAAACCCACCATAGTATATTATTCTTTTTTCCTAATCACGCTCCTCTGAAAGATTCATGCTATGAAACTATGCAGTACAATTTGAAGGAGGAGAAAGATTTTCTGTTAGTAAATTCTCCATCCAAATTCTGAAATCAATATTGGCAGAGTCAATTACAGGAACTGCTCTGAAAAAATAACTACAGTATTGCTGAATTGTGCATTTTTAAATTTTTGCTGTTTTATTTCATTAGACTTAAACCTGAGATGTTCTTGACCATGTAGTTATGAACTTTCAAGTTATTTATTTGTGGCCTTATTTCTGCTTGTCTGCTATCTTTTTAATTCACTCTCCCCTTTTCCTTTTTTTAAGGGGACAATCTAGCTTTAAAAGAATTCATCCACCTAAAATGGACAGCTAGATTTCACTTTCCTGTGAGAAATTATTCATATACAAGAAGCAGCCCCTCCTCACCTCTTATCAAGAGCTGGAAACTCTTCATCTCAAACAAATTGCTTTCCTGGCATCAAAGATGCTGGATTTGCTAAGGTCAATACACTTAAATGTTCTGTAATGGCACCTAGAGCTTAGATTCAATTGCTTCCTGAAAAAAAGCATAGACAAAGTATTCATCTTTTTAGTCGTGAGCAATGCTGCTAGAAAAAGTAAAATACACAGAGCCTCTTTCGAAAGGTTGTGTGGTCACCAGCAGTGCTTTTTTTCTAGAAAAATAGGTGCCGGTACTCACCATGAAGTTGTTACAGTAAGTGCCACACATTTTAACAACAACAAAAAATGTGCCATTACTGCTTACTCTTGAGTACCCCCTGAAAAAAGCACTGGTCGCCAGGTATAAAATGTCTGATATGGGTGGCAAAAGACATAAGCTAAAATACCAGGATTGCTACAGAATCACCGGGAAAGCTGCCAACACATGGAGGGAAGAAACCAGGATCCCACCTGCTGTCCCCTCTCTGCCATTCATGTGCTGAAGTGAAGCAGGAGTGGCTCGTGTAGAGGGGAGGTCCTGCACACCCGCATTCCCATCAGCCACACTGCTGTGCGTGTAGGGAGAGGGAAGCTGCCAATCAGGATCCTACAACAGGCACAGCACATACTCGATTCATGCATTACATGTGTGTAGGTCACATCTACAAACCAGAAAACTGTTGTGGGCACCACACCCAACCCACAGCCAAGCACACAGCAACCTACAGCAATGATTCTTGACCATTCCAAGCCTTGCCCAACCTAACCAGTTTCCATCAAGGCCAGCGTACCTCTGCCTGAAACCCTGGAGAGCCACTGCCAGTCAGTGTCAACAGTGCTAGATACACCAATGGACTGATTTGGTACAAGACAGCTTCAAGTGTCCCTATAATCTCTGGTGTCTATCTAGAAATTAAGCCCTGAGACTAAGTCCTCCCATGCCAATGGGACTACTCCCAGGAAGGCAACTAGAGAATTGAGACAGATAGTCATTTCTCCAAGTGCTTTGCTGTTGTTTAGTCGTTTAGTCGTGACCCCCTGCATCAGAGCATGCCAGGCACTCCTGTCTTCCACGGCCTCCCGCAGTTTGGTTAAACTCATGCTGGTAGCTTCGAGAACACTGTCCAACCATCTCATCCTCTGTCGTCCCCTTCTCCTTGTGCCCTCCATCTTTCCCAACATCAGGGTCTTTTCCAGGGAGTCTTCTCTTCTCATGAGGTGGCCAAAGTCTTGGAGCCTCAGCTTCAGGATCTGTCCTTCCAGTGAGCACTCAGGACTGATTTCCTTAAGAATAGATAGGTTTGATCTTCTTGCAGTCCATGGGACTCTCAAGAGTCTCCTCCAGCACCCCTTCATGGATCACTGCCTTGCCATGACGAAGGGGCTTGAATAACTCAGAGAAGCTATAAGCCATGCCATGCAGGGCCACCCAAGATGGACAGGTCATAGTGGAGAGTTTTGACCAAACCTGATCCACCTGGAGCCGGAACCAGCAAGCCACTCCAGTATCCCTGCCAAGAAAACTCCATGGACAACTTGCAAGGAGGATTTGAGCACAAGAGCACTTTTGTGGTTTCCACCAACTTGTAAAATCCTTTATACACTGTCCTATCCATGAGAAATATTCTCTGGCTTTTCATCAAATCACGCAAAGAAAAAACATCACAGGGAGCCAAAAGACCCCCCCCCCCAAACTGTACTGAGAATGACCTGCCCCACCACCCAGACAGACAATTAACATGCCCACACTTGCCAAGTTACTCTCTCACAAAGAAACCTGCTGCCTGTCACCTTGCATTCTTGAAAGCGGGGAGAAAGCAGCTGGGCAGCCGCTTGTACACACTGTATGACAGCACCCTCTCCAGAGGCCTGCTATTATTACAGCCTGCACCTCTCCTCATGTTGAATTAACTTGTTCTGACTGTGTGACAGTTCTGACGACTACAGAGTCTGATGCAAGCGGCTCAGGTCACATGCTGCTGCATGCATGGATTGTCACTAACTGTGCCACTAAAACTAGACAAAACCTTGTCAAGGGAGATAAACTTCTCTGGAGACAGAGGTGACTCAACTCGCAGCACAGTTTGCAAGGTTTTGTTTAGTTCAAGGACAGTATCCACTGACAGGAGGACTGGATGTAGGCAGGAAGACACACACATATATACAACTAGATAGATGCAGGGAGGAGGGGAGCGATACATAAAGAAAGGGGGATTTCCATGCAAGAGCAAAGATGCCTACCAGGGATTTGCTGTCAACAAAGCAAGCAAAGGCCAGGAAAATAAAACATCCCAATTTCCAGCAACCCACCCACCCCCTCAGCAAAGCCCTGCCAAGACATATGTCATCCAGAAGGCAGAAAGACCTTCAACTCACCAGTTCTCAGAAATTAAGAAAGCACAGTAGGCTAACATGGCTTACACAAGCACACACCAACATTCCCCACAGGCATTCCCGTCTGCTGAAGGTCAGGCAGTTTTTACCCAAGCCACCACCATCTTTCAGGGCCCTGGCTGGGGTCCTGTCAGAACCATGTCAGGAAAAATGCTGAACATGTTCCCCCGCCATCACACTCCTACCCTTCCCTTTTCTTTTTAACTCTCCATCATACATCCAGTTGGAGGTTTTGATTGAAAGCTTGTCTCCCCATTGTTGGGGACACAGTCGGATGGCATTGATGTGCTGACAACATGCTCCCAAGTCTTTCAAATCACTCCAGGGTTGGATATCATCTTCTGACTGTGTGTTCTGTTCCTATGTGAAATAGATTAGTGATCCCCAACAGCCCATCATAACAACATTATCACTAATTGAATACATTATGCCAGTCACACTCCAAAGGGAATGCAGTGTATAAAGCTCAGCCCTAGAGGTAACATCTTGAAGTCTGCAATGGCAGAAGTGAAAAAAGGAATTTGCATTGCTATTCCCTGGACTGAACCTCTTATGTGATACTAGAATAACAACGCTAAGGAATCAACCAGTTTCAAAACTTGCTTCTCGGTTAAAAAGAAAAGTGCATGTAGCATTGGAAAACCACCACTGACTGAACGCTCAACCACATGGGCCTGCATTACTGGTATTATACGCACAAGGCCATGTCGTCAAATTCTGAATTAATAATTCCAATCTGAAACATCCTTGGTTCCAGTCTCACAACCAACCAACTTTCTCATCTTACCCATAAGCAGGCAGCTTTATTGTCTTATATATTTAAAATATTTGTATGCAGTGATTTCACAGTGGTGAGCAAACAAATCAAAGCAATATCTAAGAACAAAATGAAATTTAGCAAAACACCCATTTAAAAGCAAACAAACTCGTGCAAGACCATAGGAAGCTTCCTTATACTGAGTTAGACCATTGGCTCATCTAACTCCGTGTTTTACTGAGTTCAGCCACTGGTTCTTCTAGCTGAGTGACATTTCCGCATTTTCCACGTGCACAACGGGTGGGAGCAGAGTCAGGGTACAGAGGGTGAACAAGACCCACCACACCAGCTCAGCTGTTGCCACTACCGGGTGTGCGCAGGACATGGAGGGTTCATGGAGTCAAACTGTGCTGCCTGCCCGTGCAGGCCTGGCCACCCAGCCTGGTCCTTGGCAGGCAAGTCTCCCTGATGCTGGTCGGGCAGTCATTCTGCAAGGCAGCTGGGGACACGCAGCAAAGCCAGGCTGGGCTTCGTACCCCAGAGACTCCAGGGTCAGGCTGGGTAGGATGGGGATCCCTGCACCTCGAAACTGTGCGCCCAGGGGTTTGGCCCCCTGCAAGTCAGTGTGATGTGAAATCCCAGTGTGAGGTCCCTTTGGTGCCGCTAACACAGCAGTTTGACTTAAACACAGGAGGCGCAATCCATTGTTTTTCAAGACAGGTGAATGCCAATAACAACAACAACTTTGACCTCCATGACATAGGTTATGAAATAAACCCTACCCAATGGACTATACTGTGGTCTAAACCTCCCTTTAAATCCATTGCAGCCAAAAGAAGGGAACTCACCTTGAAACTTATCTGCATGATCTACACAAAGGAAAGTAAGGGGTGTGTGAGCATTTTTCCTGCCAGAGGCAGTTCCCTGGAAAGTGCTGATCAGCCCAGCTCCATTAGGATTGTAATGGGAGGACACTTTCTACTTTAAGGCTTGGCTTCTAAACCCTTGATTATCTTGGTTGCCCAACTCTGCACACATTACAGCTTGTCAACAACCTTCCTAAATTGTGGTGCCCAGAATTTGACACAGTATTCCAGGCATGGCCTGACCAAGGCAGAATAGAGTAGGACTATTAATCTATTGAGTTGATGCAGCCTAGAATAGCATTCACTCCCCCCCCCCACTGCATTACACTGTTGACTGTGTGTCAGGAGTCCTTGCTTCCTGATCCTCGGACCCTTGACTCCTTGACTCCCAGCTCTCTGACCCTCGGACCCTTGGCTTCCGGACTCCTGACTCCGGTTCCTGCTCCCACCCCGCCGTCTTGCCCCCAGTCCCAACGTCCTCCGCCAGGACTTTGACCGCCTGTAAAGTGGACCGTGACACTGTGGTCCACCAAGACCCCTAGATCCCTTTCACATGTACTGCTAGTAAGCCAGGTGTCCCTGACCCTATATTTGTGCATCTGGTTCTTCCTGCCTAAGTGCAGAACCTTACATTTGTCCCTATTGAAATTCATTTTGTTAGCTTGTGCCCAGTTCTCCAATTTGTTAAAGTCATTTTGCATTCTGATTCTGTCTTCTATGGCATTAGCTACCCTTCCCAGTTTGGTGTCATCTGCAAATTTGATGAGCATCCCCTCAATTCCTTCATCCAAGTCATTTATAAAGATGTTGAACAACAATGGGCCCAGGACAGAACCCTGTGGCTCCCCACTTGTTCCTTTTTCCAGGATGATAAGGAACCATTAATGAGTACTCTTTGGGTTCTGTCAGTCAATCAGCTGCAAATTCACCTAACAGTTACCTCATTCAATCCACATTGAATTACTGAAATCAAGATACACTATGTCCACAGCATTTCCCTGATCCACTGTTTGTAATTCCACTAATATTTATTTCTTGGGGTGGAGGATGTATGTTCCTGGGCTCTTCTCATCACAAACATATAAATATTATAATAACTGTGAGAATGATCTGGCACATACCAGAGAGTAAGTTCTATTGAACTCAGTGGGACTTACTGCTGAGTAAAAATGCTTAGGATTGCAGTTACCTGGGAGTAAGTAAATTGGCTACATTTTCCTTGAAAATTACAGGAATGGACAAATACAAAGTGCTTTGTATGTCAGCACCACATTTCATTCATTTCGTACACGTACCGTATTTTTCGCTCTATAAGACACACCAGACCATAAGAAGCATCTAGTTTTTTGGAGGAGAAAAACAAGGGGGGGAAATATTCTGAATCCCAGAAGCCAGAACAGCAAGAGGGATCGCTGTGCAGCAATTCCTCTCGCTGTTCTGGCTTCTGGGATAGCTGTGCAGCCTGCATTCGCTCCATAAGACGCACACACATTTCCCCTTACTTTTTAGGAGGGAAAAAGTGCATCTTATAGAGCGAAAAATACAGTATTTTATAGATGATTGTATGCAGCAATGCCCTCTTTATGTATTCACGTGGTATAAACATGTATGTTGTCCTCTCATCCAAACAGACACACACTCACAGACAGTGAGAGAGAGAACAGACATATTATAAGCAAGAAATACACCAAAGTGCTTATCTTGTGAACTTGCCATTTAAATTGTTTAATTATGACAAAAGGGTGAGGAGATCTGATCTCTTCACCACTCAGAGATCAGAGCTTAATCCCTTGAGATGTGGAGGAGAGGGAAAAGGAAAAGGAGAGAGGATAGTTCCAACTCTGCAGTTTTATTTATACCCCACCTGTCTGGGCGACTTTCAGCAAAGTACAAAAAATAATAAAATGTCAAACATTAAAAACAGGGCTGCCTTCATATGTCTTCTAAAAGTTGTGTAATTCTTTATCTCCTTGACATCTGACACAGGGAGGGCACACCATTGAGAAGGCCCTCTGCCTGTTTCCCTATAACTTCACTTCCTGTAGTGAGGGAACCACCAGAAGACCCTCGAAAGAAAAGCCCCAGCCTCCTTCAGAGTGAAAATCATGTCGCCGGGCAAGAGTGGCTGGACTGATGGCTTGAAATATGTCAGTGCTTTATATTTTAAGTCCTTGATGTTATGGAGTGCTTTAGATATGGCATCTTTGAGTCTATAATGCTCAAAGCGGATGACAATATCACACGGGGTTTCACCAATTCTGCTTCTGCCTCCAGGAACTCTGTGTGCCCTCTCCACATCTACTATTGACAGTTGGGTATTTATATTCAAGGTAAGTATCCAATCCACCAAGAACTGGGCCATATCTTTCCCTTCCTGGATTTCTGGCAGGCCTCTGATTCAAAATAAAATTACATCTGTTTCTGTCTGATTGTTCCTCAAACTTCAGGGCAAGATCGTCTGTGGCCTTATGCAATAATTGCATTTCAGATTGATTAGTGGTGGCAAGATTCAGTGCTTCATTTGCAGTTTGAGAAATGCATTTCAGTTGATTTGAAAAGTCATCAAATTTCTGTGCAAGTGATGCCAACATGATGGTCCAGTCACGCTTTAGGGCTTGGAAAATTCTTTCTGTGTAGGCATCTGAGTCAGCCTCCATAATTGCTGCCATTTTCGCGAGAGACTGTTGCCTTTAGCCATATAAGTGAGGCCTTGTCTGAGGCCTCAGATATTGAGCCTTCAATTTGCTCTTTTAAATCAAAATGTGCAAACTTACTTGGGGATCCTTTAAATCATTGAAACGTTACCGTTCCTGGTGTGTACATTTTTTGCTGTTCCAAAGCCTATATGGTTGTCCCTCAATACAATTTTCACCCCATCATGTTCAGAGACATAAGATTATGGCATCGTTTAGCTTTGCAGCTAGCCACACACACCTTTTTCATTTTTTCATGGATGGAATTATTACAGCATGAATCCTAACAGCAATAGATATTTGAAATATAATTAACATTGTGTTGTTCCTTCTCCTTTCTCCTAAAATGTGTGGGTGTGCTTTAACTATGAGGAAAAACGTGTGTGTCTCTGAAGCTTATATCCAGAGAAATTAATAGGCTGCAATTCCCTGTTTGTAAAAATAGGTCTATCAAGTAATTTAGTTCATCTGGTTGTTGTGAGGATATAGGAAAGCCAATGTTAAGTAGATTGTGTTTTTAACATGGATGGAAAATACATACCGTTCAAGAAAAATTATCCTTAGTATTTCATATGAGCTACCCTGTACTAACTTGTAAAGTTCCTGGCTGAATCCTGCAATACTTTGATGACCAGTCTTTTAAAATGCCTGTATCTTGTATCACTTTATTTATAGCATATTTTCTGCCAATTAAACAAGTTTATCAATAGTGCCTCTAATTCATATCAAAGCAGGGGCGCCGACTTATAAAAAATATTGGGGGGGCGGGGGCCCATACCGACTTATAAAAAATATTGGGGGGGGCCAAGACCTCCAAACCGCTGCTGCTGGGGGAACGAAAGGGGCGAGCCCCGGGCTGCCCCGACCTTAAGTGAACCTGTGAGGGCCTGCCCTTTGCGGCAGCCGATTGGCTGCCGCCGTGGGCGGTGAATATTAATGAGCTAGGGGGAATCCCCGCTTCTCGCGGGGCTGACGCCAGCCCCGCGATATTGTTGATGGGTCGAGAGCCCGCAACCCCACCCCCTCTCTAGATCAGGAGTGGCTTTGTTTTAACTCATTACTGAATGTATTTTAAAAGGTAACTATCGTCAAACAAGGAAAATAAAAAATACCAACATAATTTTGTGATTTTACAAAGCATAATATAACTAATAATTTTCTTAAATTATTGGGGGGGGTGGAGCCCCGCCAAACGAATTTTTGAGGGGGCTCGGGCCCCCTCAGGCCCCATGGAGTCGGCGCCTATGTATCAAAGTGCACTTCGCAATTATACTTTCTCAGGCTGTGGTCTTAGCATGATAAAAAACAATTGGCTGCATATAAAATGAATAACTTTGGCCTTTTTTTGTGTGTCCAAAGGTTTTGTAATATTCTTTGTTCCTTGGAAACTGGGGCTCCTCCCCACAACCTGTTTATTGGGCATTTCATCCTGATTTGCTTGCACAAAGCTTATATACTGTACAGTGGTGCCCCGCAAGACGAACGCCTCGCAAGACGAAAAACCCGCTAGACGAAAGGGTTTTTCTGTTTTGGAGGCGCTTCGCAAAACGAATTTCCCTATGGGGTTGCTTCACAAGACGAAAAAATCTTGCGTCCCCCAGCGGGTTTTTTTTTGCTTTTTTTGCCCTTTTCCTAAGCCGCTAAGCCGCTTATCAGCTGTTCCGCTGATAAGCCGCTTAACAGCTGATCGCTGGAAGCCGCTTGACAGCTCTAGCACTAATCCGCTAAGCTGTCAATGGGCTTGCTTCGCAAGACGAAAAAACCGCTAGACGAAGAGAATCGCGGAACGGATTAATTTTGTCTAGCGAGGCACCACTGTACTATGTTTTACTGTACTATGTTTATTCTTTGCTGAACATTTGCTCTGATTTTTTGTGGGGAGGTTATATAACAATTAGCTCTCATCCTGATGATTTCCTATCCCCTGGAGTGGCACCTCCTCTTTTCACTTCTCTCCCGTCCTTCCACATCCTTACTAACTCTCCCACATCCTTACTAACTCAGCTGATTCACGGGTTTCACCCCCACACTTAAAAGTCAATAGATTCCTGGGGGATTGCTTAGTGATCCTTAACTCATTGGAGATGAATGGAGACACCCCAATAGATATAGTTTGGGACGCTGGGAAGGCGGTCCTAAGGGGCTTTTTAATACAACAAAATAGCTATAGAAGGAAACTCAGGGAACAAAAGAAAGAACAAATCCTCACCCAATTAAGAGACTGTGAGAGGAAATTAATTACAAATCCGGGAGATGAAGTGAGTATTCAAGTGTCTAAAGTATTACAGTCTCAATACTCGGCCATATTAAATCAAGAGGTAGAACGGAAAATTAAATATACGAGGCAGAAATATTTTGAGTCGGCAAATAAGATGGGAAAATTACTAGCATGGCAGTTAAGAAAAAGGAATAAACAAAAGGTGATTAATAAGCTTACAACGGAGGAAAATACGACCGAAGACCCAGATGAGATAGAAAGAAGGTTTATCCAATATTTCGAGAAGCTGTACGAAAAAGGAGAGGAAGCCAGTATTGAAATAAGAAATTATTTGGACCAAGGTGGGGGTAGATACCTAACAGAAGATGATAGTCTGCAACTTAATAGGAATATTACAACAGAGGAGGTGAAGGAGGCTATTAATAGGATGAAGCCCGGTAAGGCTCCGGGGCCGGACGGCTTGTCATCGAAGTATTATAAAACGTTAGGGGAATTTCTAGCGCCGGTGCTTACGGACGTTATTAATAATATCCTTCAAGGAGGAAGGGCCCCTGATTCCTGGAAGGAGGCATTCATTACTTTAATACCAAAAACGGAAAAGGAAAAAGCAGATATAAGAAATTATAGGCCAATCTCATTGCTCAATAGTGACTATAAGATCTTCGCTGATATCATGGCTAATAGATTAAAGAAACATCTAAAGAAATACATTCATAAAGATCAAGCGGGATTTTTACCAAATAGGCAGCAGAAAGACAATGTCCGCCATATATTGAATATAATTGAATATCTAGATATGAGGACAGACATCCCTGCAGCCTTGATGTTTATTGATGCCGAGAAGGCCTTCGATAACGTTTCGTGGGAATTTTTATTACAATGTATGAAAACAGCGGGAATAGAAGGTCCTTATATGGAAGGCATCAAGGCCATATATTCAGGGCAACGGGCCAGGCTGATTATTAATAGTAATTTATCTAAGCCCTTCCCGATTATGAAGGGGACAAGACAGGGTTGTCCCCTGTCACCCCTGTTATTTATTATGGTTTTGGAGGTTATAGCAAATAAATTGAGGGAAACGTTAAATGTAAGAGGGATAAGAATTGGGCAAAAGGAATTTAAGTTAAAGGCGTACGCCGATGATCTGGTTTTGTCGATAGAGAATCCCCTGGACAGTGCTAGTTGTGCAATAGACTTGTTAGAGGATTTTGGCAGGCTGTCTGGATTTAAACTTAACAGGAAAAAAACTAAAATCTTAACAAAAAATTTGGATGCACAGGCAAAAATCAGGTTGGAGCAAAAGACAGGAATCCAGGTCGTGAATAGGGTAAAATACTTGGGAATCTGGTTATCACCGAAAAATATAAACTTAGTGGAAGATAACTATAATAAGATATGGCAGGAAATTAAGAAGGATTTAGATACTTGGCACAGGCTGAAGCTATCATGGACAGGAAGGATGGCTGCGATAAAGATGTGTGTTCTCCCGAAGTTATTGTTCCTATTTCAGAATATCCCAGTAATTAAGGGTACCACCTGCTTTAAGAGTTGGCAAAAAATCTTGGCTAAGTTTATATGGCAGGGAAAAAGAGCCAGAGTGAAGTTTAAATATCTTACGGACTCGAGAGATAGAGGCGGATTTGCAGTCCCGAATATAAAGCTTTATTATGAGGCAGTCTGCCTTTGTTGGATAAAGGAATGGGCCATTTTGAGGAATGCAGATTTGCTGGACTTAGAGGGCTTCGATATAAGATTTGGTTGGCATGCCTACTTGTGGCAGGAGAAAGGGAAGGTGCACAGGGGCTTTTCCAACCACATTATCAGAGGTCCGCTACTTGAAGTCTGGAATAGATATAAGAACGTGATTGAAAGGGGCACACCCTGGTGGCTCTCCCCGTCTGACATTGTTAAAATTAAAAAATTAAATATGACAGATGAAAGGTGGACATATGAGGATTTATTAGTTAAATCGGAAGAGGGATGGAAAATTAAGCCTTATGAGGAGTTAAAGGATAAAATTAAGGAGTGGTTACACTTTCATCAAATCAATGCATTGTGGGGAGATCACAAAAAATTAGGGATGAGTGAAAAAAAATCGAAATATCAAGTGGAAATTCTGGAAGGCAACAATAAACTCCTCTCTAAAATGTACAAACAATTACTGGAATGGGACACTAAAGGGGACGTTGTGAAAGGTGCGATGGCAAAATGGGATAGGGATCTTGGGCACAAGGTGGATTATAATAAATGGCAGATACTGTGGAAAAAGGGTGTGAAATTTACGGCCTGTGCAACTCTCCGAGAAAATTTAGAAAAAATGATATATCGCTGGTATTTGACTCCGGCTAAGTTAGGAAAGATGTACAGGAATGCTGATAATCTATGTTGGAGATGCAGGGATAAGGTGGGAACTTTTTTTCATGTTTGGTGGACTTGTGATGTGGTTGAGAGATTCTGGGGGCAAATCTATGACGAGTTGAAGAAGATCTTGAAATATAACTTTCCTAAATCCCCCGAGGTGTTCCTGTTGGGTATGATTGAGGAGGAAATAAAAAACGCAGACCAAACCTTCTTTCAATATGCCACTACAGCGGCAAGGATCTTAATTGCTCAGAAGTGGAAATCTCCTGAAATACCTTCGGTCAGAGACTGGCAAGTGAAACTGTTTCAATATACTGAATTAGCAAATTTAACTCAAAGAATTAGGCATCATAATATGGCTAAAGTTAAAAGTGACTGGAACAAATTCTTAAATTATATTAAGATTAATCTGGGAATTAACAATATAGCAGTAGATATGAGTTAACACTTACGGCATTCTGAGTAATTACTATAACAACTGCAGAAATTGTATAGGATTATGTAACCCTAAGCTGAAGTGGTTGGAGGTCTAACTCATATGTATTTTTTTATATTCTATGTTATGTATCTTAGTTATACTGATACTACGTATCTGTATCTGTACATATTATTGAAGGATTTTTGTTCTTTTTTAAAAATGTGATCAATAAAGTTTATTATAAAATTAAAAAAAAAAAAAGGAATTGGCTGAAATGACTGGCAGAATCCGAGACTTGGGAGAAGAAACAATTGAGGAGGACTGGAAAAAGTTTAAGGACTATTTGAAAAAACACTATAAGCTGTATGAATGTTAAAAAAATGCACCTTTCAGGAAACTCTAGCTTCAGCAAATGTAAGTTAATGAAATGAAAATTAAGACACAAGAATTTAGAGGTAAAATAATGAAATAACTTTATTGTGTTTAATACAAAGCATACAAGAATTGGGTTATAGTAAAATTGAAATCAGGGAACATGATAAAATGGAAGATACAATAAGTTTTGAAATAAGTTAACAAATTGCTGATGTTTTATATGACAGAGAACGCAGGGTTTGGAGGATGTGGGGAAGTCCTTTAGATTGGATGGAAAAAGAACATGGAAATTTGTTATTCTTCTATTCTATTTTCTTATAACTATCCTTTATTCTTTTTTCTGTATTTCTTAAAATTAATAAAAATATTTTTTTAAAAAAAACAAAATGCTGGTTTTGACCTATAACGCTTTAGGCAGCTTAGGACCCCAATACCTCAACAACCACATCTCCCCACAGGGACCAACCCAGACCATGCATTCTTCATCTGAGACCCTGCTCTGTGTGCCCTGTCCGAGGGAGGTGCAAGGAGTGGCGACATGAGAATGGACCTGCTCTCTCCAGGGTGGCACACCTGGCACCAACACTATCTGTTTTTAGACAACAAAGCCAAAAAGTTCTTATTCACTCATTCCTATTTACCTTGATTTGGTGCTTATCTGACAGTGGGCTAAGGTTGAGTTGGATCTGGCTATGTGTGTTATATATCTTATATATATTGGGTGGTTTTATCCTTGTTTTTAATGTTCATTTTTGTAAGTTGCTTTGAGTTTCACTTTTGGGGAGGAGCAACTAATTAATAAAATAAATGTCAATAATAAAATAACTAATGTGCATGTTTCTGTTATGCAAATAGCAGTGTCAGAGAAGGCTGAGCAGGATTGGGGCCACAGGATGGAGAAAGGGGGTTTCACTTGTCTCAGTCCTGAAAAAATTGTCTCTTGAAAGTTGCCATTTTCATTGGAGGGGAACCCCGCATTGGGGGATACTAAGTATCTGCATAGCCCAAACATGCATTTAAATTGCATTTTGGCCCTGAGCAACCTGATAAGATTATATTTTGCCACTTTTTAAAATGAAACTGTGAGAATGAAATACTTTCCATTTAATTGTGTGACAAATGGGGAAAGAAGCAGCTTGAGCTATAAACTAATAAAGTCAGGGTGAAATTAAGTTCTCTTTAAACAAAGAATTCTGGCCTCAACTAAAATCAGTTAGCATTCTATAGGAGGAAAACATGGTGGAATGATCCTCAAGTGCTCCTTTTGCAAGCCTGAAAAAGGACTGGATCAACATTCTAGGTTTACTGGAATAATTGTTAGAAGGTGTACAGTCGCATGCAGCAGGCTCCAGATTCAATCCTTGCCATCTCCAGTTAAAAGGAGCAGGTAACAAAGGATATGAAAGACTTTTGCAGGAGTCCCTAGACACCCAGCTCTAGTAGAAAGTGATGGGAAACCTGTGCCCATGTGCTGTTTGACTCCAACTTTCATCAACCCCGGCCAGTTTGGCCAACTGGGAATTATAAACAATCTGGAGTAGAAACTTGACCTTAAGCACCTTCCTCTGCTCCTATGCCATGTGAGAATATGATGTGAAATAACATGGCAAGGATGGTTGTGGCAAACGCTGTACAGGGTTGCGATGGCTGTTCTACATACAAAACTCTTCCGTTGATTACTGCAGCCATTCCGTTGATTACTGCAGCCATTCATGAGGAATATGAATGAGTGGGTGCATCTTGGGGACATCCATAGACCTCCAAGTGTCCCTATTTTCCAGGAATAGTCCCAGATTTACAGACACCGTACTGGTTTCTGATTCGATCCCAGAATGTCCTGCTTTTCTTTAGACCATCCCTGTTTTCATCGGATAAATGTTGAAGGGTATGGAATTATGTGACCCCCTGAGCCAAGGGGATACAACTATACAACCTTTAGAAGACATCTGAAGGCAGCCCTGTACAGTGGTACCTCAGGTTACATACGCTTCAGGTTACATATGCTTCAGGTTACAGACTCCGCTAACCCAGAAATAGTGCTTCAGGTTAAGAACTTTGCTTCAGGATAAGAAACCAGAGGCCTTCCTTTTGGGTATTGTTGGCCAAGGGGTGTTAAAGAAGGATCGAACATTTTTTATGTATGCAACAACAGCAGCAAGGATACTCGTTGCTAAGCATTGGAAAATCCAAGATCTACCCACACTGGAAGAATGGCAGATGCAACTGATAGACTATATGGAACTGGCCGAGATGACTGGCAGAATCCGAGACCTGGGAGAGGAGACGGTGGAAGAAGACTGGAAGAAATTTAAGGACTATTTGCAAAAATATTGTAAACTGTATGAATGTTAAGGAGGATGCTTGAGCATAAACAATTTGGCACCATCGAATCAGATGAAGTGAATTATGAAGATAAGTTAAATTCATGAAAAAAATCAATTTTTAGATAATGATTAGGCTAAGCTAAATGTCTTAAAGAGTGAAATGAATATATCTAAAATTTAAGATATAACATTGGAAAACTAGATTGTAAGGTGGGGACAAGGTGATAAATTGCTGGACTAATTTTTTATAATTTTGGAACGTAGGAGCGGGAGATGTGAGGAAGTCCAAAGAGGATAAGAAAATATGTTATAAAATGTGATATTTTTGTATGTTTTGTTTTTGTGTTGTAATTAAAAAACCCTTAATAAATATTTTTTTTTAAAAAAAAAAGAACAGAAATCGTGCTCCGGCGGTGCGGCGGCAGCAGGAGGCCCCATTAGCTAAAGTGGTGCTTCAGGTTAAGAACAGTTTCAGGTTAAGAACGGACCTCCGGAATGAATTAAGTACTTAACCCGAGGTACTACTATATAGGGAAGTTTTTTAATGTTTAATGTTTTATTATGTTTTTATACATGTTGGAAGCTGCCCAGAGTGCCTGGGGCAACCCAGTCAGATGGGTGGGGTATACAGTGTTACCTCGGGTTACAGACACTTCAGGTTACAGACTCCGCTAACCCAGAAATAGTACCTCAGGTTAAGAACTTTGCTTCAGGATGAGAACAGAAATTGTGTGGCGGCGAGGCAGCAGCAGTGGGAGGCCCCATTAGCTAAAGTGGTACCTCAGGTTAAGAACAGTTTCAGGTTAAGAACGGACCTCCAGAACAAATTAAGTTCTTAACCCGAGGTACCACTGTATTGTTATTATTATTATTACTACTACTACTACTATTGAATAGGATGTCCCTATTTTCATTGGAGAAATGTTGGAGGGTCTGCATCCAACAGCTTGCCTTTATCCTCAAAATGTCTGGAGAGAGCTGGTACAAGATTGTTGAAGAAATCACAGCATATAACAGCCCTTTCCTTTCTTAAAAGAATCACCGGAATCATCACATGGCAGGAAATGGTGTCATATGATTGAGTCTTAACAGTTGCCTGGGATAACAGAGTCTCTGGGGAAATTGAGATATGAAAGGTTTTGTTTGTATTTAGCTTTTGATGGTTAGTAAGCAAAGGCCTAATGCTTGCATCAGCATGTAGCCAATTCTCCCACTCCCTTCTCGCTCTCCCACTCTCTTCCTTTGAGTTGTCTGATAATGTAACCATTTCCTGTTGTAAACTGACTGAAAAAAGCTTTCTGCAGTCCCCAAGTGCAAATCAATACAAATCATCGTGATTCATAAAAATAAGACTGTCAACATTATTGTTCAGTTATTGCTGTGTTAGAGGAAAGACTCTTCAGGTACTGAACTTATTGCTACTAATATTTATAATCTACACTGAATGATGCTAATGAAGGAGTGGGCGTGCGTTAGGCTGAGATGCAATGTTAGCTGATTTATACTGCGTCTAGATCTTACTGCTAATGTTAAATCCATTAAAGTATCTCTTGGATTTGCTTTGATGTACTCCCCTGCACGCAACCATGCTTAAACAAACTCGTTTACTTAGTTTCCAATTATTGGTTGGATATTTGCGTTATTACATCAGGTTGACAAATAAGTTTCGGAATAGTTCTATTCCAAACAAAGATGTCCACTATAAAAGGATGGAAATTTTCAGACTTATTCTGAATTTTCTACGGACATACATTTGTGCCTTGGAAGTCGAACAGAATCTGTTTCAGAAGTCTGTTTGACTTCCAAAACATTCAGAAACCAAGCATGGCTTCTGATTGGCTGCAGGAAGCTCCTGCAGCCAATCAAAAGCCACGGAAGCCCTGTCGGATGTTCGGCTTCCAAAAATAGTTCACAAGCGGAACATTCACTTCCAGGTTTGCGGTGTTCAGGAGCCAAAATATTCAAGAACTAAGCTGTTTGAAAACTAAGGTACAATTGTAATAGGTTTTTTAAAGGATAATGTACACTGTTTTACTCTGGATCAGAAAAACAAGGTATCAGACAGATTTCATATGGAGGTATACTTCACAAATAGTAGAGAAAAAGATCATATCTGGAGTGCCGTCAATATTTTTCTATACTTTTCCACTTATCTTGAGAAGAATTAGGGAAAACCTACACATACCCCTATACTGCAGGGTCAAGTAATGCACAGGTAGATAAAGGCAAAGGACCCCTGGACAGTTACGTCCAGTCACAGGCAACTATGGGGTGCCACACTCATCTTCAGACCAAGGGAACTGGCGTTTGTCCACAGACAGCTTTTTGGGTCATGTGGCCAGCATGACTAAACCATTTCTGGCACAACGGGACACCATGACAAGTGCCAGAGCACACAGAAATGCTGTTTACCTTCCCACTACAGCAGTACCTATTTATCTACTTGCACTGGTATGCTTTCGAACTGCTTGGCAGTTGTGTGACAGTCTGAGGAGTAGGAGCAATGTCCCTTTTGGCTCCAGGTCCACACAGGGAACACTATCATACAGATTGCTGGGGTTCAGGAGCCTGCCTAGTGTAAGTCACTTGTTGGCAGGACAATACTTGTGAAGATGGGATGAGCCTCTTTAACAGTTTTGGGCAGACCAGGAGCTTATTGGTTCTGTTGGATTGTGGCCTGTGGAGATCAAATATAAACATAGCAGGAGAAAGAAGGAGGTGGGAAGAGGAAATGAGCAAGCAGAAGGGAGAGTGAGAAGTGCTGTTTGAGTGTTCAGGCAGTGTTCATGCCTCAATCTTCCACCCTGCATGGGGCAGAAGTGGTAGACTGTGGTGGCTGTGGTCATATTTAGCCCTTAGAGGTTACTACGGGACTCTGTGTATGCAGGCACAATTTGCTCTACCAATGCATCTGGACTCTGATTCAGCAAAGCAAAAGTGGTGACTTTTAGAGCCTAGCCCCCACCCCCCGGAGGCTTTCACAGCACATGAGTGTTTGGCCCACAATAACAATGTCTGGAGCACAGCCTTGACCCAACTGCATGAAGAAGGCTCTGCTATTAGTAGAGGCAAATGGTGGTGCCTCGCAAGACAAAATCCGTTCCGTGAGGCTCTTCGTATAGCGGTTTTTTCGTCTTGCGAAGCAAGCCCATTGACAGCTTAGCAGATTAGCGCAATTAGCGGTTTAGCGGCTTTTAGTGATCAGCTGTTAAGCGGCTTATCAGCGGATCAGCTGATAAGCGGTTTAGCGGCTTAGGAAAAGGGGGAAGGGGGGAAAAACCGCAGGAACTCGCAAGACATTTTCGTCTTGCGAAGCAAGCCCATAGGGAAATTCGTTTTGCGAAGCGCCTCCAAAATGGAAAACACTTTCGTCTAGCGGGTTTTCCGTCTTGCGAGGCATTCGTCTTGTGGGGCACCACTGTACTTTTGAACTTTTGGGAGACCAGAAGATCTCAAGACTGAAGTGGATTCACAGAAGACAAATGCATACATGCATATAAAATGGATGTGCATGCCGATGAAGGACTGTGCCTTTGACAAAGCTCAAAGCAAATCTAAATTGAAACAATCAGCAAAATTCGCTGCTAATATATTACCGCATTCCAGCTAGCTTTCCATTGACAGAGATATTGTGTTTGCATGATTATTTTTTTTTGGGGGGGGGGACCTTCTGTCCATAATCATCTGTGCTAACCCTTCTACACAATTGTGCAGTTGCAATTTTCATTTTAACTGAATTCATGTCTGAATAATATGCCTTAAGAAGAAAGTGGGGGTGCACACTGGACAAAGTTACGAAAGCTATTGCATTGAAGATTAAAAAAAAATTAATAAGAAACAGATATTCAAATGTAAATTGTCAGAATGCTGTCTAACTGGTCCCCTCTTGTCATCTTAGAACTATAATTGTGAGGCTACATATTAAAGTACGGCATTTGCCAATATGTTTCCCTCACATTAGGATAACTTTTATATAATATATTCTTACATTAAAATGTCAGGACAATTACATTTCTCTACCATTTTGCTGGGCTATCCCATTCTTATAAATGTGACTCCTGCCACATTGCAAAACAAAGACAAGTGGGACATGCAACTAAATGTTGCAGCGTATCCTCATCTCTGCTATAGGAGTGCTTATCTTCAGGGTTCCTGCCAGTCACACCATCCTCTAGGATGCTATGAGTTGCAAGGGACTCAAGTAGGCCAAGTCACTTCTGCTGTCCTGCCCACGGCAACACACACCGGTTTCCTTTTCCTCAAATACAGAATAGTCTGTGGCTTCTGGAATCCATGAAACAGTCTTTACAAGACTATTTCATGGTACTCTTCTAAGGAATACGTCAGATAGAAAAATGCAAGAAAAGATGAAGAAATTAGAAATGAATGTACTACAGGACTGACAAAATAGGAATCGCATTTTGTACATACTGGACTTGGTGGTTAACTGAATAAGCTACATTTTAATATGTTATGTCACAATGTTGGTTTTGACATTATGAGAAGCTGTATCTAATTTTGAGGAGTAGTTTCTAGTAAATAACTTTACAATTGTTATTATACAGCCTATTACATCTACATGTTTTTTCAAGTGGATTTGTGTAATATAGGCATTCTAGTGGTTTTGATTCTGGAATCCAAGCATGCTTAGTTCTCAGTAGACTTTGGGAGGGTGGTTTGCCACCTTTTGGATATTTTTTCATGTTTTGTTGTTCAGTATTCTTCAGGCTTCACCAAGGAAGCTGATACTTCTTTTTGCTCCTCAGTGGCCTTGTTTTGACTTCAACCACGTCTGCACCCAACCACCTGAGTTCAGTAGTAGAGGGCATGATTATCATATTGAAATATATATGCACCGGAAAAAAACATCTTTACTTCTCATGGTTGCATCTCAATTTCACCATGTGGAACTTCATTTTGAAAGTAGCTCATATATAAGTGGGTTGGACTAGATGACCCTTGGGTCCCTTCCAACACTAAGATTCTATTATTCTAAGCCCTTTAAACCAGATGGTGTGAATCAGCTACAAATGCTGTTTTCTAAACTTGTAGTAGTAACACATGAGAGATCAGAACTTCCTGCTACTGCTGGACTCCAACTCCTATCATCCCAGATCATGGTGCCTAAGACTGATGGGAACTGGAGTCCCCAAAAAAACAGAAGGCCGTATGCTCCCCACCCTGCAATAGATGATTAGTTCACTGAGAAATCTGGATACTTTGCTACAAGGCTCCACAGCAACTCCTCATGAACAGCCAATGTGTGCAGATTTCTACACATGGCATGAAGTGTCACATAAGCACATGTTGCTGTGCACTTAGAAGCCAGTGAGTATAATGGATGATAGCACACCATGGGTGTCATGAAATTCAGCCCTCAGTACAGAAAAAAGGGCTCTTTCTCACACTACTTTAAAACGACATAAACATGCTATCAGAAGTTAAGTCTGTGGTTCACAACGCATACTAAATTATTGCTGTTCAGATTACCAAAGTCAAACATCATCACTAGCAAAGAAAGGAATCCTATTTCAGAAACACCAGATGGGTTAATCAATTATTTGTGTAATGCTTACAGCCCTAATGTCTATTTTGGAGAGAAGGCACACAGATTTCAAAACTGCAACCAGAAGCTTGCCCTACAGAAGTCTTCTCTCCAAAATAGACACATGTATTACCCTTCTGGCATTATGTTCTCACTCATCTTGAGACACCGATGTGACTTCCAAGAACATGTACTTCAAAGAACAACAAGAGCAAACCCCCAAGTTACTCCTCTCAAATGTCACTCTTCATTGATGACCTCTGCACTACAGTTCGAGTCAGTGCAACATAATGATGGAAGAAGCTTCACCTGTCAAACCACTTCCTGCCATACTGCACTTTTAAAAGAACAGGAGCACTCTTTAGAAACAGAACTAGAAACTCTACTGCTTTTCTTTCTGCCTGTAGGGATCCTGGCTTGGCATTCCCTGTAGTAACAAAACGCCACTTCATCCATCCAGCCCCCTCAAGGTCATCCAGCCCCCCCCTACAGGGCTGCTTATAGAAGGGGGAGGAGGAGGAGCATAGCAGTGCTTTTACCACCTCAGAGTCAAGGGTGGGGAACTTATGGCCCTCCAGATGTTGTTGGACTCCAATTCCCATCAACCCCACCCAGCATATCCAATGGTCAGGGATGAAGGGTGCTGTAGGCCTGCAAGATCTTGAGGGTGACACCCTGTCACTGTATGAGGTAATTGATTACTTCCCCATGTCAGAAACTCTTTGAAAGAAAACATGAAAGAGAAATGAGTTTTGGCTAACCTGCTGTGCCAGGGTTTTTCATATTCAAAGGAATGGGTAACACATGACTTTCCAGATATTGCTGGACTCCAGCTCCTATCATCCCCTGTCAGCATTGCCAGTGGCCATGGATGATGGGAGTTATAGTCCTCCAACATTCTCAAACCATGCACTTTGTTTTGCCACCCACGTTCTGAAATGGACTATCCTTCACTACTGTAAGGTTGCATTGTCAAGATACAAAAAGGCACCTTTAGCTTTAAGAGCTGCCCAGACAGAATGCTCCTTGCATAGTATTCCTCAAAAGGGAGCAGCTGCAGCTAATGGAACTTTCTCTTCTGTTGAACTCTTAGAGTAGAACTCCATTGACAGATAAAGGAGTCTTCTCAGTCTCTGAATCTGGCAATAATAATACTGTCTATCCACACACACTAGCATTTAAATATATATTCCTTAATTAAAATTAAATTGCACTTCTGCCTATGTTGATAAGGGAAGGTTGATGACTGGAATCTGTCTCTTCCTGGCATTCTTTCAAACAACAGTGCTATATTAATTTTAAATGGTCCCAAGTTCAGTTTGGAGGTCAGCTGAATGGGGAACTTTGAAGGTTTTTGTGGGACAAAGAAATGTGAAGAACCATTTAGCTTTCCACGGCTAGGCCCCACAAACCAATGACATGTATAATAAAGCTGTTCCCAAGCACAGTTACAATGATTTCTCTCAGCATTTTCCTTTGAAACAAGAAAAAAAAGTGAAACCCTCGTATTCCCTATTGAAAGTAATCACGGTTTTACATCCCTCAGTGTTTACATAAAGAGAGCTGTTTATTTAGAATCCTTGGTGATAAGGTCGCCACAAGCGCATAACTTATTATACATTCCCTTTTCATTTTTGTTGCCTTTTTGGGCAGAGGGGGGAGAGGGGGGAAAGTGAGAATTATGTATATTTTATGATAACCCAAAATGACTTATACATAAAAAATACAGACTTTACAGATAAAAAGGATTAGTAGCAGGTAATGCATTTTCCATGAGTGGCTATAGGGCTCTCAGTTCCAGGACGAACGGGCTGCATACCAATGAACTGATAAAAGTCTTGAGCTGCGGATGGGTAAGGAAGCCTCATGCTTTGCTGGAGATGATTCTTAAAGTTACAATAAATCAGACAGACAGTGTCGGCCTTTGAGGATAAACCTGTGATGGCTTGTTGTGCCTCTTTGAATCGCCTCAGAGGCCCAGGGACTAAAAAGTGCCTGGATGTCACATTAAATCTACCGGGAGGATAGAGCACTTCAAAGAGGAACGCAATCAGATCTGATGGAAAATACATTTTCTGAAAGCTACTGACAAAAAAGTAATCTTTTGATGTGGATGTTGAATAACAATTGATATTGTCTTTCCTGACATTTTTCATTATTGCCGTCTTATACAGCCTACTTCATGTATTAGAGCAATATTAACTGTTTGACAGGGACAAATCCTCAAACTATCACATAAGCAATTGTTTCTGAATTGTCTTAGCCCACTGCCTGTAAAACCTGTCCCAATAACTGCCTTTAAATACGATGGTAGGCTTTTTTCCTTGACAGTGCCTGAGCCTTGGCATAATACAATGGAGTCCAGGGGATATTAAAAATGGTTAGGTGGTTGTGAGATGCCATTTGATTGTAAGGGGAAAAGAACAGGACTTTTTTTTAAGGTGACTTTTAATGAGAGAGGTCTATAAGAAGTTTAAGCCTTATTATTCCCACTGCACCATGCACCTTTAATCAAGTATATGTACTCAGAAGTCTCAGATCTGCTGCAATTCTTGCAGCTTAAAGGAAGAAATGGGGAATGTACAAGAGATCTGTGTTATTTATGCAAGGAAATAAAGCAATCTCTGGTTCTACAAAATGCTATGAAATATACTATAGTTAAATCCCAAGATGTTGCTAGAAAGAAATTCAAGCAAATCTGGGGAGCCACATGTCATTTTCAAAGAACTGAATCCCTCCTGGGGTTTGACGTCTTAACCTTCTACTGTAAAGATGTGCAGCTCCATCACAGATATTTATAAATCTAAAATCCCCAATTTTCAGATGACCTTGAGAAAATCTGCAGCTAGAACACCAGCTTTCTAATCAGTTTTCATATAAAGGGGTTAACTGCATTAGCATTAGTTAAGAATCACATGTTCAGAAAACCCTGAAAGAAGAATTACAGAACTGGGATAATAGACTGCTCTCACGCTTTTGCAAGTTATTATCATTTACATTTTGCTCTTTAGCTAAATGTGTGTGCGCGTGTCCTTCTAAGCTTCTGATGCCATAAAAAACTAGTTTCTGATCTTGGGTTTTTTTTCCCCTCATTCTTTTAAGAAAAAATTAAAAATAACTGGTGTGGTTAGGTGACACACAAATGTTTTACTTATATATAGCATTGATCCAATTTTCATTCCTTTTAGTTGCACCCCTGTTAATTTTTGAGAGTACACATATTATACAAGGAATGTTTCTGCACTATGCCACTTAAGGATGTTTAAATGCAGCCTCATTAAAAATAAACAAACAAACAAAAAACCTTGCCTGCACATAGAAAAGTAGTGGGGTGGTTAACAAAAAACTCCATATATTTGTTGGACTTCAACTACCTTCAGCCACATCCAGCACAGGTAATGGTGAGAGATGGCATGAGTTAAACGACACTTGGAGAGCCACAGGTCAGCCACCATTGCATTATAGGAAGCTGCCTCACACCATTAGTCTACCTGGCTCACTGTTAATTTGTGGGTGAACATAGCAGACGACACAGCGATTCTTCAAACAGCTCTTCTTTATTCAGAAGTCAGAACAGAACTAAGCTGAGGGGCTCAGTCAGCCTGCTTATATAGAGCTCCAGAACAATGTAACTGTTGCCATTTTCTAAAACTATCCAATCACTGAACATCATTTTTCAATCCTTCATTTGCATACAAAGTATCCAATCACTGAACGTCGCTTTTCGATCCTTCATTTGCATAACTATCTACAGTATCCCCCTGCTGGCCCAGGGTGAGAACTTCAGTACATAACACTCAAGATCGTCCGGCAGCAGCTCTCCAGGTTTCAGGCAGGAGTCCTTCCCAGCTTTACCTGGAAGTGACAGTGAGTGGACCTAGAATCTTCTGCATGCAGTGCCAAAAAGCAGATATACAGGGGTGTTATTTGTGTATAGTAAGACCACAACTTACACACATTTAACTTGCGCACCTTCAGGTTTATGTGTGTGGAAATAAATGTATGTATGTAGTAGTAGAAGAAGAGTTTGGATTTGATATCCCGCCTTTCACTCCCTTTAAGGAGTCTCAAAGCGGCTGACATTCTCCTTTCTCTTCCTCCCCCACAACAAACACTCTGTGAGGTGAGTGGGACTAAGAGACTTCAGAGAAGTGTGACTGGCCCAAGGTCACCCAGCAGCTGCATGTGGAGGAGCGGGGAAGCGAACCCGGTTCCCCAGATTACGAGACTACCGCTCTTAACCACTACACCACACTGTATGTATGTATGTATGTATGTATGTATGTATGTATGTATGTGAAAAGGGGGACAGGGTCCCAAGAAAATGACATTGCAATTGAACCAAAATGGGTTTTGACTATACACAATTTTTGCCTCAGGCGTAATCCCCAGAAGTAACTCCCCACTCCGTAAATTGCAGACTTACTGTATTTGGTTTTGACAAAGTCCCCCTCCAAAGCAAACTTAGCAGTCATGGGATGAAAGAGCAGGTCCTCTTACCTTTATAGGAAGAAGAGTTGGAGGAATGTAAGACACTAGGTCGACTTGGGGCGGATCTACAAAGGTTGCCATATTTCAAAAAGTGGAAATCCTGTCCCAAAAGTTGTTGAACTGTTTTTGTTTGTTTGTTTTTTGGGAGGGCCCAGGTGTTGAGTTCTAAAATGACATTTTAAAGCAATTTGTATGGAAAATCGGGGGAAACTACACTGCCAACATGGGTTGCCAATTTCCACCCAGAAACTGCTTCTGACTGCAGTATTCCAGTTATGTCCAGGAAATTCCAGACGTATAGCAACACTAAACTAGACACGGGGGGAAAGGCTATAAATAAGTCAGTTTTTTATCGTTACTTAAAAAAGGAAAAAATCTCTATGGAAAACTGTATTTTAAAATTTCCTGCCCCCTGGCGCTATCTGGTGTTGCATGTTTATAATGCATTCAAATCACTGTACAGTGTTACCTTGGTTCTCAAATTTAATCTGTTCCGGAAGTGCATTCCAAAACCAAAGCGTTCCAAAACCAAGGCATGCTTTCCCATAAAAAGTAATGCAAAATGGATTAATCCATTCCAGACTTTTAAAAACGACCCCTAAAACAGCAGTTGAACATGAATTTGCTATCTAACGAGACCATTGATCCATAAAATGAATGCAATAATCAATATACTGTACTATAAAATAAACAAGTATTGTAGATGATAAAAAATAAAAAAAATTTTTCTCGTAGCTGCACTGATGATATTCATTGTTTGGATGGGGGGCTTTTATCCATTTCCACAGTCACACAATCAATCAATCAATCAATCAGTAGCTGAACTGGGTTCCACACAGTCACAAAAACAAATTAACCAAAAAAGCCACAAAAACACCAAACTTAATCTGTTCTGGAAGTCCGTTGGACTTCCGAAATGGTCAAAAACCAAGGCACAGCTTCTGATTGCTGCAGATGCCCCGGAAACAATAGCCGACAACCGCATCTGACGTTAGGCTTCTGAAAAACGTTCAAAGACAAGAACACTTACTGGTACTTGCAGGTTTTCAGCATTTGAGAACCAAGGCATTTGAGAACCAAGGTACCACTGTACAGTTGTACCTTGGATTCCAAACGCCTTGCGAGTCAAACACTTTGGCTCCCGAATGCTGCAAAGTGAGTGTTCCAGTTTGTGAACGTTCTTTGGAACCTGAATGTTCAATGGGGCTTCCGCAGCTTCTGATTGGCTGCAGGAGCTTCCTGCAGCCAATCGGAAGCCGCACCTTGGTTTCCGAATGTTTTGGAAGTCGAACGGATTTCCAGAACTGATCCTGTTCGACTTCCGAGGTACCACTGTATTTTGACTAATGTAGCTGAGTCATTGGGAAACATGCTTCTTAACTTGCTCATACATTGTGTTCATAAGTTTGCTAATGACTTCAATTTATTTAGCATGGTGAAAACAAAAAGGGATTGTGAAGAGTTCCAAGTGTAACCAGCATGTTGGAGCAATGTCATGCTGTCATCCCAACAACAGTGCAACCAGGATGTGCAACCAGGATGTGGAGGAGGGAGGTTAGGTCAGTGCCGTGCAGGTGCATCAGCAGAGCCGATAAGGGCATTCCTGGCAATGTGCCTGTACAACCTCATCTCACCACTGCCCTATCCCCAAACCATAGAATCATAGAGTTGGAAGAGACCACAAGGGCCATCGAGTCCAACCCCCTGCCAAGCAGGAAACACCATCAGAGCACTCCTGACATATGGTTGTCAAGCCTCTGCTTAAAGACCTCCAAAGAAGGAGACTCCACCACACTCCTTGGCAGCAAATTCCACTATCGAACAGCTCTTATTGTCAGGAAGTTCTTCCTAATGTTTAGGTGGAATCTTCTTTCTTGTAGTTTGGATCCATTGCTCCATCCATCCCACAAGTGAAGCAACACTTTTGTTGGGAAGGTGGCAGCATGGCAGCATCCCACAGCACTGGTGCTCCTGCTTCACTGTAAATAAAATGATACATACTCAGGTAAAAACCCCTCACCTCATACATGCCCTGATGAGGTCTGAGCTGGCTGTGTCCTACAAAGAAAAGGATTGTCTCTTCATAGTAGATGATGATGATAATGATGATTATGATGATGATACCGTAATTTATTATTTGTATCCTGCCCATCTGGCTGGGTTTTCCCAGCCACTCTGGACGGCTTCCAACAAAGATGAAAAATATACTAAAATGTCACATATTAAAAACTTCCCTGAACAGGGTTGCCTTCAGATGTCTTCTGAATGTCAGGTAGTTGTTTATCGCTTTGACATCTGATCATAATTCAGTGGACAAAGTTGGCCCAGTGTGCAGCAGCTGTGAAAAAGGTGAATGCCAGGGCAGGGATTATTAGCAAATGGATTGAAAATGAAACTGCCAGTATCCTAATAATGCCTTTACAGTCATACCTCATGTTATGTTTGCTTCATGTTACGTTTTTTCAGGTTGCATCCCACGGCGACCCGGAAGTAGCAGAAAGGATTACTTCCAGGTTTCGCCACTCGCGCATGCACAGAAGTGCTAAATCGCGCTTCGCACATGCGCACAAGCTCCAAATCGCACCGTGCACCTGTGCAGATACAGCGCTTCAGGTCGCAGGCTTTTCATGTTGCGAATGGGCCTTCGGAATGGATCCCATTCACAACCAGAGGTACCACTGTATATAAGTCTACAGTATGACCAAACCTGGAATACTGTAATCCAGAGGTTTTCAACCTTTTTGGGTTCATGGCTCCCTTGACCAACTACGTTCTTTCTGCAGCACCACTAGGGACCTCAGGAGCCCAGTTACCGGTATATCACCCCTTGCCTGCAGAGCTGGCATCCTCCTCACCTATCCCCTCTCTTTGGGAGAGAGTCCTCTGGGCAGCCACAGCTCCTGCCCCTGGTCTCTCAGCATCTAAAGCTAAAACTTTCCACTTGCAACCTGAAGTAGCTTTATCACTTGATTTTGCTAACTGGAAACTGGCTATTTAGTGCTGTTCTGGAGTAAATGGCTAGTTGGTTGTAGTCTTCATGCACTTTGTCTTCTAGGAGTTAACATAGCATAACGTTCAACATCTGATGAAGTAGACTCTACTCCACAGAATCTGATGCCATGATAAATTTGTTAGCCTTTAAGGTGCCTCAAGACTCTTTGTTGTCTTTGCGGCAAAAGAGTAACAACAGCTATGCCTCTAAAAGTCTCTTTAGTTACAACTCTATAGCTTAGACACATATAGGAATTGTGAAATTCTTGCCTACTGGATTCAGCTGAATGGTTTAGCTAAAACTGTTGTAATTGCCTTATACTGGACATATTGATGAAGTCTGGGAATGAGCAAAGCAAAGATATGGCAGCAGAAGCCACTGCTTGTCAGGAATCAAACTTGCAACACAAGTTCAATCATGTTCCTAGGTTTGCAAACCCAAAGATAGCCTGCATGTCAACATATTTCAGAGGTTCTAAGTCACAGCAGGACCTCAGTGCTCCCTCTCTTAATTTCTAGCTAGCTGGGGTAGGCAGATGTGTGCATTCCACCATCACAAACATTTCAGAGATCATGCTTAGAGCATTGGTCTGATCATCCAGAAGATTTCCACCCACCACTCCTTATGCCACCTTTCCTGATGTCCTGCCCTACATCTCATCATTTTTCCTTGAGGCTTCTCTCCAGCCTGACTGAATTGATTCTCCTGGACACTTGACATTATTTTCCATCTCACTAGCATTTATGCCAAATCAGAATCACATTCATCTGGGAAGTGGTTTCACACATTACCCAGAGGCAAACCTGCATTTGCAACCAACTATACATTCAACAAAGAAATTCAAGCAATCGCAGATCCCTAATAATCTACATGTATGACACACAGGTTTGCAAGGACATGTTCATCATGCTCATACTTTACAGGCTGGGTGCCAAGGCCTTCTTACTCTGATGGAAGGACCTTCCTCCAAGAGGTCCAAAAGGAAATATACTAAATTCACACTTATTGAAACAGTGTGCGAGTCAAAATACAGCTATACTTCAGAATTCACATTTATCCAAATTGTGTGATGCAGTTCTATAAACCAAATAAAAATGCCTGATATATTAGGAAATTGATTGTAAAAATGTGTACATTGGTCCAGACTACATACAAAAATGTGTTTATTAAGAGAAATTCACATTAAAATGCTGGTGAATTTTCATAAGATTTTTTTTTAATGTAAATTGCTGCAAAAATGTGAGGAAATAAACTGAAGATTGGAAAAATGAGAAGCTGAGAACAAAGACTGACAGATCCTTCCATCCTTAACTGTGAATTGTCAGCCACCTTGAGTTGGTAAAATTGGTGTACATTTTAAAAATAATTAAAATGTACTTTTAAAAATAATTAAAAATAATTAAAATGTAATGACTTGCAGACAAAATGTCCTGCTGGATGGGTCAAAGGCCCATCTAGTCCAGCACCATGTTTTCACAGTGTCCAACCAGATGCTATAAGAAGCCTATGAGTACAGCCTTAGTCCAGTAGCATTTCCTCCACTTGTGAACTGCAGCAGCTGTTATTCAGAGGCACACTGACACCAGCAGTGGACACACCCATCATTCCTAGCAGCACTGACATGGATCCGTCTAATCCTCTTTCAATTTAAAGTCATCCAAGTTGGTGGCCAGCCCTACCAATAGACTTAGTGAGGCAGCTGGCAGGTGCTGGAGTGGGGGCAGCTGCAGTGAGGTGTTGGGCAGAGCTGTGTATGCTATATGGCATACCCTGCACACCCTAGCTAGTTTGCTGCCATCAGGTGTGGTACAGGATGCTGACCTAACATCAGTGCTGAAGTATGATTCTACTGTGGACTTTATAAATACTATATGTTGAATCAGAGACTTGACTTCCTAGCTCTCAACTCAAATTCTTAACCTCTATGATTCACATTATAGATAAGAGAATGGAACCACCTTCATCTGGGTGATGGAAGGAAGGAGGGTGGGCTTTTTATGTTAAGCAGTTTGAAGTCCAGAGTCCACTCTATCACTTTGACAATTTCATCCCCAGTCTACCAGTAGGGATTTCATCTCTTTCATACATTGTTCTGTTCTGCCCCAATGGAAAGTCATTCACTCCTAGATTTCCTAAAACCATTCTTTTTGGTTATCGAAATGAAGCCACACGAGCAGCTGAAATGTCTTTGAAGTCTGGGAAAGTTTCCAATGTCAGCTTGTGAGAATTCCTCTCTATTTTCCCTTGATGAACTACTACTAAGCATTGGAGCTTCATGCACAGCAAATTTCTGGTGCCCCCTTTTGCTACACCTACAAGTAAACAGAGAATTAGGAGACTACAAAATTGACCTAATGTGTCTTAGTTGGAAATATTACTAAATCTTGTAGTCAGGGAAAGAGGGAAATTAAAGTCAATTAGTTGGTAAATGATGTGTGGCAAGCTGTTTTGCTTCTTTTTTGTTAACTATTGAGGTAAATTAAACAAGCAGCCCAGCATGGCACAAATGTTCCATCTCAAACAATTCAGATGCTGAATACTGAGCACCTAAGTGAAAACATGAGGTGATGAATGGAGCTGAACATACATTGCAAACTGGATCGACACTAATGAGAACGATGCAGTAGTTAAGGCCAATTTATGTCTACATCTCAAGAGAAAGGTCATGGGGGGAGTTTCATTAGCAGGACAAAAATCCTGCTTATGTCTGCATGACCTTAGACATTTGGTGTCCACTTCAGCCCTGCACTCTTAAAAGGTGGTGGATGATGAAGCAAAGGCTTTCTGTGGTGCTCATTTGGATCCTATTCTTTCTCTTTTCCCGGTTCTCATCATGGGGTTTTTTTTAATATTGGTGGTTTTTATATCCCTCTGCAAAAGGTCCCTGTACCAGAACAATAATGCCCCAAGAACAACAAATCTAGAAAGTCTTGTTATTATTTATCCTATCAACACATTTCAGAGCCTTTGTCTATGATCTTTGAGAAATCTTGGAGAAGAAGAGAGGTCCCTACAGACTGGAGGCAGGCAAATGTTGTCCCCATCTTCAAAAGGGGGTGGTGGAGAATGACCCAGGTAACTACTGGCTGGTGAGCTTGACATTAATACCAGGGAAGGTCCTAGAACAGATAATTCAACAGTCAGTCTGTAAGCATTTAGAAAAGGATGCTGTGATTACTGAAAGCCAACATGGGTTTCTCAAAAAGAAGTCATGTCAGACAAACCTCATTTCTTTTTTTGATGGAATTACCAACTTGGTGGATCAGGGAAATGCTGTGGGCATAATATGCATCTTGATTCCAGTAAGGCTTTTTACAAAGCCCCCCATGAAATTTTCACAAGAAAGCTGGTAAAATGTGGGTTGAATGAGGTAACTCTTCGGTGGATTTGTAGCTGGTTGATTGATGGTTCCTCATCATCCTGGGGAAAAGTGGCAAGTGGGGTGCCACAGAATTCTGTCCTGGGCCCATTGTTGTTCACCATCTTTATAATTGACTTATATGAAGGAATTGAGGGGGTGCTCATCAAATTTGCTGGTGACACCAAACTGGGAAGGGTAGCTAACATTGCTGAAGACAGAATCAGAATTCAAAATGACCTTAACAGATTGGAGAACTGGGTGAAGCTACCAAAATGAATTTCAGTAGGGACAAATGTAAGGTTTGTCATTTAGACAGGAAGGAATAGATGCACAAATATAAGATGGGGGACACCTGGCTTACGAGCAGTACATGTGAAAGGGATCTAGGGGTCTTGGTGGACCACAAGCTTAAGATGAGTCAACAGGGTGATGCAGCAGCAAAAAAAATAGCTAATGCTACTCTAGGCTGCATCAACAGAAGTAGAGTGTCCGGATCAAGGGAAGTAATAGTACCATTCTATTCTGCCTTGGTCATGCCACATCTGGAATACTGTGTCCAATTCTGGCACAAAAATTTAAGAAGGATGTTGACAAGCTGGAACATGTGCAGAGGATGGTGACCAAGATGATCAAAGATCTGGAAACTAAACCTTATGGGCAGCACTTGAAGGAGCTGGGTATGTTTGGCCTGGAAAAGAGGAGATTGAAAGGAGATATAATAGCCATCTTCAACTATCTGAATGGCTGTCACATGGAAGATGGAGCAAGCTTGTTTTCTCCTGCTCTGGAAGGTAGGACTTGAACCAATGGCTTCAAGCTCCAAGTAAGGAGATTCTGACTCAGGAAAAACTTTCTGACAGTAAGAGGTGTTTGGCAGTGGAACAGACTCCCATGAGAGATGGTGGACTCTCCTTCCTTGGAGGATTTTAAGCAGAGGTTGGATGCTCATCTGTCATGGACGCTTTAGCTGAGTTTCCTGCATTGAAGGGGGTTTGACTAGATGACCTTGGGGTCCCTCCCAACTCTAAGATTCTATGATCCTGTGATTTGGATTCACACTGTGACATCAT
This sequence comes from Podarcis gaigeae, assembly GCF_964106915.1. Lineage (NCBI taxonomy): Eukaryota > Metazoa > Chordata > Lepidosauria > Squamata > Lacertidae > Podarcis > Podarcis gaigeae. Next base: position 4,464,469 of record NC_139687.1, on the reverse strand, counting down.
CTATCAAGTACAGTGGGGACCTATCCCAAAGAAAATTTGACTGTGACGCAGGCCCAACTTTTCATGAAGCCTACGCTCACTTTCACTGCTGCCATAATGGGCTGAGCTTGGCCATATGAAAGCCAACCATTTTCAAGTTCTGAGCTGAGTGGTGATGGGTGATCTGTACCTTCTATCAACAACTGCAGATGTTCTGGTATTGTTTGCAGAAGAAGAAACTTGCTTGGCTCAAGGATGATCCACCAGAGGGAAACCATGGCCTTAGAGCTCTTCAGTTCTCAACCCTTGGCTCACACCTCTGCACAAGGAGCTCCCAGTACCTGAGGAGTGGGAGAAGCGAGAGCAAATTCACTGGCAAACAGCAGCCTCCTCCCTGTTTCCCATCCAACTCCCATCGTCCCTGACCAACAGCCTCTATGAATCCTATGAATTCTGTATTGTGTTCATTAACTGATTTGCTGTCCTGCCCCCTGAAAGCTCTGCATAGAAATTATATTGATAGAATATTGTAGCATTTCATTGTTAGATCACTTTTCATATTGTTCCATTTGCCATTTTTGATACTGTATTTATTTTACAATGGAAGTAAAAGTTAGTGACAAACATTAACTTAAGCTGACATGGAATAAAACAATCACCTAAATAAAATTGTCAACTTTTCCCTAGTATCTCATTGGCAAAGGAAGCAATATATTTGTATCTACCTAGTTAATGAGCAATTTCATTATCCGCACTTGGGCTTGTCACCATTCCCCTGTGATTATGAAGAATCATATAACTTCATACATTTACAATGACATGTCTAAGATCCAACTGCATTTGGACTTGGCTCCTGAAAACCCTATGTCAAATGTTAAACTGTGAGTTGAATGGACAGCCTGTGGCAAGTTACTGGTGTCAAATCACCCTGGAAGAATAACAATGGTCCACTTTTGAAAGTAATAATAATAATAATAATAATAATAATAATAATAATAATAATAATTTATTTATACCACTAAATTGCGGACCACCTGAAAAAGTCTCCTGCTGCTGTTTTCTGCAGATGCAATAGAGGCGGTGAAGAAAGTCTTCTTCGCCGTCGCTACCGCCACTTGGTAGGCTCGACATTGGGCTCTAACCTGTTTCCGGTCAGCTTCAGAATGGGTCATCTGCCACCAGCGCTCTAGCCGTCTCAACAATTGTTTCATTGCCCTCAGATCCATGGAAAACCACGGGGCTGTCCGGGCTCCATGCAATCAGGGAGGGCGCTTCGGAGCCAAACAGTCAATAGCCCTGGTTAACTCCACATTCCAGCGGGCCACCAGGGAATCAGCTGAAAGTCCATCAACATGGGATAAAGCATCCCCTACCACTCTCTGGAAATCATTTGGATCCATTAAGTGGTGGGGGCAGACCATCTGAATCGGTCCCACCTCCCTGCAGAGGGGAAGGGTCGCGGAGAAAGGGTGAATAACATCAGTGCTTATTCAGTAATTCCTTGAGGGCAACATGAGAGCTCCGTTGTAGTAAGGGAATTCCCCCAAGCTTTCATCACTGAAGAGAGCAGCTCTCTTTGCAACTCCTACAACTATAAGCAACTTTCCCCTTCTATTGAAGTGAATGGTGATGCACATTCAGTATGGAGATCTGTGTAGTAGGGAGAGGGGTTTGAAAACTGCATACACATTGAAAAGTTTCTTATAATTAAATCTATTAAATAATGTTTCAAGATACTGTCTTCCACAGGTGGATCTGGCCTAAGTAACACGTCTTAGTTATGGATTACTACAATGTGCTCTAGATGGAGCTGCCTTCAAAGTTCAGGAACATCAGCTGGTTCAAGATGCAGCAGCAAAACGCTTGACCAAAGCTAGTTTTTAGGAACTTGTCAGCTACACTTGATGCCAGCCATTTCTAAGCACAATCCAAAGTGCATTTGACTACCCTTAAAGTCCTAAATGGCCTGAGGCCAACTAGTGCTGCAGGATCCCACACACCCACATGTCCTGCCACTAGCTGACACATAGTTTGCAGAAGCATAGAAATCAGAGCCTTCTTGGTGGTAGCATTCATAATCCTGAACTCCCTGCCCTGGCAGATCTTTCTAGACCAGGGATGGGGAATATGATGTGGCCAGTGAGTCAGATCCTTATCTCCCATACCCCCAACAAACCAAACGTGACAGGTGGGCATTGGTCGATCACCTGACATTAAAATAGCATTAGGTGATTACAGTCATACCTCATGTTACATCCGCTTCAGGTTGCGTGTTTTTGTCTTGCATCCCGCGGCAACCTGGAAGTACCGGAATGGGTTACTTCCGGGTTTCGCCACTCGCGCATGTGCAGAAGCACTAAATTGCGCTGCGCACCTGCACAGACACGCCACTTTGAGTTGCGGGCTTTTCACATTATGGGCGGGCCTCCAAAACAGATCCCGGCTGTAACATGAGGTACCACTGTATCATCAAGGCTTCAAAACATCATGCAGGGTCTACAAAGAGCCTGGTGCAGTGCTTTGAAGCACCACTGATCCGCAGACTTAAAGTCACTGCCTATCAGCTGTTATAAGAATTTTAAGGGCTCAAATATAGAATAAATATTCATAAATGCACACATATCTAAATAACTAAACCATGTGTCTGAAATAGTACAGGAGAGCATTCCTGAAGCCATTTTGACTCTCCCAATGACCTCAGATATTCCTCTGCAGTAAGGGAGGCAAATGGGGAAGAAGAAGAGGAGGAGGAGTTTGGATTTGATATCCTGCTTTATCACTACCCAAAGGAGTCTCAAAGCGCTAACATTCTGCCAGGCTAACAGGCTGCCCAGTTAATGCAATCAGCGTCCATTATCAAGAAATAAGGAATGTTGGAAATGTAAAGAAAAAGAGGGGAATTTTTATCATATGTGGTGGGACTTGCATCAAGGTGAAAGTTTACTGGGAAATGATATATAATAAATTAAAGAAAATGTATAAAAGTACATTTGTTAAAAAAACAGAAGCATTCCTACTGGGTATAGTAGGCAAGGAGATTCCAAAGAGAGATCAAAAATTGTTTATGTCTCCAACAACGGCAGCAAGGACTCTTTTAGCTCAAAAATGGAAGCACCAAGAGATATCAACGATAGAAGAGTGGCAGACGAAGATGATGGAATATGCAGAACTGGTGAAGCTGACTGGGAAAATCTGAAACCAGCGTGATCAAGTTTTCCAAAAAGACTGGAGTAAATTTGTACAATAAAGGTAAAGGGACTCCTGACCATTAAGTCCAGTCGTGATCGACTCTGGGGTTGCGGCGCTCATCTTGCTTTACTGGCAGAAGGAGCCGGCGTACAGCTTCAGGGTCAAGTGGCCAGCATGACTAAGCCACTTCTGGCAAAACCAGAGCAGCGCACAGAAATGCTGTTTACCTTCCCGCCGGAGCGGTACTTGTTAATCTACTTGCACTTTTGACGTGCTTTCGAACTGCTAGGTTGGCAGGAGCAGGGACCGAACAACGGGAGCTCACCCTGTCACGGGGATTCGAACCACCTCTAGTCGGGTTGATATAAAAAGACTTGTCGTGTTAATGATTATTACCTTTTTATATTTACTTAAAATTTGTGATAATTGGAATAAGCGAAATGTAAATTGGAAGAGGTACAAATGCTATGACATAAAATGAATTATGAAAACCATGAGGCGGGAGGGAGGGAAGTCGACTAGCTCATATGAGCAAAAAGTTAAGATAACAATAAGGATGTATTTAAATATAATAAAAAGGAAATTCAATAAAATATTATATAAAAAACACACAAAGTGACTTACAACCAAACAAACAAAAAAACCCACACAGATACATTAAAAACAAGGAGGAGAAACAGAAAAACACTGCAGCACAACTGGCTCTCTGCACTTAGCACAATTCAAAACTGCATTCAGAAAAACATGGTAAAGTCTTGGTTTGTTTGATTCCTTGTTTATTTGCAGGTGTGGGATACGATACTTCACGGCTTCCCCTTTCTCCGCAACAAGTTCCCCAGCCTGGAGCAAGGGGAAGCCGTGAAGCACCCGCAAATTAACAAGGAATCAAACAAGCCAAGACTTTACCATGTTTTTCTGAATGCAGTTTTGAATTGTGTTCTGTAGTGAATACTGCATTTACCCCCTTTCTGTACAATTGCCTCTGCACTTAGCAGCAGCAGCAGCAGGCTTGCACTTTTAAACATGGCTCTGCCACATCCACGTGTCTTGTAGGGCACCAGGGGCCTGCAGGGGAGTGAGCAGAAGTCTCTAGCTTGTTCTACTCAGATCCCTCAAGTCTGTTGCTCTAGAAGTGAATCTAGCCCAGACGACACTGCCTGGGTATGGGAAACAGCTGGGGATGGAGGGAATGTGTGGATGCTGGGAGGGGACAGCATGACTTTCCACAACCACTTTGGTTCATTGAACTGCACATCCTTCACCCCTTGCTTTCCATCAGAATGGGGGGGGGAGTGTATAGTGTGTTCACTGATCTGCTGGCATCACATGTAGTCTGGGCATCAGGCAAACTACGGAACTAGAATTCAGCTCTGTTGTTTCCTTTCTTTTTTGTCTTAGAGGCATGGAAGAAATTTGTTCCATCTCAAATTTCCAAACCAATACAATAAAAAAGAGGTAACTTTTGGAATTTGTGCTTCTCTAATTTTTGTAATTATACATATACAACTGGAATAGTTCAGTAAGTAGAGCATGAGACTCTTAATCTCCAGGTCATGGGTCTGAGCCCCACATTTGGCCAAAAATTCCTACAGTGCAGTGTGTTGCACTAGATTACCCTTGTGCTCCCTTCCAACTCTACATACAATAGTATGGTTCTCTATATGTGGGGAAAGTGTACAGAAAAAAGGCATTTATTACTGAAAATAATATACAAAAATACATGTATTCTAGGGATTTTATTTTATTTTTACAAAAATGTTATACTGGGAAGAAATCTGCATGAAAATGCAAATTAATTTTCATAAAGGATTCTTTTTTACAGAAAAAAGTAACCTGAAACAGAGCAGCAGAACTTAAAAGGGGAAAAATGAGAAATGGTGATAAAGCAAAACTGACAGATTCTCCCCATCTAGGGGAGATGGGGCTTTTGTTCCACCATTACCTGAAGCATCTGCCAGTGGAAGGTGCATTAACAACTCAGTTCTAATTTTCCATTTCAATTTTATGCAAATGGTTATATTATCCTGTAATGAATCTACTACTAATTATACAATTACTCTCAATTTAGCAAGTTTGTTTTAACAAATGAATTGACGTCAGCCCGTTCTAATTTGCAAAATAAATCAGGCATATTCGTATTTGATGTTTAAATCAAGCAAGTCATCTGCTTGGTTCATTTTCTATGGGCTCTTCTGTTATAGATTAGAATGCTGAGTGCTGCTTAGATCTGTGCAGCTGGTATAATGATGCGTCCTGGCCTTGTAATAAGGCAGGTAGGGAGGATGCAGTTCACAGTTGTCACTGCCTATGTAGACTCTCGCATCTCCTGAACTCCTGTTTAAGCTGCCCACTCTCTGCTTGTTCATTATGAAGATTTATACTATCATCTAGTGGAACTCCTGTAAAACTACAACCCATTAATCCTCCCTTCTAGTAGGTGCTTTGTATCACAGCCTGAGATTGAAAGAACAGCCAGTGAGGTCTTTGCATTCAGGTTATTAAGAGTTTTTTGCCATCTCCCAGGAAAATTTGCCATAGACATGGGAATTTAAAACCTTGCACTATATTAGCCTAAGCCAGGTAAGACTACTGCTTGATCTTCATGCATCCTCCCAACCTCGCCTTATGTTGATTTTCAGGATCTGGAAACATGACTGCGGAAAACTAGCTTGCATTATAGGCAGAGGAAATTGTTGGCTGACAAAACTGGGGGTGGGGGGCAAGAGAAAAATTGAGTTGATGACCTTTGTACTATTTTTCATCACTCTGTAAGAGGACTGGGGAACTTGTGACCCTTCCACAGTGTTGCATTTCAACTGCCATCTGCCCCAGCCAGCATGACTGAAAGTCAGGGTTGACGGGAGTTGTAGTAACTAGAGGTACCACTGTACTTCAAAATGACGTCTTGCCATTTTGCTGTCAGATTGCCTCTAATATTTCTGTTTTACTCATGCCAAGTCCTCCGCCTGCACCTCTTTCCCAATGAATTTGCTCTTCCTAATACAAACAGGGGTGTGGGGACACAGGGAAACAGTAGCTGCTGAATCAGCTAGGTTATCTGCTAGAAAATAAAAAGGTACATATCTCAGAAGAAGACTAAATTAACTGTACAGTCATACCTCGGAAGTCGAACGGAATCTGTTCTGGAAGTCCGTTCGACTTCCAAAATGTTCAAAAACCAAAGCCCAGCTTCTGATTGGCTGCAGGAAGCTACTGCAGCCAATTGGAAGCTGTGGAAGCCCAGTTGGATGTTTGGCTTCCAAAAATAGTTCGCAAACCGGAACACTCACTTCTGGGTTTGTGGTGTTCGGGAGCCAAAACGTTCAGGAACTAAGCTGTTCAAAAACCAGGGTACGGCTGTATATGTGTATACAGTGCACAAACCATGCACACAGGTAAGTACATACACACAAAATTGGCACAGAGAAGACATGTTTTCTTCTCTGTTTCTCACGTACACATGGCAAGACATTTGTGCGAACAGTGTGTGAGATTGCAGTTTGACACATCATTCAGGAGCAGTATTTTTAGAGCCCCTGTTTCTCAGTTACACCAGTATTTATGGCCACTAGTTCTACACACTGAGTGACTTTCGTTACAAATGATTAAGCAAGCTGAATGCATAAACCTTTTTTCATTTTAAAGACAGGGGGTGGTAAATAAATGACTATGTGAACAACAGTTGATAACATTGTTAAAATTATTCTGAGATGTCCAGAGATGATTGGCCAGCACAGGAGATGAGCAGAAACAAGCCCGGGGTGTCTAAATGTATTATATAGTATTGAATATGAATATATGAAACAGAGACTGGGCTATATTTTTTGGGCCCTGGTAGTGTGAGCAGTGCTCCACTTGCACTGAGGGGCCTCAACTAGCAGGAACTAAATGCTCAGCCATGCACCGAGTGGTGTTGTGAATTTGACCATGTGGATTCAGATTTGCCAGCCATATTACAAAGGACTCAGCTCTCCTGATGAAGACTAAGTGGATATTTTATGACATCAGTGCAGTGATTTCTGAACGTAATAACGGTCACACTCATATTTTTCATATTGCCCCACTTATATTAAGTACATTTGAAGAATCATTCAACTCACACAATGCTGCATTTACTATATTGCAATTAAGATAAACATACCGTACCTTCCAGATTGCTCGGTCCCTGCTCCTGCCAAGCTAGCAGTTCGAAAGCACCTCAAAGTGCAAGTAGATAAATAGGTACCGCTCCAGCGGGAAGGTAAACAGCGTTTCCGTGTGATGCTCTGGTTTTGCCAGAAGCGGCTTAGTCATGCTGGCCACAAGACCTGGAAAAAACTGTCTGTGGACAAACATCGGCTCCCTTGGCCAGTAAAGCGAGATGAGCGCCACAACCCCAGAGTCATTGATGACTGGACTTAACTGTCAGGGGTCCTTTTTCTTTACCTTTTTACCTTCTAGATCAGTAATTAAATTATATAGGGAGAGGTCAGGATGAAGTGAAAAGTCGGCATGACAGAAATGTACCATGTCATTTGACAGACTTGGAGTATGTGCCTGCAGACCCAATTAACACAGAGCTCTTAATATAGCCATCTTGCATTATGGCAAAACTCTGCACTCTACGACATGACAGATGAAAACAGAAGCACCTCAATCTACAGCAGGCAAAGGAAGAAATGCAAGGAAATCTGTTCCCAGAAATACCTGGTGTCATCCCCATCCTCTTACTGTTGAAGTATTCACTTAAAAGCATGCATGTTCCCTGCAGACTGAAATGCAATTTTTATTCAACATACCAAACTGTATGTATGCATGTGTAATTGTACCACAAAGCAAATACACTAAAATTTAATATCTAAATGCTAAGGCTGAAACTATTACTTAAGTATGAATTAATAACTATGGATGTTCCCGGACATTACTGGGATTTCAAAGGCAGAACTGATGATGTCTGGGGGTGGGAGGTGTTGAAATGTGGTGCTTTGTCCTATATCTTAGGCAAGTCAATCAAGCTCAACAATTGCCAGCAATTTCAGTGGTTTCCTTGTAAAAAAAGGCCAAACAATTTTGGGGTTTTCCTAAAAAAAAGGTCATCAACTTTTGGGATGTCCTGGTTTTTACTTTTTGAAATATGGCAATCCTAATTGAAATATTACGGTATATTTAGAAAATAGGAGTGCAGATGTAGCTGCTGAGTGTCTTTTACAATATTTCAGGGTGGACCACTAAGTCTTATCTGTTCTGAGCTCCCAATTTACAGCACATGCAGTTTCTTTCTTGCAGAGTCACATACTGTCTAGTAACTACTTTTAAAACCTCATTATTTAAAATCAAGTTCCCAGCTGCCTTTGCCAGCTCTTCCCACAATAACTCACAATCCCCCCTTGAACCTGCTTCCTCCTGCTGTGTGCTATAAATCAGTGTGACTCCCCACCCCAAACACAAACACCTCTCTAAATTGTACACATATACAGAAGGCAATAAAGCGAGAACCCATCTAATCTCTTCTAGTGGCAATCAAGCCAACACAGCTATAGTGGGTGTGGCTGTGTCATCTAATCATAAGCATGTGTGCAGTCCATATTAATACTTAATTTAGCTTGCTTTTAAATTGTGGAAACCTTAACAGCAATGAAAAGGCCTGACCTGTCTCTCCAAGTGAAGCCTAGTCACATTCCTCCCTCAAGTTTTCCATGTGATAGAGCAATGCTACAATTAAAGCACAATAATTTGCTTGTTATTCAAGTCAGGCATTAGTCCTAGTAATGGGCTGCTTGGTGGAGAGATGGATTTCCTTGTTAGGAGCTAAGCACAGGATTAGCTGAATTCTCCATGGAGAAATCTTGATTTGTTCAAGGTCTTTCATGTTTTCTACAGAGAAGGGATTATGTCTACTTAAAGAGGGGGCTTGCTTAAAAAGCTACAAAGTATAAGAAAAGGATTTAGGGCAGTCGGGCCTGCGGTTAAGTAGCTGAGGGGGTAGAGGGTGTTTTAGAGCAAAGGATTATTTAAATCCATAAAGTTAAAAAAATTGGTTTAGCAGTACTAGGTCAAAGCGAAGGAACATGCTGGAAAGGCAGTTAAGCATAAGTTAATATTCATTTTACTTTGGCTAATTATTGCAAGGATTCAGAGATAATAGGTGAAAGAAGACATGGCCGGCTCTTGCTGTCTCAATGGGGGTTGATAGGAAGAGACAAAACTCAGTCCTACAGTGTCTTCTTTTCTGTTACTTTGCTTTTTTAAAGATGTGCTTATTGTGACATATATTACCAGCCAAATGCACCCATTGGGGAGGATTTTTTATTTTAAAAAACACCACTTTGGCATTGTTTGGCATCACGAGGCCATGATGAAGTAGACAGTTAAATGCCTCTCTCAAGAATCACAGGAAACATGAACCTTTTAGAGCCCAGTAACCACCATTCTCTCTTTTCTCACTATATATGATTACTGGTAACAACAATAGGCCTAAGCAATGGCATTTTTTGCTCTTTGTGCAACTGTGAAAGTGCCACTCCACAATCACACCCATTAATAATGGGACACATATTGCACAAGATGTACAGTTTGAATTAACTAGGGCTTACTCACAGGTAAGTGGAAATAGGCATGCAGTCACACGCAGAGAGAAATATCCCCTCCTGAGGAATTTGTCTAGTGATCAATAAGACTCAACTGGTATGCCCCCTTGGGGCCAGATTAGGTACCCTTCCAAGCAGGTATACTTCCTTCTTCAGGTCTTTCAATGTACAGCTGATTCCTGTCTTCCTGGCTGGTGCGTTCAAAGTTCCCCTGTTAAAGCAACAGAGGAGCATCAAACAAGTTTCCAACTGAAGAAGTACGAGAGTATTAATAGCCTGAACCGAAGAATACTTGCAGCAATTTTGTTCAATGCCTTTATGTGTGCAGATACTGTATCTCCATACAAATGAATGGAGAAGCTGTTGAGAGGGATGGAGATTCTAAACTCACAACTGATTTTCAGCACACAAACAACTGCTAGACCAAAGAAATTGAACTTATTTTTATATTTTAAATTGTTGTAACCTGAAAAGGAAAAGGAATGGTAGAAATCCAAATCAATATAAATTGAATACACACACACACACACACACACACACACACACACATACAAACACACAGTGTTGACTGTTTTCATTAGATAGATAGATTGATAGATATTCACAATTTTCCTGAGAATAAATGTAGCCCGAGAACATATTTATATAGCATAATTGTAATGTTAAAATCAAATGGAAATGATGGTACTATGTAAAAATGCTCTTAGTTTGTAAAATAATTAAAAATCAAGTAAGCTATAGTGCAAGGGACGCAAGTGGCGCTGTGGGTTAAACCACAGAGCCTAGGGCTTGCCGATCAGAAGGTCGGTGGTTCTAATCCCTGTGACGGGGTGAGCTCCTGTTGCTTGGTCCCTGCTCCTGCCCACCTAGCAGTTCCAAAGAACGTCAAAGTGCAAGTTGATAAATAGGTACCGCTCCAGCGGGAAGGTAAATGGTGTTTCCGTGCGCTGCTCTGGTTCGCCAGAAGCAGCTTAGTCATGCTGGCCACATGACCCGGAAGCTGTACGCCGGCTTCCCTTGGCCAATAAAGCGAGATGAGCGCCACAACCCCAGAGTCGGTCACGACTGGACCTAATGGTCAGGGGTCCCTTTACCTTTACCTAAGCTATAGTGCAGTTTTGCATGTTGTTTCTAATGGGGAAAAAATAGACGCATAAATTTTAAGTTGGGTGAGGTGTATATTAGAAAGGACAACAAAATAGTAAATCTGAAAAGGTTGGAAACATTGAAATAATAACAGGAAGAAGAAGAAGACGACAAACTATGATGTAGTTTAGAATGATAGATATTAGACTATCTGGGAGGGGGAAATGTTCTGAAATTCAATCTGAGGAAAACTTGGAATACATCAATGTTAAAAAAAAAAGGAGAGGTGAAAATGGGTGTTAACTACAATAGTACTTGCCAAACTGGTGCCCTCCATGTGTTCTGGACTACAATTCCCATCAGCCCCAGCAAGCACAGATGGGAGTTGTAATCCAAAACATCTGTTGAACACCAGGCTGACAAAGGCTACACTATAATATGACAGTGCAATTAGAAAATCTCTAAGGTAAAATGTTGCACATGTTATTATCTGAAGTGCTGTCTCCCTCCCTTATATATCTGTTTGGTCTTGAATATCTTCATCAGAGGCTCGTCTCCAGAAGTTCTCAGCAAATAAAGTAAGTCACATGGTTACCAGAAAGGGGGTCAGTCATGGAATTATCTCCCTAGCAGGGCTTTCTTGGCACCTACACTGCAGTATTTTTAGGGGAAGGGCCAGTTTTATTTTCCCAAGCTTTTAAATCACAGGATTTTACTGCAGTTTTAGCTTTTGGCATGAATTACTTTCCCCTGTGCTGTTTTCTAGACTGCCTTGTGTGGATTTTCTGTTAATGTGCTGCATTTTATGTGGCTTTTGACTTGTTTTTAGGCTGATGTTTGTGTGGTTGTTTTTTTAATCTAGTTGTAAAATTATGGTTTTAAAATGTGAGTTTCCTTTTTAGGGCACTTTTATAATGTTTTGTAAAAGCCCAGAGGACTTAATCAAAGGAGTAGTATCTAAACACTCAGAAATAGTCCATGCAAGAACCTTGGTAGCAAACAGGATACCCAAATAAACTCCTGCCAGTTCCCAGTGAGATGCTGAGAAACTGGAGAGAATTCAGAGAGGAAAACAGAAAAATAATTAAGAGGACAGAAGCATATTATTATCAGGATTCAAGAAGCAAAATGCTGCCTGAGCACCTTGCCTAAGTGACAATCAAGTGGGTGGTGGGAAGAAGACACAATTTCAGGCTACACAGACTTGGGGATTGTACAAACAAAGGAGAGGGAATACATTATTTACCGCAGGGTGCAGGGCCTTAAAAGAGATCTGGTGTAGAATTAAGAACAGAGAATTGCTCCCTGAAAATGAAATCTAAAGCAGCTAAAACTGTGTCATAGGCGTGTGCATGGGATTTTATTTCTCCATTCATTAAAAGTTTCATCATCATCATCATCATCATTCATTTAATTACATTCATTTAATCTCCCATTTGGGTTAGGACATAGACATCTGAAGGAGTGTCTCTCCCAGTTACTAGGACCCACTATAATTCTTCTGCCCTGTGTTTTGAGGTCAGCTGAGGAAGTTTTTCTGGTAGTGTCTTCATTGCATGAGATTATCTCATCAGAGGGGCTTCTCCCCAGTAACACCTGAGCTATGGGACATTCTCCTCTCCAAGCTTTGACTGGCACCAACTTGGGTTATTTTTTGGGTGCCAGTTGAAGATTCTCCTCTTCCCTCAGACTTTTTGAAAAGTCTATAATGGCCCTGAAATATATTTGTTTTTATTGCACTTTTGTTTTTGTTTTTTGTGACCCACCGTGAGATCACAAGCGATGAGGGGAAGAAAATAGATCTTTAATTAATTGTTGGTTTTGGTTTTTATCTACTTGAAAATAGTGATGGCTACCAACCTGGATAGCTTTAAAAGTACATTTGATAAATTAAAGGAGGATAAGGCTATCAATGGCTACTAGGCATGATGACCATGTTCAGCCTCCACAGAGGTGGAGAGAGTGCTGTTATGATCACATTCTGCTTCCAGGCTTCCTATGGACTTCTGATTGGACACCATGAGTGGTTCTTCTTATGTTCTTATGTCTGGTTTATTTTATTTATGTGTGTATTTAAAGAAAATATAGCTTCATATGGAAATCTACAGTACCCTAAGATTATTGTTATTCTTTATATATTAACATTCTCATGCAAACATCTACAACATATATATACATAAACACCCCAAGAAACCCTCATAACAACCACAGAAAACTTTGGCAGCACACTAACAGTGAGACAAAATCAGTTCACTCAATCAAAAGCCTTGATGGAAATGTAAGTCTTTACCAAACAGGTGTCACCAAAGGTTCCAGGTGGAATTCACTGTGCATTCCACAGATGGGGAGCCACAACTGAAAAGGTCCTCTCTCTTGATATTCCCCTTCAAACCACTCTTTTGAGGGGGACCCAGAGAAGCGCCAAGGGGAAGAGCAGAAATCCCCCATGTCACCTTCTGGAATTAATACCCGCAGGTAGGAGCAGAATCACAGTGCTTCTAATTCCCACCCAGCAAGATACCATGGATGATGGTATCAAAAGCTACTGAGAAATTAAGGAGAATCAACAGGATCACACACTTTCTCTGTTTCTTCCTTCCAAAAGAGGTCATCTGGCAGGGCAGCTAAGGGTGTCACAGTCCCAAAACCAGGTCTAAAACCAGACTTCAACGGGTCTAGATAAACTGCTTCCTCCGCTAACATGTAAAGCTTCCCACACATTTGTTTGAACACCTTGCCAAAGAAGGGGAAATTCACAACTGGGGTGGGGACTTTTCAGTGGTGAGTTCACCATCACTCCTTGGCATAAAGAGGCATTTAGGTAAAAGGTAAATGACCCCTGGACGGTTAAGTCCGGTCAAAGGCAACTATGGGGTGTGGCACTCATCTCGCTTCAGGCCAAGGGAGCCGGCGTTTATTCACCGACAGCTTTCTGGGTCATGTGGCCAGCAGGACTAAACCACTTCTGGCACATCAGAACACACTGATGGAAGCCAGAGCACACGGAAATGCCGTTTACCTTCCCACCACAACAGTACCTATTTATCTACTTGCACTGGTATGCTTTTGAACTGCCAGGCTGGCAGAAGCTGGGACAGAGCAATGGGAGCTCACTCTGTTGAGGGGATTTGAATTGCCAATCTTCTGATCAGGAAGCCCAAGAAGCATTTACCACCCCCTGGACACATCCAGTGAATCCTCCTCTGCTAGGTGTCAGCAGCCAAGTATAGCAAGGCTAGATGTGGTTGGATGGACAGTCTCAAGAGTCATGTCCACTTCCTCAGAATGAAATAACTGAAAATAACCCCATAAAATCTGGCTATGTGGTAATCTGGATCCCTCCACAGGAAGTCTATGAATTGTAGTGCCAACACCAGAGTAGATGCAAGGAATTTTATGACCAAAATGCTTTGCAAATCTTTCATAGCAGGCCACTGAGAGCTTCATCTCATCTGCTCCAAGCTAGATCCCAGCAAGCCCTTCACCATTTATAATAGCTCAGCTGGATGACATCTAGAAGATGGAATGGAGGCAGCAACGTAAGTTATTTTTGCCACCCTCACTGCCGCATGACTTGCACCACATGTTCTCTGGCCACTGTCCAGCCTGTTTTGTAGCCCTGTGGTCCCCAGTAAACTCTGGGCTCCACAGCATCAAAGAGAATATTTGGGAACCATTGTTTCAATAGCACTACTGTATCCTCCTTGCCATTCCACAGTGAAACCAGGATCTCAATAGAATAATCAGACCTGTCAAGCAGAAAATCCCCCAGAGCTTCAAATGCCATGATCCTCAGTTTCAGACTTACCACCTCTGACAATATCAAACAAAAATAGAAACACTTATATGGAAGGTATAACAGAAGCAAGCTGTGGTCACACCCCTTGACCTAATCAAGCCTCAGAAAGAAATGTTGAAATGTGGAGTAATAATAAGATGAGCACTTTCCCTTCAATCTCACATAACTGCAGTTCAATAACACACAAGTTTTCCACATCACCAAGTTTTCCATCATGTGCACATGGTTACAAGTGCTCATTTTATATTTTATCTAAAATATATTATCAGGATTGCCAGACTACTTTGCTGTTGATTATTTTACTCTAACCTATCAGGAATGCCAAGGAGTGAGGTGGAAAAATGCTAATGCTGTGCTCTTCACAACTGAACTAATACACATTATTGTCTAAAATGGGAGCCCTGTAAGCCAAAGGTTATAACTGCGCTGCTGCTCGGCTGTTGTGAGGGCTTTAAGGGGACACAAGAATAAATCATTTGTAGTCATGGTGACTAAATCCAGCTGGACTCTATCTGAGGAATCATCCACACACGTATAAACACAGAGAACATGTAATATAGGGGATAGCCAGAATTATATATTTCTGCAAAGTTTCATCCTCTCTCTGCTCCAGACTGCCCCAGCCTTGTGCACACTGTTTGGTTTAATTAACCTTCCATCTTTCCAAGGTAACAGCTGTGCCATCACCTGTCAATGTAAATTAATGTCCGTTGTGTTGGACCAATACTAGAAGAAGCACAGCAACTTCTTAATGCTTGGTAGCCTGTTGGTCCCACAGAACCAAAAACACATGAGATCAAGTAATGTACAAAAAGCTGAAGGTGTCAGTTGTTTTGCTACACATATGTCAAATAGAATAGAAACAGATTGGCCTTTCCACAGATCATACTGTGATAGTAACAGTGTATAAACACCACAGCCCCTCGGTGGCACTGGACAAGGAAAGAGAGGGAAATAACGCTAGCATAGTGTCAGAGTGAATTTAGGAAGTCAGGTCATTGGTCCATCTAACTCAGATCTGCCTAAACTGACTGTTAGGGGCTCTTCAGGGTTTCAGACAGGGGACTTTCCCAGCCTAATCTGGGCCATTTGGGGACTGAACCTGGGACCTTCAGAATTCCAAGTGTACGCTTTACCACTGAGCTACAGCCCTTCTTCCAAGACTAACTGGATCGTCTGCAAGGCACAGAAAACTTTACAAAAACAAACAGGGAGATACAGATTTTTGCCTGAAGGACCTCTTCCTACATAAAGAAACAGTACATCCTCTGAAATGTCTTTAAATCAGAGACTGCAGCCAAAGCCATAGAGCATGGAAGTAGGACATCTAGAGTGTCACCAGGGCCAGCTCATGGCATTTTGCTGCCTGGGCTAAGAGCAAGATGGCACCCACACCTTTCTATGTACAGAAGCCAGCCGGATTGGCAGCTGAATCTTATTTCAATGCCAACAACAGAAGAGTCTCTTCCCCCGCTAAAGGCCAGTCATGGGAGTGCAGAATATACAGCTTTATAGAACATATACATAGAACATACAGCTTTATCTGCCAGCAAAAGGATATTGTCAGGGATGTGAAGAAAAACAACCAGGGGGGCTGATGCTTCTACACATACACACATACAGTGTTTTCCTCTTGAGGCAGTCATCTGCCTAATGGTAGGCCTGAGTACCACATACGACTCAGACTCCAGTTGGGGCAGGACCCAGGGGAGCCAAGCATATAAGAGATTCAAAAAAGCAAAGCAAAGCACCCCGCACCCCTGGTACAAAAAAGCCATTGTTGATACTGGACCCCACTTGGAGTGCCTGCCTCATACTTTGTATTATGGGTGTGGTGAAGGGGCAGAAAGCACACTTGCTTCCTTACTATGTGATTTGCAGCAGTGACTTTGTATGTGTCTGAACCAGGCCTCAGATTAGATTGCTGTCGGTCAAAGATTTGGGAAAAGTGCCATATATAATGTACATTAGCGGGTGGGTGCATGTACACACACACACACACACCACTGCTATGTTTGGGGATAGTTTTCCTTTGAAATGGGGGAAAGGCATATTACACTATATCCTAGGGTTGCCGTATTTCAAACCGTGAAAATCCGGACAGAAAGTTGTTGAGCTTATGCAGGGGGGAAGGGCAAAGTTGTTGAGCGCAATGGGTAGATTTCCCCAGACATTTAGCCAAATTCAACCCAGGCATTGCCTGTGGCTGCAGTATTCCGGATATGTCAGGAAAATTCTGGACTTGTGGCAACCCTACCATATCCAGGCTCAAAGGCTTATTGTTTGCTTGTCTGTGGCATCTGTGCTACAAATTAGTCACCAATATGGTAGTTAGGAGGTTACATTCGCACAGAGAATATGGGATGGAATTAGCAAGGGCATCTCTGAGCAGGAAATTCTCCTTAACCAGCCAATGCTTTATTTATTTATTTATTTATTCATTGCTTCACCTGAATTGTTGGAATAAACTAGCCCAATGTAATTCCAACTGAATTACATATACTGAATATCCTCCTGCTGGTTACAGAAGGAGCATCTGCAGTTCTGATTTCCAAGGTAGGTAAATGGAAAGGATACTTTGCTTCACTGAACAAGGAGAGCTTTGCCTCCAGGAATTTTGTTTTTCACATCTTCAGAGCTAAAACAGCCTGAACTCCAACACATGACAGAGTGCTCTGCTGCCAAAGGAGACAGAATGACAACTCCATTCTTCACTGAATTCTGTCTCCAAAATTCAATTAAAGAACAAATATGAAACAAACATATACTTCTTTTTAAAGTGTGCATAACAATTACTATGTACCACATCCTTCTCTGTTAGAAGTAATTTTGTCTGGGGCATAATTTGATTTCTGGAATCCTTTTTAACTCCAAAATTTTCAAGAAATTATGTTCCAAACAGAAACATTGTCTTGATTATTGTTGCATAATACATATCCTCTGAAATCTCAAAGGCTCAGCTCTGGGGTATATGCATAATAATAATAATAATAATAATAATAATAATAATAATAGTCATATTTGCACATCACACTAGGCCAGGCATGGTAAAGGTCATTTCCACAAACTCAAACAGCAAGCACAACCAGGCTCAAATGAGGAAGAGATCGGCCAGAATATTAAGTTTGGTTGGCTTGGGTCAACCTGATAAAAAATGTTAGTTTCTTAATGGTTGTAAATGGTCCTCTGAAGGGCAAGTCACGTCTAAGATGGGAAGCTCAGACAAGTCCTCTGCAGGGTATATGCAAGACAGAGAAAGAGATAGCAGACAGGCAGAATTGCAGTTTTGCAGTCTATATTATGAGACAAAATTTATAGCTAGAATTTGTAGCTGGAGTTAACAGGAACTAACAGGAACTAGGATCTCCAGGGATCTGCTGCCTGCTGCAGGAGTGCTTGTTTGCATCTACCAACTTTATTTTCAAATAAAGCAAATGTGACAAATACATGATAAGTCTTCTGTGCTCACTCATCAAAGGGAAACTAAATGCAATACAGCACGACACCTGAAACTTCTCGGCCTTAGGGAAGTGGAAACACGTAAGAACACCAAATTTACTCAGAAAAGAGGATCTGTTTTTTGCACCAGCCAACTGGCTAACCATGAAGGCCGCTGAAAAAAATGGATCTCAACCACAGTGTCAATAGATGCTATGCCTACGTCTTTAACAAATCTTCAAGAAAGAAGATCCACCACTGGAGAAAAACAGCTAACAATGCCATTCCATATGCCCTGTTCTACCAGTTAAGAAAAGTGTATTGTTATCAAGACATTTTGGGACTATTTATGACACTGTGATACACAAAAGCAAGCACAGGAAATGACCCTCAGGAAGGCAAACACATTTTCCATTTGACCACATTTATATCCGTGATGGCTATCCATTGTGACCGGACATATCCCTGTAAGCCATCTGTTTGGTAATGAGACAAAGTGTGCTGCACCCTCTGCACTGTGTACTGGATGTTAGTTCTGGTGATAGCTATATTACCACACATTGCTGGCATCGTATGCATAGGCGCCGACTCCATGGGGCCTGAGGGGGCCCGAGCCCCCTCAAAAATTCGTTTGGGGGGGCTCCACCCCCCAATAATTTAAGAAAATTATTAGTTATATTATGCTTTGTAAAATCACAAAATTATGTTGGTATTTTTTATTTTCCTTGTTTGACGATAGTTACCTTTTAAAATACATTCAGTAATGAGTTAAAACAAAGCCACTCCCGATCTAGAGAGGGGGTGGGGTTGCGGGCTCTCGACCCATCAACAATCTCGCGGGGCTGGTGTCAGCCCCGCGAGAAGCGGGGATTCCCCCTAGCTCATTAATATTCACCGCCCACGGCTGCCGCAAAGGGCGGGCCCTCACAGGTTCACTTAAGGTCGGGGCAGCCCGGGGCTCGCCCCTTTCGTTCCCCCAGCAGCAGCGGTTTGGAGGTCTTGGCCCCCCCCCCAATATTTTTTATAAGTCGGTATGGGCCCCCGCCCCCCCAATATTTTTTATAAGTCGGCGCCCCTGATCGTATGATAGTAATCACAGTTCAAGCAGCAAATGATATATCCATAGCAACCCACAATTCCTTTGCACATTTGCAATGGCACAGGTTAATAAGTGGGGTTCAGAATATGATTAGACTATTACTTAACATATATACTGATGTTATGGAACCACCCTTTCCTTATAGTTATTAAATTTACAGCATGAACTGTAAAGAAAACATATTCCTAGCACTGCTGTTTCACAAACTGCTATCCTATGCCACAATTTCCTTGAAAATTGGCAAAAAGAAGGAAATTCACCAGAACCCCAAAACAAAGCAAAATCACCAAAAACAGGGGGAAAACCATCAGAAACATGAAAAGCAATGGAAGAGAATCAAAACCACCAGAAACTGAAAAAGCAACAAAGGGGAAAACAAAATTAACAGAAATGCAAAAAACATGCAATACTTAGCATACTAGTTTACACTCATTTGGGGGTTTCTAATGGATTCCCTTTCAGTGAGTTGTTTGTTGGGTTTTATGACAGTTCTGCAACTTTTCTAGTACTTTTTGTAGTTCTGGTTGTTTGCTTCGTTTTTGGTGGTTTCCCTTGTATTTGGAGATTATCTCACCAGATAAAAAGGGAGCACAAGAAGCACAAAAATCAAGAAAAGCCCCAAGACTTTGAATTTGCTGCTTTGGGGTGGTTTCTGGTGATTTTGTTTCCTCAACTACTTTTGCATTTCATTTGTTTTTTGAGTTTCTGGTGGCTGGCTCAGTTTGGTGGGTTTCCTTCACTATGGGTGATTTTGCTGATTTTTGGAGATTATCCCATAACATAAAAAGCAGTGATACCACCAGAAACGCAAAACCCAAGAAAACCCCAGAAATTAGGCAATACTAGAAGAGGCACATACACAAACAAAAGAAGGAAACCCCAAAATGAAGCAAAATCACCAAAAACTAATAAAAACCACCAGAAGCAGGAACACTCGAAGTCAAATAAGCAACACAGGGAAGAGCAAAATCAACAGAAATGCAAAAAAAAACAAAAAAAACAAAAAAACGGAATACGTAGCATATCGGTTTTCACTTGTTTGGGAGTTTCTTGTGAATGTGCTTTTCCATTAGTTGGGTCACTGATCTGTGTCTTTTCAAGAAGCTTTTGTGGTTCTGGTGGTTTGGGTTGCTTCACTTTGGATGGATTTGTTTGTTGGAGATTATCACATCACATAAAAATGGAGCAATACTACCAGTAATGCAAAAAACAAAAAGAGACCCCAGAAACGCAGCTTTACCAGAAGAAACACATGAAAACAAGAAGCAGAACCATCAGAACCGAAGAGCTTAGGGGTTAGGTTGGAGGTTAGTGATAATGTTAGGGGTTAGGATTAGGTTCTGTAATCTTTCTTGATTTTTGCACTTCTATTATTAAATATTGTTTCATTTTTAGGATTTGATAATCCTAAAAAAGAAGTGAAACCTCAGTAAAGAAAGCAAGACCAACAGAAGTGGAAAAACCTGTTGAAAAGAAGCAGAAATGCCAAAACTCATGGAAAAGGAAATTCGCAAAGACCAAGAAAACACTCCAAAATGAAACTATACCAGAAGAAACACAAAAACAAGAAGCAGAAACAGAACAACACAAGGGAAAGCAAAATCTTCAGAAACCCAGAAACCAAGCAACTTTTAGCATATTAGTTTCTAGGGATTTCTGATTTTGGGGGTATTTGCTTTATTTGGGGTTGATTTGCTTCTTTGTGGGTTTCTTGGAAATTTGTTTTTCCATGGGTTGCTTATTTGTTGTGTTTCTTTTCAAATAGTTTTTGCGTTTCTGGTTAATTACTTCATATCAGGTGTTTTTGGAGATTATCCACATAATGAAGCAATATCATACAAAGCGCCAAAATAAGCATAACCAAAAGAGACAAAAAACGAGCAAAACCACACGCAAAAACAAAACCCCAAAAAGAAGCAAAGTACCAAAAATGAAGCAAAATGGAAAAAGTTAGGGTGAGGGTCAGTTGTTAGGTTAGCGTAAGGTCTAAGTTTTAGGTATGGTTTAGGGTTTGTGATGATTTGGAATTGGCCGACACAGTCACTTACAGACTTGATGGACTGCAAGAAGATCCAACCTCTCCATTCTTAAGGAAATCAGCCCTGAGTGCTCACTGGAAGGACAGATCCTGAAGCTGAGGGTCCAATACTATGGCCACCTCATGAGAAGAGAAGACTCCCTGGAAAAGACCCTGATGTTGGGAAAGATGGAGGGCACAAGGAGAAGGGGACGACAGAGGACGAGATGGTTGGACAGTGTTCTCGAAGCTATTAATGTGAGTTTGACCAAGCTGCGGGAGGCAGTGGAAGACAGGAGTGCCTGACGTGCTCTGGTCCAGGGGGTCACGAAGAGTCAGACACGACTAAACAACTAAACAACAAGGGAAATTTGCAAAAACATACATGCAAAATGTATACAATGTACACAAACAAAATGCATATATTTAAAATTGCATACAAAATTTTGTATATTGTTAGAAATTATTAAAATGTTGATGAACCTTCATAATAACTTTTTAAAATGCAAATGAGGAAAAGTGGAGAACTGAATTTCAGATTGAAAAAAATGAGTAGCCATTCATAAATATGTACATTCATTTTTGAAATAGTGGAGTTGTGATAAGGGGTTTTGAGAAGACTTGATGAATGAGCTCTTTCAGGGCCACTGTTGAGACAGAGTATTGTGTTAGATCTGATCCTGCAATGCCGTTTTTGTGCCTGTCACAGTGAATTGAAATGACTAAAGTATTTGGGGAGAGAGGGAGAGAAGAAAATAAATGCAAAACTTATTTTAAGAAAACCACACAAATGTACTGCTGGTGCAAAGAAACTAAAACTAAAGTAACACACCAATTACAATAAGGGAAGTGATGAGCCAAGGCCGGTGCAGAGCTCAAAACTCAAGTCCATTGTGTTTTGATATTACAACAGCACATATGGTCTTCCATTAGTGGGTCTCTGAGCTGTGAGCACTGTTACTGTACCATATGCACCAATGTGAACTACTGAGCTGATTTATGTTAGCATTTGTGGAGTTCCTTCCCCTGTCCAAGCTCCCTTTCAAAACATCTTTACTCTCTCAACAGAAAGGTAAAGGAGCTCTTCACGTTTCACTTTCATTCTGATTTACAGGAATTTCACATGCTGTCTCCCCGTGTAATGGGGTTTTCCAGAAGCCACCTTACTGTGGCTTGCCATAAATATTAGGCAGCCCCTTTAATGGCAGGGCTCTTTAATGGGGCTTAGAACCTAAGAAAAGGGTCCCACTAGATCAGAGGGCCACTGAATCAGAGGCCCATCTAATCCACTATTCTCTCAGATGCCTATGGGAAGCCTGCCAGCGGGACATGAGCGCAACAGCACTGACTCTTCCCACTTCTGATTCCTAGTATCTCTGGTATTCAGAGACATACTGGCTTTGTGGAGATAGAACATAGCCATCTTGGCTAGCAGCTATTGATACCATTATTCTCCATAAATTTGTCTAATCCCATTCTAAGGTTGGCGACCATCACTATATATTACAGGAGTGAATTTCATAGTTCCATGCGCTTCATTAAGAAGTACTGTCTTTTGTTTGCCCTAAGTCTTCTAACATTCAGCTTCATTGGCTTTACCAACGTTCTAATATTGCGACCAGGGAAGAAAAACTTTTCTCTATCTACCTTCTCCATGCCATGTGCAATGGTATGTATGCAGCTCTATCAGATTCCTCTTAGATGCCTTTTCTCTAAGCTAAAAAGCCCCCAAAGCTTTAACTTTTCATCATAGGGAAGTTGTTTCATCTCCTTGAACCTTTTGGCTACCCTCTTTTGAAGCTATTCCCACTCTACAATAACCTTGTTGGAATACTCTTGCTGGAATATCTGAGTTTGACTACTCTTTGGGGCTTCACGTGGATCAGCAGTCCACCACATCTCTGAAACTTATTGCTTTCCTTTGGCACTATTGCCTTAGCACCTAGTAAATACAGTGTTTGAGAGGCATCACTTCAGAGAGCATTAAAATCTATTTTATATCTTTTTTCACCTCAGTAGGTACTGGGTTCAAGCCAGTGTTCATATAATAATAACATCATAAACATACGCACCAATTTTATTTTTGATATCTGTCAGAGCCACCTGAGGTCCCAGCTCACAAGAGACCAAAATCCAGTCCAAGTTATATACAAAAGGTTTTATTGAAGAACATTGTTGTCGTTACATCCAAGCTCCGTGGCTCAGCATCTGTTACCCTTAGATGTTAGAAGTCCCCTCTGAGTCAGTCCCGCCCCTGCACCAGCTTAAGAGGCTTGTACTGCTCCACCTTTTCCTCTCCTTCCTTTTCCGCAGGGTCTTCCTGCCCCCCTGTGCTCCCTCCCTCCGGGACTCCCCCGAGGCTGAGTCTTCTGACGCCTGCTCCCCCCTCCTTCGTGCTTTGGGACCAGGCTCCTCCTCAGGGCTCTCCTCATTTCCGCGCGCCTCCACATTTGAACTTGGCGCGCGTACGTTGCCTCTGACCTTCCTTTCGACCGTTACGCTACTCTCGGTACTACACTCCTCCCCTTCCGGCAGGACGTTCTGCTCCGAACTCCTTCCCCTCTCTGCTTCCTGTTCTGCTCTTTCTGACACACTGGTAACTCCACCCCCTTCACTCCGTTCCGACGGAGAGGCCGGTCCCGATCTCCAACCCCCACTGGGGATTCCCTCTTCGTTCCCCTGCTTCTGACTGCTTCCCTCTCTACTGCCCCTTGGCCTGACCAGGGGGGCTCCCTTTTGGGAATCCTCGGATTCACTTGACGGACTCACTGACAACCTCGGGTCGTCGTCGTCCTCTTCCTCGTCGCCCTGGGACCCCTCCCCCTCGCTCTCTGTCCCTGAAACCCTGACATCCATCCCCCCCTCGAAGCCCCCCCTTCCCCCCTCCCGCCCATCGGGTGCAGGTTGTAGGAGCTGCAGCTCTTCGGAGGTGGATGCAGGATACAGGTTGTGTACCTCCATATCCTCTGCTTGCAGTTCGGTGTATGAGTGTTCGAATTCGGGTTCTTGACCCAAAGTGTTCTCTTCTCCCTCTTCCATTGGTACCTCGTCTGGTGCTGCCGGCCAAGGTCCCGTCAGCCATTTCCTGCGCCAGTCCTCCTCTGGTTGCTCGTCCCACCAATAAGAGGGTTCTGTGTCCACCCCTGAGCACGATCCCCTGGGCGGGCTAGATTCTGGCGTTCTCTCCTCGGCTGAAGAAAAACCCCGGAAAGTACTGTCTGAGAGTGTGGGCGTAAAGAGCCAGTCATCAAAGTACTCGGCTGGCATGGGTCTATGCGGGAAAAGGGCATGGAACTCGTCTTTTAGAAGAGGTTCGTCTAAAGCGTAGCCCGGCACCCAACCGTTGGCACTGGCTGGAGTGCCCTCTGTGGCTAGAAAGTATTCTACCCCCTCTTTCCCCCATCTCGAGTCCAGGATTTCTGTGACCTCGTTGAGTGGTTCGGCCCTAGGCGCCCTCTCCCTCTCCTGTGACTTAGTGTGTAGTTGCGGGACTGTTTCAGACTCCTGAAACCTGTGCGGTGCCTTGTAGGGGGTGAGCACCGACCTGTGAAATACCGGATGCACTCTGGAACCTTCGGGGAGGGCTAGTCGAAAGGCTACAGGGTTGACCTTAGCCTCCACCTGGTACGGCCCTAACTGCCTGTGCCCTAGCTTCTTCTTGGCCAACGACTTGGCTGGCATCGCTTGGGCCGCTAACCACACCTGGATCTCCTCCCTCGCTCTCCTGTTTTTGTCTGCCTGCACCTTATATGCTTGCTTGGCCAGCTCCAAATGTCTCCGCAACTCTTCGTGCACCTCCTGCAGCTCCGCTGCAAACTGGTCGGCTTCTTGCGGCACCCCCTCTCTCGGTGCCCCGAACCCCGGGAAGGTTCTGGGATGACAACCGTTGTTCGCGAAGAACGGCGTCACCCCCGTGGATGCGTGCTTCGTGTTGTTATAGGCAAACTCTGCCATCGGCAGGTAGTCCACCCAAGCTGCGGGTCGCTGATTGGCGTAACATCTCAGGTACTGCTGCATGATCGCGTTGACCCTCTCAGCTTGGCCGTTGGTCTGTGGGTGTCTCGCCGACGTAAGGTTGATCTTGACGTTCAGGATACCTAAAAGCTTCTGCCAAAAATTGGAAACAAACTGGCGCCCCCTGTCGGACAGGATGGACTGCGGCAGCCCATGCACCTTGAACACGTGATCAATGAAGAGTTTGGCAGTCTGTTCCGCCGTCGCCACCTTTGCGCACGGAATGAAGTGCGCCATCTTGGTGAACAGGTCCACAACCACCAGTACCGCCGTCTTCCCTCTGGAGCTGGGCAGGTCAGTAACGAAGTCCAGGGCTACCCTCTCCCATGGTTGCTGTGGCGTTTCCAGCGGTTCCAACAGCCCCGCTGGCTTCTGGTGTACTGGCTTGGACCTTTGACAAGTGTCACACCTGGCGACGTAATCCGCTACCTCTCCACGCATCCGAGGCCACCAAAAGTCCCTTGCCACCAGTTCTATTGTCTTCTCCTTGCCGAAGTGGCCCGCACTGGGGGCGTCGTGCAACTGCTGCAGAACCTTTGCGC
Organism: Podarcis gaigeae; assembly: GCF_964106915.1. Lineage (NCBI taxonomy): Eukaryota > Metazoa > Chordata > Lepidosauria > Squamata > Lacertidae > Podarcis > Podarcis gaigeae. The sequence continues at coordinate 4,438,740 of NC_139687.1, read as the reverse complement.
GAAGCTCGTCGCTTGGCACGTAGAGGGCACCTTTGCGAGTTAGCAGCCCGTCACGTAGTTGGAAATCTTCGCCACTCTTCACACCTCTGCGCAACTCCTCCATTTTGGACTGTGCGAACTGATCCACTTGCAACGCGCGTCGCACCGCGTCCAGATCTACTGTGATGGCAGCGCACGACCACGCCTGCGGTGCGAAAATGTGCCTGGCTGCTACTGGTGTCGCTTCATCGAGATATTGCGGTTTCCTGGATAGCGCATCGGCTATAACGTTGGAATCTCCGGGGATGTACTCTATCCGAAAGTCGAAATCCGCGAAGAATTCCACCCAGCGCATGTGTCTCTGGCTTTGGAGCTTCGCCATGCGCCAATACTCTAGGTTCTTGTGATCCGTGCGGACCTGTACTGTGTGCTTGGCTCCTATGAGGAAGTGTCGCCATGCTTTGAACGCTGCGTGAATGGCCAACAGCTCTCTGTCCCATATGGTGTAGTTTTGCTCCGCCTTGCTGAGCTTTCGGGAGTAAAAGGCACCGGGTCTCCAGTTCCCATGTGGATCTTCTTGCAGGAGCACGGCTCCAACCGCCCTGTCTGACGCGTCGGTCTCTACTCGCATGGGCCTGCCTGGATTCACGTGCAGCAGCTGCTCCTCGGAGGCGAAAAGGCTTTTAAGCTTCCGAAAAGAGCGCTCCGCCTGTTCCGTCCACACGAACCTCTTCTTCTTGGAACTCAGAGTGTCCGTGATCGCTGCGGTCTCCTTTGCAAAACCTCTGATGAATTTGCGGTAGAAGTTGGCGAAGCCGACGAATCTCTGGACTTCCTTCCGATTGCGTGGGCTCTTCCAGTCCAACACCGCGCGGACCTTGACGCTGTCCATGGCCAGCCCCTTGTCGGACAGCTTGTAGCCCAGGAAATCCACCTCCGTCACATCAAACTGGCACTTCTCTAACTTGGCGTAGAGCCTGTTCTCCCGTAGTCTTTGCAGGACTTCCTTTACGTCCCTCTCGTGGGCCTCTTCCGTCTCCGAAAAGATCAGGATGTCGTCGAGGAAACACACACATTTCTTGTAGAGGAGTCCCGCTAGCACGTGATGCATAAAGGCTTGGAAGACGTGAGATCCATTTTGGAGACCAAACAGCATAACTCTGTATTCATACGTGCCCAGAGGCGTGAACATGGCCGTTTTCCACTCATCGCCCTCCCGGATGCGTATGAGGTTATACGCTCCACGCAGATCCAATTTGGTGAAGATCTTCCCCTTCCTCACGGTTGCTAGGAGATCATCAATCTTAGGCATGGGGAAGGCCTTGGGTTTGGTCATACTGTTTATGGTTCTATAGTCCACAATGAGTCTCTTTTGGGGCGTGTCCTTCTTCTTCACAAAGAACACAGGACTGCCCCCCACTGCTTTCGATTCCCAGATGAATCCACGCTTCAAATTGTGCTCTATGAACTCCCTGAGCTCTTGCATTTCGTCCTCAGACATGGAATACAGCTTTGCAGTCGGCAACTGTGCCCCCGGCACCAGATCGATGGCACAATCATAAGGTCTGTGGGGCGGCAACTGGTCAGCTTCCTTCTCGCAGAAAACCTCCAGGAACCCTTCGTACTTGCTAGGTACTGCCTGCACCATGCCAAGTCGCAGCTGCTGCTCAGCCCCCTCCTCCTGGCAGGACTGGATGCAATTATGAGCACAGTACGATGAGCAAAAGGTGATCTGGCGTTGGTACCACGCTACAGCAGGACTGTGTCTCTCCAGCCAACTCATGCCCAATACTATAGGCGTGTCAGACAGGTGGGTGACATTGAAGCTAATGACTTCTCGGTGATCTCCAATCCGCATCACCATGGGAGGTGTCTGTTGCACAACTTGCCCTCCTAGCAATTTCCTGCCATCCACCGTGACTACGTTCAGAGGCGTTGTGGCGGGCAGAAGCGCTATGCGATGCTGCTTGACGAATTGCATCCCCACGAAATCGGCGTTGCTCCCCGAATCGATCGTGAGGGGCACTTCTAGGGTGGTCCCATTTGGCAACTGAAGTGTTGCAGTGAGCTGCACCGCTGGCTTGGGTGGTAAAGGGTCTGTGGGTTGCAAAGACGCTGGGGACTGTTCTACAGATTCGCCTGGCTGAGCCCCAGCAATTCTGCTTCCAGCCAGGCATTGTCGTTTCCCTGAGGTTCCTCTTCCTGGATCACTTCTGCAGCTACCGTCGCTAAAGCTGCAGTGTGTTTCTGGAGCCTCTGGGGGCACTCTTTCGCCATGTGCAGTGCACTGTCGCAGATGTAACACTTCCTGGTCCCTCTAGGAGGCTTCGCCTTTACTGCACCGGAAGCTGGGGCTCTGGCTGTTGCTTGAGCCTTAGCACCACCAAGTTCCATCGGCTCCTCCCCCTGCCTCCCCAGCGGCGAGGGATGTGACTGACTGAACTCCCTGGGGATGAAAGAAGACGTCCTCGCTGGTGGACGCACCTGACGTTCTTCCTCATTGTGCCAAGGACGTCCCTCGTGACGTATCCCAATCGCCAGAGCCCTCTGCACCACCTCCTCCAGGGTCTGAGGTCTGTCTCCCCTGGCAAGTTCGTCCTTTATGGGACCGCTGAGACCCTCCCAGAACAAATCCCTCACAGGTGTGCAGTCTTTCTCCCAGCGTAACGCAGTCAGTAAAGCAAAAAATCTGGAATGGTACTGACGCACAGTGGCTTTGCCTTGCCGCAGTCCAAATATCTCCCTGCGTGCAAGATCCAAATCTACGGTTGACTGGAAGCAGGCATCCATCGCTTTAATGAATTCATCAGAATCGCGGCGGGCAGGGCCATCTTCACGCCACAAATTGCGCAACCAGTCTCTGGCCGGCCCATGCAAGTGAGAAACAATAAACCCCACTTTCTCCTCCTCATCTTTAAAGTCATGACGAAGCAAGTGCAATGCATACAAAACGTCTGCTCTGAAACTGGGGTAGTGCTTCAGGTTCCCATCGAAGTGGGTGACTAGGCTGCCCCCCCCGCCTTCCAAGTCCAATGCCCTCTGATCTGGACCCTGGGAACCCTTCCCTGTTTGCACGCTCCCACCTTGTTTGCAGGTCCTGGCAGCGCTTCTCCATTTCGTCATGCTTCTTCTGAGACGCAAGGACTGCAGCGGTGAGTTCGGAAACTGTAGTTCGCAGTGCTGTCAGCTGATCCTCCGCACTCATGGCTGTCACCGTTTGTGAGCTTTGCAAAAAAAAATTTTGTGTTCTTTGGGAGGGGACTTACTGTCAGAGCCACCCGAGGTCCCAGCTCACAAGAGACCAAAATCCAGTCCAAGTTATATACAAAAGGTTTTATTGAAGAACATTGTTGTCGTTACATCCAAGCTCCGTGGCTCAGCATCTGTTACCCTTAGATGTTAGAAGTCCCCTCTGAGTCAGTCCCGCCCCTGCACCAGCTTAAGAGGCTTGTACTGCTCCACCTTTTCCTCTCCTTCCTTTTCCGCAGGGTCTTCCTGCCCCCCTGTGCTCCCTCCCTCCGGGACTCCCCCGAGGCTGAGTCTTCTGACGCCTGCTCCCCCCTCCTTCGTGCTTTGGAACCAGGCTCCTCCTCAGGGCTCTCCTCATTTCCGCGCGCCTCCACATTTGAACTTGGCGCGCGTACGTTGCCTCTGACCTTCCTTTCGACCGTTACGCTACTCTCGGTACTACACTCCTCCCCTTCCGGCAGGACGTTCTGCTCCGAACTCCTTCCCCTCTCTGCTTCCTGTTCTGCTCTTTCTGACACACTGGCAACTCCACCCCCTTCACTCCGTTCCGACGGAGAGGCCGGTCCCGATCTCCAACCCCCACTGGGGATTCCCTCTTCGTTCCCCTGCTTCTGACTGCTTCCCTCTCTACTGCCCCTTGGCCTGACCAGGGGGGCTCCCTTTTGGGAATCCTCGGATTCACTTGACGGACTCACTGACAACCTCGGGTCGTCGTCGTCCTCTTCCTCGTTGCCCTGGGACCCCTCCCCCTCGCTCTCTGTCCCTGAAACCCTGACAATATCGTTCAAGGAATGTACGACATTATGGTGTTTCTGACATCTTTCATGGTCCCTTTGAAAACAAGTTTTCAAAGCTTGTTTCAAAGCTTGTCAAGCTGGGATTAGAACTTGTAATGTGGAAAGGTGTGCTGAACATTCATGTCAACATTCCTTTTGACTTTTCAATCAAGACAGAATATTGTATTAAATTCTGCATTTTCCTTTGCCCTTCCCACACATTGAAAATGGGCATGTGTCAGCCAACTGAATATTGAATAGTGTAGTAGGTTTCATCATATATTGAGTAGTGTACCGTTTTTGTGGTATTACAATATGATTCATGCTTGCCTTTGGTTAAGCTATAAAGGTTTGTGATTTATATAGCCCAGACTGCATCTATTTGTCTAATCCCATGAGCCTTAATGGGAGATATGGAGAATTGAGCCAAGCTAGATCTCTATAATGCCATCTGCATATGCCCCACTGACTTCCAATTCTTAGTATGATGCTAAAATGAGATGGAGACTTGGGAAGTGACCACTTAAATATAATTATTAATTTATCTCTCTGCACTAATCACATGGAGAATATAATCTCCAATCCACACACAGAGAAGTATTTAAAGAGTTGGTTAATTCCAACATTTTACCACTCTTTAACTCCCATTACTGCAACTGAAACAGTGATTAACCTCACTGTTGGACAATTTGGTAACCTTACTCTTGGACAATGTCTGTCAGACTCTTCTTCTTCTCCTATAGCATAACCTCTTCCTTCTCCCTTCTTATCGTTACAAGTTTCCCTGGAGCTTTACCTTTGAGGAAACCTTAATGTCCTGGTGCCAGCTGCTGTTCCAATCTGTTGGATCAAAACGTGCAGAAATAACTTCATCAATTTCAACCTGGGGAAAAAAGAAGCAAAATAGGCTGGCATATGGCTTGACAGTATTCTCTTTGTGCATGTGCCAGCCCTTTCAGTTGAAATGCCTATGGTTCATCATCAAAATCTTAGAAAATTGCACTCTTCCCATACTAGGAAGGGCAAGTGCTACAGGCCCATAGAAAAGCTAGTGGAGGTGAAATATGAGACTGAGGATTTCAGAATTACTAACCCTCTGCATTCTGAGACACCCTATTTCTATCACTGGAATAAAATGAGACAGTCTTTTCCATGGGGCCCTCACATTTGGGAACTCCTCTCCACTGAAATGAGCATTGCTCCAACATTTCAGACTTTTAAGCAGGTCTGAAAAACAAGACTGCCTTCAAATAAATGAAGTTTCCTAATATTACTGGTTTAAAATTATTAAAAGTAATAGGTGATCTTCAAATAAGAGTATTTTTATTTTTCATGATGACAGAAGCCACCATGTAAGGGCAATTCCTTAAAAGATGGACTATAAATGTGTGTGAGTGTTGTGAGTATACACAGCACACTCACACACACTATAAATCAGGCATGTCCAAAGTCCATTTCGGGGTCCTAATTCAGCCCTCTGGTCAGTTTAATCTGGCTTTGTAGTAAATAATAATAATAATAATAATAATAATAATAATAATAAAGCTCAACAAGTTTGGTCAGCCCTCATGCATGTTCACTTCATCAAATCTGGCCCTCTTTGAAAAAGGTTTGGGCACTCCTGCAAGGCAATGCCAGTATGGGGGTCAGCTGTTTGGCTGCTCTAAAATTAGTGGGCAAACAATCCACAACTGCTCAGGAGATGGTAACAGAAGAAAGGGAAGAGCACATTTGTCAATATAGGAAAGATAACTAACTGTCACTGAACCAATCATGCAACATTCTGGAATATGCCTGACCTAAATTTGCACACACACTCCCCTAGCATAAATACTACCATAAATACAAAGAAATACTATTTCTTTCCGCAGGGCCTGTAAGACAGAGTTGTTCTGCCTGGCCTTTGGCTTGGAGCCAATTTGATTCCCTCCCCCTCTTTCTTTTTTCTTTTCCTTCTCCTCCTGCGATGAGGCTACATTTTAATATTTTAATGTTTCAATATTTTAATGTTGTATTTAAATTTTGTTTTTAAGTTGTAATCATTCAACTTGTTTTATTATTGCTTGTAAGCCACTCTGAGCCCGGCCTTGGCTGAGGAGGGCGGGGTATAAATAAAAATTATTATTATTATTATTATTATTATTATTATTATTATTATTATTATTTACCAATGCCCTGAAGAACAGGAGTTACTGGAGCTTTCTTCTGTCTCCCCATACCATACCTGAATCTAGCTCAAGGGTAGGCAATGTTGTGCCCTCCATATATTTATTGTTGGACTACAACTCCCATCATCCTGCCCACTGGCTATGCTGCCTGGGGTGGATCTCCCCTTCTGCATGTACAAACAATGAGTTTGCAGCCTTAGCCACATAGTGCATAAAGCAGCTTGCAGACAGCTGCTTCATTAAATATGGCTATGCCCATTTCACAGATGCATACAAGGATCACCAAATGAAAAAGCTACAACCTAGATGGCTTGCAGTTAACCTTTTTCAGCTCATTCTAATAATTCCCTGCTAGATTCACTGAGGAAACACAGAGTAGGAATAAAAATAAATGTACTCTGGCAGCTGCCTCAGCTGCCACTGTGGTGCCTTCTGACACATAATTAGAAAATAAATGGCAGATTAGCTTAATAATATTCATTAGTATCTAATGAAACTGAGAGTGTTTCCTGTTCAAAGCATGTTGAGCTGTTAGTTGAATTTAAGCAAATTCTATATTTTTCCCCTTCGACAAATTGAGGTGGGATGGGGGTGGGGGGTTAACAACTATTAACCCTTTCCCTAAAGGCTGCCTTTGACACACATGTTTGTCCAAAAGCTGCAAGGGAAGTGAATGGTTAACAGAAATGCAATACTTCCTTTCAGACATTGTTGTTCTTTTGCTTAGCCCCCCTCCAGTCTAAGAATTTAATGATATGCAGAAATTATAGCTGTCTTGCTGACCTCCCTTGACAGTTCTTAAATTATTCAGCTATCAAGGGCCTGCTAAACATTAAATTAAGCATCCTCTCTCCCCTGTCCTAAACCATTAAGTTATGCAAATGCACAGATAATGGGGCATATGACAGCTGGAGGCATTAATCAAGCCGCTCTGTCTCGGGGCTGTTGTTATGTAGAAACTGCATCTGCCAACAGACAGAACAGACACAATTAGATCCCACTCAGTGGGATGAGAAGGAACTACCTCGCTCTCTACGTTCATGTAAGGTTGTCAACCTGGGATTGAATAAGACACCTGGGAAATCTCTCTCCGTTTCATTCTGTCTAGTTTTAACTCCCCACCTTCCCACAAGTTAGTTTCTCTCTCTTCCTCTTTCCCTCTGTCTCTCTCTCTCCTCCTAATACCTGCTCCCTCATCAAAATGAAAAATTACCTATAATTGTTATCATTTGCAAACAAAGCCTGTCATAAGTTCCACCTGCTGTTTACAATGGAGGGGTTTTTTCATTGTTTTTTTCTCTTGTGCATAATTCAGGTTCTTGGGGGGATTTTATATATTTGTTGTTGTTGTTTTTTATTTAACTAACGTCTCAGGGCAAAGGAGGGAGGGAAGCAAACAGAATCCTATCTCACGTTGGCCCTCCCAGCATGTGAATCACTGCTTTTTAAAAAGAAGTCTACTCCATCATCCTCCCAGAATTTAGTGCTGAAGCACAAGACAGTTGTTTGTGCCTATTTATTTCTCACCAATAAAGGGCTAATTATTTGTAACTTAAATGTTGGCAAACATTTTACGCAATTATTTTCCCTCGGTCCTTATCATGTAGTTCCAGGAAAGTGATGACAAGAGGCAATACCCTGTTTTGCCTGTCTCTGAAAATAGCTGACCATCTGAACATGGAAGGCGATGTGGAGGAATCCCCAGGGTCCACCTTGGAGACAATTTGGGTAGAGACTGTGCCTAAAGGAATCTTGGCACAAGAAGACCCAGAATTAGTTTAGTTCCATCATGGGATGGAGAACCTTTTTCAGCCAAAAGGCCACATTGCCTACTGGACAACCTTCTGGAAGCCTTGTGCCAATGTTTTTGTTTTTTAAATTGCTTTTATTTTTTTATCTATGTCATTTTAAATTGTGGTTGATATTAACGCTGTATTCTTAGTTTTAGATTTTATGATTTATGTGGAAATTGTTTTCCATTTGGTTGTGTACTTTTTGATGTGTTTTATTTATTGCTTATGACTTTTGTTATGTTGGTAATTATGTAAATCTTGTCATGTTCTAAGCCGTCTTGAGCATTGTTTCAACTATGGAAAGCCAGCATACAAATAAAATGATGATGATGATGATGATGATGATGATGATGCTGAGGGGCAGAAGCAAAAGTGGGCAGAGCAATTAATGCCATTTTACCTTTGAACAGTAGGCTAGTCTCTACGCACACCACTCCCTATCACCCACCCAGGCAAATGGGAGGCATGGCTTGAGGAGCTGCTTCTCCATTCCTAATATGTTGGAGCAATATGAGCAAAACAAAAACCAGTTCACCAACCCTGTTTTAAAAAAGAAAAGAAACAAAATACTCTTGAGCATGTGTAGTTTTTTCCTTCAGAACTCACGTAAATCATAGCATCATCAGAACTACAGGAAAAGAATGGTGTTTGCTTCTGCTACTAAACACATTTATTTGGAAATAGGCACCATTTTGTAGCAGAAAAAAGGATAATATATTTTAAAAGTCAAAATAATAATTAAAAGAGCACCTGTAATGTTACCCCCCCCCCCAAGAAAGTGTTACTGAAAATAAGAAAAAAGAAAGAATGCTGTGAGGACCAATGGTTTGAGCGTCCACATGGTGGTCTGGTGCTGACTCTGGGATTCTTTGCCACTGACTCTGTCACCTGCCACTGAACTCCATCACTGCCCATACTCGACAATTTGAAGTATCAATTATATTGGCAAAAAAAGGTGTCACCAGTGCTGTAGTCAATGGCACCTTCTGCTGCATGAGCACCAAATATCAGAGCAAGTTTGAAAGTGTATGAAATGACTTAAATGGCAGTTTAATGGTGGTGGGACAATTTGGATGGGCGACCCCAGGAAACTAATGGAATTTGATTGATGTTTTAAAGCTGCAGAGTAACGTTTAATAAATGCTGAGCAGAGGACCACTCTGTCCACATTCAGGTGGATCTCAGGGCCAAAACCCACCCAACCCCCTCTGGCCAGGCTGTAGCCTTTTGGTTGGACTGATGCCACCACCAGTAACTACCTGTAAGGTGAGTAAAGGTGGCTCAGTGTCAGAAGGGGTTGCAAGAGAGGGAAGAGAGGACTTCCTCCTCTCAGGGGAAAGGGCCAGAGAAGGTGCTGAATGAAGTTAGAGGGGAAAACAGTTTGGGAGACATGGGAAGAGGGGGAAATGTAGATTTAAAAGCCCTCTGAACTTGGAACTTCTGGATCAGAAAACTCTCCCTAAAATATGATCCATTTCCAAATATTTCCCAAGCTAACGTTTGTATTTAACTTGAGTAAAGATGAACTACGAAACTCCTTATGTGAAGGAAAATGGGGTGGCAATGAATTTCAAAAGAGGGATTAGATATCAATAGAAAATTGTGTCAGCAATTGCCAGCGGATTGTGTCAAACTCACTCTCTATCTGCCACCATTTTGTTACTTAATCTTCCCCTGCAGCACCATTTTGCAACTGGTGAGATTTAGTAATTTTAGCCTGCTCAGGTGAGCTCTAGGGATCAGGAAGGCCAGCATCTGAAAAAGACAAAGGAGATTATGAATGTTGGAATACCCATGGCTCAGATTTCATATGGGTCATACAAAAATTTGTAATATCTACACTCGGTCGAAATTACGCAAAGTTGTGTAAATGTATTTAATTAGCATACTTTATTTTGCGAATAACGTTTTCATCAATAATTGGGCTACTAATGATGGAGAACGTTGCAGCTGAGGCAGTTTTAGGCTGCGGGGGGTGCCACAACAATGCACAGAACATAGCATGGGAGTGTGTGCCGCATTTTAGCGTCACACAGGGCACTGTTAAAGTTTGAGAGTCCTGTCTGCCACTGATTACAGGTGTGGATGACAGCAGCAAAATAGTGAGGTGTTTAGATAAAATTCTTATTTACAAGGTGCATGAAGGTGTGCACTTCATAATATCATTGATTTAAAGGGGAGATCTAAGCCAGATGTTAAGTGACTTGGTGGCCATCACCATGCATGCCGGATATTGCCACAACTAAAGACCAGTTGGAGAATCTGGTCAGCTACTGTGTAAAAATGTACAGAATGTACAACTATTCTGCCTCAGATGATCCAGTAAAACTATGGATTCCTTTAGAGGCCCTACTGTCAAAATAATTTTTTATCACAATTACAAAAGTACATCCTCATCAAAAAACAGAAGAGATTCTGTTTTGTCCTGGAGAAGAGTGTAATTTTCTGAACAGCTCTCAGATTGTGGCCAGATATCTAATTTTATGTAGAGGTTATGCAACTTTATTTTGTTGTTATGAAGTAGCAAATCATTCACAGACCAAAGGCAATAAATCTTAACTGTGGGAAGGAATTTTCTTCTCTTAAAGCAGAACTTGTAGCATAGAACACAAAAACTTCAATATGCCCTGCAAGCATCAAGATCTGGCACCAGTAAAAAGCATAGGTCCGTTCATTGGCTGTGCCTCAAATAAACCATAACTGATTTATAAATGTGCAGCTGAAGTCATCTGAAATGGCAACTGCCCAGAAAGGGGTTTGCTTCTCATCTCATACTTTATCAAATGTAATATGCATACATCCTATACGTCTTTTAGAAGATGTTTGGAAACTGAGATTCCGACTCTTGTTTAACTCATAATCTGGGAATACTTCATGCTCTGTGGAGGCTGAACTAGGTGGGCATTTGCCCTTTTCCTAACTCTGTAGGTCTCCCTGTCAGAGGCTAATTCATGCTTTCTGACTCCTGGAAGAATAGCGAGACAACGTAGAAAACAGCAGTTTGGTAAGGGAACTAGGACTATAAAGTTGCTGAGTATTCTCTCTCCAGTGAACAACGTTAATAATACCAAATACAATTAAACACATGCAGGTTTTTAATGACAATTTCAACTTCTTCCATGAAGAACAAATAAGGATAAAGGAAGTTGGCTTGCAGTCAGAATGCTGGTCCCTCTAGCACAGTACTATCTACAATGACTGGCAGAGATTTCAGACAGGGGTCTATCTCAGTGCTACTGGGAGATGCCAAGGATTGAACCTGGAACCTTCCACATGCAAGGATGATGCTGTACAACTGAGCCACAGTCCCTTTCTATTATAATTAGCTTATTTACAATTAACTTCTTTCTAATTTGTGCCCAGTTCTATGATACTATCTACCGTGTAAAGGACTGGCTCAGGATGTTTTGCCACATCAGGAAAAAAGAGAAAACGCTGCCCCCTTTGCTGCTGTCCACTCCTCATCTGCACACACCACCCTGCATGCCTCCTCTGCCTCCATCACCACCATCAGGCAGTGGGCATGCAGACGTGGAGAACGCAGTGTCTGGCAGGTGGTGGCAAAGGGGGCAGAAGCCGTGAACAGTAAGAGAGAAGGCTGACTCTGCTGCCTGAGGCAACCACCTCCCCTCACCTCACCACGCTTTTTAGCTCTTGTAATCTCTGCTGATTTCCTTACCTGTGTGGTAGTTTCAGACATTCATTTTATCATGAACACTTGTATTCTGGAAGATGGTCTTTATCAAGTTCAACACATTTTACTTTTGCAAAATGGGTTGATTAAGGCCTCCAAAGGATCCCAGCTGTATCGGTAATTATTGCTCTCTTATTGTTCTTGAAGGAAAACATATGCTTTTGCCGGTTGTCTTCCCATCACCATCTTATAGTTGCCATAACTCTTGGAAATATATTATGTCTCTATTTATTGTTATGTTTTATTCTTTCCTTAAGTTATTCATCTCACAGCTTTGCAAATCTCTGTCTAATATCTTGTTGTTGGTTCTACCCATCTGCTGTTCTTATGTTCAGATGTGTTTTTGTAGATGTGTTAAGTGCTGTGTGCTAGGCATGCTACTAAATCATAGTAATCCCATTGAAGACAATAAAAAAATCCGTGGAAATTACTTCCAAGCAATGTATTTAGGATCAAGGCAGCAGCCACATAGAATAAAAGACAGAATAAGAAAAGTTTGCTTCCACCACCACCACCATTTTAATAAATAAAATTATATTGCACAGTGGAATGAATGAGTGAGTGAGTTCTTGAAGACACATAGTCCTGAAAGCTCTGCAGTTTTGGTAACCACACAGGTTTTGTGTGTCTTCAGCTCTTCACAGCAGTAGAGGCTGGTTTCATGGCTTTTTAAAGATGACGATAGTTTGGCAGGATTTTCATTAGGAAGTCCAGCTGCAATGTTTGTGGCTGTGGCTGCTCAGTCTGCATTCACCAAAGACAGTCGGCTCAGTAGATTATTGTGTTCTCAGAATGACTTCGTAGGACTTCGCAGCAGCCTCCAATGATGCTGTCACATGTCAAGATCACTTTCCTACCAATTAATTAAAAGAATTTAAGGATTTATCAGGAAAATTAACAACATGGATACAATATCGTCATTTGAACAAAGTAGTTAAGAAAGATAGGATACGAGAGTTTGGGGAACAAACATCACAGTTGGAGAGAGATCTGTTGGAATGTAATGTTTAAGTGCTGACTAAAATGTATAAGATACTATTGGGATGGGAGACAAAGGATGAGCAAGTAAAATCCTCAAGGATACAATGGGCAATACATATTGGTTGTACAGTAATAGAGATATGGAAGCGTGGGAACGATTGTGGAATACGGATATAAAATTCAGATCATGCTGTGGTTTAAGACAGGGGTCAGCAAACTTTTTCAGGAGGGGGCCGGTCCACTGTCCCTCAGACCTTGTGGAGGGCCAGACCCACCCCTCCCAAAAGGACACACACACCCCACCGCCACTCACACTGCAGCCGCCAACTCCGAAGGAAGGGGCGTTGCCCAGAGGCATCAGCAGCTTTGGATTGGCTGCAGGGGGTTCCTGTGACCAATCCAAAGCCATGCCAGCGTCACCATCCACCCAGAGGCGTCCATGGCTTCAGATTGGCTGCAGGAATCTGAAGCTGTGCCAGCATAACGAAAATCAGTCCCTGTGCGGTGAGGCCTCCATGCCACACCAGTTTAGCGAGGAGACTGAGTGGGCCACAGGGTCTGCAGGGTCCACGGGCCGGATTTACAAGCCCCATGGACCGTAATTTGCCAACCCCTGGTTTAAGAGAAAATTATATGAAAATGTTATATCAATGGTATAACACCAAGTAATTTGGCAAAAATGTATAAATCAAAATCAACTAAGTATTGGAAATGTAAAGAAAAGTAAGGTTCTTTTTCTTATATGTCTAAGTTAAAGCTTACTGGGAAATGATATATAATGAACTGAAAAAGTTGTTTAAAATAATGTTTGTTAAAAAAAACCAACCCAAAAATAAACCCTAGAAGCTTTCCTTATAGCTTGGGTAGCTTATAACTACCCAAACTGTATAGAAATTTATTCATACAGCGACAAGAATATTTGCCCAAAAGTGGAAAAAAAGTCGTTCCAACGAAATAATAATGGATACAAAAACTTGTGGAATATGCAGGAATGGCAAAACTTACTGGAAAAATAAGAAATCAAGATAGCAGACTTTTTAATAAAAGAATGGAAATGGTTTATTGAATATTTACAATATTGAAAATTTACAAACAAACTAAACAGATAAGAACATTGGCAAGATTATTGTAATAACCTGCAGTTTTATAAGAGTATACATTTAAAGTAGACAAATAAATGATTAAGTTAAGTTAATTTGGAATATGCAGAAAATATGAAAAACAAATGTAAGGAACCGCAGAAAGAGCAGGCAGGAAGTCAAGTTTTGAAATGTTAAAACGATTGAAAATTATTGAAATGTATAAAATTAAAAATCATAAATAATAATTATATATATATATATATATATATAAGATCACGTTCCTACCTACAAATGCTTTGAAGTCAATTACATTGTAGTCTCCTATTTTCATTACCTGAAAATAACAGCCAACTTCAAAGATGTTGTTGGTGCCAATGATCATTGGTTTGGCTCCCACCTGCTCTGCATCGGGGTAATGTTTTCAGGATAGCCATTTATGATAATTGTCTGTTCTTCTATGATGTTACATTCCCCAATTATTGGCGCAGCTTCTGCAGTGATCCACGCTTTGGGGTGAATCACTGTCCTAGGCCCAGTTGTCAAATCACCCTTGATTTAACTCTGCACACAGACAACAGCTCCAAGAGCAATCTTTACACTATTCTGTGCCTTCTCCACCATCTTGTCCGGCCTCTCATCCATTGTTCCAAAAGTTTGCTTTTGGGGTATCTGCATGTTATTTAAATGTGGTAATGTGGTACAAATATTACAGTGTTATAAGATTTTTCTTTAGGAAATCTTTGAAAAATAGGATCTTTAGATTGTTAATCATCTGAGGGTAAGGAACATTTGGCCACCTGGGCTTTTGATTCAATAGCATTTTAATTCAACAAAACCCAGAAGTGGTAGCAACCACATCAGATTTCATAGCTTTTAAAATTGAAATGACAAAAGAAATTAATAAAACAGTGTATCTCTGAACTCTAGTTCTAATCTGCTTTGCAGATTAGCATCCTAAAGGATAGAATTAATGGCTTTTTAAAAAAAATGCCATTTTCTATTTTAAAGATTAGCACAAGGAAGAGGCAATGCAGTTTTCAGTAACCCAACAACTTTCCTTTCTTTTCCTTTTGTATTTTACTCCAAGAGACATTATCAGTTGCCCAGGATAGCTAGAATACAGCTATTTCAGATGACAGCTCTCAGTTCCTGGCCATAAGGAGCTCCACAAACATATCAAATGCAGAAACTCCAACCATTTTGCACAAGCAAGAGCCTTTAATTTCTGAATCACTACTTGTACACATGCTCCAGTTGGACTTGAATAGGAGCAGCATTTGATAAATTACATCCTTTTCAGTGGGCCCCTCTCTTTCTTTGGAATTCATACATCTTTCTGAAGTTGTTTCATGGCGCATCCTTCTGAAGTACTGTAGCTTTCGTGGTTTTTAGTCAATGAATAATGGCACAGTACTCTCCACTTTCAGCCTTGAAGTGAACTCTCTACTTGGCCTTAATAAATGCTCAAAGTAACACCAAACTGCCAGTAATAACAGATTCGGTTCTATATGTGTAATATTTTCCAGCACCAATTTCTGGTGTTTTTCTTCCTATTGTTTTACAACCCCGCTAATTTTAACGCTTTTTTCCACCTCTCATTTTCAAGCCATTGTTCCCTAATCACAGCAAGATCCCCAAGATAATTATAGATACGATCACTTTTGTGTGGTCAGAAGTTGAACTCTAAACCCTCAGGCCCCAATAAACCCCCGAGGTATGCTGAAATTCATAATAACCCTTGGTTCATTTTGCCATATTACTTAATTAATCCAGCTGCTCCAGACTTGCATTACTAGATATTAAAACAACTTGTCAATCTGTAATTGCAGATCTCCTTCCTCCCCCTTTTTATCTAATTCAGTTGTGTTATATTAAGTCAGTCTCTTCCCTGCACTCAGTCTCTTTGTTTCATTAACTTCTAATAGAAATGCATTTGATAAAATGACTTGGAGTGGAAATGCAATCTGGCCGGCATGGACGGTGAGGTCCGTATTTATGAAACCTTATATATACTTGGGAACTGCACTAAAACATTATTACAAAATACAGTAGAATATTATACAAGAAGAATATGGGAAATACTGTCACTCCATCCCCTCCCAAAAAAGATGCTACATTACTATGCACTGATGAAACTTTGTATTCTTCCTTTTATATATTTTGCTTTTACATAAATGTATGGCTTTTGTGACATACAGAATTGCCCACTGTGTCAGTTCAAGCATCTTTTACAGTTTTTCAGTGGGCACTGAACACCCATCTCAAAAGGGTTCCCTTGCCATGCATATGCAAATTCAGTGTAAAATGAATGGAGAAGATGGTATATTCACATCTCTGTCCAAAAGAGGACATGAACATTTAAACATTGGTCATTGGCTTACGCCTAAGATAACACATTCATCTGATTGGTTCACACATCCTTATGCATCACCTGATTCCTTTCACCACTTGATCAATTGCAGCTAAACGTATTTGAAAAATGTTACTGCAGTCATATTATCTGTGGTGTTTAATCTGTGAAGGCTTATTCATGTATGTGGGTCACCACTTGATGCCGTAGTGATCAAGGGATAATCATGCATGTAGGAAGCAACTCATAGCTGGGGCATGTCTACAAAAGAAGTAAGACACTATTTGCATATTATATAGTGTAGCTTTTCTTAGTATCAAAGATGCTTAAGTCCACATGTATGTTTCATATTTGAAAATGTGTTTTTTGCTCTATTTTCTTACCTATGGAACAATGCTCTTGATAAACATAAAAAAGCATAAGGGTATCATTTTCTGACTTCCATTAATTTTTTCGGCATGGAAGACCTATTAGTATATTATCCCAGCATTTATCTCACATGTGAAATCCTTATAGGTGGAGGGGAATGAACCATGAAGAGAAATTAAAGTTTTAGATCCATTTTTGAAGTTTTGAAGTGTTAAATGACATTGAAACTCTAACTCATCCTCATGTATATGATTCATCAAGGTATGTGCCAGCCTGGCTCAGAGCAATAAATGTTTCACATGGACTTCAAAGGCCAAACCTTACCACTAGGCAGAGTGAGGCAGCTGTCTTAAGCTTCTGATCTGGGCTGCCATCAAGTTGATATGGGCAGAGCAATTCAATAAGGGTAGGGGAAGAGAATCTGTCTTGGTAGAAGCATCAAATCTACCGGGCAGTTTTATGCTGGCCAGGGCGGGGAGTGGCAGGGACACCTGAAGGGAGCATGCCCAGCCTAAGAGCATGCTGGGGGAATGAATAGCTTTAAATCCAATAGTTCTAGAGCTTGCCTTATTCTTCCTCAAACACCCTCCTTTTGCCTTCTTCATCCCCCTCTATGCGGCAGCCTTTCTGACAGCAACTGGGAGGGGGCTTTTGAGTGTGGGACATCTGCAAAATTCTTTGTCCTCTGGGATTCCTGCAAATCACAAATTGTGCCCTTAATTATTATTATTACTGCTAAGTTGAGGGAGGGGGAGAAGCAGAGCTGTGGCTGGGGGGTGGGTCTAGCCAGGGTTTCTGCCCCGGGTGAAGCCTCCAGAGGGGCGCTATTGAGGTTCCCAGCCTCCCAGCATGTCTGGGCTTCAGCTGGGGAGAAAGATGAAAAAGTGAATGGCAGCCGTGAGCTCTCCCCATGAAGCCAAAAAAGGCTCATTTACAACACAACGCAGGGAGAGCTGGAAAATCTGAAGAGGCTGCGTGGCTTTCTCCAGTGAAGCAGAAGATACTGTGGGTTTGCTACTGTGTGAGAAAGAAATTATGGAGGAACAGAGGAAGGGGTGGGAAGCTGAGGAAGAGAATCATTTGGACTAGATCAGGTACGGCCAACTTCCAAGAGACTGTGATCTACTCCCACTATAAAAAACTGAGCTTTTTGGGGGGGGGGGAGGGAATAAGCCACAGTTGTTGAGCTTTTTTTACAGAGGATCAACCAAAGCTGCTGTTGAGCTTTCTTGGGGGGGGGGGGATCAGCTGTTGAGATTTGGAGGAGGGTCAATCAGGGTCTCACAATCGACCAGGACCAGAAACCCCGTGATCGCCAGGTAGATCGTGATTGGCCGGTTGGACATCACTGGACTAGATGATCCTTGTGGTCCCTTCCAACTCTACAATTCTATGATTCTATGATCCCTTCAGAACTTTGAATGTGTTTAAATAGCTACGGTTGATTCATTTTACAGACTATACATGATCTACACACAGGAAAGTAAGGGCTGTGTGAGCATTTTCCTGCCAGAAGCAGTTCCCTGGCAAGGGCTGGTCAGCCCGGCTGCATTAGGATTGTTATGGAAGGGCACTTTCTACTTTAGATCCGCAAAAAGCATTTCTTCACCTTACATGGAACCTAAAATGAGTAATCAAACAAAAATAAAATTGAAAGGAATCTTGTTGAAGCTTACTTGGGAGTAAATTTACACGTTAAAAGAATTTGCACAGAACCAAGAAGAACTCACTCTGAAATTAACTTACAGATGATACCTAACACCATGGAAACTAGCGCTAATATGCCCTGGAACCTCACCAAAGTGCTGGAGAGGGTACACCTCCACAGGCACATACCTCCACATGTGGTGTGAATGTCCCAAAATCCAACTATTCTGGACATCAGTCATACAAGAAAAAGGCCTAAGTATTAAAAGTCACCCCAGAACTGGCCCTACTACATCTTCCAAGATAATAATGCCCACTCACATTATAAAGAGCTTATAACCCACCTACTTTCAGCAGCCAGAAGCATCATAGCCAGACAACGGAGAGACCTGTCAGGAGTAAGCATGAAGCAATGGCATCAATTAGTATGGAAAACAGCCTTATTAAAAAAAACTAACCAATAAACTGAAACTGACACAGGGAGAAATAGAAGAAGATGCCTTCACCCCGGTATGGTTCCCCTTTATCACAAACATAGCTCAACAAGACAGCAACAAGAATCTGCCGACAGCATACAAATCAATCTGGCTAACCTGATCCAAATACACACACACACACACACACACAAAATCTCACTACAGCCAACCCAAGACAACCAACCACAGCCTAGGCCACTCCCCAACCTCTCCCACCAGCAAGGAAATACAACAAGCGAATAGTAAGAGAATCCATACAAGTGATGCTGACACAAAACCCCACACATACACTAAGCAGAAGAATAGAAGCATAGCCACCCCAACCCAACCCACCCACTATTCCCCCTCCCCCTTTCCCCCTCTTTTCTCCCTAACCTAATACTGCATGCAGCACTAATGTCTCACAACAAATGAAACTGATCTGTAGAAGACACAACTTGAAAAAAGAGACAATGCACGTATTTTTGTAAGCTAAAAAATCATATATAATTCCACACTGCTGCTTTGCCTCCCCCCAAAGGCGCTGCATATTGAAAATAATACACTTGGGGCAAATAGCAGCTGGGGGCATTTGTCATAAGGGAGCTCTATGCTCACAGTTCTGATCTGGAACACAAAGGGCAGCTCCTTCTATGAAAAACTAAAGGAGTCAGTGAAGCACATGCTGCTGTTTTGAAAAGTGTGCTTAACACATGTGGTTTCCTGTCAGTGACACACTAATAAATCAGTGCAAGGTGCAGAATACTGTGCCGTATATATGATTATATTTCTTTCCCTGCTAACTCGTTTCTGATCCTTTCTCTGGTATGTTTGGCTTTGAAGACCATACAAGTAGGTTGATATTGTGGGGCGACGCTGACTGATTTTAAATGACAGCATCAGGAATATCAGTCTTGATGTCTTCCTTCCTCTTATTACGAAGAATGGCTGTTGTGAGTGATGCAGCCTGCTGTGCCCCTGGATCGTGGTGTGAGTTGCAATACTATTGCCTGAAAGCAAAAACACAATTCCCTGCGAATAGTGACACTGGTTTGACCATTGTTAACATAGGTCTTTGGTGTATTAAAGTAGTATTTCTCATGTTACCCCATTAATACAGTTTTTACACAGCGTTTATGACTACACAACTTTTAACAAATTCATTTGAAACACACAAGGAAAAATACAATTCAGTTATCCATGGCCAATTTCTCTCCATACAGGAATGCCCAAAGGCAAATATACATGAAACCTATACGTGGATTATTATAGCAAACTGCCACCAACAGCCTCATTCTTCTCACTCTGGGGTGTTTTATGCAGGCAGAGAACACCCCACCTGAAAGAACCATTCCTATGTCTAAAGCCCCTTGCCTTAAAAAAAAGAAGTCTCATTTACTGTTTTCCCTCCCATTCTATAACAATTTAGGTATTTAGATTATAAATTAATTTGGATATTTTCATTCTAAAAAAAAGGAAGGTATCTCAGTGAATGCCCAGTGTGAAGAGAAGAAAATGTCACAGGGGCAGAGCAATGTTTTTATAATGAAAAATAACTGTTTCAACACATCATGAAGAGAAAAAAAGAAACCAACTTGCATGTTTCCATCTCTCTGCCAGCTTCCGGTTAGGCTACAAATCAGATTAAAAAGCATTAGGAACAAACTGCTCTGGAATCAATGTAACCAGTCTGACAGACCTGAACTTCCTCCAATAGCTTTTTATCATCTAGTTTGAGGTGGGTTATTTTTGTTTGGTCTTTGTCTTAATAAAGGTTGCCATTTGCACCTGATTCAAATGTGACAGACCGTTTATAAATACAATTGACAGACACCCACACCCCAAAACCCCACCCAAATAAATCGAGGGGGTGCTTCCTTAAGTGTCAGATAGAAGGACGGGACGAAAGGGAAGTCAGTGTTGACAGTAACAAGCCAGACGCACCGGGGTTTCTCTTGCTGTAAGGCAACTTAATGTGTCCCTAAATTAGGGGGGGGGGGATTTCAATCACTACTGATGAAAGGTGTAAGCCAAATGCACACACATGTCTCCATGGCGTTAACATTGCATTTGAGGCAACTCCACACATCCACTTCATCACTCTTTCTGCACCGGACATTAGCAGCCCTCAAGCACAGGCATGGAATGAAACCATGAAGGAGCAGTGGACATTGGCTCTAAACTACAATGAATGAGCAGGTCAAGCAATCACAGTTTTCTTAAAATCATACTCACAGAGAACCACCAATCTGATACGCTTTAATAATCATGTTTTCCAAACATAGTTTTTCTGCTGGTGCCTGATTCCTAGCAGTTATGATGTGAGTTCCCAAAGTACTTTTAAATGCTTAACCCAGTTGAAATCAATGCTGGATTGTAGGCTAAATTTGATGTGATGAAGGGGATACAAAATTTGTCTTTCTTAAAAATACTAATGTACACCCAAATATTTGATCAGTAGTAAAAGAAAAGCATGTTCAGGTGAACATGCATACTATTTTTTTTATTAAAAAAATTAATTTCATCATACCTACATTAGGAAAGCATATGCAAAATTTCCCCAAGATTTCTAATAATTTTCTGGCTAAAATTACAGCAATTACATTGCAGGCTTCAGAGCACAGCAATTACTTCCCTCATTACCTAAGGCTTTGTCTCCCTCATGCGTTTGTAGTTTGAATAGCGGATGGTAAAATCAAGTCTTTGGAAAAAAGCATCAAATGGTTACAGAAAGCACTAGGAACTTAAAAAAAAAAACTCCACCATGCACAAAGTGTTTAAAATCCCATAAAAATTAGAGCTAAAATCTGATGGTATCAGAACAACTCTGAGCCCAGGCTCCACAAAATCTATGCAAAAGGTCTATGGCTGACTGCCTAAGAGATTCAAAATTGATTTTTCCTGTTCCCTTCTTCAGTAAACAATTACATTAAATATTACTAGCTTAACTTGAAATATTATATTTTGCAATAGTTTATGTAGCCAAGATCTCTTAAATGTTGCATTTTACAGTTATCCATATAGCTGAATTTGCATGATCTCATCAAGCAATGACATAACGGCACCCATGATTAATCCTATCAATATTACTAAAAGTAACTTAAAATATTCGCCTATAAAACTCTAATATTATTAGTTATTAAAATGTGTCATATCTGGTACACTCTAATGAAATGATTCACAAGTTTTATGTGCCTGTGCATCGCAATTATACTAATCAAAGCAAATGAGCTTCCAATCTGCCAGAATACTATTTATTTATAAACTCTGTAATTGTATACTAATTACATTCAGAATTAATTAATGATCAACAGTCATTTGGCATACTAAATAGTGGTGGTTGTGACTGCAGTGCATTCTGTATGGAAAGCTGTTCTAAGATGGCAGGTGGCCCAACCACAATAATAGGGATGGAATTCAGGTGGGACCCAGGTACCTAGTTGTTACTATCTGGGAGCCTCACTATTTAATTTTTTTACTTATATTAGGTAAATAGAAAGCCACAGAAATATTTAGAATTTCAACTTCAATTTTTTATTTTAATAAAAAGATTTTGATTTTATCTATATACATACACACAATTAAACAGACTACAGCGGGCCATGGAGCATCTTGTAACTTTTTAGGCACACGACTTAGCCTCAGTGTATTTCCATGACATAATGTTCCTGTTCACATGTAACAAGTGGCTTAGTGCAATCAAATATGCAGTCTCCCAGAGAGGAGGTTGCGTCTGCTTCTTTTTTACTGCTATGCTGCACTGAGCTAAATTGTAGTTTGGCTTAGTGTGTTATCCAAGCCTGGGTTTATGATTTAGCTCTCCCAGAAAAAGCACAGTCCTGAGTTTCGATGACCCACCACGTCAAACCATGGTTTATCCTAGCACAGCAGCAAAACAAACAGGAGCAAAGGGGCCACGACTTCTTCTCCAGGAACCTGCATGTTTGCTCATTCACCATGGTTTGGCTTAATGTAACATGTAAACAAGAAAATGTGTTGGTTGCCTTGTATCATTTGTGGGGGAATGCCCACTTCTAGGCTTAGAGTTCCACCCTGCATCACAATCCCTGTGGCAAGGCCATTTGCTGAGCAACTTGAGAGCTCATCCAGACTGCAGATATGCTGGTTTGGAAAGATGCCCTTTCCTGAAGACCATCACCTACAGAATGCTGGGCTGCCCCAACTATCTTTCTCAAAAGTGGTAAACAGCAGCAACATGTTGCAGACACCTGACTCCCACCACCCTCATCATCCCACAAATGCACAAAGAAATGTCCTAATCATTTTTAATATACCTTTTATTTCTCAGGGGTTTTTTTAGATTTTAAAGTATTTTGTAGCCGTTCACCTCCCCTCTATACAAGTTCCATGTGCAGCAAGGATAGTGCACCTGTGGCCTCCAGATGTGGTCGGACTCCAGCTCATAGCATCCCCGACCAATGGCAATGTGAATGGGGCTGAGGGGAGTTGGAGTCTTAACAGCATTTGGAGAGCCACAAATTCCCCCCTCCCCCTCCCAATCTCTTACATGCATATTCATATTCTTGCCACCGTTAGTCATTTTCAAAAGTACTATGCAAAGGCTAAAATACTCTACGGGGGGGGCGGGGAGGGAAAAAAGAAAAGAAAAGTGAAATATACTCAGAGTTGAGTAGTAATTTCATGCTCTTTATTTCAACTTGTAGGAACAGTGATTGAATTCCGATGCCCCGCCCCCCCAAACCTCTGGCTTTATATACAGTACATCATTTACACAATGACTACTGTCTGATTGGTTGATTATGTTTCCCTCCTGGAGCCTGATTGGGTTGCTGCGGCAGGCCAATCAGTTGTTGCATCCTAGTATCCTACTGCCTAATAGGCTGATTAACTTCCTCCTGGGGTCTAATTGGGCCTGCTCCTACAGGCCAATCAGGTTGTTGCATTCTAGGATCTGACCTGCCTATTGTTCTAGGATCCAAGCTTAGTATATAACAAAAAGAAAAGAAAAAGACCCAAGGATCTACAATTACATGGAACAATTCTTGCAATATATATATATAGATAACACATAATAATACATAAAGGAGCATGCAGTTTTTTCAGGCAGACATCCTGGGACTGTTTTTAAAAATTCAAGCCCAATATGAGCCATTACTTCAACCAGTCTGTGACTGTAGGAAAAAGCTCCAAAGAGGCTGCTGGCTAATAACTGTTCTATTAATTGTTTGGCCTGGCAAGCTGAGAATTGAACCACACTGTTGCTAAGCTCAGTTGATGAACAATCTAATCAATTTTTCTAAAATATTTTTTATTAAAATATTTTCTTTGGTTACAAAAGTATGTGCAACATCTCTTTTTTCAGGTCATAGAATCATTAATGTATAAGGTTGGGGGAGAAGAGAAGGGGGAGAGGGGGTGGTGGAACAATCTAATATTGATGGCAACCTGAAAAGAGAGAGACGCAGTACAGAAAATCCTTTTCCTAAACACGGATCTTATGTCTTGTTGACATATGTGACCTAGGAGAAATCAGTCTATTATCAAACACCTGGGAGTACATTCCCAAACTATTCTAAAGATGTCTGTCATTGTATGGCTTGCCCTAAAATCAATAGACTGGTGTCTGAACTCATTTATAACAGAGCGCTGTGTGGCAGCTGGGTGACACTAAAAACATACCCAGCTCTTCCTGTTACATTGTCAGTATTTCCCCCCAGTCATAAACTAAGGATGGAGAAAGCTAAGCAGAGCCTCTATGCCCTTTGTGAAACCCTAAACTATGGGATTGGTGAAGCCCTTTAAGTGCTATGATAACAAATAATCCTGAGTGACCCTGACCCAAATCTTAAATATTAGATCCTATTCTTCACGTAGAGAGGACATTGTTAGGACATTTATCTTTTGCTGCCACATAGTGAAACACAGCAGGAAAGTAGACACCCGTAATAGAGTTCTCTTGAAAATTGGAGCTTCGGTATCCACTATTGATCCAGAAGTTGCATGAGAAGATTCATATCAGTTTCTCAGATGTATCCGCAGGAGGGCTTCTCCAGATTCCTAAAGGAGCAAAGGATGTTAGAACCCAGCCTTGCTTTGATCATTATCTCTTGCAAAACCTCAAGAATGATTGGCCTACAAATCTAGCGAAGCAAACAAGCTCTGCAAGGAGGGTGGTTATTGACAGGCCTTCCTGCAGACAGAATTCCACAATGTTTCAAAGAGCTTCTGCAAGGCTCAGGCTTTGACAGATTGTTATAACTGAGTAGCAGCCATGAAGAATCATTTTTTTAAAAAGAATGAAGTACAGTCAGCACAGAATTTTGCATAGCTGCAGTAACACATGCCATGGTGACATGGTAACCAAGACTAGAGAGCTGCAATGCACTCTATATGGGGCTACGTATGAACTGCTTTTGAAATCTTCAGTTGGTCAAGAATTCAGCAGCCAGGATGCCTTCTGGACCATAGCGATTTGAACCATATTATGCGCATTTTGGAGCATCAGCACTAGTTACCAATACTCTTCCAGGCACAATTCAAAGTGTTGGCTATTATTTATAATACGCTGAATGGCTTTGGTCCAGAGTACCTAAAATACTGCCCCGGTTCTAAAATCTAATGGAATGACCTTTCAGTGTGCCACAACATGGATAATTGCTAGGATAGACGGGGTGTTGGACAGGACGTTTTCTGTCACTGCACCCTAATTGTGAAGCTCATTCTACCACAGGAGGTTCAGGTGATTTTTTCCATGCTATAGAACAGGCATGTCCAAAGTCTGTTTTGGGGGCCTAATCCGGCCCCTGTTGTAGTTTATTTCCTGGAGTAAAATCCTAAGAAACCCTCAACAACTCCAACCCTAAAAAAACTCAACAACTTTGGGGTAACCTAAAAAAGGTTAACAACTTTGGCCGGCCCTTTGGTCGGCCCTCACAGCCCTTCACTTCATTAAATCTGGCCCTCTTTGAAAAAAGTTTGGACACCACTGCTATAAGAGATAAAGCACCTTCCCCCCCCCCCACAAGAATCATGGGAGCTGTAGTTTGTTAAGGGTGCTATAAAATGGAGCTCTGTGGTGGGTATACTACAGTTCCCAGAATTCTTTGGGGGAACTTTAAATGTATGGTATGTATGCCTGCAAACACAGAGCTGGACTATGAGATGCAGATCTGAGGGCCCCTCCTTCAGATGCAGTTGCTGCTATGTCTTTTCCTTCATTTCTTTTAAACTTTTTACTGAGTGGGCACACAGAGTGACGCTCCAGACGGTGAAGCCTTTCATCTTCATTCTCCAGTTTGCTGTGCTTCTCATCTGTACATTCGGACCCAACAACATGGGCTCAGAAGCATTCTGGGAAATGAAGATGGCGGGCATGGCTACCTGCAGCAGCAGATCCACTTTGTACTAAATTTCTAAAATGAAGGCATCAAGGCAACTGCCATCACTGCCACATGGAAAGCAGGGCTGGGTGTGAGGAAGGAGACTGGCCAGGCTGCAGGATAGGAAGAAGTGAGAAGAGCTGTTCGACAGTGGAATTTGCTGCCAAGGAGTGTGGTAGAGTCTCCTTCTTTGGAGGTCTTTAAGCAGAGGCTTGACAACCATATGTCAGGACGTGCTCTGATGGTGTTTCCTGCTTGGCAGGGGGTTGGACTCGATGGCCCTTGTGGTCTCTTCCAACTCTATGATTCTATGATTCTATGAGTCCCTTTTTCTTTTCTCAAAACTTTTTAAAGGTTTGTCTCCTCTAAAGCAAAAGAAAGAAAAATAGTGTCAGCCCCACCAAGGCCTTTCATACACTGAAGATGCACCTCTTTGCCTTTGCTGTCTCAGAGATGCAGTTTAGGGCCAACTCTGTTCCCTTGACTGTAATTTGTTTTCACTGCTTTTAATATTGTATTTTTAAATGGTTGTAACCTTCCCTGAATATTATGGTGAAGGGCAGATAAAAAAATATAAAATATAGTAATAACAATAATTGCTAACTAGTACAGGAAGATGCAGCTAGTCTGCTAATACCTGGCAGTAGGTTCTGTTCTGTGCATTGTTGATAAATAAACCTCCATATTGCACAGCTGTCTGATTAGAAACTGCATCCTGATGACTTCCCCTCATGAGGGCAACCTTTATGGTTTATCATACAGAGTAATTGCAGCTTTCTGGGGAAGGGATTTTCTTTGGGAAATGGTGTTGTTGTATATAGTGTAAAAGAAAAAGTGTGTGTCTCCCTGCATCACTCCATGTCTTTGACATAATGTTCAGCACATCTTAGGGTTGTAAAAGTGCAATGCATATCCAGAAAGCTGCTGAGAAATAGCAGAAGTAATAGCACTTAAAGTGGATAGTTAGCATTCTGTCAAAATCTGAGCACAATCCCAGTGGTTTCAGGAAATTGCTGCTGTCATTCATTATTTGTGACTGCTTAACAAAGCAGTTTACACTACCTGAGTTAAACAGAAGATTTTCTAGCATTTTTTCCCTGGGATACAGTAAGGTTACCAGGCGTCTCTGTTTCCCGGGGACAGTCCCCAGATTTACAAATCAGTCCCCTGACAAAATCCATCTGTTTAGTAGGAAGTTGAAAAGTGTCTCTGGAGTCATTGAAAAAAATCTGGTAACCTTAGTATACAGTCAACGTTTTCCAGTCTCAGTGCCTATGTCTTAACAGCATTAACTAAGTGGAGTGTTTCCTGCTATAGAAATGAAGTGATGGGGAAGCTTCGTCACATAAACTGTCTTCCAGGTTGCAGCAAAGGTCAGTCCCCTAAAATTTCCTCAGTATGAGTAAAATATACTCAGAGTCGCATAATGATTTAATGCTCTTTATTGCAGCTCGTAAAACAGTGAATGAATTTCCCCCAAAACTTCTGCCTTTATATACATTATTTACACGATGGGTCCCGTCTGATTGGCTGATTTTGCTTCCCACCTGGAGCCTGATTGGGCTGCTCCTGCAGAGCAATCAGATGCTGCATTCTAGGATCCTGCCTGCCTAACAGGCTGATTGACTTCTTCCTGGGGCCTGACTGGGCTGCTCCCGCAGGCCAATCAGGTTGTTGCATTCTAGGATCCTAACTGCCTTTTGTTCTAGGATCCAAGCTTAGTACATAACAATGAGTCAATGTTTAGGACACAGAAAGCTGGAAATCTCTGTAGCCCTCTTCTCATGCTCCCGACCAGGCATTCAGTCAACGCGTGAACGGAGTGGGACTGTAACCAGACTTGGAGCTCTGTAGTTGTAGTCTTACAGGTGCATGATCAACTTTGGCCAAAGTAAGGTTTACAGAAGTCAGATCAGTAACAGCCAGTGCTTTTTTTCTGGGGGGACGCACACCCCTAAACAGTTTGTGAATCTAAGTTTGGCCTCATTGAGGGCAGTATTTCAATATGAGTAGGAAAAGGAGAGTACCCCTAAACATTTTTTAGAGGAAAAAAGCACAGGTAACAGCAGAGAACTGGTTTATCACACTTTCTATGAGACTACCACCTTCCAGAAGCCCAGCAAAATTCAGGCTTGTTGTTGTCTTTTTAAAAAAAAATATTTCTCTGTTATTTAGATACACACGGCAGGCATATTGTTTTATAACTTCCCATCTTAATTATTATTATTTTTTATGTGACTTTGCAGTTTGCTGCCATGACTGGAATGGCTGTGTTTTGCATGCAAAGAAATCATTAAGAAAGCACAGTGTTTATTTTCTGCATCTGGTTTAAGGTGGACCTCCTATATTCTCTCAGCAATGAGAGCTCCAGAAACTTGAGTTGAGAGGCATTAGTTTATGTGCATGTGTCTACTTATCTCCCTAGCAAACATCAGTGAGCAGTAGCTGTTGTCCCACCTTTCTCTTCAGCCAGATTCGTGGTGTTACCAGCAAACTAAGTTGCAGCAACCTCCTGCATTTCGTACAGCTACCTTTTCCTATCCCAATTCTTTGGCTTAGAGATACATAGGAAGGACCTCTTTGCCATAGTGTTGGATTGGAATTGCAGGGTGCTGCAGAGACCTGACTGACATAAATACTTGCAGAGTTTCTCTTTGAGTTCAAATAGAAGTATTAAATGTGTGTGGAACAGGAAGAGTGTGTGGCTTTGAAGTTTTGGGGTTGTTGGTTTTTTTTAAAAAAACTAAAATCCCTGACTTGGAGGATGGGCCTCTAGAAGAGTGCTTGGGGTAAAAGTGAGGAGGTAACCTGAAGATTACTTGGAGGTAAAGGGGAGGTAGGAACCTCGAAGGTCAGGGTTTTGAATCTCTCTTCTGTGTGTTTGTTCTACTATTAAAGGCCCACAGATATTGCAGGCATACAGTATGTTTGAGACTGAGCTGAGAGTGAAATTTTTCTTACTTTGTTTTGTGCACAAAGCAATGTTACTTTCCAGTTTTTAGAGATTTAATTTCAAATTAAAGCAAAAGAAATAACCAAGCATAACATTGCTGGGAGTTTCTATACACACCATATATTTAAAGCACAACTTCACTCCCACCCTCGAAAACAGTTCATGAGAACTGTAGTTTCTTAAGAATATTGGGAATTATAGCTCTGAAGTCAACCACAGGTCCCAGGATTCTAGGTGGGGTGTGTGTGTAACATATATGGGATGCACAGTCAAAGTTTTGTCAAAGTGGAGCATCCAAGGCCCCAGAGACTTGGTGCTGTGTGAAATGTGGTAGTTTATGGGATGTTTCAGCTTCCCAGAGTCTCTTTGCACTTACGGGACAGGCCACCATAAAGATATGGCCGGCAGGACCAATGACCAGGTCCTTACTGGGTGAGTTTGTATCACATGTGTCTGCCACCACCATCATGCCTAGTTGGGCGATTTAACTAATCTAGAACTTGCCTTGCTTGTGCCTTAAGCAAACCATTCTTTCCATGAAATAGACCGTGATCTTCTGCTTCATGAGTGTATTGCATCATTTACAGATTGTTAACGTCCATTATGAAGCAGGTTACTGTTTATAGTTTATTTAATGCATAATGAATTCTCTATCAAACTGCTCTAGCATCTAAAGTCTATACCTGGCAATTTTGCCTGCAGGCAGTAAGGACTTTTAGTTGCCTGTTGCTCTAGAACATATTTACATCAACATACAGTATAAGTAGGGATAACTGGTGTGAGTGGAGGGTTGTTGAGTTGCAGCTGCCTGTGGCTGACTGCCAACTAGAGCTGTCAGGTATGTGGTGGACTTTGCCCTCAACCACCCCCTTCCTTTATACCTAATCTCTACCCACTCAAACAAATATTTGCATATTATTTTTAAGCATATACAGCTATGGATATCCTAAGCTTTGAAAATAAAGGGAGACAACTAAACCCAAGAGCTCTGGTTTAGCTAAATTATGGCTCTAATCATTTTACTGGCAATTCCTGCTACAATAGTTCCACACACTTAAATCCCCAACACATAATTTCCTCAGCCCAAGTGTTTGCTGATTAATGCATGGCCTAAAATACCCCTTACCTCTCTCTATCTTTATGGTCCTTCAAGACCCATTTTTCCCTGGGATTTCAGTTGCTGCATAAGCTTTTGTTTTTGCTACCAATACACACTTAATTCTTTAGCTGCTTAAAAACCTAATAAATCTTCATGTACTAAACAGCTTTTCTCTCTGTCTCCTTCCATCTCTTTGATCTAGCCATCCAGGAGTAATCCATGGGTAATTATAACTTCTGAGCTTCTTTTAGCCTAAAAAGAACCAATTTATCACAAACTGTCATGAATCCTGATTTAAAATTATCAAGAGCCCAATTACCAATAGAAATAAGGGATACTTCTTTCCAATTAAAGTGATTGATTTCACATAAAAACCAAATAACATTTCACTTTTTAATTATGCATTCTTATCAAATGTGAAGAGGTTCTCCCACATTTTATTTTACATTCCAAGTGTGTACTATAACGAACATTAATCATATGCTGATATAATGCCAAGCCTAATAATTTGACACCTTAATTTGACAGAAACTAATCTATCAAAATATCCTATCACTTTTAATGGTTAATCCTAGTTACTTCTAGCATCTAGTAATTTGGAGAAGCAAAATAAGAAAACTGATTTGCTATATTCACAGCACAATGAAATGCATAGCTACTCAGAAGCAAGATCCACTGTGTTCAGTGGAGATGACTCCATAATAACTGGTTAGAATCACAGCCTGATTCACCTATCATATTAAATCCATCCTATAGAGTCATGCTGTTTTGTCTCTCTAGACAGCTTTATTTTTAAGACACTTCAATTTCATATACTTTTATGGGGAAAAAATATGAAAACCCAGTTTCAGATAAACTGATACCATCTTTAATACTACCCGTGATGAAATGAAAATATCAAATTACGTATCTTCAATCCCAGCAGATCAGAGAACTTCAACTCCATGCCAAAGCTGTTGCCATGCATTCCTGCACTGTTTTACAAGGGCATTGTGGGAAACAAATCACTTTTCAAGTCACTGACTTGATGGTAATTCTTTGGTGGCCAGAAGGCCTGCCTGGGTATTATGTTCTTTCACCCATACTTCTTTTCACATGGAGAAAAGTTTTATTTGGGCTGTCTTCTTATTGTCATTGTTGAATCCTGGGATGAGCATTGAGGGAAAGGGGGGTCATGTTTAGTTACCGCATATTTTATGTAGGCGTCCAACATACTACCCCTGGGATGGTGCAGGTGATAAGTTGCTGTGGCCTAAACCACAGAGCCTAGGGCTTGCCAATCAGAAGGTCAGCAGTTCGAACCCCTACAATGGGGTGAGCTCCCGTTGCTCAGTCCCAGCTCCTGCCAACCTAGCAGCTCGAAAGCACGTCAAAGGGCAAGTAGATAGGTACCGCTCCGGCAGGAAGGTAAACGGCATTTCTGTGGTGCTGCTCTGATTTTGGTGTTCTGTTGCACCAAAAGCGGTTTAGTCGTGCTGGCCACATGACCCGGAAAAGCTGTCTGCGGACAAACGCCGGCTCCCTTGGCCTGTAAAGCGATACGAGCGCTGCAACCCCCGAGTCATCTGCGACTGAACTTAACTGTCAGGGGCCCTTTACTTTTGCTTTGACCAACACAGCATTCTCTTAAACTTCCATATAATGACCTAGTTTTCATGTCATAACCATTGACTCCCAGAGAGGTGTTCACATCTGCTTTGCTCTTCCATTGGCCTTTTAGGTCAATGTTGGATGGCGGCTAAGCCAAGGTTTGGCTTCTTGTCCAAACCTAGGATGATGATCAAGGCTTCTCCTCCTTAACCACAACATGTAACCATAGGACAAATCTTGGCAACGGCGTAAGGAGGAGACACCTTAAATACATTCCTCATTTCAGACATACCAAGCCAAAGCTTGGTTTAGCTGCAATGCTGCATCTACTTAAAAGCCCAAGGAGAAGCAAGGAAGCTCACTGGGATCGGCATGTTCAAGCACTTGTGCAAAGCCATAGCTTGTTTAGCATGACATGCCAATGCAGCCACTGGCGAAAGCAAAAGAACTAGGATCTTGTAATAAAAGTGAGTATGTACATACAGAATTCTCACAACCTGTCCATTCAGCTCACTTTAATCACAGGTCATCCATCCAGTGGTGGTCATCAATACTAGTATTTAAAAGGGCAGCTGGATATTAAAAAGTAGTATGGACCTTCAGACTAGATTGAATAGCTACGTATAGGACTGTTTAAATGTTTGTATATGAAAGCAGATTACATATTGGGACTGTGGAGCTTAATTGAGAATATAATGCTAATGGGGTAGCCAACGTGGTGCCCTCCAGCTTCCATTGTTCCTAACCAATGGTCATATTGGTGGGAGCCAGAGTCCAGCAACATCTGATGGGAACCACTTTGGTGAAGCCTGAACCAAGCAATATCCAGACTATGTGCAAATATGAGAGTTTACTAGTCCACCGCTGAACTGAGGTAGCAGATTCACATAAAATGCTTTTGAACAGATTTAAAACTTCAGGAGGTAGATTTTAAAAAAAAGTGTCTCAAAAATAGTTTCACATCCCATTTTGAGTTTTCAAAGTTAAAACAAACAACATCAAATCCACCAGTGATACTTTAAAAGACTTTTATTATTTTTCAATTTAGTATACACAAAGAAAAACTTGGTTATTTTAAAGAAAGCAGGGAGGACTCTTTATTCTATTTTGACCCACATACTTTTAAGTAAAAACTCCAGGAAAAGGGTTGTTCTTAATATTATGATTATTTTATTAAAGTGTACATGAAATTGTACAAGAAATTGATAACTGTCTCCGTGGCTCTAAGAAATCCAATCTTGAGAAACAAACTGACCAGGTGGCCAAATTCTATCAACAACGTCATTTCATTAAAAACAAACAAACAGCTAAATGAACTTTAAAAAAAAATATATATGCCATGATCTAATGAATGTAATCTTTGAGAAATAAACAGTTTTGGTTAAAAATTATTTTTAAGGGAAACATTATTGGGCAGCTGGGTAAGTTATACCAGAGAGTGAACATGAAATAGAATGCAAGGGGACAATAAACTAAACCTTCCTTTCACATGTTAAGAGTGTTGGCCATTTCATACACGGCAGTTGTGTCCTACATGGACACAATCTCTGTACAGGTAATTTAAAAAGCCACAACAGAATTATGTATGATGAGCGAGGGGGGGGTGAGGTCATGGCTCAGTGGAAGAGCATGTGCTTGGCATGCAGAAGTCCCAGGTTCAAAGCCCAGCGTGTCCCTGTAGGGCTGAGACTGCCTGAGACTCCAGAGACCTGTTGCCAGAAAGTGCAGACAATGCTGAGCTGGAGGAAGAAATGGTCTGACTTGGCGGGAGAGGAAGCTTCCGAGGTTCCTGCACAGGCAAGGCCTCCTCCTGCTGCGAGTCCATCTTCCAAGAAGGCACAAAGGGTGTGACATGGCCCCTGAACAAAAACGTTCATTGGGGGGAATTGTGTGGGATCTTGTGAACATGAAGGCAATATTGGTTTCAAAACGGGCAGGAGGGAACAGGGAAAGAAAGTGATTTTGGTTTCTGTGCTGTAAAATGGAAGGGTGCCAAATGTAAACGTCGTTAAGTCAGACGTAGTTCAGTATTTTAAAAGCAGAGGATGGAACTGCACGACAGTATAGTTAAGTGTGCGTTTAACAATTCCATGGTCAAAGTCAGCAAAACGTAACAGGCTTCCTGCTTCAAAAACTAAGGCCTGATGTTAACAAAGGATGACTGCAAGTAATTCCCTTAGGCACTAGTGAGCTGTACTTGGAATTATTAGACATATAAAATCTGTTCCCATTGAATTTTATCTAAATACAGTGGTACCTCATGTTGCGTAACCTCCAGGTTACGGAATCTTTGGGTTACGGCCGCAGCAAACGCAGAAGCGCTCAGTGGCGCCGCACATGTGTGCAGAAGCGGTCCTCCAGTTACGAAATTTTCAGGATATGGCCAGGCCTCTGGAACCAATCCCGTTCGTAACCAGAGGTACCACTGTATTTAACTTTGCTTACCATACTAAGCACATGACACTCTTAAGGAGGAGACTAACCTCAGGAAAATGTAACAAACAGTCACCAGGGGAAATATTTTACATAAGATGGGATTGTTTGTCAGATCCCTTACACTGAGAACAACAATTTCAGAGAGTTGCCATGTATGCAGTACTAATCTCTACAACCCCCCTGACCCACCACCCCTCTATTGTTGTCCCTGCCAAGGTCGCTCAACCATTGCTACTGTGTCATTTCTTTTAGCAGATCAAGATGATAAGATGACAGCAAAAACTGCAAGGTTTTTAGGAGGAGCAATTAGAATAAGATAGATTATTTGATTGTAACCCCCCAAAATGTATTTTCTGTGTTTTTACCTCTATCCTCAGTACATTTTATTTTATTTCAGGCTGCTGAATTATCTCCCTACCTACCCACTTAAAAAAACCAAATGAACTGCATACCTCTAGGGACTGTGATAAAACACTGGAGTCAATTCTCAAAGTGCAGGGACAAGCAAGCCTGGATCTTCTACAGCCAAAACCGCTTTGAATATTGGGCAGATGCAAGAGACACTGGGATTTTTATTGGTTTCCAAAATTTGACTGTGGTATTGAAAGTTTTAGTATATAAAATATTTCCACCAGCTTCCAATTCATTACACTTTTATTTCCAAGAGGGGCAACACTAATTAATTCGAGTTCATGACCGATGCCTCTCCATGAAGCTCTTCATGAATGTTGCTAACTTCTGAACATCTTCTCTTGTCACAGCATTATACAAAGAAGCACGGATTCCTCCCACAGATCTGAAAGAATAAGGGGAAATGCAGGGAAACAGTACATTTGGAGCGTCCCCCAGTTTCACCAGTGCACTATATTCTTTTCGTAGTCCAGAACATTCATTTATATCAAAGGGAAAGTTACCTCCTTCAGCCCAAAGGCTGCATTCCTTTCTGGGCAAGCCTTTTTGGGGAAAGACGCCAGGGGTGAGCAAGGCCACAGGCAAAAGTGGGCGGAGCCTCCAGTGTACATTCTACCTCTGAACAGCAGGCTAGTTTCTACACACACCCCACTCTGTCCTCCGCCACGCAAGCAAGATGTCTTATCAGAGTACAAGGGAACATTCTGGCAAGGCAAAAGCACTCAAAGAAGTTGTGAATCAGGGGCGAACACGACCTGGAAAGGCGGAGTGGCAGCTAAAGACCGAATGTGGAGTGGCAAGTCCTGAAGGGCAGATAGAGAGACCTGGGTGTTGGGGGGAATGATTGAGAGCCATTCATTTCCAGAAACAGAAAGAAGATTCAAAAAGCAGTTTTCACAGATTGTTTAGTCTACCAAAGCAGATACTGACTGTGGGAACTTATTTCTGGACATGTGCAGTTCCTACAGGAGACCCAGAGAGCTGGTTTTAACCAGTCTTGCTTTTCTTCTCTTACCGGCAACATGCAGAGCACAGAGACTCTTGTTTGGACTTTAAGTGTACCTTTGTTCTATCGAGATGAAGTAAATGCTGCATATTGCAACCTGCTCAAGTAAATGTCTTATTTCACTGATTTTTTTATTGCTTCCATGAGTATTTTATTGCCTCTTATGTGCAACCAACCCTCAATGTGCTTCCAGGGAAGGAGCTGCGCTGTTTTCTCTGCTGGTTCAAAGGCTGGCACATGCAGAAGTGCGGAAGTGAGGGGACGCAGGTGGCACTGTGGTCTAAACCACTGAGCCTCTTGGGCTCTGTCCCACCTTCTGCCAACCTAGCAGTTCAAAAGCATACCAGTGCAAGTAGATAAATAGGTACTGCTGCAGCAGGAAGGTAAATGGCATTTCTGTGCACTCTGGCACTTGTCGCGGTCCTCTGTGCACCAGTAGCAGTCTAGTCCTGCTGGCCACATGACCTGAAAAGCTGTCTATGGACAAATGCTGGCTCCCTTGGCCTGAAAAGCGAGATGAGCACCGCACCCCATAGTCACCTGTGACTGGACTTAACCATCCAGGGGTCCTTTACCTTTTACAAGCGGAAGTGTTGCTAGACCACTGGATTTATGAGCCAGAGATCATAAAACCTTTAATACTTGAGGGCCACATTTGGTCTCCAGGTCTAGAGGTTGCCCACCCTCAATTTATACCAACCTGGTGCTTCCAGATGCTGCTGGACCGTAATTCCCACCATTTTTGTCCACTGGCCACATTGGCAGCTGGCTGATGGGAGGTGGAGTCCAGTAACATGTGGATGGGGAAGGCTGGTGTGTGCTAACAAGAGGCATGCACATCTTGTTGAGAATAATGGATCGTTTCTAAAGACAGCAATGCTTTAGCTAGCAATGCTTTAGATGCATACAAACTGAAGTCTCCTCATACTGCTCTTCCAGGAAGAACTGTGAGTCTGAGATTGCATGAGGGGAGGAATAATTAGACCAGAGTGACAGATTTATTTTGAAGCATCACCTTGCAAGCATCACCACACCAGATGCCAAGAGGAAAGCGGGAGGCAGGAAGACCAGCACCAGTACAAGACACCAGTACAGGGGTGGGGAGATACAACTCCAACAGTGAACTAAAAGGAATGATCAAGATACTGTATTTTCTCAGGACTGTGAAAGAAGAGAACTTCATTTATGTAATAATTAGGGCTGAGCTGGAAGGAAACTAAATTTTCAGAAACGGTTATATCAGCATTTGAGCTTTTCTACAAAACAAAATGGAAGGGTCTACGGAATGTAATAGCTTGCTGGATCAGGCCCATGGCCCAACAAGTCCAGCATACACAATGGTCAACCAGATGCTTGAGGGAAACCAGGAAGCAGAACGTGAGCATGATAGCCAAATCCAGGTGACCACATAGCACAGTCTTACGTGATTCCTGGCTGGTAGGCATCACTAAAAGGCCAAGAAGCCAAGGGCCCTAACTCAGAGGTAAAGCACGTGTTTTGCATGCAGCAGGTTGCAGGTTCAATTCCCCGTGTCTCCAGATGGGGCTGGGGAAGTCTTCCATCTGAAACCCTGGACTAGATTGGTAGATGACCAATGGCCAAAATACGGTGCTTAAGCAGTAAAAGATTGGGGAAATGGTGACAGTACTTATCACCTTAGTCAAATATTTACTATAAATATCATACGCAAATAGGCATTTCTGCTCATGGACTCTTAATTCATTGACAATTTGGGCATCCAGACTCTAAACTGAAACTTAAATAAAAATTGGTTTGGTTATCACACGGCTTTTCAGTTTTTAAAAACTGAAAAATATCTATAAAATTGTGCAGTCACACATATAAGGGATTTTTCAGACAACACTGAAGCACAGCTAAGCTTCAGCACTAATACAACCTGTACTTTTTCACAGTTCTGAGAAATGACAATGCCTCTCATTTTTGGGTGTTCACTTCCTACTGCTCTTTCCGTCACACTGTAACTCAACCTCAGCCGAAGCTTCTTCACAGACATCTCCCTTACCTATGCCCTTTCAGGGATAGCATGTTGTTTTCTATAGCTTGATCAAGGAATTTCTTTTCCAGGGCCTCATCGCCCTTAATGCTGCCAATCCGGAAAGGAACATTCATTCTGCTCCTGCTCCTCTTCTCCACAGGACACCTGGAAATTTCACAGAAATATGATTACAGCCATATTTTGGCTTGTTATCAAATGAGTACATACTAATGAACTCAATTGTAGGTGGTATTCAACTAAGTTTTACTCAGAGCAGACCTATTAAAATTAATGGGCCTAACATAGCCATGTTCATTCATTTTTGGACGTCTAATTAAGTAAAACTTTATTGACTACCATCCTATGTTTCTAAGTGACATAATCTTTTGTCAGCCACAGAAATCAGTTCTATTTGCAAACTCTAAAGGGCTACCTGAAAGATAATTACACGGAAATTACATGGGAAAGTGTCAGATGACCTCATCCCTTTATGTTGAGAGAATGCATGGAGGCGTCTGCAAAGGCTAGCCATGCCCCATCGTGGGCAACAGCCATGCCCCTCCTCCTGGACACTTGGCAGGTGTTCATTTGGCATGTGAGAAGACTATGTGTCCCCATGTGTGAAGATCTTCAACACACCTGCCAAAGATGCTTGAATCATGTGTGTGTATGTGTGTGTCTGAACAACTTTTAAATAAGCACCATGAGGAAATAATACATGAAGCTGGCAGGTTGCCTTTCAAAATTAAACTGCTTTGCTGTTTTTTACAAACAAGTGGTATATAAAATTTTATGAAATAAACATTTTTTTTTAGCATAAGAAATGTACTTTTCCACTACAGGCTCCTCTAGCTGGGGAAAGCCAATGAAGCTTTTGTTTTTCCCAGATGTACAAAAAGGCAGCAGCACAGCACAGGGGAGCAAGTGGCAAGAGGCAAGGCTGAAGGACTCTTTTTGCTAGACTGGAAGGAGAACATGCTGCAAATCATTT
Source organism: Podarcis gaigeae (assembly GCF_964106915.1). Lineage (NCBI taxonomy): Eukaryota > Metazoa > Chordata > Lepidosauria > Squamata > Lacertidae > Podarcis > Podarcis gaigeae. Next base: position 4,400,354 of record NC_139687.1, on the reverse strand, counting down.
TATACTACACTTGTCTTCCACCTAATTCTCATCAAATCCAGAAGAAATTCAACAAAAGATTTGCAGCTACAATTACCAAGAAGCCACATGCAAGCCTGCAGTTGGCTCAACTGATGCAGCACAATCTCAACCACAAGAACTCTGAAGCCCATGTGATACTATTATTATTGTTTAGTTTATATATCACTGAATGCCCAAATAGACTTCTAACCAATCTACATGCATAAAAGCCAATTGCCGCAATTTGATAGCAAAGCATTGCTATCTATTCACACTTGAAAAGGAGAATGGGTATTAAATAATTTAGGCCACTTCTGGTTGTGGTTGAAAGGCGTCAACAAGCGGGCACTGTACATTTAAAAAACAATTTGACTGTTTCACACCAGCCTACAGCAGAGACATGCAATGCAAACAAACTGTAGCAAGTTTGCATGATGAAATAAGATTCTTGGCGCACTGAAAAGCGGTTCACATTTTGCTCTGTCCAGTAAGGCACTTCGTTGCTTAGGTGGCATTTCACAGGTAAACAGCCTCCAGTCAAAAAGCATGGCACAAAATACAGCAGTACATACATACTGATAAGATGCATACAGCTCTATTGCATCATCATAATGGCCACAATTTTTGTTGTGAATTCCTAAACAGCTGGCCGGCTACAGGCAAAAACCTATAGCTGCCATGGGGGAAAATAAGCTTCTCCTGGCTATAATCTCACTTATGGAACCAACAAGCTAGAAGTTATGAAATGGGTAGGATGAAGGTAAACACATTACAGATAAAATAAAAAATAATTCCTTCCAGTAGCACCTTAGAAACCAACTAAGTTTGTTATTGGTACGAGCTTTCATGTGCGTGCATGCACACTTCTTCAGATGCACACGAAAGCTCATACCAGTAACAAACTTAGTTGGTCTCTAAAGTGCTACTGGAAGGAATTTTTTTGTTTGTTTGTTTCAACAACACGGCTACCTACCTGTAACTAGAACATTACAGATAACATCAAAGCATGTGATTTCTAGCATGGCATAGTCCTCTCGCAATATGTACACACCCAGAAGATGCCGCTCCTGGGAGAAAGCAAGGCTACAAGCATTTTCACTGAAATGCTAGTTTTCCACATGTGCTTGTGGGGAAGATTTGCTAGTGGGGAAGATTTGCTAAAGTCCTATATGGACGAAGTCCTCTGAGATAGTACTGCACAGTAACAACGGTAAAAGTCAGGACAACTTACACGTAGAATCCACTGGATCCATCAATAATATCATAAATCATCTGTGACTTCAGTTGGCTAAGCTTATCCATAGCTGCAGCTCCGCCATTGTTTTTTACCCAATCCAGGACCAAGCCTGTGATATAGATACTGGAATCAAAAGAGAGGAGGCACCAATTATTTGCAATGCTATGTTCATGTCTCAACAAGTTTTGCTTACATGGTATAGACGAGAAGTAAAACCAACAAGAGAGTGTGTTGGGGGACAGGGAAGAGACAGTCATCTGTCCCCAATGCATAATCTCACAAATGCACCCAGTACGTGATCTAAATTGGTATGCCCCATGAAGACCAGGCGTGTGTCATGCCAAGGTGTCAGCAGGCATCCTGTTTCAAACGGCGCAAGCAAGCAAGCCAAATCACATGCAAAAAGGCAAAGCATCATTTTACGGCAAGTGAAACCTGTCAGCCAAAGCAAGAGAACGTCCTATATAATACTTTGTATTCTAGTTAGAATCTAGCTGTTGGTTAACGGTGCTCTGGGAACACAATACCGTAGAGACAATTGGAGGTTGTAGATATAATGCTAGGGCAAAATTGAAAATTCCCATTGTTTCTTCATCTGTACTGGCCCTGTCATGAGTGCGAAATTATGGTCTAACCAACAAGAGATCCAGTTGTGAAATGCTGGTCAAATTAAAGGATCTTGGCTCAAGTGGCAGAGAAGCCATTTAAACTTGCGAAAGATATTGCTGGCATTGGCCTCCTGTTGATACGACAGCATTAACATTTTCATCAAACCTATTTCCTATTTAAAATAACTTAAACCTTTACACCTTGAGCTGTTCTTTTTTGCACTAGCCAGTAAGAACAATACTGTCCTGCTGCTTTCATGTAGCCATTGACAAACTTTTCCAAAGACAGCTACTGAATGAAAATCAGAATGCAAAGCATTGTCTGTGATTTTAGCTACAAAGAGAGAATTCTGCTTGATCACAGGTATTTCCCATGGATGTCACTTTGCATACTAAACTGCTTGTAAAAAGCTAATAGCCATAATCCTAGATATTACTATAACTACTATTAATATTAAGCATTCAAATAGTGCTCAAGACTGTTAAAAGTACATTACAGTGTTGTTTGTAAGGATTGCCATTTTGAATGCAAGGGAGATGATTAGCATCATCTCCATATTACAGGTGGGGAGCTGAGGGATAATGTTGACCCAAGACTACCTTGTGAATTCAAGGCAGAGATTCCCAACTCAGATTCTCAGCTAACTAGGAAGTTGCTCCTATTGAACCAAGCTGGATTATTGCTAAATCAACAATGTCTATTGTAAGCAAAGAGCCTGAGCCAACTGTATCTCACAGTGCTCACCCAAGTCATCTGATCTTTTACTGTCCCCATGTGCAGAAAAGCATCCTTCACCCTACCCAGCTGGTGTGCAGGAGTGTCCTTCTAAGCAGCCTGCCTTCTCCAGGGACCTTCTGGTTGGTCACTACTTTGGAAGCAGGATCGTGGGCCCTTTATTTGTAAAGCTGCCATTATGCCAGTGCCTGGATTTGGTCCCAGAATCACACAAATCAGATACATGCCCCATTTCCAGCACATCACACAAAAGCCGTGAGCATTAAGGAAGCAGAGAACGCCCAGAAATCAGTGTTCCAATGTGGAGCGTGAATTGTGTTGAAGCTGGTATGGGGGCTCTAATCCACCTTCCAAAGGACAGACTTTGATGCCACAACACAAACCAGCACAAGTCTTTGGCAGACAATAAGCCTAAATTATAAAACATTCCTGTTCCTTAGCTATTTTGTCCCATTTCCACATCACTCTTTCTCTGTACATTTGCACACCTGTTGCAAAAGTGTCCCACACTCACAGAATGAGCTAGTTTGGTACTGGTTCATTATATCCTGTACTGGATTTCACAAAAGCCTTTATGATCCACAAAAATACACTCACTAAATAAGTGGGGGCAGGGGGCGTAATAGACTGACCCACTTTAAAAGCCACATAGCAAGCTTCCATGCCATCCCCAAAGCAGGTTTAGTCATAGATTTGAATATCAGGGAAATCCTTGTAGCTAGGAAATGCGATTTCTCCCAAGGGGGTTAAAAAGCACTGTTAATCTTCATGCAGCAGATTAACGTCAGGAAGCCAGGACTCCTTTTGGCAAGAGGTTAAAACGATCCGTATTGGAATAATTTAATTCAGTGCTTCACTACAGCAGCTCATGGACATTCAGGTCAGGTCCCCAGCCAACTAACGGCTGCACAGAGAAGAAAGAGAAACAGTCAGAATTACCGAAAAAAGGAAAGAGAGTTTGGTCAATCTCTTGCAAGACACATGTTGTTTTCAAGAAGCAAACACAAGGCAGAAACATCCAGCCAACTTGCAGGTTACAAATTTTACAGCACTGTAAATATGGAATGTTATACAAAATGGGTAACTAGTTTACAAATATATAAGAAAAAATGAAGTTTAAAAGTTTGCAATTGTCTGCCCTGAGTTTTATGTCCCTACTACAGTATACAATTATTATGCAAGCTACTGATAATTTAGCAGTTATGGCTTCAAGGAGAATTCCGTTTTTCTTAATTGAAATTATTTCCCATGCATGTAAACCTTTCACTCCATACTCAGGTTACTAGAATAATGTAATGGGGAAGGACTTAAACTAGGCACCAAAAATGACCAATAGATGCAAAACTCACCACTGGTCAAATAGGGTACTTTATCAATAATGATGCGTTCTTCCCTTCCACCACACCCCCCCCTTTTGTCTTCGCAGAGAAGCTTTTCTTGGTTTTTTCTGTTTAGCCAGACAGAAACAACCAATCATGTTATATGGCATAGCCATATTTCCAAATTTTAAAATCCTTGCAATGTTTGTGCTGGGCTTGTCAGGGAGAAGGAAATGGTGCTTTTCTGATGGGGTTGTAAACCCCCCTGAAAATATTTAGTTAAAAGGAAATATAAAATTATTTGAAATAAAGCTAAAATACTCCATACATTCCAGAACACTGCCAACACTCACTATCGAATAAGTAACTTTTGGCATGTGTGAATAAAATCTGTATGAAACTTCTAATGATGGGAAAGGGTTTGAGGAGGGGAGGCACCAGCCTATTGTATGTGGGAGACACATGTTGCACAATTAAATACTAAGAGATCTGTTTGAACTCCCTGCATCTGATATGGTTTTTCTCCACCTTGCAAGGTAACATTCATAACATTTTTCCATCGGTACATCCTATGAAGTTGAAACAGACCTTTAGAAATGGGGATTTAAATGCCTGAAAAAATTGAAATGCCTGTTTTATACTCCTAACCCATTACAGAAAGAAGTTGTAGGAACTGCTTGCATCACTAAAATTTTCCATTCACATAATTCATGTGCTCACACAGTAGATCTGAAGAGTATTTGGTTCAGTAGTCACACATACACTCACTCACCTCTTGAGTAACTATTAACTCCTAATTACCCTACTAACAAAAGCACAACTTCACTGCTGTCAGCAATTCAGAAACACAGAGAAGTAACCCTTTATTCAGTTTTGCCTTGTTTGCTTCCAGAACTGCTAATTAAATTCCATTTAGTAACCATGATGCCTAGATGACAATTAAAATGGAAAAGGCATGATTGTTGGTTGGGATTTTGGTCTGGGGAAATAATCACCTGAGCCAGTTCAGCTTGAAACAGGTAAGTCAAGAGATGCGTGTAGGCAGTGGAAGGGACTAAAACTATGGGCAGAGAATTTCTCGGCTCAATTCAGACCATGATCAGAAGCAGACCTGGCATTGCCATGACTATCTTTGCAGTTTTCGCACAGTGCCGCAATGTGACACTACATCAAGGGCACAACAAAGAATTAGCCAGTACCGCTGTGTAAGCCTATCTGCCAGCAGAGTACGAAGTCCAAAGAAAGCATTATGTCAAGGGTATCTTCAAGTCTGTAGTCAGTCCTGCTGAGGACCAATTCAGGAAAAGCAGGAACTCTGCTAAAATCTATACCACCCTGACATTTTATTTCATTGGAAAAAATTGGTTATGTCACTGAGACATAACCAACTAACATTTATTTTCTGAAGTAGCTTTATTTTCTGGAATAGCTTGGGGTGGAACCTTATCCCCCTTATCCAGTGGGTTCGGACAGCCACCTGTCCAATAGCCTGACATCACAATGACATTAGATAACCTGTTTTTGCATAGCACTGTACACCAAATCAGCAGCAATCAGCTGATCACTGGGGTTTGTAAAATGCCATGCATGACGTTATGCAATCATCAGCTGACTGTCAGAGTTTGCAAAGCACTATGCACCATTTGCAGATGTCTGCAAACTTCCACTTGGCCCAGTCATGTCTTTATCTAGTATAGGGCAGGTGGCCATGGCTTCACCAAAATGGCCTTGGGGGCCAAATGGAGAGGTCTGGTGGGCCTAATTTAGCCCACAGACTGGACATTCCTAACCTCTGCTCTGCATAGTAAACTTCCAAGTAATTAGCAAAGTGAAGGATATTGCACTGTGGCAAAATTACCTGAAGCACGGAGGAGTGTTGTATAGTGAGCTGTTCTCCACTTGCACTTTGTAGTCCAACACTGTTGGGCACTCTTTGAGCGCAAAGCCAATCAAATCCTCACGTACTATAACCACTGTAACTCCAGCACAGCCTGCATTCTTCTGGGCACCAGCAAAGATTACACCAAACTTGACATTGGAAGTGGGAAGGAGAAAAGAAAGGGGAGATGGATATTAAATCCATGTACTCATTTGTACATTACAGTCGTACCTCGGCTCCTATATGTCTTGGGAGTCGAACATTTTGGCTCCCAAACAACTGAAACCCAGGAGTGACTGTTCCGGCTTTTGAACATTCTTTTGGAAGCCGAATGTCTGACGGGGCTTCCGTGCTTTCCGATTGGCTGCAGGAAGCTCCTGCAGCCAATCGGAAGCCGTGCTTTGGAAGTCAAACATTTCAGAAGTTGAACTGACTTCCAGAACGGATTCTGTTTGACTTCCGAGGTATGACTGTATAAGCAGAACACATACTGGTGTATGTTCCTATACACACAAATAAAGGAAAAGATCACTGCTGTGAAACATTAGCAAGCTAAATCACTTAACAATTCATATACTGAAAGTGAAATACTCTCAGGAGGTCCTTCTCAGGTGATAACTAAATGTGATCCTAAATATGTTTTACTCAGAGCAGACCTATTGAAATTAATGGATCAAATTTAGTCATGCTCATTGAACAAGTGAGTAAAAGCATTACACGAATCAGCTTGAGCAAACCAAGGTTTGAGATATTAGGTTACACCATGCAAAGGAACAAACTGCCCTTTTGGAACTTTACCTTAGACACATCCACCGGCCTGGAGAGGAAATTGGATGACATATCACACACTAAAACTGCCTTTCCAACATCAGGTACAAAGTCAAACTCGACACCATGAACCGTCTCATTTGCACAATAGTAGACATAAGAGGCATCGGGGTTAAGGTTCCAAGTGCTTGGATCAGGAATTTCTGAAGCAGGTAAGACAACAGAGAGAGAAACAATGGAAATATTTCCCAGCTAGTAGATTCAGAAGTCCGATGAGATACAACTTTCCTTTAAATATTGAACTTTGAAAACAACTCTGGTTCAACAAATTTCTATTCCTTTGCCAGCAAAGTTAATTCATTATTGGAGTGGCTACAAAAGAGAAAAAACACCCACTACCCACCACACTTTCTCCTCATGGAAGTAGTAGAGTGTGTTAAATAAACAGGATACCAGGTCCTTTCAAGATGCTAAAAACAGACCACCATTCAAAATCACTTCAACATTCAAGCCAGAATGTAATCTTTTGTAGCATAATAAGGTTGTTAGGTGAGGCACCTGTTGCCCTTCAGATGCTGCTAGACTATGATTTCCATCATCCCTGACCATTGGTATGCTGGCTGAGGCTAATAGGAGTTGGGATCCAGCAAATCTAGTAAGCCATAAGTTGTCCACCCTGATCTACATGATGCATGCTAATCCTCATTGATGCCAATGTATTTTGTGAACTTAACAGGATACTCACAGACCCAAACACCAAGAGAGCATTTTCAATTGGCTGTGTAGGAGTTGCTGCTACAGATATTTTCCCCATGGTGACATGCATAAGCTACACATGTATCAAGAACTACATTTCCCATCAGCCCCAGACAGCACAACAAATGGTTCTGAATGATAAGAACTGTAGTTCGACAACAGCTGGAAGGCCACAGGTTAACCAGTCGTGCTTTAGATTCAGGCTTCCCCAACCAGGCACTAGGGCTGGGCGATATCTGGTTTTCAACCTCCCTGCAGTGGTGGAGGGTGTGCCACACTTCCCCGCAGCAGCAGAGGGCCTTGCCAGGCCTTTCCATGGTGGGAGAGGGTTCGCCGTACCTCTCCACAGTGGCAGAGGGTGCGATACACTCCCCCGCAGCAGAAGGCCCCATACCACCTCCCCATGGTGGCAGAGGGTGTGCCGCACTTCACTGCAGCAGCAGAGGACCTTGACAAGGCTCCCTGTGGTGGTGGAGGGCCTTAAAATTTAAGAAAGTAGTAAATTTAATAAAAATATTAAATAAACTTCCATATAATATATTTAATATATTTTCAACTAATTTAAGAGTTTTTTTAAAAAAGGTAAAGGATCCCTGACAGTTAAGTCCAGTTGAGAACGGCTCTGGGGTTGCGGCGCTCATCTCACTTTACTGGCCAAGGGAGCCGACGTTTGTCTGCAGGCAGTTTTTCCGGGTCATGTGGCCAGCATGACTAAGCAGCTTCTGGCAAAACCAGAGCAGCGCACACCATTTACCTTCCCGCAGGAGTGGTACCTATTTATCTACAGTGGACGTTCGGGTTGCAAACGTCATCCGTGCAGGAGGCACGTTTGTAACCCGCAGCATTCAAAGCCCACAGCGCCGCGTCTGCGCAAGCGTGGGTTGCGATTCGGCGCTTCTGCACATGTGCGACTGCCAAAACCCGGAAGTAACCTTGGGTCCGTAACCCAAAAAAACACAACCTGAAGCATCTGTAACCCGGGGTATGACTGGACTTGCACTTTGACACGCTTTCGAACTGCTAGGTTGGCAGGAGCTGGGACCAAGCAACAGGAGCTCACCCCGTTGCGGGGATTCGAACCGCCGACCTTCGATCGGCAAGCCCTAGGCTCACCTGCATCCCTAATTTAAGAGTAGTTTAAGTGATTTACTAGTCAGTTTGCATCTGCTTCCCCACTCAGAGGTCTAAGTGGAATCTGTGCATGCAGAAGCCCCACTGAGTTCAACTAAACTTACTTCTACTTTCCTGGGAGTAAGCCTCATTGAATTCAGTAGGGCTTGCTTGCAAGTAGGCACACATTTACTTGCACTGCTTACCGGAAAAACCCTCGCCATCATTCTCACAAGAAAAATGAGCACCGCACCCCATAGTCACCTATGACTGGACATAACAGTCCAGGGGTCTTTTTCCTTTACGTAATGTTTGCACAGTCTCATAAGCTGTTCTGAAAGCGGGGGCAGAACCCTAATTTATGCACTGCACAGCAGACACACAATATCATCATGCATTTGGTTGAATGGGTAGAACAAGATATGTTTCATAGATATAGCAAGTTGCCCTATTCTTTTTCATCATGGGTACTTCCAGGCCAGCACTCTTGTCAAACTGCATTTCTGCTTTGATCCTCACTCTCCCTCTACTGATTTTCCCATGCTCCTAAACTTTTGTTTTCTTTTTTCTCCCATGCACAATTTTACCCATACATGGTCCAATAACTTTGATGTAATGCGTCCGCAGAAGGGGGGGAGGGCCAAGATGGGAGTGTAACAGCCAGATTAACCTCCCCTAAAAGCAATGTGCAGAAGCGGTTAGTTTTTCATGAAGGGGTTCACAGGTACCAACAGTGCAAATTTGGCAGTTTTTGAAAAGACCATTAAGAAAGATGGTCAAGGTCAAGGGCTAGGAAGCAGCAGCGAAAGCTTCTTATCCAGGCCAAATCATAAGAATAGCTGCATTTCGGTAATGAGATAACCAGTTTTCATACTTTGGGACCCATTTCTCTTTAGGATTGTAGTAAATATTACACACAGTTTGTTTTTATAAAAAACAGAAACAGTAAGCAGGAAAGAAAATGCACATACAACAGTTTAGCTTTCACAAACGTTAAAGTTTGCAAGTTTACTTACTTGTATAACTAGAGAGTTTCGGATGAACAAGGTTCACTTTGGCATATTTCTCTGCTTCCTTGGCTGCTTTTGCTGACCAAGCTCCTGTAACCACATAATCAGCACACCTGGCTTCTTTTAGCCCAACAAGATTAAGTGGGACACCACTGAATTGTCCAGACCCACCTCCTTGGAGAAAAATCACTTTGTAGTTGTCTGGTATATTTCTGTGCAAAGAAGTATTGGGAAAATGAAACAATACTATCAGTTCAGGATTCAAAATATTTGACAGTTGTTGTTCTCCAAATTAGATCCCTGGTGAAAATATAGATAAATGAAACTTTTTTGTTAAAATGATGTTTTACATTATTTGTAAACAGTTACTATCCAGTATTTCAACAGATACACAGTACTTCAGTATAACCCTCTGTCAGACTAATAAGCATTAGATATAATAGTCTACATAATTCAGCTTCCAAAGAAAATAAGAAAAATGTTTCTAAGTTGTTAAGTTCCAGAAGCTCTATAAATGCTGCTACTGGACCAATCACATTAATATAACATGAAGAAGAAAGCCTTGTGCTGCGGTTGGCTGACTAATGACAATGCAAAATTGCAGATAATCAACTAGGCGTGTGCTTGGTGCTGCTGAACAAATTTTAGCAGAGTGAGGAATCTTACAATGCTGTTCCAGAATGAACTGCGGAAGTCAAAATTTATAACCAGTCCAGATACATGCAAAAAAGTACCTACTGTATTTTTCGCTCTATAAGACACACTTTTCCCCTCCTAAAAAGTAAGGGAAAATTTGTGTGCGTCTTATGGAGCGAATGCAGGCAGGAGGCTCTGCTCAGCGCTCCCTTTAAAGAGATCGCGGAGTGTGTGTGCTGTTCTTGGGGGCTTTTCCTCAAGGAGGGAGAAGGGCTGCCCTTCTCCCTCCTCGGGGAAAAGCTCCCAAGAGCCGCACACACGCTCCACGTGCTCTTTAAAGGGATCACGGCTCTTGGGGGAGCCTTAGTCTCACGCAGCCTCTCCCGGGCAAGGGGATGAAGGCTCCCATAAGTCAGGACAGCCAGTGGGATCGCTGCACAGCGATCCTGCTGGCTGTCCCAGCTTCTGGGATTCAGAATATTTTTTTTCTTGTTTTCCTCTTCCAAAAGGTCTTAAGGTCTGGTGCGTCTTGTAGAGCGAAAAATACTGCACTCTATTTGACATTTCTTGTTTGGAGTCTGTGAAGCATCACTTGAAGCCCGCTCCCAGATATACTAGGCAGAATTCTAGGCCGCCCTGTGGATCTCAGACACTTCACATGCTCCAGTCTTCAAGCATGGACAGCCGCTGGCAAAACACCACAAAGGAAGGCCTACTCTTGACTTCTTCAGAGCAAACTTGAGCAAATATTCCGTATCTTCATCTAACCCATGTGTGGCGTTTGCCCTCCTATGTGTGTGACATCATACTGGGTTCACAGGGAAAGGGTTAACTAATTGTAAAGACTAACCAATGGGAACCCAGGGGGCAGAGCTAAGTGTGTATAAGTTTTAAGCAGAGAGGTTTTTAGAGAGTTAGAGTTGTTGAGAAGACAGTCTGGAGTTAGAAGAGACAGAGAATATAAGTCTGTGGGTTGGGCTAGTCTGGTGTGAAAGAGTGAGAGAATTTGTTAAGAGGAGTCAGTCAAACAGTTAAGATAATCAGTCAGAGGGTATTAGGAAGGTATAGGAAGAGAGTAACGGGTTGGTGGCAGCGGGGAAGCAAACACAGTGGTGGCACAGGGATCAATAGACCGATAAACGTCCAGGGACCTTGTGTGATCGCCACACCATGGTACTGTGCTACAGTTGCAAGTATTAAGTGTATTTTGCAGTTGCCAATACAATATTAGAACAATAACCGAACCTGCTGGCAACCTTTTAGGAACAAATCATTCTAAGAAAAGGAGCACGAAGTGTTTGGTCTTGTGTCCATATCAATAAAACAGACACTTTGATGAACTTACTGTAAAAAAAATACACATGGAGTGGGAACTGTACTCAGTGGCGTAGCGTGGGGGGTGCAGGGGGGGCGGCCGCACCGGGCGCAACATCTGGGGGTTAGGGTTAGGGGGCGCAAATCCACGGGTTAGGGGGTGCAAATTACTTGCCTTGCCCCGGGTGCTGTCAACCCACGCTACGCCACTGACTGTACTACAGTTACTATGTCTTCAGATTAAAGGCTTTTTAGAATATGAATAAAAATGATCACTTACAAGAGTTCACGCAAGGACTTTTCAGCTGCTTTGACAATTTTTGCAAAATCAGATGATCTGTGGCTCATTTCTGCAACAAAATAAATATATCAGAAATGACACAATACAAACTAAAATAAATTTCACTAAAATAAAATAAATATTTTAGTATCATTAAAATAAATTTGGCTTTATAAAATTGCCTTCTTTTAATTCACATTTATTCAATGGAGATAGAAGGTCAGGGGGTACAGGAACTGTGTGCAAATGTCCGCTTCCTCCACTGCAATGAATGGAGAACTCTTTTCAGGCAGCACAGCTACGTACATCAGAGCTCCTACACCCTTGAGGAAAGTGCTAGGCCAGGGTGACAGCTTCTGTTTCAGTACCATAGGGGATAGAAACTGCAAAGGTAGCTGAATCCTCAGTTCACTTCACTGGAAAGTGAAAGGGATATAGCAAGAGCTGGTGTTGCAGAGCCATAGCTGGAGTGTAGCAGGTGGCTCAGGAAGACCAAAGTTTAAAGTCCTGCTCAGCTACAAAGTTCATTGGGTGACTCTGAACCAACTGCAGTTTCTCAAGAGAAAATGAACACCCCCGGCCCCTTCAGACATCTGCTTTCCAAAGCTCATTGGTGCAAGGGTGGGATAAAAGTTGGAGAGATATTTCAGAAAGGATAATTCTCAAACTGGGAATGCCTACATTTAAATGTGTAGCTCTTCCTTGTGGTGTTCATTAGAAAATACAATTAAAAGCTCCAAATGCTAAAAAGACATCAAGAATAAGTAAGAGTGCCTTACCAAGAACACTAATGCCAAGGCCATTATAATTCACCAACTCTTTCTGGGCTTCTAACAATACCTACAAAAGAAATCAATTCGATATCATTGTGGACATTTCAATGTCAAATCTCACAAATCCTAGTTACTATATATAGAATCATTTGTAAGTTTATGTGTTATCCAAGCATGGGCAGACATAATTATACCAGGTTGTTTTCTATCACCTAATCCTTTTTTGTTTCTTTTTCCTTTTGCTGTTGTAGAACTGGAGATACCAAAGACACATCCAGAGACTTTCTGCACACTAGGCATGCACCTTCTACTTTTGAGCTATGCTTTCTGAACTTGTATATTTCTAATAAAAATGAATTCTTATAAAGACTTTTAAAAAGACAGATTTAACAGGATCAGATTATGTGTAGTGTCACCCATGGTTATTTCAATATGGCTAAAGTTTTAGCAGCCAATCACAGATTTTTCAGTGTTTCAGGTACACTGTCCTACACTGGGAATGAGTTCTTAACAAAACACCTCACATCCAGAGCCATTCTCTCTTTGCACCGATGGGAAAGACTGCTGGAATAAATGACCTAATTTATCATTTTCATACACAGCATTTCGGACAGATCAGAGCTGGCATTACTAACACTGGGCACCATTTTTTCCCAGTAAACCACTGAAAAATAAAGGCATTTTTCAATAGCCATTGTTTAGGTACAAGTTCTATTGAACATCAAAGTTCCTTTCTAGCTGATTAATCAGATTCAGCACAACAATAAGACACTAATGCACAATCCTTTGATTAGAAAAGGCACCCAACTCATGTTATTAGGGATGGGCAATCTGGTTCTCTAACTGTTGTTGGACTACAGCTTCCATCTTCCATGGCCCTATGGGCTGGGGCTTATGAGGGTTGGAATCGCACAACATCTGGAGGACCACATGGTTCACATCCCTATCAGAATATTATGTGCGAAGATTAATTCAAATGAAAATGTTTGCTGCAAACTTCTAAAGCAGTCTTTTAGAAAGTAGCAACAACTTCACAGCTTCCCATGGGTTTAGCCAGGATTTATGTTTTGGGGGGGAGGGAGAACCTCAGTTAAATATTTTTATTGATTTACTTGATTAGGACAGGGCAGCTGCCCACCCCTCCCCACCCCCGGCTATGTCCATGCAGCTTCCCAGGTCCAAAAGAGAACAATGCACAAGAGTGCTTTAAACTAAAGCGCTTAGGAATGCAATTCTTATGGAAAGCTGGAAAAATAATTTATATCTGATGGAGCCAAACCTCTCCCATATGTGATTGGATCAAGACAGATGCTGATGTAACTTTCTGAGCAGATGAGTTTACAGTCAGCATATTACTATCATATGTTGTATAAAATCTGTTTCTCCAGTCGCCTGACATTAAACTAGGATATCTGCAAATGTTTTTCTGTCCTACATGTTCACAAAGCATTTATTCAGCAGTGGTAAACAAAGGGTTCTTTTAATTCCAGCCCCACGTACAAACAAAAGGGGTAAGCATTTTTATTCCATGAGCTCTGATATTAGTAGCTTTTTCAACTGTAAAGAAACCAAGCAAACTATATTCCTTTTCACAGCTGTTGGAGAAAGGAAGGAGGGAATTTAGGTAGTTTTCCCACAGCTGCTGGGTCACACCTCCACAGAAAGAGAATGCGTACTGTTCTTAAAACCCCTGAAATGGCCCTTGTGTTACAGCTCAACAAAACGTTATCCTGTAATAAAAGCCATGCAAAGCATTTGTTTAGGAGCGATAGGAAGTTAAAATGGGTAACCAATAATAGATCTGGGAGCATAGGTTTGACATTTTAAAACAGACATGTCCTTTTCAAGAGAGTGGGAGTCAGAGACAAAACGCGCTTTGCACTCTTCCAATACAAGGCTTTGGGAGTTAAAAAGAGAAGGGGGAATTGCCAGATGTTTTGGGACAGCCTCGAAAAATACATCCCCCCCCCCCTTTACTACTGTACCTGAAAGAGCAAGGCGTTAGCAATGGCTCTTTAGTTCACTGCCAGCATAGAAGACGCCAGCACAGCAAGAAGATAAACGAAGATAGGAAGAGGCGAGCTAGTGCGAACTTGCCAGCTAATTAGCGTACTTGACAAGAACCCAGTACAGCACTTTTTAAAAGCCCCAGCCCTTCTCACCCTTTGCTCCACTTTAACCACGAATGCAAAATCCCTCCTTTGTTACAACTTGCTAACACCCGTCTCGAGGCAGCTCTCCGACGGGAGAATGATGCGGGAATGTCCTCTGTACTTAAAGCAAACACTTGCAAATTGCCCCTTGGAGATATCGCTTCCACAGTGTAATAGCTGTTGATCTTTTCACAGAACAGCGTAGAGAGGACGGGGACACAAGCGCGCCCCTTGTGCAACATCTCTCAGCACTGTGGAATGCCGATTCAGGGAGTCTCTTCCCTGATCAACGATCCGCAGCTCCTGCTGCGAACTAGATCATCCGCGTCCCGAGCGCACCAAAAAGCGCGCACCCCCAACGCGCTATCGGAAGGGCAGCCTTAAGTTGAGCGGGGCTGACTTCCAACTTACAGCGCAAGCCTACTCGGAAGCAAGCCTCGCCAGCTTCCATGGTTACGTGAATACAGGACTGCAGCCACGGCGACACGGGCTTCCGAAGGCACATGCATAGGATCGGGCTGCGCAGTGCAAATTCTCTCTCCCCCCCCCCGCGCATCTTGCCTGCAGGATTGAGCCCCCGCGGAGCACGTACCGGCAGCGGCAGCTTCGCGGGTCCGGCGCCGAAGTTGGCCACGTGCTTCTGGGCGTCCATGGTCCGGGCGATGCTTCCTCCGCGTCTCTCCGGCTTTGTGGGGCTGCAGCCCAGCCGCCTCTCCGGATATTCCCCAGCCCAGCGACCTTGAGCGTGCCTGCTTTCCGATTGGCTCCTTGTGCCGAGGTATGGTAATTGCCACGCTCCGATTGGCCAGCGGCTTGGGTCTGGCCAAGCCATTGGCCGGATGGGCACAGGAGAGAGGCGATGCAAGGCAGGAGGCAGATTGCAACATTCCAGGGGCTCCGGCAGCTGGAGCGGCTGCTCGCGGCTCGTCCGGGCAGCGGCAACCTTGGATCCGCGACGCCGCCGCCGCCGCCGCCACTCCCCCTTGGCAGCGGAGCCGAAGATCCGCGGGCGCCTGTTCTCTTTCAGAGGACGACGAACTCTGCGCTGGGCACCTTGCCCGCCCCCGCCTGCACCGACACAGCAATTCTGGTCTCTGCAAAGCGTTTCAAGAAGAGTAAAAAAGGGATGGGGGAAGGCAGGGCGCCCTGCGGCTCTAGGGGAAGGAGAAAGAAAGGGAGCTGAAGTCTAGATTGATTTGAAACCAGACCACCCCGCCCTGAAAAGGATCGGGCTACAAACGCATGTTGGAATGCGCTGGCTCCTTCCTAATCAATCAATTTCCTTTATTCGACCGATAGTCAGAGATAAAACACAGTACAGAATTATAAACTAAAACATCATAGGGGTACATAAATAAGGTAGGGACACAGTACTAAACCTCGCACAGATAACCCACATCAAAGCATTCAGTTATACGTTTCCGACACTTGAGTGCCAGGAAAAGGAATTTAGCCACTGACAAAGTTGTTTTCCCAGAAGACATATTTAGCAGATATGCTGTCTGCTTTCCTCTTTGTCGGGGACTGAGCTGGGGTAAGTATGGAGTTATAAGATACTGTCTTAAATCGTTGTAGAAGGGACAGCTCAGTAAAATGTGCTCTGTGGATTCTACCTCACCCAACGCACAATGGCATAATCTCTGGTCATACAGGACTCCTCCATATCTTCCCTTCAGAACCGCCGAGTCAAGAACATTCAGCCTAGCCGTGGTAAATAGTCTGCGGTATTCCATGTAGTGGATATCCGCCAGGTAGCGAGCTGGAGCAGCCCGATACAACTGCTCCCCCAGAAACAACCCAGATTTCACACGGGCTATGTCCTCCTGTCTGGCAATATCCCTTCATCTTTGAGCGATCACCGCCTTTGCGTGGCTATACGTCATGGACTCTATATAAAGGGAGGACAACCCGCACTTCTGGACTTCCTCCACTATCTCCCCTTCCCATGGAGATTTAAAGTTATCCCTCAGAATCAAGGGGGCCAAATCCACTGGTCTGAAACAGAGCTTGAGCCATAGCCATAACTTCGCTTTCAGGGCCACATACCTAAAGGCTTGACAACCAGTTTCCAATCTCATGATCGCACCTGCCACGGAGGGGGGGATCCTGAGTATGGCCCTGAGGAATTGGGTTTGGATAGATTCCAATTTTTCATAGTCCCTACGTGAGCCCAAGGCAATGCCCACCAGCAGAAGAGGGAGGACTTTCATTTTAAAGAGTCGCAAGGCAACTTTGACGGTTTGTGCCTGTTTCTTGGAGTACAGGGTTCTAATCACCAAGGCTGCTTTGGATGCGTTCGAGGCTATGTATTCTCTGTGCGCCAAGAAGGACCTATTTGATCTTACAACCTGACCCCAGGTATTTGAAGCAACTGACCTGCTCTAAAGGAATACCATTAATTGACCATAAATTAGGTTTCAGTCGAGCAGCAAAGACCATTATTTTGGTATTGGCATAATTTAGTTGGAGCTCGTGTTGGGTCTCATATTCATGAAGAGCTCGAAGCATCCTCCTTAATCCGATGGGGGAGGTAGCTAATAGGGCGGCACCGTCTGCATACAGTAGGACATTCAAGGCTCGTCCTGCCAGTTTTGGTGGATGGAAATCAGTATTTGCCATATGCACCACTAGCGAATTAATATAGAAATTAAACAGGGCAGGGGCAAGCAAACAGCCCTGTCTTACCCCCCTAGTGGTGGCAACCGGATTGGAGACTAGCCCCTTACTATCTAGCCTAATCCTCAGGAGGGTATTTGTGTGCAAATTAATAATCAGCAGGAGAAGGCGGCGGTCGATAGATGTCGCTGCCAATTTTGTCCATAGCTGATTCCTGGGAATTAGATCAAAGGCCTGCTTAAAGTCTATAAAGGTGACGTGGAGGGCTTTTAGGCCATTGCCAGAGTACTTGGTGGCCAAGTGATTTAGGATTAAGATTTGGGCTCCTTCCTAATGGACAGTGGAATACACTGTTTGAATTTTCGAGTGGTCACTGGGTGCATTTAAAACAGGAATGTGGCACCTAGGGCCCTCTAGACAGATTTTCCTAAACTACTGTAAACTATTTATTTGTTTTGTGAAATGTTTATATCGTTGATTGTAAAGGAGGGGAGAAACCTCAAAGCGATGGCTGGACCTGGCAGGAGTTGGATTCCATCAGCATTTGGAAGAAGAGAATTTCCTAACCAGCCAGGGAAGTATTGTTAAGGGTTTCCAATACCAGTATGGATTATTCATAGTTAACTAGTCTTTGTCTTGAGGCTATGCCAGGACTTGACAAGAGAGTGTTAGTGTTAATAGTAGTGTGTTGCTGTCATGGAACTAAGCAGTTAGTCAATTGCTTCTTCATCTTGAGAATGTTCTGATGAAAAGGCACTTATTTGAAGAAAAGAGAGCAGACCTTGCTCCACCGCAGAGGAGGTGGTAATGCAGGTGACTTGTGTAGGAGAAGGTGCAGTTTTGAGAAAAGCATAGTTTTGCAGTGCAGTGAGCTAAAGCACTATTTACACTGTGCCTCTACCTGCGCTAAACTTTTATATTTTATTATAAGCCACCCTTGATAATCATCCAAAGGAAACCAAATCCAAAAAATACTGTCGCCCTGGAACTTCTCAATGCTCAACATACAGCACAATTGTCCTTTGAAGTAGCTGCTGCAATGGCAACTCTAGCAGCCAACTGTGTTACAATAGATTCCATTCAGTGATCCAGTATGGTACAGTGGTTAGAGTATTGGACTCAGACTAAGTATATCTGTGTCCAAATTCTTGCTCAACCATGACCTTAGGCCAGCCTCTGTCTCTACCTAATGTACTGGAGAGGGAAGTGGGAGGGCCTGTAAGTACTCCAGGTTGAAATGAGTGGGATGCTATAAGCACTTTCTACTGAAATTGGGCTCAAAACTCTTACCAGAATGGAGAGTACTAAAATGGGCTTTGAGAGGTGGTTTGAATGAATTTTTAAAATGTCTTAATATTTTTCCTTCCTTCCCTGCTCCCAACAGTTGTATTGCACTTCTATATACAACTATGCTGAAGGATGTGCTTTTTATATTTCAGCACTGCAGATGCACTGGCTAAACAGGCTACAAACAGTGGCATAGATATACTGCAAATTCTATAATCAACTGCTACCACACGAGCATGGAATTGGGACAGCCTTAAGCTGCACGGTTAGACATCACATCCATAAAACAGTTTGTTGTCGCCGTACAATGGCTACTGGTATAGGTAGGGGCCGGAAGGAACCATTGTATAAATTAGTTGCATGCCAGTCTATAGGAATACCCTATACTTTAAAAGTGAGGTATCAGGCCTGCCAATGGACAAGGCTAATATGGCAATGTCCTGTCCACCCACCCGCCATAACATGTAGCACACCATGACCTGCAATATTCTGGTGATACGGCTTTCTGTAAATTTCCAGTGTATTTCTCTAGAAAACAGAAATAGAGGCTAAATGACATCAGGGAATCAATGAATCTAAACTGAGTACTATTTTGGAATCAGCATTTCAAACCTAGAACATAAGGGAGAGTTCTTCCAATCCACAGTTGCTGGCCTGTACATAGGCAAGTTTTGCACCCTTGCACTTGGCCGCTTATTACAATGGCTATGCAGAAATTTGGATATGACTGAACAAAAAGGCTTAAAAGGAATACAGTTGGGTTACCAACATGCTGCTCAGGGGTACACCTGGTGCCTGCAGAGACATTCGCTGGTGCCTATATGCTCCTCCCCTGCCACTGAAATTGGGATTGAAAGAAGCATTCTGTTGCAGTGGGTAGAATAGGGTGTGGGTAATTCTGCACATATTTTTTCTACTTTATGAATGTGCCCCCAGTCCCCAAAAGGCTGATGGCCTCTGATTTAAGAGCCTTCAATTTTGTAGTAAGGTTGGGAACAGAAGCACAAACATTGAATTCCAAAGGTCCCATATTCAATTCTACGTTCAAGTAGGGATGTGAAATTGCTGGAGAGAAAAATGGAGTAATGTCTCAACACAGAATAAGTTGGCTTCCTAGGTTCACCCTATGTTAGCAAACCAATTTATCAAGCATTGATTGCACTAGAAAGAGGGTAGGAATTAGGGATGCAATTTACTTTTTCAGTGTAATATTGGGAAACTGGAAAGAAACTCCTTTATTAATTCAGGTTAAGGTTCAATTTATCAAAAAGACAAATGGTGAAATCCTACACCCCCACCCCAAAATCAATGTGGTGTGGAGGTGAAGCAACTGATGTTGAGTAGATGTGAATTGTGCACACAGCACATTCCACAGATTATGAAATGGGCAAACTGACGTCATATGAAAGGGCAAATACTCTCATAAGTTTAAGCAGGAAGCTGCCAACAAGTTCATGATATTACTGCATGAGACCAAGAAACCAATGCCTTCAGTAGCTTGCCGTAGAACTGTAAACAACTGTGAAATTGTCCAACCAGCCAACCTAATACTTATATCATCAAAAGTGAACAGAAGTTGTAAAATGACAAATTGAAATTATGGACACTGATAAGCTATGGAACAAATAGAGGTCAGAGTATTGATGTAAAGCTTTTGCCATGTCAAACACAAAAGCACTCAAAAGTAGAACATTAACCACCATGCATGGGGTTCTTTTAAAAGCCACAAAGCAACTACAGCAAAAATACATTTTAATTTCTATGCTTCTTAAAACAAGTTGAAACCATTTTTGTAATAAAATATTAACACTCAAAACTAAGTGTTAATCAAACTGCTTTGTTTGCTAGGAGTTAACAGTATCGTGTACCATAAATCTAGTTTTAAGAATGATGAAAGTCTACTGCTGTTTTGGCTTAGTAAAAGTAGTTGTTCCATGGAAAACAATTAGCTTTGTTTATAGTCAATTCAGGTTTAATAATTAAAATAAAATTAGTTTTAAACTGGTATGAGAGCAAACTGTTCACTGTAGGCTGAAATCTTGTATACCTTTCATGCCTATTGCTATAACTTAGGCCTGGTTTACACATGCATATCGTATAGGCTTTTATCCAGCATAGCACTAGGTCTTTCATTCCATCAGTACAAGGATTTCTGCCTGTGCAATGGAATGTTCCTCCCTCTCTTCCCCTGCACACCCCCCTAAATCAGTTTGGATGCAGTTCGAACAAGATTCAGTCATCAAATATCTTTTTATATTTTATAATATCCACAGTTAGTTAAAATGAAAAGCAGAAAGCTTTGAAATACTTTTTTTAATCAATAAAGCTCCTTTAAAGACAAGTTATACTTGCGTAAAAAAGGGAGAGGGAAATACTAAAAAAAGCCACAGCCACTTAAATTTTTGTATTCGATTCCTAATATTGATATTCCGTATGTGAATAGTTTATACAAAATCAAGCATTGAAACTTGTTAACAAAATATTTTTTAGACAAACTAAAAAAAAAATCATTTTATTCACATAGCATTTTGTTATTTAAAACCTGACTCATGTTAGAATTATGCACAAGAATTATCGGAATCACATGGGATCCTTTATAAAACAATATAAAAAGTAAAACACACAATCCTTTTGGATACTGCCAGCAAGTATTCTTGCTAAGATTTACACTGCAAGAAGTTAGGCATGACATAGATGCACAAAGTGCTGGATAAAGTTTTTGAAGCATGCATTTATCTCCAAGACCCGTGAAGTGTACTCCCCAATAGGAATGTTTTGGTTTTTTAAATACCTCCCATAGAATGGATGCTTTCTTGTATTTCAGAATCAGAACCTACTGTGTCATGTCTAGAAAGATCTGTTTGATGTACACTTTCATCTCCAGCAACAAAGCCTGCAGTGTAGGGAAGTCTTTTTGAGGAAACTTTACCATTTTCACTAGAAAGATTGCTGAATTTGCTACTATACACATTTACACTGGGATCAGAGACTGAATGCCAACTTGCAACTCGTTGCCTTACAGACGACCCTCTTGCTTCCAGTTCCACAGGTTGGCTGCTCTTCTCAGAAGATGCTGCCTGGCTGATTTTTGATGCATTTTCTTCCATTCTCCAACTTTCAACTTCACCTTCAAAGTCTTGCCATAAACTTTTCTTGGGCTGCCCAATGCCCTTAAGTTCTTGTCCTTCTGTTGTAGCAGCTAGGACATTATTTGCAATTTGAAATGGAGCTAAATCAGTTTGGAAGGAGATGGGATCAGGAATAACAGCTGAACCAGCATTCTAGGGAGGGAAAGAAAAGAAAATCAAAATGAACATCAACTGAATATCTGCAGCAATTTTCTAACTAGACTGCTATCTTTACAGTCAGAGGGAGAATTGCTTCTCTCCCGCCCCAATATAAAACATCATCAATGTGCTCAGAGTTGGCTCCCACTTTCTCTGCACTGGGAAAAAGGGAGATAGCTGGAAAGTATGAAATAAGCAAGTCTCACCAAACTCATGATCATATTAGCAATTCATTCTAATACGTCTTTTTATGGTCTATTCCCATCTGTAAGCATTTTGACAGCATATGCTGTCATAAGTCACAAAGATGATTGCTCCATAATGTTCAACAGTTGAGCAGTATGCAACAAGGCAACTAGAAGAATCCACCAACAGCATACGAATCAATATGGCTTACTTGACCAAACAATCCCTCCCCCCTCACAAATGCAAACAAACCTCACTGCAGCCAAACACAGACAACAAACCACGTCCCCCCCCCAATCCCTCTCAACACCAAGGAAATGTAATAAGCAAATAGATAGTGAACCTACCCAGTTAAATGCTGACAAAAAACCCACATGCACACTATATAAAAGAACATAAGATTCACCACCCCATCACCCCTCCTCCTCCTTCTTCCCCAACCTTATACTGTATACAACACTAATGTCTCATATCAAACGTAGCTGATTTGTAGAAAAGACATCACAATCCGAAAAAGACAATGCATGTAAACCAAGAAAACCTTTAATAAAAATTATTAAAAAACAAAACAAAACTTGAGCATTATGCATAAAAGAATGATACTTGACTGTTTGGTATGTCTGGCCAAATAATTTAAGACTGACTGAGAGGATCTTCTTCTTACCACCATAATCCAGGTATTGCCAGGATGATGAGGACATGTATTAATATTATTTCATACCCACTGTTCACCAAAGGAACCAAGATGCAGCAATTCAATATTCAATATTAAGAACAGCTTAAAACAAGAAAGGCCAGGGTAAAGAAATCAGTATAGAGGATCTCCTCAGCTATAGAAATCTCTCCACATACCAATGATCAAGTATCATTAAGAAACACTCTGATGTCTTAATAGTTAGTTCACTTGGCTTTTTAGGCACAATCCTAGAAAACTTGAATTTTCACCATTAACAGAGCAATCCAAAGCCTTACTCAGTCTGCCCCAGGCATAAAGAAGAAGAATTTGGACTTGATATCCCGCCTTTCACTCCCCTTTTTTCTCCATACAATTTTTTTCTCCATACAAATGTTGGAGCAGCAGTGCTGGAGAGGTCAGCCCTACAGAGCTGCCTTCAGCCACAACCAAGAGGCCTGTAGGGGCAGACTTACTCTCCACCAATTAAAAACTCTGAAGTTTTGGCTTCTGGGACACTTCTAAGGAACCATAAATTGCACTCTTAACTGAATTTGGTAACAGCTTATATTTCATTTGCACAGGGAGGTGGTTTCTTTTCTAAACATGCTGTCTAAAATCCTTGGACTTCAATTTAGAATCAGAGAATCATAGAGTTGGAAGAGACCACAAGGGCTATCGAGTCCAACCCCCTGCCAAGCAGGAAACACCATCAGAGCACTCCTGACATATGGTTGTCAAGCCTCTGCTTAAAGACCTCCAAAGAAGGAGCAGGGGCGCCGACTTATAAAAAATATTGGGGGGGCGGGGGCCCATACCGACTTATAAAAAATATTGGGGGGGCCCAAGACCTCCAAACCACTGCTGCTGGGGGAACGAAAGGGGCGAGCCCCGGGCTGCCCCGACCTTAAGTGAACCTGTGAGGGCCCGCCCTTTGCGGCAGCCGATTGGCTGCCGCCATGGGCGGTGAATATTAATGAGCTAGGGGGAATCCCCGCTTCTCACGGGGCTGACGCCAGTTCCGTGAGATTGTTGATGGGTCGAGAGCCCGCAACCCCACCCCCTCTCTAGATCGGGAGTGGCTTTGTTTTAACTCATTACTGAATGTATTTTAAAAGGTAACTACAGTATCGTCAAACAAGGAAAATAAAAAATACCAACATAATTTTGTGATTTTACAAAGCATAATATAGCTAATAATTTTCTTAAATTATTGGGGGGGGCGGACGAATTTTTGAGGGGGCTCGGGCCCCCTCAGGCCCCATGGAGTCGGCACCTATGAGAAGGAGACTCCACCACACTCCTTGGCAGCAAATTCCACTGTCGAACAGCTCTTACTGTCAGGAAGTTCTTCCTAATGTTTAGGTGGAATCTTCTTTCTTATAGTTTGGAACCATTGCTCCATGTCCGCTTCTCTGGAGCAGCAGAAAACAACCTTTCTCCCTCCTCTATGTAACATCCTTTTATATATTTGAACATGGCTAATTTGTAAGCCTTACAACCAAGAGTTTCATTTGGGTATCTCCAATAAAAAGGCAGCTATTCCAAGAATTTGAATGGAGAGTAAAACAGTGCTTGAACCACAGTTTCCTGGAAGTGAAGACACACAAGAACATAAGAAGAGAGAAGTCATGAAAACAAAATTAGGTAAAGCAAAAGGGGGAGGATTTGAAGAACAACACACCAGATGAATTTTGAGCAGGCAGTATTCTTCACTTGTCACCCATACTTACTTTGAAATTCTCCATGTGTTCTTGTCTTTCTTCTTCAAATGACTTCTCCCTTTCCGTTACTGCTGGTTTAGCTACAGTAGAAGTCATTTGAGGATGGGCAAATAAGCCAAAATCCGATTGATCTATACCAGCCATTGCTGCAAGCTGTCCAAGTCTGCATGATAAAATACATATTAAAATTTATATACCATTTGATTGTAAGAAAACATTTAAGCAGTTTACAAAAATCTAAAATAAAACATTATAATTGTTAGTAAAATCATACGCTAATACAGCTGCTCACAGCATAAGTATAGAGAAGAAACTATTTTTAGATCATTTTTATACACTCTTGCTCTCCAAGAATGAGTAGGTCAGGCGTTTGGGGGCAATGGGAATTTGGAGAGAGTGTCATGGGTGGCACACAAAATGGCTGCTGTTAGGTGGCATTCCTCCGTACTAGGAAAAATATACGATGTGGCCACTCCACACACAGTCCAAGAACTGTTGTTGCTAGCTTAGAGGTTGCTCCTTTTCACCACGTGTGCAGCATCAACTAGCTGGCTGACTGCCAGGGGGGGCAGGCTCAATCAGGGACGGGGGAAGCAATGTGTGAGAGAGAGCATGTGTGGAGTGGCACCGTTATATTTTTTTTCCTAGTACAGTGGTGCCCCGCAAGACGAACGCCTTGCAAGACGAAAAACCTGCTAGACGAAAGGGTTTTCCGTTTTGGAGGCGCTTCGCAAAACGAATTCCCCTATGGGGTTGCTTCGCAAGACGAAAAAAATCTTGCATCCCCCCGCGGGTTTTTTTCGCTTTTTTCGCCCTTTTCTTAAGCCGCTAAGCCGCTTATCAGCTGTTCCGCTGATAAGCCGCTTATCAGCTGATTGCTGGAAGCCGCTTGACAGCTGTAGCGCTAATCCGCTAAGCTGTCAATGGGCTTGCTTCGCAAGCCGAAAAAACTGCTATACGAAGAACCTCACGGAACGGATTAATTTCGTCTTGCGAGGCACCACTGTACAGGGGAATGCTCTTTGTTGGAGCATCTGTGGGTGTGTACACACACACACACACACACATGCATGCAGAGAAAATCAGTATTGTGTGATCTGTAGAATCAGGACCAGCATAATGTAGTTGACTTCCCGCGGTCTGGTGGGAGTGGGGAGGACAGCAATGAATTTACACATAATTTTGTGGTATTCCACACTAGCAGTAGTTCCATTAAAAAAAAATGATGGGAAGGGGAGGAAAATAAAGTTAGGAGGAAGAAAAGCTGTACATGTGCATAGCAAAGAAAGGCAGCTAAATGAAGTCAATTCCTCTGCCCTTTCTTCAGCACTGAAAAGTTAAAGGAAGAGGGGACATCCTTTCTTGGGCATTTAAGCAAAGAGAAGAGGTTGAATGGTTTTCAGTTCATAACAGTGTAGTTTGCAAAAGACTTAGCACCTGACCTTTCATGCTCCTTTATTCTTCCACACACCAAGCTCTTTAAAAGTGTGGGGGAGAGACTCTCTTTACACATACACACCAACCACACAGATCTCCCCCTCTGTACCCAAATGTCTTGTAAAGGCCCACCCAGGGGGGTGGTCAGACTGACCATGAAGCAATCAGGGACATCATCCTCATTGCTTCTCTTTGCCATCCAACTCACCCTGAAAGAAAATGCCCTCCAGGACACGGAAAACCCTGTTGCTGCCTTCACAATTCACAGGTCCACATGCAAGCTAGGAAGTATCTGGAGAAACCATCTTTGTAGCTTTTCCCTCCTCACTCCATGCTGAAATGAAATGCCCTTCTGGGCATTCAAAGTAATGGCCACCACCCTACTTTTCCTTTCCATGCCACCTTTATCTCACAATGCATAAGCCAGTAACATTCCAGCTTTCCCCATAGCATGTTCAGGATTCCCTCCAAAGAGGATGGTCCCCCCCCCCCCCCGTGTAACCAATTGGAGTAGAAAGGGGTGGGGCCTTCCAACTCTAGGAAGTGTTCTATATGGAAGGTCATGGGCCTCATCTTCAATAAAATTAATATAGGTCAGGTGACGTGAAGAACAGAAAGAAAGGCCTCCACAAGTGCCATGGTGCCTGCTGATACTGGATTGGCAACCCCAGGATTAGGCAAACTTTTGAGCAGTGAGGATCTCAGAAGATGAACCATTGGTGGTTTTGAACTATAACAAACTAATCTATTAGAATGGATAATTCCAAGGGTAACTCAAGAGAACACACTCTTACCCTGCGTCTTTTAGAAGATCTAAAAAAGCATGAAACTTTTGGAAAGAACTCTCAATGCTGCCCAAAACTCCTTCATCTTCAAGAATTGTGCTGGCTACTGACTGTGCATGGAGGACCTCTGACAAAGAGCAGTTTAGATTCCGTAAGCGGGTGTTTTCTAGTTCCAGCTAGAAGAAATCATGAAAGATAAATTTAATTAATACTAAATTAAATACCTGGCAACTTGGGGAAACACACCTGCTGCTTCCTATTTCGTGTGTGGCCCTTAGTGCAGAATAGGTTGCTGTTATTTTCCTATAACCACCACTCCAACAATATTATATACACCCATTTAAACAAAAGCTATATTATCAGATAAGAGTTTAAAAGCCCTGAACAGAAAAGAAATTATATCACACTGAGTGTTGATGTCCTTATGGCTTTAAAGCTGACAAATTGTGTATGCTCTATTGAACTCAGTTTGAAAAGCCTCTAGAACCTAAAATCCTGGAAAATTCAATTTTCTACTTATGTGAGAAAAAAGGCTAAAACAGTATTTAAAGCAGGACAAGTTAGTGTCTCTTTTTTAAAAAGTGCTAAGAAAGAAAATGAGTGCTACCTCCATTATCCGTTCTTCAGCAGTTGCCCTCTCTCTTCGTTCTTCTTTTAATCTTAATTGACATTTTTCATAATCCATCTGTCAGAAGGAAGATCATGGTTTCTTAAGGGTACTATAGCTGAAAATTAGATTCTTTGGGATTTATGCTTTAGAATTTTGGAATTTCCAAAATTTTCTGTGTTACCTCTGATCTCAAAATCAGGGGTTTTAACCTCAAAAGACAAAACCATATTAAAATATTTTACTGCTGTGTCTGTATACATCCCATACATATGTAAAGTTTAGATACATGGATCGAGCAGATCAGTTGCATTACCCTCACTCTGATCAAAATAATTATGATATGGATGTAAATAAAGTTAAACTAAGCACCATTAAGCTTTTAACTACAGCAGTTGAACTTGTAGTTTCCTATAGTAAATCCTTCAAGCAATTTTGGCTCGCTCCAGTGGCTCTTGTTTGAAACAACATTTAAGTTGGAAGAGAAAAAGGTTACTAACACATCACTTTGGAAAGAAACTATAGCAAACAGCTGTAAAGGGAACACAAGCAATTAAAGGTCTAACTTCTCTCCCCCAACACACACAGTACTCACCAATGAATCTATGGGAATATTTTACCCTTAGACTACTATACTAGATAGCATTGTCAGAATTCTAGGATACAGTCTTTGCGTCAGAGGCAGAGCAAGGAATGAAACACACCATGTCCTACACAGAATCTCTCAGAAGGAGAGGCCATAGTTAAGTGGTAGAAAGCATGTAAAGGTTCCCAGGTTCAAGCTGCAGCACACAGTTATAGAAAGCCCCCATCTGGTTATTTAATGCAGCTTTGGCTGGGGGAGCCACTGCTTTTCTACGTCTCTGATCTGGATACGTACCAATTTGAGGTGTTTGTAACTCATTTTGGGCATTCAATACATATTGGGGGTGCTACTGGTATACCACTCCCTTCTGCACAGCAGCCTCCCTACCTGAGCTGATTGAGCTATTCTCAGAGACAGTGTGGAAGACTTCCAGGGCTTCTGGTGTATCTCACCATTCATGCCAGGGCTGCCTTGTGAGGCAGGTCAGGATTTCACAGCTGTCATGACAACCATGGGCATGTCATTGGTTCAATACAGAAACCTGGAATACCTGAGATTTGGTTTGCTCAAAAGGGCAGAGAGACAAGTGTTCTAAAAGTGAGGAAATTGATATTAATACCCTTGTCACAATCAGGTCACTTTTTGGTTGAACTTCAGGCTATCAGTGACTTTACCTGTCTGTGGAGTGAAATAGTCCAAGACTAATTGATTACTGAGGGCTCTGGGGGATTTTCCAGCTGATATGGTTGGCACTCCTGCTGAAGGTCTACTCTCAGGTAGGTGACACAATCACTCCCAAGCACCCTCTTCCACTCAGCTGAGCCTGTGTGGCACCTTGCTATACACCTGAACTGAGGTTAATGAAGATGGCTGCAGTGAAGGTGGAGAAAAACATGCTGAATCTGATCAAACCCACCAGGCCTCCTCTGATGCAAGTGAGGAAATGGGTCCTTCTCCTCCACCACTGCATCCATCTTATAGTGTCCAGTAGAGCTTTTCTGGGTGCTGTGGGGCCTTTTGAAATCTGGCTTTCAGGAGATACAGTAGATCCCTCAGTAGCACGCTGTGACACATTTGCAAGGCACTCTGAGGATCACATAGATGGCATCTATCATAATTTGGTTGCCACAATTAATGCTGTATCATTTGTGGAGGTGCCTGGAGCACTGTTATTGCTACTTGAATATGTAGAACAAGGTACCTGATCAATTCTGGCTTATTATAAATGTAGCAGGGAGGGGATGTTCATCTGAGTCTAGGAGATCACAGGATGGCACAATTCCAGCTTCTTTAAAAGATGATGTAATTTGACCAGCTCCTGATATGATTTGAGCAGCTCCTAGTTTGCACAAGTATGACATTAACTGCAATGGGCAAGTGGTTAATATTCCTTTCCGGGGCAAGGTAATGAAAAGGGTGCTTAGTTACTCTTGGACAAATATGCAGATCCAATTCAGTTTCAGGTCTCCTTTGAAGACACAAACTGCCTTGGCTGCTCTATAGGGTGGCCTTTGTCAAGAGAAAGATAGTAGGATTAACTAGTATTGGCAGGAGGGTTAAATATAGTTTCTGTAAACAAATGTAAGACAGGTGGGGGCATGGATCTCATAGAATTATATTATAAATTACATATTGTCTAACCCAAAAAAACTTAATTCTGGGCAGACAAAGTGCTATTAATTTTTTGCCACTGTTGCCCTTAGTAAATAAGACAAGTTTCCCCCCCAAAAGTTGCTTATCTAGTTGCTTTTGTTACTACAACTCCCAAAGCAAAGTGAAGTACCAACTGCACATATGGTTACCTTGCCTGCATTCATCTGGATCACAGCCTATATTTGCAATTCATTTCTGTATTTATAAAAAATTTAAAGACCTGTACATCTAGCAGCTTTCTAGAAAAATTAAGTTATATGGGGTCATTTGCAGACTATTTCTATGTGCCTAGTCCCACGCACAAAGGCTAATCACTGAATTTCATTTGTCTTTCATAAAATCCAAAAGATAGAAACTGTACCTGTAACTGTTGGTACTGTTTTAACTTTATTTCTGGCGACTTTGTGGCATCAGTTTCACATATAACATCCTCTGCAGCACCATCTGTCTCCGTTTCAGATGAAGATGCACTTTCCACAGTTACTTTCACTGGAATGCCAGCCTGCATGCACATACAGTAGGCACAGTATACAATTAGATTTAATTATGTTAATGATCTCATTTTACAAGTGGATTATATAATATTAGTGATCATCTGATAGATATCTTTTATTTTGCCTTTTCTACAAGTCCAGGTCACACTGTACTTGTTACTGAATTTAAGTAATAAACTTCCCTAAGGAAGAATCTTTACAATCGGACATTGTCAAAAATAAGCTGTCCTTCCCAAAGCCAGTGGTAATACTCTCTTGTTTGTTTCCTAGAAATGAGGAGAAATTATAATGTTACCTGGATTTGCAATGGAATTTCATGAGTACTCTTCCTAGATGCAGC
The DNA here is from genome assembly GCF_964106915.1 of Podarcis gaigeae. Taxonomy (NCBI): domain Eukaryota; kingdom Metazoa; phylum Chordata; class Lepidosauria; order Squamata; family Lacertidae; genus Podarcis; species Podarcis gaigeae. The sequence continues at coordinate 4,370,100 of NC_139687.1, read as the reverse complement.
CCTAAACACAAATTAAATGTTTTAAGAAGTGGGGAGGGGGAGTCTGATGTTTGCAGCATGACTTCACAGATTTAAGCAAAGCTTATTTCAGCCTGAGATCAAGTCCTCATATCAGTATTCCCAACCAAAGCCTTCACTTTCCCTCCACCCAAAATATTGTTAACGTACAACAGCAAGCTGCTGACAGTAAGTAATTCATAGTAGACTGTGAATGGGGTCAGTGGAATCTCTCTCCCTAATTTACTTGCGTTCCATGTTTATTTGCAGAATCAGACATTCCTATTTAGATGAGTTCAACCACCACAGCAAAAATTATGCACGTCTTTCTCCAATCTCTCTTGAACTGATACAAATATACTGGCTGTGTTCACAAGAACATGGTATATTGGGAGCATTACTTGATTTTCACCTACATTTTCTACATGGGCACAAGCCCTATATGGCATACATGTACAGCAACTAGCCACAAGGTGGATTCATGTGTCATCAAAGTAGTCACTACAATATCAAGAGTTATTTCTATCCCAGACACAAGCCAAGCTTTTCAAAGGAGAGTGGTGCTTGTAGGGGTCCCTAAAGAAGTTGTTAAGCTGCAGGGCATTCAGATGTTGAGCTACTGAGTACAACACAGATGCTGGTGTCACTTATTTCTTTAAAAACTATTTATAGCACTATACGTTTACATATCTATAACACAATTTGAACTCAGTGAAAATAAATATACCAGGGCTACCTAAGAATATACTAGCCTCTTCCACGTTACCTTAATCCACAAAGCATATGGCATTTTTTCACTGCCTTCAATAAATATTACCTGTGCTGTTTTGCACGTTCAGCAGTACGCCAAGGCAGGAAGCCACGTGCTCCTGGAGGCAAGGGCTTTGGAACATAGCTGTCTTGATCACACAGCACTGTCTTACTAGGACTTAAGGGCTTTTTTGATGCAAACCCTGTATCATAGCAAGCAAAAGAAAGAAGAAAAATTGATCCAGATAACACGGGGGCGGGGGATACAGAATTTTAAAAATTTAGGAGACAAGAAGTAGATGAAATGGGTTTCTGCTGTCAATCCAACGTCAATCATCTAAGATTTTACTGAGAAATTGTTTTTATTCCATAAGTCCCAGGTTATATTCCACAGTTGGAAAGTACTTGGGAAAATGCTGATTCAAAGTCAACAAATAATTCTTCTACCACCAGCACATAGGTTTATAAAACTTTATAGGACTTACTAGTAACTTGCTTTCACAGGGCTAATGAGGACTAATGTGCAACAAAAGGGAATCCTTATGTGATTCCCTATTGTTGCACATTAGTCCTCATTAGACCTGTGAAAGTGTACGGTTTTAAAAATTAAAAGAAAAATTAAAAAGTTATGACAGAGGAACTTAGGTTAGGTAGAGCAAGCTATATAGCAAGCCCATCAAGGCCAACATCTCTCAGAATAACCAATCTCACAGGGTTGTTGTAAGTGTTGTAAGAAATAGGAAGAATCATGGCTGCTGCCTTGAGATCGTTGCAGGAAAAGCAATATAAATGGAAATGATTCAAGGCTTAAAATATATATATTGTTGTGATTTGTATTTCAGTCACTAGAGCATGCTGTTGATGAAATTCCAGATTTTATATATAAACATTGTTTTAACATAATTTTTTTTTTATAGTCAGATGCTAGATTCAGGCTAAGTCTCACCATGTTGAACAAGACTCATGAGTAAATGTACTTAATATTCCATTGCACAGTCCAATCATATCCATTTTCTTCCATGGGGAAGAAAAGTGCCCCGCTTGGTGGAGCTACCATCCATGGCAAATGGCAATCTTGCGGCACAATCCTATGCATGTTCATTCCCAGGTAACTACACAGAACTGCAGCCTTGGTGTCCAGAAAGTTCATAGATATTAGCTCGCATGCTTACCTCTGTGTCTCCAGATTACTGAAGCAGAAGTAGGGAAATAGCCAGATACATAAATTAATCAAGATAATACATTTTAAATACCTTTCAATTTAAGTAGTCATAAAAATGCCTTGGCTTGCTTGCTCAGAAGTTGTTATAAGTTTAAGGTTTTCCCATGCCAACTAGGAGGCTCATATTTGAAGCATATATAACAAACTCCAATTACTAGGAAAGCCTTAAAACAAACCTTTTTGTTTAATGAAACATCACGCAGGACATTAAATTTACTTCATGAGGTCAGCACAGACCTCACTTAAAATTAGAATGTTGGGCTTCAGGTGATTCATTTTCCCTCCACATATTTCAAATCGTGAATGGATTTAAAATGGAAGGCAGTATGCAAGCTGTATTAAGGAAGCGATGTGGGTTGTGTGCATGGATAGATACCTAAAGACATGAACACTGGTAAAGTATGAACACAGCAAATTGAAGCCTGAAATTTCTGACTACATTTAATCCTAAACATAGGGCATGTCTCAGAACTCTGTATACTATCTATCCTAGTTAAGTGTACTAGCAGCCATCCATATTTCCATTCACTACCCCTGCCTTAGCAAGTAGTCCATGACCCTTTGTTAATGGTGACAATGAGCTACTGCCTTAAGCTTCAGCTTGGAAGCAGTGGGGAATTGTCTCTTGAAGTTTCACTGAGGTTGAGAGGATTGTATGTAAAGAAGGGGAAGATCCCAGTCCACCTTCCCTGGCTAGCTTCAAGGTAGAGAGAAATGTTGGGTGGTTTGGCAGCAAGAGGCAGAAGCACTTGGAATGGCTAGGCTAGTATGTTTTAAATAGTTCTACTTTGAAAATGAGAAGCACTTCAAAAATGAAAAAATGGAATCAATGATTTTGTTTGCTGGTTGTTGGTTTGTTTTTGAAGCTTTCATTCTTCAAGCCAAAATAATTTTCAGCCTTGCCAACTGGCTGGAATCAATTGAATAAATTGATGTATGACTAGCTCAGCCAGGAGATAACCATGGCTTAGTAACCTAGATACAACCCAATTTGAATTCCTGGAAGCGCTCTTATTCCAAGATCCTGATTGCTCTGCATTTTTTGTTCAGTAGTAACTAAAATGTGTTGGAATACCTTTTTTAGTTTATTAGGCAGTTTCTTAAGTTTCTTTCTTATCATTTGTTTTACTATTTCATTTTTTACAGTCTTGCTTCTAAACAAATATGACCATCTATATATACAAGCTGTATCAACTCATTGACATATCAGTTAATTTTTATTTTATATCAACTTGTACAAAGCAATATACTTACCAATACGAATAGTAGCTTTTCCTTTTCTGCCATTTCCTAAGACAACTGTTCTTTTTTTAGGTTTATTTTTAAGGTCTTTTGAGGGTGGAGATGGAAGCCACTTATACTGGAAGAGGGAAAAAAAGAGTGTATATTTTGATTTAGTAGTAACTACTTCAATATCAACATCCTTACTTAAATTGATACCAGATACTGGGGAATAAAGGAGAAACATAAGAATTTTAAACGTATTTAAAAATTAATCTATCATTTGCATACTTCCTGGGCTCATTGAGCACGCCATTCCCAGGCCTATGAGGTGGTAGTGATGGCAACTGCAAAGAAATCTTTCTTCTCTGCCACAACATCAAAAGAATTGCATGCAGCTGAGCTTTTTCAGGAGGTTCACCAGACTGAGTCACCAGAAACTGCTTGCTCTGATGGTTTTGCCTGATGCATCATTGATAAACTAGCTCAAATTCAGTCTGGCTTGGATGCTGTAGTTCATATGTAGTCTACAGCTACCCATTGCTGTTGCTTGGATTGACGTAAGATCATTCTCAAGGATGATGACAGGGTGCTTGGAATTTTGAAAACCACCACATTAAAATAGCAACATCACACGCCTTGGCTAGCACAGATCTATCATGGAGAGCTTAGCAAATTTCTGAACAAGACTGGTAATATTTCTTTAAAGGCCAGAATTTCAAATTGGCAGTGGTCCAATCATTCTTTAAAAAATCTACACCAAATAAAGAAGTTTATTTTTTTTATAATATTTTTTATTAGTTTTATAAAATACAGAAAAAAGAATAAAGAACGTATTATAAAAGTAAAAAAGAAAGGTTACAAATTTTTCTTACTCTTTTTTCCAAATCTGTTGGACTTCCCCACGTCCTCCCAACCCTGCATTCTCTGTAATGCATAACGTCTGCAATTTGTTAACTTATTTCAATACTTATTGTATCTTCCTTTTTATCATGTTACCCAATTTCAAATGTATTATAACCCAAATCATGTACATTTTCATTTTAACACAATAAAGTTGTTTCATTATTCTATCTCTGACTCCTTGTACCTTAATTTCCATTTCTTTAATTTAACATTACTGAAGCTAAAATTTCCTAAAAGGTGCGTTTTTTAACATTCATACAACTTATAATGTTTTTCCAAATAGTCTTTAAATTTTCTCCAATCCTCCTCGAATGTTTCTTCTCCCAAGTCTCGGATTCTGCCAGTCATTTCGGCCAGTTCCATATAGTCCATCAACTGCGTGTGCCATTCCTCCAGTGTGGGTAAATCTTGTGTCTTCCAATATTTTGCAATCAGAATCCTTGCTGCTGTAGTAGCATACATAAAAAAAGTTCTGTCCTTCTTAAACACTCTCCGGTCCACCATGCCCAGAAGGAAGGCCTCTGGTTTCTTAGGTAAGGTAAATCTCAGTACCTTTTTTAGTTCATTATGAATCATTTCCCAGAAGGCCTTCACTTTCGGGCAGGTCCACCAGAGGTGAAAGAATGTCCCTTCCGCCTCTTTACATTTCCAGCATTTATTATCAGACAGGTGATATATCTTAGCAAGCTTGACTGGGGTCATGTACCACCGGTATATCATTTTCATAATGTTTTCCTTCAAGGCACTACATGCCGTAAATTTCATTCCGGTGTTCCATAACCTTTCCCAGTCTTCAAACATAATGTTATGCCCCAAATCCTGCGCCCACTTTATCATGGCGGATTTGACTGTCTCATCCTGAGTATTCCATTTAAGCAGCAGGTTATACATTCTCGAAAGTAGTTTGCTTTTTGGTTCTAACAATTCTGTCTCTAGTTTCGATTTTTCCACCTGGAATCCAACCTTCTTATCTACTTTAAAGACCTCTTGAATTTGTGCATAATGCAACCAATCTCGCACCTTGTTTTTTAGTTTTTCCAAGCTCTGCAACCTCCAATTGTCTCCAATCTTTTCAATAATTTCCCCATATTTAGGCCAATTGGCTTCCATATTAGGTGCCTTGGCCTCCACCGGTGAGAGCCACCTCGGAGTCTTACTCTCCAATAAGTCTTTATATTTTGTCCAGACCATTAAAATTGCTCTCCTGACAATGTGGTTTTTAAACAATTTGTGCACTTTAACCTTGTCATACCACAAATATGCATGCCACCCAAAAGCATTGTCAAACCCTTCCAGATCTAGGACATCAGTGTTTTCCAGTAAAATCCAATCTTTCAACCAGCAGAAGGCTGCAGCTTCGTAATATAACCTCAAGTCTGGCAGGGCAAATCCCCCTCTTTCTTTCGCATCAGTTAGTATCTTAAACTTTATTCGGGGCTTTTTGCCCTGCCAAACAAACTTAGAAATATCCCTCTGCCACTTTCCAAAGCATTCCACCTTGTCCACGACCTGTAGGGTCTGAAACAAAAATAGCATTTTTGGCAATACATTCATCTTTATAGCTGCTATTCGGCCCAACAAGGAAAGTTTCAATCTTGACCATGTTTCCAAATCTCTTTTGATTTCTAACCAACATTTCTCGTAGTTGTCCTTAAACAGATTCAAATTTTTGGAGGTCAGATACACCCCTAGGTATTTTACTTTTTTAACCACATTTAATTCTGTTTCTTTCACAAACTCATCTGTTTCTGTACTTGTCAAATTTTTTGCTATAACCTTAGTTTTTTGCTTGTTCAGCTTAAATCCCGCCACCCGACCAAAGTCCGAAATTAATTCTAACACTCTTTTAGTACTAGAGACAGGCTCCTGCAGTGTTAATACCAGGTCATCTGCAAATGCTTTCAATTTATATTGTTTCACTCCGACCTCAATTCCCTGTACCAACCGGTCCTTTCTAATCATGTTCAATAGCACCTCCAGAACTGAAATAAACAATAGGGGGGATAGGGGGCACCCCTGCCGTGTCCCTTTTTCAATTTTAAACTCCTCTGTCACCACATTGTTTACTATCAATTTCGCTTTTTGTTCTGAATATATTGCTTCTATTCCATTTTCAAACCCCCGCCCCACTCCCATCCCTTCCAAATTTTTCTTCATAAACATCCAGGAAATATTGTCAAAGGCTTTCTCCGCATCAATAAAGATTAACACCGCTCTAGTGTTTAGCTTTGTTTGTAAAAGCTCCAAAATGTCAATAATGTTTCTTGTGTTGCCAAACAAATGCCTACCAGGGAGAAAGCCAGCCTGGTCCTTATGGATCACTTCATTAAGCACTTTTTTAAACCTACTTGCCAAAATGTCTGCAAAAATTTTGTAATCCACATTTAGGAGTGAGATGGGGCGGTAGTTCTTAAGCTGAGTCTTTTCAGTTTCTAGTTTGGGTATCAATGTGATGAAAGCTTCTTTCCACGTTTCCGGTGCCTTCCTCCCCTCCATAATCTGGTTACAAACCTCCAACAAAGGTTGTATCAAATAGTCTTTCAAAACCTTATAGTATTTGGAGGTAAGTCCGTCGGGGCCTGGAGATTTGCCTAATTGGAGGTTCTGAATGGTGCTTTCAATTTCTTGCTGTGTGATATTACTATTCAGGGTTGTTCTCATTTCCTGAGGTATTTTCTGTAATCCGTTAGTTTTAAGAAATTGGTCCACCTCCGAATCTTTCTGTGGCCCTTGTGAATAAAGTTCTTTGAAATATCTCTGGAAGCACTTTCTAATTTCCTCGGGTTTCTGAACCATTCTCCCTTCAATCTCTAGATTTGTAACAGTATTAAGTTTTTGTCTCTTTTTCAACTGCCATGCTAGCAGTTTCCCACACTTATTTGCTGATTCAAAGGATCTTTGTTTCATTTGTTTAATTTTCCATTCCACCTCTTGATTTATCAGTTTCAAATATTGTGCTTGGAAAAATTTCACTTCTCTCAGCACCTCCTTCGACTTTGGCCTGGATCTTAGTTTTTTCTCTCCATCTCTTATTTTTTCCAATATCTTCTCCTTCTTTTCATTCCAGAATTTTTTCTTGATCGTATTTTGTTGTATTAGAAACCCTCTCATGACTGCTTTACTTGCGTCCCAGATTATTCTTTTTTCCACAGTGGTATTTAAATTTATCTCAAAATAGTCCTTTAAAGTTTTTTGGGCCTTCTTAACAATCTTCTCGTCCCTTAATAAGGTGTCATTCATTTTCCATCTGAAGGATCCGGTTGTATTTAGTCTCAATTCCATTTTCAAAGCATTATGGTCGGAGCAGGTTTTTGGGCAGATTTCCACCTTTCTAGTCCTGGGTGCCAGTCCTCTAGTTATCCATATTTGGTCGATTCGTGTCCATGTCAGATGAGCTTCAGAAAAGAAAGTCCCTTCTTTTCCTAGGGGGTTCTTAACCCTCCATATGTCAATTAAATCCACATTGTCAGTCATTTCAAAAAAAGTTTTAGGTAGTCTGCCATCTTTCGTTATGTTAGCACTTTGCGACTTATCCATATTTACAGACACAACCCCATTCATGTCACCCATCATGATGATGTTGTTATAATCTAAGTAATCCAGCATAATCTCATGCAGCTTCCTGAAAAATTCCGATTTTCCTTCATTTGGGGCATATATTCCTAATATCAGAAATTTTTCTCCTTGTGTCTGAATTTCAATCGCCAAAATTCTGCCGTGTTCATCTTTAAATAAGAATTTCGGTGACAGGCTCTCCTTTGCATATATCACCACACCTCGTTTCTTCACTTTGTCCGAAGAGATAAATTCTTGGCCTAGTCTTTTATTAATTAGCACTTTTCTGTGGAGCCTTGTCACATGCGTTTCTTGCAGGCAAATAATGTCCAATTGTTCTTTTTTCAAAATATGAAATACTTTTCTTCTTTTTTCCGGAGAATTTCCGCCATTTATATTCCAACTAAGAAGCTGCAGCGACATCCTAGTCTAATTGGTGGGTCTACAATGGGGTGTCTAGGCTTCCCTCCGATCCCGGAGGTGGTAATGTTGGTCCAGATCCAGGCGGTGTAGGCTTTGGAGATGGTCCCGGTGGTGGTGGAGGCCAAGAAGCTGCGGCTCCTTTCTGGAGGTCCTCCTCGTGGTCGTGTAGGAACTTCTGTTGGTCCTCCGGTGTTTTAATTCTTACTTTCCTTCCTTTGTAGGTAAATGAGAGTCCTTGCGGAAACTCCCACCTATAAGGGATTGTGTTATATCTCAACAATTTGGTCAAATCTGTATAAGTAGTCCTAAGGTCCAAAAGGTGTTTAGGTATATCTCTGTAAATTTCAGCCTTTTTTCCTTCTATCTCCAAGGATTTTTTGAAGTGTAGGCCTAGTATCTTGTCTCTTTCCTCTCTCGATCTCAAAATAACCAAACAGTCTCTGGACTTGTCCTTCTTTATCAATTTTCCCAGTCTAAAGGCAGTCACAATTTTAAAGTCCTTATCTTCCTCTATTCCCCCAGAATTTGGAGAACAAAAGTGTTAAAAATCCCTGTAGGTTTCCTTCCTCCAATTCTGGGATAGCCCTTAATCTGAGATTATTTTCCTTACTTTTCAATTCAACCAATGACAGGTAGGCTTGTTGTTCCCCTACCTGTCTTTTCAGAGGCCTTACTTCCCCCCTAATCTCATCAACCTTTTTGTTCGCCTGTTCTGCTTTTTGACAAGCTTCCGCCGCAAGCTTATAATTTTCAGACGTTGCCCCTTGTAATTTTTCAATTGCCTGAGTATGATGGGAAACTTGCTCAGATAATTTAGTAATAGAGGATGTAGCTTGGTCAATTTTTGATGATTGGTTGTCCACTTTTTGATTTAAAATTCCAAGTTGTTCCAAGATTTGCTTCAGAACTATTTCAGATCCTCCAGTTGCCATATCTTCTGCAACGGGCTCTGCAGCAGGCTCTTCAAATTCCACCTCCTGTGCTGTCAGCACAGTTGGGACGGATGATCTTCGTTGATGAGATAGGGTTGTTTGAACAAGTTGCCCTGGTTTCTTTTCTTTCTCTTTAGCTTTAGCTGCTCTTGTTCTCCCTGTGCCACTCATTCCACACCTGCCTCTGTTCAAGGTCAAATTTTCTTTTGTTTCATAAGTTAGACAAAGTCCAGAGTGTAAACAATTTAACCACAGAGAATCACAATAAAGTACAGTTCCCAGGCCTCTATATCTCCACAATCCTCTAGGTGGGGGTATTTCAAAATTTCAAGGAAGGAGAGAGCTCTTGTCCGCCATTGAAGTTCTTATATTCCCTATGTTAAGTCTTTGATAGTTCCAGAGCACAAAAGGAAGTTTCCACAGGCTTTCTTTGTCTTAAAGAAAAGCCACAAGGTGTCAAGAAGGGTCCCAGCAACAATGTTTAAACGTTAATGTCTCAGTCTATGTATCAGTTAAGCTCCAATAACAGTATCAGCAGTTTGACAGTTCTCCTTTGCACGCTGACAGCCCGATCGCTGGGTTGTCTCTTTTAACTCCACATAGCTCAAAATTAGGAAGAAGGTCCCAAAAATAAAATCCACAACTTTTACAAAGATTTCCTGCTTGTCTTTTCGCTACAAAGTCTGTCAAATACACCCTCGTTTTACTTTTACAGTCCCTTTTCAGCGCTTCAGCGCTCTTCTGCGCAATTGCTTTAATCTGGTTAGCAGGATCAGGAGACGGACTTCCTGTTACTCGCCTCCCGTTTTCAGCCGAATTTCAACCAAATTCCCAAATTTTCCGATGTTTAGCTCCCCTTACTCACGGGTATGTAGCAGCCAATTTTGATGTTTTCAAGAAGAAAGGTCGGCGCTCATCAGCAGCAGCGCAGCTTTGCATCCACGAAAAGAGCGATGAACTCACAGCGCCGCTCCCCCTTTCGCGTTCCGGAGCCCCTTACGGAGCCCCTTATTCGTTTCCGGGGGGGCTTTGGGCGCCCGCCGAGTCCCACGGCCGCAGGCTCGCTCTGCCTGCGGTTTTTCTTAATGGGTCTCCGCTTTGCCGTAGCGGACGACCCTTTTTCGCGGAGCCCCTCTTCACCAGGTAAAGAGGACCGCCATTGCTATTTTGCGCCGCCTCCGGAAGTCCAAATAAAGAAGTTTAGCCAGTTTTCAACCAGCACCAAATCTTTCTCTTTGGTGGAATGATTATGGTATTTGTGCAAGAAGAATTCCTCAAGGTATTGTTGAATGATATACCTCTCAACCCTTTTCAGTCCAGTATCAGCCAGAGACCATCAGCCCTGGTAGGGGATCCCTTTCCTGAAGGTCAACAACGACATCACCTCCCTACTGATCTTACTGGGCCTCTCAGCAGTTTTTGACTGTGTAGACTGCACCATTCTTTACACGGTTTAGAACATCTGGTGGTGGTGATTCTCCAGTAGTTCTTCTGTTTTGTCAAATTCAACACTTCCAGTCACTTATCTTCATTGGAATTCATGTTTGCATTTCTACAGAGTTTTATATATTATTTACTATGTATCTATGAAACCACTGAGTGAGGTCATTCAGTGCTTTGGGACCAGGTGTCATCAGTACTGTCCCAGTCTTCAAGCAGTGTCTGCAAACTGGATGAATTCAAGCAAAACATGAGGCAATGTGAATAGGAAATTCTCAGGAACAAGAGAAAAACTATTTGCTTGAGAAAGAAGGAAGTGTCTCCCTGTCTGACCAAATGAAAAACCTGCTTTGAGCACATTGAAAAGCAACCTAATGCTAGTCTGAATTTTAAAAACATGCTCTGCCTTTTTATAACTCAAAAGTGGTTTTTTTCCAAGAGCTCCATTGTCCAAAATGTAATGAGCAGAGAAATGACTGGCACAATTATTTGGTATTTTGTGGATTATTTCATTACACTAGTAACTACAAACAAACTCTGTTACAGAATATACCTCCATGTTACTTCCATTTGCATTCATCAGAACTTTTTCAATTATTGTCTTCATTAAAGCATGATCTACAAAAAAAGATTAACAAAAACATTTTCATTATATGCTATTTTTTTTAGCACCCACTATAATCCATTCAGCCTCTCCTCTGCCCTCATTTCTACTACTAGAGTGGCTAAAACTACCTATATATAAAGTCTCCATGGCTCAGCCCCATATCTATCAAAGAGCCAAGTCAAAGGACCTAAATATATCCCCAGAGTTATCTAAATGCTAGTGCAGAAAGAGGGACCAGGAATTTACTGTCTCCATGATTGTCTAACCAGAGCTTTGAGGTTTTGAGTTATTAAGTTATGAAGACACTAAGGTCATTAAGTGGAAAGAGGGGGAGACCCTGCACAGGCATGTGCTTCCGTTTGGTGAATCTGTCGAACAGTAGTGTCTTGCAGTAAATAAAAAAGAACCACGCAGACTCAAAGATCCACAGTAAAAGGAAAACTTTACTGTGGCAAAAATTCTGTTCCATGCAATGTACAAGCAGAGTAAAAGAGAGCAGAGAGAGAGAGAGAGCAAAGAGATAAGGCAGCTCGCTGAGCCCAGGAATTTCTCTCTCCTGGCTCCACGGGACTCTGAGTGAGTCAAAACAATATGAACTTTCCAGAGTCTTCCAGCACTTTCTAGTTTCTGCCCTCAAAGGCCTTATTCATGACAGAATCTACTGCTGGCGAACCATGGATATATAACCAACCCACACAATAGGTTTGAGTCACTCTTACAAGCTCAGTAATCATGGCCCTTGGTGTTAGAAGGCAGATGCCTGAAGCCTTTTAAGCTTACTGTACTGAAGACTGGGTAAATCTGGGAGCTTTAGGCTGATGCAGTTTTGACGTGCAGCCCCTAGAACAGGGAAGCCAGTGTGGTAACAGCTAGATGCTGTTAGACTACAATTCCTATCTTGTCTGACCATGACATGACAAGTGGGGCTGATGGCACATCTGGATGTCACCACAATGGATACTGCTGCCCTAGAGTGTGTATGTTCCTATCACTGGTACCAGTCAATGTACTTTAGTCACTTTCTTCTACACAACCAAAAGGTTTCCATTTTCTCCCAATGCACCTCAGTTAGTCACTTCCTTACACATGTCTCTTCACTAGTACATGGCAGCCAGCAACAGAGATGTATAAGGAAAGAACATGAGCACCTGCCTATTAGTATTCATGTTGGGGAGAGAGAAGGTATTAAAGAGTACTTTATGGCTCAATTTTGTGGGAAGGGGTCATCAGTGGAGGCAACAAAGAGCGCTCTCTAGCATTTGTCCAATTCAAAATATGACCCTGTCAAAAGGCAGAATTCTAGACAGAATCCTACAATACCTGCACATTTGTAAATCTGGTTTTGCCCCACAAGAAGCAGCTCTCTCTATAAAGAGTGCCCTGAATATCCTCATTCTCAAGGCGGTGGGGAGCATTAATGTCACATTGTTTTTAAGTGCATTATACTTTTCAAATTCTAACATACATTTTTATACTCCTGGATGGTGCAACCAAAAGAAACATACCTATTAATGGATTTTTCCTAATGTCTAGAACCACAATTGTTTTGTTGGTCTCAAATATATCCAAAAGTGATCTAGCTCCCTCATTGGTAATTCCGCACTGCTGCAAATCAAGTGCTAGAATATTAAAGAAGAATATTATTAATTGGCATGATCTAGAAGTATTTAAACACAGACACAGCAGAATGTTTAGACAGACCCTGCTCTAACTTCAACGTGAAGTTGCCAAATTCTGGAAGAAAAAGAAGTATTATGTTATTTCAACAAATTCTGTGTGATTTTACACACACTTTGCCCACTAAATTATTTGCCCATCACTCAGTCAGTTTCATGTTAACCGGTCTCATACATAATCAAGTACATACACTGTTATTTGCATTACTGTCCACACATAGCAAGATTCATCTGGTCATGCCTACTTACCAGATTTTTCCGTGTATAAGACTAGGTTTTTCCCCTAAAAAATAATGTCAAAAATTAGGGGGCGTCTTATACACAGATACATCTCCCCCCATTTTCTTAAATCAGAGTCCCCCAAAGTAGGGGTGTCTTATAGATGGAAAAATACGGTAATTGAGATTATTCAGTGTTACCTCTGAGGAGCAAGTGCTCCTGATAGTGGAGCAACAGCCCTTATTCTTCATGCTGCTGAAGGCCCTCCCCAAACCTAGTCCCTAACTGATAAAGCTCATGGAAATAAAGTTGAGGGAGGGGGTGGAAAGCTAAGAAAGGGACAGAAGAAAGCAATCATGTTGGGCCAAATTATTTAAATGCAGAGCCTACATTTGGCTTAACAGAAATTCTTTAAAATAGTTTGTACTTAAGAATGGTTCTAAACCTTATTTATAGAACCATATTAGAGCTACAATTTAGCTCACAGAAAAGGACAGGGAACTTCACATTCCTCTCCCCATAGTAAGAAACAGACCTTGTAAAATATGCAGTAGTTTACTCCATGTATAGGTGTTGTATCCTACACAAGCATGCTGTTTACAACTATATCTATAATTAGCACCTACCTTTTAACCATAGGTCTTCTCCAAGGCATTCAGCTAAAACAGTAGCACCTCGGTCACCAATAAGTGAGTTGCAGTTGAGAGTAATGCGCCTTAAGCCAGCCATGCAGTCCAAATCAGGTCTCCTATAGCGCAGGCTCTCAGCCCAAGCTTCGCTGTGTCTTTTCAGTGCCTGGTGCTTTCAAAGACAAAACCACCAAAATGCAAATAGTTGCTGAAAATGCCAGCTAGAATACAAAAACTGAATGACCATTATATTGTTGAAGGTATAATGAGAGCTAAAGCTAAAGCTAAAGTAATATTAAAACACACTTGAGAATAAGTTACATTTCAAACTCATTCTTTACTATGTGAAGACAAACAGAATGCTGCATGCCTGTCAAAACTGAATGGCTTGTCTTACTGTGAACTTCAGGAAAACTGGATGCTATGTTAGAAGTTAGTATACTAGGGCTTCAGAAGTACCGTAGTCCTTAGGGACAGGCAATTTTCATCACAACCAGAAACATATGCTTAAAGATCATGGATTTGTGTTATAGAAGACTCAGGGTGCAACTCTAAATATCCTAAACTAGGGAGTAAGGCTTGCACTCCAAACCTCACTAAGCCCCACTGAATTCAATACAACTTACCTTTCAGTAGACATGGCTAGAATGGTTAGAATGACATTGTAAATCCCTTAAAACTGAGTGGAATTTACTTCCAAGTAAAAATCCTGAGGATTATGCACATCCACACACATCCCTTTAAAAGCTGACATAATTTGAAGTCAACTTTTCAATTAAAAAACAAAAGCCTTTCACATGTGGAAAATGTTTTTAACATGCCACAGAGCATAAAATTAGGTTAAATGGGACATTTCAAACTTTAAAAAGTCATCTTATAAATGAGTTGATACATGGACTTAGCAGACGAGACAGCAGATAGTACCAAGGCTGTCTGCTTAATATGCAGGTATAGTTAGCATTTGGTTCACATATAAATTACAGACAGGAATAGCAACATTTACATCAAATTTGAAAAGTGGTTTTACCTTTAAAATGTTGGCCATGTGTTGGGTTCCTCGCCATGTCAAACTGCACCCTGTAAAATCTATAGTTTTGATGCAAGCTGAATTCTTCACACTCTGACAAATCACTGGAAATAGAGAGAGATGACACTACTTAAGTATAGAAGGTTGCTATCTTGTACAGCTTCAATCTCCTTTTAATCACCAGTACATTCTCACTTCATTGATCAGCAATGTTTTGCTGCTATGTGCTTGCAACAAGGGTGGCAACTCTAGAGTGGCAACTGCTGTACTAAACAGTCTACTTTCCCAAAGCTTTTGTAAAAGAAAGAAAAAATCTAAGTACGTCCCTTAATTTCAGTGTCATTTGTGCATTCATACATCCTATCACATAGTAAATTGCGGAAAAACACTATTGTACAAGTGTTTTGGTTAATGTAGTTCCAAGTTGTGTTTGTGTGTGTTTGCACGTCATGTAATACAAGCCAACAAGTCACCAGTTCCTCATGCAGTATGTCATTTTTCACTCCTCTGATTGAAGCTCTTGTCAGTCTCACTGCTGAACAACACTACCTAGTATCAGTGGTATATTTCCAGAGAATACAAATTTGAACAGTTATGGCATGTTAGGACCTCCTTGCCTGGCCCACAACCTCGCATCATTGCCCCTCCCACAGCAATGCAGTTAGCCTCAATAGAAACTTTCAGGTCAATAGGAAGGTTTCTTTTCAAGCCTAAGGGGTGAGAGGTAGCCTATGTGTGTACAGACTTTCCCCCACAATGTGTAAATGGCTAAGGGTTTGGGAGTGGGCAGCAGGGTCGCATCAGTGGGGAGGGGCAGCAAGGGCTTCCCTGCACTCTCTCTCATGCAAAGGGGGAACGCCTGAGAAAGGCTATACTCTTCTTTGTATTTCAGGTGCAGTTGCTCCTCTTTACAACTCAATGCACCTGAAGCAGCTACCTAAGTTGTCATGCAGAAAAATAGATAAATCATGGCCACCAAGGCAGCCATGGATTTCCAAGATACCATCAAATTAACGTCTTCTATGAACTTCTGACAGAAAGCCAAGATGTAATCAGAATACCATTATTTTATTTCAAATGTGGGAAATGTTTTTAACATACCAAAGAACATAAAACAAGGTTAAACAGGACATTTTAAATTAAAATGTACTAACTACAGCAGTATTATGAATGTGTGAAACAAGATGTATTTTTACAAATGACACTGTGTTGCATATTAAGTCTAGTTTTCTTCAGAAAATTCAGAACTTACTTTCCAAACCTCCATCACCAATTGGTGAGTCTGCTAAAGACAGTCTCTCTAGAGATGATGTGTTAGCCAACCCCTTCAAAATAAAGAATATTAGTAATTTTAATATGGGCACAGAAGTATTTCCATGAAAATATTTATTGCAATTGAGCAGTCTTACTTTTGTCAGTAATATTAAGTCTTTTTCCCTCAAAAGCAGTCCCTGTAGTTCCAAATTTACTAGAGCACTTGATCTCATCAGACAACTTTTAATAGCTTTACATAGTTGAGCAGTAAAGTCTTTGGATCGAATTGCTGGAATTCTCCTTCTTACAATGTATGTTCCCTGCTTTTCAACACCTAGAAAACAAAAAAAGCTAATAAAATCATCAGAACAAACACCACTTAAGCGTTTACATAGGCCATTCATGATTGATTGATTGATTGATTGATTGATTCTTACTACCATCCCATTTTAGCTACATAAGCAGATGCAAATTCCTTTGTATTAGTGACACCATGGCCAAAGGCAACTTAAACATAATGCAAGTCACATGCATAACTCTCCCTCTTCTATTGGAACCTGAAGAAACAAATACTAAGGAGTATGAATGGGGGAGGAATGGACCGTTAAATGAAAAAAAATGGACAGAAAGGGGAGGGACGACAATCCAAAATACACAATTCTTATAATCCCAATTTTTCTTTTTTCTTTTTTTTTTAAAAAGGTAACTGCAGAAATGAGAAACTTGCAGTATTTCTGCTTTTGTTTGACTCTAACTCTCATCATGGGACGCAGGTGGCGCTGTGGGTTAAAGCCTCAGCGCCTAGGACTTGCCGATCGAAAGGTCGGCGGTTCGAATCCCTGCGGCAGGGTGCGCTCCCGCTGCTCGGTCCCAGCGCCTGCCAACCTAGCAGTTCGAAAGCACCTCCGGGTGCAAGTAGATAAATAGGGACCGCTTACCAGTGGGAAGGTAAACGGCGTTTCCGTGTGCGGCTCTGGCTCGCCAGAGCAGCGATGTCACGCTGGCCACGTGACCCGGAAGTGTCTCCGGACAGCGCTGGCCCCTGGCCTCTTGAGTGAGATGGGCGCACGACCCCAGAGTCTGTCAAGACTGGCCCGTATGGGCAGGGGTACCTTTACCTTTACTTTTTAACTCTCATCATCCGTGACCACTGACCATGCTGAAGGGAGCTGATCAGAGTAGGATTCAGCACAGGAACACAACTTTATGAGAGAAAGAGCGGTCATATGGTTAACAATTTAACTGGTCACTACCTGAGTCTCTGTGTCCCTGATGATGAAAGCTTCTTATGGCAATAGAAGTCAAAGTTTTGTTGTGCCGGATAGCATCCAAGAGAGGTACCCAATCCGGAGGTTTGATGCGATCTGCATTTATATCGAGAACACCAAGAAGCCTTCTAGCTTTTACAGATTGTAGAGGGACACAGCCCTGAACTGAACAAAGGTGCTCATAATGAGAGTAAAAATCCAAGCTGCACTGTCTTCTTACTTTGACTGAGTCAATCATTTTTAGTCATGTATTGGGCGGCAACTGAAACTAAGAAGAGAAGACAAAAGATAATGTGCAGTTATTTCAACAGCTACAAACAATGCTTGGCGTATGCTTTCCTGAATTCACCAGAACTATGGCTCTGTCCAAAGACTTTTCCTTCAAGTGATGCTTTGAAGAAGGCACTGGACCTCTGTGTTCCCTTCCTGCAGAAGTGAACAACTTCACTAGGAGAGATACTGTGCTTATTTGAAGATGAAATCTTTTGTGGATGCAAGAGATTAAAGCTGGGATGAAGCTCACAGGATTAAGGAGGGTTCAATGTTCAAATAAATGCAGTCGCCTGGTTCACCTCCTCCCTGCACTGAGAAGAGCATGGGAAGGACCAGACAAGCCTGAGGTCTCTCTCTCTAGATAGTCCATGGGGAATATTGCCATGCCCTTTATTCCTCAACTACTGAATATTCAAACAGCTATACAGATAAGGAAGAACATAAGAAGACCCTGATGGATCAGGGCATAGACACAATGGCTAGTAGCCATGGGCTGGGGGGGGGGCACCTGCCTCCCCAGTTAATAGAAATATGTAACAAACTGACCAATCTCGTCGGTTCTTGCCCCCCCCCCCCGTAAGTTCTGGCTACGACCCCTGCTAGTAGCTATTGACAGCTTCCTAGTCCAATCAAATACAATTATCCCCACCCAGGTACTCCAGCTACCGGGGAGAAACCATCCTGAGGATGAGCGCCATGGAACACCTTGACCCTCCCTGATCCAGGGGCTGCTCTGAGTCTCGCGGCGCCTCGTAAAACCGTCGTGGAAACGATTCAGCCAAGAAGCTCGACTCGTTTCCCTGTTTTGCTTGGATGAATAATACCGCCTCACTTGATGCCGGGTTAATATTCCGACCAGCTTTTCCTGCCACCTTCGCGGAGAGTGCTGGGCGGGGAAAACGGCTTCTTCCGAGGTTCTCGACGGGGCCGCTTCCCTGCCTCTTACCTCGAGTTCACCCTCCGCGGCGCCCGCCTTCTTCCCCTCTCCTCTCAGCTCCGCGTCTCCCCGCGCTGCCCGAAGCCACAAAATGGCCCTGCTCGCTCCCGGTAGCCGAGGAACCCGCGTTGTGTTTGCAGGAGTCGCCCTGGAAACCAGCCGCTCTCGCGGAAACTTCGCGGGCCGCCGTCCAAGTACGGGGAGCCGCGAGGGTCATTTCCATCGGCGTTTGAAACTTGACCCTCGCGACTCCCCGTACTTGGTCGGCGGCCCGCGAAGCGCCCGCGAGACCGGCTGGTTTCTATGGCAACTGCGGCCGCGGGGCGGAAAAGCGACGGCGAGCCAATAGGGAGACCGGGATGCAGCCCGAGAAGTTCGGGGAGGCTGGAAGCTGAAAGGAGTCGCGCAGGCTCCGCTAGGCCGCCTTCTCATGTCTAAGACAAGACCCTCCCCGTCCCGGAAGTTATCTGCCTTTCCCAGCAAAACACTAGAAAAATGTACAGTGGTACCTTCAGCTCTCTATATTGGACAAACAGGCCAGACCTTACGCCAAAGAATAAACGGACATAAATCGGACATCAGGAATCACAAGACAGAGAAACCAGTAGGAGAACACTTCAATCTCCCAGGACATTCTATACAAGATCTCAAAGTAGCTGTTTTACTACAAAGGAATTTCAGAAATAGACTGGAAAGAGAAGCTGCTGAATTGCAACTTATCACCAAACTTAAAACCATGGAGAAACCTGGTCTGAACAAAGACATTGGATTCTTATCTCATTATACATGACAAAGCCATTTTTCACCTTCTCACCCCTTGCTTCTTCCTGTAAGACCTATTGCGGTCGTTAAGAGTCGTCAACAGGCTCATCACAGCTATCTGCCAATCACCCATTCCCACCAGCCTTCTGAGTAATACCCCTCCCCACCTTCTCACTATATAGAAGGGTCTGGAAACTTCTGTTTCAGTGTATCTGAAGAAGTGTGCATGCACACAAAAGCTCATACCAAGAACTGACTTAGTTGGTCTTTAAGGTGCTACTGGAAGGATTTTTTTTTGTTTTGACTATGGCAGACCAACACAGCTACCTATCTGTAAGTGGTACCTCGGGTTACATACGCTTCAGGTTACAGACTCCGCTAACCCAGAAATAGTGCTTCAGGTTAAGAACTTTGCTTCAGGATGAGAACATAAATTGTGCACCGGTGGCGCAGCAGCAGTGGGAGGCCCCATTAGCTAAAGTGGTACCTCAGGTTAAGAACTGTTTCAGGTTAAGAACGGACCTCCGGGACGAATTAAGTTCTTAACCCGAGGTACCACTGTATTGGGGGGCGGGGTGACACACTACTAATTTCAATACCATACCTGGACAGTCAGTATTTATTTGAAGATTTGTAGGACACGACTAAACAACAACAAACAGGTAAACTTAGCCCGTATGATATGACTGTATATTTCTATCACGTTTTCATTGGGGTTGGGGGGCACCTGGCATCAGAGAATTTGGATTTAAAGAATGAGAGTATAGCAATAACACGCGACATTCGCACGCGAATTATGGGAGCAAGTGACAGAATCAAGGCAATTACGCAGGTAATATTCATGCCTTAAATATTAGCACTTCTGACCCTGTTCGGGTGTTCACTGTATTCGCCTGCAAGCAATCGCGAAATGGGGAAGGGCCTCGCTGCAAAGTCCCAGCGTCTGGCCTGTCGCTTTTCTTCCGGGTATGGCCAAGTTCTGTAACGCAAGGAGCCTTCTTTACCCTTGGAGGCTCCCTGCAAAACCTAAAGCCCCGAATGTGCGGCGGGTAGCCTAATCTACCTTGCAGGGCTGCCGTGAGTATAAAACTAGGAGTGGGAGAAGCATGTACACGACAACCACCTAGCGCTCAGAGGAAAGACGGGATGGAAATATAATGAATGATATTGCTGACCAGTTGTAAACACGTTCAAGCAAATGCACGTCATTTGCGAAGCCACAACGCCCCAGTTCTGTCCTCTCTGCTCCTCTTTCGGTACCGTTTACGCAAATCATCTTGATCATCCCTGCACACGTGAACACTTCCCATCCATTGTATGCTTACACAGGATCTTCTTTATGTATGTACAAAGCTTGGCAATGAAGAGTGTGTTTCTGGTTTCCCAGCAGCACCTTTGGCCCTTCAGTTGTTTTGGAACTACAATTCCCATCATCCCTGTTAGCTAGGGATGCTGGGAGTTGTAGTCCCAAAACAGCTGGAGGGCCAAGTTTGGCCATGCCTGCTTTAGGCCAGGGCGCTCCTCCCACAACCTTCTTTGTAATACAGTATACTGTTTCCGCACTCATGCACACACTGCCTTGGATGCGCACCTCCCTCGAGTGTATATCTGAAGAGGAGGGCTAATAAAAGTCCAGAGAATCAACTGCTCTGCTTCTCCTGCAAAATCCCTACCTATCCAACGCCTAGAAGAAGAAAACGACAGCCGCGCTCTAAGGAGGAATTGACTGGACTGAATCTGGGAGGAGCAGGAAGAGCGCAAGAACCGCGCAGAGGCTTCACCCCTTCCTGCCTCCTCCAGCGCCTGCAGGAGCCTCGCCCCTTCCCTAGCTTCCCCCACGCCGAAACAGCAAGCCGCATGACCGGAAGCAGCTTCCCTATTGGCTGCCCCTCCAGCTGGGCTTGCTGCCGACGGCATGCCCCTTCTGCAAGCAACTTTGCAAATATACAGTACTGTAGAGTCACGATTGCTCATAGTACTGGACACCGACGACGACGACAACAACTCTTTATTACGGCCGTAGACCAGCATAAACTGGACAACAAGATCCCACCATAGCTGGCAACTTTTCCCTTTTCTTGCGAGGAATCCTATTCGGAAAAAGGGAATTTCCCTTAAAAAAAGGGAAACGTTGACAGCTATGGATCCCACCGGTCACCATAAAATGGGGTGGGGTCTTTACAGTCACTGACTTGATCGCGCGTGCAAGCAAGCTGTCTCTCACGAACAATGCACCAGCCCTCACGCCTCACGTCCTTGTTGAACTACCCCTCCGTCCGAGGCCCAATCTTAAACTACGGGCTCTTTTAGTAACTGGGAGCTGCCTTGCAAACGGGTGGTGGTGCAGGGGAAGAAAGGTGATGTGGGTTTGCTCTTCGTGAAGAATGGCTTTCGTGGTTTATGTCTCAAAGGTAAAAGATCAGAAAAGGTGTGAATTTGGAAAGCAGCAGAGGAGTGTTTTTTTAGAAGCAAACGTTTAGAAAACGTTTTTGGAGCAAACGTCTTGGGCTTTGCAGTGCTGAGTTCGAATGCAGGTAGTGCTAAAGAATTTGCTGAGTAGACTGCCATTGTATTCAATAAGAATACCCTATTGTGTTGAGTGGACATGGTTAAGGAAGAATGTGCTGCACCTCCATGGTGCCTGATGTGAGTTCTGTTCAAGAAACTTGGCTTGTGGAGCTCTCACTGGCTCTCCATAGTCAGAAGAATAATAGACACGAGGAGCTTTACGGACAGTTTTGTGATACTTTTCCTTTTAAAGGTACGAAAGAGTGCCTGGCTCAATATGACTCTTGCAGGATCCTTTGCTTGGCTTGGCAGGGATAGTATTTAAGCCTTTTGCAGCTCAGTGTGGCTGGGGAAATTTCTAGGAGTGGCTGGAAGCTTTTCAATAATACAGGGTGAGTCTTTAAAGAGGCCCCAGTGGAACATGTGTACTCTGTATCCAGGGCCTCTTTTAAAGGATTCACCCTGTATAAGAAGTTATTACTTCCCAGTAGCTATTTTATGGAGATGGGAATTTAGTGGTGTGGATATGGTCCCTACACAGAATTTGAGAAGATATCAGGCTTAAATGTTTGGATATTGGTAGGCCATGTGAGTTCAATGGTTTTGAGAATTTTTCTAAAAAGCTGGAGCAAAGTATTTTGGGAGCAGCTCATGCTATTCCTAGATGGAAGGAGGTGGGAAGAAACTGGAATATGACGGCATGGTGGACAGATGGATGCAGTAGGGTCATTTGGGAGCATAATGCAACTTCTGGGAAGGTTAGATGTACCTTGGTAGGGGGAAATTTAAGCTAATAATTAAAAGGGTTAAGCTATAATTAAAAGGGTACTTAGGCGGGCTAAATGAAATATGTGAAGGCAATGTTGTGGAAACATTTCAGTAGTTACACCAGTAGCATTGATATAAAGACAGATAAGGAAAATGAATGCTATCTGGAGGAATATTCCAGCTTTGCTTATTGAGAATCATATGTGCCCTTCTTAACTCTCATCTCATTTGTAAGCTACTTATGCAGCCACACCAGTTTCCTTAGATGCCTCCCACTTTTCTTTCTTGTTGTAATTGTCTGTGTTTGGGGCTTCAATATTTCTCCTTTTAGAAACACATATCCATCTTGGACTTCCTCCTCTGTATTTTTGACCATGGGATCTCATCCAGTAGCTTTTTCAGTTTTTTAAAATTGGGCTTCTTAAAGTCCAGAGTGCATGTCTGAGTACACTCAGCTTTCCCTTTCCTCTGTATCATGAAACCCAGAAAGAACTGATCACTTCCTGCCAAGTTTCCCAGTACTTCCACTTTGTTGATCAATTCCTCCCTGTTAGCGAGGACGAGGTCTAGGATAGATGATCCCCTTGTTTCTTCCACCTTCTGGGATATGAAATTGTCAGCAAGGCAGTGGAGAAATTTGTCAGACCTTACATTCTTGGCAGAGTTTGAGTTCCAGCAGATATCAGGGAAATTGAAGTCTCCTATAGCTCTCCTTTTTTAGTGTTTGGTAATCGGCTCTAGGAAGGCATCATCCAAGTCTTTTGCCTGGCTTGGTGGTCTATAGCAGACCCCACAGTAAGGTCACTGTTGTTTCTCTCTTCTACAATTTTACCCATATACTCTTAGTCTGCTTTCCATGATCCAGGTCATGGATTCCTTCACAAATTTACACATCCTATACGTATAATGCTGCTACTCCTCCCTTCCTGTTTGGTCTATTCCTTTTAAACAGGTTAAACCTTCAACTCCTGCATTCCAGTCATGGGTCTCATCCCACCAGGTTTCAGTAATGCCTACCAGGACATATTTGCCGCTCTGAATTAAAAGTTCCAATTCGTCTTGCTTGTTACCCGTATTCTGTGTGGATTTGTGTAGAGAAAACTGAAACCACAAGTTGTTCCCTCCAGCTGCTTCCTCCTTGTAGTTTCCTACGAGATGTCAGAAGCCAGTTAAAAAATTACATAAGCCAGTTACAAAAAACAATCCAGCTTTGCTTTTGTTTACAGCCTTTATGTTGTTTAAAAGTATGTGTAAAATCGTTTCCCACAAAGTCCAGTGACCAACACAATAACAGTGCAATACTACACTTTTACTTGGGAGTATGTCCCACTGTGTTAAAGGCTCTTACTCCAGGGGGGGTAGCAGTCCCAAACCCAGCTTGGCAACAGTGGATTGTAACACAGTGGTGTAGCCACAGTCATATCCACAGCCCCATTGCTCCCACTGGCTGGGACAGCTGAAGACCTGATGCTGGCGTAGCAATCAGGTCCACATCAGAGCCAACACCATCATATGATGCCAGTGAGGCCAGTCCAAGATCCAGTCAATCCTAGACTGATTCAGTCCCTCTATGACCCGAAAATGGCTCATTTTGGATTTTTTTTTTTTTTTTTGCAGGAATCCCAATGGTGGATCTTTTGCATACCTGCACTTGAGGCAGAATGAAGACCACACCAGAAGAGTGACACCGGTGTCATGTTGTGGAGGCCAGCAGACCTGGTGTGGTCTGGCTGGAGGAAGACTTCTGCTCCATACATGCCCCATAACCCCCGATTGTGGGGTTAGCTTGCAGGGTACATGTGCCTAGAATTGCACTGGTTGATTCCTTGGAAAAGCTGAAGCTCCTTACATTAGATGGCTTGAAAACAGTGAGCAAAAGAGAACAGAACTTGATAAAGTAGGGCTGATAATGTAGTAGAAAGAGTTGTGTAGAGGAATATTCTGAAATATTATCGTAAACAGTTTGTGTAAACTTTAACAGCAATGAATAAAAAATTGAAATAATGTATGTATAAAATTATCCCGTTATTTACCTTTGTCAATAAAAGAAGCAAGTCCATTTGTCCTGTTTTCTTTCTTGAGAGATTACTACAGACTTGTAAAAAACTTGCTATTTTTTCCATTTCCATTTAAGCAGTGAAGATGATTTGGATCAACAATGGATAAAAAAGCACTCCCTCTTCCATATTGTTGTTCAATAAAATTCAGAAATAAGAGTTCATCTTGCGTAGGAGAAGATCAGATTCTGGATAATTGCAAACATTAGATCTTGGTTGTTTTCAGGTAGGAAGGCATCTTGCTGTCAAGTTTCCTGTCAACTGAAGTGAACTGGAATTGTTCAGATATATTATAAATCTCGGCAGCATTGCTGTTGGCATGCAAATGATGAGAAAAGCTATTTGTTTGCTTTTTATATCAACTGCTTTTATATTATACTTGTCATTGTTTGTGGAGGGGACAGATTGAAGGGTCAGAGTGAGAACACCTTCTGATGGAAAAACAAAGAATGGCCAGAATGAAAATGTGTCAGACAATCAAAACATCTTTACTTAACTATTCCTATTAGTTTCTACAGAGCACGAATAGGCACCATGCTTTTTGAATCAAATGGACAGCAATAGCTTTTTCCAAATTATTCACAAATGAACAACTCTAATTATACACACATCGTAATGAGTTTTTCCAACGCTAGCTGTTTGACTTCTCTGGTAACTGCTGCATTTTAAGAACACAAAGCAGTGGATTTTCAATAATGATGCAGTATTTAACTATTTAGCCTGTCACAAAACAAGAGTGGGGCATGGAAACAAGGTTGACAACTGTATACTGATTTTACCTTGTTTTTCTATTTATTGGTTTTTGTAGACACTTAGAGAGTTCATTGATTCAGCATTTTGTAAGCCATTCTAAATTAACAAAATCATTTTTTAAAATTAAAAAAACACAGGAAGGGGCAAAAAACAAACCCAATTGCGTTGCAGTGTCAAAGTGCCACGAAATGCATCTATTTCGGGACTCTGGTGGTAGCCTTTCCTTCAGACGAGGATAATGAGCTACTGACACATAATACATTGCTTCTCTGGAGTTAGACCATTAGCTCTTTGAGCTCAGTATTGTCTACACAGGCTGGTAATGCTCCTCTAATGTTTCAGGCAATGCCAGGGATTGAACCTGAATGCAAAGCATGTGCTTTACTGAGCTCCAGTTCTATACCTCTTACAGGACTGTTGACAGCTATGTGCCACCAAGATGGGAGTCTCTGGGGCTCTTGCACACAGTCCTCTGACGCAGGGGCCCTAGACTGTATACTTCAGATCAAGGGATGTCCCACCAGAGCCAAGAAGATGCCAGTCTAGCTAACAAGCAAGTATTGGAGGAAAGAAGGCATTCTGCCAAAAAAGGGTTAACACTTGCCATGTTTAAGACTAGGTTTTTTAACCAAAAAAAAAAGGTTTAAAATTGGGGCTTGTCTTTTCTTAATTTGGAGTCCCCAAAAATGGGGGGAATCTTATACATGGGGGCGTCTTATACATGGAAAAATACAGTATTTTGTTGCTGTCCAGAAACACTCCCAATGAGCCATGTGGGGCAGATTTCAAACCGACTGTTAGTAAAAATAAGACCTATAAGGGAGGAAGAATTCAC
Source organism: Podarcis gaigeae (assembly GCF_964106915.1). Taxonomy (NCBI): domain Eukaryota; kingdom Metazoa; phylum Chordata; class Lepidosauria; order Squamata; family Lacertidae; genus Podarcis; species Podarcis gaigeae. Next base: position 4,344,081 of record NC_139687.1, on the reverse strand, counting down.
TACCCTACAAAAACAGCTGGTGGATGTAACAATTCTTCCAATGCCATGGGGCCTGATGCCCTTGGGGTGTTTCCCAGAAAGCTCCTTCTTTTGTGCTATGCCTAGAAGCGCAACTCAATAGTCTGGTTTTCCTCTAGGCTCTTTCACAGCACCTTTCCTTTTTAAGTCTGCTTTCAAAGAGAAATTTGTTTGCTATTTCATCCAGTGTTCTTCCAAAAGCCAGCTGGCGCTGAATGCTAAATGGCAAAGGAACAAAGGCACAACTTCCAAAAGTATTTGGAAATGTTCTGGGAGCTGCTGAAGCTGTTCTTTATAGCTTTTTATCCGGAGGCCTGTTGGCTGTTGCTAGATGGTCATGTCCTTCATGAAAAAGATTCTCACAAAGCCTGCAGATCTTTATTTTTAACGCCTACCCAAACAATTATTTAAGTCCATTAGCAGTAGCATTTGGCTTAACCTACAATTGCCCAGCCACATAGTTGTATTATACTCTTTATCACTTATATAGTGTCGTAATTGGAATGTGGCAAGGAGATGTACATAAAAGGCATATGATAACACCCCAAATCATTGTAAACAACCAAAGCAGCCTATGATACTACAGTCCTGCTGCTTTTATAAAACAAAGACTGATAGCCAACTAAGTCACGTTCTGAGTAGACCCATTAAAATTAATGGACAAATTACTTGAGTCCATTGATTTCAAAAGGTTGACTCTGAGTATGACTAGCATTGGATATCACCCCAACACCCCAAAATAGTTTGCCTTATTTTAACTACATTGCTAGTTAATCTCAGGCTTTGTAAATAGGCCAGTAGGAAAAGACGGGGACTCTCAAATCTCACCTCCTTTTCTCTCAAACACACTTTAAAGCAAACAACTCGTAAAACGAGATACAGATCTGCAAGTAGCAAAAGTAACTGTTCTCTCAGTTAAAACCCGCTAGCCAAAAAGTTTCACAATGCTTCAGTAAAGAAAACAAGGATGATGTAACAACCTTTTCTACCCAGCTAGGCCTTGTTATTTGCAAATTAACAGGTAGGTATTTAACAGATGGGTATTTAATTAATATGGAGATACATTTAGTATTTTTCAGCACCTGGATATATTCATTTTTTATTTTTGAAATTTATATATAATATTTCTGTTTGATGTGGGCTCCCTGTGTAGTTCATGGTTTAAACTAAATATAGTATTAAAAGCCAGGTTCAACAATAAAATCTGTTAAAGATAGGGGTTGGTTACTATAGTTAAAGGATTAGAGTTTTAGAATAGTTTTCTTAAAATCATTTTTGGAACAGGAAACAGGTTTCCATTTATTAGCCAAACTACTCACTTCTTGTATTCATCCATTAGATTTATACATTTCAGGACTCTGTAGTATCTGTAGTAAATTATTTCACTTGTGATTGGTATATTTACATATTCTTGCATAGTCTTGCATAATAGGCTCTAGAACATATTACACATGTAATAAAAAGAAAATTAAAAATAAGAAGATTTAAGCTTTCTGGCAAATGGGCCCAAATCGGTTATACATGCAGGAGAATATACCCCGGTATGCTCTTGTTTAGTTGAGAAAACTGAACAGCTGAGCAATTGTGAATAGAACAATACACAACTGAATGAGAAGGGGTAAGGGCACAGGAAAATCACCATGAGAAAGCATTATTTCGCAGCAAAAGAAAAGCATTGTTTTTATATTTTTGTTTCCAACAGTTTAATTAATTATTTTGGTGTGGTTTTTTTCAAGACTACACATAGAAGCACCTCCTCCTCCCCACTGATCAACCCAAATGAAAGATTGTGGAAGGGCCATATGTTCTACATGCTAAGGTAAACACTCCAAACATCTCCCCCTGCAAAGAAGCAATAATTATGCTCTGGACTGACCCAGTCAACCCCCTCCAGCAAGTTTTTATCAGCCTTGATGGGCAGTCATCCAGAGGGCATATGGTTGGGCAATAACCTCCAAGCAACCACAGTTCAGCATGAAGGCAAGTGATTATGTCCTCAAGATTCTGAGGGTTGCGACACTTCTGGCCAAATATCAATAGCTTCAGTAGAGGGTGCAGAGGTGACAACGCCTTCTTTGCTGCTGTCAGTGCTACAAGATAGGCATGATTACCATAAGTGCTGGCAACCCTGTTTGGTCATCTTCACTATGAGATTTCCACTATTTGTGCTGCTGATACCGTCGTACCTGCTTCATAGTCTGAAGCTGCCAGAGAACTCAATATGCCATGTTGGGCTCAGCATTAGAGAAGGTCCCTTATTGGTGATTCCATAGCAGGGGCGCTATATAGGCGGGCCAATGGTCCCCTAAAATTTTCAAGGAGGGGATCCGGACCCCCTCAATATTCCACAATCTGTGGTGGGCCTCCCTGGGCGTCCCCGCAGCTGAGATGGGGCCCAAAGGCCCTACCCACAGTGGGCCTCCCAGCCTCCCCCTGATGCGTGATGTCGCATGTGCGCTGGGCTCCCCCACAGTTGGGTGGAACCTAGCGCCTGCGTTCCATAGTGACATCAGGTTCTCAGCAGAAGCACTGACTATGACAAACATTCCCCCCGAGCATGCAGGAATCCTTCCTATTCCATTGGTCTCTGGGGGTGGACCATCCTGAGCTAGACAGGCCTGTACCCCTGCAGGTGGAATCTACTGTTGTCAATCTAACCAGTAAACAACCAAATCAAAGGCATCTCTGGCTAGATGTATTGGGCCTATAATGTGTTTGGACAGCTCCATGAAGTCCTAAGCAAGCCTATTCGCAGTAGAAATCCTGGCATCCCCCTCAGCAGTTATGGATGGTCCATACAATTTGTTTATATGTTTAGTGTAATATGTATGATATGATACTAAGGAGGCTTCATAAAGTGTTTGTTGTCTTATGTCTTAATGCCTTTGAAGAAGAGAAGGTGCCAAAATGCACCAGGGTGACTATTTTGTGAAATAAAATTTGTTTTAAGCATAATTTAAAGGGTTCAGTTTCTCTTCTTTTTGACTTCCAGGTTCTCTAATGAACACATGCTAATTGTATGAGATGTGTTCCACATGACTTCTAGGGAATAGAGTTGTATGTAACATGGCAGGTTTAAAAACAAAAGCAAATAATTATTACCATAAGGATAGAATATTTTTATTGGCCCCTTGCCTGCTCTGAGAGTAATTAATCTCTTGTCAGGACTCAAGCCTGCAGTGATTCCACATTTTTAATAATATACGGTATTTATTTACATATTTAGATACTATTTTTCAATATGAGTCTTTATAATACAATTTACAATATCTTAATATGTACAGATATAATTTAAAATGGCAGTTATTATTAAACACTTTAATAAAAGCTATATCTATAATTGCATCTTTATTCGAAGTAACACACATCACAATATAGGGAGGGCGCTCACCACAGAACCATTGGGTGGCATGAAATGTTAGTCCTACTCAAAGTAGTCTACTCTGAGGGTATCTAGTGTTGGATTTCACCTGTTAAATTAAATCTAAAATTATCTAACTGCAGCAATGCACATTTTAAAGATGTGTGTCTTCTGTCATTTTATCATCTGCTTCTCTAAATGTCTTTTCAGAAGAACATTGGGTAAAACAGACAGGATGCCACTGTTTATCTGAGGAAGCAGCAAAATAGAAAAATACTGGGCTGAAAAGCAGCACCTCCACCAGCAGATGGTGCCATATTGTTACGTCAGTGCTGAACTATTGATAACTGTTTTCTGGTTTGGGGCAGGGAGAGGCAGAGGAAATGAACAAGCTGCTACATCAACTCTGTTTGTTGCTGTAATAATAATAATAATAATGATGATGATGATGATGATGATGATGATGATGATGTGTATACCACCCTTCATCCGAAGATCACAGGGCAGTTCACAACATAAAAATGCAAAATGAGATAAACTAGGAGATAAAAGAACCCTGCACAGGCTTCAGATGGCACATGGCTGCCTGGCTCCCAGTCTTTATATTGCCTGATGGGATGCAACTATATTGAATTCAGCTCCTGATGCAGCCTGACTGTTGCCAGCATCCATGGCTGCCACTTCCACACTGAAAACCAGGCTCTCAAGACATACTACAAAGCACACACAGCCAGTTAGAAGGGAGTGGGTGGTGCTCTAGTCTAAACCAGTGTTTTCCAACCTTGTTTCCTTCCTGTGCACACATGCAACCCATCCTACCAGTAGAAAGGTAGCTACTTAAATGTTTTGTTTTGTAAATAGAACATGTTTTATTTATAATTTTTATGATTTATACAAATTATCATTATATAAGATGATGGGAACATAATAAAACATTGTTGAAGCAGAAAAATATTATTACTGTATTAATATTAATATTATTAATCTGTAACCCCCCCATGTGACTCAAGTTGCCCCAGCCACTCTGGGTGGCTTCCAGCATATATAAAAACATAGAAAAACCTTAAAACGCTTCCCTATACAGGACTGCCTTCAGATGTTTCCTAAATGTTATATAATTACTCATTGTCTTGACATTTGATGGGAGGGCATTCCACAGGGTGGGTGCCACTACCTAGAAGGCCCTCTGCCTGGTTCCCTCTAGCTTCACTTCTCACAGTGTGGGAACCACTAGAACGCCTTCGGAACTAGATCTCAGTGTCTGGGCTCCCAGTTGTTATATTGGCCGATGGGGATGCAGATGCTCCTTTAGGTATACAGGACCAAGGCTGTTTAGGTCTTTAAAGGTCAGCAGCAACACTTTGATTTGTGCTTGGAAATGTACTGGGAGCCAATGTAGGTATTTTAGGACCAGTGTTATGTAGTCTCGGCGGCTGCTCCCAGTCGCCAGTCTAGCTGCCGCGTTCTGGATTAGTTGTAGTTTCTGAGTCACCTTCAAAGGCAGCCCCACATGGAACGCATTGCAGTAGTCCAAGCAGGAGATAATCAGAGCATGTACGACTCTGGCGAGACAGTCTATGGGCAGGTGGGGTCTCAGCCTGTGTACCAGATGGAGCTGATAAGCAGCTGCCCTGGACACAGAATTAACCCATGACTCCCAGGCTGCACACCTGGTCCTTCAGGGGCAGTTACCCCATTCAGGACCCCACACCTTCCCACCCCCCTGTCCCCCCAAAACAATACTTCTGTGTTTTCAGGATTCAACTTCAATCATAGAACCATAGAACCGGAAGTGACCCCAAGCGTCATCTTTCTAGTGCAACTCCTGGGCATAGCCAAGAGGGGACAGGGGAGGCAGCTGCCGCCTAAGATCAAGTAAAACAATAAAAATACTTAACTAAAACATACATCATTGTAATTGCAAATCTCACTTACCAGTTTTCAGCTTTATGCAGGTTTGGCAAACATACCGACACTTGTCAATTAAAGAATCAAGGTGTTAAATATTATATGCCTCATTATTTCTAAACCATGGTCTATCCTGAACATGAACTCCCTGAATTGTGTTAGTGCTTCACATTCATAACATCCTACTGTTTGCCTTTCATGCTTGTTCAGCTTTAAAAATAAATAATAATAATAATAATGGGCCAAGTTCCATCAGTCTCTAATGATAAGCATTAGTGAGGCCACTTTTGCTCTGGCTAATTCAACACCATGGACTGATTAAAGGCAAATCTTAGTGAACTTTCTTCAGAAGTCACTGAAGTTAAAGTGAGGACACAGTTAATCCACTTGGATTGATTGATTGATTTAAAAACACATGAGGGTGGGGGACTTCCAGCCTGGAAGCCAAATGTAGTCCTTAGGCCTCTCCTCAGATCAAATCCCTCGTCAGCCTTGCTCTATGCCCTCCTTGAATACTTTTGCCTGCCTGAAATGTTTCCTTAAACTACAATCGTGGGAATGTTAGCATCCAAAATGCATATGTAAAGGGTTAATGTTTGAAAGGGCTGTAGAAACCTGTGATGTCATACACTCTCTGGAAGTTATTTCAGTTGGTTCAGTTATTAACAGTCTTGTGAGTCTTAACAGCAGCAGGTATGTTCTGTTGTGCTGCTGTCTGCCTCAGAGTCAGAGTATCAGTTAGTCCGTAAATGTTAGTTAGTCTGTAACAGCTTAATCTACTTCAGCCTCCCAACTTCCACCCTTCACCTTGCCCACTTTCGAAAACTATCCACAGACAGAAGCATACGCCAGCCAATATTCACAAAGAAGACACATTCACTCACCTTTTGCTCTTTGTTCATTCATGGAAGTGTCCTGGCTTCGACCCACAAATATCCACAGGCTTCTGTCGATCAGCTTCTGAAGGTGAATTTCAACCAGTTCACATCAACAAACATCATTGCCCTGTTCCAGCCTCACAACATCCAAATGGGAACTGTATTGGCTTCCACCTACCAACATCTGCCAGCTTCTGCTAGGTCCACCACTGGACATTCACCACTAGCTTGGACCATGGATATTGTTGTGACGTGGGGTTTGTGATTTCAGCTCTCTTGACATAATATGCTGGAGACAGTTCTCTAGTAACACTTCTTTATTAAAGCAAACAAGACTGAGACTTGAGGAGGGGAGAGCTACATTTATAGGGACAGGGAACAAGCTAGAAAGGATACATTTTGGAGGGAACAATCTCAGGCAATCACAGTCCTGCCTTTTGGAGGAAACCAATAAGACAGAGGATCCAAATACAGCAGCTTAAATGAACCAATAGTAGCTGTACCCTCTGGAACCAAAAGGCAGTTACTTTACCCTAATGCAATACAGACAATAATAATACAGATATAAAATCCTTTGACTCAATACACAACACCTATCAGCTGCCTTCAAGTCACAATTCCACACTGCAAGTGAACTTGCCTTATTATTGCTCCATAGCATCCTACAGCCAGATGATCATCTCTGTCCATCTGCCTGTTCACCTCCTCCAGGTAGAAGAAGACTGAATATAACAACTGTTGCTTGCTGTGTTCTGTTGGGGAAGAGGAAAAGGCCCACCTTTATATCCACTCAGCTGCCATGTACTTTTGTGACGTCACAGGTAGTCTGTAGCCAATGGCAACAGCTGGAGATGCATCATTATCATCCACATTTCCCCAGGCCTCACAACTGTGGGTACACCTCAGCAGTGACTTACTTGTGTGCTTGTTTATTGCTAAAAATATTTGGAGACCAACCTTCATCTGTACTGATATTAGGGAGGGGCATATTATAAAACTGTTGCTGGGGACCTTTTTCAGCACAGGGGGCACATTTCCATGTAGGGGGTGCAGCCGGTGAGGGGAATAACCTAAAGCAGAATCCGGTGGTCTGCTCTTGATTTGTGGACTAGAGGTTCCCCACCCCATAATAAACCCAAGGGTTAGATCCAACATGAGTTGTATTCAGAGTAGACCTACTGAATCAAAGGACTTAGTAAATCTATTGATTTTAATGGGTCTCATTTCAAGGAAGTATTTGGATATGGCTCCAATTATTAAAAACAAAGACACACACACACACACATATTTTTCTTTATTTTTTAAAAAAGTTTTGCACCTTCTCTGTCATGGTATTATCCCAATCATAATTTCTTTTGTTTATCCTTCCTGGAAGAGAAAGTTGAAAATATTAGTTTTCTCAGACTAAGACAATTAAGACTATAAAAGCTTATAAAATGTGTCTAAGCTTTTATATCCTTAATTGTACCATTTGCTTATGAATTGTTATATGTGCTGAAATTAATCATGTCTCCAATATTTATTTTATCTTATTTGTTTAGACAATATTTTACACTGTACATTTATCTGATTTTCATTATTGTATGTTAACTTCTTAATACAATTTATAATTTAAAACAACAGAGCCAACCTAATTAAAATCTATGTAAGATATTTTAGCAACTAAAGGAAACATTCCCTTCATTATACAGTGGTACCTCGGGTTAAGTACTTAATTTGTTCTGGAGGTCCGTTCTTAACCTGAAACTGTTCTTAACCCGAAGCACCACTTTAGCTAATGGGGCCTCCTGCTGCTGCCGCACCGCCGGAGCACGATTTCTGTTCTCATCCTGAAGCAAAGTTCTTAACCTGAAGCACTATTTCTGGGTTAGCAGAGTCTGTAACTTGAAACGTATGTAACCTGAGGTACTACTGTATATATAAAAAATCTGCAACTGTTTTTATAATATATATATAAAATCTGCATAGTTTTTATAGGAGGGAAAAGAGAACTAAAGGGTCAACCCCCCCCCGGGGCTCTGCATACTCTAAAGCAAGTCCATTCCTTGCCTGGAATGAGGGGTGTGTGTCTGTGTGTGTGTGTGTGTGTGTGTGTGTGTGTGTGTGTGACTAGAAACTTCTGACTTTACTGTGGCTGCAGTATAGGTTAATGTACATCAATTTTGCCACTTTGCAAAAAGTGAGGGTTTCTGCCCTCATTTTAGCAAGGGATTTCCATGGATCCTCTGCCAAAATGATGATGAACAACCTTTCATTTCCGCAGGAAATTCTGGTGCACACCCTTTCCTGATTCAGAGAGCCTGCTAAATGGGAGGGTTTTCTCCCATTGCTTTAGCAAGGGATCCCGTGCAGGTTTGCATGGAAACCTCTGCTAAATGAGGAAAGCCTCAATTTCAGCAGAGGTTCATAATCCAAACTCCTTCTTGGTTTAGGAGGGGGTTTGTATGCTCAGTTTGGCAGCATGCCTCTGTTTCCCAATGGAAACAGGCACACAAAGCCAATGCAGGATTTAACCTCACTCTTGCACCTATCAGAGGACCTCACAAGTGACACCAGCTGATGGGTGGATGGGCATGTTTTGGGGGAAATGGACTCTTGGGCCAACCTCAACCACCTGGTGGTCCAAGATTGGCTCACAGACTGAAGGTCCTCCACGTGTGGCTTATAGGGTGTTGTGAATGTTGCAAAGCACAGTGCTGGTGACAGTCCAGCCACCCACCACCTTAATTTCCCTGAAGCATCTATACATAGAAATTAGCATGTGCCAATGTTATACAAATTTGTGTCACAGCCATGTGTTTGTGCCCTGAATCTTTTAAATACCTAGTGACATCCCTGCTCAGACTACTGTTTGAAAGCAAGTGCTGCAGGTACGATAACTGATGTTTAGGGATAAGAGAGTTTCTGTTACACAGATCTGCCAAGCCCAATAAGCTCATTTTTGCAGGGCATTAGTCTGACAAAACAAGAAGACTTTCAAATCCAGCTGATCTGAAAGGTGAAATGAATAATCCCAACATGTTTTCCATTGGGAAAGTTTCAAGATAAGCACAAGTCCATTAACAGAACATTTTCCTGCAACCTTACTATTTAAACAGTTTTACACAAACACATACATCTGTATGTATACACATCTGCATGCACAAACTATATATATCCATACAGTGAAGCTCTAAACTCTTTTAGGAACCAGGAGAAGGCAGAGGGGAGTCCATATTTTTGTAATTAACCAATTAAAATTACTGAACATGAGAATAGAATTAATTTAAAGAACAGAGGCAGTAGAATTTGTTCTTCAGTCAGCATCAGCTACATTCCATGTCAAGTGGTGACTAAAACAATCATTATCATGACAGTTCCAATTACATGGGAAGGGCAAAGCTTTTCAGCTTGTTCTATTCTGCTGGCTTTAGAAAGACAGTTCTCATCCAGTATCATCAAGTTCAGCTTCTGATCTCCGGTCACTAAGCCCATTGAGATATACTCAGAAGAAAGCTGCATTTTATCATCCTGTGTCAATTTAAAATAAATAAATAACTACTCCTATGTGTTGTCTCAAGAATAGACTTTGAAAGATCTTGAGCACACTTCCACATCCAATAATGCTTAGTCCCACTAAAATAAATTGAAGTTTGAAAATCAGTTAATAGAATAATAGCATCTTAGAGTCTGAAGTGATTCCAAGGGTCAACTAGAACAACCCTCTGCAATGCAGGAATCTCAGCTAAAGCATCCATGACAGATGGCCATCCAACCTCTCCTTAAAGGTAAAGGGACCCCTGACCATTAGGTCCAGTCGTGACCGATTCTGGGGTTGCGGGGCTCATCTCACTTTATTGGTCAAGGGAGCCGGCATACAGCTTCCGAGTCATGTGGCCAGCATGTCTAAGCCGCTTCTGGCGAACCAGAGCAGTACACGGAAACGCTGTTTACCTTCCCGCCAGAGCGGTACCTATTTATCTACTAGCACTTTGACGTGCTTTCAAACTGCTAGGTTGGCGGGAGCAGGGACCGAGCAATGGGAGCTCACCCCGTCATGGGGATTTGAACCGCGACCTTCCGATCGGCAAGCCCTAGGCTCTGTGGTTTAACCCACAGCACCACCCACCTTGTTAACCTCTGCTTAACAACTTCCAAAGAAGGAGAGTCCACCATCTCTTGTGGGAGTCTGTTCCACTGTCAAACAGCTCTTACTGTCAGAAACTTCTTTCTGATGTTTTGTCAGCATCTCCTTTCTTGGAGCTGGAAGCCATTGAATCGAGTCCTACCCTCCAAAGCAGGAGAAAACATGCTTGTTCCTTCTTCCATGTGACAGCCCTTAAGATATTGGAAGGAGGCTATCATATCTCCTCTTAATCTCCTCTTTTCAAGGCTAAACATACCAGCTCCTTCAAGTGTTCCTTGTAAGGCTTGGTTTCCAGACCCCTGATCATCTTGGGCTGCCAACCTAGCACTAAGCATACCAGTACAAGTAGATAAATAGGTATCACTGTGGTGGGATGGTAAATGGCATTTATGTGTGCTCTGGCACTCGTCACGGTGTCCCATTGCACCAGTAGCAGTTTAGTCATGCTGGCCACATGACCTGGAAAGCTTTCTTTGGACAAACACCAGCTCCCTCGGCCTGAAGCGAGATGCGCAGCGCACCCCATAGTCACCTTTGACTGGACTCAACCGTCCAGGGGTCCTTTACCTTTACCTAATGGAATAATGTGGATGATATGACTTCTGGCATTTTCTGTAACCAGCATCACCTGATGTTGCCATCAGTAATTTTTGATGCAGATTTCTGGGGGGACAGAGAGCTTACCCAAGCTCCAAACTGCCACATCCCATTTGCAAACCTCAAATGACACAGGGCCATTCCTCTTCCTCTTGGATCCTCTATGTCCTATCCTCTAAAACCCTCTATACAGAGACAACATGAAGATACCCAATTACTTTTACATCCATTGAAACAATTTGCAGTGCTCCTAGCAGTTCACTCCTAATGTATGATTATTCGGGAGCAAATCCCATTATATTCAATGGAGCTTATTCTTTAGTTAGTGTGTTTAAGACTGCACCCTAAATCTGTTGGTTTAATGAAGATGTGAATCAGTTCTTAGACTGCAATCAGTGGACAAGCTCCATGCATTCTGTGGTCTTCGTTATTCCCTCCTTCCAAAAGCAGGGTGTGCCATCACAGACGGTCTAACAAATCCTAAACTCAAGGGAGCTTTTAAAGTAGCTTCTGACAGACTCCAAAGATCTGCTTTTAGCAGAAAAATGTGAGACACCATTGTGTGCACCTTAATGAGATTCTCTGAGGCTTTTGCAGGAATCCATCCTTACTAAAGCACTTAACTACACATCTGGGTTTTTAGTGCATTGCATGATTTGAAGTCTGTGTCCTGACTCTGGGCACAACCTTTCTTATCCCATGTCATTCATGCACAAGAATAAAATTACTGTTTTTAAAAAATAGTCACATAAACATAGTGCAACACAACTGAAATTTCCCTAAGAATTACCTAGTTCAATCCCATGTCTTCACATGGAAACTGCTGTGCTTTCACACTATGCATCAACCTACTTAAAGATTTTGACTGCAATCCTAAATCCACTTACCTGAGAGCAAACCCCATTTAATTCAATAGAAGTTACTTCTAAATATACATAGTTAGCTCTTACATAAACTTACTTCATCATGAATTAAAAGTTAATAACAAAAAGGGCAATGAAGAAGAATAACTGTAAAAGTAATACCCCACCCTCTCACTATATATAAAGGTCTGGTGACTTCTGTTTCAGTGTATCTGAAGAAGTGTGCATGCACACGAAAGCTCATACCAAGAACAAACTTAGTTGGTCTCTAAGGTGCTACTGGACAATTTATTTTATTTTATTTTTATATATTTCTATGCATATTTAAGCTCATCAGTGATAAGCACACAGGGTTCAGTACCTGGCTTGCTTTTGGGTTGGAAATGGATTTTGGATTACTCACTATAATAGGGCTAGACTTAATGGAATTACATTAGGTAATGTGTGTTAGTTACAAATTATATGCAAGTTTGAACTATAATAAGAGAGCATACTGGAATACTAGACAACACTATGGAGAATGAAAGATGCCACTGCTTATGTAGAAACTAAAGACCATCTGATGCATAAAGTAGTATCTTCCGTATATACACACAAATACACACATGGGTCAGGAGGGTTGAAGTTTACCAGTGATGCCAAGAAACCATGAAATGCAAGGTATGTGACATTTCCATGCAAAGTCCCAATTTAGGTATCCCCACAAATATTTAAAACCTAATAGTTTTTAATACCTAACAGTGGAAGGATTACAGGTAAAGTGTGCTTCATAAGAATGGCAGGTATCATTGGTTCAGCTGATGGACAACAAAGGAGAACACCAAAGGAATGTAGACATCAATAAAGTTTTAGGGCTCAATTGATAGAACACTCAAATGATTAGAAAAAAAAATTGAAACCACATTTTAAGAGATAATCTGTTCAAAGGCAAACAGTCACCCTGCTCTTCTATAGGCTGAGATAAATGAGTGGGTTATATCATATGGGCTCCCTATTAAGAGCCAATAAAATTTTCACACCCCAGTTCTAACTGCATGGATGCAGAAACGAGATCACACTGAATACAGTGTAACTTCACAATAACTGGATTTGGAAAGCAGCCTTAATCAGAAGATATGTGTTAAAAAAGGAATCAGAAAATTGCTTCTTGATAGTCTGCTGATGCAATAAAATAACCAGAAGCACGGTACTTTGCATCATAACATGCCAATTGATCTCTCTGATCATGGATACTAACCCCAGATAATGAAAAACAAGTACTCTAGCACAGAGGTGAGGAACCAAATGTGGTCTTCTGAGACGATATCTGTCTCATGGGACTCACCCTCAGGGTGCACCCTCTCATTAGCCACACCCCTCACCAGACTTGCTTTACATCTACCTTGAGTCATTACCTGGTTGGAATGTGTCCTTGAACTCTGATCATGGCTCTTGCCTGCCTGGATGGAAGTCTTAAAAATGAAAAATAACTTGTTGGCTATATTACAGGGTGGCCATGTGTCCTACTTTGCAGGTGTCAGCCCTCTATTTGAAGGGCGCTCTGATCCAAGTCCAGTTTAAGGATAAAGAACCATAAGACCAGAGAACCAACCTAGAGCTGAGTGATACGATTGTGCTGATCACTCAGGGATGCTACTGAGATGCTACTTGCTTGGAGACACCCGCTCCAACTCTTCCATGCTGCTGCCCCTTCCCCGCTAGCTCAGTCTGAACCATGCGCTTATGAGGCCTATTCCAGGAAGTAGGAGAAATAGGGAAATCAAGTCCAGATGCGGGACAACATGTTCATCTAGTCATGAGTCATGACTTTATCAATCCCCACCCCAGATGAGCCTCTGGCTATGAGACTAGTGCAATGGATGGACAAAGATCAGGTTGATTTGTTTCATAGGGCAATAGATACTGGTTATAATATAGATATGGAAGTATGGGAACGATTGTGGAATCGTGGATTGTGGATATAAAATTCACAGCATGCTATGGTCTAAGAGAAAAATGTAAGAAAATGTTGTATTGATGGTATTTAACAGTGAGTAAATTAGCAAAAAGGTATAAATCAAAATCAAATAAATGTTGGAAATGTAAAGAGAAAGAAGGTTCTTTTTATCATACGTGGAGGTCTTGCAGTAAGGTTAAAGCTTACTGAGGAAAGAAATGATATATAATGAATTGGAAAAGGATTTTTTTTCTTTAACTACAGAAGCTTTGCTTAGGACAGAACTACCCAAACTGTATAGAAATTTACTCATGTACAGTATGTGACTACAGCAGCAAGAATTTTATTTGCCCAAAAATGGAAAGAAGTCCCAGCAAAAGAAGAATGGATACAAAAACTTGTGGAGTATGCAGATTTGGTGAAACTTACCAGAAAAATCCCTTCATGGATCCCTTCATGAAAAATCCCTTCATGGATCACTGCCTTGCCGTGGCGAAGGGGCTTGAAGAACTCAGAGAAGCTATGAACTATGCCGAGCAGGGCACCCAAGATGAACAGGTCATAGTGGAGAGTTTTGACCAAACGTGATCCACCTGGAGGAGGAACCGGCAAGCCACTCCAGTATCCCTGCCAAGAAAACTCCATGGACAAAGACAACAGGCATATAAAAGATATGACGCTGGAAGATGAGCCCCTCAGGTCGGAAGGCGTCCAACATGCTACTGGGGAAGAGCGGAGGGCAAGTACAAGTAGATCCAGAGCTGATGAAGCGGCTGGGCCAAAGCCGAAAGGACGCTCAGTTGCGGATATGCCTGGAAGCGAAAGGAAAGTCCAATGCTGTAAAGAAAAATATTGCATAGGAACCTGGAATGTAAGAACCATGAACCTGGGTAAGTTGGAGGTGGTCAAAAATGAGATGGCAAGAATAAATATTGACATCCTGGGCATCAGTGAACTAAAATGGACGGGAATGGGTGAATTCAGTTCGGATGACCATCATATCTACTACTGTGGGCAAGAAACCCGTAAAAGAAATGGAGTGGCCCTCATAGTCAACAAAAGAGTGGCGAAAGCTGTACTGGGATGCAATCTCAAAAATGATAGAATGATCTCGATACGAATCCAAGGCAGACCTTTTATCATCACAGTAATCCAAGTTTATGCACCAACTACTTGTGCTGAAGAAACTGAAATTGACCAATTCTATGAAGACTTACAAGACCTTATAGAAGTGACACCAAAGAAGGATGTTCTTCTCATTATAGGGGATTGGAATGCTAAAGTAGGGAGTCAAGAGATAAAAGGAACAACTGGCAAGTTTGGCCTTGGAGATCAAAACGAAGCAGGGCAAAGGCTAATAGAGTTCTGTCAAGAGAACAAGCTGGTCATCACAAACACGCTTTTCCAACAACACAAGAGACGACTCTACACATGGACATCACCAGATGGGCAGCATCGAAATCAGATTGATTATATTCTCTGCAGCCAAAGATGGAGAAGCTCGATACAGTCAGCAAAAACAAGACCTGGAGCTGACTGTGGCTCAGATCATCAGCTTCTTATAGCAAAATTCAAGCTTAAACTGAAGAAAGTAGGAAAAACCACTGGGCCGGTAAGATACAATCTAAGTCAAATCCCTTATGAATACACAGTGGAAGTGAGGAACAGGTTTAAGGATTTAGATTTGGTGGACAGAATGCCTGAAGAACTATGGATGGAGGCTCGTAACATTATACAGGAGGCAGCAACGAAAACCATCCCAATGAAAAGGAAATGCAAGAAAGCAAAGTGGCTGTCCAATGAGGCCTTACAAATAGCGGGGGAGAGAAGGCAAGCAAAATGCGAGGGAGATAGTGAAAGATACAGGAAATTGAATGCAGATTTCCAAAGAATAGCAAGGAGAGACAAGAAGACCTTCTTAAACGAGCAATGCAAAGGAATAGAGGAAAGCAATAGAATGGGAAGAACCAGAGATCTGTTCAAGAAAATTGGAGATATGAAAGGAACATTTCGTACAAAGATTTCCATAATAAAGGACAAAAGTGGAAAGGACCTAACAGAAGCAGAAGACATCAAGAAGAGGTGGCAAGAATACACAGAGGAATTATACCAGAAAGATATGGATGTCCCATACACCCCAGGTAGTGTGGTTGCTGACCTTGAGCCAGACATCCTGGAGAGTGAAGTCAAATGGGCCTTAGAAAGCACTGCAAATAACAAGGCCAGTGGAAGTGATGGTATTCCAGCTGAACTATTTAAAATTTTAAAAGATGATGCTGTTAAGGTGCTACACTCAATATGCCAGCAAGTTTGGAAAACTCAGCAGTGGCCAGAAGATTGGAGAAGATCAGTCTACATCCCAATCCCAAAGAAGGGCAGTGCCAAAGAATGCTCCAACTACCGCACAATTGCACTCATTTCACACGCTAGCAAAGTTATGCTTAAAATTCTACAAGGAAGGCTCAAGCAGTATGTGGACCGAGAACTCCCAGAAGTGCAAGCTGGATTTAGAAGAGGCAGAGGAACCAGAGACCAAATTGCAAACATGCGCTGGATTATGGAGAAAGCTAGAGAGTTCCAGAAAGACATCTACTTCTGCTTCATTGACTATGCAAAAGCCTTTGACTGTGTCGACCACGGCAAACTATGGCAAGTTCTTAAAGAAATGGGAGTGCCAGATCACCTCATCTGTCTCCTGAGAAATCTCTATGTGGGACAAGAAGCTACAGTTAGAACTGGATATGGAACAACTGATTGGTTCAAAATTGGGAAAGGAGTACGACAAGGCTGTATTTTGTCTCCCTGCTTATTTAACTTATATGCAGAATTCATCATGCGAAAGGCTGGGCTGGATGAATCCCTAGCCGGAATTAAGATTGCCGGAAGAAATATCAACAACCTCAGATATGCAGATGACACAACCTTGATGGCAGAAAGTGAGGAAGAATTAAAGAACCTTTTAATGAGGGTGAAAGAGGAGAGCGCAAAATATGGTCTGAAGCTCAACATCAAAAAAACGAAGATCATGGCCACTGGTCCCATCACCTCCTGGCAAATAGAAGGGGAAGAAATGGAGGTAGTGAGAGATTTTACTTTCTTGGGCTCAATGATCACTGCAGATGGTGAAAGCAGCCACGAAATTAAAAGACGCCTGCTTCTTGGGAGAAGGGCAATGACAGGCCTAGACAGCATCTTGAGAAGTAGAGACATCACCTTGCCAACAAAGGTTCGTATAGTTAAAGCTATGGTTTTCCCAGTAGTGATGTATGGAAGTGAGAGCTGGACCATAAAGAAGGCTGATCGCCGAAGAATTGATGCTTTTGAATTATGGTGCTGGAGGAGACTCTTGAGAGTCCCATGGACTGCAAGAAGATCCAACCTCTCCATTCTGAAGGAAATCAGCCCTGAGTGCTCACTGGAAGGACAGATCGTGAAGCTGAGGCTCCAGTACTTTGGCCACCTCATGAGAAGAGAAGACTCCCTGGAGAAGACCCTGATGTTGGGAAAGATGGAGGGCACAAGGAGAAGGGGACGGCAGAGGACGAGATGGTTGGATAATGTTTTCGAGGTTACCAGCATGAGTTTGACCAAACTGCGGGAGGCAGTGGAGGACAGAGGTGCCTGGCGTTCTCTGGTCCATGGGGTCACGAAGAGTCGGACACGACTAAACGACTAAACAACAACAACACCAGAAAAATAAGAAATCAAGAAAACAAACTTTTGATAAAAGAATGGAAACGGTTTATTTAATATTTACAAAGGAACTGTAAACATTGGCAAGATTATTGTAACAGCCTATAGTTTTATAAGGGAATACATTTAAAGTAGACGAAAAAATGATTAAGTTGAATTGGAATATACAGAGCATGTGTGTGTGTGTATGGAACTGCAGTAAGAGGGAGAACACTCTCCCAGAAACGGCTCCTTTTATTTCCGCCCCCCCCCCCCCGCCGCAAAGTGCTGACTCCACCCCACTCTTGTTAGCTGTCCTGGTAGCCAATCAGAGAGAGGCTCCAGCCCTCTGGTGGAATTCTAATGCACTGTATCACCAGACTCCAGGCTAGCTTAGCTGTCCTTCACACAGCCCTTCAAGTCTGGGGTGGTCAATATACTGTATTTTTCAGTGTATAAGACTAGTTTTTTTTTACCAAAAAATTAGGTTTAAAATTGGGGCTCATCTTATACACAGGTAGTGCTGAGGGGTGTTTTCTTAATTTGGAGTCCCCAAAAATAGTCCCCATATACATGGGGGTGTCATATACACGGAAAAATATGGCAAGTAGACATTTTTTTCAGTCAGAAGCAAAGCTCAAATGGTGCCCCCTCTTTTAGGACCAATACTTTGAAAATCATACAGTGCCATTCAAAACTGAATGCCTCCCTTCACCCCTCCCTCATGGTGCTACCTAAAGGAGGTCTCTTTATCCTGCTGCACTGAAGGTCAGCCTTTGATATCAGTAGATACTTGTCAGAAAGTATTGCCATTTTCAGTAAGGAAGGTGATCCTGTTGGTGACAGGGAAAGCCTCTATCTGCGCTCATGGCTCATGGGCACCATTGCTGCTGACTCCAATAGGTTCAGAAAATAGTAAAGTAGACATGACATCAAGAGGACGTTAATGTCTCCATACTGAATTTGATACGGATAGCTATCTGACAATCAAAAACAGAATGTGAATGCAATTTAGTCTGGATAACATGAAAGTGTTAGTGAGAAGTGTTAACTTGTAAAGTATGTTTAGAATAAGCTCTCATGAAATGGCAGTCATTTAGAGTCTAAGACAAGGAAATAACACTGTCTATTATGTTGTGTTTATTTAGCAGATTTTGGTATGACAAAATATGCTAGATGAGAAAAGGCTACTGTGGTACCTCTGGTTACGTACTTAATTCGTTCCGGAGGTCCGTTCTTAACCTGAAACTTCTTAACCTGAAGCACCACTTTAGCTAATGGGGCCTCCCGCTGCCGCCGCCGCACAATTTCTATTCTCATCCTGAAGCAATGTTCTTAACCCGAGGTACTATTTCTGGGCTAGCGGAGTCTGTAACCTGAAGCATATGTAACCCGAGGTACCACTGTAATGTGTTTTAAAACAAATCATAAGGGAAACACAATTATAAACCCTAACTGCCTAGAAAATTGTAAAACTGAAAACATAGTGGCCCAATACAGTTAGGAGGCCCAGTGATAAGGTTATCATCATATATGTGGGTTAATTAACAACTCATTTGAATCCAACCCCACTCTCTTTACAATTGCTGCAGAATGATATTCTTGTAAAGAAGCTGGTAAAATGTGGACTGGGCAAGATAACTGTCAGGTGAATTTGTAGCTCATTGACTGACCTAACCTGAAGAGTTCTCATTAACGGTTCCTCGTTATCCTGGCAAAAGCTGGAAAGTGTGGTGCCACAGGATTCTCTCTTGGGCCTATTATTCTTCATCATCTTTATAAACAACTTGGATGAAGGTATTGAGGGGATGTTCATCAAATCTGCAGATGACACCAACGCCACTGAAGACAGAATCAGGATTCAATATGACCTTAAAAGATTGGAGAACTGGGCCCTAACTAGCAAAATGAATTTCAATAGGGACAAATGTAAGGTTCTGTTCTTAGTCAGGAAGAACCAGGTGCACAAATATACGATGGGGAACATCTGGTTTGCCAGTAGTACATGTGAAAAGGATCTGAGGGTTTTAGTAAGTGCTTGTTTTCTGGCTGTACTCAACGGTACACATTACTGGCACATTCATAGTTGGAGACGGTCCAACTTACAGCCTGTCAGGGACTGGCCAGCCTGTCAGGGACTGGCTTCGCTAATACCCAGTGGTCCTGGTGCCAAGGTGAGCCTCTATTCTGCCTTGGTCAGACCACACTTGGGATAATGTGTCCCATTCTGGGCGCCACAATTTAAGAAGGATGTTGACAAACTGGAATGGGTGCAGAGGATGGTAACCAAGATGATGAAGCGTCTGGAAAGCAAGCCTATGAGGAGTTGACAGAGCTGAGTATGGTTAGTCTGGAAATGAGGAGACTGAGTAGAGATATGATACCCATCTTCAAATATATTAAGGGCTGGCAGATTGAGGATGGAGAAAGCTTGTTTTCTCCTGCTCTGGAGGGTAGGACCTGAACCAATGGATTCAAGTTACAAGAAAGGAGATTCTGACTAAATATCAGAAAAAAACTTTCTGATAGTAAGAGCTGTTTGACAGTTGATCAGACTCCCGCAAGAAGTAGTGGACTTTCCTTCCTTGGAAGCCTTTAAGCAGAGGTTGGATGGCCATCTGTCATGTGTGCTCTAGTTGAGATTTCTGCACTGCAGAGGATTGGACTAGATGATCCTTGGGATCCCTTCCAACTCTACAATTCTATGATCATATGATGTACAGAGGATTTAGGAAAGATAGCAATATAAAATATCAGGCAACATTATTCTTCACTATAAAGTAGTCTCCCATAGGTAGCTTGCCCAAAGGGAGACTAGTTTATTCATACTGCAGATTAATGGTATGAAATTCAGTCCAAAGAGAGTGTCTTCCAGCACTTCTAGGGGAGTGGAAAAAAACAAATCCAGCATGTGGCTTTTTTCACGTATATGGCTAGTTATTATTGGAGATATCTCCATGGTTGTCATGGAGGCCATGAAGTCCCAAGCTGACCTTAAAGAGTCAGTCTTGGCAGAAATGGTGAGGTTGTTTCTTAACAAGCTCTTACAGGATAGTTGCCATCATTATACAGTCATGTGAATCACACAAAAGAGCTGTTTTTAAAGTAAATTATTATATTGATGATGATGACGATTTATACAGAACCATTAGTGTACATAGAGGCTAAGTTACAAAGACATGGAACTTACCTTCTAAAATAGACAATGACAAAAATGAGAGGGGAAGGGAAGAACGTGGGCAATGCAATGAATTCTGATGAGGATTTAGGGTAAAAGGTGGGTTTTGAGAAGGGAAAGATCACATACACGTTCACAATGGGTGTTGCATTCATAGGGAAACACTTTGTTCTTGTACTTATTCCAGAGAGCTAGTTGTAGATATTACTTCATTTTGGGGACCAAGCTTAACTATGGCTAGGGTTGCCAACTGACCAGAGGAAGTAGAAGCCGTTGTTTGTTCTTCTGTTTTGAATAGCAGCTATAGAGATCAGTGTGTGAGGCATTTCACAGCATGAAGATAAAACTATCACCTCATAATATCTGCACATTAAACTGCTGTTGAAGGGTCAAAGGCTGGAACCCTAATGTTATATTTATGGTAAATGTTGCCAGGAATGTACAGGACATGGAAAAAACAATATAAATGAATGAGTTTATTTCTCATCTTACTATTGCCTTAGAGATGCCCAGACTGATATATATGAGAATAAACAAGCCAACAAAAATAATAGGTATGGTTCTTTAAATATTTGGGACATTGGTCTCTGCAACACCCAGGCATAACCGTTATATATTTGTCTATAATGCCAAGCACATTTGGCTACTCCATGAGAACTAGTGTCACATTGCTCAAGTTACATATTTCAGCCAACCACTATGTTGTTGTTTATTAATGGCACTGCTAATTTCCAAGTGGTAGGAACCTCTCCCTGCCCCCCCCCCCCCGACTGGTTTTCTGTACTTTTTTACTTAGGTATAAGCCTCAATGAAATCCTCAGGAATTATGTGTGAATGTGCATTGGATAATAGCAATATCATCAATTGTTTTCTCACATAGGGTTGCCAGCCCTTCAACCAGTAACTCTGCCTTTTGCTGTACATTTATTCTCCATGTTGTGAAAACAGATCAAGCTGTAGCAGGCCGGGCTGCAACCCTGTTCTCAAAGGATGGTCTTTTGGCAAACAAGCAGTCCAGTCTCTGCCCAACGCCTTTGATTTCTTTGGGCTCAAGTCCAGAGGCAGCTGGTGGTAAAAGAGAGCAGGTAAGCACCTATCCCAACTGTGCACTTGGCAACCCTAACTCCCTGACAGTAATCTGAAGCCCTGACAGGCGGCCCTAATGGGGGGAAATGGCACACACTCAAATTGTCTGGGTTAGCTCTGCCATTTGGCAAGTGGAGTGATGCACACAAAATAAGCCCCATTCCTGCCCTGATAAAATATGCTATTTTATCCATATGATAAAATATGCTATTTTATCCATATGATAAAATATGCTATTTTATCCATATGATAAAATATGCTATTTTATCCATATGATAAAATATGCTATTTACTTAGTCCCAGCAACAGAAGTATCTTAATTCCTGTTGGGTATCTGGGAGCTGGGGCTAAGCCTCAGGCACAAGCCCCAAAACCAGACATAACATTTCTTCGACAGCGAGGTCGCCCTCTTCATCTCAGCCTCTCACGGCCCCGCTTTGCCCCAGCAGTGTCGTTGATCCTTCTAAAAATAAGAGGCTCGCCATAAAATGTCATCTGGCGGAGCTGGCGGCGGCGGTGCTGGGGAGCCCATGAACAACAATAGCAGCCCTGCCCTCGAGGACCCATAAAAGCAGCCCGTGTTCCTCGCGGCCATTTAAGTAGCGGGTGCGGCGGGGAAAGGGCTCGTTCCTCCCTCGGTTATTGCTGCTGCGTTGCAGTAGAAAGGCAGCGCAGTGGATCCGAAGGGTATTTTTTATTACTTTCCTGGGATTTCATTTCGGGGCGGAGGGGAGCGTGGTGCGCGCAGAGCAGCGAGCGAGAGAAAAGGTCCGCCATATTTCTGCCTCGCCACGCCCGGGGAGCCGAGCCGCCCGAGTCCGGCTGGCGACACACCTCGGGCGGGCGGGCGGCCCTCTTGCCCTCCCTCCGTCCCTCACCCCCCTTTTCTTACAGTAAGGGGAAGGCGGCCCCGAGAAAGGAAGAGCCGCTCCTCCCCGGCCCGACCAGCGGCCAAAGCCGTCCTGGGCCGCGCAGGGAGCGGGGAGGGAGCCTCGCTGCGAGGAGCTTCGGAGCCCCCGGAGGCTCCCGCGGGTTCCGGCCCTTGCCGACCCCGCCCCGCGCGGCCAACCTCGGCGGCTCCTGGGCGCAGGCGGGGGCGAGGGAGGGCGCGGTGGGCGCTGCCCATGTGTGGGGGGCGCTTCGCTTGGCCAGCCGCGGGCGGGAAGGGCACGTCGGGGTGAGGCAGCTTAGAGGGGACAAAGAGGCGCTGCTCTTCCCCGCGACGGTCTTTCCCTTTCTCTTGCTGCTGCCGCCGCCTCCCCGGCTGGATGTTCGCCCTGTTTGGTGCATGATCGGGCGAGGAGGCGGAGGAGGCGGAGTGGGGAGCCGCGCGTGTGCCCGGAGGCGGCGTCGGGGGGCGGCGGCGGCGGCGGCGAGGAAGGCTGTGAGAGGCGGGGGGCGCGTGGTGGCTGCGTGTGAGCGCGCGTCTCCGCGTGTTAGCGGCTGGGCTCGCCTGGCTCTGCTCATCCCGGGAGTGAGGCGCGGCGGCGGCGGCGGCGGGGGGCTCGCAGCTGGGGATCGGCAGCTGGGCTTCCTCCCTGCGTGGGTGGCTTTGTGTGGCGGGGGGCGCGGCGCGTGTTTTGGGGGTGGGGGCGGGGGCTGCGCCTCAACCAGTTGGGAAGAATGACTCTGGAGTCCATCATGGCGTGCTGCCTGAGCGAGGAAGCCAAGGAAGCGCGCCGGATCAACGACGAGATCGAGAGGCAGCTCAAGCGGGACAAGCGGGACGCCCGCCGGGAGCTCAAGCTGCTGCTGCTGGGTAAGTCTGGCCCGCGGCGCCCTTCGCCCCATCGCGGGGCGGCTGCTGCCCCCATGCCCCCCCCCGCCTCCTCCATTGCCTTTTCCTCCCACACAGCGGCGGATGGCGGCGTCTCTGCCTGCAGATCGGCGATCTGCGCGGAGCCAGAGAGGAAATGCCCCCCACTTTGGGGTGTGTGTCGGAGGCGCGGGAGCGCGCCGCGAGGGGGGGGGGGGTCGCTGCTGCTGCTGCCGCATATATTTGGATTTATTGTTCTGTACCGTTGTGTGGCAAAGCAGCCCGCTGCTGCTGCCGCTGTAGGAAATCAGATCCTGGTGGTGGGGAAGGTGTGTGCGGGGGGGGGGAGAGGTTCCCTCCCCCTTCCTCCTTCCCTTTCCCAACGGGCGCTTTGCGAGCGTCCATCGATGATGCTTATAGGGGGGGCGTTGATCATGGAGGAAAGGCGAGCGGCGCCCCTTTGCCACCTTCCACATGCACGTCTGTCCCTCTCTCCCTGTGCAAATCAGACGCGTGTAGCGGGGCGTATGGCTACCTCGGGGGGGGGGGGCTTCGTGTGGAGTGGGCGAAAGGGAAGCCGGGGGGGGGGGCGGGTGGAGGAAGAATGGGGGGGGGGAGCGGGAGAGAGACGGCGACTGAGATGGATGGCAAATGCGTGTTTGGGGGGGGGGGCGGCGAGGGAAAGAACTGTCAACAAAGCTGAAGGAAAAGGAGGAGGTGCGCGGAGGAGTTGCCTTCCAGGATGGAGGTTGACGGGGCTTAACATCTGCATTGGGGGGAGCGCCCTCCGCCTGGGGACGTGGAGCGACTCCTCTCTCCCTGCCTGCCCCCTGGTTTTGCCTTTTGCTCTTAAGGAAAGGGGGCCGCGCTCGGATGGTGGGTTGCCTTTAATTGCCTGGCTCTGCACCCACCCACACCTGGTGTGCCTGTGAATGGCTGGCTTTCCCTGTGGAGCTGCTGGCTTGACACCAAATGCGCTTAAAGCGAGATGAATTAGAATGATTTAGGAGGCAACGTTTGAACGGGGATGCTTGATTTAAAACATTTCTGAACAGCCTTTGCCTTGCAAGTTGTCCTCTTCTGGCAGGTATGGAGAGGGCTTGCACCCTCTTGTCACAGCCCTCTTGGTCAGAAGATTCCAGGGCAGTGTAAATGAAACTATTCACACAATATCTGTCCTGCTTCATGACTGTGAAAATCTGGACTGTTCAGGTTTTGTGGGACTGCAGCAGCGCTGTTAGTTGAGAAGGCGTGGTGTTATAAAACTGGCTACCATGTGTGAAAAGCATGAATGGATTATTTCTTTATTGAAGCCCTTCTCTGCTTTATGCATAGAAGGAGCAACCGAATCTAGGATACAGCTTGTTTCAAGATTCAGTAAAATTGATTTGCAATTAGGTTAGGAAAACAATAAACTTTATCGTCAGTGATTGCATAGCCATGTACACGTATCCATTTTGTTCTTATCTAATTTCTGTTGTGTGGTAGTGAATGTGGAGAAGAACATAGTTCTGAAAAGAAAAGGACCCTTACTTTTTGACCTCCATGTAATTGGGTTATTATTCAGTGCTTCATGGGAGGTGGATTAGAAAATAATGGGGGTGGGTGTGCTGTTGTAATGAGACTGAGTGAAACATTTATAGCACATTGTTGCTATATTTGACTTACATATCATATAGTCTGCCTTAGGGATATGTTTATTTCCCATTTCATGCATTATCAAGACTGCAATCCTAGATGAAGTTAGGCATGACCTGAAACTGGAGGAAATGTAGATTTTGAAAAGTGTGGATTTTGAGATCTAGGACGCTACAAACGTGGTTTACATATGCAAATAAATTAACCCATGTATTTGCTCTTTGTGATAGAAAGCACGATCAGATCTTTGTAACAATTTGCTTACACAGTTAATGATAATAGGGGGTTCAATATATAAATACTGTTGTTTGTATTTCAGTGTTGGTGAACATTAGGATTTTTTGGTTCCCACATTATCTATATAGCAGTGCTGTGCTAGTTTAAAATGGGAGGTTGTAGTAGTAGTATGGCTTATCTGAAAACTTGCATGGTTTTCCCAGTGTAAGGGGGAAAATATATATGAAAAAATAGATGTCCTACAGTGAGAATATACTGCATAATTCTTTGAAAACATTAGTTTTCCTCTTTCTTACTCATGTCTAACTAACAGATGCTCCTGCTAAGCACTACACTCTCTGAACAAGCTTTCCTGAAATGAATTGATCTACTGCAGGGCTTAGTATATTTAGACCATTGTTAGCAAACTGGTGGTTTCACAAATGTAGTTGAAATCTATGACTATGATGTTTATCTATGACTAGCAAGTAGATTTAGCATTGTGCAATGCATTCATTCAAAGACAAATGGACCTCTCTGAGATTGATTGCCCTTTCCGTGAAAGTTAAGACAATAAGCCATCAAAGAGGTGAGAAATAACTTTTTCTTGCTGGATTGATTTTTGCAGCACCTGCAAACTTTCAGTAATATTTTGATACAACTGAATTTGCCATTCAGAAACAATGAGACTTACTTACATTCAGTGGCGTAGCGTGGGTTGTCAGCACCTGGGGCAAGGCAAGTAATTTGCGCCCCCTAACCTGTGGATTTTAGCACTCGAGTATCTTCCACTAGATTAGTGGCGCCCCCCCCCCGATGTTGCGCCCAGTGCGGCCGGCCCCCCCTGCACCCCCACGCTACGCCACTGCTTACATATAAGTAAATCTTTTTAGGATTGAGGTGTCAGACTGATCAGAAGCATTCATACCTGGGAATGAACACACTGGGCTTACCTCCAGCTCCAAGTAAATGTGTTTGATATTGAAGACTTATCTCAAAATACAGTGATGTCTTTTGTTTACTGCATTTCGTCAGAAACCTTTGGCTTGTATAGCTGTTTTATTGCCAGTTCCATCTTTTTAAAAATATATCTATATCAGTGGTATATCTTTAAATGCTTTAATATTTTCTGTTACGGTTTATTTTTTAAATTTCTATGATTCCCTTCATCTGAGGATCACAGGGCGGTTTACAATCTGACACACAAACAATTCTTGCCATAGTAATAAACAATAACAACATTCTAACACCCCTTTCACAGTTTAAAATGCCATAGAAGTCCTGGGACAAGAGGAATCCTTTTGCCTGGCACCTCAAGGTATGTAACAAAGGTGTCAGGAAAGCCTTCCTGGGGAGAGCATTCCACAAGTGAGGAGCCACTGCGGAAAAGGCCCATTCTTGTGTTCCTGTCCTTTCGCAAAGGAGCAGTGCTGGAACTTAGTAGGCACATTTTGCACCTAACTATCACCTCCTTGCGTGCAAGTGAAGATGCTTGGGTGCCAGGATGGCAGCTGACATCTCCACCATCTAGCTGGCACATAGCACACTCTTTCTCCACCGCCACATCCTGTATACCGCCCCATGGGCACAGCCAGGACTTTTGGGGGGGGGGGGGCAGAACCTCAGTTTGCTATGTATTTTTATTGATTGGGAGGGGTAGTTGCCCCTCCCTGCTGCCCCTTGGCTACACCCTTGTGCCACCCTCCATCTCGGACTGCCCTGATCCTTCCTCCTACTCCTGCCCTGGCTTTGCAGGTGGCACCAAACCCCATAAATTGCCGACCCTCACTTCTGAGCCACTCTCGCAGCTCCTTGTTAACTCCACACACACTTCAGAGCCCTATTAGTCCCTGGCAGATGGTGATCATAGGTTTGGGGTTGGTTCATGTGGGTAGAGGTGGTCCTTGAAGTATTGTGGTCCAGAGTCATTTAAGGCTTTATAAATCAAAACCGGAAACTAATTGGCAGCCAGTGCAATTGGGCCGGGATAGGCATTATATGCTCAAAGTGTCTTGTCCCAGCAGTGAATTCTATACCAGCTGACGTTTCCAAACTCTGCAGATGCAGCCACACATGTAATGTGTTTCAGTAATCTATAATAGACAGATTTTGCAATACGTTATGGAAAGATGATTTGAAATGAAGCACTTCATATTTCAGAAAGTGATTGGATGTTTAAGGAATTATGTCTTGGAGATCAGGCACCTCAGAACAATGGTCTGGGAGCACCTGGTGGTGAAGCTAGTATGGATGCAAGACCCTGGATGAAAGACCACCAATATCCTAGGTGTGGTGTGTGTATTGCAAACCATCTGAGTTTGTTGTTATAAGGTTGCAAATTCTACATAATAGCCATTTGCTTGGTGATTTGCAAGAAGTAAAAATTGCTTTCTGATGGCTAGGCAAGGAAAAATCACAAAACTGAGCTCTTTCTTTTAAGCATCAAATGACTAACATTAGATGTTGACAGGCTCAATTTTCACTGCAATGACATTTCTCTCTGGATTATCATTCTGCAAATATTAAATGTTGTACAGTTTTTCATATCGTATAGCAAGTCTTGTGCATGTTATATTCAAATTGTAATTTGCCTTCATGAAAATAATAAAAGGGATCTGTTTCTCATAGTCTCTCAGATACTGTCATTCAAAAACTTTTATTCCAGTCTCCATATCTTCTCAAATTATAGGGAAAAGGGTAAGAGACCTCATAATGAATGCATAAACCTCAGCCCCACCCCCACCCAAATTCTAGACAAATAATGACATAACCATTCAAAAATAATAACAAAGGGGTTATCACAAAATAGAAGGGAATGTGGTCCTCTAATTCAAGCAGAACCAGCTATTCTCTTTACAAAGGGCTAGTGTATCCCACCATTTCTTGGTAGCTAATTTACTGTATTTTTCTGTCTTTAAGACGCCCCCCCATGTATAAGAACCCACTATCTTTGGGAACTCAATTTTAAGAAAATGAGGGGAGATGGCCCAAAGTTGAGCTTCTCTCCTCACGTAGCTGTGGGAAGGAAAACTCCCTAGATCATTTCCCACATGCAGCGGCATTGGGGGAAGTTGCTCTCCTGCCAACTGGCTGGCTGGCGGGTGCACCGCTTGTCCCCCCCCCCCCCCATGCCACTATCAGTGTATTGGACAACCCCAGTTTTTTGACATGATTTTTGAGTCAAAAAACCTTGTCTAATACACGGAAAAATATGGTATATGCTGCTGTTATTGGGTTCAAAGTTTGTTGTAAACCGTCTAAATTATTTTATCCAAATACAGTGGTACCTCTGGATACAAATGGGATCCATTCCGGAGCCCCGTTCACATCCTGAAGTAAACATAAGACGCAACTGCGCAGGTCGCGTTTCGCCACTTCTGTGCATGCGCGTGGCGTCATTTTGAGCGTCTGCGCATGTGTGAGCGGCAAAACCCAGAAGTAACGTGCTCCGTTACTTCTGTGTCACCACAGAGCACAACCAAAAAATATTCATTCCAAAGCTACTTTAACCCGAGGTATGACTGTAACTAAGTCAAATCAGTGACTAGAAGAGAAGAGAATTCCAACAAAACGTCAGCCTTAATATGTGTATATTTCCAACGTGTAATGCTTCTGTCAAGTGCTAGAATGTACTGAAACATCATCTTGTAATGGTTCTCTCTTACCTGATCTAAAAGGATGATATTCAGAGCCTTTTAGTGCATACTGATGGTCAAACACAATTCTGTAATTGTTATTGTCTACATTTACTCCCATATTTCCTTAAACAACCAGAGGTACCACTGTATACAGAAAATAGTGGCACACTTTAGAAGTATAAAATCATTTGGGGTGACTAACTGGGACCTGCCAAATTGTATAGCAGTTTATATGTGGGAATAGAATAGATTTGGAAATAACTCCTTTCATTTCGGGTTTCTGCACAAAAAACTGCCATTATATCTCCACAACTTAATACCCTAATATTGTGTAGCAATTGTGAAATCCTTCATGGGTAGTGCTCTCATCTCTTTTCCTCACAACTTTCCCTTCTTGCTGACTGTTGGGAACAGACATGCAGTGCTAGAAACCAAGATATATGCTAGCCCCCAAATGGCTCCTTAAACCAAGGTTACAGCTGCCAAAACAGAATGTCTAGTTGCCATTTTGGGGTAAGAGGGCTCTAAAGTCTTATTTTCCAAATGGTGGGCTGACTGTGATTATCAGTTAAAAATCAGGCTAGTTCAGATGACAACATTGAGCTTGAGAATTTAAGGAACATGAAGCAGCAGAAATTAAATTAAGAAGAAAATACATTTAATCCCTGGACAGTCTACATATATATATTGACCTGTTTCTACCTCTCTTTCTTAATGGTGAGTGCTGTTGCTCAGGCTGCGCAGAAAAAGCATTTTGGTTCCTGAAATTCATTCCAATTGTGCAGATAAAATATAACTGATAGAATTTTGCAGGATGTGTTTCTAGTGTGTGAAAAGAGTCCAGATCCAGTGATCCCCGGGCATGCGACTCCAGATGGTAGAAATGTCCGGAGCCATCCTGGCACCCAGGCATCTTCACTTGGTTGCAAATGGTCAATAACCAGGTGCAAAATGCTCATGGCGCCTGGCTAATTTGAACACTGCAGACATGGTTTATATGAATGAATGAAAGCAATGTTATCACAGCAGTATTAATCCATCCATCTGGTGACCCATCTGGTGACCTCATCACCAGACGAAAGAAAATAGGAACTTTTCACATTAAAAGTTGTGGTGAAGGAATTGTTGTGAAGTTAAAAGGCACGTTAGGGAATGTGAACAGAACATGAAGCAGCAGAAATTAAATTAAGGATAAGAAAAGCCCCCCTTTCTCCTCCTATGATGGTAATTTATGAATTGGGGGGAACTTGCTGTTTGTTGGAGTAGGGGCATTGGCCATGGTGCAATTTTTCTGTGATCATAAAATTTCTGTGAGCTCTGAACTTTCAAGCAATATGTGTGTCAGGCCTCACTAAGTGTCTTAAAATGGTGTCTGTGGGGTGTTTGTATTGGGAATGTTGTATACAGATGCTCTTTTTTCTGAAATAAACGTTAGAAAGCTACTGTCACTTAAAACAACCAGAGATTCCCAAGATACAAGTAAGATTTTGTTTCTTGCTCAGAATCTGCTTTCAGGGCCGTACTTCACTCCTGACTATTAGGCTTTAGGACTCTGAACCAGAGAGAGAGAAATCCCTGTTATATTCAGACTAACAGAGTTCTGATTTAAAAGAACAAACAGACATAAAAAAGCGGCATAAACTATATACTTCGATGCCATGGCGGTGAGCAAGCATCACCTAATATTTTCCACTGAGATTTATTTCATCTTAATAAGAATTTTATCATGCTGCTCAGTTTTATTTTGAAAAAGAGTACACTTTAAACAAATACTTTTAACATAACAAAGATTTTATTTTTTATATTCTACACTCTATCACCTTGGTATTCTTGCTATAAACATAGTATGTATAATTTTCTATTAAAGGCAGGAGCTATTTAAGTATTACATTAAGGTGCTTTAATCGTGAAAAAAGTGAATGGCAAATATCCACTGAACATTAAATTTAAATCACATAAAGCTTAGGTTTTCAGGCAATTACATGCTTAATATTGGGAAAAGTCAGTAGTTTGGAGGTTAGTCTTTGCAGGTTTAGTAAACCGTTTTATGGGATAGCTGCTCACTGTCTCTCTGGGCTCCTTTGGGAGGAATTTTGGGATATAAATGTAATAAATAAATACACCCATACCTTCATGGTTCTCTGCATTTGATACTAAATTCCCATGTTTTTTTGCAGCATGTATACTCAAGTATACATATGTAAATAATAGTAGTAAGAGTAATAAATTGAGTGTGACTAAATTGCTGATTGATGTAGTAAAATATGACAACATGCATTGAAAATAGTATATTACTTCTGTGTGCTAATCACAGTGGTAAAACATGAGTGGACTCTTAAACTGTTGTGGGCAGTTGATGATGATGATGATGACAACAACAACAACAGCAGCAGCAACAACAACAACAACAACAACAATTTATTTGTACCCTGCCCATCTGACTGGGTTGCCGCAGCCATTCTGGGCGGCTTCCAGCAGAATATAAAAACATAAGAAAACACCAAATGTTAAAAACTTCCCGATACAGGGCTGCCTTCAGATGTCTTCTAAAAGTTGTGTCATTCTTTATCTCCTTGACATCTGACAGGAGGGCGTTCCGCAGGGAGGGTGCTACCGCCGAGAAGGCCCTCTATCTGGTTCCATCTTACACCCATCTTCCTTTTTAAAGAGGCAATTCTTTGGCGCCTTAAAAACACCTTTTGGAATATGCAGGGCTTTTTTTCAGCTGGAACTCACAGGAACTCTTTTCCGGCACCTCTCAGGTGGGCACCATTGCCATTATAAGAGAACGTGAGTGAGTTCATGGTTCTTGGGATCTTCTTGAGGACTTCCCATAGGCATCTATCTGGTTGGCCACTGTGAGAACAGGATGCTGCGCTATATGGGCCAGTGGCCTGATCTACAGGCTCTTATGCTCTCTCCTGTCTCCCTTGGTGGAATTTAACCTGGTACACGATTCAGTATGGCCAGGCTTTCATCTCGAAGAGAATTTTCTAGACCTCGTAGCTATGGAGGGAGCTAGGGAACAAACTGCTTTCTGAGGTCTGCCTGAAAAGTGGCAGAAATGAAAACTCATCTGTTGGTAGGGGACAAAAGGACAACACTCCTAGCACAGGGGAAAGGTTATTTCTGCAGTGCACTGCCACATACCTGCCTCTACTACCTGCCCTTATCCTTCCTACCCTTCATATTTCATTGGGACATGAAAAATGAAACAGTTATGATTTGTGTGTATGCATTGTTGTCTATAAGCATAGCGCACAGTGTTAGAAACTCAGATATATAGGTAAGTCATGCTAGAAATTACAGGTGCCAGGTGCGTTTTGTGACTGGTGCAGGTCCAGTTGCAACCATGTGGAGATCTCTGGGTGACAGCTTGGTGACTGACATCTCCACATGGGTTTCCCCTCTAGCTTTCTTAAGCAGGAAAGCAGAAGAGCTCATTTATTGCACTTCTATACCACCTTTTCCTCCAAGGAGTACATCGCTCACCCCCTCCTCAGCTAAGCCCTACATCTTTAGTTAGTTTGAACAGAAATGAGGCTTCAGTTTGAATGGTTTTGAAGCTTGTACCCTTTGATGATTTTACCTGAATGCTGTTTCACTGATATTCTGTACTTCAGCGTCTGTTTTAAGTTGCATTGTAAAAAGGCAGGCATTTTTCTGTGCACTCAACAATCTTAAATTTCAAATAAATATAGTACAGCATCAGAATGCTCTATAGGGTACATTAGTAGGCTATGGGTCATCCTCTCATGCTTTGCAGTATGTCTGAGCTGCTTGCCAGTAGCATAGTGTGAAGCAAGCTATTTTACTGTGGTATTGCATAAAGAAATAGTGTGTATATTTTGCCTAATCAGCAAAGGGGGCAGACTGGGGGCAGGGGTTATCTGACTATAGCCTGCACACTGGGTGAGAAATATGCACGTGAGTTAGGAACTGCTCTTTCCTCTTTTCCCCCATCTACTTTGTTGGTATTTCTGTCATGGGGATAGGGAACCTCTGAAGGCCTCCAGTTTGCAATCTCGGCAACAATTTTCTTTTTTATTCTGTGAGAATAGAAGAATAGAACACTTAAAGCTATTCCCACATTTCTGGGTAAACGGGTGTCAGCCAGGAAGTCAAACAAAAGGTTTCCTTAGGGTGACTACTGACTTACAAGGCCAAAATGAATTTGAGCACAAAAAGTTGGAAGGATGCCATAATACCTTGATTTGTTTTTGTTCTAACCTCTCAAGCTTGGGGTGGGGGTTGAAAAATGCCCCAAATATGCAACTCCTTTTAACTCAACCACATTTCCCTTTGGCAGAGACTTCCATGTGCAGCCTTAGATTTAGGTTTGTTTGTTGAAAAATGAAAAGCTGTTTTCAGTGGAATTGTTTCATGAGAACTGGAAGTGGTGCTAATGCAGAGATGATAAAGTCAAGTAGTGGAAATGGAGATCTTCTGGCGATGCTGATAATGGAATATTCAAGAACCTGGCATTATTCAGATAATTGTTTTGTTGTAATTGGAAATCTAGTGGATTTCATTACAGCTGAGTCAGAAAACAAATTCTTTTGGTAAAGATCTTTTAGAAGTTCCACATGATGGGCAAAATATTGTGTTTTTGTTTTAGAGAGATCTGCGGTAATGTTTGGCTTTTGCAGTGTCTTTATGAGATGTGGGAACAAATGGGGAAACTTTGAAATATATTTCTTTAACCTCTCCTTTGAAGTTAATATATTGTTTTGTGTTGTATGCTACTTTTCCCATTTAGGGGTAGATACAGTGACTCAGGGGGACGCAGGTGGCGCTGTGGGTTAAAGCCTCAGCGCCTAGGACTTGCCGATCGAAAGGTCGGCGGTTCGAATCCCTGCGGCGGGGTGCGCTCCCGCTGCTCGGTCCCAGCGCCTGCCAACCTAGCAGTTCGAAAGCACCTCCGGGTGCAAGTAGATAAATAGGGACCGCTTACCAGCGGGAAGGTAAACGGCGTTTCCGTGTGCAGTTCTGGCTCGCCAGAGCAGCGATGTCATGCTGGCCACGTGACCCGGAAGTGTCTCCGGACAGCGCTGGCCCCTGGCCTCTTAAGTGAGATGGGCGCACAACCCCAGAGTCTGTCAAGACTGGCCCGTATGGGCAGGGGTACCTTTACCTTTACCTTTTTACAGTGACTCAAGTTTTATAAATGAATTATTGGGCTTTGGTTTCTGCCTTTCAGGTTTCATTCATGTATCTTTATTTGTTTGGTTTGCTTGCCTTGTTGATTTGCATTCGACCTCTGTTTATCATATCTATTAACTAGAAATAGTTCTGTTAGTCAGGAGTCCACAAATAATGACTGTTAGTGTTGGGCAGAAATTTAGCATTCGTGACAAGCATTGAAAACCTTCTGTGTACTCAGCTACAGGAGTAGGCTTAAAAACAAAAACAAAAAACTGCTACCAACACAAGAAGCCAAAGAGTGCCTCTTTCAAAATGGCGCCAATATGTGTATTGTACAGTAATGTGGAATCAATATCTTGGTTCAGAGAAGTGCTTTCCATTACTCCCTGGCCTTGAATAATTCCCTCACTTGGCAATACATACTACAGAAATGGACTTTGCCTCTGTTCAATAAGAAGCAAGAAAGCTGAGATGCTGTATATACTATTGCTTTAAAGCACATTCGAGACACCTCCTTTTCCTCAAAGAATTCTGGGCACTATAGTTTGTTAAGAGATGCTTGGAATTGTAACTCTGAGGGGTAAGCAAATGCTTTGAGGGAAATAATGTTCTGTAAAGGTATAGAGTGCAGACAACCCCACAGGATACTGGAAAGAATGACTGGCTACTCAACCCAGCCTAAATTTATGCATCTCGGATACAACAAGATTTTTCAGTGGTTTTGAACATCTAATGAGGCAGCATAACTTTTTAATGTGGTGCCCATAGTAATTTATTTGGCTAACAATCATGGAAGTTCAATTTTGCAGACTTCAAAAGCAGAGAGCTCAAATTCCTGTGTAGCAGTGGTTTCCCCTTCCACTGAAATCCAGTGTGGTAATTTTTTTTGAGTCAAGAAATCACAAACAGTGATTGATCTTGTGTATGAGATCATGGGACATAAAAGCTGTAGTATCTATCCATATTCATTTGGGTTCTTGTGACTAGGAAATTGAGGGAGAGTGACTGTTGAAGCAGCCTTGCAAAACTAGGTAGGGGTTAAGAAGAATAATAATTTTCCAGCAAGTAAAGTAGTTGATCTGTTCTGATCCAATTTCCGTATTTGCATTTTTTATATTAAGGTTGTAATCATATGCACACTGTGCAACTTCTGAGTAAATATGAAGAGGATTACATCAATCTCTTTATTATGGTCAATGGCCAGTATACTTTGTACAAACAAAACAAAATATAGAAGCATAACAATAAAATGGCTGACATATGTATTGTATTATTGAATGCCAGGCTTATAAAGCAGAATTATAATTTTGCTAAAATTAGTCCCTGACAAGTTTGACATGCAGCAGCACAATATTTATCCTGTGAATGTTAACATGGGATGTAGCTGTGTCCTGCCCCTTTGCTGTAGGAGTTGTGTGTGTTCTGTGTGAGATCAGTGTTAACTTAGTAGTAGAGGGATTGCATTTAGCAGTACCAAATACCCTTGTTCCATTAGCACAATGGAATGCTTGTGTAATGGAACTTGCCCCTCGACCTGTTGCAGAATCCCCAAGTCTGCTCTGGAGGGTTGGGAGAGCCCCTGGAACAGATTGCTGGGGGAGTGTGAGGGCGGGAAAGGGATTGAAGTTCCCTTGCACCAAGCATCAATCATTGTGCTAACGGAACATGAGACTTAGTCCTAGTTTGAAAACAAGCAGTGGTATTTGTCTAGAAAAAGAGGTGCCAGAACTCACCATGAACACTTCTTATAATTGCAATAGTGCCCTGGATATAAGCCATTGATTTGGGGAATCACACAACCAAGTGGTTGAGACAAAAAGTACTATTACCACAGGCCAGTTTCAGAAAAAAATTGATGTGCAGGAGATTCAGGTTTGTGACACCTGCATTGTTCTGAAGCAGGACAGTCACAGGAGGAACTGTATAGATACGTAGATCAGTTGTACATAAAAGTCAGGTTAGAAACTTAACAGGTAGATTCAGAAGGTTACTTTAACAGGCTCTTAAGCACTCTGATTTTGTTTAAAAAAACCCCAAGTGTCAGTCTGTGTAATATGCAGTTGTTGCAGCTGCTCCCCTCCCTTCCTTTGAAAACCCATTTTGGTTGTCTGTTCCTGCTGAGCAAGTTATCTATCTTACATTCTGCAAGTAGAAACTGAAATGTACTCTGACACAAGCTTCTGCGGACTGAGAGATAGCCTGCAAAGTTTCAGCTTTTGTTCGTAGCAAATGAGTCACCACAAGTTGACAGTTGCCATGGACACAGAAGGAGTAAAATACAATACCACAAACAGTATATTTGTAAGCACCAGCTCTAAGATTAGGAGGGATATAGTTCAAAATAGTTAAGTGGATATTTACAGACTTGCTTCTGTGGGTCATCAAAAAGTGGCCAACAGCTGTGTCCAGGGCATTGGCAACATAATAGGTAAGCCCTGTTACACCAGCACCTGCTGCACGGTTGCCAGATGTGGTACAGGAAGATGAGTGGAACTGCTGATTGCAAGACTGGAGTAAGATGGGTGGCCTAGTTGCCACCTAAGATTTACTTAGATCAGATTACCCTTGTTTCCAACAATGTCATCACAAAATGAAAACAATATTTTGATCAGTATACATCACATACAAAATTGGATCCTGACACCCAAGTAGAACAAATTAATTTCCAAATTAATTTCCTTCAGTGGTGTGAGTCAACTTCACCATTTACACTTCAGTCAGGGACGGCATGTTGTAAGTGCTGGGATGCGGGTGGTGCTGTGGTCTAAACCACTGATCCTCTCGCGCTTCCTGATTGTAAGAACTGCACTTCGAATCTGTGTAGCGGGGTGAGCTCCCATTGCTTTGTTCCAGTTCCTGCCAACCTAGCAGTTCGAAAGCAAACCACCGCAAGTACAAAAATAGGTACCACTGTGGTGGGAAGGTAAATGGTGTTTCCATGTATTCTGGCACTCATCACAGTGTTCCTTGACATACCCCATAGTCAAATTCGACTGGACCTAACTGGCCAGGCGTCTTTGCCTTTTACCTTTACCTGGGAAGCACCACCCTTCTCTGCTGCAACTCCATAAATGTGGTGCGGGCATTGGCACCAGTGTTCAAAATTTGCAACCAAGAGAAGATGCCTGGGTGCCAAGATGGCTCCTGACATTTCTACCATCTGGAGGTGAGTCAGCCCACCATTTGAAAAATAAGACTTTAGGGCCCTCTTACCCCATAATGGGTACTAGACACTCTGTTTTGGCAGCTGTAACCTTGGTTTAAGGAGCCATTTGGGGCATAGCTTATATATCTCAGTTTCTAACACTGAGTGGCGCTGATTTCTAGTGAGATTTTACCAAAATCTTGCAAGAGCTCTTGTACTCTCAGATCTCTCAAGATCTTGCTGAAAATTGGTGTTGATACCAGTGTCATTTTCCCACTGGTTGCAAAGACACTCACCTCACCTCATGGGTGGGCTGGCCTTGACTTCATTCAGTGTAATCCCATGGATGCTTTCCTAATCTTAGTCACCTTGTATACAATTTGCCAGGAACTGGCACCGGGGAGAGTGCGAAAAGCAACCTTGGAAAAATTCCAAGTCCCTGGCTTGTAGAAGAAAAGAAAAGGGGAAAAAGGATGTCATTGTCTTCCAATTTAAATTAGTCCTTCAGCCCTGAAGAAACAGGTGACACAAATTTGCACCCAGTACCATATTAAGTATGTTAGGATGTCAAAGAATATTTTCCAGAGTATTGTCCAGGAATGCTTTAGGAAAAAATGATAGATCAGTTTGTTTCTCATTAGAGAGACTTTTGATGTTGCTACACGGACAAGCTCTCACACTAATGTGCTTAACCAAAGCTGACAAGTCTTACATGTTCATGTTCCTTTTGCCACAGACCGGAAGTGCAAGACATTTGAATATTGAGATGGCTGCACTGCCTGAATGTCTGAAGCTGCCCTTAGACTTGATACTTGTGTGGAATCTTTTGTTTTCTGTGAGCCATCTTAATAAGTTCACTTGATCAGGACCATAAAGCAGTCCAACATACAAGATATTTATTTATTTTCTCTGGTGCTCTAGAGATGTCTGTACTCAACTTATTTCAAGAACTTTATGTGGTTTCTCTTATCAAGGGTCAGCAAACTTTTTCAGCAGGGGGCCAGTCCACTGTCCCTCAGACCTTGGGGGGGGGGGGCTGGACTATATTTTTTGTGGGGTGTCTGGACTATATTTTTTTTGGGGGGGGGATGAATGAATTCCTGTGCCCCACAAATAACCCCACAAATAACCCAGAGATGCATTTTAAATAAAAGGACACATTCTACTCATGTAAAAACACACTGATTCCCAGACCACCCACGTGCTGGATTTAGAAGGCGATTGGGCCGGATCCGTCTCCCGGGCCTTAGTTTGCCTACCCATACTCTTAATGGTCTTCTGTTAAGTTTTGAAGCATCCTCCTGATAGTTAGACATTCTTTTATTTTTTGTCAAATACATTTGCTGCACATGTTAACATTTTTCTCTTCATTTTGAATATCTTATAATTGAAAATTACCCCCAACTTTAACTCTGACACCCTTTGGAATTTTTTTAAGTGCCCCCCCCCCCCCTGATTTTGAATTAGAAGTTCTCTTTCAATAGCTCAGATTTCTAACTGTATTTGCTCATTTTCTTGTTTCTGTGGTATCTGGAATAAAAAGGGTGTCAGACTGCCTTTTTCATATTTATGAAGCAATAAAAGTTTCCTTCCTCATGTTTCAAGGGCTGAGTGTCCCTTTACTGAACCGAAGTTCTGGATTACGCATCAACAGTGGAACTGGGTGCCACTTCCTGGTTGCACTATCAATCAACAGAGCAGTTTAGAAATAGTACAAAAAAAATAATACTCTGAATCTAACACCCAATTCTATGCATATCTACTTGGAAATAAACCCCAATTTTTCACTAGCACATGCTTCCAAGTAAATGAAACTATTTCAATATAATACCTCAAAAATAATTCCAGCCAAGTATTTATATATGATAAAATATAGAGTTATTTTGCAGATACCACATCTTTCTCTACTGGACTAGATGGCATACATAACAATCATAAACATGTGTATTTTTATTACCGCCTGTAGCAATAAAATCCGGTGCCTGTTAGCAAGAAGCACTGTTTGATTACTTAGCAGCTCGGACTCCAGACGTTTCCCTGGATAAGATCTGCACTGCTTCCTAAGTACATTGGCAAGCCTCCTCCAGCAACCCATTCCACAGCCTTGAGGTTGTTGTGGAAAAGGACCTGCTCCTCATTATCTGCTAATCTTCACCGGCAGTAGTGAGTGGATTGTAAAAGGAGAGGTGATCTCCTCAGAAGGCAGGCCCTTAAGTGTTTTAAAAATAAAATTCAACACTTGCTTTGGCCTTGATTTGCCCGTGCAGTTTCTCTAGTGCTGGTTGAGTATACTTTCACTAACAGTTTAACATGGAACAGCGGCATTCTGTCTGCACCAGCCGCAATCTTTGAATTGTCTTCAGGTTAATGCACTGCAGTAATCCATCCTTGAAGTTACAAAAGCAGGCTGAAGGCTAGATCTCTATCATACAAGATAGAGCATAGTGGATATCCCACTTGTAACTGATAAAGAAATAAACATCATTGTTGTTTTGAAAAATAAGTGTTATATGTTAATGTGTGGAGTCATTGTGCTGAGCAATTTGCATATTCTTTGGGCTTTTTAGTTGGGCTTCATGTAGACCTTGTTTTGCATACTCAGTCGAAGCTTTTTAATCTGCTTTAATCTGTTGGGACAGTTTTCTTTTTCTAACATACTTGCAATATAACTTCATAATTTTAAAATAGCAAACCTAAAGGAGTGACAGCAGCCACATCATACTGTATTCTTGGAATGTTTCCTGGTACTCTGACATTTCTTTGAAAAGAAACTGCTTTTGAGGTTGAACTCCATAAATTATGGCATCTAGTATTTAGCTAGAATATTGGTAAAGCAGTTGGGCAAATAACCTCTGCTGCTTATTCATATACGTAATGGCAGTCTTGGCTCCATGTGTGGACTTCCAAAGTGGATACTTGGCAGTCAAGCAGCGTCTGTGGTCTTTATTCACTTCGTTGCTACTTTTCAAACAAACACCACCACCGCTACACTATAGTTGGCATGAGCATGCTAGGTTTAAGCTGTTGGGGATTTTCCAGCAATTGAGACTAGTGTGAAGGTGCTAACAAATTGTCCTGAGACCATTTGGTCCCACTATTATGGCACAAAGATCACTGCTGTTATATTCTGTTTCTGTTTACAGTATATAAAAATCAACTCAATTGCTTGCCTTCATGAGACTGCTATTTTCCCACATAGATTCATACTTATTTCATGAAATTAATGCACTACTTGATAGTAAAAAAAACCCCTCAGATTGGTTTCCAAAAAACAAACAGCAAATTTAAGGAAAAAATACAGCTTTACTTTAAAACATACAAAAGTTAAAATACAAAAACAGGTAAAGTTACAGATAGGTAGCCGTGTTGGTCTGCCATAGTCAAAACAAAAAAATTCCTTCCAGTAGCACCTTAAAGACCAACTAAGTCAGTTCTTGGTATGAGCTTTCGTGTGCATGCACACTTCTTCAGATACGAAGAAGTGTGCATGCACACGAAAGCTCATACCAAGAACTGACTTAGTTGGTCTTTAAGGTGCTACTGGAAGGAATTTTTTTGTAAAAACAGGTAAAAAATACCACAACTTTCTAAGCATCTGGGTAGGCTTATCTAACCAGGAATGTATTTAGCAAATGCCAAAAAAGTATAGTGAAGGTGCCAGCTTGATCTCAAAAGGCAGGGAGTTCCAAAGATTAGGCACTGCTAGACTAAACAACCAAGTTCTTACAAATGGGTATTATGTGGCACCTGTAGTAGTGCTAATTCTGTTGATCAAAGCGGCTGAGTGGGCACATGTGTGGTAAGGTAATCTCCTGGGTCAGTGATATGAAAGAGCACCTGCTGTTCATAGCCAAAAGGTTCTGTACAAGAAAGTTCCAGTTACGAATTATGGCTAATATCCATTGGGAATTTGTCCTCCTTGAACTCCTTTTCTAAAGACATAGAGGCCATCTCAGTGGCCGCATCTTGGCTTTGTAGCTTCCTCTCAAAGGAGGCCCTCCTTGCCCTCCTCACTTGCCTTTCTCTGCTTAGTGAAAACATTCCTTTTTAGGAAGTCTTTTGTGCCTTTAAATGTATTATGTTCTGATAAAAACTGCTTTAATTGAATTGGTTTTAGGGGCCGCTTCAAGTAAAGTTTTTATTTGGCTGTGTCAACTTTTTATGGTAGTTTTGCATTTTTATTTTTGTACGATATTAATTCTTATTTATTGATGGCCTTGGACTCCGAAGAAAGTTAAAAATGTTTTAAATAAATAATTTTGACAGAAACCACATTCTGTGGTGAATTATGGTGGATTGCATAAAATAATTGTGCAAAAGTTGGTACTTTGTCCACAAAATCATTTCATTGGTCATACCCTGAGATCTAATAAAAGAAAGAAAATGAAAATGCTATCTGTATCCACTTGTTTCACACAGTTCATATTTTTCTTAACTGCTATAATTTCATCTGTGTCTACTTAAGACAAATCTAAACACACTGATTTCACA
Source organism: Podarcis gaigeae (assembly GCF_964106915.1). NCBI lineage: Eukaryota > Metazoa > Chordata > Lepidosauria > Squamata > Lacertidae > Podarcis > Podarcis gaigeae. Next base: position 4,302,429 of record NC_139687.1, on the reverse strand, counting down.
GTATTTCATTCTGTAGGAGGATTGTTAAAAATAACAACAGGTTTCAGCATTCTGTCATAGCACAAAGTTATCAGCAATGCTTTATCTCTTGCATCAGAAGCAGGAATCTAGAGAAGGAAATGGCTGGACCATTTATGACACAGATAGGACATTATTGACAGTACAATCCTATGCATGCCTTGGGTTCAATGGGTAAGTAGGTTTAGGATTGTATCGTGAAGGAGAACAGAGAGATTAAAGAGAAGTTGAATGACTTATTTGCATCAACCTTCACTATAGAAGATGTCAGACTGATACTAAATAAGAACCATTTTTTCTCGGAGGATATCTGAGGAACTAAGACAAATAGAGACGACCAGAAAAATGGTTCTAAGACTGATTATTAAATTAGAAATTAACCAGTCACCAGGTCTAGATAACATGCACCTTAGAGTTCTTAAATTCAAATGTGAAATTGTGGATTCCCTCCATGTTACAATTGGCCTCTGTGGAAGATGGTCAAAACAAAAGCTATATTTAAAGGGGGATCCATAAAATAGCAGGCATGTTCACCTGTCCCAGGTAAGTTTGGTGGGAAACATAAAGCTCCTGGGTTAAAAAAAAAAATTGGGTGGGGGGAGGAATACGTAATGGGGTCCAGCCAGATACCTTGGTGTAGTTCAGTGCTGTGGATAGAATGTCTTGGAAATGATACAGTCCAGAACCTCTGCTGAAGAAGTGGGTGGTTTGAGGATTTTGCATATTTTGGGGTTACTCACTGAGAAGGCAGAGTGGGTGCCGCTGTGGTCTAAAACCACTGAGCCTCTTGGGCTTTCCGATCGGAAGGTTGGCAGTTTGAATCCACACGATAGGGTGAGCTCCCGTTGCTCTGTCCCAGCTTCTGCCAACCTAGCAGTTCGAAAGTATACCAGTACAAGTGGATAAATAGGCACCACTGCAGCAAGAAGGTAAACAGTGTTAACATGCACTCTGGCACTCGTCACAGTGTCCCGTTGTGCCAGTAGCGGCTTAGTCATGCTTGCCACATGACTCAGAAAACTGTGGACAAACACTGCACGAAGTTGTTACAGTAAGTGCTGTGCTTCAAATATATATATATATATATATATATATATATATATATATATGCATGCGCAACACTAATATCTCACAACAAATGAAACTGATCTGTTGAAAACACAACTTGAAAAATGCACATATTTTTGTAAACTAAGAAATTTATATATATATATATGCAAGCTGAAATATATATATATATATTCGGAAGCTGAAAAACGTTTGACTCACAAGGCACTTGGGATCCAAGGTATGACTGTAATAGAATCATAGAGTTTGAAGGTACTCCAGTGGTAATCTAGTCCAACCCTGTACAATGCAGGAATCTCAGCTGAAGCATCCAGGACAGATGGTCACCCAAACTCTGCTTTAAAAAATATCCTAGCCTGTTCTGAAACTGGTAACCATGGTTTCCTTGTTCCCACAAAATGGTGAACTTTGGTTAATTTGAACAGCGGTTGGCAAACTTTTGGGGCCCTTGGATACACTTGCAAACTGGAAAAACTGCCATGGGCATAACACACAGGACAACCTAGTTTCAAGGGCAGGCAGGTGACCCTTTTGAGCATCAGGGAAGGCCACTGCAGGCAGATTTGTGCCCATGGGTGCCATGTTCGTGAATTCTGAATTTGAGGGCTTCAATTTGATTGCTCATGCAACAAAGAGAGGGACAAAAGGGGCTTCAATGTGCACTCACAAAGCTTGTTCCCAGGTTGAAACTTAACACTGGAGGCAATATTTCTCACTAGATTTCTTCCTTTTGTTTTTCAAATTGAGATTTTCTTTTTAGTCTTTATTAAAGCCATTCATTCTATAAAAAAAAACCTCTGTATCAAAATTGCACAGCTATTACATATGCTTACTAGTCCCCTGTCTGTCATTAGCTAATGCTGCTTATACATGACAGTCGAGCCATCACAGATCACACCATGTTCCAAACTAGAAATTGGCTACAAGCTCACATAGCAGAAAATAACTTGCATGCAGGACAGATGATTCAAGAAAGTGAACAGATTACAGATCAAGGAATTAAGCATCCTGAAAACATCTGTCCATTTTACAAACGGGGATACCAAGACTCTGTGATTTAATTGACCAACGTCACTCAAATGCTAAGTCGTCTACCCGCCCCAACCCACTGTCCTTTGGTTTGGTTTACTATAGCCAGAGTCCATCCAGGAAAATCCATGGCAAAACAGAAAGCCAGTCAAGAGCAGACAGACAGTAGGAGGCATCAGACTGATGCCCCAGGGCTGAGAAACTGGGAATTTGTCATCATCGGGATGAGTCTGATCTGGTGCTGCTACTGGTCTGCTCCTGCCACTCCAAGTGCTGCTGCTCTGTGCTGGACCACTCTGATCTCGAGGAGAGCAGACAAATGAACCAGAGAGAGGCTCCAAGGGGAAATCTTGCCAGCTGAGTAGCTGGCATGAGACTGCCCCTAAGCCCTTTGTATCGCTACAAGTCCCAAGATATTCTAATGCCTTTCTTACTCTTCGTTCTATCATTGCTCTTTGCCACCATTCTGTTTCCACAGCAGGACAGAGTGGGTGGAAATGTATGAGATCTCTGACAACTAGCTTAGTTACTCACCTGCTGCTCACAGGGACTGGAGGTTTCAAGGCCGAGAGGGGGCTATTTTGAATTCTGCACTTGCATTACCGTTTGTGCTTTCCCTGCTCAGTAAGCATGCATGTTCAGTGTATTTATCTACCTTGCCATTCTTAGCCAGTAAAAAGCAGCAGTTGGCATTCTAGGAGCAGAAAGAGGCAGCAGGTGTGATCAAGGGGGAAAGCGAGATGAAAGAGCAGTTTATTTGCACATTTTGTTCTTGGAAGGGTATATTCAGAATTGTAATGTAATGTAATCTTCAGAAATATAAACAAGAGACAACAGAGTAAATCAGTGCACAGTTTTCAATGTTTGTCAGTACGGAAGAAAACAGCTTCCTTCCCATCTCTTTTTCCTGTTTGGAGAATCAAGATGATGATTTACAGAAGAAAGAAAAGAAATTATTTGAATAAGAAAAGAAGTGCAGTTGTGTTTTTATTGTACTTCCCCTATGAGTGGATGAAAATGAACACCCAATGAAATACTTCCTTTAAAAAAAATGAAAATTACAATATGTAATTTGTAGCATGTGGCTTCAACACTTTTTATGGGGCTACGAAATGTCCAGTCAACCCACCACCAATCTAATATTGCCTCTGTAAGAGACATCTGCTTTGTAGCAGAGGTCACCCTGGGTGGAATGGTCAGCTATCTGTTCTCCCCTTCTCTCTCTATATATATATTTAAAAAAATATATAAATGAATGAATGAATCAGCAATCAACTACTTCCGGCTTACTTCCCTACTTCCTGTTTCTTATGTCCTCTTATGTTTCTTATGTTCCCATTATATATAGTTAATGGGAGCTTATTAAGATAAGGGTTGCTTTGCATCCCCAAATAATTGTTCCCGTAAAATAAAAATGTGCAACTAGAATATCTTCCAGCTGCTTTCTGGCTTTGCAGCAAGTCCAGCATTTATTATTTAGTAATACACTTATGTATATACTGCTGTATTACAAATATATACGGTATACTCTTTCTGAACTTTTAGCATTTCTTCCTGAATCAAACAAGCAGTGGCAGGGTTCTTTTTTGTTGTTGTTCAAGTCCTCTTTGTAGTAGTACCAGCTAGCCTTTAAAATCAGGATGTTATTGGATGCCCAATAACAATTAAAAATTATTGCAGAGGAGGCCCTTATTACCAGCTACGTATTTGCTCACATGGCAACAATTCCTAACATTAGGCATATCATGCTTTTGTTCTGAACATCTAAGGTGTAATCTGTATAACTTGGATGTTCTCTCTGTATTTTAATGTAGTAGGTTTTTTAAAAACAACAACGAAGCAGCTAGTGTCAGGTTTGACATTACCAGGACTCCAGGACTCTGTCTGGAATTGCATATTGATGGGAGAAGCATCTAGGATATTTTGGTAGCCTGTGTACTGAGATAACTTTTGTACCTTATCTGCAGTGATGGATACATGAATCAGTAGGTACGAAGATATGCAGCACGTATCCACACTGATGCTATCAAAGGTTTTAGCCCCCTGGAATCTTTGGGAGAAAAAGAAGCGACTGAGATGTGTTTAGTACTCTCTATACCTTCTTTGGTTTGTCTCATGTGCATCTCTTAAGTAGCTGCAACCAGCTTTAGCATGAGGAAGGGCAGCTCAGATCAGCAGCGTTATTGGCCGAGATCATTGTGCAATATTGGTGGTGCCTTGAAATTGCCTGCCCTGCTCTCCCTTGCGTGAGGAATGATACATTGCTGCGTGTTACCGGCTCAAAATCGTTATCGCGGTCTGATTTCAAAACTGATTTTGGCCAATATATTGAAAAATCGTGCAGCGCTAAAACAAGCTATAAAATTTGTGATACTACCATGAAAAAGCAAAAATTTAGTTGGGGGAGGCAAGGGAGGGGGTTGTGGACGCCCAAATGTCCACGGACCCCTCATTCGGAACCACTAGCGTAGAATGTATGAAATCAAGCTTGCAAGTTGGGTTGTTCACCTAACATTGCAGTATCCTTGCAGTGCTATCAGATGCAGCTCCTGCAATGTTGAGGACCAAGACACTCCAGCCAACAACAACAAGGTCTTACAGTTGCTCATATCGGCAAAAAGTTTGTATCAGGTCCAGGAGTATTGCTTGAAGGAGACTTCCTTCAGTAGTATAAGTAGCCTCTTCAGTTTCCTTCTGACCACATGTTTGGGGCAGAATATGTGTGTGTAACTTGGGTTCTTTAGGAGGAAGGGTAGGATATAAATGTAATAAATAAATATAAAGTAAGTAACATCCAGGACTAATCCTTATTACTCAGCTCACCATTTGAGGGTCAAGTCCTGACAAATATCCCAGCTCTGTTCAACTGTGTGCTCTTGTTTTGAATAGGAAACGTATTAAAAATGGAGCCTTCTCTCATTTTATGTCTTTTCATAGCCATGAAAAGTTTTACATTCTTTGTGTAAATGTTGCCTGACAGAGGTTTGCAGGGAAGTTTTTGCTCTGCAGTATCTAGAGCTCAAGACACAACTGCACCTTGTTTGTTTATTAATCAGTAGAATGTTAATGGTAACATTTTGGATCTATGATTTCATAGGGTGGTATGTAACTAACTTTTACTCAAAGTAAACCCATTGAAATTAATGAACATTAGTAACTCAGGTTAATTTATCTCAGTGAGTTGTTTGAGTAAAAGCTTAGCTGAATAGCACCCAAAGGGTCAGAGGTAAACCTGGGTCACCTGAACAGGTAACTTAATGGTTTAGGTTTTTTTTTTTTTTACAAGAATATCACATTAGAGATAGTATTGTAAAGCTTGGAGAGGTGATGGGAAAATGTGAGGCCTTCTGGGGAAGCAGGTCCTGAGAACAAGAAAAAGCTTAAATGTAAGAACAACGCTGAAGTTTTTTCTAAAATTGCATTGCTGTGGATGTAGTTCCTCAGTAATTGCTTCAAATCATACAAACTAAATGGAAACTGAATTGTGGAAAAAGACACACTTTGGGGAATAAAGTTATTACTGAAGGTAAGCTGAGCCTTATGAAAGAACCTGTGACAGTGATATGTTGTGCAATTTCAGTGTCCCACCAAGTATTAAATTGAACCTTCCCAAGGGAATAGGAATGACATTTGGTGATTACCTGAAGTTTCTTTACACAGAGCCTGGGGATTATATTAAATCTTCATAGGAAAGATTCTTGTTCTTGCCTTTCATGATGCTAAGTTTCCTTTCTGGTCAGTTACTGGAGTCTTGCAAAGAATAGTGCAAGTTGGTCTGATCCAGCACTGCATGCTCAGGATCACACCGCAGTGATTAGTTGTGCTTTAACTGAAGGAAGAAAGTTTTAGCATATGCTCCTTTTTTACTGATTTGAAACACGCTGGTGGGCCACAAGCAGTAGGTTTTCTATAAAATTTTGAATTGGACTGTTTTATGTGATTTAAGCCCCTCCTTTTTTGGTTGTGAGGAACTAGGGCATTAGGCCAATTTTATTTGGTTGGAAGGATAGTTAAATTAGGATAATTTGCATTGCTTTTGGAATTTTTTTCTGATGACATTCCTCCCAGTTCATACACACCAGCAAAGTGGATTTGAGCTTCTCTGTTATATATTTTAATAGGCTTCTGCTGGTCTGACTGAGAATGTCAAACCAATCTGCAGAAGATCTGCATCCTGTTCAGTTTTATGTGACAGTTTTAAGTGCCCCCCCAAACAATAAATAGTTCCACTATTTAATGCAAAATTAACTTACATTGGCCTCTATCTTTGGTTGGGACTGATTTTATACCTTGTTTAGTGGCTTGAGTCCAAACTCTGTGTTCATTTGTATGGCTTTCACTATTAGTGTTAGGAATGCAAGGCCTCACATTTTGTTTCTTAATGCAGAGATGGGTATTTAATAACATTGTTTACACTAAGACGGAAACACTGAGGCATTCTTCAAAGGTGTGAAACTCTTTAATTTAGTTGGTTAGTATATTTGCAGCAAACGTCCTTTTAAAAAAATACTTTTATTAAATTCCCCCATAAAATTACACATAAAATTCCAATACATTCTAAAAAGAAATTTATTTTCTATTTTTGACTTCCCAACCCATTTTCCGTTATGTTATCCTTACCCCCTCTTTGCTGCATCCTATCTTCTCTCTTCTTTTTATCATAATCAGAGCACATTAGTCTCCAATTATTTCCGTTGCTCATAAATCAACCTGTTCGCGGATTCTTCATGTTGTAATATTTCTTCAAATAGTCTGAAAGGGGCTTCCTTTTAGTAAGACAATCTTACTAAAGCCGTTAGCTTTGCTGATTCAACATAGTCCATTACTTTGCTTATCCATTGTTCTTTAGTAGGAACTTCTTCATCTTTCCATTTCTAAGCGTAAAGATTCCTAGCTGCTATATATTTGTAGCAAACTTCCAAGGTATTCTGAGAAACCTCCATAGGTCCTCGGTGTCTCCTGTCCAGGCAGTGCTCATTGCCAGACATATTGCATGTTCAGGTACACCCATTCCCCACAATTAATGTATGTCAACTTCTATTTTGCTGGTACTGTACTTTATTTGAAGCCAGTCATATGCATTGTCCTACTTACGTTAAGTTGCATTATAAATTGCTTTCCAATAAGAACTGTTAGAGCTTAACTCTACTAGTTCAAGATAATCTGTTGCGGTCCCTTTCCATCTGCTACTTCCATCAGACCTACTAAGATCATCTACAAAGGAGGGGACCTTCTCAGGAGTGGCATCTAGTTATGGAATGCCCTCCCTAAAGAGATTCTTTTGGTGCCAACATTGCTAAGGCTTAGGCGAAAACTTTCAGATTTACCCAAGCATTTTAATAGATCTTGGTTTTAGTCTGTTTAAAAATTTAGGGAGGTATGAAAATGTTTTAAATAAATAAGGACTCCTCTATTGCTTTTTGTGTCTCAGACCCAGGTTGGATCCAGAATAGTCATGCTTTGAGTAGCCCTACTGAAATAGAAGGTCTTGCTTACATCAGTGCCATCAACAAATGTGCTTTCCTCTTCTTCATTGTTGTAATTATATTTTGACCAACTTTTACTTCGAAGCAGGAGGAGGAGGTGGAGATGGAGGTGGTGGTGGTTTTGGGGGAGGAAATGGATAGGTCATAAGTTATGGCTATGTTTAGACCAATTGAAATCAGTAGGGCTTGTCTTAGCATGAATAAATTTGGCTCTAACCCTATACATAAATGAAACAAAACATTGACTTTAAAGAAAGTTGTGGCATATGTCACCTGACATGTCATATTCAGGTCGATGGTTTGCTGCATAATTTTATCCAGTTTTGCATTTGTAATGCACAGTTCGTACTTTGTATTCCTAATTATGAACTTGAACGAGTGAATAAGTTAATCAACAACTCATTTATCTATCATTCATCTTTTAAGTATATGAGCCGCAGCCTGCTAGAAACTAATTTCTGATGATCTTTGGACAGAAGCGTAGCTAGGGCTTTTGCCGCCTGGGGCAGTCACTGAGTCACTCTCACTCTTTCTCACCCAGGAGTCTTGCCATGGTCGGCTTGCCATGGTCCTCCCCTCTGCTCCAACTGTCCTTCCCTCCCCACCCACCCCCGCTTCCCAAAGGGTGGGAAGGAACTCAGTTCCTGTCACCTCTTCTTTGCTTTACTTAATGCCCCATCATGTTATTTGTTCCTCTTGCTTCAAACACAAACAGAGCTCAAGCACCTATTCCTGTCAGGCAAGAGAACCCCAAAATAGTGCAAAGCAGGAGCAATAAGGGAGAATATAATCTCTCATACTTGCATGCTGTTTCTGTGGACACCTATAATACTGCTCAAGTACGGTGGATTTAGGTGGTGTCATAGGTGCCCCCTCCCCCGCACCTACAAGCTCTATCGGGCATTCTTGTGGCCCGCTGTAGGCGTGGGAAAGCCCAGTGGGACTCGTCGCAGGTGTGGGAAGGCCTAGCTCCTCAAAGTTGGGGGGGGCTTAGCCCCATCCCAATTTTTGGGGGCGGGCTGAGGTGTCCTCAGCTATAGGGAGTTGGCGCCTATGGGTGGTATGGTCACATGAGGGCTGCCATTTTAAACCTTCCCAAGTCTAGGTAAGTACTTCACAAAATTCCACGTTTAAAACATCCCCAAACTGCATTAGAAGAGATTTTTCTTTGTGTTCTTCTAAGTCCCACCAGTCCCTTTTAGCCTGAAAGGTTCTATGCTTAGGCAGGAAGAACCAGTTGCACCAATATAAGATGGGGGACACTTGGCTTACCAGCAATACATGATTCAAAGGATCTAAGAGGCTTAGTAGACCACAACATGAGTCAACAATGTGATGCTACAGCAAAAAAAAAAAAGCTAATGCTATTCCAGGCTGCAACAACAGAAATCTAGTTTCTAGATCAAGTACCACTCTATTCTGCCTTGGTCAGACCACACCTGGGGTATTGTGTCCCGTTCTGGGCACCACAATTTAAGAAGGGTGTTGACAAGCTGGAATGCGTGCAAAAGAGGGCAACAAAGATGATCAAGGATATGAAAAGCAAGCCTTATGAGGAATGGTTGTGTATAACTTTGGCTAAGATACTTTGGTTATAACAGGCTACATCCAAGTAAATCCTACTTACTGCAGACCCTTTGAAATTAATGCTTGGATTTTTAATTCATTTTGGTGAGTGCTCTGAATAGGACTAGCATCAGAGGCAACCGTGTGTGGGGGTGTGTGTAAATTTACATGGGGGGGGGCAAACTAGGGCTGAGAACAAATGTAAAAAGGATGGGACAGCTGCATATTCCTGCATTGTAGGGGGTTGAACTAGATTATCCTCATCAGGGTCCCTTCCCACTCTTCAATACTATAATTCTTTGAGAAAGGAAAAACCTCTCCCCAAAGGTGTCTTTCCAGGTTGAGGAAGGATTTAAAGCAAGGCCAGAGTTAAGCAGGGAGATGTGGAAAGGTGGGAGGGGGCAGAGAGAGGGAGGAAAGTGAATACAGGAGTGTAGGTACCGTATTTTTCGCTCTATAAGACACGCCAGACCACAAGACGCACCTAGTTTTTGGAGGAGAAAAAGAAGAAAAAAAATATTTTGAATCCCAGAAGCCAGAACAGCAAGAGGGATCGCTGTGCAGCGAAAGCAGCAATCCCTCCTGCTGTTCTGGCTTCTGGGATAGCTGCGCAGCCTGCATTCGCTCCATAAGATGCACACACATTTCCCCTTACTTTTCAGGAGGGAAAAAGTGAGTCTTATAGAGCAAAAAATACGGTACTTAAGAGTTGCAGAGTGCAGTTGCAGCCAAGAGAGAAGCGGCTACTTGCAGCTCCAGGGCCTGAGCGGGTTCAGGGGGTGGCACGGGCACACCCTCTGCCACCAATGGAGAGGGAAGGTGAGGGAGGGGGGAAAGGAAGAGCCGTTCAGCATGGCGCCCCCCCTCGCTGTGCAGCCCTGGGGGAACTTGGGGCGGACCACTCCTCCCACACCCCCTTCCTCCGCCAGTGTCTTTGGACCAGGGATTATCCAAGAAACCTTGAAATGTCCGAGATCAAAACAATATGGGCATTCCAAAGCATATGCTGTATTCCAGGTGTCTCTTTATGACTATTAATATGCCCCTGATTTATATGTATTTTAATGCATATCTGGAACAATAGGGTTGCCTGTGTGCAACGGCTGTTTCCATGAAATCACAAGAATCTATTGTTAAAATGGCAGCACCTCAAAAATAGTGAAACTTTAATACCATCAGCAAGAATAAAACTCCACCTTGAAATTAGGAGTAAAGAAGAATAGATCAGAAATGAGATTGCCACCCGGGGTTGTTTTTTTAAAAAAAGTTGGCACATGACCATATTTGAAAGGAAGGAAGAAAAGAAATGCATAATGAAGGGAAGGAAATGTGAAAAAATTATTATCCAGGACTTACTTTTACTACAGTTGCTTGGTCATCTGTGGGGCTGTGCAATAAATCACCATATTGTTGAATACTGGTATTGAAATAACATCGTGATAAGTGCTTCCACGAGGCAATATGCCAGTGAACAAAAGGTGGAGACGTAACAGCTTCCTGGGGGCAGCTCAGCTGAACGGATACTTTACAGGTAATATGCAGGCACTGTCTCTCCCTCCTTCCTCCTAACCAATAAGAAAAGTAGGTAAGCCCTCACACAAACCAGCAAACTGTTTCAGCTTCACCCCTATCTGTCCACTTACAGGTCAGCTAATTATGCAGAGCTTGCTAACAATAGACAATCAGAGACCCAGCAGCAAAGAATGTAATAAAAAAAACCCCTCACACTCATCCCCACTGTCAAAAAAAGAGGGGAAAGAGTTTTTATTTGTATTTTCTGTTGGTGTTTATGTTGTTGGTTCCCCCTAAATAGCTTTCCTCCATATTAAAAAGGAAGAGTTTAAAAAAAAATAATTAAAGGATACTATTTTTTTGCTAGCTTACCCTCCCTCTGATAAAAAAGGAGAGATTGGTGGGATGAGGGCTTTGGGGGAGGCTTCTGTGGTGGGTGGGAATAGAGGGGAGAAGATTTAGCTGGCTGTCTTATTGGGAGGTTGGGTACTATGAGAATGATGGGGAGGGTGTTTTTCAGTAAGCAGTGCAGATAAATGCATGTCTACTTGCAAGCAAGCCCTACTGAATTCCATGAGGCTTACTCCCAGGAAAGTAGAAGTTAGTTTAGTTGAACTCAGTGGGGCTTCTGCATGCACAGATTCCACTTAGACCTCTGAGTGGGGGAGCAGATGCAAACTGACTAGTAAATCACTTAAACTACTCTTAAATTAGTTGAAAATATATTCAATATATTATACGAAAGATTATTTAATATTTTTATTAATTATACTTCTTCCTTACATTTTAAGGCCGTCCACCGCCACAGGGAGCCTTGTCAAGGCCCTCTGCTGCTGTGGGGAAGCGCAACACACCCTTCACCGCTGCAGGGATGTGCATTGTGATCCTCCATCACTGGGGGGGGGGGCACAACAAAGTCCTCTGCTGCTACGGGGAAGCATGGTGCACACCCATGGGGAGGTGTGTCAAGGCTCTCTGCTGCTGCGAGGAAATGCGGCGGGACCCTCTGCTGCCGCGGGAAAGTGTGGTGCATGCTCTGCAGCTGCGGGGAAGCATGGCACATCCTCCGCTGCCACGGGAAGCCACGGCAATGCCTTCTGCTGCTGTGGGGAAGTGTGGCTAGGCTCTCTTCCGCTGTGGTATGACAGGACCCCTTCTGCCACAGGGAGGCGCTGCAAGGCTCTCTGCAGCTGCAGTGAAGTGGGGCACCACACTCTCCGCCACTGTGGGGAGACGCAGCAAGGGCTTCTGCTTCTGGGGGAAGTGCTGCACACCCTCTGCCACCTGGGCAGGTGCGGCAAGACCCGCTGTATCCTCCTTCGCCTTGGGGAGATACGACGGGATTCTTTGTTGCTGTTGGGAGGCCAGCAAGGTCTTCCACCGCCGCAGATATATATCGTGATATATCGAGATATCGTGATCTTTAGCTGGTGTAATATCGTGATGTTGAAAACCAGATATCCCCCAGCTCTAGTCATCTGTATCATCCTGCAAATGTCAAATAGGATTGTATCACACATCAGGTGTAGAAGTATAATGATATGTTTGTCTCTATGCATCCAAATATTTTTTTAAACAATGATACATACATGGCATATTGGCATACTGACTAAGCCTAGCACGAGCAGATGTGTTCACAAATGCGAATTTCAAGCCATTTGAAACCTCAGAGCCATTTCTTAGAAAATATTTGTGTATTTAGGTAAATGCCAGAGTGCAAGATACATATATAATACATCAAATATTAGACAGACTTGTATTTAAACTTTGCATATTTACACTTCAAGTAGACATGAACAAGGAAGTACCAAAAAATCCATTCATGTGTATTTTATAAGGATTTCCACGTATGTCTGATGCACACACTGTATATTCTATATGCAGAATTCTAAACATATTGTAGAAAACTGCTCACTTCTTTAAATTCCTTCTTGAAGTTAGTTTAGAATCGCTGCTGCAATTGACCACAAGTTGTGATTCATGCTCTCTGTTTTTAAACCTATGCTTACTTATTATTTTTGATGCACCTGCTTCTATGTTTTATTAAGTATTGGAAAAATAGCCAAGTGAACTCTTAGGAAATCTGTTTCTTTTGAGGTTATAGCTCTTATAGGCCCCACTTTGCTCATAAATAGAGACACTTTCAGAAGAGACTGATCTCACAATAAAAATATATTGTACCGAAAGCTATTTAGAAATGAGTGCTGCCTCTTCTCTTCCCCTCCCCAAAGTGAAGCACAGATCTCCTTTTCTGTTTTTATTGCACGAATTGCAGGGACATTATAAATAGGAATTTAGTGTATACTTTTGGGTTATATCGGCTACAGTGGTACCTCTGGATGCGAACGGGATCCGTTCCGGAGCCCCGTTTGCATCCTGAAGCGAACGCAACCCGCGCCTGCGCATGTGCTGGTCGTGATTCACCGCTTCCGCACATGGGCGTGACATCATTTTGAGCATCTGTGCATGCGCGAGCAGCGAAACCTGGAAGTAACACGCTCCGTTACTTCCAAGACACCGCGGAGCACAACCCAAAAATGCTCAACCCGAAGCTACTTCAACCCGAGGTATGACTGTACATTTTTCAAAAATTGATATTTATTCCTCAAGTGGCTCGCTCATAGGTGTCTTAACAGGTAACAGATTTGGCTGTAATGTCTTGGTGAGTTACAGGACATATAACAGAGAGCCATATAACTCATTACAGTGGTACCTCGTGTTACATACTTAATCTGTTCCGGAGGTCCGTTCGTAACCGGAAACCGCTTGTAATATGAGGCGCGCTTTCTCTAATGGCGCCTCCGGCTGCTTCTGCGCCACGGGAGCACAACTTCCTCTCGCATCCCGGGGCAAAGTTCACAACAAGGGGCATCTACTTCCGGGTTAGTGGAGCGCATAACCCGAAGCATTTGTAAGGAGGGCGGTACGTAACACGAGGTTTCACTGTACATGTGCCTAGTAACACTCTTCAATTTTCTCCTCTGAAAGACCGCCCTTCTTCCCAGTTCTTCTGTACTGCTAATTATTTTAGAAACAGAAGAATTTCAGAGCTCTGCATAACAGAGTGTTAGGGGGAGGTTGCTGAATGTGAAGCTCATGACCTTTGTTTTAGGTCACTGATCATTCCTTCTAATTGCAAACTTGGGGTTTGGAAATCAAAAGGGTGCACCCCAAAATAAGAATATGCTTTCTATATACTTGGGTAAAACAGAAGCTAGTAAACATAAAGGAGCACCAAGAAAGAAGTCACAAAGATGCAGGTTACTGGTCTTTCCTCTTGCCCTACTGGTATTGGGGGGAGAGACACCCAGAAGTGACTCCAATGGATATTCAGAATATGATGCTATTAATTAAGAAAAGGAAAATTCTCTTTATAAAAGATGCTCTGCTTATATAACCTTAACAGGAAGTAGCCAGAGTGATTCCTTTGTGCAGCAAGGGGGTGGATATCAAAAGGAACAGTTAGGCAAAGGAAGGAAAGGGGCCTTCCTGTTGAGTCAATATTTGGAAGTTCATATTACCCCTGGAGAGGAAGATGCAGAAAGGATTGTCATCACCTTCTTCCAGGAACTGTCATCTCCAAAGGAGCAGGACTTATACCAGTAGATGGGGGGAAGATGATAAAATATTAATTCCAGAAATAAGTGCAGTTCAGAGGAGGGAACAGGATGCCACCACTTATTTGGAGTGAAGCCCATCAATTACTGTGGAGACCCGTGCAGCCGAGCTGCCATTTTCTGGTGTACATACCGTACAGCTTTTAGAGAGTCAGAGGAAGTATTTGAAGAGTTCCAAATTCAGTCACATTCAGGGGTTCCTGCCAATTTTTTAAAAATGCAATTCTTTTAAATCTGCCTTGCAAGTTTGTATGTACACATTTTTGTGCATGCTTTCTCCTCCCACCCCCCCCCTCGCATTTTGGCTATTATTCCATACATGGAAACTCAAATATATTATACTCCACTGTTCCTCAACCTTGGATCCCCAACAGTTATTGGACTACAATTCCCATCATCCCTGACCATTGGTGAAACAGGCTGGAAATGATGGGAGTTGTATTCCAACAGCATCTGGCAACCCAGGGTTCAGTTAACACGTATTCTTATAGTGCTAAGTGTCATGTTGTTAAAAACTATACAGGAGGTAAGATTTAACCAGTAACTTCCACATGAAATTTCCCATATGCTAAGCTCTGCACCAGAGGCCCTTCTTTGGCTTCCACTTCTATCTGAAATAGGCTGACGGCTACTGAGGAAAGAACCTTCTCAGTCTGTTCACTGGGCTGAGTGGTATAAATCTTAAGACTTATTTATTCAATAAGATATTCAATTTATTTTTTTAGCTGCTGATTTTTTTGTTTTTGTTTTTTGTGTTGGGATTGTATGATGTTCTGCTGTTTCTTTTTAAAGCAAATGTTTGATAATGATTTTTTAAAAAAATTGTTGCACTTCTTTGAAAACCCCAGGATGGTGTCAGGATCTGGAAGTTCAAGTGTCTCATCCTTCCTAATTCTTGAAGTTGTCCAGTATTTTATAAAATAGACACTTTGCATCTTTTCTCAGCTTTCGGGGGAGTACTGTGCCACATACAATGTGTGTGTTTGTGGTGGAGGAAATGCAAAGCTTCATAAGTGACCTTATTTTCTAAATAATTCAGGAATTTCAATTTAGCAAAACTTCAAAACCAATTTTGAGAAGTTTGAAAATTGCTAGGAGAGGATAATGAATAAAATATATATTTTTAATGATTTTGAATATGAAACTGGGTTTCATAAGTACTGTGTCATAATACTACCTAGCTGATGTAGCTAATTGCTTGAATATTGATGGATGGTAATGTTGCCCAATGGCAAGGAAATGTATTTGTAGAACTAGTTCTTACATTGTGTGTAAAAGTGTTTAATCATAAGTTTGTTGTGTCTATGCATTTTCAAGCAGTGATTGAGGAATAACAATAACAACAACAACAGTGTTAGAGTTGAATTAATACATGAACCCAAAACGGTTGCACAGTGGTACCTCGGGTTAAGAACTTAATTCGTTCCGGAGGTCCGTTCTTAACCTGAAACTGTTCTTAACCTGAAGCACCACTTTAGCTAATGGGGCCTCCTGCTGCCACTGCGCCGCCGGAGCACGATTTCTCTTCTCATCCTGAAGCAAAGTTCTTAACCCGAGGTACTATTTCTGGGTTAGCGGAGTCTGTAACCTGTAGCGTCTGTAACCTGAAGCATATGTAACCCAAGGTACTACTGTGATAGGGAATAAAGTTTGCTTTAACTGGACAAATGAAGTTGTGCGACTGCTGCATTTTCTTCAGATACTGTAGTCTAATGATGCATCTGTATTTGATTATTTTTCAGGTACAGGAGAAAGTGGCAAGAGCACATTTATCAAACAGATGAGAATCATCCATGGTTCTGGATACTCTGATGAGGACAAAAGGGGCTTCACAAAGCTTGTGTATCAGAATATATTCACAGCAATGCAGTCTATGATCAGAGCTATGGATACACTCAGAATCCCATACAGCTATGAACATAATAAGGTAAGCTGTCAGTTTAAATATGGATCAGAACTTTTTCCAGCTTTACTTCTGAAATCACATCAGATGGCTTTGACTTTGTGGATCTGCTTTAGCCATTTCTGGAGAGGGAAAAGAGTGCCATTTTTAAACACAGCACATCAGAAAACTAAGCACTGGTATTTCTCCACTTTGTCACAGAAGGTGGTAGAAAGGTATCTACAGCTGATATCCAGTATAGGTAGAGATGACTACTCTGGATGTGTTTTACCAGACCTGTTTCTCTCTGTAACAGGTGATAAACCTACTTAACATTACAAGAAGGAACTATGACAAGTATTCCTCTCTCCTAAGAGAAAACTAGCAAATTAGCGACTAGGGTTCTAGCCTAGTTCTCACTGATCTGCTTGTTGTTCTATGTGGAAGGAATATCCTTGCATGGAAGAATTTTCAGTGCTGTGAGCTCACTGTTACCTGAACTGGTATAGTCAAACACAGAAATGGCTCCTCAAAGTGCAGCCGTTCTTGATGTTGTGATGTAAGAACATGATGTTGCCTCTTCTGCCTTTCCTGAGCCATGGATGGATCCTGCTTTTGTGCAGAGCGTGCTCATTGATAACTTAACTTGGATTGATGTAAAGCTGGACATAAAAATTGATTGGAATAGATGCATGGAGGGGAAACTGACTTGATTGTATTTATGCACCTTGAAATTATGCAGCCTCTTTAACCTTGGGCTCCCAGATGTTGTTGGACTACAACTCCTGTCAGCTCCAGCTGTGCTAGGCTACACTTGGAAATGTGTTTTTGTATTATTTATAGTGCACTTGACTTGCAGACATGAACCTTCCCCTCTTGGTTCACAGCACAATATTTATACTTTAAAAAACTTCCACAGCATTTTTTTTTCTGAGAGAGGTAGTAGAATCCTAATGTCAAAAGGTACTGGAGCTTTGTGTGCATATAATAGATAGGAAATTAATTTCTCTCATCCATGTGGAAAGATCTGAATTTGCTAACCAGTTTTGTGCAAGAATTAATGTGACTGACATTAATATGATTGTATCACAACCCTTAGGACACGTTCAGGTATCTATAGAGTTTTTTATTACATCAAAATGAAATGTGGGAGAAAAATCCAATAAGAACATATGGTTTTTCTCCAATTATCAATTTATTGAAGTTAAATGGTTATCATTTAAATTCGGGTGTCTGTTAATATACGGTTCACAAGGATTATGTAAAACTTTAAAAATCAGTACATTTTGTGATTATAGTCAATACTGTTAAGAGCCCACTATATATATTTTTTGTGCACTTGTATTTTCAAATATTTCAGTTTATTTTGTACTAGAGGACATCTAGTAGGGGACGCGGGTGGTGCTGTGGTCTAAACCACTGAGCCTCTTGGGCTTGCCAATCAGAAGGTCGGCAGTTTGAATCCCTGCCATGGGGTGAGCTCCTGTTGCTCGGTCCCAGCTCCTGCCAACCTAGCAGTTTGAAAACATGCCAAAAAGTGCAAGTAGATAAATAGGTACCGTTCTGGCGGGAAGGCAAATGGTGTTTCCTTGTGCTGCTCTGATTTTGCCAGAAGCAGCTTAGTCATGCTGGCCACATGACCCGGAAAAACAGTCTGGGGACAAATGCCGGCTCCCTTGGCGTATAGAGCAAGATGAGCACTGCAACCCCAGAGTCGTCTGCAACTGGACTTAACTGTCGGGGGTTCTTTACCTTTTTAGAGGACATCTGGTTATTCAACACACCAGTCTTGGGGTAGGTAAGGGACAATTGAACTATTTTCATGGCTGTGTGATTTGAGCAAGTAAAAAATAATCAGAAAAAACCATAACGTTCTCCTGCTATCAAACTAAAAAAAATATATACTAGTGAGGTGATGCTTCTGGACAAAAGCAAGAACACAGCTGTGTGGGTGTGGTTATGAGACTTGGAATTACGATGCTCTGCCATCGTTGGCTTTAGTGGAACTATTGAGTCAGTGAACACATTTGCCATGTGGAACTCAGTTTAAATCCTTTGTCTTGGGTGCATATGGGGCTGTCTCAGACTTCCATGTTATGCTCATGTGGATGTCCAATTTGTATGAACCAGCTTCTCTAAAAAGTGTCACCACTCTTATGGAATTTGTGGGAAGTATGTGTACACTACTGATATGGAGGCATCAGTTCACACAAATGCTGCCTTGGTGCAGGCATGACCAGTCTGTCCAGCCTGCTCATAGACCCTGCTTCTGAGGTCACCTGAGGATGTGTGAACTAGACTTTCGATACCACCTTAAGTTCTGAATTCCGATACTCTTTGTCCGTAGAATGACAACCATGAAGAAAGCTGTTAGGGTCTCCTGTGATCACATTAATCAAAAACAGGACCTGAATTCACCAGGAAATGTGCTTTTGCTAAATATGTTCCAGGTGATATAAAAATGTAAATTTTACGCAAAAAGTTGGCTGAACATCCTACTCTGTTGGATAAGCAGAGGCAAAGTTATCTTAAAACCATTTCCTTTCTGCATCCATGTTTCTGAATCTCCTGGAAAATACAGGAAAGGCACTACCTAATCGCTTGAATCTCATATCAGGAAATTCTATCCATGCAGAGTTTCATTTTTGCTTTTAAAGCAGCAGGGTATTTTTAGTAAGCCACTTTGTTTTTCTCATCAGTTTCAAAAAATCTACGCTCCTTTTTAAAGATTCTGCCAGTGGCTTGGATTATTGAACATTTTCAATAAAACCAGGAATGTATTGGTGTCGTCTTAAATTAAATGTAAGCTTTAATTACTATAATAAATACACTCTTCCATTAATTGCAGCTTACAAGTAGAACTCCTAAGTATGTTGTTGCTGTGGCTACTTTATTTTAAAAGTAAAGTTTTCATGAGTCATATTTGCAGCAGAGTCCTATGTATGCTTCGTCTGCAGTAAATCATGCTGTGTTCCATGGGGTTTTCTCTCGAGTAAGTAGGTTTAGGATTGCAACCATAGCGTTGTATCCAACATTAGTCATTCTTAGAATACACCCATTGGATTAATCCAAAGCTTGTTTAAAGTGAAGTGTGAATCAAGCTTGTGTTTGTAGAGGAAGGAATAGGAAACCTGTGGTTCTCCAGATGTTGCTGTATTCCAGCTCCTTTCCACCATGCATCCAGTATCAGAAATTGTCAGGAATGAACCACAGGTCCATTATCCCTGATGAAGAAAGAGGTAGAATGTGACTAGTTAACTAAGGGGTGTCTAACCTTTGGCTCTTGAAATGTTGCTGGACTGCATCCCTGACTATTGTCCATGTTGGTTGGGACTGACAGAATGTAAAGTCCAACACCTGGAGCACCATGGATTAGCCTCCCCTGAGTTAACTGAACACTGCTATTGGTGTTGGTGTGATGCTGGGAGAGCTTAGTGATACATGCCTTTTAGTGGAAGGATGTGACTGTTCTGATCTGCTTCGTAATCCTCATTACCAGAGGCTAAACAGAGTCTGCTGTGATATTGAAAACGGTAAAGGGGAAAGATCTGTAGCATAGCTTAAATCTGGGTCTTAATGAAGCATACAGCTACTTTTGCTTTCTCACAGACAGCCACAGTCCCCAGTGTGTTGCCTCATAGTACTTGTTCGATGTACTCGTGTTATTTCTCGTGGGACTGGAAATGGCTTATTTTATGGACATCTTCATGATCTTGTGAGATGTTTGTTCATAAATGGATCAGGATGGAGCCAGAATTCTGCAAAGGCAGTAGTTTGGTTTCCATGTGTGAATCTATTCCTGATCATGGTGATGCATGATCACTGCACTTCACACAAAAATGGTGTATGTGCCCCTTACGTTATGCCAGTTGGAAGAAGTAGGATGGTTTTTAGCTAAATAGACCAATCAGTGCAATAACTGAAAGCACACCTTTAGGGGATCTTGCTCTCAGCATTGATTAGCTGATAAGTCCTGGGAGGGAGTCCCACTGAAGTTGTTGTCTGACACCAGTAATTAATAGGCAGCACTGCCTTTCTGGACAGGAAGAGCTTAGGATCCCTTCTGCCAGCGGGAGAGGGGACAATTGTTTTTGAACAAATTATATCACTAGCTCTTCCATTTTTAACAAAAGTATAGTTCAGATTTGGACTAAGCTCCTTGAAGATTATATACGGGGTATTTTCACTTTGCTGCTTTTCAAGTGGTGCATTAATTTTGCTGCACTCTCTGTTTCTGGTTTAAGTTAGGCATGTTCACTTGGAGAAATACGGTAGCAGAAATTATACAAGACTCCTTCAAGGTCCACTTGGAACAGGAGCCTGTGGAATACTAAATAAGCCTTTTAACAGCTTTTCACACCTGCAGGGCTCATTTTCTAATCTCTCAGTCTGCACCCTGGACAGCTCATAGCTATGCAGAAGCAAAGTTGGTTTCCAGACCACCTTGTGCAGTTACTTTAATAATAGGTCTTTTGACAAAGAAAACAAAATAGAAACACAATTTTTGTCCATACATCTTAAGGAAATATGTCTCGATAAGCTACCATTTAGGGAATGGAAGTATGTGCAAGCCAGAAGACTAGTAACTTGTAGAAGCAGTAGGAGTTTTGATGCCTAAAATATTCAGGGCTCTGTCCTCTGCCACACAGGTGCCTCCTCCTATCTAAACCTTTTATCAAGAAAACATGGGCTCTCTTTTCAGAAAATGTATGCAGCTATATCCCTATAAATCTAATCAATTTTCATGTATATAATTCAAACTTTGAACATGTTCTGTGATAGAGAAGCCATGAGTTAGTTACCTTGCATATAATTACTGTATTTAAATGTGTGCAGACGGGGGGGGGGGGGAATTCAAAAGATATTGAAGCAAAGCTAGTTTTATAGAGGATGCTTGCTTGGCCATCATCCCTCTCTAGTCTATGAGATTCTTCCCCATTTTGCTAGCCATTCTCAAAGAAATGATTCTCAGAAGTTTCAGCTAATCAATGAAATGTTCCTCTTTTTAATTACACAATTTTGTGCCCTTTAAAATTATTGGTTGCACTAAGGACACCCACTATATATTAAATAAAATAACTTCAAGGAAATCAGGATGGCGGTATGATTAAAGGCACTTCTAACAATGATGTGAATTAAGTATCCTATTAAATAAAGAAATCAGTTCTGTTTGTTCATGCAGTGAAAAGAAACTTCAAAGAATTGAAGATCACTGCCAGTAAAGGTCTATTGACAGCTGATTTTGACAAAATAGTTTCATGTGTACACACTCTCATACATGTGCTTTGGAATTAGTTTTGTCAAGGAAAAGCCTCCTGTTAGTTGGCAAATGAAATGGTTATTGAATGAGAAGCTCATTGGAAATTAAGGAGCTGACAGTTCCGCTTGTGTGATAACTGTTTCTGTCCTGTCCACAGTGTGGTTTAAATTATAATCAAATGCAACATTGCTGTCTCTTGAAGCAATATTGTTTCCCTCCATCCAGAGGCTTCTTAAATAAGTCATTTTAAGAAAGCAAAAAGCTTTGCCATATTTGTGTTTTCTTCTGTCCCTTCCCAGAAATAAATATATAGGATATGCATAGCCTAGTTTGCTCCTTGTATTGAGCCAAATTTAGACACACATCCTCTTGCAGTCTTCCTGTAGAGCTTCCTATTTTACTTGAACATTGATGATACTGTGTGATTCAGCAATGTGTGTGGTGGTTGCCCATTAGACAACAGATAAAGCTAAAACAACAGTGTTTATAAGGGTCCTTTACTGAAACCAATTTGTTTCATACTATTTAGACTAAATAACCCAGTATGTGTAAGCCATACATATCACAGGATATGTATGACTTTAATCAAGTTGTGTGTGTGGCTGTGTGTTGCGTGGGGGGCATTCCTGCCTCTTCGCAAACTGTAAAGGAACAGTTACAGATAGGTAGCCGTGTTGGTCTGCCATAGTCAAAACAAAAAAAATTCCTTCCAGTAGGACCTTAAAGACCAACTAAGTCAGTTCTTCGTATGAGCTTTCGTGTGCATGCACACTTCTTCAGATACCAGATGGACTTCCATTTCATGCAGCTCAATGTGGTGCCTTCCATAGTTCCAGTTACAGATAGGTAGCCGTGTTGGTCTGCCATAGTCAAAACAAAAAAAATTCCCTCCAGTAGCACCTTAAAGACCAACTAAGTCAGTTCTTGGTATGAGCTTTCGTGTGCATGCACACTTCTTCAGATACATCTGAAGAAGGTATCTGAAGAAGTGTGCATGCACACGAAAGCTCATACCAAGAACTGACTTAGTTGGTCTTTAAGGTGCTACTGGAAGGAATTTTTTTTGTTTTGTAAAGGAACAGTGTGTCTAGAATATACCTCAGTCAGTCATGCAACCTGCTATTTTGGAGGAACGTTGTTGGCTTTCAGCACTGCCTTCAAGAATAAAAGAGACCTTGCTTATCACTCTTGTTGAAATTCTGTGGATAATTTTGTCCCTCTGATTTGTGTACTGTTACAGTTGCATGAGGGGCCTGGTTGGCACTGTGGGTTAAACCACAGAGCCTAGGACTTGCTGATCAGAAGGTCGGCGGTTCGAATCCCTGCGATGGGGTGAGCTCCCGTTGCTCGGTCCCTGCTCCTGTCAACCTAGCAGTTCGAAAGCACGTCAAAGTGCAAGTAGATAAATAGGTACCACTCCAGCGGAAAGGTAGACAGCGTTTCCACGCGCTGCTCTGGTTTGCCAGAAGTGGCTTAGTCATGCTGGCCACATGACCCGGAAGCTGTATGCCGGCTCCCTCGGCCACTAAAGCGAGATGAGTGCTGCAACCCCAGAGTCGGTCACGATTGGACCTAATGGTCAGGGGTCCCTTTACCTTACAGTTCCTTGACCAGGTGCCTGCACTAGGGAGATGCCACTCCATGTTTGCTGGCTGGCCCCCATTTTATCATCTGTTCAGCCAGCTAGGGTTACCGGACGATGTGTGGTAAGAGGCTACTGGACTAGATAGTTGGTCTGATCCAGCAGAACTCTTCACATGTTCTTCTGCTTCATGTTTAGGGGAAAGATTGTAGTTCAGTGGTAGAACACATGCTTGGCATGCAGAAGGCCCCGGGTTCAATCTCCGGCCTCTCCAGGTAGGGCTGGAATAGACCACTGGAGCAACTGCTGGTCAGTGTAGACAGTACTGAGACAGATGGGCCATTGGGTCTTACTCAGTGCAAGGTAGCTTCCTCTGTCTGTTGTACCTCTTATTCATATTCAGCATAATACATAAATGGGATTTGTCAAATATTCTGTAAAGTATGAAGGTAAAAATTAAATGTAGGGAGAGTTCACGTGCTAAGAAAATACTAGGAGATCCGGATAATCCTGTGAGTACAGAATGAGGTATTCTTTCTGCAAGTGCATGTTCCTAATACCATGCTTACTTGGATAACTCAAATGCATTGAGGAGAGCCATCAAGGGGAATGTTGGCTAAAGGGGTACTTAATCTTTCTCCCGTGGCCACATGCTCTCCTCTCAGCCCCCCACTCCACCCAGCTGAGAAAAAATAAACTGTGGGGGCTTGTAAGTGTCATTTGCAGGGGAGAATCAGCAAGTGGTCACAAGATTTAGCGTAATTTGACCACATTGTCAGGAAAATATATGCTTGCCTATCCCATATTTCCTTCATTGTGTCTAGTTCTACTTGAGTCTGCTGCCTAGCAGTATTGTTGTAGGTCATGCTAATTCTAATACTAAACCTCCAGAATACTCATTTAGACATTTGTAGGTCAGGTGTAAAGAGGATATCAAATGGGATGGGGGAAATCTGCATATAGTAAAGTCATAAAATTCAATTTAAACAGTCTTATGCTGAAAACAGGCCATATCTAGTGAAGCTTCTTTGATCTTACTTGTACATACGAAATCTTTTTTTCTTCTTATTAAATTTGTCTAATAGGATGTAATTATTACTCAGCAAGATGCTGCAGTAAACTCTTTGCATTGGGAGTGTCTTCTTTCTTCATTTCCGATTAGTAGTCATTGCTAAGCCTTTGGAAATCAGGTAGATCACTCCTTCTCATCTTCATCTGTTCTGTCTCACTATTGATCTGCAACAATTTTGTTTGTTTGTCCAGGGAAGTAAAATGATTTCTTTTCCAAAAAAGAAATAGACGTGAAAATGCAAGTGTTGTAGCAAGCTGACAGTTTTTGAAACTGGATATGAAAGACAAATTTGTACCATCTAGGATCCTCAGGGTGCCTGACTTACAGCCACGGGGTTCTTTCCTTATGAAAGCAGACTCCCGGTCTCCAACAGTATGTATACAGTTGGGTCGTTTATAGGTACACAGGAGGCTGCCTTATACTAACCTAATTTGCAGTAAACTGAACTGAGCTTAAAACACAGTTAGTAGTAAGTGAAGAGAGACAGTAGCCAGGAGTCTTGAGTTCAAACCTTGGCTTGGCTCAGCACAATGCAGCAGTAATAAGGACTGGGGAAGAGTGAAGTGGCTGTGAATTCCTCTCTGGGAGCCCACACATTTGTGCGGCTTTGCAAATCCATAGCTTAGCTCACAGTGCGGTGTGTCCATCTACCTCAGGACTGTCTGCACTGACTGGCAGTGGCTCTCCAGGTTCATTTCCCAGTCCTACCTGGAGATGCTGGCGATTGGAGCTGGAACCTTCTGTTTGCAAAACATGTTCAATAAGCTTTGGCCCCTTCAGCCCAGAGAATGAAGATGAGGTAGGTATTGGCCATTTCCTACAGCTATATGTGATCTGTGATAGTACAAAACTACATGTTGCCTCTTCAGGTTACATGTTAAAATAGATCTTGCTGTAAACAAACAAATGAACCTAAATAACGGTAAAGGTAAAGGGACCCCTGACCATTAGGTCCAATCGTGACCGACTCTGGGGTTGCGGCGCTCATCTTGCTTTATTGGCCAAGGGAGCCGGCATACAGCTTCCAGGTCATGTGGCCAGCATGACTAAGCCACTTCTGGCGAAACCAGAGCAGCGCACAGAAACGCCGTTTACGTTCCTGCCAGAGCGGTACCTATTTATCTACTTGCACTTTGACATGCTTTCGAACTGCTAGGTGGGCAGGAGCAGGGACCGAGCAACGGGAGCTCACCCCGTCGCGGGGATTCGAACCGCCGACCTTCTGATTGGCAAGTCCTAGGCTCTGTGGTTTAACCCACAGCGCCACCCACGTCCCCTAAATAATGGTAGTAATTCACAAATAAGAATTCTAAATACCGTATTTTTTGCACCATAACACTCATTTTTATCCTCCTAGAAAGTAAGGGGAAATGTGTGTGCGTGTTATGGAGGGAATGCCTATGGGTGGCGGGGGGGGGGATCTGCTGCAGTCTTGAGCAGAGGATGCATGGTTCTCCTTCCTTCCCTCCTCCGTGGCTCGCTTTGAAACAGCAAAGCGGAGAAGAGCCGCTGAGTGGGGAGGAGAGAGGGACAGAGAGCCTGCTTCTTTAAAGGAGCAAAGCGGGAGAGGAGAGGAGCCGCTTACATGAGTGTAAGCAGCTCCTGTCCGGTTTGTTCCTTTAAAGCAAGCAGGCTCTCTGTCCTTCTCTCCTCCCCACTCAGCTTGCTACATAGCAGCAAAGTTTTTCAGCTCGCTAAGCCGGGGATGAGCAGGGAGGAGGGAGAAAGGCAGAGCCTGCTTGCTTTAAAAGAGCAAAGTGGGAGAGGAGAGGAGCCTTCTCCCCTTATACCCCTCTTCTGCATTATTAGCAGCATCCTTCTCCACCCACCCCACACGTGTTCCTTGTCCCTTGAGTGCTTTTCCTTCCCTCCCCACTTAAAACGTGGTTACAAAGCATGGATCCACATGGATCCTCAGGATTTTTGCATTGGGCTACACCAAACTCACTGTCATATCACATGTCTGTGGCCACAGTATGAACCACAAAAATCATACATCCACTGTTTCGTTTAGAATATTTTTTTTTCTTGTTTTCTTCCTCTAAAAACTATGTGCGTGTTATGGTTGGGTGCGTGTTATAGAGCGAAAAATACGGTAACTGTAGTAATTCACAAATAAGAATAACATTCTTGAGCAGAAAGGCTGAACAGTTCTTTTCTCCTAACCCACATTTTTCTATATTAACTTGAAGATGTAGTGAAAGATTCCTCAACTTTTTCTGGAAGATTAGCTTTAGGGAAATAATGCTATTTCACATTCTCTTTTCAGCAAATACACCTTTGAACAGTGCATGACCTAAGCATAACCTTTAGTTTCTTCACAACAATAGCCCCTGTGAAAACAGACAGAATCAACTCTTTTAGAGACAATAAGAGTTTGTGTGCTTGTCAAAAACTCCAGCTTTTCTGACAGGCTTGTACTAGCTTTTAGGTCAGATAGGACAGCCAAGTTAAGAGATCTCACAGGCCTTTCCTGTCAATATA
Source organism: Podarcis gaigeae (assembly GCF_964106915.1). Lineage (NCBI taxonomy): Eukaryota > Metazoa > Chordata > Lepidosauria > Squamata > Lacertidae > Podarcis > Podarcis gaigeae. Next base: position 4,275,853 of record NC_139687.1, on the reverse strand, counting down.
ATATGAATATATGGTAAAGGGATATAAATTTAGATCCACATGCAACAGGCATTTGCCAAGTTAAGCAAGAAATAACTTGAGAGTTTGGTAAGTAGCTCCTGTTCCGTGATACAGTAATTTATACCTCTATAAAATGAGAGACAGGTGGAAATACTTTATACCTATTATTCTTATCTGTATGTGATAACTATTGCATATGTCCAGCCAAAATAAAGCAGTTTAAAACAGTACCATTTTGTTGGCATCCATCTGTCTTGAAAGAGAATGGAGTGTGCCTCTGGGTTCAAAGTCAAATTGCTGGAGATTCACAGCGCCAACCTGTAGCTGTGGAGACTGGTAGCAAAGTGACCTCTCAGGGTCGCAATCCTGGGCATTGTGTATGGAGGTCCTGGGCTGCCCAGAAGACCCCCTCCCCTCTACCTTGTTGATGTAGTTCAAAGGAAACCAGAGCAATACATTTGGCACCAGCTTGGCTGCAGGAGTTGCCAGAAGGAGGTACACACGATGCCATCCAACCATCTTAGGGACTCTATTTTGGATTGTGCTGGGTTCTGAGCATTTGAGACCAATTGGCTACCCTCACCTGATTTAGCCAGCGGCTGCCAGCCAGTCAAAGCCATTTCCCAAAGTGTGGGCACTGTTGCATGATGACAGCTTCTAGGATCCACAGGTTAGGACTGAGTGCAGGGTGGGGACCAAAGTAGATTATCTACCCCAGAAGGAGCATGCTCTGTCCCCCACCAGAAATACTAACGTTCCCCTAACACCCCAAGCTCCCCATAAAGGTAAAGGTAAAGGGACCCCCCTGACCATTAGGTCCAGTCACAGATGACTCTGGGGTTGCGGCGCTCATCTCGCTTTATTGGCCAAGGGAGCCGGCGTATAGCTTCTAAGCCGCTTCTGGCGAACCAGAGCAGTGCACAGAAATGCCGTTTATCTTCCTGCCGGAGTGGTACCTATTTATCTACTTGCACTTTGATGTGCTTTCGAACTGCTAGGTTGGCAGGAGCTGGGACCGAGCAACGGGAGCTCACTCCGTCACGGGGATTTGAACTGCCGACCTTCTGATCGGCAAGTCCTAGGCTCTGTGGTTTAACCCACAGCGCCACCCGCGTCTCTTTTAAGCTCCCCATAGGTACCATTAATTTTAGTGATTTAACTATATGCTTTGGGATCATGCAGTAATGTCACTAGGAGGGAGGTTACAGCTTCACTGCTTTTCTTTAACTACACTAGAGCTGCAGTGACGGAAATAAGTGAGCTGGAATTTGCAAATGAGAATGATAGAAGTGCATTTTCACTTTTCTGCGCTTAGTTGCAGATGGGGCTGGGTGACATCTGGTTTTAGTGATATATCACCAGCTAAACACTGTGATATAACAATATGTCACGATATCTGAAATAAGGAAGGAACGATGCAGAAGCGAACAGGACAATGTCCTGTATGTGCTAGGAAGCATGTTTCTGTATGTGTGTCCCACCAAATAGCTGATTGCTGCTATTGCTGTTGTTTTGTTAGTGCTATTGCATGTGCAGCTCAATTGGGGTCAGTGTTTTTTCTTTCCTTTTCTCTACACCTCCCAACACCCTTGTTCTCTTTTTATGTAAGGTCTCCTAGAATCTAGATGAGCTCTATTCTTTATAAGGAAACAAAAAAGTAGTGTTTTAAAATGAAGTTATCCAACACAGCCTAGACTGCAGGAACTTAAAATAGGAACCCTCCCCCTTTCCTCACCTTCTTTGAATGTAGTGCAAGGAACAGCTGAAGAACTATCACACACAGTGGATTGAAATTATTAAAAATGCATGTATAAATTCCTCCAACATTGTGAAGAGCACACACCTAAAACCAGTTCCTGTTGACACACATGAAGAATGTTGTTCCTCCAGATTTGTAAGGTTGTCAACTTTGTTGTGTTATGTGACTTGGCTAAATTCAGACTGCAAGCCCTCCTTGTATGGTTGTACCAGGGCAGGGTCTGCAGAACTAGCACAGTCAGCTTCTCACAGAGGAATTAAGTAGCTCAATAATAAATTAAGATAGCTGTTTTTATCATTATCCCACACAACCAATTCACACTGAGCTATGAATTCTCCCCTCCCCTTCAATTTCTCTTTCAAAATACTAGGAGATGGACAGTGGGTTATATAGGTGTCCCTAATGTAGGGTTGCAATAAGTCCGTGCCCCCCCCCCCCGATACGTCCGAGACTGCAAGGGTGAAATCACCATCTAGGGGGAATTTTTAAAAATTGCCAAAATGTCTGTTTTTTTGGGTGGGGGAGGGACAAAGGGAGCATGCGTGCGCTGCCCAGAGTGCCAGATGTAGGAGGCTCAGAGAAAGAGAGAGCTGGCGGGCAAGTGAGGTGAGGAGAGAAGGAGGGTGGCTGGGCTGCTGCTGGTGATGTGAGGGGATTGTGTGGCAAAGGAGGAATCGGCATCACAAAGTCTATGCTCCGCTTTGTGATGCTGTACAGGGTTGCCAGGATGGCTGCGGAGGACGCAACAGGCATGCCCCCCCCCTGCCCTGTTGCTCCTCCTCACACTCTGCCAAAGCGGAAGAGAGGTACTTAAGGGGCTAGTCCATCAAAAGGGGGAGGGGAAGTAAAGTTTTGTTCGTTACCACATTATGTGTTTTTGTTTTTATACTGCAGGCCACCCTGTGATCCTCTTGGGAAAGCTGGTATAGAAATTCAAATAAATAAATAATAAATTGAAGTGAGGGGAAAGCAGGAATCCAGCTTTCCCTTCGAGATTTGGTCTGGATTCTTTCACTCCGAGCAGCTCCTTCCCTGAGGAGGCCTGGGGGACTTGGTGTCTTGGCACCAGGAGGCTTGGGCCGCGTGTGCAAGAAGCGAGCTGAGCCGGACCCTCGGCAGTGCCTCTTCCTCTCGCCTTGCCTCCCCCACTGGGGGGCAGGAGGCAGGCTGGCCAGCATGCGGTGGATCTGGGGGCTTAGGCCACTATGGTGGAGAGAGAACCCCCTGGGGGCATCTGTATGAGTTTGAGGGAGAGGCGAGGTGTGCTGTGCTTCCTTGGCTGGCTGTGGGCTTGCAGCTGCTTATAAATCTCAACTTAGCCTGGAGGAAGCACGGTGAGCAGGAAGGTTGGTCAGCCTTCTGTCATGGTGGCTTTAGTTGAGATTCCTGCACTGCAGGGGGTGCCAGGGTGGACTAGGTGACCCTGGGGATACCTTCCAGCTCGACAAGTCTATGATTATATGAAGCTGACCAGTGGTTCCTCCAGCTCAGTATTGTCTACACTAACATACAGCAGCTCTCCAGGGTCTCTTCCATCCCTGCCTGGATGTGCCATTGGGGATTGAACCCTGGAATCTTCCTGCATGCAAGGCAGATGCTCTCACCACTGAGCTGCAAGCACATGGCTCGCAGGTGTTAATTGCACCACTCCCCACACTTAAGGCCAACCAGGAGGGCAGGAAAGGTGTAGTCAGAATGTTAATCTGATTTTTGTTTTGCACACAAACACACACAGAACTTGGAAGGAACTGAATGCAAGCATTTGGTTGGTTGCTGTGTGTCTAGCACTTTATGCAGAAATTAAGAATGGAATTTTAGGACGTTTCATATACCACCCTCATTTTCCAGTCCTAGTAGCTTTACGTTTCAAATGGCTTCAGGAAGAATTAACTTGAAACTTTCAGTTACTGAAAGAGCGCTTTCACTGTTTGCTATATGCAAAGTGTTACTCCCTGCCGCAAATGTGGTACACTTCACAAAGTTGAGTGTCATCCCTGCAAAGGGGGCACATGTTATTTATTATGGTGTGCTGTAGTGGCTAAAATTTGTGTATCGAAGTTTGTAATGTTTGATGTTTTATCGTGTTTCTAATATTCTGTTGGGAGCCGCGCAGAGTGGCTGGGGAAACCCAGCCAGATGAGTGGGGTATAAATAATAAAATTTATTATTATTGTCCTGGGATCTGGAAGAAATCCTCACTCAGCCATGAAGCTAATCGATAGACTTTCATACCACTTTGTGAGGCTGGTCCGCTTTGTCTTGCCCCAGGATGGTTGTGAGGTAGGTATATATATCTAAAATTGGTGACACTCAGACCCATTAATTCTGCAGAAGAAAAAGAAGCTTTGAGACTCCGTAGGGTAGTGATATCAAATCCAAACTCCTCTTCTTATAATGCCAAACGCTATCCTACGTTCTCATGGCAAGATATAAACTCATTCCTTATTGGCTCCATTTCACCAAAATCAGTACACATGTACTGCCATTGGCAGACTGGGAGTTCAAATCAGATGGTGTAGCATTTAGACCCGTTGCTCGGTCCCTGCTCCTGCCAACCTAGCAGTTCAAAAGCACGTCAAAGTGCAAGTAGATAAATACTGTATTTTTCGCCCTATAGGACGCACCATCCTATAAGGCGCACCTAGTTTTTTGGGTGCACACCGACCCCTCTCGCTCTCCAGGCTTCAGCGAAAGCCTGCATTCGCCCCATAGGATGCACACACACACACACCCCTTCATTTTTGGAGGGGAAAAAGTGCGTCCTATAGTGCGAAAAATACGGTAGGTACCGCTCCAGCGGGAAGGTAAACGGCGTTTCCGTGCGCTGCTCTGGTTCTCCAGAAGCGGCTTAGTCATGCTGGCCACATGACCCGGAAGCTGTATGCCAGCTCCCTCAGCCAATAAAGCGAGATGAGCACCACAACCCCAGAGTCAGTCACGACTGGACCTAATGGTCAGGGGTCCCTTTACCTTTATGTCTCAACATCTCCCCATTTAGAAATTAAACCACTGAAAGCAGTGCCATTGGGGATTGTGTATAACCCTCAAAAGGGGTGAACCAGAGGGTGAGGAAATCGCTTTCAACAGCATTCACTGCAGTTTTGTTTACTGTTGATGCTGCTAAAATTCTTCCCCACACAGAATATCCTCCTTCAGGGGCATGTAATTTGGATTGTTGGGCACTTTTAGTTCTCTGATAGGGAATGTTCAGGCAATGATTGTTCCATAGGAGGCCAAAGAGAAGCAATACTTTTGCAGAAGCAACTTTCCCCCCTACGTTGCCTTGAGTTTTAAGTTAAGCATGATGAGTGTACATCTGCAGATTGAGACTTTCTATGCTGGAAGTTTTTGTTACAGAGAAGAAAAGAAAGAGTAGTCTGCAAGAAGGTGGCCTCCAGAGCTGCATGACCAGATCCTCTGCAGGTTTGGATTGCTCTCTTAATTGTCCAGGACTAGCACCTTGTCCACGGAAACACATCCTGGCATTTAGCAACACTGATCCCTTTTAAATTTCTTCCACTTACACCAAACTCTGGGCTTTATTCTTCGCCAGGTTTCTTTACCTAGCTAAACACTCATTACAGCTATGATATTTTTAATGTAATACTTTTTAAGATCCTGTAGAAATCTTTACAAAAGGCAGTAAATATATTACAAAAAAACCCCTTTCATTTTAAAATGCATGATGATGTAGATTCCTTTCTTTTGTGTATCTCAGAATCTTTATAATACATGGAAGTATGTCTATTAATAATATTGGATAAGCAGTAACCTACTTTTTGTGGGGAAATTAATTACCAACAATAATTGCAGGAAGGATAACGTATCAGGGAGAGGAGATTACTCTTTGAGCCCAAGAAGGAATATTCCTGCTTGAAATTGTGCCACATTTAGTTGCCAAAAGTGTGAACTCATTTTCAGGCTTTATATATTCATTTCATGAGATTTATACACTGCTTGATGGTTAAAAAACAAAACCTCAAAGTGGTTTGTATTGATTTGAGCAACATATCTGTAGGCAGGGAAGAGGGAGCGTTTTTCAGTTTGAGGGTGTTCTCCCTCACAGACGACATACGGGAGGCCACATTCCAATAGCAGGCAGGACCAGAGGGATAAGAAAGTAGAGCAATGGGTGTGACTCTTACCTTTGTATGCAGTAGGCAACCATTTCTATTCCAACCATAGAAACGCGCACACATTCTCCATGCAGGCAGGAGCCTTTATCCCTGTTCAAGAACACATTCCAGCCAGGCAAAAGCCCAAGGAGGCTGTGGAGCTGGGTCAGTGGGGGGGGGTCAGGGGAAAGGCCTGGAGTGCCAAATTTATGAGTGTTTGACCAGATTTGGCAATGGTTGGAGTGGAGCACGTGGCCTTTGCCAACAGAGAGCTTATGTGTGTGTTTTTGTGTTTGCGTGTGAGTGCATTCCCTGTCTCGGAGAGACTCCTGGTTTTGTGAGGAAGGAATGTGTTTCAATAATCCATTTTAAGCAAGACACAGTATTCACGTAAAACAGAGGAGTGGAGTACATGGGAGGCAGTTGTGGCACTTAACACATGCAGAATATGTTTCCTCTTCCCTTGTTTATTCTGCTTGGGTGCTCTGCCCATGCAATCCCCAATAGTTAGAACTGGGATGCAATGTGGTGTTGGTTGGCTGCGTCTAGAGTCCCAAAGCAAGATACTTGGAACAGAAGTGTTAGCAGTGTGCTTAAGTTCAGGTTGCTCACTTTTTGTGCAAAGCATCCTTACAACAAAGTTCCCCACAAAAGAACTTACCCTTATGCATGAGATAAGGCCTGAGAGATACAACCCTATGCTGCACACCCCATAGTCTGAACCAGGGATGCCAACTTGAATAAAATGCCCACCCTGCATAATCGATCACATGGCATGGTGCATGTACACCATTTGAATGGCAGTGCCCATCAACTTGGGGTGGCTGCCCCCTCAAATATTTTATTGGGGGGACGACGACAAAGGGACCTCAGCCCCTAGGAGTTGGCTTCTATGGTATGAATTGTGATCTACTGGGTGATGCTATATATACCGCTGGTGGTGTGGTGCAATTGGATGCTAGCTTGTACCATATCCAATATTTTGGCTTTATTTGCACATCACAGTAACCTAGACTAATCATGGTTTAGGAAGTACAGGCAGTGCTCTGGTGCATGTTTCCTAACTACTACTGCCCTTCTGTGCCATGAGCAGCATAAAATAAAAAAGGAAGTCTTAGCTTTGCATTATGTCCAAACCAGGGATTGTGGTTTGTTTCTCTCTAAGAAGCCACAGTACCTAGCCGACCTGAAACCATGATTTTTTGTTGGCTTGCTAATTGTGCTTGGTTATGAAGAAACAAGCCATGGTCCCTGCTTTGAATATAATATGAAGCCAAATCTTCCTGATTTGCTCCATTCACCAATAAAGAACATAGACTCCTCCTGTTGATTCTAGAGCTGTACTGACACGAGAGTCAGAGTGGGCCTAAATGACTGCTTGTCTCAATCTTTCAGGTCAGCTAGTGGTGTAAAACAAGGCTGCATTTTAGCCCCCACACTTTTCAACTTTTACATCAATGACATAGTCCCACGTTTAGCCCAAGCTCACTTTCCCTCTTCAGTACTTAGGAACAGGAAAGTGTTCTGCTTGCTGTATGCGGACGATATAGTCCTTCTTTCTCTTTCCCGTCTGGGCCTTAAAAACTTCCTGGAGGCTCTCAGTTCATATTGTAAACAAGAAGACCTCCTGGTTAACCACTCCAAATCATGGTCTTTCTTCTGAAAATGTAGCCCCCACTATAAATGGATGCTTGAGCACCATGATTTAGAGCAAACCCATGTTTTCAAATATCTTGGCGTCCTTTTTAATGAAACATTGACTTATAAGTGGCACATCAAGGTGATGAAAACCAGAGTGCAGAGAGAGATTGGGGCTCTGGTGAAGTTTTACTTCACAAAGGGTGGAAAACAGTTTGAGCCCGTGCTAAAAATATTTGGCAGTAAAGCGATCCCTCAAATGCTTTATGGAGTTGAAATCTGGGACACGGATAAAAATGCTATCAGAGGATTAGAAATGGTGCAAAACCAATTTTGACTGTTTCCCCTACACATGGGAACAGCAACTGTACTGTTCCGCATGGAAGCTAGATGGCCAACATCTAACTGCAAGAGCTATTTGCACCAGATTTAATTACCTGAAAATACTGTCCTCCATGCCTTGCGAGCACTTGCCAGCCCTGTACTATGTGGAATTGGAGAACAGCCAGTGGTGGAATCTAACACCCAACATTACTTGAACTCTTATTATTTCCATAAGGTAGAGGAGATTACATCCACAGACAAACACCAACTCAGTGATTGGTGCCACCGGACAGAATTGCTACATGATCTGCAAGCGATTAAATCCTCTAAATGCTCTGCTTGGTTCTCCCTTCTAAAAATGATCCATTTTAGAGCCAGTTACCTGTCAAATCTCTGGCTCGCTAAGATTCACTTTTACTGGGCTGTGTTTTCAGACTGTGCCCTCCAGCATCCTAAAAAGACTCTGTATATGTGGGCACCTGCAGGTGAAATACATCTTGCACTATTTCATAGAATCATAGAGTTGGAAGAGACCACAAGGGCCATCGAGTCCAACCCCCCCCTGCCAAGCAGGAAACACCATCAGAGCACTCCTGACATATGGTTGTCAAGCCTCTGCTTAAAGACCTCCAAAGAAGGAGACTCCACCACACTCCTTGGCAGCAAAATCCACTGTCAAACAGCTCTTACTGTCAGGAAGTTCTTCCTAATGTTTAGGTGGAATCTTCTTTCTTGTAGTTTGGAACCATTGCTCCGTGTCCGCTTCTCTGGAGCAGCAGAAAACAACCTTTCTCCCTCCTCTATGTGACATCCTTTTATATATTTGAACATGGCTGTCATATCACTCCTTAACCTCCTCTTCTCCAGGCTAAACATGCCCAGCTCCCTTAGCCGTTCCTCATAGGGCATCATTTCCAGGCCTTTGACCATTTTGGTTGCCCTCCTCTGGACACGTTCCAGTTTGTTAGTGTCCTTCTTGAACTGTGGTGCCCAGAACTGGACACAGTACTCCAGGTGAGGTCTGACCAGAGCAGAATACAGTGGCACTATTACTTCCCTTGATCTAGATGCTATACTCCTATTGATGCAGCCCAGAATTGCATTGGCTTTTTAAGCTGCCGCGTCACACTGTTGGCTCATGTCAAGTTTGTGGTCAACCAAGACTCCTAGATCCTTTTCACATGTACTGCTCTCAAGCCAGGTGTCACCCATCTTGTATTTGTGCCTCTCATTTTTTTTGCCCAAGTGCAATACTTTACATTTCTCCCTGTTAAAATTCATCTTGTTTGTTTTGGCCCAGTTCTCTAATCTGTCACGGTCGTTTTGAAGTGTGATCCTGTCCTCTGGGGTGTTAGCCACCCCTCCCAGTTTGGTGTCATCTGCAAATTTGATCAGGATGCCCTTGAGTCCATCATCCAAGTTGTTGATAAAGATGTTGAATAAGACGGGCCCAAGACAGAACCCTGTGGCACCCCACTAGTCACTCTTCTCCAGGATGAAAATATATTTACTATATTGCCCACCCAGGAGGCGATTTCTCACCTTACCATCTGTACAGGAAAAATGTCTCTCCTGGCAGAGAAGGTCCTATGGCTTCTTAGTGATGTAAACGCTTCAGTGACTCATAAAATTGCCCTGTTTGGCAGCCAAAAAGAACACCCTGGACAATATAGCAGTGAACTGTAAGGAAGACGCAGAGATCTAAATAGAGACTATTATTTGTGGCGCAACACCACTTTTGTTTGTATTTTTTTTTTTTTTTTAGATTTGGATTTTATTTAGATTTGTCATGGCCAGTGACTAGAACGATAAAGTTATTTGGATTGGATGGAATATATTTCAGTCTGTTTACTAATCTTGTCACATTTAGAATTGATGCACTTTTCTGAGGGCTGTGGTTCACTAATCCAATATTGTCAAGCACTTATATGAGTGTGCTTTCTACAAGTGTGTGTTTATGCTTTCTGTCTCTCACAAAGCAAAATTGTGTCCCAACACTACTTCAGCTAATTCCAGTTGAAAGATTGGCCACTTCACCTTGTAGAAACCTTGTGCAATATAGATTAACAACCTGATCCTATGCAGTGTAACACCCACTGAGCTTTCTCCCAAGTACAGTATGTATTACCGTCTTTACTCAAGTCTAATGCGCCATCGAGTCTAATGCTCACCTCAGTTGTCAGAACCTTGAAACAACAACAACAAAAAGGATTTGCTGGTGAATATATTGCACACTGGCAAAAAGTGCACTCTTTACAACAATGAATTTTTATTATGATTTCAATTTTACAAAAAACCCCACTATTATTTGATAAACTTACTAATACACTAAAAAATTAAATCTCAAAAATTTACTGCTATTTGTAATTAAATAAACAGTTTCCTTTATATCCTAAAATTTCAAGTGTATATACTGTCCTTTAGTGTTTCAATTACTAAAATACAGAACTAGATGACAGACTGTAACTTAATCTAGAACTTAATAATAACTGCAAAATGAAATTTTGGTCAGCCCCTGTGCTTTGGGACTCCCTGCCTGCTGACATTAGGCAGCCACCATCACCCATCCCGGAAGTAGATGCTCCTGGTAGCAAACATTGCCCCGGGATGCGAGCAGAAGTTGCACGCCGGCGGCAGCGGGAGGCCCCATTAGCAAAAGCACACCTCATGTTAAGAACAGACCTCCGGAACAAATTACGTTCGTAACCAGAGGTACCACTGTACTGGGCATAGCCAGATACTTGATTTGGGTACATCTGTTCTTAAGTTTGCTTTAAATGGTTTATTGTGTTTAATTGTTTTTAGATATTTTAAACAGTTTTTAAATGAGGTATTTTTTATCTTATCTTTATGCTGGCTAGGTGTGATGGGAGTTGTTGCTCAACAACATCTGGCAGGTCACAGGTTCTCACCATCATGCCTATGTAACTGTAACCAACGTTAGAATAGATAAGATCTGCACACTAATTTGTTTTTTAAAGGTTTTAAACAGTTTTCAGCAGAAAATAAAAGCCTGTGCTGGGGCAATGCATTATAACCCAATGTATTTTTTTTTATAAAAAAAGTATGATAAATTTGATATAAAAGTTAATTGACATGAACCCTTTATCCCTACAGTGGCAAGTCTGGTTAAGCAACAAACCTAAGAACTGTGATTTATGCTGTGAAGGGACTATGTGGGTGCTATACTCAAGTTCTGCTTATGTAAGACTTCAAAAGAAGGGAGGCTGCCTGGTGGGAGTTGAAAGTTGGCTTTCTGTTTTAGCAGGCTTGCAGCGCTGTCAGTCACAGAGCAGCCTTTCTGCAACTGTTACTTAACATCTCCCGTTGGATTTCATTATGCCTTGGCCTGAATAAGACCGGGCTGCCTGTGTCTGTGCTGGACTGCCCTGCTTTTGCTTCATGCTTTTCAAGACTTGCTTACAAATGGTTGCTCGGAGTTGAGGGACAAGCTGTCCTCTAGCACTGGAGTGGAAGGAAGCTGCTGTGTGAGAGGTGGAGCTGGTCGTCCTGTGTTCTGTGGACAGCAAGGCTTGGGAAAGTGGGTTGCAGATGCTTTGTGAAGTGCCTTGACCATCACCGCCTTGTAGCAGAGGCTTTTCTGGCCCTGGTGTCTTGTCCTTTTTTAACCTTTATCTTCATGCCTATATATATACCGTACTTTTCTCTTTATAACACACAGATTTTTTCTCCTAAAAAGTAATGGGAAATGTCTGTGCGTGTTATTGAGCGAATGTGTGGTCCCTGGAGCTGACTGTCCCTCGCTCGAGAGAGGAAGCTGTTGCTTTCCTCCATTCTACCTCAGGGTCTTACTGCCCACCCTCTCCTGTTTCGGTTGCTGTTTGCTCAAATGGAACAAAGAGCAGGCAAATCCCCTCCAGGCAAGCAGAGGGGAAAGGAAAGGATCGCGTCCTTCCTTCTAATTCCACTCTGTGCTCCGGTGCTGCTGCGTCCAGGGAAGCATTTTAGGGACTCGCAGGTAGCCGGAAAACATGCAGGTGAGAGAGAGAGAGAGAGAGAGAGAGAGAGAGAGAGAGAGAGAGAGCTGGCTTGCGTGGCTGGGTGGGGGGAAACTTTTGCCTTTCTTTCCTCCCTCCCGTTAAATCCCTCTCCTGCATTCTTAGCCAGCTGCTTCTCTGCACACCCCTCTCGTGCTCCTTGTCCCTTCTGTGTTTTTCCTTCCCTCCCCACTTAAAATGTGGTTACAAAGCATGGATCCACATGGATCCTCAGGATCTTTGCATTGGGTCACCCCAAATTCACTATCAGATCACATAGCATTTCCATGTCTACAGCCTGCACCAAAAAAACCACGCACCCACTGTTGCCTGGGGCCACAATGGTGCAAAAACGTGGTTACAAAGCACAGATCCACAGGGATTCTCAGGATTTTTGCATTGGGTCACCCCAAATTCACCATCAGATCACATGTCTGTGGCCGCAGCATGAGGCACAAAAATGATACATCCACTGTTTCTTCAGAATTTCCCCCCGCCTTGTTTTCCTCCTCTAAAAACGATGTGCGTGTTATGGTCAGTTGCGTGTTATAGAGCGAAAAATACGATAGATATATATATATATATATATAGATATATATATATAGTCTGGGATTTTGTTTTCTGTGGGCACCCTCAGGAGAGAATAATGGAGAAACAGAGCTTATGATTTTCAACTGTAATTGTTTTAAGAAATAATTAAATTAACACTTCTGGCTGAGCTAACAGCTTGACTGAAAGGTGTATGCAAAAAAATTAGCCACCATTTCCAGTTTTAAGCTAGCCAGGCTTTGAAGCCAACAAGTGTTTAAATACAACCAAATGAGGGATAAGTAACTGATACTTCCCAGGGCATGGTGGACTTTTCACTCACAACAAATTACTTGTGTTGATAAGTTGTCTGTTCCCCAACCTGGTTTGGCTTTAGCTTCTATTCGCCCCAACCAGCTTGGGAGGTTAATGGAAGCTGTAGTACAAAGCATCTCCAGGCTGCTCTAAAATACGCTGCTTTTAAACATAATGAAAATGGCACAATGTCTTTTCTTCAAATTAAGAAGAAGAGGAGTTTGGATTTGATATCCCGCTTTATCACTCCCCTAAGGAGTCTCAAAGCGGCTAGCATTCTCTTTTCTCTTCCTCCCCCACAACAAACACTCTGTGAGGTGAGTGGGGCTGAGAGACTTCAGAGAAGTGTGACTGGCCCAAGGTCACCCAGCAGCTGCATGTGGAAGAGTGGGGAAGCGAACCCAGTTCACCAGATTACGAGTCTACCGCTCCTAACCACTACACCACACTGGCTCTCACTACACCACACTACACTCTCACTGGCTTGCCCCAGAGGTCTACCTGAATTGCTCAAAGCATTTCAGTTTTTCATATCAGCTTTTCAAGTTAAACATCTCCCCGGTTAATATGAACCCTCCCCAAAAAACCGCTGGCCCAGTCACAAATTTGAACAGCTGTTTTTCCCCATTCAGTGTTTCTAAAAGTTGGAGAACTTGTGTATCTCACCAAAGAGATTTTCTTTACTAAATTTCATACATATAGGGTAATTTTAATCTATTTTATAAGGAATGGAATGTACAGATTTTTAAATGGTAGAATACTTAAACAACAACAACAACCTCTCTGCCATATGTATTAAGCTAAGGGAATGTTTTTATACTTTTCATTTTTCCTGCCTGCTGGGCGCTTACCTCTCACTCCTTTGGTGAAACTTTTCCTCTTTGAATCCACTTCCTCCCCAGCCCAGGACAAGGGGGGTCAGAGCACCCAGAGTCTTATGATGCTCCCAGTCTTTTTAGCTATTCAACAGAGGGCCAGGCAGCAGGTGGCCGCAGACCTGTGTCTTTTTTCAACAGGTGCAGTTTAATGTCCTCTGAGCTCAGTTCTGGTTAGCGCATCAAGTTGAGAGAGAAATGGGAGATGGGTTGTGGTGGAGTGAAGTAGCAGGCGGGGTGGGGGTGGGGGGGTGGAGCTCAGCATCCCTGCAGCACACGGTTACAAGCAGAGTGGATTTGGTTTAAATCACGATTTAAATCACTAGTCAGTAAAACTTGATTTAAATCTTTTTTTTTTTACAGAAAGACTCATTCTTGCTAGTATAATCTGAATATTTACAACCAGATGAAGGTTTCATTTTGGGAATAATAAATTTTCAGAGCAGTTTTTACAGTTATATAAAAAATTACTGACTTGCACAATTACAGTGGTACCTCGCGATACAAACTTAATTTGTTCTGGAGGTCCATTCTTAACCCGAAACCGTTCTTAACCTGAGGCACTATCAGCTAGCCAGCTGCACACGTTGCTGCACTCAGCAGAGAAAACACTCCCGGCAGCCAGCCATAAATTGCTTTCTTTATTTCCTTCTGACAAGATTACATGCAGAATAAACAAAGCGATTACATGCAGAATAAACAAAGCGATCCGTCTCTCATGACGCATTGCTCTGACTGGTTTCTCTTTTCCCTCGCCCTCGAGACCAGCACAGCCAACGGCTCAGCCCCTTCCGCTTTCCCGTGGATCCCCCTCTCTCGGAAGCACCCCTTCCTCCCCAGACTCACTATCCTCTTCCCTGTCTTCTGAGGAGGACTCAGTACTGAGCAGTGGAGATCGTTCTCTGTATCCTCCCATTCTTTCTTTCCTCCCTCGTTGCCTGCAGTTCCCTGACAGGCACACTTTTGCTAATGGGGCCGCTGCGTCATTTCCATTCTCATCCTGGGGCAAAGTTCTCAACCCAAGGTACTACTTCTGGGTTAGCGGAGTTTGTAACCCAAAGTGTTTGTAACCCGGGGTACCACTGAATTACACAAAGATCCCAGGCCCTGTGGAGTATTCTGCTCACAAGACTGCACTTTCATTTTTACTGCTTCACACTTGGCTACTTGTGCAGATCTATTCCACTCCAAACGATCTATTCATTGAACTTCTTGGAACTCAGCATTTAAGAGATATGGGGTTGATTCTGTGTATATAGATTTGCAAAGGAACAATGGGTTTAAATTATTTTCCTCAACTCTATATGTTTATTTTATAACATTTTTCCTGTGAAAAGGCATGTTATCTCTGCAGACACAAATTCACACTTTTGAGAACTGCAAAAACAAGCACCTGTGATAATATCATCTCGTTAGAAAAACTGCCCTAAATAATCTTACAGAAACCTCTGGAAGAGCATGACATTGTGAATGGATTAATGGAATTCATTTACCAAAACATTTAAACATTGCATATAAAGCCTCATGCTACATAATTAAAAGCAAATCTTTATTTCCTGGACTATAATGTAACTTAAATAGAAAACTATCTTTAGAAAGCATTTTCTTCCAAAAGCATTTAATTTTTTAAAAATCCAATTTAAAATTTTAAAAAAATTGATTTAATTTTTTTAAAAAATCTGATTTATTTATATTTTTTATTTAAAAATTATTGATTTTCATCCACCCTGGTTACACTCCTTTCCTCTCTCCCATGTTACATATATTTGGAATAGGCCCATGTTAACAGAAATATATTTTGTGCTTTATGTTGGCCATTGTGACTATTTTATATTACCAATCTGGCATATTTCCTCGCTCTAGTGCACCTCTAAGCTTTATTCCATACCCTCTTAACAGACTCTGCACTTCAGATGCTGATAATACTGTAAGTCCTGGAATTTTTGCATTTAGCTAATGTCTGGCATCATGGCACTAGTGCGCAGCAGCTCAGTAGGAAAGCACGTGTCTTGCGTGCGAAAGGTCCCAGGTTCAGTCTTTGGCATCTCAGGTATGAGTAGGAAAGACTTCCGTCTGGAACTTTGGAGAATCGCTGCCAAACATTGAAGACAGCACTATACAAATGAACTGATTCCTATGTTCACAAGAGACCTTTGATTAAAATAAAGGACTTAACTCCCATTCCTGTGGCTTACAAAAATGGATGTGCCATCATTTTTATAACGTCAAATGTTTAATTACTGGAAACCATGGCTTCCCATAGTGAGGAACTTACCAGCATTTTCTTGCTATGGCTGGCTCTGTATCTGTTCTGTTCTCACTTGAATGTTTAGTCTGTCTTTCATTTCACAACTACAGAATTGCAGATTTCATCTGCTGCAGATCTTTGATCTACAATTGTAACAGCTAGATTTTACTAGAAATACTCCTCTGTTCTGAGCATTTGCTGATATCATTTAATAGTACAGCAAGTGCTTTAACAAGTCTCCAGTTTTTAAGATCTGTTTGCAGATATTGTGGAAAGATACTGATGGATATACAGGCAGCATACGTTTTAGGTCCATCCAATATTGGCGTAACCACGCATGTACACATTGCACCGAACCCGGAAGTGACCTAAAAACATTACAAAAACATCCCAGAAAGGGGCAGGGGAGCAGAATGGGGTGTTTGCAGGCTTTTTCAATAGGTGTTACTGTTGCACACAATTTCACACAAGCATGCAGTGACTCAGAATGCAACCCGTTTGCAAATGGGATATTGCCCATAGTCTGCCCATTTTTCTTATATGCATCACAATCGGACTTAATGTTTGTAACTTTTCCTTTTTTAAAAATACAACAACTGCCAAGGATACTTTATTGTCGATTTATTGACATTTCTCTTTTAAGCAGTCACCTTTTTTGTGTGTTGCAGATTTCACTAATGATCCTTGGCAATATTTCAATAAATTAGTCTGTGTACTTTTCAGGGGAAAGTGCATTATCTGACTATGTTCATTATTAATGTACAGCAATATATGCTTGCTGTGATATTAACTACTCATGATAGTAGCTAATTGGCTAATGATCAAATTCTACCATAAAACAGTTTAATTACAGTTAGGAAAAGGTACGTTGTACGTTGAAATAAATACAAAAATCATAGTAACTTGTATTGTGCATCTTGTGATTGAACAGCAAAAGGTAACGGATTAAAAACAGTGTCCCAAGTTCCATACTTATTGCCGTTCCTTCCTCCAGTGTGTGCATATTGTTAGGCATGTATTCAAATTACATTGCTGAATAAGGGGTTGAGTTGTTTGTCCCAAATAGTGCATCAGTATTTCTAGACAAGTGAGCCACTTTAACTGTATTGCTCTTGCTGTAATGATGAAGACCAGTACTAGCTGGTTCTAATGTAACTAATAGCTACACATAGGAACGAACTTTTTAATTCTTGCACCAGTAACTTCCCCTTATTTTATAGTTCCAGGTAGCATCAATGAATATAACTATTGGAGGCCGGTTGCACAAAGCTAGTGTTATATAAGCACATGGCATGGTGCTATTTGGCTGTTATTGCAAGATGTTGTGCAATCTTTTGGTTAAATGTTAGTAGACATTCATTAGACTTCACGAGTAACTGCTGATTCCCCCAGCTTCCCATGTCTGACCTAAATTTTAACACCTGGTAGACTATATGGACTTACTGAAAAGGTTTTTCAGTAATGCAGTCTGCTTGCTTAAAGAAAAGACAACTTCCTTAGCTTGAAACTGCTGTTTCTTTGGCTACTTCAAACAGGAACTGAAAATTAAAATTTGAGCCTGTGAATTGTTTGTTTAGCAATGTCTGATAGCTAAGCAAACAAAGAAGGGGATTTTCCACATTATCGAAATAAGTTTCTGTTGGTGTTTGTGTTGTCAGTTCCAGACAGTTCCCTACAAGCAAGTATTGAGTACAGTGGTACCTCGGGTTACATACACTTCAGGTTACATACACTTCAGGTTACAGACTCCGCTAACCCAGAAATAGTGCTTCAGATTAAGAACTTTGCTTCAGGATGAGAACAGAAATTGTGCTCCAGCGGCAGCAAGAGGCCCCATTAGCTAAAGTGGTGCTTCAGATTAAGAACAGTTTCAGGTTAAGAACGGACCTCCAGAACAAATTAAGTACTTAACCTGAGGTACCACTGTATAGTGAATTGAGTCAAGGATAATTCACTTTATGCACGAGCAAGTGAAGGTCATGTACATCATTTTGAGAAAGTTCATTTGGTTGGCACAGAGAGCCGCTTCCTCATATTATCTTGGGTGAACATAAGACGAATGTGTGTGATCAGGCCAATGTCCATATAGGCCAGCATCCTGTTCTTACAGTAGCCAACTGTGGGATTCTTGATTTTAAAGCCAATATCTTTGCCAGTTAAAATGTTTTACTTTTATATTAGATGAATTGTCGTTGACATTTTCCCAGTTATATGCAGTGAATAAAATAATACAATTCCCTCATGCTCCCAATAATCTACTGGAGGTTTATATCCAGCATAACACTATTTTTGTAGTGTATTTTATATTTATTAACAACTTTTGATTTGTTAACATATGTTTATTATAGCTTTTATATATGCTACTGTAGTATTGCTAATGAATTGGTGAATATAAGTATTTTCAGATACAGTTTAATATTAGCAGGTCTTAATCTTGCACCCCAGCTTCCACCAAGTTAGAATGTTCACACACCTTTGCTCTGTCCAAATTACCGGTACTCTGATTGTCAGCCAACAATCATTTCTCTTTTTCTATTCTACTTCCTTTTGTGACTCGCATCTCAATATCCTGAGTGCTGTCATTGCCTTCTGATAAGTGTCACACCCCAAAGTCAAATTTGATTGCACTTAAAATTTCCAGGGGTCCTTTACCTTTACCCATTTTACCTTCCAGAAAGTACTTTTTTTAAAAAAAGAAAAACATACTTACCACATATTTTAGACAAGAAGTCTGACCACATGTCTAGGAAACAACATTTCCAAATGTTCTTATCAACACATTATGCTTGTGTGTGTGTGTGTGTGTGTAAGTAAGTGCGTAAGTAACCTAATATATATTTTGTTCAATATGTCTAATGCACTTAAATGTAATTGGATTTTGTTTTTATTATTATAGGCTAATGCGCAGCTAGTTCGAGACGTTGACATAGAGAAAGTGTGCTCATTTGAGAACCCTTATGTAGATGCAATAAGGTATTTATGGAATGACCCTGGAATCCAAGAATGCTATGACAGGCGGCGAGAGTATCAATTGTCAGATTCTACTAAATAGTAAGTATAAACGGGAATATGTTTTGGATAGTAATGCTTTAGACATATCTCATGGGCAGCTGTTTTTCAAGAATTATTTGAGGTGTCCAGTCACTGGGAATCTTAGTTGTTCAAACTTCCTTTCTATCTGAATTAAGATACATACCTTGTTTTATTTTAGGATAATGTATACCACAACTGATAATATACTTAGTTTATAAATGTGCATGTACTCCACTGTCATACTGCATAGAGTTTGATGAAAACTGGCATCCTGAGATTGTAAACAGTCTGTGTGTGTGTGTGTGTGTGTGTGTGTGTGTGTGTAGATACACACACTAGTAATGAACTGCAGGCCTGATACAGGCACACACAATTTTTTGTCGCTTCCCCAAAATTTATGGCAGCAGTATAAAGAGAAAAAACACACACAACTAGATTAGATGATTTGCTACCATTTCTGCTTCCTGTGTCTTGTTGGTGACAATATCGGCCACTGCACAGCAGTGATACCTACCTCCAACAGCTGCAGCACAAAGCTCTTCCCAGGAAATCATATGAAAAAAGATCAGGGAGAGGGGGGTGATTAACTCCTCATCTCAGCTGATCTGCATGGATCAGGCGAGGAGAAGGGACTGTGTGCTGTGAGTAAGAAAGTGCGCATGTAGAATGTGGGATGGCCACACCCACCACTGGCACACCCCCCCCCCAAACCTTGAAAGTTAGCCACTGGTCTTTAAAGCGAAAAATAATTAAACATACCTGCCTTATACAGGTTTTAATTAGATGCTTTTCTGGAGTACTATTTTTTTCCATTTAACACTTTTCTTTATTTAAAGATTGCACAAAAATACAAAAAAAATGAACATACCAAAAACAGACAAGCAAAAAGAAAAAGAAAACATCTGTACTATACATTAGTGAAAACCAATACCATCACATATTCAGTGGTACCTCGGGTTACATACGCTTCAGGTTACATACACTTCAGGTTACAAACTCCACTAACCCAGAAATAGTACCTCAGGTTAAGAACTTTGCTTCAGGATGAGAACAGAAATTGTGCTCCAGTGGTGCAGCAGCAGTGGGAGGCCCCATTAGCCAAAGTAGTGCTTCAGGTTAAGAACAGTTTCAGGTTAAGAATGGACCTCTGGAACGAATTAGGTACTTAACCTGAGGTACCACTGTATACCCATATGACTTCCCTCCCCCCCCAACTCAGCATTCTGTGTAGTTATTTAATCTTATTGTCATTGCGTCTTTTGAATATTATTCCTTATATATATATTTTCTATTTCGTCTGAATATGTACTTTACACACTTAGTCTAAGCATATCAGCATATTAACCTTAGAGCAGTGTTTTTTTCATATAATCCTCAATGCATTGCTATTCCTTCCTTTACTTCTGATTTGTCTGATGTCTTGTGGCTACTATTAACTTTGCCAGTTCTATAAATTCACATAATTTACTTATCCATTCCTCTTTTGTTGGGATAATAACTCCTTTTCAGTTTTTTGCAAGTAATAATCTGGCTGCGGCTGTGGCATATAAAAATAGCCCTTTCTTATCCTGTGGGATGTCTTTCCCCCCAAATGCCTAATAGGTATGCCTCTGGTTTCTTTTCAATAGAAATTTTAACTCTTCATGAATACATCCTCAGAAATTTTTAATTTTTTCACAGCCCCACCATGCATGCATCATTGTCCCCTCAGCTTTATTACATTTCCAATATAAATTGTTTTTAAATTTATATATCTTGGTGAGTTTGGAAGGTGTCAAATATCACCTGTAGAACATTTTCATTAAATTCTCTTTAATAGTGTTGTTGTTGTTGTTTAGTCGTTTAGTCGTGTCCGACTCTTCGTGACCCCATGGACCAGAGCACGCCAGGCACTCCTGTCTTCCACTGCCTCCCGCAGTTTAATAGTGCAACCGGCAGTGAAGCGTATATCCGACCTCCAAAGCCTTTCCCACTGTTCCGTATATACTGTGTGGCCGATATCTTGAGCCCATTTGACCATAACTTCTTTTATTTCCTTGTCTTTTAAGCCCCATTCCAATTATAGGTCATAAGTTTTGGACAACAATTTCTTATTATTTTTAGTATTGCTTTTTGTAATTTAAATTCTTCTCTCCTGAACCCTAATTTTTTATCTGAATTAAATACATTATTTAATTGATGATATTGAAGCCAAACAGTGAGGTGATGTCTTACCTCCTCAAATGTTTTGAGCTTTAATTGTCCCTGATCATCTTTTAATAATTGACTATAGTTTGCCCAATTACTTTCCATATTTAGTTTTTTAACTGTGAATGCCTCTAGCGGGAACAGCCACCATGGCATTTTTGGTTCTAGTAATTGTTGATATCTGGTCCACACCTTATATAGAGCATTCTTTACTATGTGATTAGTAAATCCTTTGTGAACTTTCACCTTGTTGTAGCCAAGGTAGGCATGCCACCCGCTTTTCTGGAATACTTTTGGCTTTAATAATATTACTTGATAATTAGTTTCCTTGCCCAGCTGCCACACATAAACATCTTCCCCATACCTACTCATCCTTTCCTTACCAGATCTATCTTTTGCCTGTCTTGTACTAATAATCCATCATATCTCATTTAAATCAAAAGACTGAATTCTAAAACACACAAAAACACACACTCAACTGTGAAGACTAAAATTAAATTTAAAATAATTTAATTACTAGAAGCATTTTTTGATCTTGGTACTTTTAAGCTGCCCGAAGACCATATATTTCTGTTTTTCAAATTGTGTTCAAGTGTTTATTTTAAATGTAGTTGATAATTCTATTGTTCATTTTAGTTGTTATGGATGATGAAAATTCTTAATATATTAGTGATGCAGGAGGGAAGGGGATAAAATAAAATTTGTCTGACCTCATGTTTCCAATATACAGTCGTACCTTGGTTGTTGAACGGAATCTGTTTTGGAAGTCGCTTCGATTTCCGCAAACATTCAACAATCAAGATGTGGCTTCCGATTGGCTTCCTGCACTCAATCAGAAGCCACGGAAACCACGTCAAACGTTTGGCTTCCAAAGAACGTTCACAAACTGGAACACTCCCGGATTTGCAGCGTTCAGGATCCAAAACGTTCGAGTCACAAGGTGTTCGGGATCCAAGGTACAACTATACATCTAATACAATGCAATACAAATCACAGTAAGGAAACAATATAATTTAGTGTATTTAAGAGTAAAATCCTATGCAGGTCTATGAATAAGTTTCATAGGGTTGAACTAAACTACTCCTAGCTCAGATTGAAACTGCTCCCTTGTCCCCAAAAATCCCAAATAGGACAAGAAGAACCCTATTTCGGAGCCCAAAATGGCAGTATTTCTTTTAAGAGATGGGAATACACTGTAAGATTCTGTCCCTGTTTTCACTTATTTGTATGGGGAACTCAAGGTGGCATTGCTTCAGCTAAATAACTGCTGAATATAAACCACAGCAGTTTCTCCCCTCAGTCTTTGCTGCGTGGTCAAAGTTGTGCATCAGAATGATCTCATCTTTGATGTAGAAGAATCCGCAGACATAGAATCTGCAGTGTTGAAAATGACCAGAAATGATGGATTGGAGCATGTCCTCCCACACCCTAATTAGATTTTCTAGGCTATGTGTTGTAGTCAAATGATGTACCTATTTTAACTTACAATTATATAACATCAGCTTGCATCATTGTTGTGACAAATGTGGTAAAAACTGTATAATTTTATAAAGCCATTTAAACTACCTGATTACTGAGTGTTAAAAAAGACTATCTCAGTGTGGTGCAAATTTTTAGCGGCTTTCCTATTCAAAGTTTTATACACACTTAGATTTACAGTCGTTTCTGATACAGAACAGAGTAGCAAAGGAAGCTGTAATCTTCAATAGGAAAAGATCGAAGTACAATGGTACCTCCGGTTACGAACTTAATTTGTTCTGGAGGTCTGTTTGTAACCCAGAACCGTTCTTAACACTAATGGCGCCTCCTGCTGCTGCTGCACCGCTGGCATGCAACTTCCTCTTGAATCCCAGGGCCAAGTTCACAACAAGAGGCATCTTCTTCCGGGTTAGCAGAGCTCGTAACCCAAAGCATTGGTAAGGGGGACAGTACGTAACATGAGGTATCACTGTACACGTGCCCAGTGACGCTCTTCAATTTTCTCCTCTTAAGGACTGCCCCCTTCCCAGTTCTTCTGTACTGCCAATCATTTTAGAAATGCTTATGGGGTAGAAATCTCTCTCCCCCCCCCATGCTAAAGTTGTTTATGTATGTAACAACAGCAGCTGGGATTCTATATGCACAGAAATGGAAGGAAGAAGAAGTTCCAACGAAAGAGCAGTGGTTAAGTTAGATAATGGGCTATGCAGAACTGGCAAAACGTTAAGCAAAATTAGGATAATCTAATGATGAGTGTTGTATGGAAGAATAGATGCCTTTTTCGGATTATTTAAAGAAAGATTATAGTATGATGAACTTGATAGCAGGACTTGAGCTATGAGCATCAGAAGTAATTAGATCATAATACTGTGGTTATGATTTGATAGAAAATAGGGTGCAGCAAAAGCAGAGAAACAACTCCATGGAAAAAGGGGTGGGAAGTCGACAAAAATAAGAGGAAGGAGAAAGGTGTTTTGACTGTATTTGTTAAACATGTTGAAAATTAAAACATAATGAAAAAATAAAATTGTTTTTGACTAGTGCCTAAAAACAGATATTGATGGCACCAGCGTGCCTCCCTGGTTGAAGCATTCCACAAATGGGAAGACCTGCTCTCATGTGACCACCCCACCCCTCTCGGAGGCGGCACACAGAGAAGGGCCTTAATATGCTTTAAAATAGAACAGGGATCCACTCGCCTCTTCAGGATACCACCGACTTGCACTTCCTACAAGGGTCCTGACAAGTCCCGAAGAAAGCATTACTTAGGCGCAGGTGAACAGGAAAGAAAGAAAAGAAAGGAAGCAGCCTAAGCTGAAGAAATCTAGTTCCTGCAGGGCTTGAAACATCTTGGGAAAGCGTAATATAGAGCAGCCTCCTGAAGGACTAGAAACCTGAACAAGTGGGGAAACCATCTCTAACAAAAGGGGTCTGGGTACATTATAATGATCTGTCACAATATCATTTTCCCACCGGACTTTACCCCTTTTGTTAGAGCTGGTTTCTAGTCCTTCAGGAGGCTGCTCTATGTTAAGCTTTACTTTACTTTCATAAACATAAACAATCACATGCTTGTTCAAACATGGGTATGTTACCATTTGAATTGTTGGTTGAAGTCTTCTTAGACTTATAAACAAAACTGTGTTGAGACGTGCACCAGAGTTTTACCTCACTCAGGCCTTACAATTTTGAAAGGTTTTTATTTTCACCTCAGCAGTATTTTCTTTGTTCCTTACAGAGAGCTCCTGCACAGGTTTCTCCCTATTAACGTTTAGGGATCTTTCTCTGTCTGTTTCACTTCTGACATATCAGCTGACACAATACTGTCCTCAGCAGTATCCTGAAAATATCCTCCCTTAGCAGCCATTGTCCCTCACACACACACACACACACAGAGAGAGAGAGAGAGAGAGAGAGAGAGAGCGCGCGCAGAAAACAGTTAAAAAATAGCAGTTACTGGAATAACAGTCACAACAGAATGAAATACCTCTCTCGTGTGATTCAGTCAGCCAAAAACATGAATGCAACTGCCAGGGGGAGGGGGAACCCATGTTAAAAGTACCCAGTAATTTAGCATAAGTAAACATCCGCATTTCAGGAAATTATATCATTATCCTTAACAGATACTTGCGTTAGAGATGGCTAGAGCTTCGGTGGATCAGTTTGACAGGCATGTTATGCTATGATTGAGAACTTCCTATCATCACAACTACTATGGAGAGGTCTTTGGTAGAAACCACTGGTGCTTCCTTTGATGGGCGGACACCACATAAATGGCACTTCCTCCATCTGATTTCTTGTATTGATGCTGTGCTCATTGCTCAGGTCAAAGCCAAAAGAGACACACAGCCCCTGTACATTTGCAGAGTTCCAGCTAAACTGAGCTTAGTAACATTTACCGTATGTAGTGTAGGGCACAGAAAATGCACATGGAAGACTGCTAGCTAAAGCCATTGTTGCTAACTATCTACATTCACAGAACCCATTTTATATCAGCTTGTATGTGAGGAAATCTTTTGTGTCAGCTGTGGAATCCCAGCACATTCCGGAGGATTCTTGAGGTATGGGCCGGGACAAGGATGGCAAACTGATGGGCTTGTACAGTAGATGCTAATGGACTACATCTTGCCTTGTCTGTGACCATTGGCAGTGCTTGCTGGGGTTGATGGAAGTTGTAGTCCAATAACATCTGGTTCCCCATGTATTTCTCTTAGCACATTCTGTTCACCCAGGGACTAATAGGCCAGTTTGGCCTCACCCTTGCTTTTATTACTTGGACGTGCATTCTTGAACATAGCCTGTTCTTCCCTGCATGTTGCAGATGAAGTTTGGTTGTGATGGGTAAGCTGTACTACATTATCTTGGAGGGAGGCTTACAAGGGTAGGCTTATAAGGAACCCTGGAGTTCTCTGGAAAACTGCTTAGGTGGTGGTTTGCCCTTGCATTTTGCCTATGTAATGCTATAAGGCAACTTTTATTCTGATAGCGCCGCCTAACTAATAATATGCATGCTACAAAACCTGTAATAAGATTTATAATCCTTTGTGAATGCTGAAATTTATGTTTGGGTGTAGCACTAAAGGAGACTTACTCAAAAGTCATGACCTTCAACTTTGAGACAAGAAATCTCATTGACTGTTGTGGTTAAGAACTGACACTCTTCGTTTGCATAATTTATACTTGCAGTAATGCTCTCTAATGTTTTTCCTGGAAATTCTCATTAGACTTAGAATAATTCAGGCACCTTTGAAAGCTGTGCGGCACATATTCTCTCTCTCCCTCTCCCCCTCCCTCCTTCCAAACACACACACACACGTTTCTGGAAGGCTATTTCAGTCACTGGCTTTTTATATTTTGATAGCTACATTCAGTTAACTATTTAACCAAGAAAAAATGAAGCATGTGTGCGCACACACATTTTTACAAATCTTAATATATGTCTAGTATAGGCCATATTTTACAAGTTAATTATAGTTGTAATTCATCTTATAAAAATAATATTAACAGGCTGCTAAGGCAATTCTGCTGGGTTGCCATAGAGATAGACCTGAGGTGCATTACCAAGGTAATATGTGTATAACAAGCAATTGGCCACAACACTTTCTGATGCATCTACAGAACCCTAGTATAGCATGGATTTGCAGTGTAGTTTAGGAGATAGGAATATTGGTCACAGTTATCAGACAGATAAAAATTTCATGGAGAGTCTAGATAATATTACATTACAGTCCTTTGGATGAGGTGGGAAAGAAATGTAAATTTCAAAAAGGAGATTCAAAGGCTGCCTGACAATAAGAAATTGCCAACACACTCAAGAAGACTCGAGACAAGAAAGATGGGCAGCAAGTTATATTTATTAAAATATAACAACTATAGAATCTGGCGATCAGAATAATTCAACCAAAAGTAGCCAAAACCAATGAGATCTGGGTGGTGAGGTACATTTATGGGAATATTCCAACTTTCCCATCTCCTGATCCAGCTGCCAGCTGCACACTGTGATCCTGCGTAAAGGTCTAATGATATTCTTCCCCCTCACTGCATAGTCCTTGGGTATATGAACCTGACATGCACACTGTGACCCCGTTGGTCATTTTTCACCCCAGTGCGCCAGACAGGCCCAAGCACCACTCTGTCAGATATTTTCCAAAATCCACTCACCTACACGGACCAAATGCCAATTAGCCAGATTCAAACAAAACACCATTCCAGTCACACAGACAACACCCAACAGTGTGAAGTAGGCAAAAAAGATGTGACATGGGCCAATTAAGGTAAAGGTACCCCTGCCCGTACGGGCCGGTCGTGTCCGACTCTAGGGTTGTGCGCCCATCTCACTTAAGAGGCCGGGGGCCAGCGCTGTCCGCAGACATTTCCAGGTCACGTGGCCAGCGTGACGAAGCTGCTCTGGCGAGCCGGCACAGCACACGGAAACACCGTTTACCTTCCTGCTAGTAAATGGTCCCTATTTATCTACTTGCACCCGGGGGTACTTTCGAACTGCTAGGTTGGCAGGCGCTGGGACCGAGCAAAGGGAGCGCACCCCGCCGCGGGGATTCGAATCGCCGACCATGCGATTGGCAAGTCCTAGGCGCTGAGGTTTTACCCACAGCGCCACCCGCGTCCCTATTGGGTCAATTAGTGTCACCCCAAAAAATTCCTACTCAGTCACTGCAATGAAAGCGACTAGCAGAGCCCACACTGCAAAAGGGGTGGGAGGGTGGGAGCCTCAGTGAAAAGAGGGGAGAGTATGGGGTGGAGGGGGCTTAAATAGGCTGATCTCCACTTCTCCCCCATAGCGCAAGTCACCCCACATGGTTGCCCACATTACTACTGTGGGAGAGTCCATCTCTTCTTGCATACGGGGAAGAAACAGAATTTGGTGGGGCAGTTAGCATCTTTTTTTACATTCTTGACAGAATTCACTTTGTCTGGGCAGCCTTATAGCATAGCTGGATAGATTCCACCTGTTCTGAGATAATTCAGTTGATTAACAACAGCAGAGAGACAAAAGATAGTGGTGTCTTATAGTGTTTTTTCCAGAAATAATTGCGTGAGCTTTCCTGACTTGAATGACTTTAAACAGGCACAAATATGTTATTGATCAGTTTAAGACAACATATACACATACACATATACACATACAGAATACATACGTACCTTGCTACTTTCCTAATAGAAGTTTTGATAATACTTAGGTAAGGTGAGACTCTCACATTGCCATGTGACGGCCCTTGTTTTGATGAGAAGTTATCATAGGTTCATATATTCTAAAACCCACTTTTAAGAATTAACCAGGTTTGTACAATCTGTGAAACCAAATATTCCAAACCAGATTTATGCATATCAAGTGCACCTTCATACAAGACTAATAGGGGATTTTTTCAGCA
Organism: Podarcis gaigeae; assembly: GCF_964106915.1. Taxonomy (NCBI): domain Eukaryota; kingdom Metazoa; phylum Chordata; class Lepidosauria; order Squamata; family Lacertidae; genus Podarcis; species Podarcis gaigeae. Next base: position 4,247,964 of record NC_139687.1, on the reverse strand, counting down.
TGCTGCCACACAGTGTTATTAATCAGCTAGTATTCTAAAATAATGTACTTAAAAACATTATCTTTTTTGCCACAATAAAAAAGATATTTTTTGAAAGATCTGGAATGGATCTTTAATGTTTTCGTTTGTGTGGCCTGTGCTCAATCATCGTCCAGGTTTCTGTGTGTGCATGCTCATAACTCCTGCATTTACTGGCTGGAGGAACATGCGAGTTTGTAATCAAAGCCACAAAATTTGAGCACAGCACCCCACCATTCATGTGGAAAGAAAAGCCCATCAATCTTTAATAAGAGTGACATGTGACCAAAGGTTCAGACCACACAATCACAACTACAAACTCTTAAAAATGTCATGTCAAATGGCAACTCTAGGTTGGGAATAAATATGATAAAAGCAAGAAGTCCTTTAAAAAGTAGCCTCCTATGAGGAAAAACCACACATGCAGTATCCTTAGATATTTCTTCATAAAGAAAAAGTCAGTCAGAGTACCCTCATGTTTGAAAACAAAGCTTTTAATAGAACAAGAATTCTGTTATAGAGGAGTGGGTGGGAGGAGCTTTTTGGTTATGGATCCACTAACCCATCTGACCAGTGGAAAAACTGCTTTGGTTCTTGGTTTTCATCTTCCACTGTCTCCCCCCCCCCCCTTGGTACGAGTGAAAAATCAGAATGTAAGCTGTTATTTTTCAGGGTGCCAGATTCTGTGGTGGGTTCTACACCTGCCCTTTCATGGTAGACTCACCAATATGAGAAATACAGTGGTACCTCTGGTTACATACTTAATTCGTTCCGGAGGTCCATTCTTATGATGAAACTGTTCTTGACCTGAAGCACCACTTTAGCTAATGGGGCCTCCTGCTGCCGCCGCGCCGCTGCTGCCCGATTTCTGTTCTCACCCTGAAGCAAAGTTCTTAACCCGAGGTACTATTTCTGGGTTAGTGGAGTCTGTAACCTGAAGCGTATGTAACCCGAGGTACCACTGTATGTACCTGGCATTGCGCTCTGCTGTAGAAATGAAACATGAATGTAACCCGCAAAGCAAGTCAGATACTGTTATTTCTTCCTCATTGTGCAGTAGTCCCTCATTAGGCCTGGCTAACCTGTCTTTGATCTTGTATGAAAAATTCTAATTAGTCAAGACAGGTTGACGTGAAATGCAGGAAAGGAATGTGAACCTGTGAAGGTAGTGAGTCACATCAGGAGTTTCTGAAGTGGAGGGGCTGCTTCCCAGGGGTTGCAATGCAAAAAGGCAAAGGGGCATAGAGACTGGCAGCATCTAAGGGGCTTAAGACACACTCTCTTCTTGGGCAGGCAGCTTACCTTTTTTAATGTAGGAATATGGTGAAAATGCCACACCTATATACTCTCACCCTCTACCCTGAGTAATTTAGTGTGTCCTTTTAGTTTTGTAAATTATGATCGGTTCTTTTGGGGGGAATTTAATAGTTGAAGTATCCTATTCTTTTCATCAGTTTCTGGCTTTCATTTTGTCTGGATCTGCCGGGGGGGGGGGGGAGTAATTATGGTGCTTTTAAATTCAGTTCTATGTTTTTAAGATCATTTTCAAAGAAAGATGGCTGAATATTGTTTCTTAATACACTGCTACTTAGGCACCTATTAAAACGTAGTAGATCAAACCTTTGTGTAATAAGGGAGAAGAGTGATTGCAACACAAGATTATTTCCCTCTCCATAGATTGCAGTCAAGTACCCTGTCCAAATTCTGATTTACTGCCCTGGAAGGCTAATCCTGCTATGCCTGTTTCACATGGAGTATCTTTTGTTCAAATACCCCTCCACATGGTGAGAGCTGGTATTTTCTATGACAGGCTAATTCCATTTTTCAATTACCTTCCCTGAGATTTTGAACATTCTTGGAATCGTGGTGATTTTCAGCCACAACTGATTAAAACTAACAAAGCCATAATACACAAAATTGTTAGCTCTTGGTGTCAAAATGCTTGTTTCTTCTACAGTTATTCAAGAATTAATTACATTCCAGTACACTTAGTTACAACTTTACCACATGCACTCAAAAATTTATTTGTCCTTTCAATTCATACTGTGTCTTTCTTCAAAAGGACTAGAGTATCACTATATTTCATTGCTGTTGTTTCTTTCCTGTCTATAGTTATCTTAATGATATGGACCGTATAGCAGATTCTGGCTATCTACCTACCCAACAAGATGTCCTTAGAGTCCGAGTTCCAACTACAGGAATCATTGAATACCCATTTGACTTGCAAAGTGTCATTTTCAGGTAGAGAAAAAGGCTTTAAAAATTGTTATTACTTGATACATTAATTTTGGGGTTTTTTTTAGCATGTATAATCAACTGTGAGAAAATATTAATTTTGAAGAATTTCTTTCCTTTCCTTTTTTAAAAATGGTAACAACAATTTCCATTTGGATACGCATTCAGGGAAACTATTGTCAAACTGCAATCTTCACCACCTCTTATTTTACATTGTTCAAGAATGTGGGGTAGAGAAGAGATTTACTTGCATTAACGTATGTACAACATACATACAATTTAATGTACAATTTAAATATAAGTTTCAAACAAGCACCCATTTTTTAAAATGAAAAGTAGTGCCTCTGCACCTGCAAATTTGTATAAATATATTGCATCCACTAACCAGTTGCTGGTATAAAATCCTCACTACAAATTCTGCCTCATCTTTAGTTTTTTAAAAACAAACTTTAAAAATAACAACTTGTTAGTGAACAGAAATCTCCACATTTTATGCGTTTTACAACCGTATTATGCTGACATTAGCTGTGCATGTTTAAAAGATTTCAGAATGTTACCATAATCTGTTTTAAAGGAGCAGACTGTTTACCATATCAAGCAGAAAGTTTCATTTTTAATCTTTTAAAATGCCAGTTAACTATAATGTGTTTATAACAACTTGTAAAGAAACTTTTTTACGTGAACTAAAAGTAATGAATAGGTCTCCTGCTCAGTGATGTCTGGGGCACCAGTGCCTCTCAACAAAAGCTGAAATCCGGATTTGGGTGCATTATGCATTCTAAACATTATAACTTTTTGTTAAATTTCTTCTTAAATGTCTTTAGGAATTATAGTCTAGCTAACAAAAGTTATTTGTCAGATCTGTGCAGTATTTCCCATCAGCTCTATTCCATTATTCATTTTTCTGCTTTAGATTCCCCCCCCCCATATAATTATATAATGTGTTTGAATGCTAGCTTTCTCTTGGAAAAAAGAGTATTTCATACTATACATACTATTTTGTTACAGATTAGTGTAAAATATAGGCTGCATTCTCACACAATAGTAAACTGAGCTTTCATATTGCAAGAACAGACCTATGATTGTTTACTAAAATAAGACATCTTCAAATTGTGGTTTATTAAACCAGTTTGTTCCAAACAAACCATAACCAAGATTAACCACAGTTTAGGGTTTGGATGTTATCCTAAACTTTAGTTAATCAAAAATGACGAGAAAGTTCAGTCTCTTTCCTGCAGCTGCACCAGAATGGTGGGGGGGGGGGGCGGGGAATGCACAAGCTTTGGACTCACACACAAATGCAGCAGTGAAGTAGATAGACCACATGTGGCTTTTGTTCCATACACAACTTCCAAGATTTATACATTCACATTAGTTGTCAGAATCTTTTATATCCCAGTTTTACTTCTAAATGACATCTCATGCTGAAGCAAAGCAGGTGTCAATATTTGATGCAACAAGATATTTTCCATAACTTTATTCAAGGTGTACTTTGAGGCATTAATGATCAGAATTCTTAAGGCTGCACCTTTACTCAGTTTATTATGGAATAATCTCACTGAACTTCTATTTAGGTAGGTTTGGGTATTACAGTGGTACCTCGCAAGACGAATGCCTCGGAAGAAGAAAAACTCACAAGACGAAAGAGTTTTTCGTTTTTTGAGTTGCTTCGCAAGACGATTTTCCCTATGGGCTTGCTTCGCAAGACGAAACGTCTTGCGAGTTTGTTTCCTTTTTCTTAAAACCGTTAATACCAGGGTGCATCCATGCTTCGCAAGACGAAAAATCCGCAAGACGAAAAAACTCGCAGAACGAATTAATTTCGTCAGGCCAACTCCTCAAGCTGGTCCTCCTCTTGTAGTTTACTCATGATATAGAACACACACCTGTTTTCCATTTAAATGTGGATGGAATGCCAGTGTATAGTTGGCTGGATCTAATGCCTTTCTAATTGATTGCAGTAATATAAATAATACCATGGTTTTTATATCTTACCTTTTGACCCATGTATTTTGCTATTATTACAGAATGGTGGATGTGGGGGGGCAGCGATCAGAGCGAAGAAAATGGATACACTGCTTTGAAAATGTCACCTCTATCATGTTTCTAGTAGCTCTTAGTGAATATGATCAAGTACTTGTGGAATCAGACAATGAGGTAAGCAATTTTAAAAACGCACCATTACTTGGGAAGTAATTTAAGGCTCCCATATGAATTTGCCCATGTGCTGACATTTTTCCATGGCATTCTGAGGCCATGCAGATAGTTACAAGCAGGGCCTTGTCTGTGGTATCACCCCTATTGTGGAAGACGCTGCTCAAAGAAGTTTGTCAAGATGGTTCTTCCATGGTCTTTTGCAAATTGGCTGAGACATTTTAATACATTGGGCTTTTGAGGTGTTGTTGAGTCTATTTTGTTGTTTTTGTCTGACGTTTTATGGCTTTATGAAATCCCTGTTCACAATTCCCTCAGTCAAGGAAGAGGATGGATCCCTATCTTATCCTTTGCATAGCCCTGTTCAAATAAATGTCTATTCATTTCATGTAATTGATACTTTTATAGCGGCATACTATAACAAGCTTTGCTCAGATTACTCTTGTTTATCAAACTGTCAAGAGGAGTAACACGGAAGTACATGATGAAAATAATAATATTTTATGTATATCACATGTACATGATGAAAATAATAATATTTTATGTATATCACATCGTTTCAGATTAGGAAAATTTCACCCATCTGTGTTCATCACATAGTGCACACTTTCTACACTTCTGCCTCTCCCTTCCCTGACTACTCCTTCTGTGGCGGAAATACTGTAGCCCTGGGGATTCTGGGGCTTGTAATCATACTCACTTTCTCAGCCAATAGCTGCCAGTCGAAGTTTTGAGGCCCTCCTTGTGGTCTCATCAAGAACTGTGGCTTGTGGCACAGTGACGCAAAACAGAGCCTACTTGGTGGAAGTGCTCCGATTGTGGAGCTCCTTTGCTGGGAAAGTGTATTAGTCCTCTATATTGACAACCTTTTCACCATTGGCTAAAGACACATCTGTTTATCTGGGCTTTGGGGACAAAATTAGATTTAGAACCCAAAAACGTTAGTATCACTTCCTGCTGGACTGTGTTTTGGGGGCTTTAGGTAATGTAGTTTTATGTGTATTGATTACTGTTTTCTGATGGTTGTAGTTTACTACATAGGATCCTGCTTTTGGGGCGCAGCGTTGAGCTAGAGAGGAAAATTAGGTCATTTGTCTCCACTAGCAGGGCCACATTCCTTGAGTAGAGCTACAGTGAGGGAAACTTCCTGACAGCAGGAAGAAATCTGTATCCAAATCACAATGTCTTTTGAACTTGTGCAATGAACCATCCCATTTAGCTGGGTGTTTCCTTTTTCTACCATGTAGTTTTTCTTTCTGCAAGATTGAATCACATTTAAATGCAAATGTGCATAGAACAGGTTACTTCAGGGTTTCGGCGCATGCGCAGAAGCACTAAGTCGCACTATGCACAGAAGCGCCGAATCGCGACCTGCGCATATGCAGACGCAGCGCTACTGGTTGCAAACGTGCCTCCCGCACGGATCACGTTCGCAACCCAAGCGTCCACTGTATAACGCAACAAAGGTTGGGGGTTTTTATTTTTAAAAAATCATTTGATGATTCTTCTTCTTCTTCTTCTTCTTCTTCTTCTTCTTCTTCTTCTTCTTCTTCTTCTTTATTGAATTTATATACCGCCCTATACTCAGAGGTCTCAGGGCAGTTTTTTCATAGTTGTTTAAGGCTGGGTGGACTTTATTTTCATGTACTCATGAATCAGTTTTGAGTCAAGAGCCTTTATGAAAATCTCAACCCAAAAGGAAAGTTGAGGACACTTTATCCTTTATCACCACTAAGGGAAGCATATGATATAGTATAATCCTACTCTGCATTTGTTTGATCTTTTAATCTTATAATTAAATTATTAGATTAAACAATACATGGTTGCTCTGCTGGGTTCCTTCTTCAATACTTTATTTTAAATACTTTATAAAAAGAGGACCTCTTAGTTATATTGCCTTATCCATCCCCCTCTCAATTTTCTCTACTTTTTTTCTATTATTAAGAAATAATTGAATAATTGCTTTCTGAATTGCATTTGTTGGTTTCTTGAAGTGTAAGCAATTTCATTTCAGTGTATTGATGATAGAATAACTAGTTTTCATCACTTGAAACTGCCAGTCCAGGTATCACTCTGTATCTAGTGTAGTGTGGCAGAATGGGTTTTTCTGTTTTTTCCTATATACATAAAAATGTAATGCTGTTGTCATGCTGCAGTTTCTGTGGCTGCCAATAGGTGGCCGTGCCAACTCCGGTATTATGACAGGGTGGCAGGCAGCCCAAATGCTTAATAGGGGACAGGGGGGTTGGGCAAATTGCTCTGTGAAGCGCCACTTCTGCTATACATGTCTGCAACAAAGTTCTGAAGTGCCTCCCCCCTCTTTTAAAAGTGGGTGGCAGTTACAAACAACCATACAAATCTGGAAACAGAAACCTTTAGCTTATGTCTCTGAAATCTCTCTATTTAGTCCCCTGTGTTTTCACCCGCTTTCTCATTCTAAAGAACAGTAGATATTAAGGGCTGGAGGAGTAGGGGACTTTACTGACAAAGAGATTTCTATATAAATGGGAAAGCTATCAAAGAAATGGAATTGAACGAGAAATTGGAAAACATCCACATCCCTTGGTTTACATGACAACAAATTAGTGCTTTTCTGCACAACTAAACTGTTGAAACCTCTGCCACATGTGATTTCCGATTTTGAAAATTTTATTCTCTTACTTCTTCACACTATTCAAAAGGTACAATTTAAAGTATTGTTAAAATTTTGCTCAGATATGAACCTGTTAACCAAATGAGTTTAAGAATTTCCTGGAACACAAACTTCAAATGTGACATAACTGAAGACACTTGACTAGCAATGTGGGGGGAAATCTCCTTTTCATAATGGGATAGTTTTCCAGCAGGGCAACAACTAATAAGTTGAGAGTCCTTAGTGGCCAAAGAAAAAAGGATGATTTCACACCTGTTTTGTCTGGCTTTATTTCTTTTGTATGCTAGGAAGAACATGTGTTTGAGATTGTGAAAACTGTTGCTTGTTGTGCTGGGCAAATGGACCAGTGGGCCTTTTTCTGTAACACAACTTCAAATACATATATATGTTCATGCAAAGTAACAGCAATACAAGAATCTGTTACCTAACAACAACAATCTACTTTGGGTGGATTCCATCAAAATATGAAAAACACAATAAAACACCAAACATTAAAAGCTTACCTATACAGGGCTGCCATCAGATGTCTTCTAAAAGTCATACAGTTGTTAATCTGTTTGACATCTCATGGGAGAGTATTCCACAGGGTGAGTGCCTCTACCAAGTAGGCCTGGGTGATATATCACCCAGGACTGGTATGAGGAGCAGACCACAACGTCGGCTTCTCTCAGTGGTATATCTGGACATCTTGACATCCTCTAGTGCAGTGTTTTTCAACCACTGTTCCGCGGCACACTAGTGTGCCGCGAGATGTTGCCTCGTGAGATGTTGAGATGGTGTGCCATGGGAAAAATTGAAAAATTCGAAAGATTTAAAAATAAAGTATTTTATAATTTTTCATATTTCTGTTTACTTACTATTTCATAATAAAGTAATTATAAAATACTTTCTTTGTGTTTATTTGATTCCTATTCAAGAGAATTACTTTATATATAGTCAATATAGGCACAGAGTTACATTTTTTAACATTTTCTAATGGTGGTGTGCCTCGTGATTTTTTCCATGAAACAAGTGTGCCTTTGCGCAAAAAAGGTTGAAAAACACTGCTCTAGTGGGTGCTGCTAGCAGAGGGACTCAGGAGTGGCAGCAGTTTTACCAGCGATACACCGTTGAGTGAAACTGCCACCCCACTCTGCCCTCATATGGCGCAGAGGGAGAAACAAGCTGCATCGCTGAGGCACCGATGCATCTTGTTCCTCCCTCTGCATCTTTAAACTGCTCGGCTGTGGGGTTAGCGGTTGCCACTCCCCTCAGCCGAGCAGTTAAAGCAGAGGTTCCCAAACTTGGGTCTCTAGCTGATTTTGGACAACAGTTGCCATTATCCCTGACCGCTGGTCCTGCTAGCAAGGGATGATGGGAGTTGTAGTCCCCAAACAGCTGGAGACCCAAGTTTGGGAAACCCTGAGTTAAAGGATACCTCAGCCCAGCGCTGGCTCCCGTAAGCCAGCGGCAAGGTTGGGGCTCTGTGAAACTGCTCAGCTGAGGGGAGCACACCAAGCAATTAAAGGAGCCCCCAGCCCAGGCTTGCATGTGAGCGGGAGGAGCACCAGGGCTGGCTCAGCTGGGGATAGGGAGGCCTCCCGTGCCCCAGTTGAGCCGTGCAAACAAGCTGCTGTGTCCCAGTCTGTGAGGCACTGGGGTGAAACCGCCTCGGCTCTCGCGGTGAGAGCTGAGGCAGTTTCACCTGGCACCTTGCGGGCTGAGGCCAATGCAGCTTGTTTTTTCAATATCACAGTATATCACCAGAACGTGATGTTTGGCTGCTGATATACCACGATGTTGCAAAGCTGGTATCACCCAGCCTTCCTACCAAGAAGGCCATCTGCCTGATTAGCTGTAACTTCACTTTTCACATTGAGAGAACCTGTCAAAAGGCCCTTGGAACTAGACCTCAGTGTCCAGGCTGAATGATGAGGGTGGAGACGCTCCTTCAGGGCCTGGTCGTTTAGGGCTTTAAAGGTCAGTACCAACACTTTGAATTCTGCTCGGAAACGTACCGGGAGCCAATATTGATCCTTTAGGACCAGTGTTATATGGTCCCAGTGGCTGTTCCCAGTCACCAGTCTAGTTGCTGCATTCGGGATTAGTTGTAGTTTCCGAGTCACCTTGAAAGGTAGCCCCACACAGAGCCCATTGAAGTAATCTTAAGTGGGAGATAACCAGAGCATGCACCACTCTACTCTGGTGAGACAGTTTGCAAGCAGGTAGGGCTTCAGCTGGTGTACCTTGTGGAGCTGGTAGACAGCTTCACTGGACACAGAATTAACCTGTGCCTCCATGGACAGCTGTGAGTCTAAAATGAGCCCCAGGCTGTGCACCTGGTCCTTTGGATCTCAAAGTTGTTAATAAAGGAAGACCTTCTGGCTAACACAAGACTGTGTTAGTACTTTGGGTTGCTTGTTGCCCATAACCTGATAATGCACATCAAATTTTTATTTCCTCTGTGACTCTTGCTGAAATATTCAGTTCTCTATTACCTTAGTTGTAAGGTCCACAAATCTTAATGGGACATACTTTACAAATCTACAAATCTACATCTGGACCTTTGCCTAATGTTCCAAAAACTTACCAGAATGATCAGCCTTCTCTACTGTACTCCTGGCGAGACAGGATGGACAGATCTTCCGAATTCGAATCTGGCTCTTTGTTGGCCAGTGATCCACATTTTATAACACATACCTCATTAATACTTCCACAGCCACAGATAGAACCAACAATCCTCCAATTAACCCAGGAGGGAGAGGGGGATTGACAGTTAATGAAACACCATGGGACTGTTCCCCCCGCTTGGGGTGCGGTTGGTTGGGTTTTATCTTCTAGGGATACTTACCCTATCAGACCTCCACCTCTTTCCCATACCACTTTGACCCATGAGTCCTGGCCCAAGGATGACTTGTTATTGAGGGGATGTTACCCATCTATTGGGGAGGCTAGTATGGGATCTGCGATTTCCACAATTGAAGGGCTAGGGAGGAATGGCGGTGGGGCTAGATATCTCTATCGGCGAAGGGTTTCGAGATGCAGTGATCCTCGAACCCCTTCCAATTTACGCCCCATCCCAAGGGATGAGGGTAGGGAGAGCAAGGATTACACACCTTGTTATTCCGGGAGGATTGCTCTTTCAGAGCTCTGCCATCACCGGCGATCTCCGGCATTGAATGTGTTGGTCTCGTGTGGGGCACCAAGGAGAGCTTGGCTGTCTGGCTGGTGTACCGACCACCCAGCACACCTGCAGCCACCCTGTCAGACCTGCTGGAGGTGGTGGTGGGCTGGGTCTTGGAGTTCCCAAACTTACTGGTTTTGGGAGACTTCAACGTCCATGCCGATGCCGCTCCCTCCTCACAGGCTCTGGACCTAGTGACTTCCATGGCAACACTAGGGCTCTCCCAGGTTGTTTTGGGCCCCACTCATCAAGCAGGCCACACGCTGGATCTGATCTTTGGGGCTGGCATACATGTGATCATGCTCCCTGCTGTGGAAGTGCCATGGTCTGATCACTACGCTCTGAAAGCCAAGATAGACTTCCCGCTCCTCCCCGGCTCGGGTGGCGAACCTATTTGGGCTCGTCCGCGAAAACTGATGGATCCTGATAGATTCCGACAAGCCTTGCGGAACCCTGCTCCTCCTGGCGACTCATTAGATGACCTTGTTGAGGACTGGAATAACCGGCTCTTGGCAGCCATTGATGAGATTGCGCCTAAGCGCCCTCTGCGACCCCGTCGAAACCGGGCCCCTTGGTTTACTGAGGAGCTCCGGAAAATGAAGCGGGATCTCAGACGGCTAGAGCGAGTATGGCGACGGACTCGTGACGGAGCCTCAAGAACATCTTATAGGACGCTTATGAAAGCCTATGAGATGGCTATGAAAGCTGCTAAGAAATCTTACTTTGCAGCTTCCATTGCATCCCCCTTGACACGGGGACATTCCCAGGGGAATTGAAGGAAGCAGTGGTGTGTCCACTCTTAAAAAAAACTTCATTAGATCCCTTAGACCTATCCAACTACCGCCCAGTTTCAAATCTTCCATACCTGGGTAAGGTAATTGAGAGAGCGGTTGCTGAACAGCTTGGTAGGTTTCTGGAGGAAACATCGGCATTAGATGCATTTCAGTCCGGTTTCCGTCCTGGTTTTGGGACGGAGACGGCTCTGGTTGCCCTAACAGATGATCTCCGTAGACAACTGGATTGAGGCGGGTCAGGACTGCTGATCCTTTTAGATTTGTCAGCAGCCTTTGACATGGTCGATCATGATCTTCTGGACCACCGCCTTGCAGACGTGGGGATACAGGGCATAGCCCGTAACTGGTTGTGCTCTTTTATCTCCGGTCAGGGACAGAGGGTGGCACTAGGGAGGGAAATGTCGTCGCGCCACTCCTTGGTGTGTGGAGTGCCGCAGGGCGCAATTCTCTCCCCGATGCTTTTTAACATCTTTATGCGCCCCCTTGCCCAGATTATCCGGAGCTTTGGGCTGGGCTGTCACCAATATGCTGATGACACTCAGCTGTATCTGCTGGTGGCTGGCCACACTGACTCGGCCCCAAGCACACTGACCAGATGCTTGGAAGCTGTGGCTGGATGGTTTCGTGGGAGCCGATTGAAACTAAATCCTTCGAAGACAGAGGTCCTATGGCTAGGTCAGGATGGCATGGGGGTGAGGGACCAACTCCCTTCTCTTGCGGGGGCCCAATTAGTGCCATTGCCTTCCGTTAAGAGTTTGGGTGTAATCCTTGACGCCTCCCTTTCCATGGAGGCGCAAGTTACAGCAACAGCCAAGGCGACATTTTTCCACCTTCGCCGCATCAAGCAGTTGGTCCCTTACCTTTCCCGCCCCGACCTGGCCACAGTGATCCATGCGACGGTCATCTCCAGGCTTGACTACTGTAATTCGCTCTATGTGGGGCTGCCCTTGAAGTTGTCCCAGAAACTCCAGCGGGTACAGAATGCTGCAGCGAGGCTCCTCACGGGGTCTCTGCCATGGGAGCATATTCACCCAGTGCTTTTCAAGCTGCACTGGCTCCCGGTGGAGTACAGGGTCAGATTTAAGGTGCTGCTTTTGACCTTTAAAGCCCTTCACGGCCTAGGACCCTCGTACCTACGGGACCGCCTCTCCTGGTATGCCCCACGGAGAGCCTCAAGGTCCATAAATAACAACACCCTAGTGGTCCCAGGCCCTAAGGAAGTTAGATTGACTTCAACCAGAGCCAGGGCCTTTTCAACTCTGGCTCCGGCCTGGTGGAACGCTCTGCCTCATGAGACCAGGGCCCTGCAGGATCTGATTTCTTTCTGCAGGGCCTGTAAGACAGAGTTGTTCCGCCTGGCCTTTGGCTTGGAGCCAATTTGATTCCCTCCCTCTCTTTTTTCCTTTCTTTTCCTTCTCCTCCTGCGATGAGGCTACATTTTAATATTTTAATGTTCCATTATTTTAATGTTGTATTTTATTTTTGTTTTTAAGTTGTAATCATTCATCTTGTCTTTATTATTGCTTGTAAGCTGCTCTGAGCCCGGCCTTGGCTGGGGAGGGCGGGGTATAAATAAAAAATTATTATTATTATTATTATTATTATTATTATTATTATACTTTTGTTCAATATAGATGTACAGTGAAAATGCTTAATTTCAAAGAATGAAAAGTACAAGTTTTTTCTGGCTTATGTTTGGCATACTGTGAACAATTGAATGATTCTTAGGGGACAGAATACCAGGTGTGTTCAGTTCATTAAAGGATTCAGACATTTTTCACTGAGTGATTTACAGCTTATTCAAATCCAAAATTATCCTGATTAGAAAAGGCAAGATAACTGAAATATTGGAGTGTATTGAGAAGTGTATGCTACTATTGTGTGGTTTGCATGTTTGTGGGGGCAGAATTGTGTGTGTGCGCGCGCGCGCAAATAAAATTTGCCATTTTCATTCATAAATTTCAGATTTCACATATTTATGCAAGGTACAAGGAGCAATTTACCTGTTTGAATAACTGAATTCATGTGAATGCCTACTGTACAAAGTAGTTTAATTCTTTTTATTTCCTCAAGGATTCAGTTTATCCTTTAGGATAATATAGGATACATACACACATGACAGATATTAGTTGTAACGAAATACTATAGCTAACAAGTAGTGTACTTTGGGTTTAAATGAGTTTGCTTACACCATTATGTTGTGATGAATGTGACAGGCTAAAGTTAAAACAGTAGTATGGAAATGTTGATGTGTAAATGTAAACCAACCCAAATTCTTCTTTCAGTATTGAGTGAAGTTTTGGTATGCAACAGATACCAGATTAGCAGGTATCCACCTAGTGGATTACAAATAAGGGTGGCTGAAACAAAACAAAACAAATAAAAAAAATAACAAAATTCCTTCCAGTAGCACCTTAAAGACCAACTAAGTTAGTTCTTGGTATGAGCTTTAGTGTGCATGCACACTTCTTTAGATACACTGAAACAGAAGTCACCAGACCCTTATATATAGTGAGAGGGTGGGGAGGGGTATTACTCAGAAGGGTGGTGGGAATGTGTGATAGGTGTGGTAAACCTGTTGACCTAACGACTTCCTTACAAGAAAAAGCAAGGAGTGAGTTGGCTAAAAATAAGGGTGGCGTTTAATTTATGCTAATTGAACACTAGATGGTGCTATAATCCTCTGGATTATAGTATAAATATCTGGATTAACCTCCATTCAGTTTAGTGTCGTATCAAAAGATTTATCAGTCTCTCATCAGTTAAAGAAAAAAGAAAATGCATTCAGAAATTATCCAAGGGGACAAATAATTCTCATAGTCTCATGGCTTCAGTGCTGAGTGCTAGTTGCACTTTCCTATTGAAACTTTAGGATGCAACAGATACGGTTGTGCTTTCTTTTCTTTCAAGGCACCCAGAAGCTATTTGTGAGTTTTCTTTTTTTCTTTCTTTCTACAAATAATCTCACCAGTGTTTCTCAACCTTTTTCCAACCATGGCCCTCTTCCGACCTTGTTTCCTTCCAGTGTCCCCCCCCCCCCAACGTTCCTACTGATAAAAAGGTAGCTATTTAGGTAAAAGTTTTGTTTGTAAATAGAACATGTTTTATTTATATTTTTATAACTTATACAAAATTTATACTTTAAGTATTTCTCGATCAGTGTGACCCTTGTGCTTGGTAATTGCAAACATAAAACCATGGAGAGACCTGGTCTGAACAAAGACATTGGATTCTTATCTCATTATACATGACAAAGCCATTTTTCACCTTCTCACCCCTTGCTTTTTCCTGTAAGACCTATTGCAGTCGTTAAGAGTCGTCAACAGGCTCATCACAGCTATCTGCCAATCACCCATTCCCACCACCCTTCTGAGTAATACCCCTCCCCACCTTCTCACTATATAGAAGGATCTGGCAACTTCTGTTTCAGTGTATCTGAAGAAGTGTGCATGCACACGAAAGCTCATACCAAGAACTAACTTAGTTGGTCTATAAGGTGCTACTGGAAGGAATTTTGTTTTGTTTTGACTATGGCAGACCAACACGGCTACCTATCTGTAACTTGATTTATTAAGATATTTCTATACAGCTCTTCACCAAAAACTGTCAAAGTCCAATTTACAACAAATCTCTCTCTCTCTCTCTCTCTCTCTCTCTCTCTCACACACACACACACACATGCATTTTTAAAAAGCATCGTAATCTTAACCCTTTGAAAGCCTGACAAAAAATTTAGGCAAGATGCACTTCAATAGGGGAGGTTTTTCCACAGATACTGTGCTACCACCAAAAAGGCTCTTTCACTTCATTGAGTCCAGTAATGTAATCAGAGCTACATTTTTTTGAGAATGTTACCTAATACAATATGTTTAATTTACAGATTATGCCCTTGGAACATTTATTATAGTTAACATGTATGTATGAATTGTGTTATTCTCTCATTTAATTCTGTATTTTCCCTCTCAGAATCGAATGGAGGAAAGCAAAGCATTGTTTAGGACAATTATCACATATCCCTGGTTTCAGAACTCTTCAGTCATTCTGTTCTTAAATAAGAAAGATCTTCTAGAAGAGAAAATAATGTACTCGCATCTAGTTGACTATTTCCCAGAGTATGATGGTAAGAGAGAACCTGGCTTCCTAAGACAAGTAAACTTCTTTTCATATACTTCCCTTCCACTCCTTCCACGCTTTCCTCTCTATTCCCAACCTATCCTTTCATCTTGTTCTTCTAAATTTTTCTCTTTCCTTCTCTTTATCTCATGTAATAACTTATGCTGCTGAATTACATCATTCTGCTAGGTTGATTGTCTTATTATAATACCTTTTCAAGTATTCTATATATAACATCCAATCCTCTTTTTTAAAATCTGTGTTTCTTATTCTGTTAGTCATACCCACTAGTTCTGCATATTCCAACAGTTTATGATGCCACTCCTCTTTTTTTGGAAACGCATCTGTTCTCCACTTTTGTGCAAATAAAATTTGTGCAGCCATGGTCGCATGCACCAGTAGACTCACTTGGTTTTTTTTTGGGGGGGGATTTCTGTCATTATTATACCTAGAAGATAAGCTTCTGGGTTTTTAAGAAAGGATCTTTTAAACATTTTTTTCAATTCTTTATGGATTAATTCCCAATAGTCTTAAATAACACTATAAGACCACCACATACGGTGGAATGTTCCTACTGTCTATTTACATTTCCAACATTTATCACTTTCTAATTTGAACATCTGTTGGTGTTGTTTTTATTATAACAGGACCTCAGCGGGATGCACAAGCGGCAAGGGAGTTCATCCTGAAGATGTTTGTTGACCTGAATCCGGAGAGCGAAAAAATTATCTACTCCCACTTCACATGTGCCACAGACACGGAGAATATCCGCTTTGTCTTTGCTGCTGTCAAAGACACTATCCTACAGTTGAACCTGAAGGAGTACAACTTGGTCTAACTGTGCCTCTAAAGTCTCTACCACCCCTTATTCCCCTTTTGGGCAATGGAAGATATTCAAGAGGGACTGTATTATCTGTGAAAACGATCTGCATAATACTAATTTATTACTGGCCTGGACTCTGTGAATGTTCACAGGGTTTATAGTAAATATTATGATTTTATTTAAACTTTGCAGAGGAAAAACAAAAGATGCTGAACTACATTCACAGCACATTTCCTCATTTTTTTAGTCAAAACCTTGTGACTCGATGTGTGTTAAATTCTCAATCGTGCACTCACAAAGGATAGGGACTTGGATGGTTTTTGTTTGTTTGTTTCTGAAACAAAATCAAGTTGGTGTCTCTCCCCTCTTGTCTTAAGAGGTACAGTGGCCTTTTACCCAAGTTTCATTCTTTCATTTCCTCTATAGTGATATGGTCAGCAAAAATCTGTCTCTAGAATTTAAGCCATCAGTTGTTCTGATTTTTCAGCAACTAGTTTTTGGAAGGATCAAAAGTATTGATGTGCTTAACTTTCTTTTGTTTTTCATTTAATTTCTGGCAGAGATGTCAAATACATCTGCTTCTTGGTACTGTCTTTGCACTGAAGGCCCGGGAGTGTTGTTCAGTGGCAACATGAATTGTAGCAGTGTTACAGAATTTACCTTAATTTTCTCATGGAAAGCTGGCAAACTGCGCAGAACACAATAACAAACAACTAAGACACAAAAGCAAATAAGGAAATAGGATAGCTTTTTTAATTTTCATGTGCCATAACAAAATTTATTTCCCCCCCCCTTTTTTTTATTGCGTCCTAATCACAGATGCCAAACGGATGTCATGGACACTACAGTAGCCTGGAAGTTTTTGTTTTAATTAATCAGACCTTCTCGATTTCTCTCACCATTTCAAGCCTATTCTTACTGTCTACCAAGTTTGACATTGCCAGATCTGGCTTTTTAAAAAATGGAAGTGTAAGTTACTGATTTTAAAGGTCAAGTTAACTGATTGGGGATCTGTCTGTTCCAGATGACAGCCAAATGTTTAAGCAGCTAGAGCTCAGCTTCTCTGTTCCCTGTTTGCATTGGGAAGCATTCCTTTGTCAATGCCAAAAACCACTGCAGTGTGAGTGAAAATGTTATTTGGTGCTACATACATATGGTCTGCTAATTCAAAGTCAGTTTTACTCTTGTCTAGGTGACATAGCATTCCACAGTATTTCGTTGTTCTTCTTCTTCTTAACTGAAAAACACAAAATTGGAAGTACAGCATCCTTGATGTGGTTGCTTAATTGGTTTATTTGCGGATTTCTAAATAGGACCTGGCCTTAGAATTGTTATTATATGTGAAATGACTGGGGGGGGGGGGCATATTGGAAGGTGAAGGCTGCAGTCCTATCCGCATTTCCCATTGAGAGCAATTTATTCTGAGTGGACATGTATGGGATTGTAAGTATACCTATTTTTAACAATATAAAGGGTGGAGAGATAAGACTGTGTATGCCTTGATGGATATCTCTTTCACATCATGGATTGAAAGATATTTTTTAGGCTTTGTGTAAATAAGATTACTGTCAGATTGCAAAATTGTGTATGAAGTTTAGAAAGAGCATATGAGAAATTGACTAACTTTTTCCTAAAATGCCGTGTTGCAGCCCTTTAGTAGAAACTGTAGCTCAGCAGCAGCATTTGTGGCAGAGGGGCAGTGAGACTGGTGTATTAGTTAGTACCAAAGTTTAACTATGGCTGCAATCTACCAAGCATTATTTTCAGTGGCGCTGGTGCAAGATTCCCATTTACGATGAGCATGAGTGCACCCGTGCTTGGTGGATACTTCTCAATGATTTCTAATGAGATGCTGTTCACACTTAACTTTTTCCATTAAAATTAATGAAAAGTTGAGCTGCTTTTGTTCCCTCATAATGAAACATCTTGTAATTTAAAAATGGTTGTAGGTATAGTGCAATTATGAATGCTATAATCATTGTACACACACACACACACACAAAAACAAACATATATATATATGGCAGCATCCATATTGGCTTTGTAATCATTAATTTTTGGCAGATTGAATGTGCTGTATTGATATGTATCTATGTAATTGTAATGTATGTCTTATAGATAATTCACATTTTAAATAATGTTATTTTATTTACTTTTTTAAGAGAGAAGAATGTAATTTTTTGTCAGTTTATTTCTGACTAGGGTTTTTTATTTTTATTTACAAAAATAATTATTATAGTGCAGAGCGGTACTAGCATCGCGCTGTGTCAAATCAATTGCACAGCCTGAATAGAAGTGGACTGAAAACACACACATGCACACACAAAGTCATTGATGTTTCTATACAAGTTTTTAGAAGGTTTCACTCTTGAGGTAGCTTTCTTAGAAGAAAATGTGCTGCTGGGCTGCATTGATTCTGGTAAATGAAAAGAAGGTTAGTTTACCTTCCTGACTTTGCAAACTTTCTTCTTTTAACCACCAGGTTATGCTCTACAGTCACCATATAGTTGAGATCTGTATGGTACCAATTTTGTGTGAGTTCAACACACTTCTGACTGTTCAGAAACGTGTGACTGGCAAACTTGCTAATTTCTTGGCCTTGTCTTTTGTGTGTGTGGCGATGAGACAACTTGGTGTATATTGAACCCATTCACAAGTGTGGATCTCATAGATCTCCAAATGCAACAAAGTGAGCAGGGAGGACTGTTTGGTTCCACTCTTGTGCTGCTTCACACATGCCAGTCTTCCTACATGAACATCTCTTCAGTGTAGGGACAAACATATATATACTACTAATATACTCCCATGTGTGGTGAGCACATGTGTGCCTATATCATTGTGTACATATGATGAGAAGTTGAGATACAGAAATGGTTGTATGTGATGGGGGCCCTTATGAGATGGTTTAACAGCCACCTCAATTCATTATGCAAATAAAATTATTGTGCATACATTACTACTTCCCTAAATATGCCGTATTCCAGAATTTAGTTTGTCAGACCCAACTGAGTAACATTTGAAAGGTTGTGCCTTTCTTTAAATATATAGCAAAATTACCACTGATACAGCTCTAAAAAGTATTCTATGTTGCAGAACTATAAATGATAGCATAGAATGTGAAAAGACACTAAAATGGGGTGGAATGGGAAGGAAATGATACTTAAGTCTTTACTAACAACATTATGAAATCTGTCCTAATTTTTATATAAAACAACGGATATAATACAGCAGGAACTGTTGCTTATGCAACTGCCATTCATTTCTATCAAGCTAAAGTATGTTCCCACACTTATTTATCATTTATAATAGCATTTTATTTTCAGTTTGTACTGTGGTCTCCTCAAAATATTTAAATAAAGTGGGATGTTTGTGGGAACTGAATCTCCAAATAGCATTGAATTAGACAAAAAAGCTCAGTCAGACTGTGAAACTTTGCTGCGCAAGATTCCTTTTGGAGAAGATGAACAAGCTGTGTCCGCCAGATGCAGAAGTGACACACATTGGGCTAGCTGTGCTTATCTGAAGCCACCTTGAAGTAGTGACTTGCTATGTGACAAATCTATAGCAGATGTTGGATCTGCCAGATCTTTATGTAGTTGACCAGGCACTTGTGGTCTTCACTGGGGGTTGTGGTGCATTCATTTTGGTGGCTTCTGCTCAGTCCTAGATTTTTCTTCCCACTAAATGCGAGAATGCATGACAACATTCCTTCTCTTTAACAGGGAATAAATTCACCACTCCAATTTAATTTGATACATTTTTCTATAAATAAGCTACAGAAAGGAAAGAATGGAGGAGTCTAAAATATTATTTGGGGTGACAGTATTTTATTATTATTATTATTATGGATCTAGTGGGGGGAGTTTTAAAACTTGTATAACAAGGAATCAAAGTTTACTTATGTCTCCTCATTGTATTACAAAGATGTTCCACTAGCATCTTCTAGGAAAAGTTAAGACTTGTGGCAAATGCTTAGAGCATTGGATCATCTTGTTGGTTGAAAGAAGAGGACTTTGGTGTGCTGAGGCAAGCTTCCCTTAAATTGCCATTACAACATTGTCATGTGCCAGTTCCTCACAGCCACTATTTTTCCTTTTGAAATGACACTGCTCTTCCCACGTGTAAGTTATACTGCTCAGATGTATTTTACTTTCATAAACTGTTGGTTGTTTTCTGCTATGCCTTACAGGTTTTGAGCCCAGACATTAGTGCCTCTTAGCAGGGAGCTGGAAGAAAGCTAACAAAAGGAAAAAGATGTGTACATTTGCCAAAACATTGTAACATGGCATATCATAAATGGACCAAAAGGAAGCTGCTTGGAAGTGTGTGTCCTTGAGCTCATTAGGAATACTGTCTGCTAGCTATAAAGTTGTGCACAATCCCTTTTAGAGATCATAGGAGCTGAGCAAGTGCAGCTCCCATTCAACTCAATGGGGCTTGTGCAGAAGAAACAGAATTGTGTCCTAGCACATAAAACTTATTAATATATGAGATGTTCATGGGTAGCTTAAAAACACCAACATGTAAAACTTGCTTTTCTCACAAGATGGCTGGCGCGCTCCAGATATACGAAGGATAAATACATGAACAAGGTCATTTCATTTTTTATTCTTCAAAACTACTTTGATTGCCAAGATTATAGGAATTGTTTGTTTGTTTTTAGTTATGCCATCACATTAGTATAGTTTTTCCCCCAACCCCAAGTTTGAAAGTGGAACAGACATTTTTTTAAAAAACAAAATGTGGGAATATCAAGTTGGAACTGACTGCATGATTTGCAAACAAAAATCACATGGGGAGGGAAAGGGTTGCATATTAAGTGACTTCTAGGCTCTCCCAGCCTTTGGTTGTAAGATGCAAATTACTTTTGACTTAATGATTGACTTTTCCCATTGGTTTTGCATTTCTCACAAAAGCCTGAAATGATAGAAAATCAAATGTTAACACACATGAAAAAAAATAAAATGTACCCAAATAAATTATAATGATGTGTTGCTCTTCTTGACATTTTTTAATATATATATATATATAGCTTTTCATGCCAACTACAACAGTATTTTTCCTTAACTAATGGTGTGCAGTGTTAGAAACAGAGATATGAAAGCAAGGAGCTAAATCGCACCTTAAACCTAGGTTATGGGCACAACAATGGAATGTCTAGGCACAGTTTTTTTATAACTAGAATACTAAGCTGAAAATGAATGAACTGAAGCTAAAACATGTTCAATTTTCACATGGTCTGGTCTTTTCTCCAATCTTCAGAGAGTAGCTGGAAGTGGGGGGGGGGGGCAGAAAAAGGTCCTCCTTTCCTTCCACTTTGCAGTTTTAATCTGAAATCTTAGACCGAGTACTGCGCCCAGAACAAGGGCAGTTTTTCTTGATATGTTAACAGGCCTACCAAAGACCAGCCTTAGCTAGAAAAGAACCCTAATCATATAGCCAGTTCATGTCTTTGGGATTCCATCACAGTGCCACCATCAAATTATGAAACATGTTGCATATGCCTGACTGCTGTATTTTAGACACTCAGATAACCTAGTATTGTAAGTAATAGCCCTCCCAACATACACCTATACCTCTCACATCATAGTAGGCATTAAATGTGTATCTTCCATTCTTTGCATAGCCTTATGCTAATTCAGAAATTACACACTTTTATTCAAATCAAGTTGGCCCTCAGCCAGAGCTCTGTGTCTTCTGGTGTGCACCTGGGTTTTATTATTTTGTTTCCTTTCTGACTGGGACTCAATTAAAATATTTGTTGAAGTGACCCAAGAGAGGCAAGAAAATTCATGTATACATTGGGTTTCCCATGACTGTGAGGAATTGCCATATCAGGCTGCATTATATCCAGAAATTACAGTTTTTCTTTATCCTGAAAGGGAATTATTGCTACATTTGGATCATTTAGTGGCCACTTAAGTATGAGTGGTCCCATTAATTTCTTGTGTTAATTGCTTAATGCTAATTGGTCACTCATTTTATAAATAATTTTTTATTAGTTTTTATACGTATTTTCCAGCGTAACATCCTTTTAAACATCATTTCAAAATTTTGGGCTATCACAGCCTAAGACTTCCTTCAACCTCGACTGATGGTTTTCAAAAGTCTTTCTAATTATGCATTTTGTTACTATAATTATTGCTATAAGCGCAAATCATTTTAACATTTGATGGCAGTTTTTACAATGCTACAGACAACACCCCTGGTTTGAACTTAGTTCTGCAAAATGGGGAAAGGAATACAAGTTAAATAGACAATGAAAGATTTAAAATGCCAGACAGCTTAAAGATACAGCTGCCTCAGAAATTCTCCAAAGGATATGATGTGATTTGTTAATGGTGTCTTTATACCACCATCTTGGAAGCTGGCCTTACAGGACCTGTAGATTTAACAGGTGGGACTCATACTTTTAACTTAGCAGTGTTTTATAAATTGCACTTGTTCTTAATGTCCTTCAAATGCATGTATTGTCTATGGCTTGGGGATTTAAAGTTTTTGATGAACGAATGTTGTATAAACCTCCCCATATGACCTTGCTAGTTAAAATTACAACATTTTTGGCCATACTTTTGTACTCCAGTATCTTCGTTTCTTTACATTTGCATCTCTTGAAGTACTTTTGGCTTACTGTTCTCCTTAAATGCTTTTTAAAAAAAATACAATATTGGAATAAATACCTTTATTCCAATGATTACCTTATAGTGCAATGCTTTATCCTCTATAAAGAGCAACATATCCTGAAGATATTTGTAACAGCTCAAAGGTTCAAATCTTCCTTTCTGCGTTGGAGGACATCTGTTCTACACAATAAAAATGGATTGGTTTACACAGAAAACCACCAAGGTATGTCCATGCATGCATAATTGTGCAGTTAAAAGAGAACTAAACTAGAATGTGACACAATGGTTTTCTAGAGAACCCCTTTAAAAAGTAAGAGCAGAATACATTTTTTCTTTGGTGGTAGACTTAATAGGGTGATAGATTTGTATTGTGTGATCACTAATTCGTTTTTCTTGAAACTGCAACCACCACTTACAGTGATGACTACTAGCTCAAGTGCAGTAGAAATACAGCTTCAAGAAGCTGATGGAAATCTATCAGATTTAATCTAAGAGCATTTGCCCTCAAGGGTAATCTATAGCAGTCTATTCAATAAAGTGTAGCATGGAGACATGCAGTACATTGAAGTTAGTGGTTCGCAACAACCAATTTCCTGCCTTCTGGGTAGTGTTTTTAGAGGAGCATTCTGTAGACCCCATCCCCTGGGGAATGCATCCCCCCCCTGGGGTCATGCAGCAAATAAGCTGATGAGGAACTCAGTAGCGCAGCCAGCCCCAGTAGGCAAGCCTCCATTGCCAGTGCCCAATCGGGGACAATTTAGGGCTCCCCATTGTACATTGGCAGTTGAGTCTGCCTGTCCCAGAGACGTGTGATGTTGGGTGTGAGGCAGGTGTGTGTGTCTTGGGGAAAATTCCCTCGTACCCATGCTGGGTGAAATTAGGCCTGCTGCCTGGAGTTCTTCCCTTTTGCTGCAAAGGGTGTGGTTTGTTCATGTATTTTTCCAGAATGGAAATTTTGAAATGTAAAGGGAAAAGAAACTGACTTGCATCTTGCTTTTTGGACAAAAAAGATAAAATGGTTCTCACAGATGGTCAAATTCTAATCCAGGCTGTATCAAATTTAATAGTATTGGTAAATGCTCACAGCCAATAAAGTTGAATGTTTGGAAGTTGAGGACAGACAGAAGGAAATTGTATCTTCATACAGTACATACAGTACATCCTTAACGTAAGGCAGTGGTTTTCACGGCTTCCTTGACCAACCACATTCTTTCTGTGGCTCCCCGCTTAACACTGGGCTCCATGCCATTACACATGTAAGTGGGGATTTCCCCATTCTGCTCCACCCTTTCCAGCCCCATTTTTGGCTCGTGTGTGTCGATGTGAACCCAAGCAACACCACTGCCCTGTAGGGCTGATATGGCACATTCCACTTGGGAGCCCCAGCCTGCCTTTCCCGAAATTAGGGTGCACATAGTGCGGGGTGGAGAGAGCAAAACAAGATTAAGATCAGAAGCAGAAATACGTTATTGCGGGGAAGGGAAGCGAGAAACACACAGCACAGGACTCACCTGCACACTTAGAGCCATAGAATCTTAGAGTTGGAAGGGACCCAAGGGTCATCTAGAGAATCTCATCCATGACAGATGGCCACCCAACCTCTGCTTAAAATCCTCCAAGGAAGGAGAGTCCAACCTCCCAAAGGACACTTACACCCCAGAGGGAAGCCGCAAGGGAGCCTGGACTCAAAAAGGTTTAAACCCCCTGATGTACAGTATAATGTTGCAATAGAAAATGTAGTAGTAGTAGTAGCAAATGTTACTATTTGACTTTTGAGTATTTTACAAAACCAAATGAGCATATGACCAATGCACTAATAATGAAAATCAACTGATTCCCTTAAAGCCACCTACCACCTGTTTGTCCATAGCATTTTAACATTTACTGATATCCTACAAGCAATCCTCACTTAAAATCTTCTAGCACGACACAGCAAGACTTTTTCTCAATCAATATTTTAATCAAACTTGCAACTATTTTTGTTCTGCTTGCAGTAAAAATGGTTCAAATGTTACTTAAGACATTACATCAGGCGCCACAAACTGCCTTCTAGAAGGATGAATTTGCATCAGGGGTGGCTAACCTGTGGCCCTCCAGATGTTGGACTAAAACTTCCACCGTCCCTGGCTATTAGCCATGCTGGCTATCTAGTGTTACTCCAAAAACATCTGGATGGTCACAGTTCCCTATCCCTGGTTTTTGAGATGACTGCAGTCATCTATTGATGACCTGTTTTCAATTCATCGCAGACTGGCCCCCCAAGCCAGGAGCCTGACGCATAGGGTCACTGGGTGCTCCTTAGTAGGGCCAAGGGGTGCTTTGGCTAGTCTCTTAGGACTGAAGGTCCCCTAGGTTGGTTGCTAAAAGCCAAGGGGTCCCTGGGCTGGTGCCCCACGCCAAGAGCTTGTTCCATCAGGTTGAGGAGACCCCAGGCTAATTCTTTAGGACTGAAGGGGGTCCCCAGGTTGGTCTCTAGGGCCAAGGGGGCCCTAGGGTGGTGCCACAAGCTGAGAGGCTGGTCCATAGGGTGAGGAGGTCCTTGGCCAGTCCTTAGTAGGGCCATGGGATCCGTAGGCCGGTCCTTAGGGCGGTAGGGTCCTGAGCGTGGTCCCTAGGGCCAAGGGTTCCTAGGCTGCCCCCCAAGCCAAGAGCCTGACCCATAGGGTCAATTGGAACTACTTAGTAGGGTCTAGGGGTCCTTGCCTGGTCTTTGGTAGAGCCACAGGGTCCCTAGGCTGGTCCTTAGGGCGGTAGGGTCTCGAGGTCAGTCTCTGTGGCCCGCGGGTCCCTAGGTTGGTGCCCCAAGTCCACAGGATCCAGGGGACCCTGGGTGGTCCTTTCTAGGGCCAACCAGTCCATCAGGTCAAGAGGCTGGTCCATCAGGTTGAGGAGGCCCTAGGCTAATTCTTTAGGACAGGAAGGGGCTCCCTAGGTTGGTCTCTAGAGCCAAGGCGGCCCCCAGGTTTGTGCCCCAAGCCCACAGGATCCCGGGGTCCTTGGATGGTCCTTTCTAGGGCAAACAAGTCCATCAGGTCAAGAGCTTGGTCCATCAGTTCGAGGAGACCCCAGGCTTATTCTTTAGGACTGAACGGGGGCCCCCTGGCTACATGGGAGATTAGGTCCTCACAGATGGAGAGGGCCATCCGGATGGCATTGGGCTTTGGGGGACGGAGGTGCCGTTGAGCTGGATCTTCCAGGCGCCGTGGTGCTTGTTGGCCTGGCCAATGGCCTTGCGGAAGACCTGCTCGTGCCTCTTGGTGCTCAGTACCGCTCCGATGTTCACCACCTTGGGCTCGCAGTCCCCCTGTGCCACCGAGAAGCACAGCAGCACGGCCAGCAGCATGGCAGTCACTCCACCATCGCCCGGCGTGGCGCAAGGGCCCCAGGCACTGGAGAACCGCCCCGCAAGAGCGTCTATCCGTGGTCCTCAACCAGCCCTGCAGAAGGACCAGAGGCGGCCACTGTCCCTGGTGCTGAATTGCCCCCTTGCAATAAAACCCCGTAGCTATCGCTGGTGCTGAATCACCCCCTTGCAAAAAAACACAGTCTTTGGTGCTGAATGGCCCCCCTGCAAAAATGCACTTGTCCCTAGTGCTGAATTGCCCCTGCAAGAAATGCAGCTGTCCCTGGTGCTGAATTGCCCCCCCCTGCAACAACGTCACAGTCCCTGGTGCTGAATTGGCCCCCTGCAAAAACCGCATCTATCCCTTGTGCTGAATGCCCCCCCCCCCATTGCAAACAGCCACCGGATCTCCTTGCAAAGAAAGGGGGGGAATCCGCCGCTGGCTGCGGTGCTGAAGCACAATGGCACTGTTTAAGGTGCCGGAACCCCCCTGCAAAGACAGGAGGAGGAGGAGGCCCACCAATGTGGCGTCGTTTTGTGGGGGGGCAGGGCTTAGGATGGGGATAGGGAGGGAGAGATAAAAGCAGGGGGGCTGGAGAAATCGTGGGGGGGGAGGAAATCAAGAGATTGGCCGTGCCCCCAATATATAAAGCAGGGGGGCCGGGCCGCTCAAGAGATTCCTCCACCCCGACAATCTTCCTAGGATGTGCCCCCCCCAATACAAAGCAGGGGTAGAGGAAAGCCAAACCTCCCCGCTCAAGAGATCCCCCCCAAATATTTATAGAATGTGCCCAATACAAAGCAGGGGGGCTGCAGAATCCCAAAGCTCCCCGCTCAAGAGATTCGGGGGCCCCCAAATCTTTATAGAATGTGCCCCCCAATATTCTTCAGTTGGCCTTGCTAGCTAGGGGTGATGGGAGTTGTAGTCCAACATCATCTGGGGACCCACATGTTGTGAACAGCTGATATATGGTATTTTATATATATATAAATTATATATTGTACAGGTATTTTATTAATGTGGTTAGACTACAACTCCCATCATCCCTCACCACTGGCCCCGTTAGCAAGGGATGATGGGAGTTGCAGTCCAACAACATCTGGGGACCCACAGCTGCTAGTCTCTGCTTCTCAATTTGTATTGTATAATTTTATGCACTGCGGCTTGCCATTGTTTTATTGATTGTAGTATAGAAATTATTTCTCTTGAACTTTTATATGTTTATATGGATATATAACTTTTACATGTTATATGGATTTCTCTTGAACTTTTATACATTGATCTTATTCTCTTGGACTAGTCTAATAATGGTTGAACGTTCCTTAATTGGATGTTGGTTGCTTATTTTAAAGTATTCTTTTATTATCACATTTTTCTATTGCATCCGATTATCAGGTGTACATTTTTTGCTTCTCCAGCTGGCAGACCGCCTTGAGTCTTGTAAGGTAGAAAGACGGTATACAAATAAAAATGGTGATGATAATTTATTATTTATTATGATAATTTATCTCCTTCTTTCCTTTTTCCTGGGAGGTTCGGACGGCCCTCGGTCCTGGGTTCCAGATGCGAGATTGCTCCCTTGCGGTGGGTCAGACTACATGACCTGGGCTCCCCTTTCCAGCTCTTCCATCCCGTGCTCCCGATTCTGGGCAGCAGACCCCCCCCCCAAAAAAATGCACACACATCCTAGCTGATTTTCAGATTTCCCTTGAACAACCCCCCCAAAAAAACCCAGTTATATATTATAATGATATATTAATACGTGTGTGTGTGTGTGTGTGTGTGTGTGTGTGTGTGTGTAATAACCCCCCCCCACCCCCACCCCCCAATTTCAACTGGAGATCCGGTTGAAAAATCCCGCTGATACAGGATTATTGTAATTATTGTTATGTTCACAGGAGATGATTGGATGAGCAGGTTTGAGCAGGAATTTGGATAGGCATATTAGAAATTCAATTTAAATTCATCTAATTATCTACTTTTTTCTCCCTCTTTCTGTGGCTCCTTACATTTAACAACAACAACAACAACAACAACAACAATCTTTTATTTACATTTTATTTTAATAATAATAATCAATAAAATCCACAGAATCCTTGGGAGGTGATGCCCAAATTCCAGTCTGCAATTCCAGATGTTAGGTAAATATGTGAGAAATGATTTCAGATGAGTGAAAATGCTAGCAGGATTCAAGTAACAACAACAACAACAATATCAATCATAATATCAACAACAATAATATCAATAAAATCAATAATAATAATATCAATAAAATCAATAATAATAATATCATTAATAATAATAACTTATTTATACCCCACTACCCTGTGTTTCTGACAACATAATGTACAATAAAGGGAAGATCAGGGGAGGACTGGATCTCTAAGAGACCCGAATGGATCTCCAAGAAGGGAGGAAGTCAGCTCAATGGATCCATGGGAATAGGCAGGAATGTTGGGGAAATGAAAGGAAGCAGGGAAGAGGCGGTTGGGAAGTCTGGAAGGAAGGAAGGAAGGAAGGAAGGAAGGAAGGAAGGAAGGATCAAAGGATTGAAGGAAGCATGGAAGGAAGGAAAGAAGGAAAGAAGGAAAAAAGGACGGATGGACGGAAGGACAGAAAGAAGGAAGGAAGGAAGGAAGGAAGGAAGGAAGGAAGGAAGGAAGTCGCCCGTCCCCCAAAAATTGAGTGATCCCCAAAGTGGACAAAAGGAAGAGAAGCAGATTATGTACATGGACAGGATGGTCAGTCAGTCAGCCCCCAAAATTGAGCAAACTCCAATGTGGACAACCGGAAGCGGAGCACTGTACACGGACGGGATTCTCTCAGTTGCGCGCAGCTGCCTCCTCTCTCAGGAAAGCGGGCAAGCTGGGCTTTCCTGGGAGGGTGTCCTTTGAAGGGGCGCAAGGAAACGGGAAGTGGGCACCGAAGGCACATCAGAGCTCAGTCTCTGTCCGTCTGTGGTGTGTGAGCGGGGCCACTTCCTCAGCGCCGGTCCCCAAGGGAGGTCCGTGGGAGAAGAAGATAAATAGCCGGTCCATTCCGAGGCCCCTGGGAGAGTCTGAGAGGGGGTGGGCAGGAAAGAAGTGACGGGGTGTGGTGGGGCCCCCCAAGTCTTCCCTCGGGCATCTCAGCTGCCCCTTCCCAAGCTGGCGGCCGTCACACCACAGTGCTGACCGAGGGGTCCGAGAGGTTGAGCTGCCCCGCAAGGTCGGTGGGGTGGTACTGCTGCGGGAGAGACAAAAGACAAGAAACAGGAGGGCCGGCGGTCAAGCAGAGGTGGGCCAGAGCGCAGCTGAGACACACGCCACCCCTGCAGGCCGCCGCCGCCCTGGCAGGAAACTGCTCAGGGAAGATTCTGTGCCTCCGAATCGGGATGCTTTCAAGGCTGCGAGCGCCAAGCGGGGAATCTCCGGAGATCCGCTCTCTTCCCACAAAAAAAGTCAGGGTGCCACAATGTGGGCGGAGCCAAATGTACGGCCACCCTTCCCATTTTAGGGACCCTGACATACTGCCACCCTACTAATTTTGGAACCCTGACCTGTGTCGTCATGTCTTGCCCCCCGTTTCCATTCGGCTCAGCTCCTTCCCGGTTGGAGCGCATCGTCCCTCAGGGATCTCCCCCCGGGGAGCAGCCACATGGGGCAGGGGCCCCCTCCCCCACGCAGCGCAGCCCCTGCCCCCGGAAAGCAGCACCCGCTAACTCAGCCATTTTGGGCCAATCTCCTTTGGAACCACCCATCAGCTTCAACCCCTTGACAATTTCAGGTCAATCCCCTTGGAAATCTGCCGATGACTCTCCCTTCGTGGTCGCCAAGAAACTCCCTCCGGGAAAAAGCTCAGCGACTCAGCTCGCAAAGGAGCCACATTTTCCAAGATGGCCGCCCAACTCTCCCGCCTGGCCCTTTTCTGGGATGTCCCGGAAGGGGACGACCGGACGTTCCCCCCACCAGCACCACCACCCGTCCCACAAGATCAAACAGGACTTTGGATACAGGACAAAAATGCATCAACATTCACAACAAGATCCCACCCTTTGCGGAGGAACTCCTGAAGCCGGGAATTCTCTACAGGGCTTTATCTGCAGCTCACGGACTCTGGGTGTGGCGGCCTCGCGGGGGTGTCTGTAGGGAGCAGGCGCATCAAAGGGATGGTCTATTACATCGAAAGCCGGCTTTGAACCCGGGGACACTGCCGAAACCACCACCCCGGGAAAGCGGGACTCCGCCCGGCCAACCCGGCCAACCCGGAGCTGTGTTACTCCTCCTCCTCGTCCTCCCTCCGCCCTCCATGCTGGAATGCCTAGAAGGGAAAGCCACCCGAGGAAGCAGACCCTCCAAGCACCCCTCTCTCTCCCGGGATAGAAGAATCCAGCCCGGTTTCCGCCGAGATCCCGGAAGGTTCCGCTGTTCCTGGGATGTCCCTATTTTCATCGGAGAAATGTTGAAAGGGGTGGAATAGGACGTCCCTATTTTCATTAGAGAAATGTTGGAGGGGATGGACTAGGACCTCCCTATTTCCATCAGAGAAATGTCGGAGGCTATGCAAATGCCCACCGCCGAGGGAGAGACTTTTTTTATAAATCCCTGCGGTTACGAACAGGAGGAATAAACAGAGAGTCATGCAGGGGGAGTTTGCGAAGGCGGGAAGCCATCTTTTCTGGCCAAGACCTTTCCCCTTCTGGAATACCACCCTCCCAATATCTTGTGACAGACATCCTTTAGATGGGGAGAGAAAGAGAGGAAAAAATCAGAATTTCAAGATGGCTGAGAAGTTGGCTTTCGCCCCAGGTGGACCTTTCGATATCTGGGACCTTTGGAAAGACGCCAAAGGGGGGGGGATGAGGTCGAACCCGATGGCCCGCCAACTCAGAAACATGCATAATAGAGGGTCTTTAAAATGGGCCGAGGGTTTGGAGAGGGAGAGGGAACTTTCCTGCCCACATGGCGACTGTTCCAGAAAGGATGATGTGCAATGGGGAAAATATCTGGGAATTAAATCAAATTTGGTGGAATGATTTGGACAGGTTGCTTTGCTGCAATCGGCTCCCTAGTAACAGCCGGAATCCTGCAAATGTGGATCAGAATCCTGATTTAATCATTATGACAGATTGCTTTGGTGCATTCTGCTCCTTGAAAATAGCTGGAATTCTGTAAATGTTGATTAGACATGGGAGGGAGGAATGAATGGATGGATGGATATTCAGAGGAAGGAATAAAGGGATGGATATTCAGCAGAACAAGGGAATGGATGAGAGGAAGGAAGGAATGGATGAATATTCAGCGGAATGAGGGAATGGATGGGAGGGAGGAATAAATTCAGCAAAATGAGGTGGAGCCGGAATGCCACAGAGTGGTGGCTTGGGACATCCAACAAAGAAGAACCTGCCATGGGAAATGGACAAAAAATTGGGAAATGGATTAAAAATAAATAAAAAGGGATGAGAACGGATTGACATGCTGTTAAACAACTTCTTAATTCTGTTTCCTCCCTTTATGGTCTTGATTTATGGGCTACTATAGGCTACTATAGCCAGTGTGATGTAGTGGTTAGGAGCGGTAGTCTTGTAATCTGGGGAACCGGCTTCTCGTCTCCACTCCTCCACATGCAGCTGCTGGGTGACCTTGGGCCAGTCACACTTCTTTGAAGTCTCTCAGCCCCACTCACCTCACAGAGTGTTTGTTGTGGGGGAGGAAGGGAAAGGAGAATGTTAGCCGCTTTGAGACTCCTTAAAGGGAGTGAAAGGCGGGATATCAAATCCAAACTCTTCTTCTACTACGAGATGCGGGTCGCGCTGTGGGTTAAACCACAGCGCCTAGGGCTTGTCAATCAGGAGGTCGGCAGTTCGAATCCCCCCGACGGGGTGAGCTCCTGTTGCTCGGTCCCTGCTCCTGCCAACCTAGCAGTTCGAAAGCACCTCAAAGTGCAAGTAGATAAATAGGTACTGCTCTGGCGGGAAGGTAAACAGCATTTCCATGTGCTGCTCTGATTCGCCAGAAGTGGCTCAGTCATGCCAGCCACATGACCCAGAAGCTGTACGCCGGCTCCCTTGGCCAATAAAGCGAGATGAGCGCCGCAACCCGAGTCGGTCACGACTGGACCTAATGGTCAGGGGTCCCTTTACCTTTTTATAGGCTACTACTACTACTGCTAATAGTAATTAATAATAAAATAAAATAAAATAAAATAAAATAATAGTAATAATAATAATCGTTCTGATGTTTCTTCTCTTTATGGGCTTGATTTATGGGCTACTACTAAAATGAGGCTGCATTTTAAGCTGTATTTTAAGCTGTATTTTAATTAACTGTTCTTGGGTTTTTCCTATTATTTTCTATTGTAATTTATATTTGGTGTTAGCTGCCCTGAGCCTGACTTCTTCTTCTTCTTCTTCTTCTTCTTCTTCTTCTTCTTCTTCTTCTTCTTCTTCAATTTATTATTATTAAATTTATTATTATTATGTTTTATTAGAATTGTTTTTACTGGTTTTGATATGTGTGTCTTTTTAAATATATTTTTTTCATTTATTTTTTTCTGTTTTACAATCTTGAATACTCATTTCAACAGCCTTGAAATTCAAGGGTGTTTTAATGTGTGTGTTTTTTGGGGGGGCTGTGACGGTGCTCTTGGCACTGATACGGGAGGATTTGATGAGGAAATTTGGAGGAGAAGCGGTGAGGAATATTCAGGGCTGGTCTCCAAGGAAATGACAGGGAGCTTAGCATTGATACAGGAGAATTTTCAGAGGAAATCCTGAGCGGAAACAATGAGGAATATTTGGGGCTGATCTGAGAGAGGGACAGCGATCTTCACATTGATACAAGAGGATGTTCAGAGGAAATTGTAGCCCAACGCCTTTTGGAATAAGTTTGAGAAATCATGGGAGAGGTTTTGTGAAATATATTAATTTCCATTAATAATAATAATAATAATAATAATAAGTATTATTTATTTATTTATTTATTTATTTATTTATTTATTTATTTATTTAATTTCTGCTGCATCAAACCAACACAGCTGCCTACCTGGTGATAATAATGATAATGATGATTATATTATATTATATTATATTATATTGTATTATATTATTATCATCACCACCCCACCCCCACAATTATTGTTGCCAAAGAGCCATAACATAAATTAATAATAATAATACCCCACTCATCTGGCTGGGGAACTGCCTGCACATAGGAAAACAGCAGAAAGTCTGCAGATTGTGGAAGTTCAGGTTGTCCTGCCTTGGCCTCATTCTCAGCCTATCAACAGATTGGGATGAGGGATGCTAACAGATATCCCAGGGTCCCTATTTTGCAGGGACAGCCCAAGATTTGAAGAAGCCATGGCAGTTTCTGTTTGATCCGGGGTTGATCCCGCTTTTCCTAAGGACATTTCTATTTTCATGGGAGAAATGTTGGCAGGTATGAAATAGGACGTCCATATTTTCATGGGGGAAATGTCAGAGGGGATGGTAGGAAGTCTGTATTTTCATGGGAGAAATGTTGGTGGGTATGGAATAGAATGTCTGTATTTTCATGGGAGAAATGTTGGCAGGTATGGAATAGGACGTCCATATTTTCATGGGGGAAATGTCAGAGGGGATGGTAGGAAGTCTGTATTTTCATGGGAGAAATGTTGGGAGGTACCAAATAGGACGTCCATATTTTCATGGGAGAAATGTCGGCAGGTATGGAACAGGACAGGGGTTGGCAATTTTTTCTAGCAGCCGGTCGGTCTAGTGTACCACAGACCTTGTGGCGGGCTGGAGAAGTGGAACAGGGGGGTGGAGCTGGAAGAAGAGGCAAGGGGGGTCAAATTGTCCTCCTCTCCACCCCCCAGCCCCAGCTTCCCAGGGGCTGCTGCCACTGCCACCGCTGCTTCTCGTGAATAGGCAGAGTGAGCTTGTTTGCTCGCTCCCTGGCCCGTAGAATAAGGTGACCAGATTTCCCCCAATCTCCATGGATTTTGTAGGATTTGTAAATCCGGGGACGGTCCCTAGGAAACGGGGACGCCTGGGAACCTTACCCTAGAGGCACCAGGGCGGCAGGTGGCAGCGGCGGAAGAGGCCGAGCGGCGGTGGGAGGAAGAGGCGTAGTGAAGCCAGAACCCAGGATTATTGGCAACAACGATGGGACAAAGAGGCCAAGAGGTGGCAGCTCGACCAATCCCACACCGCGCCCAGATCCTAGCACAGGGTGGGGCCGTTCATGCCGATCAAATGCTGCCAGAGCAAACCGGGTGTGGCGTTGGAGCGGCCGAGCCGCCACCACTCTTGGTCCCATCAGTGTTGCCGAGAATTATGGATCCGGCTTCCCGGATTGAGGACCCGGGTGGGCCTGATCCATAGCTGTCAATGGTTCCCTTTTTAAAAGGGAAATTCCCTTATTCCAAATAGGATTCCTCGCAAGAAAAAGGGAAAGTTGACAGCTATGGCCTGATCTGGCCCGGGGGGACTTGGGTTGCCGATTCTGTCGGGTCAATGTCAGAGAGGATGGCCAGACGCCCCTGTTTCCACGGGAGAAACGTTGGCGCGGGCTAAGCAATGGAGCTCGGCCGTCCGCCCGATGACGGAGGGCCCCTCCCCCGCCTCATCGTTTCCAAGGAAGCCACGGACGGAAAGCACAGGTAAAGAAGGTGACGAGAGACACGGTGCCAGGTGAGGCCATGTCCCTTGCCTGAATCTCACAGAAAGTGCAGAGGCGGGAGACGGCTGGAGACGGCGGGGCAGGGGACGGACGAGGGGAAGACGGCATGGCGGACCGCTTTCCGGGAATGGACCAGGATGGGAAGGACTGGAAATCCAAAGGGGGGAAAGAAAAATCTGGGTTTTTTGGGGGGTCGGAACAGAAAGGAAAACAAACCACGTACGGGGAAAAGAGGGAACCCTCGATCTTTGGGACAGACGGTGGAGACAGACTGACAGAGGACGGACACGGGGCCATGGCAGCTGTGAGATGGGGCAATTGATGGGATGGCAGGAGAAAGAGAGAGAAAGAAGGCGGGCACAACCGGTTGTCTTCTTCTTACCGTGTCTCTGCAGGACCTACGGCTCTTGAAGCTGTTGGCCAGCGTGGATGTGATGGACCTAAAAGTGGTTTTCATTCTAGGGCCTGGTTCTGCTCTAGCACTTGGTCTATCCTAAAACGAACATGTACATAAGCGGTTAGATCTCCGGACGGCCGCCACCGGCCGCCGCGTCTACACTGTGCCTCGCTTTCACGGACGGCCTCACTTGCCTGGTGTGCTCCTCCTGCCCTACAGGGCAGCTGGGATCCAGAGGGCCCCTCCGAGCACTGACCTTCCGAGCGGCCATCTTAGGCTGGGCCAGTCCTGGCAGCCGACCCAGACTCTGAGCGGATCCACTGTCCTTTTCACAGACATACCTGAATTACATGGGACGGGGTGGGAGAAGATGCCCTTCTTGGAATGGAATCGGATGTCCCTCTTTTCATGGAAGGGGGAGGAACCAGACATTCCTCTCCCCTAACTCCCGGAGAAATGTCAGAGAGGATGTACAGTTGCTCTCAAACCATCCCATCCCTGGGGCAAACGGGGCAGGTTCCTGCCGAGAGGCCGATTTTGGAGGTCTTGGACGGGGTGGTTCGGGTCAGAAACACTCCAAGCATTGGTGGGAGGGGTGATAGGAAGACCCTTTTTTCCGGGGAGGAACGTCATGGTAGGACGTCCATAATTTGGTGGTGGGACTGTCAGAGAGGATGGTAGGATGTCCATAATTTCATGGTAGGAATGTCAGAAAGTGTGGTAGGACATCCATAATTTCGTGGGAGGAACGTCAGAAAGGGTTGTAGGGTGTCCATAATTTCATGGGAGGAACATCAGAGGGGATGGTAGAACATCCATAATTTCATGGGAAGAATGTCAGAAGGTATGGTAGGACGTCCATAATTGCGTGGAACATCAGAAAGGTTGCTAGGATGTCCATAATTTCATGGGAGAAACGTCAAAGGAGATGGTAGGACGTACATAATTCCATTGGAAGAACGTCAGAGGGCAAGGTAGGACATCCATAATTTCATGGGAAGAACCTCAGCGGGGATGGTAGGACGTCCATAATTTCATTGGAAGAACGTCAGAGGGCAAGGTAGGACATCCATAATTTCATGGGAAGAACGTCAGAAGGGGTGGTAGGACGTCCATAATTTCATGGGAAGAACCTCAGCGGGGATGGTAGGACGTCCATAATTTCATGGGAACCACATCAGAAAGGGTGGTAGGACGTCCATAATTTCATGGTAGGATGTTCATAATTTCATGGGCGAACATCAGAAAGGGTGGAAATATGTCCAACAGAAACTATATGTGGGGTGGACCCTTTTCTGGAACGGGTTGGGGGCAGGGCGGGGGCGGGTCTATGAGCATCGTTGGGTTCCTGCAGCATCTCTGAGGGCCTCCTCTCAGGATTTTGGAGAGCAGGGGTCCCCACCCTATTGGGGGCCGGGGATGGTCCCTGCCAGTCGCTGGCACCCCCTTCCTTCCATCTTCTAGAGGGGGGGAGAGACTTTTTCCACCTACCCCTAAATAAATAGGATCGGGGCCTTTGGTCAAGGCAGGTCCTACGGCCGGGAGATAGAGAGAAGACTGCATCAGAAGAGAAGGGAGGTCATTGTATGTTAATGGGGTGGAATGGGGGGGGGGTAAAAAATCAGAATTAAAAAAGAAAGGAAAACCAATATTGGGGGGGTGTTTGAAAAGGGTATATAGGTCACCCGAAACCGGCCGCCGGAAGCTGGGGGCTGCTTTCCGGAGGGATCCCGGGCAGGAATCCAAGAGGGGAGTTAAATGGGGAGGAGAGAGCTGAGGGTTGGGGGGGGGCAGAGCAGGAACGTAAGCCATCAAGGAGGGGGGGGAGAGGCCAGGGAATCAAGGGTAGCGGTCGGGCGGGAGGCAACCAGACCTGGTTTTGGGGGGGTTGGGGGGCATTTTTGGGAGTGGAACCCCATTTCTGACCCCACCCCTTTGGGCTATGGTGGAATTTGGGGGGGTTAGGGGAGGGGGTCCCCGATCTGAAGCCTCTGTATCCTCCCCTTGGGGAACCCCATTTCTGACCACTCCCCCTATGGATTTAGAGATTTGGGGGAGAGAGAGACCAGGTCTGGCTCCTCCACATCTGGATTGGGGGGGGGGCAACTGGAAATGAATCCATTTCCTGCTTCTGTTCACAATGTTCCTCTTCCCCGCCCCCACTCCCCTGTGCATGCATAGGAAAAAAAGCAATTAATAGGATAGAATGGATGAAGATCTATATCGAAATATATATAGATAGGGAGATACCCCCATATATATATATATATATATATATATATAGTTACATATATTGATCTAGAGGTATCAGTGCGTGGCCTGCCACAGTGTTGCGCCATGGCGGAAGGGTGACCAAAACCAAATAATAATAATAACAACAACAATTTATTAATTCTACCCTGCCCATGATTTCAAATAATAATTTGAAAAGAAACACCCGTGTGTGTATATATATATACACACACATACATATACATATATACATTATATATATATTATATGCATTATATATAGTTATATATATATTATATTTATATGTATTATATACACATATATAAATTATATATATACTATATATATATATATATATATATATATATATATATATATATATATGCTTTCGTAGATTTTCACGGGTACAGGAATGCAGGTTTTGGTGTCCTCGGGTGTCTTCCCGTGTATATATACTATATATTATATATATAGGCATATATAAATTATTTATATATTATATACATATTCATATATATATATATACACACACACATATATAATTATATATATAATATGTATATGTGTATTTATATGTATGTGTGTGTGTGTACATTTTTTTATTTTTTAAAATTGATTTTTATTTTAATTGATTTTTTAAAATTGGTATTTATTGAACAAAGAAATCTTCCCGCTTGCCTACCTTCTAGCATTGTACTAGTGGCTGGAGGGTTCCTCCTGCGGAAAAGTCTTATATTGTCAAACGGATCTCTGGAACGTCTGCTTTCCTCGTCGTCCGTGGGGTGGGTGGGCATGCTCGGCCAATGGCCCCCACCCAAAAAATCCTGGACCCCCCATATCTCGGACAGCCCCCCAAATCCCGGGCCGGACTTGCCGTCAACTCAGGGAAGTGTTTCTCCTCTGTAGAAAGTTGGCATGTGAAAAATGGCAGTGACAATTGTGCTCAGGATGCCCTACAAAATTCGAGCCTGCAGGACGCAGGGATGGACAGACCCCAATTGACAGGATGCCCCTATTCCCATTGCAGGGGATCAAATAGGATGCCCTTATTTCCATTGGGGCATTTGCCCCCCTATTTAGGAGGGTAGGGGGCCTTCAAAGGCTTTCCCAGGATGAGTGGGTCCCCCAGGGGTCATCTAAACCAACCCTCTGCCCTTCTGGAAGGAGTGACTCTTATGGGGTTCCCCCACCCCATAAGTGGGGGCCACGGAGAGGGCGTCCCTCTAATACTACTCCCCTTTGGCACCGTAGTGACTGTTGGGGTGAAGGAATGGGAAATGGAAAAGGACCTCCAAATTAAAAAACGGAAATTAAAAAATGGAAGTTCCACATGTGTTGGTGTTTTTTCTGGCGGTTTTGTGGGTTACCTGCCCCCCCGCCAGAGGTCTCTTCTCCTCCCAAAAATGGCCTCTTCCTACCTGTAGGTTCTTCCTCCAGACGTTGACGGCGGCAAAGGCCAACTGCATCTGCTTCCGTCGGGCGTCCTTGTGCCTCTTGTAGGCAATTTCGATGAAGATCAGGAAGATTCCGGCCACGATCCCACCGGCCACCAGCATGAAGACGCCTGGGAGGGGTCGAAACGCGGGAGGGAGAAGGGTCAGAGAGCCGAGTTCGAAGGAAGCACGCACACACATGCCGCCACCACAGTCGAGGGTCGTCCAGGAAGCAGAGTGAGAATCGTAATCATGGCGGCAATCATTGTGATAGTAATAACGATGAGGATCCGGAATAAGAATAGGAATCACAAATGACAATCGTAAGAAGAAGGATAGCGATAGCGATAGGGATACTTACAAATGGTGGTGGTAGCAGTAGTAGTTAGAAATGGCAATAGTAACAATAACAGTAATATATATATAACTAATAATAATAATAATGATGATGTGAATCTAAGTTTGGCACTCATCATCATCGTCATGATCACCACCACCACTATCATCTCAATAGTCTTACAGTGGTACCTCGGGTTACATACGCTTCAAGTTACATACACTTCAGGTTACAGACTCTGCTAAGCCAGAAATACTACCTCGGGTTAAGAACTTTGCTACAGGATGAAAACAGAAATTGTGCTCCGGCGGTGCGGCAGCAGCAGGAGGTCCCATTAGCTAAAGGGGTGCTTCAAGTTAAGAACAGTTTCAGGTTAAGAACGGACCTCCGGAATGAATTAAGTACTTAACCCGAGGTACCACTGTATTCTTAAGAGCCTGGCTAAGCACCCATCACCATCATCCATCACCACCACCATCTCAATATTCTGATTCTTAAGAGCCGGGCTACATATGGACCTAAACATTTTGTGAATCTAAGTTTGGCGCTCATCATCACCATGATCACCATCACCATAACCATCATCTCAGTACTCTTATTCTTAACAACCGGGCTAAGCACTGGACATTTGGTGCCTTGCCTTGGGTTGGACTGTGTCCTTCGTGCCCCTTCTTCTCCGATCCCTGAGGGAAGGGAGCTCCGGAGGGGATGGGGAGGTCTAGGAACCCACCTGCCATGTTCTCAAAGGTGAGGGTGGCCGGGGCATTACTCCTTGAGTCGCATTCCTGGTACCTCACCCACGTCTTGTCCAGCTCTTCCATGAAGCCATTTTCGTGGAGGCTGTGGGACGGGAGGAGAGAGCTGAAGTGGGGGGTACCGCCATCTTGAATAAAATATGGATCGGGGGTGGGGCGGGAGGCCAGGTGAAGCCCCGCCCCATGACTCTCAAATCTCTTAAGGGGACCCAAGGGAGTCCCAGGAAAGCCCACTTCCTGTTCCCTGGACCACTTCCTGTC
Organism: Podarcis gaigeae; assembly: GCF_964106915.1. Classification (NCBI taxonomy): domain Eukaryota; kingdom Metazoa; phylum Chordata; class Lepidosauria; order Squamata; family Lacertidae; genus Podarcis; species Podarcis gaigeae. The sequence goes on along the minus strand of NC_139687.1, from coordinate 4,207,987 downwards.
CTCCAGGAGACCAACTTGGACCAAGAAGGCTCCTCGGCCATCTCTGACAGACCCAGAGGAGGTCAGGCCCAACCGGACTCCCTCTTTCTGGGTTCAATCCCGGAACAGCCTGATGATTTGGGGGCGAGGAACGTCGGAAGGGCCGGCGGGGTTCTGGTTTGATCCTGGAACACCCCAATTTTGGGGAGAGGAACTTTGGAGTGGCTGGCAGCTTTCCGGTTCAAACCCCGGATATTCTATTTTCCCGATTTCCCCCGGAGGGGATGCCTGGACCTTTCTCCCGTGAAAAGAGGTCCTCTCGTGTTTCTCCTCCAGAGTGGGAAAGGGAAGTTCCGGGATTGATCCAGGATGCTCACAGGGTCCTGTGTTCTCCAACCCCACCCCCTTCCCCAGATCATTCCCGTGGGCGGGGGAAAGGGTACGGACTTGAGGATGGCCAGCGAGACGTTCTGCTTCCAGGGACTGTCCTTCCTCATTCCGATTCCGAATCCAGACCGGAAGAAGAGTTCTCCAGTGGTCACCAGGTCGCACTTCTGGGAGGCTTCGAACTCCAGGACGGCCGAGTCCCAGATGAAGGCGTGGAGCTTGCTGGGTGGAGACACAAGTGGGAACAGTAACCAGGAAAAGGGGGTCGACTTCAACGCTCCCGGCAAATTCTAGAAGCCTTCCCTCCCCCTCTTCCAATGGAGGATTTTCGCAGGATGAAGCGGTCCCGAAAGGAAAGGATCAGAAATCCCGGCAAATTCGTTCCTGAGAAATTCCCACAAAACCATTTCTGAGAAATTCCCACAAACCATTTATGAGAAATCCCACCAAACCTTTCCTTAGGAATCCCTGCCAAACCATTTCTTAAAAATCCTACCAAACCACTCCTTAGAAATTCCTGCCAAACAATTTCTTAGAAATTCCAGCAAAATGTCTTATATATTTCTGCAAAACAATTTATTAGAAATCCCCACAAAACATTTTGTTTAGAAATCCCAGGAAAATTTCTTAGAAACCCAGCAAACATTTCTGAGATATCCCAGAAAAACAATTTCTTAGAAATCCCAGCCACATTTCTTGGAAATCCCAGCCAAATTTCTTGGAAATCCCAGCAGAATTTCTTAGAAATCTCAGCCAAACAAATTCTTAGAAATCCCAACAAAATTTCTTAGAAATCCCAGCAGGATTTCTTAGAAATCCCAGCAAAATTTATTAGAAATCCCAGCCAAACAATTTATTAGAAATCCCAGCCAAATTCCCACAAAACATCTTCGCCTTTGCTTTGGCTTCAAATCAGTGGGTTGTTAATTGGTCAAAATACGTGGAAATTACCTGGATGAAAAATAAAAATAAAAATGGAATTCCATAATCCAACGCCTCTTTCTCCATTGGTCCCCCATGTCCTCCCAGCCCACCCGCCTGGAAAAGTCAAAGGAGTCTGACTCACTTGTCCCGGACGGCCTGGATGGCTTCGGCGGCACTTTCGTAGTTGTGCTTCTCCATGTGGCGGTACATGGTGCTGAGCTCCACCTGCCGGCGGAAGTAGATGTCCACCGAGCTCTGCTTGACCGTGGCGTAGATGAATTTGTCGGACGGGTTGCGCAGCTGGGAGAGGGGAAGGTAGGACGTCCGTATTTTGGTGGGAGAAATGTCAGAAGGGGTGGTAGGACGTCCATAATTTCGTGGGAGAAATGCTAGAGGGGATGGTAGGACATCCCTATTCTCATGGGATAAATGTTAGAGAAGATGGTAGGACGTCTATATTTTCATAGGAGACATGTCAGAGGCTTGGTGTTCTCCTTCCATGCTTACCCTGGGATCATTGATGCCCGTGATCCGTTCCTCGGGTCTGTCCAACACCAGGAAGGCCGCCAGGTTGGCAGTGTAAGAGGCCACGATGATCATGGCGAATCCAGCCCACACCATCCCCAGGATCCGTGCGGAGAAGCTCCGGGGAGCGCCTGGAAGAGATAGGGCAGCTCGGGATGGTCCTCAAGCATCTGAAGGACCGAAACCCTGGGGAGATAGACCTCACCCAAGCTCTCTAGTGCCGCCCCTTGAGAAGACCATCTAATGAGGGAAGAACCCATAGGGGAAGAAGTTGAGTTGGACATCCCTATTCTCATGGGAGAAATGACAGAAGTCGGAGAAGATGGTAGGACGTCCATATTTTCATCAATGTCAAACGAGATGGTAGGACCTCCATATCAATGTCAAAGGGGATGGTAGGACATCCATATTTTCATCCATGTCAAAGGGGATGGTAGGACCTCCCTATTTTCATCCATGTCAAAGGGTATGGTGGGACCTCCCTATTTTCATGGGAGAAATATCGGAGAAGATGAGATGGGGTCAGTGGCACCAGCCTTTGCTTTGCAGCCTCTTACGGACGGACCCATCCAGATCATTCCCACTGGAGAGACTCACCTTCTCCGATGCCAGAGTTGAGCAAGACTCCCCAGGAGAACCACATAGCAGATGACAGGGTCAGGGCATCCTCTTCCTCTTCCTCGCTGTTGACTTTGAAGCGGCCAAAGGGGCTGCAAGAGAGCAAGCGGGGCCAGCGGTCAGCCATCCATCAAGTAGCAGGTCTTAGAAGATGGAATAAGTGATACAAAGTCAGTGGACAGAGGTACCTTTGCATCATTGATGGGTACGTAATTTGGTGACATCTTGAGGAACAGCCTGTCCAGTTCCTTGTCCCTTCCCCCATTCATGGGTGGGAGGAAGCAGAGCTGGATAACTTTTCCTTGCTCCTCTGGGAGGAGGAGGAGGAGACCAGGAAGACCAAGGGGTAGAGGAAGGGTTAGAGGGATGAGGAGGAGGGGGAAGAGGAAGAAAAGAGAAGGGAGGAGGAGGAGGGGAGGGGGAGTAGAGGGAGGAGGAGAATGAAAGAGGAAGGAGGAGGAGGGAGGAGGAGACCAGGAAGACCAAGGGGTAGAGGAAAGAGGAGAACGAGAAGGAAGGAAGGTGAAGGAGGAGACCAGGAAGGCCAAGGGGTAGAGGAAGGGTTAGAGGGATGAGGAGGGGGAGGAGGAAGGGAGGAGGAGAAGGGAGGAGGAGAATGAAGGAGGAAGGAGGAGGAGGGAGGAGGAGGAGACCAGGAAGACCAAGAGGTAGAAGGAGGGGTAGAGGGAGGAGGAGGAGGAGGAAGAAAGGAGGAGCAGGGAGAGGAGGGGGAGGAGGGGGAAGAGCAGAAGGAAGGAGAAAGGAGGAGGAAGGAGGAGACCAGGAAGGCCAAGGGATAGATGGAGGAGGAGGAGGTGGAGGTGGTGGAGAAGACCAGGAAGACCAAGGGGTGGCAGCAGTTACCTGAAACGGTCCAGGAGATAGAGCATCACAGCCACCACATGGACCGAGAGGCCCACCAGGAGCCACAGGGTGCTCTGGAACGGCTGCATGAACGAGTCCAAGGTGCTGCGGGGGATTTCCTGCAACGGAGAACCGGAAGTGGGCGTCAGTAGCTGGGGGAAGACCCCAGCAGGGGCTGCTTAGGGTTCCTCACAAAGGTTGAGGAGATCGCAGCAAGAGAACGGTTCTCTTCTTCTCCCCAGGCCTTTCAAGGATGGACCTTGATGTCATATATGGGTGGTTTTTAATGGATGCTGATTATATTATAATATATTATATTATATTATTCACAAGAAATTCCATCGGGACTTTGCAAAGGGAAGGAGATTGACAACGGGAACGGCTGGACCAAAGCAGAGCGTGGCCACCTCTGGAGGGCACAGTGATGCCTAGTGGTCGTTGGCCATGTCTACCCACCTTCTTCACCAGGATGGTGAGTCCCTGGTACTTAAAGGGCTTGGAGAACTCAATGTACTGGGCCCGCTCGTTGTTGATGGTCAAAGGAGCCACGATCATGTCCGCCTGACCGCTCAAGAGCTCCCCCATCATGCCGTTCCACTCCTTCTTGTTGCTGTTGTTCACCTGTGGTGAGACAGAGCCAGGGTGAGAATGGCAAGGAGGTCCGTATTTCCATGGGATGAGCATTGGTGTTGATGGTAGAACATCTGTATTTTCGTGGGATGAATGTGGGAGATGATGGTAGAACGTCCGTAATTTCATGGGATAGATGTGGGAGGTGATGGTAGAATGTCCATAATTTCATGGGATGAATGTGGGAGATGATGGGAGGACGTCTGTATTTTCATGGGATGAACGTCAAAGGGGATGGTAGGACGTCCATAATTTCATGGGAAGAACCTCAGAGGGGATGGTAGGACGTCCATATTTTCATGGAACAAATGTCAAAGGGGATAGCAGGAAGAAGCTATGGGAAGCAAGTTCACGAATGGACAACCCTCCAGGCCTCTCCTGAAGGTTCCTCCGGTCACCCCAGTGTGGGCGGAAAGCCAATGGGGACAGCCAACCATTCCAGGAACGACGTCCCACAAATCCTCTTTTTCAATGGGACGCCGTCTGTCCGTCCCCAGCCAAGGGGCTGGACCCTCGGAGGTCTTCTGAGAAGTTGGAGGGTGGCCCGTCCGGCCTTCCCGAGGCCCGCTCACCCTCTCCTGTGTGCCAAACTTCCCATCGCCCACGAGGTGGACCTCGTAAGTGAAGTTCATGGTCTTGGCCAGCTTGATCAGGAGGTCGACGCAGAAGCCATAGCAGCAGAGCATCACGCTGGGGCGGCCTGGTGGGGCAGGAGAAAGGGGGACCATTGAGGCCCGGTCCAGAAGGTCCCCAACAGAGAGGACTTTCTCAATCGCTCCACCTCCCCATTGTTCCTGACCACCGGTCCTGCTAGCTAAGGATCATGGGAGGTGTAGGCCAACTACATCTGGAGGAGCCTGGTCTAGACTAAGAGGATCTCATCTCCACCATGCAGTGCAGACCCTCCCAAGAAGGAGAGACGCCTGCCGCACAATGGAGATGCTTGGCGGGGGAGCTTCTGACCCGACGCCCCGGCTGTGGGTTCGAGACATACCCGGCATGGTCACGTTGGGCCCCGTACAGAGGACCTGCTGCACCAAGCCACCGGTGCTGTTGGTGAGGGCTTTGCACTTGCCATCGGCCAGGGTCTCCTTGACATAGACAAACGGCTCCTGGTGAATGGTGACAATCTGAAAGAGATTGAAAGAGAGCCATCTCCTTCAACCGTTTCTGCTAAGGCTAAACTTCTAGGCCCTCAACCATCTTGAGATGTTTGAAGGTGGTTCCCATATCTCCTTGGTCTCCTCTTCTCCATCTCCTCCTAAGTTCCTAACCGTTCCTCCTAAGGCTCAGTTTCTAGACCCTCAAACATCTTGAGATGTTTGAAGATGGCCCTAACATCTCCACTCAGCCTGTTCTTTTCTGAGCTAAAGAGAGCCATCTCCTTCAACCTTCCCTCTAAGCCTCAGCTTCTAGACCCTCAAACATCTTGAGATGTTTGAAGGTGGCTCCCATATCTCCTCTTCTCCATCTCCTTCAACCGTTCCTCCTAAGGCTGGGCTTCTAGACCCTCAATCATCTTGAGATCTTCAAAAGTGGCCCTAACATCTCCTCTCAGCCTCCCCTTTTCTGGGCTAAAAAGAGCCATCTCCTTTGACTGTTCCCCCTAAGGCCTGGCTTCCAGACCCTCAATCATCTTGAGATGTTTGAAGGTGCCTCTCATATCTCTTGCTCTCCTCTTCTGCAGCTCCTTCAACTGTTCCTCACCAGGCTGACATTAGTGAGGGAGGGAGGTGGAGCAGAGATGATACCTTGAGCTTGGTAGACATCTCATAGCCCTGGGGTGTCTCAGTTTCTCCTCCTGGCCAGATAATCTTGCGGTCGTTGGGCAGAAACTGCAGAGGTGAGGAGAGAAAGGTTGGGACCAGACCTTCTCTACCAGCCTTCCCTGTTAAACGACCATAGAGTCAGAATGGTACCCCTAAAGGTCAGCCAGTCTGACCCCCGGATCAGGCAGGGCCCTCCCATCCAGGGATACTTACGTGGCTGCCATTGTAGACGCCGACCTGCACCAACTTGTTGTTCTGCAGGTTCATGACGCTGTAGTTGGCGTACTTGCGGTCCCCATCCTCGTTGAACTCCACCCGGCCCGTCACACCCTCGGCGTACTTCGTCTGCATCAGTACCCTGGGGAGAAAGCGGGTTGATCGGGATGGAAATGTCTCCAACGAAATTATGGACGTCCTACGATCCCCTCTGACATTTCTCCGATGAAATTACGGATGTTCTACCATCCCCTCTGATGTTTATACCACAAAATTACGGATGTCCTACCATCCCCTCTGATGTTTATACCACAAAATTACGGATGTCCTACCATCCCTTCTGATGTTTCTCCCACAAAATTATGGACGCCCTACCACCCCTTCTGACATTTATGCCACCAGATTATGGACATCATACCATCATCTCCAACATTCATCCCATGAAAATACGGACATCGTACCATCCCCTCTGACGTTTATACCACAAAATTACGGATGTCCTACAATAATCTCTGACGTTTCTCCCATGAAATTACAGATGCCCCACCATAAAGAACCCAGGTCCAAGGTGCCCAGGATGCTCTTACCTCTTGAAAAGTGGCCCCGTCTTCCAGATGTTGGTGTTCCCCACGCACCCCCTGGGTGGGTCGGTGATGTTCTCCTTCTCAAACAAGTCGTGGACCGCCTGGGCCACTATGGCCACCGCGTCCCGGATGTGAGCTGACTCGTTCTTGCCGTTCATGAGCTGCAAACCGATGAGACCTGGGATGGGGATGGGGTGGGGGCGGAGACAGACGACTGGGTTGGCTGGGACCCAAGAGGTCATCCAGGCCAACCTACTGCAGGGCGGAGACCTCCGAATGGATTTAGAGAAGGGAAGGAGAGCACCGCTGGGTGATCAACCATGGGGCAGCTGGACCATGGGGAGGGGTCCCAGGTTACCTTCTGGCGCATTACGTAGGGCATTGCCGGAGATTTCCCGTTCCCCCACCAGCCAGACGTAGCCGGGACCTGTCATGTTTTCTTTGGCTGCGGCCGTGTAGACGGTGGTGGCATCGTCCTCACTGGAGAAAGAGAAGAAGGCTGTTGGGATGGTAGGACGTTCGTATTTTAGTGGGAGAAACGGCAGAGGAGATGGAATAGGAGGTCCCTATTTCCTTGGGAGAAATATCAGAGGGGATGGTAGGATGTCAGCATTTTAATGGGATAAATGTCAGAGTGGGTGATGGACATCCATAATTCCATGGTAGAAACAGCAAAGGGGATGGTAGAAGTCCATATATTCATGGGATGAATTCTGGAAGGGATGAAATAGGACGTCCCTGTTTTCATGGGAGAAATGTCAGAGGCGATGGTGGAAGTCCATATTTTCATGGGAGAAACATCGGAGGGGCTAGTAGGACATCCCTATTTTCATGGGATGAATTCTGGAAGGGATGGAATAGGAGGTCCCTATTCTCATGGGAGAAACGTTGGAGGGGATGGTAGAACGTACATAATTTCATGGGAGAAAGGTCGGAGGGGGTGGTAGGATGTCCCTATTTCCATGGGATAAATTCTGGAAGGGATGGAATTGGAAGTCCCTATTTTCATGGGACAAACCTCAGAGGGAATGGTAGGACGTCCATAATTTTGTGGGAGAAACATCGGAGGAGTTTGAACGAGGGAAAAATGGGGGTCGCCTCCACTCACCTGTCCCCAACCCCGCCCCACCAGCCGGCCCTCACCTGGCAGACAAGATGATCACCCTGGCCTCCAGTTCCTTGGCTTCCAGGAGGAGAGACGTCACGTTCTTGGTGCCCGGCTCAAACTGAAGGACCTTCTCGGCCTGCAAGGTTGGCGCGAGCAAATGGGGTCAGTCGGCTGGGCCCTGATCCCCCATGCCAGAGCCATGCTTTCCTCAGAAAGATACCTCCTTCTCTCTTTCCAAGGTCTAATTGGAAAGGACTCAGTTGTTCCTCATTTCTTTTCCACGGTTTTTTTTCTCTCCTCCCCCGTTCTTTTTCTTCTTCTTTTCTCCTGGTGGGGTTCATTTCCTCCCCACCCCCCTTAAAAAAATAAAAATCTAATTTTTTATTTTATTTCTATTTTTAAAAAAGAATCATTTTTCTTTGTTGTTGCACTGGGCATGCAAACAGAAGTCACTCCAGCCCCAAAAGAAGGTCGTGCATTGGTACAGGAAAGAGGAAAAAAGGCATATATAGAGATACACAGCGGCCGCCAAAGTGATTCCACCCACCGTGGCAAATTGATTTCTTGCTATTTGTTTGTTTTGCAAAAATTTAAAAAAAAACGTTTTGCAGAATTTGCAAAAAAATAAATAAATTTCAAAATGTGCAATTAATTTTTCCAAAATTTGCAAACTTTTTTTTTTTTTTTTGCAAATTCTGCAGAATCCCCGCTGTATCGTGAATTGCCGAGCTGCCTTTTTCACTCCGCTGTCACCGTCTTTGCGACGGCAAGGGAGCCCCTCGGGCGGTGACTGCACATATCCATATATCGGTTGGCTGGCTGGTTTCACAATGTAGTTGACTGCTCAAACGCCTGTTGCTTTTCCAAAAAATAATTTAAAAAAACAACAACAGGAAAAGGTGAGAAAGGGGGAGGGGAAAAACACGCAAGGGGTCCGCCTTGCAAGGGAATCGAAGTGAGCATCTCGCATTTCCTGTTGGGACAGGAAGGGGCAGAGCAGGAAGAGGAGAACAGGAAGGGGGAATCAGATGGTCCAGGAGAAAACAAGGGGGGGGAGAATAAACTCGCAAATTCGCTCTGGCTCCACATGCATGGTCTTCCGAAGAAAGACGTCCAGGATGGGATTGCTCCTCAAACTCAAGCTCAAACCAAGCATATCTCAACGGAAAAGAACGTGCGACCCAAAAAAACCCCCAATGGAGTCTGCTTGCTGGCTCCAGAGATATTTTTATTTTTTTTCCCTTAAAAAAATAATATATATGTATATATCTCTCTAAAATTTATTCTGATTTTTTGTGGGGTGCCCTTGGGCCTAGGCGGCCTGATTGATGAATTTTATGAATTTTTTATTTTAATTTTTTTGCTCGTTAGGTTGGTGGGCGGCGTGCATTTCCATGCAAATATACCTTGGGTCCTCGCTTGTTGTCAAAGGATAGCGGTTCGAGGCTGTCAAAGCTCCTTTTTTTACTCTGATGGATAATGTGCACAGAGAAAATATGCAGACACAGAAGAAGATTATAAACAGTTGAAAGAAGAAAGACGGGCACTCAAAGCAAATCCCATATCCAACTCCTCCTGATCCGGGGTGGGGGGTGGGGCGTAACAGAGGAGCAGGGAAAACCCCCTACAAGCTTTCCTATTCAGTTTCCTACAAGGTTTCCTACAAACTTTCCAACAAGGTTTCCTATTAAGTTTCCAACAAGGTTTTCTGCAAAGTTTCCTACAAGGTTTCCTATTCAGTTTCCTGCATAGTTTCCTAGAAGGTTTTCTATTAAGTTTCCTTCAAAGTTTCCTGTTAAATTTTCTGCATTTTTTCCTACAAAGTTTCCTATTAAGTTTCCTACAAGTTTTCCTGCAAAATTTCCTACAAGGTTTCCTATTAGGTTTCCTACAAGGTTTCCTATTCAATTTCCTGCACAGTTTCCTAGAAGGTTTCCTATTAAGTTTCCTACAAACTTTCCAACAAGGTTTCCTATTAGGTTTCCTAGAAGGTTTCCTACTAAGTTTCCTACAAAGTTTCCTATTAAGTTTCCTGCAAAGTTTCCTATTACGTTTCCTACAAAGTTTCCTACAAGGGTTCCTATTAAGTTTCCTACAAAGTTTCCTGTTGAATTTCTTGCATTTTTTCCTACAAAGTTTCCTACAAAGTTTCCTTCAAGGTTTCCTATTAAATTTCCTACAAACTTTCCCGCATGGTTTCCTATAAAGTTAATAAAATGTTTCCTAGAAGGATTCCTCTGGGGGTTACTAGAGGGGCTTCTTAAAATGTTTCTGATGGGGGTTCCTGACCAGGTTTCCTATGGGGTTTTCCTATTAAATTTCCTACAAAATTTCCTAAGACGTTTCCTACAAGATCTCCTATGGGGGTTTCCTAGGAAGTTTCCTTGGAGCTTCATGCAAGTTCTTCCTCTCCTTTAAATCGGTGTAGGTACCTTGCGAGTTTCTGAGGGCAGCTGGACATTTTCATGGGAGAAATGTTGGAGGGGATGGTGGGTTGTCCCTCTTCCCAAATGTTGGTAGACCTCTGAATGCTGGCCGCTTGGAGTGAAAAGCAGGGGCAAGGCCGCCACCCTCAGCTCCTTCCTCCCTGCAGGATTCTTGACGGCCACCGAGAAGAGGATCATGGACCGGATGTCCTGCTTTGGTCTGATCTAGGAAAGCTTCCCATATATGTTGCCTTGGCTGACGTGGAGCCACCGCTCACACCACGCGCCAAGGAGGGTCAGCTTCAAAGCCCCGCTCCACCATTTCTGCCATAGAAATGTCGGAGAGGATGGAGCCACGTGGGCCCCCAACCCAGGAGAGAAGGAACTGGACCTTCAGAAGAAGCTGGGATTAGAGAGGTTGTGGACGATTGGACCTTTTATGGTGTTCTTCTGGATGTTGGAGCGTCTGGGGCAACCCAGTCTGATGGGTGGGGGTATAGATGACAAAATTATGACCATTATGACTGATCAGATTGTTGCATTGACCATGAGCTTCTTTGGAAAAGAGGAAGGAAGCAGGTAAAGGGAGCTGCCTATCCCTGCCTCACAAGTCTCTCTTGGGGCTCCTTCCCAACTCTATGATTCCATCTTGAGGTTCCTGCCTTGGTTGAACCAGACAACCATTCCATGATTCTATGTTGAGTTGCCTGCATTGTTTGGACCAGACAACCCTTCTAGGTCTGTTCCAACTCTATGATTCTATGTTGAGATTCCTGCCTTGCTTGGACAAGACAACCCTTCCAGGTCTTTTCCAACTCTATGATTCTATGTTGAGATTCCTGCCTTGGTTGGATCACACAACCCTTTCAGCTCCTTCCCAAGTCCATGATCCAAGCCTACTCTCCTAGACACTCTCTTCCAATAAGGAAATGGGTTTTTGGCCCAGCTCCAGGTTACGTCTCCTCCCTCGTTTCCCCGTTTTTGCCTCTTTCCGATTTTGGATTTCGTTTTTTTTTTTTAATGTAGTCGGAGATTTCGGTTTTTTTCAACCATGGCAAAGCAAGTGAAATGAATAAGGAGTAACAAACTTTGGTCAAGGACTTAGATGGCCAGTGCCTAAGAGCACAATGTGGGTCATGTTTAACAATGGGAAGAAGAGAGAGAAGGTGTATTTACAGATGTCAATCTACACACGGATGACAAAGCTCGAGACTTTCGAGAAGAGCGTGGGTGGCGGGAAGCTACTGACCTTGGACTCTTTCTCCTCCAGGAGGGTCTCCAGCTTCTTCTGAGCCGCCCGGCCCTCGTGGTCATCGCTGACGATGAGGATGATGTGGTTCCATTTGTAGAAGCGCATCATCTCAAACCAGACATTGGACTGGTGAGAGTAAGGCGGTACCGTGCGGAGGAACGAAAGATGGATACTCTGGGGAGAGAAGGAGCCAGAGGGAGCGTCACTGCGGACCAAGCGGGGGCGTCTGGGTTGAAGCGCCGTCCCTCCTACGGGGTGGAAGGAGCCTCTGGAGAAGTTCCATCTTGAGACCCCACCTGCAGAGAGGTCCATGCTCTGCTCAGCTAAAGCGTTCTCCATGGGGCTACCTTGGAAGTTGACCTAGAAAGGAGTTGGGGCAACGTCCCTCCTATGGGGTGGAAAGAGCCTCTTGAGGTCTTCCATCTTGAGACCCCACCTGCTTCTCCAGAGAGGTCCATCCTCTGCTCATCTCCTGCTGTCTCCATTGGAAGGTGACTTGAAGATGAGATTGAGGAACATCCCTCCCCTGGGGTGGAAGAACATCTCTAATACCAGCTCCATCCAAAACCTGGCCATCTGCTTGGTCTACTGCCCTGCTTTCTCCATGGGGCTACCTTGGAAGGGGACCTGGGAACCATTGTGGAAAACAGCCTTCCTGCGCAGTGGAAGGGCCTCTTTAGGAAGCCAATGGGAAAGATCTCCAGACGGACGGATAGACATTGACTACTGAGAAGAACGAATGGCTGTATCAAGGCCTTCTCCCACCAGATGTCCAGGAGAACGGCGGGTCCCGACCAGCGGGAGCTGTGGGCTTACCTTGTCCGAGTAGATGGACATGCGCGTGGTCAAACCAATGACCGGGATCCGGTAGAAGCCAGCAGTGTATGACACTGGCGTCGGCGTGAGGTGGTCGTTGGGAGCCGGTGGGTGACTCACCAAGATGGCGTAGACCTGTGGGAGAGACGTTTTCCCCATGGAATTATGGACGTCCTAACATTCCCCTCCGACATTTCTCCCATGAAATTATGGACGTTCTACCATCCCCTCTGACGTTTCTCCCATGAAAATATGGACATCCTACTATCCCTTCCGACATTTCTCTCATGAAATTATGGATGTCCTATCACCTTGGCGACAAAGATCCATATACTTCAAGCTATGGTTTTCCCACTAGTGATGTATGGAAGTGAGAGCTGGACCATCAAGAAGGCTGATCGCCAAAGAATGGATGCTTTTGAATTCCGGTGCTGGAGGAGTCTCTTGAGAGTCCCATGGACTGCAAGAAGATCCAACAGACCTATTCTGAAGGAAATCAGCCCTGAGTGCTCACTGGAAGGACAGATCCTGAAGCTGAGGCTTCAAGACTTTGGCCACCTCCTGAGAAGAGAGGAGTCCCTGGAAAAGACCCTGATGTTGGGAAAGATGGAGGGCGCAAGGAGACAGAGGATGAGATGGTGGGACAGTGTTCTCGAAGCAAGCAACATGAGTTGGAAGACAGGAGGGCCTGGCGTGCTCTGGTCCATGGGGTCACGAAGAATCAGACATGACTAAACGACTGAACAATAGCAACAAGAAGCCATTCCCCTCCGACATTTCTCCCATTAAATTATGGACGTCCTCGAATGCCCAGGCTTTGACAGGCGGAGAGAGAAGTCGGCCGAGCCAGATTGCAAGATAATATGATTTCCTTAACCGCACATTTAAGACCTAAATGCCATTTCCCCTCCAGGGACCATTTATGATGAAATGGTCTGGCAAGAAGGAGACGAAGAGCAATCGATGGAAGGAGCCAACCCTATGGAAGCAACTGAGATGGCGTTTCCATGGAAACTTCATCCTCCCTTTGCTGGCTTCTCCTATAAATGGCCTTTTCTGCCATTTATAGGGGGAAGAAGGAAGTCTGTAAATGTTGATCAGGTCTGCAATTTGGGTGGCTTCAAAGGAGATCCCAAATGAGACGTAAATGGGGTCAAAATAGCACCATTTGATAACTTTGGGACCCGGTTTGTTCCTTGGGAAATGGGCTGTGTTGTAGTATTTTTAAGGTCCCAATATGTGGGTGTGTAAGAGGGAGGGAGGGAGGGAGGGGGGAGGGGGGAGAGAAGGAGAAAAAGAAAAGAGAGGGGAGAGTGAGTGAGGGAGGGAGAGAATGAGAGAGGGGAGAGAGGTAGGATAAGAAATAAAGAGGGAAAAAGAGGGAGAGGAAGAGAGGAAGAGAAAGAAAAAGAAAGAGGGAGAGGAGAAGAAAAAATATAGAGAGAAAGAGGGGGAAGAGAGGGAGGAAAAGGGGAGAGAAACTGGGGAAGGTAGGGAGAGAAATAAAGAGAGAGAGAGGAAAAAAAGAAAGAGGGTAGGCATAGACAGGGAGAGGAGGAGAAAAAGTAAAGAGAGAAAGAGAGGGGGAGCAAGGGGGGAGAGAAAATAAGGGAGTGAAAGAGAGAGGGGAGAAATAAAGAGAGAAAGAGAGAAAGAAAGAGAGAGAGAGGGAGGGAGGGATAGAAAAAGAGGGAGAAAGAGGGAGAGAGGGAGGGGGAGAGGGACGAAGGAGAAAAAATAAAGAGAGAACATGAGAGGGGAGAGAGAAATAAAGAGAGGAAAAGAGTGAAAGAGAGGGAGAGAAAGAAAAATAAAGAGGGAGGGAGTGGGAGGTAGAGAAGGAGAAAAAATAAAGAGAGAAAGAGAGGGGAGCGAGGGAGGAAGAGAAAAAAGTAGAGAAATAGAGAGGGGAGAGAGGGGGAGAAATAAAGAGCAAAAGAGAAAGAGAGAGAAAAGGGGAAAAGAAAGAGAGGGAGGGAGGAATAGAAAAAGAGGGAGAAAGAGGGGGAGAGGGAGGGGAGAGAGGTAAGGAGAGAAATAAAGAGGGAAAGGGGGGAGAGAAAGAAATAGAGGGAGGGAGGGAGGTGGCAGAGAAGGAGAAAAAATAAAGAGAGGGGGAGCGAGAGAAAGAAAGAAAGAAAGAAAGAAAGAAAGAAAGAAAGAAAGAAAGAAAGAAAGAAAGAGGGGGTTGTCCCTGGGCTGGTGCCCCAAGCCAAAAGGCTGGTTCATAGGGTCAAGGAGTTGTTGGCTGGACCTTAGTAGGGTCAAGAAGTTCCTAGGCCAGTCCTTAGAGCTGAAGGTTCCCTAGGTTGGTTTCTAAAGCCAAGGGCTCCCTGGCCTGGCCCCCCAAGCCTGATCCATAGGGTCCCTGGGTGCTCAATAGTAGGGCCAAGGGGCCTCTGATCGTCTCTTAGGGCTGAAGGTTCCCTAGGTTGGTTTCTAAAGCCAAGGGCTCCCTGGCCTGGCCCCCCAAGCCTGATCCATAGGGTCCCTGGGTGCTCAATAGTAGGGCCAAGGGGCCTCTGATCGTCTCTTAGGGCTGAAGGTTCCCTAGGTTTGGTTTCTAAAGCCAAGGGCTCTCTAGGTGGGTGCCCCAAGCCCACAGTCTGGACCATAGGGTCAAGAGGTCCTTGGCCAGGTCTTGGGGCGGTAGGGTCCCTAGGTTGATCTCTGTGGCCTGCGGGTTCCTAGGTTGGTGCCCCAAGCCCACAGTCCACAGGATCCAGGGGTCCCTGGGTGGTCCTTTCTGGGGCCAACCAGGTCAAGAGCTTGGCCCATCACGTCGGGGGTTCCCCCGACCGGTTCTTGGGCGGCGCGGTGCGGCTACCTGACTGGAGATGAGGTCCTCGCAGACGGAGAGGGCCATCTGGATGGCGTTGGGCTTGTGGGTGACGGAGGTGGCGTTGAGCTGGATCTTCCAGGTGCCATGGCGCTTGTTGGCCTGGTTGATGGCCTCGCGGAAGACCTGCTCGTGCCTCTTGGTGCTCAGCACCGCCCCGATGTTCACCACCTTGGGCTCGCAGCCCCCCCGCGCCACCGAGAAGCACAACAGCACGGCCAGCAGCAGGAGGCGCATGGCGGTCACCCCACCGTCGCCCGGCGCAGCCCAAGGGCCCCCCAGGCGGCGGAGAACTGCCACGCAAGAGGGTCTATCCGTGGTCCTGAAACGGCCCTGTAGAAGAAGCAGAGACGGCTGCTGTCCCTGGTGCTGAATTGGCCCTTGCAAAAGACTGCTGTCCCTGGTGCTGAATTGCCACCGCTGGCAAAAAGTCACAGTCCCTAGTGCTGAATCGCCCCCCCCCCCCTGCAAAAAGACGCTGCCCCAGGTGACGAATTGGCCCTTTGCACAACGCCGCTGTCCTGTTGCTGAATTGGGGCCCTCCTGCAAAAACCGCCGCTGTCCCTGGTGTTGAATTGCCCCCCCTGCAAAAACACCGGAGCTGTCCCTGGTGCTGAATTGCCACCCCCGTTTGCAAGCAGCCGCCGGATCTCCTCGCAAAAAACCCGCAATGGCGCTGAAGCGCAATGGCGCTGTCCGCCGCGCCGAAATCCCCCTGCAAAGACAGGCGCGCACCCGCGCGCGCGACCGCGCGCGGGAGAGGAGGAAAAGGAGGCAGCCGGCCAATGCGGCGGCGTTTGATGTCGCTGGGGGGGGGGAGGGCATAGGGGGAGAGGGGGGAGGGTTAGATAAAGCGGGGTGGGGTGGGGTGGGGGGCAGGAGAAATCGCGCGGGGGGGAGCATAGGAAATCAAGAAATTGGCCGCCCCCCCAAAAAATCTTTATAGGATGTGCCCCCCATTATACAAAGCAGGGGGGCCGCTCAAGATATTCCCCCCCGCCCCGTCAACCTTCCTAGGATGTGCCCCCCAATATACAAAGCAGGGGTGGAGGAAAGCCAAACCTCTCTACTAAAGAGATTCGGGCCCCCCAAATCTTTATAGATTATGCCCCCCCCAATATTCTTCAGTTGGCCTTGCTAGCTAGGGGTGATGGGACTTGTAGTCCAACAACATCTGGGCACCCACATGTTGAGAAAGGCTACTATATGGCATTGCATATATATATATTGTGCAGGTATTTATTTGATGTGGTTGGACTACAACTCCCATCATCCCTGAGCTCTGGCCTTGCTAGCTGGGGGGGGGGGGAGTTGTAGTCCAACAACAGCAATAAAATGCATATGGATTGATATGTTTATATGGATATATAACATTTATATGTTATATGGATTTCTCTTGAACTTTTATATGTTTCTAACCCCCCCCCAAAAAAACCCAATTTTATACATATGTGTGTGTGTGTGTGTGTGTGTGTGTGTGTGTGTGTTTGTGTATCCCCCCAAAACCCACAATTATTATAAATTTATATTATATTATATTATATTATATTATATTATATTATATTATATTATATTATATTATATTATATTATATTAATGTTATGTTATGTTATGTTATGTTGTTATGTTATGTTATGTTAACCCCCCAAAATACCCACAATGTACATATATATATATATATATATATATATATATATATATATATGTAATATTATAATAACCCCCCAAAACACACATACACACACATATCTAATGATACTATGATAACTCCCCCCAAAACCCACAATTATATATATTTTTTATACACACACACACACACAAATATATAATATTATAATAACCCCCAAACACACACACACACACACACACACACACACACATATAATGATACTATAATAACTCCCCATAAGACCCACAATTATACATTATAATTATATATTATAATATGTTATTATTATAATATGTGTGTGTATAACCCCCCCCAAAAAAACCCCCACAATTATATATTAGTCCCCACATCCAGTTGAAAAATCCCGCCGATACAGGATTATTGTAATTATTATATTTGCAGGAGATGATTGGATGGGCAGATTTGAGCAGGAATTTGGATAGGCAGAAGATATTAGAAATTCAATTTAAATTCATTTAACTTGCTCATCTAATTATCTACATCCTCCCTCCTCCTCCTGCGGTTCCTTAAATTTATTTCCGGATATCTTCCGCCTACCCAAATTCATTTACCTTGCTCATTTAATTATCTAGGTACTTCCTTCCCCCTTTTCTGCGGTTCCTTACATTTATTATTATTAATTTTAATAATATAAAATAATTATAATAATATATAATAATTATAATAAAATAATAAAACAACTTTTATTCACATTTTATTTTAATAATAATCATTAATAAAATCTACAGAATCCTTAGGAAGAGACGTCCAAATTCCAGCCCGCAATTCCAGATGTTAGATAAATTTCAGACGAGTGAAAATGCTAGCAGGATTCAGGTAAATAACAACAACAACAACATAATATCAATAATAATAATATCAACAACAATATTAATAAAATAAATAATAATAATAATATCATCAATAATAATAAGAACAATAACAATTTATTTTTACCCCACCATCTGGCTGGGTTTCTGAAAGCATAATATACAATAAAGGGAAGATCAGGGGATGAGTGGATCTCTAATAGACCCAAATGGATCTCCAAGAAAATCAGCTCAATGGATCCATGGGAATAGGTAGGAATGTTGGGAAAATGGCAAGAAGCAGGGAAGGGGTGGTTGGGAAGTCTTGGAAAGGAAAGGCGAAGGAAGGAAGGAGGGAGGGAAGGAAGGAAGGAGGGAAGGAAGGAAGGAAGGAAGGAAGGAAGGAAGGAAGGAAGGAAGGAAGGAAGGAAGGCAGTCCCCCCAAATTGAGTGATCCCCAAAGTGAACAGTAGGAAGAGAAGCAGATTATGTACATGGACAGGAAGGTCAGTCAGTCAGTCAGTTGGCTCCCCCAAATCGAGCAAGCCCCAACGTGGACAACCAGAAGCGGAGAACTGTACAAGGACGGGACTCTCCCAGTTGCGCACAGTTGCCTCCTCTCTCGGGAAGTGGGAAAGCCGGGCTGCCCCAGGAGGGTGTCCTTCAAAGGGGTGCAAGGAAACGGGAAGCGGGTGCTGGAGGCACTCCAGAGCTCGTTCTCCGTCCGTCCGTGGCACAGTGGGCGGGACCACCTCCTCGGCACCAGTCCACAAGGTAGGTCCGTGGGAGAAGAAGAGCTGGTCCATCCCGGGGGTGTCTGAGATGGGGTGGCAGGAAAGAAGCGACGGGGGCCCTCACACCACAGTGCTGACTGAGGGGTCTGAGAGGTTGAGCTGTCCCGCAAGGTCAGTGGGGTGGTACTGCTGCAGGGGAGACAAAAGACAAGACACGGGGGAGGGGCGGTGGTCAGGCAGAGGTGGGTCAGAGCAAGGCCGAGACACATGCTGCCCCTGCAGGCTGCCACCACCCCGGCAGGAAAACGCTCAAGGAAGATGCTGCGCCTCCAAACCGGGATGCATTCAAGGCTGCGAGCACCAAGCGGGGAATCTCCGGGGATCCACTCTATTCCCACAAAAAAGTCAGGGTGCCGCAATGTGGGCAGAGCCAAACGTAGGGCCACCCTTCCCATTTTAGGGACCCTGACATAGGGCCACCCTACTAATTTCAGAACACTGAGCTGTGTCGTCGTGTCCCGCCCCCAGTTTCCATTTGGCTCAGCTCCTTCCCGGTTGGAGCGCATCATCCCTCAAGGATCTCCCCCGGGGGCAGCCACGTGGGGTGGGGGCTCCCTCCCCCTCGCAGCGCAGCCTCTTCCCCCGGAAAGCAGCACCCGCTAGCTCAGCCATTTCGGGCCGATCCCCTTTGGAATCGCCCGGCAGCTTCGACCCCTTGACAATTTTGGGCCGATCCCCTTTGAAATCTGCCGACGACTCTCCCTTCATGTACGCCGAGAAACTCCCTCCGGGAAAAAGCTCGGCGACTCAGCTCGCGAAAGAGCCACTTTTTCTAAGATGGCCGCCCTACTCCTCTCCCGCCCGGCCCTTTTCTGGGATGTCCCGGAAGGGGACAACTGGTTGTTCCCCCCACCAGCACCACCACCCGTCCCACAAGATCAAACAGGACTTTGGATACAGGACAAAAATGCATCAACATTCACAACAAGATCCCACCCTTTGCGGAGGAACTCCTGAAGCCGGGAATTCTCTACAGGGCTTTATCTGCAGCTCACGGACTCTGGGTGTGGCGGCCTCGCGGGGGTGTCTGTAGGGAGCAGGCGCATCAAAGGGATGGTCTATTACATTGAAAGCTGGCTTTGAACCCGGTGCCAGCACCCGGGGACACCACCAAAACCACCACCCCAGGAAAGCGGGACGCCGCCCGGCCAACCCGGCCATCCCAGAGCTGCGTTTCTTCCTCCTCCTCCTCCTCCTCCCTCTACCCTCCACTCTGGAATGCCTAGATGGGAAAGCCACAAGAGGAAGCAGACCCTCCAAGCACCCCTCTCTCTCCCGGGATAGAAGAATCCAGCCCAGTTTCCGCCAGGATCCCGGAAGGTTCCACTGTTCCTGGGATGTCCCTATTTTCATAGGAGAAATGTTGGAGGGGGTGGAATAGGACGTCCCTATTTTCATGGGAGAAATATTGGAGGGGATGTAATAGGATGTCCCTGTTTTCTTGGGACAAATGTTGGAGGGGATGGAATGGGATGTCCCCATTTTCATTGGAGAAATGATGGAGGGGATGGAATAGGATGTCCCTATCTTCATTGGAGAAATGTTGGAGGTTATGCAAACGCCCACCGCTGGGGGGGAGACTTTTTTATAAATCCTTGCAGTTATGAACAGGAGGAATAAACGGAGAGTCATGTGGGGGGAGTTTGAGAAAGCGGAAAGCCATCTTTTCCAGCCAAGACATTTCCCCTTCTGGAATACCACCCTCCCAATATCTTGTGACAGATGTCTTTTTGATGGGGAGAGAGAGAGAGAGAGAGGGGAAAAAAATCAGAATTTCAAGATGGCCGAGAAGTTGGCTTTCGCCCCAGGTGGACCTTTCAATGTCTGGGACCTTTGGAAAGACGCCAAAGGGCGGGGATGAGGTCAAACCCTATGCCCCCACCAACTCAGAAACATGCATAATAGAGGGTCTCCAAAACGGGCTGGGTTTTTCGAGAGGGAGATGGAACTTTCCTGCCCATGTGGCGACCGTGCCGGAAAGGATGATGCGCAATGGGGAAGATATCTGGGAATTAAATCAAATTTGGTGGAATGATTTGGACGGGTTGATTTACTGAAATTGGCTCCTTGGAAACAGCTGGAATCCTGCAAATGTGGATCAGAATCCTGATTTAATAATTTTGACAGATTGCTTTGGTGCAATCTGCTCCTTGGAAATAGCTGGAATTCTGCAAATGTTGATTAGAAACCTGATTTAATCATTTGGACGGATTGCTTTGGTGCAATCTGCTCCTTGGAAACAGCCTGAATCCTGCAAACATCGAGAGCGACCCGAATTCGCAATCATTTGGATTGTGACCGCCCAGAGTGGAAGATGGAATGAAAGAGAAATTCCCAACGAAAGAGCGACGGCGGGAGGGACGGGCAGAAGATGGAATGTGCTGAGGTGAAAGCGGAAAGGAGGGTTTGGAGGAGGAGAAGTGGAGAGGAGAGGAGAGGAGAAGGCTGACTGGGAGTAAGAATGGCGGGAGCGGTGGGAAGAACGAGGAAATGGAGAGGAGGGGAGGGGAGGGAGGGAGGAATGGATGGGAGGATATTCAGAGGAAGGAAAGTATGGATGGATATTTAGAGGAAGGAAGGAATGGATGCACATTCAGCAGAACAAGGGAATGGAGGGGAGGGAGGAATAAATTCAGCAAAAGGAGGTGGAGCCAGAATGCCACAGAGTGGTGGCTTGGGATGTTCAACAAGGAATAACCTGCCGTGGGAAATGGACAAAAAAATTGGAAATGGATTAAAAATAAATAAAAAGGGATGAGAACGGATTGACATGCTGTTAAACTGCTTTTTAATTCTGTTTCCTCCCTTTATGGTCTTGATTTATGGGCTACAATAGGTTACTACTACTAACAGTAAGTAATAATTAAAATAAAATAAAATAGTTCTGATGTTTCCTCCCTTTATGGTCTTGGCTTATGGGCTACTACTAAAATGAGGCTGCATTTTAAGCTGTATTTTAAGCTGTATTTTAATTAACTGTTCTTGGGTTTTTCTATTATGTTCTATTGTAATTTATATTTGGTGTTAGCCGCTCTGAGCCTGACTACTACTACTTCTTCTTCTTCTTCTTCTTCTTCTTCTTCTTCTTCTTCTTCTTCAATTTATTATTATTATGTTTTATTATAATTGTTTTTACTGGTTTTGATATGTGTGTCTTTTTAAATATATTTTTTCAATTATTTTTTTTCTGTTTTACAATCTTGAATACTCATTTAAACTTCCTTGAAATTCAAGGGTGTTTTAATGTGTGTGTTTTTTGGGGGGGCTGTGACGGTGCTCTTGGCACTGATACGGGAGAATTTGATGAGGAAATTCAGAGGAGAAGCGGTGAGGAATATTCAGGGCTGGTCTCCAAGGAAATGACAGGGAGCTTAGCATTGATACAGGAGAATTTTCAGAGGAAATCCTGAAATGAGGAATATTTGGGGCTGATCTGAGAGAGGGTCAGCAATCTTCACATTGATACAGGAGGATGTTCAGAGGAAATTGTAGCCCAACGCCTTTGGGAATAAGTTTGAGAAATCATGGGAGAGGTTTTGTGAAATATATTAATTTCCAATAATAATAATAATAATAATAATAATAATAATAATAATAATAATAATAATAATAAGTATTCTTCTTTTTCTTTTATTTCTGCTGTGTCAGACCAACACGGCTGCCTACCTGATGATAATAATGATAATGATGACGATAATAATATATATATAAAAGATTATGGTTATTATTATTATTACTATTATTTTATTTCTGCTATTTATTTTATTTCTGCTGCATCAGACCAACATGGCTGCCTACCTGATGATAATAATGATTATGATGATAATTACAATGATGATAATAATAATAACAATAATAACAATAATGTTTTATATATATTATCATCATTATTACCACCACCACTACAATTATTGTTGCCAAAGAGCCATAAAATAAATTAATAATAATGATAATGATGATAATAAGAATAATAACAATAATATTTTATATATATTATCATCACCACCACCACAATTATTGTTGCCAAAGAACCATGAAATAAATTAATAATAATAATAATAATAATAATAATACCCCACTCATCTGGCTGGGGAACTGCCTGCACATAGGAAAACAGCAGAAAGTCTGCAGATTGTGGAAGTTCAGGTTGTCCTGCCTTGGCCTCATTCTCAGCCTATCAACAGATTGGGATGAGGGATGCTAACAGATATCCCAGGGTCCCTATTTTGCAGGGACAGCCCAAGATCTGAAGAAGCCATGGCGGTTTCCGGTTTGATCCGTGGTTGATCCCGCTTTTCCTAAGGACATTTCTATTTTCATGGGAGAAATGTTGGCACATATGGAATAGGACATCTGTATTTCATGGGAGAAATGTCGGCAGGTATGGAACAGAACAGGGGTTGACAATTTTTTCTAGCAGCCGGCCAGTTCAGTGTCACGCAGACCTTATGGTGGGCTGGAGAAGCAGAACTGGGGGGTGGAGCTGGAAGAAGAGGCGAGGTTCCCTTTTTAAAAGAGAAATTCCCTTATTCCTAATAGGATTCCTTGCAAGAAAAGGAAAAAGTTGACAGCTATGGCCTCATCTGGCCCGATGGGACTTGGGTTGCCGGTTCTGTCGGGTCAACGTCAGAGAGGACGGCCAACACCCTGTTTCCACGGGAGAAACGTTGGCGCGGGCTAAGCAATGGAGCTCGGCCGTCCGCCTGATAACAGAGGGCCCCTCCCCCGCCTCGTCATTTCCAAGGCAGCCACGGACGGAAAGCACAGGTAAAGAAGGTGACGAGAGACATGGTGCCGGGCAAGGCCATGCACCTTGCCTGAATCCCACAGGAAGTGTGGCGGCAGGAGAGGGTGGTGGCAAGGAGTCCTGCTGGCCACTGCTTGCGGAGCCGTGCAGTTACCACAGGCAGAGGGAGACGGTGGAGATGGCAGGGCAGGGGACGGACGAGGGGAAGATGGCACGGCGGACTGCTTTCCGGGCAGGGACCAGGACAGGAAGGACTGGAAATCAAAAGAGGGGAGGGGAGAAAATTCTGGGTTTTTCGGGAGGTCAGAACAGAAAGGAAAACAAACCATGTATGGGGAGAAGAGGGAGCCCTCGATCTTTGGGACAGACGGTGGAGACGGACTGACAGAGGACGAAACGGGGCCATGGCAGCTGTGAGATGGGGCTGTTGATGGGATGGCAGGAGAAAGAGAGAAAGAAGGAGGGCACAACCGGTTGTCTTCTTCTTACCGTGTCTCTGCAGGACCTACGGCTCTTGAAGCTGTTGGCCAGCGTGGATGTGATGGACCTAAAAGTGGTTTTCATTCTAGGGCCTGGTTCTGCTCTAGCACTTGGTCTATCCTAAAACGAACATGTACATAAGCGGTTAGATCTCCGGACGGCCGCCACCGGCCGCCGCGTCTACACTGTGCCTCGCTTTCACGGGCTGCCTTGCTTGCCTGGTGTGCTCCTCCTGCCCTACAGGGCGGCTGGGCTCCGGAGGGCCCCTCTGAGCGCTGACCTTCCAAGCAGCCATCTTGGGCTGGGGCGATCCTGGGAGCCACCCCAGACTCTGAGCGGATCCGCTGTCCTTTTCACAGATGTCCCTAATTTCACAGGATGGGGTGGGAGAGGACGCCCCTCTTGGAATGGAATCGGAAGTACCTCTTTTCATGGAAGGGGGAGGAACCAGACACTCCTCTCCCCCAACTCCCGGAGAAATGTCAGAGAGGATGTACAGTTGCCCTCAAAACCATCCCATCCCTGGGGCAAACAGGGCAGGTCCCCGCCAAGAGGGCGATTTTGGGTGTCTCGGACGGGGTGGTTCGGGTCAGAAGCACCCCAAGCATTGGTGGGAGGGGTGATAGGAAGACCCTTTTTTCCGGGGAGGAATGTCATGGTAGGACGTCCATTATTTGGTGGTGGGAATGTCAGAGAGGATGGTAGGACGTCCAAATTTCATGGGAGGAACGTCAGAAGGGGTGGTAGGACGTCCATAATTTCATGGGAAAAACATCAGAAAGGGTGGTAGGACGTCCATAATTTCATGGAAAGTACGTCAGAAAGGGTGGTAGAACATCCATATTTTTGTGGGAAGAACGTCAGAAGGGGTGATAGGACGTCCATCATTTTGTGGGAAGAATGTCAGAAAGGGTGGTAGGACGTCCATAATTTCATGGGGAAAATGTCAGAAGGGGTGGTAGGACGTCCATAATTTCATGGGAGGAATGCCAGAAAGGGTGGTAGGGCGTCCATAATTTCATGGGAGGAACGTCAGAAAGAGTGGTAGGACGTCCATAATTTCATGGGAAGAATGTCAATGGGGATGGTAGGATGTCCATAATTTTGTGGGAAGAACGTCAGAAGGGGTGGTAGGACGTCCATAATTTCGGTGGAAGAACGTCAAAGGGGATGGTAGGACGTCCATAATTTCATGGAAAGAACCTCAGAGGGGAAGGAAGGATGTCTATAATTTTATGGGAAGAACGTCAGAAGGAGTGGTAGGACATCCATAATTTCATGGGAAGAATGTCAAAGGGGATGGTAGGAAGTCCATAATTTTATGGGAGGAATGTCAGAAGGGGTGGTAGGACATCCATAATTTCATGGGAAGAATGTCAAAGGTGATGGTAGGACGTCCATAATTTTGTGGGAAGAACGTCAAAAGAGGTGGTAGGACATCCATAATTTCATGGGACGAACATCTGGCAGAAACTGTACGTGAGGACCTTGTATGTGGGGTGGACCCTTTTCTGGAAGGGGTGGGGGGAACGGGGCGGGACGGAGCTACAAGCAACCTTGGGGTTCCTGCAGCAGCTCAGAGGGCCTCCTCTCAGGAGCTTGGAGAGGAGGGGCCCCCACCCTATTGGTGGCCTGGGAGGGGGCGGTCCCTGCCGGTCACTGTCACCCCCTTTCTTCCATCATCTAGAGAGGGGGGCAAGAGACTTTTTCCACCTACCCCTAAATAAATAGGATCGGGGCCTTTGGTCAAGGCAGGTCCTACGGCTGGGAGATAGAGAGAAGACTGCATCAGAAGAGAAGGGAAGTCATTGTATGTTAAGGGGGGAATGGGGGGTAAAATATCAGAATTAAAGAAAGAAACAAAAACCAGTATTGGGAAATTAAGGAGGGTATATAGGTCTCCCGAGATCGGCGGCCGGAAGCTGGGGGGCTGCTTTCCGGAGGGACCCCGAGCAGGGACCCCGAGCAGGAATCCGAGGGGTGTTAAGTGGGGAGGGGGCAGCTGGAGTGTTGGGGGCAGAGCGGGAACGAAAGCCGTCAAGGAGTGGGGAGGGGAGAGAATCGTGGGGGGAGGTTGGGTGGGAGGCAACCAGACCTGGTTATGGGGTGGGTGGGAGGAGGCCTCCATTTTTGGGGAAATGAGGGGAACCCCGTTTCTGATCCCAACCCTTTGGGCTACAGTGGAATTTGGGGTTTTGGGGGGATTGCCCCCCAATCTCTGTATCCTCCCCTCGGGGAACCCCGTTTCTGATCCCCCCCCTTTGGATTTAGGTAATTTTTTGGTGGGGGGGAGAGAGAGACCAGGTCTGGCTCCTCCGCATCCGGGTTGGGGGGGGGCTGACCGGAATTGAATCCATTTCCTGCTTCCGTTCCCGATCTTCCTCTCCCCCTGCCCCCCAGGCATGCACAGGAAAAAAGCAATTGATAGGATGGAATGGATGAAGATCTATATCTAAATATATATAGATAGGGAGATACCCACATATAAAAATATATATATATATTTACATATATTGATCCAGAGGTATCAGCGCATGGCTTGCCACGGCGTTGCGCCATTGCCGAAGAGTGACCAAAACCAAATAATAATAATAGTAATAATTTATCATTTCTGCCCCGCCCATGATTTCAAATAATAATTTGAAAAGAAACGTGTGTGTGTGTGCGTGTGCGTGCGCATATATATATATATATATATATATACACACACACACACACACATACGTATATACATATATACATTATATATATATTATATGCATTATATACTTATATGTATTATATATTATATACGCATATAGACACACACACACACACACACACACACACATGTTATATATAGACATATAAATTATGTGCTTTCGTAGATTTTCACGGGTACAGGAATGCAGGTTTTGGTGTCCTCGGGTGTCTTCCCTCTACAGTATTTATAGGAACTCAAACATTGAGATCCCGCTCTGTTCCAGTAACAAGAAGCCGAAAGCACCAGCCTGAAGATGACGAGTGAGACCTCGTCGAAACGTCGCCTAGACACCCCAACTTTTACACGGGAAGACACCCGAGGACACCAAAACCTGCACATATAAATTATATATATATATACATAAACATATATATAATATGTATATGTATATGTATGTATGTATGCATGTGTGTGTATATATATATAATTTTTTTGGTCATATTTTGATTTTTTATTTGACTTTTATTTTATTTTATTTTTTAAAATTGGTATTTATTGAACAAAGAAATCTTCCCGCTCGCCTACCTTCTAGCATTGTACTAGTGGCCGGAGGGTTCCTCCTGCGGAAAAGTCTTACATTGTCAAACAGATCTCTGGAACGTCGGCTTTCCTCGTCGGCCGTGGGGTGGGGTGGGATGGCCCCCACCCAAAAAATCCTGGACCCCCCCCCCCACATCTCAGCCAAACCCCGGACCGGACCCACCGTCAACCCAGGGAAGCGTTTCTCCTCTCTAGAAAGTTGGCAAGTGAAAAATGGCAGTGACAATTGCACTCGGGATGCCCTACAAAATTCGAGCCTGCCTCGTTTGGGTGGCGGAGGGGGCAGGACACAGGGATGGACAGACCCCGATTGACAGGACGACCCTATTCCCATTGTAGGGAATTTAATAGGATGTCCCTATTCCCATTGATGGGGATTGAATAGGACACCCCTATTTCATTATAGGGGATCGAATAGCACACCCCTATTTCCATTGTAGGGGATTTAATAGGACGCCTGCATTCCCATTATATGGGATTGAATAGAACGCCCCTATTTCATTATTGGGGATCGAGTGAGATGCCCCTATTTCATTATAGAGGATTTAATAGGATGCCCCTATTCCCATTGTAGGGGATTTAATAGGATGTCCCTATTCCCATTGTAGGGGATCGAATAGGATGCCCCTATTTCATTATAGGGGATCAAATAGGATGCCCCTATTTCCATTGGGGCATTTGCCCCCCTATTTAGGAGGGTAGGGGCCCCTCAAAGGCCTTCCCAGGATGAGCGGGGTCCCCCAGGGGTCATCCAAACCAACCCTCCACCCTCTTGGAAGGAGCGACTCTTATGGGGTTCCCCCACCCCATAAGTGGGAGCCACGGAGAGGGCGTCCCCTTAATTCTACTCCCCTTCGGCACCGTAGTGACTGTTGGGGTGAAGGAATGGGAAATGGAAAAGGACCTCCAAATTAAAAAATGGAAATTCAAAGACGTCCCACTTGTTTTGGTGTTTTTTCCGGCGGTTTTGTGGGTTACCTGCCCCCCGCCGGAGGTCTCTTCTCCCCCCCAAAATGGCCTCTTCCTACCTGTAGGTTCTTCCTCCAGACATTGACGGCGGCAAAGGCCAACTGCATCTGCTTCCGTCGGGCGTCCTTGTGCCTCTTGTAGGCAATTTCGATGAAGATCAGGAAGATTCCGGCCACGATCCCACCAGCCACCAGCATGAAGACACCTGGGAGGGGTCGAAACGCGGGAGGGAGAAGGGTCAGAGAGCCGGGTTCGAAAGAAGCGCACACACACACACCACAGTTGAGGGTCGTCCAGAAAGCAGAGTGAGAATCGTAATCATGGCAGCAATCATTGTGATAGTAATAACGATGGGGATCCGGAATAAGAATAGGAATCACAAATGACAATTGTAAGAAGAAGGATAGCGATAGGGATAGGGATACTGGCAAATGGTGGTGGTAGCAGTAGTAGTTAGAAATGGCAATAGTAACAATAACAATAATATAGAATAATAATAATAATAATAATAATAATAATAATAATAATGTGAATCTAAGTTTGGCAGTCGTCATCATCATCATCATCCATCATCATCCATCATCCATCCACCAACACCACCATCATCTCAATATTCTTATTCTTAAGAGCCTGGCTAAGCACCCATCAGCATCATTCATCACCACCACCACCACCACTATCTCAATATTCTGATTCATAAGAGCTGGGCTAAGCACTGGATGATGGGTAGGCAAACTAAGGCCCATCATCGATCACCATCACCATCATCTCAATATTCTTATTCTTAAGAACCGGGCTAAGCACTGGACATTTTGTGCCTTGCCTTGGGTTGGACTGGATGACCCCCGGGGGTAGGGGTGGTGTCCCTCGTGCCCCTTCTTCTCTGATCCCTGAGGGGAGGGAGTTCCAGGGGGAACGGGGAGGTCTAGGAACCCACCTGCCATGTTCTCAAAGGTGAGGGTGGCCGGGGCATTACTCCTTGAATCGCACTCCTGGTACCTCACCCACGTCTTGTCCAGCTCTTCCATGAAGCCATTTTCGTGGAGGCTGTGGGACGGGAGGAGAGAGCTGAAGCGGGGAGTCCCGCCATCTTGAATAAAATATGGATTGGGGGGATGGGGCGGGAGGCCAGGTGAAGCCACGTCCCGCAACCCTCAAATCTCTTACAGGGACCGAAGGGAGTCCCAGGAAAGGCCAAGTGAGTCCTCCAGGAGACCAACTTGGACCAAGAAGGCTCCTCGGCCATCTTTGACAGACCCAGAGGAGGTGAGGCCCAACTGGACTCCCTCTTTGATGCTACTGGGTTCGATCCCAGAACATCCCGAGTTTGGGGGGCGAGGAACGTTGGAGGGGCTGGCAGCTTTCCAGTTCGAACCCTGGATATCCTATTTTCCCAATTTCCCCCAGAGGGGATGCCTGGACCTTTCTCCCGTGAAAAGAGGTCCTCTCGTGTTTCTCCTCCGGAGTGGGGAAGGGAAGTTCCGGGATCGATTTGGGGTGCTCGGAGGGTCTGGTGTTCTCCACCCAACCCCAACCCCCTTCCCTGGATCATTCCCGCGGGCAGGGGAGAGGGTACGGACTTGAGGATGGCCAGCGAGACATTCTGCTTCCAGGGACTGTCCTTCCTCATTCCGATTCCGAATCCAGACCGGAAGAAGAGTTCTCCCGTGGTCACCAAGTCGCACTTCTGGGAGGCTTCAAACTCTAGGACAGCCGAGTCCCAGATGAAGGCATGGAGTTTGCTGGGTGGAGACACAAGTGGGAACAGTAACCAGGAAAAGGGGGTCGACTTCAACACCCCCGGCAAATTCCAGAAGCCTTCCCTCCCCCTCTTCCAATGGAGGATTTTCGCAGGATGAAGCGGTCCCGAAAGGAAAGGATCAGAAATCCCAGCAAATTCGTTCCTGAGAAATTCCTGCCAAACCTTTCTTGATAAATTCCCGCCAAACCTTTCCTGAGATATTCCCACAAAACCTTTTCTTAGAAATTCCCGTCAAACCATTTCTGAGAAATTCCTGCCCAAGTATTTCTGAGAAATCCCGCCAATCCTTTCTTTAGAAATTCCTGCCAAACCACTGATTAGAAATCCCAGCAAAACAATAAATTAGATTGCAGAATTTACAAGAAACCCAGCAAAACCATTGATTAGAAATCCCAGCCAAACAATTTCTTATTCCCGCAAAACATTTTGTTTAGGAGACGCAGACATTTCTTTGAAATCCCAGGAAAATCTCTTAGAAACCCAGCAAACATTTCTGAGATATCCCAGTCAAACAATTTCTTATAAATCCCAGCCAAATTTATTGGAAATCCCAGCAGAATTTCTTAGAAACCCCAGCAGAATTTCTTAGAAATCCCAAACAATTTCTAATAAATCCCAGCCAAACAATTTATTAGAAATCCCAACAAAATTTCTTAGAAATCCCAGCCAAATGTCTTAGAATTCCCAGCCAAACCATTTCTAAGAAATCCCAGCCATATTTCTTAGGAATCCCAGCAGAATTTCTTAGAAATCCCAGTCAAATTTCCTAGAAGTCCCAGCAGAATTTCTTAGAAATCCCACCCAAATTCCCACAAAAAATCTTTGACTTTGCGTTGGCTTCAAATCAGTGGGTTGTTAATTGGTCGAAATTCATGGAAATTAACTGGCCGAAAAATAAAAATAAAAATGGAATCCAACACCTCTTTCTCCATTGGTCCCCCATGTCCTCCCAGCCCACCCGCCGGGAAAAGTCAAAGGAGTCCAACTCACTTGTCCCGGACGGCCTGGATGGCTTCGGCGGCACTTTCATAGTTATGCTTCTCCATGTGGCGGTACATGGTGCTGAGCTCCACCTGCCGGCGGAAGTAGATGTCCACCGAGCTCTGCTTGACCGTGGCGTAGATGAATTTGTCAGACGGGTTGCGCAGCTGGGAGAGGGGAAGATAGGACATCCGTATTTTGGTGGGAGAAACATCAGAAGGGGTGGTAGAACGTCCACATTTTCATGGGAGAAATGTCAGAAGGGGTGGTAGGACGTCCATAATTTCGTGGGAGAAATGCTAGAGGCGATGATAGGACGTCCCTATTCTCATGGGATAAATGTTAGAGAAGATGGTAGGACATCCATATTCTCATAGGAGACATGTCAGAGGCTTGGTGTTCTCCTTCCATGCTTACCCTGGGATCATTGATGCCCGTGATCCGTTCCTCGGGTCTGTCCAACACCAGGAAGGCCGCCAGGTTGGCAGTGTAAGAGGCCACGATGATCATGGCGAATCCAGCCCACACCATCCCCAGGATCCGTGCAGAGAAGCTCCGGGGAGCGCCTGGAAGAGATAGGGCAGCTCGGGATGGTCCTCAAGCATCTGAAGGACCGAAACCCTGGGGAGATAGACCTCACCCAAGCTCTCTAGTGCCGCCCCTCGAGAATACCATCTAACTGGGGAAGAACCCAGAGGGGAAGAAGCTGAGTTGGACATCCCTATTCTTGTGGGAGAAATGACGGAGGTCGGAGAAGATGGTAGGACGTCCATATTTTCATCAATGTCAAACGAGATGGTAGGACCTCCATATCAATGTCAAAGGGGATGGTAGGACCTCCCTATTTTCATCCATGTCAAAGGGGATGGTGGGACCTCCCTATTTTCACGGGAGAAATGTCGGAGAAGATGAGCCTTTGCTTTGCCTTACGGACGGACCCATCCAGATCATTCCCACTGGAGAGACTCACCTTCTCCGATGCCGGAGTTGAGCAAGACTCCCCAGGAGAACCACATGGCAGATGACAGGGTCAGGGCATCCTCTTCCTCTTCCTCGCTGTTGACTTTGAAGCGGCCGAAGGGGCTGCAAGAGAGCAAGCGGGGCCAGCAGTCAGCTGTCCATCAAGTAGCAGGTCTTAGAAGATGGAATAAGTGATGCAAAGTCAGTGGACAGAGGTACCTTTGTACGTAATTTGGTGACGTCTTGAGGAACAGCCTGTCCAGTTCCTTGTCCCTGCCCCCATTCATGGTTGGGAGGAAGCAGAGCTGGATAACTTTTCCTTACTCCTCTGGGAGGAGGAGGAGGAGACCAGGAAGACCAAGGGGTAGAGGAAAGAGGGGTAGAGGGGGGAGGAGGAGGCCAGGAAGACCATGAGCTAGAGGGAAGAGGGAGGAGGAGACCAGGAAGGCCAAGGGGCAGAGGAAAGAGGGGTAGAGGGGGGAGGAGGAGGCCAGGAAGACCATGAGCTTGAGGGAGGAGGAAGGAGGAGGAGACCAGGAAGGCCAAGGGGCAGAGGAAAGAGGAGAACAAGAAGGAAGGAGGAGGAGGAGACCAGGAAGGCCAAGGGGTAGAAGGAGGGGTAGAGGGATGAGGAGGAGGAGGAGGGGAGGAGTGGGAGGAGGAGAAGGAAGCAGAAAGGAGGAGGAGAAGACCAGGAAGACCAAGGGGTGGCAGCAGTTACCTGAAACGGTCCAGGAGATAGAGCATCACAGCCACCACGTGGACCGAGAGGCCCACCAGGAGCCACAGGGTGCTCTGGAACGGCTGCATGAACGAGTCCAAGGTGCTGCGGGGGATTTCCTGCAACGGAGAACTGGAAGTGGGCGTCAGTAGCTGGGGGAAGACCCCAGCAGTGGTTGCTTAGGGTTCCTCACAAAGGTTGAGGAGAACGGTTCTCCTCTTCTTCTCCCCAGACCTTTCAAGGATGGACCTTGATGTCATATATGGGTGGTTTTTAATGGATCACTGAGGGCACAGTGATGCCTAGTGGTCGTTGGCCATGTCTACCCACCTTCTTCACCAGGATGGTGAGTCCCTGGTACTTAAAGGGCTTGGAGAACTCAATGTACTGGGCCCGCTCGTTGTTGATGGTCAAAGGAGCCACGATCATGTCCGCCTGACCGCTCAAGAGCTCCCCCATCATGCCGTTCCACTCCTTCTTGTTGCTGTTGTTCACCTGTGGTGAGACAGAGCCAGGGTGAGAAGGGCAAGGAGGTCTGTATTTCCATGGGATGAGCATTAGTGATGATGGTAGAACGTCTGTATTTTCGTGAGATGAATGTGGGAGATGATGGTAAAACGTCCGTAATTTCATGGGATGGATGTGGGAGGTGATGGTAGAATGTCCATAATTTCATGGGATGAATGTGGGAGATGATGGGAGGACGTCCGTATTTTCATGGGATGAATGTCAAAGGGGATGGTAGGAAGTCCATAATTTCATGGGAAGAACATCAGAAAGGATGGTAGGACGTCCATAATTTCATGGGAAGAACATCAGAAAGGATGGTAGGACATCCATAATTTCATGGGAAGAACCTCAGAGGGGATGGTAGGACGTCCATATTTTCATGGACCAAATGGCAAAGGGGATAGCTATGGGAAGCAAGTTCACGAATGGACTACCCTCCAGGCCTCTCCTGAAGGTTCCTCAGGTCACCCCAGTGTGGGCGGAAAGCCAATGGGGACGGCCAACCGTTCCAGGAACGACTTCCCACAGATCCCCTTTCTAAACGGGACGGTGTCTGTCCATCCCCGGCCAAGGGATTGGACCCTCGGAGGTCTTCCGAGAAGTTGGAGGGTGGCCCGTCCGGCCTTCCCGAGGCCCGCTCACCCGTTCCTGCGTGCCAAACTTCCCATCGCCCACCAGGTGGACCTCGTAAGTGAAGTTCATGGTCTTGGCCAGCTTGATCAGGAGGTCGACGCAGAAGCCATAGCAGCAGAGCATCACGCTGGGGCGGCCTGGTGGGACAGGAGAAAGGGGGACCATTGAGGCCCATTCCAGAAGGTCCCCAACGGAGAGGACCTTCTGAATCGCTCCACCTCCATGCCCGTCCGTCGAGGAGATGCCATTTGACCCGGCCCCTTTAGGACAATGTGGATGGCTTCCTGGTGGGGATCTGACCCGTTCCCCATCGATCCGTTTTGTTCCTGGACTGCTGAGCTGGATTCCTTCCTGGTCGTATGTGGAAGAAATCATCTGAACCAGGCTTCCTCCACCTCGGCCCTTCAGGTGGTTCCGTTCCATATATGATCAGGAAGCGATCCAGTTCTTCAGGCTTGATCAATGGGGAACGGACCTCCCCATTGTTCCTGACCACCAGTCCAGCTAGCTAAGGATCATGGGAGGTGTGGGCGAACCACATCTGGAGGAGGCCTGGTGTAGACTAAGAGGATCTCATCCCCACCATGCAGTGCAGACACTCCCAAGAAGGAGAGATGCCCGGCGCCCAATGGAGACGCTTGGCAGGGGAGATTCTGACCTGATGCCCCCACTTTGGGTTCAAGACGTACCCGGCATGGTCTTGTTGGGCCCCGTACAGAGGACCTGCTGCACCAAGCCGCCGGTGCTGTTGGTGAGGGCTTTGCACTTGCCGTCGGCCAGGGTCTCCTTGACGTAGACGAACGGCTCCTGGTGAATGGTGACAATCTGGGGGGGAGGGGAAACAGCCCCCCAAAAAGTGAGAAGATGGATCACTGTCCTCTTCCCAGCCAAATCGGCTTCTCAACCCCTCTGCTGCCTTCTCCTGGAAGGGGAGAGTTGGACACAGGGATGCCAACATAGAATTCAGAAGTGGTTGAGATGGAAGGGGCTCCATGGTCATCTAGACCAACCCCCCCCCTGAGGTGCAACGATCTTCACTCAAGCACCTGGGACTCCAAGGAAGGAGAGCCGGGTTGCTTGCGTCCCACAAATTTCTCCTGGACGTCAGGCACGGGTTCAAGTCGTACCCTCTGGAGCAGGAGGACTTGTTCTTTCTTCCAGGCGAAAGCCCTGGAGATATTTGAAGATGGCTCTCATATCTCCTCATCCTCAGACTGAGTGTTCCTATCTCCTTCGGCCGTTCCTCCGAAGGCTCGGCTTCTGGACCCTCAATCATCTTGAGATGTTTGGCTCTAAAGAGAGCCATCTCCTTCAACTGTTCCTCCCAAGGGACCCTCCGTCATCTTGAGATGTTTGAAGATGGCCCTAACATCTCTTCTCAGCCTCCTCTTTTCTGAGCTAAAGAGAGCCATCTCCTTCAAACGTTTCTGCTAAGGTTGAGCTTCTAGACCCTCAACCATCTTAAGATGTTTGAAGGTGGTTCCCTATCTCCTTGGTCTCCTCTTCTCCATCTCCTCCGAAGTTCCTAACCGTTCCTCCTAAGGCTCAGCTTCTAGACCCTCAAACATCTTGAGATGTTTGAAGATGGCCCTATCATCTCCTCTCAGCCTCCTCTTTTCTGGGCTAAAGAGAGCCATGTCCTTCAACCTTTCCTCTAAGACTCAGCTTCTAGACCCTCAAACATCTTGAGATGTTTGGAGATGGCTCTCATATCTCCTTGGTCTCCTCTTCTCCATCTCCTTCAACCGTTCCTCCTAAGGCTGGGCTTCTAGACCCTCAATCATCTTGAGATCTTCGAAAGTGGACCTAACATCTCCTCTCAGCCTCCCCTTTTCTGGGCTAAAAAGAGCCATCTCTTTTGACTGTTCCCCCTAAGGCTTGGCTTCCAGACCCTCAATCATCTTGAGATGTTTGAAGGTGCCTCTCATATCTCTTGCTCTCCTCTTCCCCAGCTCCTTCAACTGTTCCTCACCAGGCTGACATTAGTGAGGGAGGGAGGAGGAGCAGAGATGATACCTTGAGCTTGGTAGACATCTCGTAGCCCTGGGGCGTCTCAGTTTCTCCTCCCGGCCAGATGATCTTGCGGTCGTTGGGCAGGAACTGAGGAGGTGAGGAGAGAAAGGTTGGGACCAGACCTTCTCTACCAGCCTTCTCTGATAAATGACCATAGAGTCAGAATGGGACTCCCGAAGGTCAGCCAGTCTGACCCCCAGGCCAGGCAGGGCCCTCCCATCCAGGGATACTTACGTGGCTGCCGTTGTAGACGCCGACCTGCACCAACTTGTTGTTCTGCAGGTTCATGACACTGTAATTGGCGTACTTGCGGTCCCCGTCCTCGTTGAACTCCACCCGGCCCGTCACACCCTCAGCGTACTTCGTCTGCATCAGTACCCTGGGGAGAAGGCAGGTTGATCGGGATGGAAATGTCTCCCACGAAATTATGGACGTCCTACCATCCCCTCTGACATTTCTCCCAAGAAATTACAGACGTCCTATCACCGCTTCTGACGTTTCTCCCACAAAATTATGGACGCCCTACCACCCCTTCTGACATTTATACCACCAAATTATGGACATCGTACCATCATCTCCAACATTCATCCCATGAAAATACGGACATCCTACCATCCCCTCTGACGTTTCTCCCATGAAATTATAGACATCCCACCACCCCCTCCATAAAGAACCCAGGTCTGAGGTGCCCAGGACACTCTTACCTCTTGAAAAGTGGCCCCGTCTTCCAGATGTTGGTGTTCCCCACGCACCCCCTGGGTGGGTCGGTGATGTTCTCCTTCTCAAACAAGTTGTGGACTGCTTGGGCCACCATGGCCACCGCGTCCCGGATGTGAGCCGACTCGTTCTTGCCGTTCATGAGTTGTAGACCGATGAGACCTGGGACGTGGGTGGGGTGGGGGCGGAGACAGATGACTGGGTTGGCTGGGACCCCAGAGGTCATCCAGGCCAACCCACTGCAGGGCGGAGACCTCCGAATGGATTTAGAGAAGGCAAGGAGAGCACCGCTGGGCGATCAACCATGGGGCAGCTGGACCATGGGGAGGGGTCCCAGGTTACCTTCTGGCGCATTGCGTAGGGCATTGCCAGAGATCTCCCGTTCCCCCACCAGCCAGACGTAGCCGGGACCTGTCATGTTTTCTTTGGCTGCGGCCGTGTAGACGGTGGTGGCGTCGTCCTCACTGGAGAAAGAGAAGAAGGCTGTTGGGATGGTAGGATGTTCGCATTTTGGTGGGAGAAACGGCGGAGGGGATGGAATAGGAGGTCCCTATTTCCTTGGGAGAAATATCAGAGGGGATGGTAGGATGTCAGCATTTTAATGGGATAAATGTCAGAGTGGATGGTAGGACATCCATAATTTCATGGGGGAAAGGTCGGAGGGGATGCTAGGATGTCCCTATTTTCGTGATGAATTCTGGAAGGGATGGAATAGGACGTCCCTACTTTCATGGGATAAATGTCAGAGGCAATGGTGGAAGTCCATATTTTCATGGGATGAATTCTGGAAAGGATGAAATAGAAGGTCCCTATTTTCATGGGAGAAACATCAGAGGGGATGGTAGAAGTCTATATTTTCATGGGATGAAATCTAGAAAGAATGGAATAGGAGGTCCATATTTTCATGGGAGAAACGTCAGAGGGGATGGTCGGACGTCCATATCTTCATGGTAGGAACATCAGAGGGGATGGTAGAAGTCCCTATTTCCATGGGATAAATTCTGGAAGGGATGGAATCTGAGGTCCCTATTTTCATGGGACAAACCTCAGAGGGAATGGTAGGACGTCCATAATTTTGTGGGAGAAACATCGGAGGAGTTTGAACGAGGGAAAAATGGGGGTCGCCTCCACTCACCTGTCCCCAACCCTGCCCCACCAGCCGGCCCTCACCTGGCAGACAAGATGATCACCCTGGCCTCCAGTTCCTTGGCTTCCAGGAGGAGAGACGTCACGTTCTTGGTGCCCGGCTCAAACTGAAGGACCTTCTCGGCCTGCAAGGTTGGCGCGAGCAAATGGGGTCAGTCGGCTGGGCCCTGATCCCCCATGCCAGAGCCATGCTTTCCTCAGAAAGATACCTCCTTCTCTCTTTCCAAGGTCTAATTGGAAAGGACTCAGTTGTTCCTCATTTCTTTTCCTCGGTTTTTTTCTCTCCTCCCCCCCCCCCCCGTTCTTTCTTTCTTTTCTTTTCTCCTGCTGGGGTTAATTTCCTCCCCACCCCCCCTTAAAAAATTAAAAATCTATTTTTTTATTTTATTTTCTATTTTAAAAAAAGAATCATTTTTCTTTGTTGTTGCACTGGGCATGCAAACAGAAGTCACTCCAGCCCCAAAAGAAGGTCGTGCATTGGTACAGGAAAGAGGAAAAAAGGCATATATAGAGATACACAGCGGCCGCCAAAGTGATTCCACCCACGTGGCAAATTGATTTCTCACTATTTGTTTTTTGCAAAAAAAAAAAAAAAAATCTTGCAAAATTTGCAAACCTTTTTTTTTTTTTTTTTGCAAATTCTGCAGAATTCCCACCATCTCGGGAATTGCCGACCTGCCTTTTTCGCTCTATCATCGCCGTCTTTGCAACGGCGAGGGAGCCATTCAGGCGGCAACTGCGAATATCCATATATTGGTTGACTGGCTGGTTTTGCGATGCAGTTGACTGCTCAAACGCCTGTTGCTTTTCAAAAAAACAAAATAATAATAATAATAATAATAATAAAAAACAGGAAAAAGGGAGGAAGAGGGAGGGGAAAAACACGCAAGGGGTCCGCCTTGCAAGGGAATCGAAGTGAGCATCTCGCATTTCCTGTTGGGACAGGAAGGGGCAGAGCAGGAAGAGGAGAACAGGAAGGGGGAATCAGATGGTCCAGGAGGAAACAAGGGGGAAGGGAATAAACTCGCAAATTCGCTCTGGCTCCACATGCATGGTCTTCCGAAGAAAGACGTCCAGGATGGGATTGCTCCTCAAACTCAAGCTCAAACCAAGCATATCTCAACGGAAAAGAACGTGCGACCCAAAAAAAAAAACATGGAGTTTGCTTGCTGGCTCCAGAGATATTTATATATTTTTTCCCTTTAATATATATATATATATATATATCTAAAATTTATTCTAATTTTTTGTGGGGTGCCCGTGGGCCGAGGTGGCCCGATTGATGAATTTTATGATTTTTTTAATTTTAATTTTTTTGCTCGTTAGGTTGGTGGGCGGCGTGCATTTCCATGCAAATATACCTTGGGTCCTCGCTTGTTGTCAAAGGATAGCGGTTCGAGGCTGTCAAAGCTCCTTTTTTTACTCTGATGGATAATGTGCACAGAGAAAATATGCAGACACAGAAGAAGATTATAAACAGTTGAAAGAAGAAAGACGGGCACTCAAAGCAAATCCCATATCCAACTCCTCCTGATCCGGGGTGGGGGGGCCGTAACAGAGGAGCAGGGAAAACCCCCTACAAGCTTTCCTATTCAGTTTCCTACAAGGTTTCCTATTAAGTTACTACAAAGTTTCCTATTAAATTTCCTACAAATTTTCCTGCAAAGTTTCCTTCAAGGTTTCCTATTACATTTCCTGCAAAGTTTCTTATTAAGTTTCCTAGAAACTTTCCTACAAGGTTTCCTATTAAGTTTCCTACAAGGTTTCCTATTAAGTTTCCTACAAGGTTTCCTATGGGGGTTACTAAGGGGGTTTCTTAAGACATTTCCAATGGGGGTTCCTGAGCAGGTTTTCTATGGGGTTTTCCTACAAAGTTTCCTATAGGGGTTTCCTATTAAATTTCCTACAAAATTTCCTAAGACGTTTCCTACAAGATCTCCTATGGGGGTGTCCTAGGAAGTTTCCTTGGAGCTTCATGCAAGTTCTTCCTCTCCTTTAAATCAGTGAAGGTACCTTGCGAGTTTCTGGACATTTTCATGGGAGAAATGTTGGAGGGGATGGTGGGTTGTACCTCTTCCCAAATGTTGGTAGACCTCTGAATGCTGGCCGCATGGAGTGAAAAGCGGGGGCAAGGCCGCCACCCTCAGCTCCTTCCTCCCTGCAGGATTCTTGATGGCCAGTGAGAAGAGGATCATGGACCGGATGTCCTGCCTTTGGTATGATCTAGGAAGGCTTCCCATACATGTCGACTTGGCCGACGTGGGGCCACCGCTCACACCACACACCAAGGAGGCTCGTCTTCAAAGTCCCCCTCCGCCACTTTCTCTGGAGAAATGTCGGAGGGGGTGGAGCCACGTGGGCCCCCAACCCAGGAGAGAAGGAACTGGACCTTCAGGAGAAGCTGGGATTGGGGAGGTTGTGGATGATTGGACCTTTTATGGTGTTCTTCTAGATGTTGGAGCATCTGGGGCAACCCAGTCTGATGGGTGGGGGTATAGATGACAAAATTATGACCATTATGAATGATCAGATTGTTGCATTGACCATGAGCTTCTTTGGAAAAGAGGAAGGAAGCAGGTAAAGAGAGCTGCTTATCCCTGCCTCACAAGTCTCTCTTGGGGCTCCTTCCCAACTCTATGATTCCATCTTGAGGTTCCTGCTTTGGTTGAACCAGACAACCCTTCCAGGTCCTTCCCAAGTCCATGATCCAAGCCTACTCTCCTAGACGCTCTCTTCCAATAAGGAAATGGGTTTTGGGCCCAGCTCCAGGTTACGTCCCGCCCCCGTCTCCCCATTTTTGCCTCTTTCGGTTTTTTTTTTTTTACGTAGTCGGAGATTTCGGTTTTTTTCGACCATGGCAAAGCAAGTGAAATGAATAAAGAGTAACAAACTTTGATCAGGGACTTAGACGGCCGGCGCTTAAGAGCACAATGTGGGTCATGTTTAACAATGGGAAGAAGAGAGAGAAGGTGTATTTACAGATGTCAATCTACACACGGACGACAAAGCGCGAGACTTTCGAGAGAAGCATGGGTGGCGGGAAGCTACTGACCTTGGACTCTTTCTCCTCCAGGAGGGTCTCCAGCTTTTTCTGAGCCGCCCGGCCCTCATGGTCATCGCTGACGATGAGGATGATGTGGTTCCATTTGTAGAAGCGCATCATCTCAAACCAGACATTGGACTGGTGAGAGTAAGGAGGGACTGTGCGGAGGAACGAAAGGTGGATGCTCTGGGGAGAGAAGGAGCCAGAGGGGGCGTCACTGCGGACCAAGCGGGGGCGTCCGGGTTGAAGCGCCGTCCCTCCTACGGGGTGGAAGGAGCCTCTGGAGAAGTTCCATCTTGAGACCCCACCTGCCTCTGCAGAGAGGTCCATGCTCTGCTCAGCTAATGCGTTCTCCATGGGGTTACCTTGGAAGGGGACCTAGAAAGGAGTTGGGGCAACATCCCTCCTATGGGGTGGAAAGAGCCTCTTGAGGTCTTCCATCTTGAGACCCCACCTGCCTCTCCAGAGAGGTCCATCCTCTGCTCATCTCCTGCTGTCTCCATGGGAAGGTGACTTGGAGATGAGATTGAGGAACATCCCTCTCCTGGGGTGGAAGAACATGTCTAGTACCAGCTCCATCCAAGACCTGGCCATCTGCTTGGTCTACTGCCCTGCTTTCTCCATGGGGCTACCTTGGAAGGGGACCTG
The DNA here is from genome assembly GCF_964106915.1 of Podarcis gaigeae. NCBI lineage: Eukaryota > Metazoa > Chordata > Lepidosauria > Squamata > Lacertidae > Podarcis > Podarcis gaigeae. Next base: position 4,167,165 of record NC_139687.1, on the reverse strand, counting down.
GGAACCATTGTGGACAATGGCCCTCCTGCTCAGTGGAAGGGCCTCATTAGGAAGCCAATGGGAAAGATCTCCAGAAGGTTTGAGCTGGGTATCCACCAGTATGGGGAAGATACAAAGCTCTACCTTTCCACCAGAAGGTTTGGGCTGGGCGCTCACCAGTATGGGAAAGATACCCAGTGTCCTTTCAACCAGTGAAGGTGGTGGGGGTCTGGAGGAGCTCGGAAGATAGACAGACGTCGACTCCCGAGAAGAATGAATGGCGGTTTCTGAGGAGCATGGGGCACCAGGCATGGTCTGATATGGAGTCACCATGCCTCTAATGGACCAGCCATTCTGGACTCACCGGGGTCCATGTCCGAGGGTCTCCTGGCGGCTCCCTCCAAGCAAGAAGCGAAGTGGCGGGGAGCCAGGCAGAGGAGAAGTCAAGGCCTTCTCTTGCCAGATGTCCAGGAGAACGGTGGGTCCCGACCAGCGGGAGCTGTCGGCTTACCTTGTCTGAGTAAATGGACATGCGCGTGGTCAAGCCGATGACTGGGATCCGGTAGAAGCCAGCAGTGTATGAGACCGGCGTCGGCGTGAGGTGGTCGTTGGGAGCCGGCGGGTGACTCACCAAGATGGCGTAGACCTGTGGGAGAGACGTTTTCCCGATGGAATTACGGACGTCCTAACATTCCCCTCCGGCGTTTCTCCCATGAAAATATGGGTGTTCTACCATCCCCTCTGACGTTTCTCCCATGAAATTATGGATGTCCTATCACCTTGGCAACAAAGATCCATATACTTCAAGCTATGGTTTTCCCACTAGTGATATATGGAAGTGAGAGCTGGACCATCAAGAAGGCTAATCGCCGAAGAATGGATGCTTTTTTGGTGCTGGAGGAGACTCTTGAGAGTCCCATGGACTACAAGAAGATCCAACAGACCTATTCTGAAGGCCCTGAGTGCTCACTGGAAGGACAGATCCTGATGCTGAGGCTTCAAGACTTTGGCCACCTCCTGAGAAGAGAAGAGTCCCTGGAAAAGACCCTGATGTTGGGAAAGATGGAGGGCACAAGGAGGAGGGCGCAAGGAGACAGAGGATGAGATGGTGGGACAGTGTTCTCAAAGTGATCAACATGAGTTTGATCAAACTGTGGGAAGCAGTGGAAGACAGGAGGGCCTGGCGTGCTCTGGTCCATGGGGTCACGAAGAATTGGACATGACTAAACGACTCAACAATAACAACAAGAAGCCATTCCCCTCTGACGTTTCTCCCATTAAATTATGGACGTCCTCGAATGCCCAGGCTTTGACAGGCAGAGAGAGAAGTCGGCCGAGCCAGATTGCAAGATAATATGATTTCCTTAACCGCACATTTAAGGCCTAAATGCCATTTCCCCTCCAGGGACTATTTATGATGAAATGGTCTGGCGAGAAGGAGACGAAGAGCAATTGATGGAAGGAGCCAACCCTATGGAAGCAACTGAGATGGCGTTTCCATGGAAACTTCCTCCTCCCTTTGCTGGCTTCTCCTATAAATGGCCTTTTCTGCTCCGTTTGGGGAAAGAAGGAAGTCTGTAAATGTCGATCAGGTCTGCAATTTGGGTGGCTTCAAAGGAGATACCAAATGAGACATAAATGGGGTCAAAATAGCACCATTTGATAACTTGGGGACCCGGTTTGTTCCTTGGGAAATGGGCTGTGTTGTGGTATTTTTAAGGTCCCAATATGTGGGTTTGTAAGAAGGAGGGAGGGAGGGAGAGAGGGGGAGAGAGAAGGAGAAAAAGAGAAAAGAGAGGGGAGAGTGAGGGAGGGAGGGAGAGAAAGAGAGAGAAAGAGAGAGGGGAGAGAGGTGGGGAGAGAAATAAAGAGGGAAAGAGAGGGAGAGAGGGAGAGAAAGAGAGGGAGAGAAAGAAAAAGGAAGAGGGATAGAAGGAGAAAAAATAAAGAGAGAAAGAGGGGGAGAGAGGGAGGAAAAAAGGGGGGAAAGGGAGAGAAAGGGGAGAGGTAGGGAGAGAAATAGAGAGAGAAAGAGAGAAAGAGAAAGAGAAAGAAAGAGGGAGAGACATGGAGAGAAGGAGAAAAAATAAAGAGAGGAAGAGAGGGGGGCAAGGGAGGAAGAGAAAAAGGGAGAGAAAGATAGGGGAGAGAGGGGGAGAGAAATAAAGAGAGAAAGAAAGGGAGAGAAAGAAAAAGAAAAGGGGAGGGAGGGAGGGAGGGAGAGAAGGAAAGAGAGAGAGAGAGAGAGAGAGAGAGAGAGAGAGAGAGAGAGAGAAAGAAAGGGGGTATCCCTGGGCTGGTGCCCCAAGCCAAAAGGCCCTTAGACGGGTCAAGAAATCCCTAGGCCAGTCCTTAGGGTGGTAGGGTCCCAAGGTTGGTCTCTGTGGCCCACAGATCCCTAGGTTGGTGCCCAAACCCACACTCTGGTTCACAGGATCCTGGGGTCCCTGGGTGTTCCTTTCTAGGGCCAACCAGTCCATCAGGTCAAGGAGCCCCTAGGCTAATTCTTGAGGACTGGAAGGGGGTCCCCTAGGGTGGTCTCTAGGGCCAAGAGTGCCCTATGCTGGTGCCCCAAGCCCACAGTCCACAGGATCCAGGGGTCCCTGGGTGGTCCTTTCTGGGGCCAACCAGTCCACCAGGTCAAGAGCTTGGCCCATCACGTCAGGGAGGATTCCCTAGGGGGAGTCCCCCAACCGGTTCTTGGGCGGCGCGGTGCGGCTACCTGGCTGGAGATGAGGTCCTCGCAGACGGAGAGGGCCATCTGGATGGCGTTGGGCTTGTGGGTGACGGAGGTGGCGTTGAGCTGGATCTTCCAGGTGCCATGGCGCTTGTTGGCCTGGTTGATGGCCTCGCGGAAGACCTGCTCGTGCCTCTTGGTGCTCAGCACCGCCCCGATGTTCACCACCTTGGGCTCGCAGCCCCCCCGCGCCACCGAGAAGCACAACAGCACGGCCAGCAGCAGGAGGCGCATGGCGGTCACCCCACCGTCGCCCGGCGCAGCCCAAGGGCCCCCCAGGCGGCGGAGAACTGCCACGCAAGAGGGTCTATCCGTGGTCCTGAAGCGGCCCTGTGGAAGAAGCAGAAGCGGCTGCTGTCCCTGGTGCTGAATTGCCACCGCTGGCAAAAAACGTCACATTCCCTGGTGTTGAATTGGTCCCCCTGCAAAAAGCCGCTGTCCCTGGTGCTGAATTAGCACCACTGAAAAAAACTGCAGCTGTCCCTGGTGCTGAATTCGGGGCCCCCCTGCAAGACGCCGCTGTCCCTGGTGCTGAATTGGCCCCCTGCAGAAAAAACACTGTCCCTGGTGCTGAATCCCGCCCCGCCCCCGCAAAAAAATCACACCACCTTGCAAACAGCCGCCGGATCTCCCCGCAAAAAAAGGGGGGTCGGCCCCGTCCGCGGTGCTGAAGCACAATGGCGCTGTCCGCGGCGCCGAAATTCCCCTGCAAAGACAGGCGCGCACCCGTGCGCGCGGCCGCGCGCAGGAGAGGAGGAGGAGGAGGCAGCGGCAGGCCAATGCGGCGGCGTTTGGTGTCGGGTGGGGGGGCAGGGCTTGGGGCGAGGGGGGGAGGGAGAGATAAAAGCGGGGTGGGGTGGGGGGCTGGAGAAATCGCGGGGGGGGGGGAGCAGAGGAAATCAAGAGATTGGCCGCCCCAAAAAAATCTTTATAGGATGAGCCCCTCAATATACAAAGCAGGGGGGCCGCTCAAGAGTTCCCCCCACCCCGTCAATCTTCCTAGGATGTGCCCCCCAATATACAAAGCAGAGGTGGAGGAAAGCCAAACCTCCCCGCTCAAGAGATTCACCCCCCCCAAATATATTTATAGAATGTGCTCCCCAATATTTAAAGCAGGGGGACCGCTCGAGAGATTCCCCCCACCCTGTAAATCTTTATAGAATGTGCCCCCCAATATACAAAACAGGGGGGCTGCGGAAAGCCAAAGCTCAAGAGATTCGCCCCCCTGGACCACAACTCCCGTCATCCCTGAGCTCTGGCCTTGCTAGCTAGGAATGATGGGAGTTGCAGTCCAACAACATCTGGGGAGCCACAGGTGATAGTCTCTGCTTCTCAATTTGTATTGTATAATTTGATGTACTGTGGCTTGCCATTGTTTTATTGACTGTGGTATAGAAATTATTTCTCTTTAACTTTTATATGTTTATATGGATTTCTGGATTTTATATGGATTGATATGTTTATATGGATATATAACTTTTATATATTATATGGATTTCTCTTGAACTTTTTATCTTATTCTCTAGTCTAATCATGGTTTAATGTTACTTTATTGGATGTTGCTTGCTTATTTTAAATTTTTCTTTTATTATCACATTTTTCTATTGCATTCGATTATCAGGTGTACATTTTTTGCTTCTCCACCTTGCAAACCGCCTTGAGTCTTGTAAGGTAGAAAGACGGTATACAAATAAAAAATGAAGATGATGATGATGATGATGATGATGATGATGATTTATGATGGTGATTTCTTTCCTTCTATCCTCCTTCCTGGGAGGTTCGTATGGCCCTCGGTACCGTGTTCCAGATGCGAGATCGCTCCCTTGCGGCGGGTCAGGCCACATGACCCACGCTCCCCTTTCCAGCTCCTCCATCCCGTGCTCCCGAATCCGGGCAGCGCCCCCCCCCCCAATACACACACACCGTGGCTGATTTTCAGATTCCCTTGAATAACCCCCCCAAAAAAACCACAGTTATATATAGGAAGGAAGGAAGGAAGGAAGGAAGGAAGGAAGGAAGGAAGGAAGGAAGGAAGGAACACCACCAAAACTATCACCCAGGGAAAGCGGGACGCCGCCCGGTCTGCCCGGCGAACCCGGAGCTGCGTTTCTTCCTCCTCCTCTTCCTCCCTCCGCCCTCCAAGCTGGAGTGGCTAGAAGGGAAAGCCGCCCGAGGAAGCAGACCCTCCGAGCACCCCTTTCTCTCCCGGGATAGAAGAATCCAGCCCAGTTTCTGCCGGGATCCCGGAAGGTTCCGCTGTTCTGTGGGACGTCCCTATTTCCATCGGAGAAATGTCGGAGGCTATGCCAACGCCCACCGCTGGAGGGGAGACTTTTTAAAATAAATCCTTGCGGTTACGAACAGGAGAAATAAACGGAGAGTCATGCAGGGGGAGTTTGCGAAGGCGGAAAGCCGTCTTTTCCGGCCGAGACCTTTCCCCTTTTGGAATACCACCCGCCCAATATCTCGTGACAGCACTGCTCAACCAAAGGATCCATGCTGGGATAACAGTCACATGGTATTAAGCATGTCCTACTAGATATGATATGTCCTTAAATTTATTTCAGTTGGTAGATGAGAAACCAAATGACCACGTCACCAGCACTTTGGTTTTAAAGGAGTTGTGCATTGCTAGCATTAAAGACCAGTTGCAAAATAGTTCATGTTGCTTCCTTAAAGAATAAATAAATCACTCAATAGTGCTAACTGGTAAAGCTGTCATACGGTAGGTACTTTTCTTGCCTTAAATAACCACTCCACATTCTCATGAGTTCCTGCTTGGCCATGAGTAAAAGTGACCTGAATTATCCTACTGCTGGGAGCCCCTGCACTTTCCATTTCACTGCTCCTTGCCTTTGCCGCTATAATAAAAGACCCTGAGGCTGCTGGAATCTATCTCATAGCCATGACTATGTTACTATCTCTTGAAGAGTTCCCACCTGGCTAATACTGAACTACCTGGCTGGTTTTTATTCACTCAATTTTTTCACTTGAAACATTAGGAGCGAATATATATCTTTGGCTGCTATTTTATGCACACTCTGAATAAGGTCCATTAAACAGCGGTACTTTAGAACTGCAATCATAAACACACCACAGAGTAAGTCCTTTGCATACAACTGTTACTTTCAAGTATATGCATATAGAAGTGCACTCTTAAGTACGGTCCATAGCATTCCAACATTTGCCTCCAGGAGACACATCGCTTCTGACTTTGCTCCCCACCCCACCCACCCACCCTGTACCCCCACCCTGCCTCCTGCTTTCGTCCAGGTGTTCCTTTCCAAAAAGTAACAGGGAGTGTGGGAAGGGGAGTCATGTACATTGAAATACCAATTATGGCTGATATAAATTATTTCAGTTACAATAAAGCAGTGATGGCGAACCTCAAACTTGAAGGTCAGTTTAGGCCTGGCAAGGGTGGCAGTTTGATTTGGGATGCCCTTTTCCCAGCCCAGTCCACCTTTCAGATTTAGTCTGCAAGGAGTAGAGGTGATAAGGTATAAAGTAAAAGCCAATGGAGATAATAGGTTGCATTTCCATTTCTCTTTGCACGCACACACACACACACACACACAGAGAGAGAGAGAGAGAGAGAGAGAGAGAGAGAGAGAGAAGTCTACAGGTTGGGAGATTGGTTTTAAGCTTCTGTGACACAAGAGGCTTTATGTTGAGGCTCTGGCATAAACTGGCATAAAGTCACTCTCCCTTAAGTGAATCCTGAGAACTGTAGTTCTTGGAAAGTTCCAGAGATCTCCAGCTGAGAACCTTGCACTTAACTGATATTCCCAGTATTGTATGGGGAAAGCCATGACTGCTTAAATTCCTATACTACTCATATAATTATTAGTGTGAATATGTCTTAATCTCTGCTGTGTTGTAGCATGTATCAAGAAAGTTATGTAATGAAAGGAAAGTCTGAGCAGAGTAGGAAATTTGTTGTATAAATTGTGGACTTTCTTTTAGTGAAGGACTTGATGGGCAACTTAATAGGGGAAAACACACCCTTCCAAGGCCTTCTGTTTAGGGGGCTCCTGGGGCTGATGGCCAACCCAGCTGCTCCTGCATCCCTTTGAGGTTCTTCACCTCCTGCCTTCAAAGAGCAAGACGGAGAGAAAGTAGGTGGAGACAGTGGAGCTTATCGACACTTTCACCACTAAAACAGAGGTAACAGGGAAAATGTAATATGACGAAGGTAACTGTCACTAAAGTGGTAGCAAAAATGGAGAATTAAGCTGGGACCAGCACTGAAGGGGCCATCACTGCTACCATTGCCATGAAGAAGCAGAGGAATGCTAGAGGCAGTGGAAAGGTGAAGACAACAGGAGGCCTTAACTGGAACATGTTCTAACTAGAATTCACAAGAAAATTCATTGATGAATAAGGCAGTGGTGGGAGAGACTACACATGGGGTTTTTTTTTAACAAAAAAAACACCTTGAGCCATAATGTATTTAAATTGATTAAGGCTTGCCAGCTTTGGACTAGCTCCTTTCCTCTGCTTTAACATGCAAACTTTGGGTTTTCCCAACAAAGTCATCCCATTCATACAATGGAACTTCCCCTTCTTCCCTTCTTCTCCTCCTCTCCTCTCCTCCCCCCCCCCAAAAAAAAATCTGTTCTGGGTTTTACCCCAACCCTCCTGAGGAGATTTGAGGAGAGGGAAGGAAAGTTCCCTTGATAAAGCAGAAGTCTTTGTGGAATAGGAGGCATTTGTTAGGTGCAAAATGTGTTTATTATCTACATATCCTGAAGACCTTCACTTCCTGATTTTTGCAGAACAAGCTGCTGATAAAAGGCACAAATGTAATTCCAGTACCACCCTGGTCAGTTGGCAGCCCTACCTGCAGCACACACAACAACCATAAAACTTTCTCACCACCTTCCAAACTTTTGGCACTGCCCTTAGATTCTGTAGCTACTTTTTGTGGATCATTGCCTTCCTACCCTTTGGTCCTTGTCAGGTTAAACAAGGGACAGGGAAGCATGTGGCCTTCCAGATATTGTTAGGCTTACAGTTTTCAACATCCCTGACCACTGGCCATGCTGGCTAGAGCTGATGGGAGTTGGGAGTCTTAACACCTAGAGAGCCACGTGTTCCCATCCCTGCATTAAACTCTATGCTGCTGCCATCTGCTTTCAATGCAAGTTTCCTTTCCATTCCAGTTGTAGCTTTCGCATGCTATCTTATTGACTGTATCTCTATGTAAGTGGAATGAGTCATTGCCACGGGTTCTGCCCTGCTGAGATGACTTTCGTGGGAACCAGCCAGTGGGGAATGGTTTAATCTAGAAGTGGGAAACCTGTGGCCTTCTAGATTTTGTTGGACTACATCCCTGACCATTAGTCAAACTGGCTGAGGCAAATGGGAGTTGGGATCCTATATCATCCAGAGGTCTCCTCCCCCTGGTTTGCACAGTCTCTCCCCAAACTACTCTTCCAAACAGTACTGCAACTTCAAAGGCTGATTTTAATATTTGAACAACCTTTGGAAGAGCATTGTATGTAATGTGTAATTTATCCTCTGGGTGGGAGTCACAGTACCTGAACTAACAAGGGTTTAGGTGTGTTGGTTTTAATGGATTAAAAGGTTACAGGGAAACATTCCAGAAATACTGTAATAGCTGGATGCAATCCAAAAATTATATATTTGAATATAGGAGTCGGTCTTCCAGTACAATTAACTGAAGTGTTACTGTCATGAAGGCAAACGTTGAAGAGTACGCTATGAAGAATGCATCCTGTTCTCTGAAATTCTTTTGAAACAGGACGAGCATCTCCACCCATGATACTCTCTTTAGATGTTGATGTCCTGAATAATTTCATGCTCTTCCTCTTTATAATAATGACTTAATGGCTTTTATTGATTACTACTAGCCAGAACGACAACTGCAATCTCCACATAAAAACTTGAAATCTAAATCTAAAGGGAAATCTAAAGATTATGCATTCCCTTTGCATCATATATCAATTAGGTGCCAGGCAAAAACATTCCTCTTCTCCCAGGCCTTTGGCTAATTAAGCAACCAGTGGTCTTTTAAGCTGGGGGGGTGTTTTTCTTTGTTATTATGCTATATATTGTTGTGTTTTTATATTGTAAACCACACTGTGATCTTCAGATGAAGGGCAGTATAGAAATGTAAGTAATAATAACAACACAGAAGAAAATAGAAGAAATGAAGCACAGTAGTCATTTGCATAATTGATTATTGTGATTTTATTGTTCTATTGATGCTCAGAGTGGCTAACAGTGTAGATGAAAAAGAATCATAGCAATTAACAGTATGAAACAGATAATACATTATCACAGGAAAATCACAATGAAGTCAGGCAGCAGTGAGGTCTGCAATTACACATTAAAAGCCTACAGCAATAAAAATAAAAATACCTTCAGTTTCCAGGGTGGGGGTGGGGAATCAAGGAGAGTCGCTGATGGATTTCAACAAGGAGACCAGAAACATGGCAGCACCACACAAAAAGCCATGTCTCTTATGCTTGCCTGACACAATGAAGTAAGTGGCAGTGAGAGCAGGGACTCATTTCACAGTGCAACCCTAACCATGTCTACTCAGAAGCAAGTGCTATTGAATTCAAGGGAGCTTACTCCTAGGTAAGTGGAGCTGGAATTGCAGCCTTGGTGCCCGGGCCCTCCTTAAGGTGACTGATTCATAATCATTTAGAGATTTAAATGCCAAAAATAGCATATTGAATTAGGCCCAGAATCAAACTGGTATGCAATGGAACTAATGAAATATCAGAGTTATGGTTTAGAGCTGCATATTGGAGCCTGCTTCTGGTGCCCTTACTCTCCCACCCTGGGCGTGCCCTGTCACTGTTGGCCAAAATATACCAAGCTCTGTGAAGAGCAAATGATTAAAAAAAGTTTAGGTGGAGCAGAGCAGCAGGCCACAGAAGTAATTATCTTGCCTCTGCATGTTTAAGATATATGTAACATCCTTGGGTGTTCACCACTGATCACTTATCCCTTCCAGCACTATGCCAATGGAGGTCTTCAGCAGCATCCTTAGATTTTGTTCCTATGAATATTAATATATGAGACAAAGTCCAAGCTAGAAATTTCAGGACTACAACCCTGCAGCTGGTTGTGCCATCCTGTGCCCCATACTTAACAAACATAAAAAATAAAACAAAACCATGAGATGCCTGACCATTATGTCATGCCCAAAGCTTCCAGGTAGTAAAGGTGGTTGTTATGATGTTAGAGCCCTTAGGAGTTGAGGGCAACATACATGGTTTCCCCCTTTCAGTTTATCCTCACAACCCCCCTGCGAGGTGGGTTAGGCTGAGAGGGAGTGACCCAAAACATACAGCAAGGCCAAATCCTTCCTCATTTTATTTCCAAACTCCCAACATAACTTGCATTTCTCTAATGAAACTTTAAGAAGACTTAGAGTTTAAGAAACCCACAAGGAGGAGGAGGAGGAGGAGGAGGAGGAAGAAGAAGAAGAAGAAGAAAATTATAATGCATCCTATATGCATCATAGGAAACATGATACACAACAGGTCAATGCTATTTCATAGAATTGTAGAATTGGAAGGGACCCCAAGGGTCATCTAGGCCAACCCCCTGCAGTGCAGGGATTTCAACTAAAGCACCCAGGACAGATGGCCATCCAACCTCTGCTTAAAAACCTCCAAGGAAGAAGAGTCTTGTGGGAGTCCACTCCACTGTCAAACTGCTCTTACCATCAGAAAGTTCTTCTTGTTTAGTTGGAAAGCTATGACCCAAGGCTGGAATAGCAATTGCTCAGTTTGTGGGGCAAACCTGGGGTTTTTGCTGCAAAACATCTGCAAAGGTTTGGCACAGGTTTGGAGGGGATTCCAGATTTTGGTGTTTGTAGTTTATGTTAAGTATGAACCCCATGTTTGATGTATTAATCACTACTGTATTAATTAGATTTGTACACTGCCTGAATGCAGCAGCTGAGCTACCCGTTCGGGCACCCGGAGCAGCGCACATGCCGTGCACCCAGGGGGCAGGGTGAGCCACCCAGCGGGCAATCAGAGCAGTGATCTGTGCCCATTGGGGGCGATCGGCACAGCAATTGGCGGCCATTGGAGGCGATAGGCGCCCAGGGGGTAGGGTGGCAATCTGCCCAGGGGGGGTTTTGTCACCCTCCCTCAGGGATGACACCCAGGGCAGACTGCCCCCACTGCCCCCCTTCCTTGGCCCCTGCCTGAATGATGCGGGAACTGCCTTATGTAACCAATTACCCAATTTGATGTTCACCACATTCTTTCAGAAGACAGCAAGCTAAACCTCTGAATACATAAATATTTCAAGAGGGATCCAGATAATACACATATCTACTCAAAAGTTAATCCAACTGAATTCAATGGGGGATAACCCATGGTAAGTGTGTACAGGATTGCAGTGCCACACTTTTTAACAACAAAAAATGGCATATGCAATCACTAGCTGCTTCAAGAAACCCAGCAAATATGCACAAGTCCCTTACACCAGGCCCTTTGATTGAAGCCTCTGTTTCTAGAATCAGATTACTTTCACTGTGCTCAGGGCAGGAGGTCTCAAATTTTGCATCAGGGAAAGCTGGATGTTCTCCTGTAAAGATCATGTACTTTTTATAGCCTTCCATTTTTTTTGCATAATTTTTACTGTCTAAGATAATTGCAGAGAACAACAACAACAACATAGCAGGACCCCAGAGGAGGGGGTTTTCCCTTCTGGGGTAACACAGTTGTGGCACATGAAGAGGTTAGTGAGAAACTGGAGTGTACATGGGGAAAGTGGCACTCTGTGTAAGTGAGAGGGAATTGGAGAGTAAGTAGCACCTGTGGCAAAGCTAGACTTAATAGAGCTCCCTCCACTTCACTCACTTGTTGCATTTGGGAACCCTTCTGTTCATTCTGCTAGTAGGTTCCTGAACCTCTGCCCTAAAGCCTGACTCCAGTGGCACCAGAGAGGGTACAGCGAGAAGGGGGAAAGTGGGCAGGAAGACTGAAGGGGCATAGAAGCTGTGTAGAAATGCCTAATGAAGTGTATAGGTTGTGCAGTGCATAAAAGTTTAAAGTGTGTGTTGGGGAGGGAATTTTTGAGATATTCTGCCCTAACATGTTAATCTCAGAATTTAGCAACTGCCCATCCTTACAATGACTCGGGGCATTGGTTGTTGCAGGCTGTTGTGGGAATGACTTGAATAACTGTGCTGCTCAAATAATGAGAAATATGAAATTTATATTTAAATGTAGCGTTAAAATGTAGTAGTATATTTTTCAAACAAACAAAAATGAGTTGAATAATACAAAACATAGCCTTCCAAGGTAAGCATTTCAAATGAAGGTTGGCTTTTGTTTGTTCTGTTTGTGGTTTCAAGGACCCTACCTTTCAACATTTATAAGAGCCTCAAAGGTAACTTTGGCATCTACCCATCAGGAGTTCAAAAGTTCAGCTCCATTATTTCTGTTCTGTTCAACAGCAACCTGTGAAGGCACAAGTGCAAGAGGGAGCATAGGAATGAGAGGGCAAATAGAAACAAGAAGAGCAAAGCCTGAAAAAGCAACAAATGAAATGAAGGAAAAAAGCTGGAAAATCAATGCTGGCTTACAACCATTTTTTAAAAATGTGACGCCAGCATAAGGTAGTTCTTACAAGCAGTCGCTTTCTTCACTTACAGGTGAAGCTGCTGGAATGCTGTCCCATGAACAAAGTTTGCTATGCACACTACATTTGCATGACGTGGTTAGCCAGGCCATGGCTTACTGAGGCTTCAAAAGTGCAGGCCAGGGATGTTTGGCAACATTTGGAGGGCCAAAGTTGCTCCACACCTTTGCTAAACCAATTTTTGGCTTAATTCAGTGCATCAGTAAAAAGAACTGAGGGAGCATGGGAACCAAAGTGGCAGTGAGCCCCTCTCTGGAAGCCCACATTTGCACAGTCTCAGTAAGCCTCAGTTTGGCTTATTGTGTTGTGTGACTCAGCTTACAGAATAATAATAGTAAGAAGAAGAAGAAGAAGAAGAAGAAGAAGAAGAAGAAGAAGAAGAAGAAGAAGAAGAAGAAGAAGTAGAAGTTGCGGCTTCCAACAAAATATTAAAATGCAACAGTCCATCAAACATTAAAAGCTTCCCTAAACAGGGCTGCCTTCAGATGTCTTCTAAAAGTCTGGTAGTTGTTTTTCTCTTTGACATCTGGTGGGAGGGCATTCCACAGGGTGGGCACCACTACCAAGAAGGCCTTCTGCCTGGTTCCCTATATCTTTGCTTCTCGCAGTGAGGTAACTGCCAGAAGGCCCTCAACACTGGACCTCAGTGTCCGGTCAGAATGAATGGGGGTGGAGATGCTCCTTCAAGTATACTGAACCAAGACTGTATAGGGCTTTAAAGGTCAGCACCAATACTCTGAATTGTGCTTGGAAATGTACTGGGAGCCAATGTAGGTCTTTCAAGACTGGTGTTATGTGGCCTCGTCTGCTGCATTCTGGATTAGTTGTAGTTTCCTGGTCACCTTCAAAGGTAGCCCCACATAGAGCACATTGCAGTAGTCCAAGCAAGAGATAACTAGAGCATGCACCACTCTGGCGAGACAGTCCGTGGGCAGGTAGGGTCTCAGCCTGCACACCAGATGGAGCTGGTAAATTGATGCCCTGGACACAGAACTGACCTGTGCCTCCATGGACAGCTGTGAGTCCAAAATGACTCCCAAGCTGCACACCTGGTCCTTCAGGGGCACAGTTACCCCATTCAGGACCAGGAAGTCCTCCACACCTGCCTGCCTTCTGTCCCCCCCAAAAAGTACTTCTGTCTTGTCAGGATTCAACCTCAATCTGTTAGCCGCCATCCATCCTCCAACCGCCTCCAGACACTCACACAGGACCTTCACCGCCTTCACTGGTTCTGATTTGAAAGAGAGGTAGAGCTGGGTATCATCTGCATACTGATGAACACCCAGCCCAAACCCCCTGATGATCTCTCCTAGCGGCTGCATGTAGGTGTTGGAAAGCATGGGGGAGAGGACAGAACCCTGAGGCACCCCACAAGTGAGAGCCCAGGGGTCTGAACACTCATCCTCACCACCACTTTCTGAACATGGCCCAGGAGGAAGGAGCGGAACCACTGTATAACAGTTCCCCCAGCTCCTTTAGATGGTCCAGAAGGTTGTTATGGTTGATGGTGTCAAAAGCCGATGAGAGATCCAGCAGAACTTGGAAACAGCTCTCACCTTTGTCCCAAACCCACCGGAGATCATTGACCAGTGCGACCAAGGCAGTTTCAGTCCCATGATGAGGCCTGAATCCCAACTGGAAGGGATCCAAATGGTCCACTTCTTCCAGGCGTGCCTGGAGTTGTTCAGCAACCACTCGCTCAATCACCTTGCCCAAGAATGGAAGATTTGAGACTGGAAGATAGTTGGCCATATTGGCCGCATCTAAAGATGGTTTTTTAAGAAGCGGTTTGATAACCGCCTCTTTCAGCTGGTCTGGGAAGGCTCCCTCACAGAGAGAAGCATTCACCATCCTGCAAAGGTCATTGCCCAGACCTTCCCAGCTAGCTTTTATAAGCCAGGATGGGCAAGGATCAAGGAGACAGGGCTGTCCCTGAATAAGTCTGGCCCAACTCATAGCCGCAGACATGCCTTGGACCTGGTGTTCACCTCTATGGATGTTGGTGATCTGACACTAAAAGCAAAACTAAAGAAGTGCCACGGTCAGATCACTTCCTGGTGCAACTGGACTTCTCCGTGATCCTTCCCCTCTGCAGGAGGTGGGACCGATTCAGATGGTCCGCCCCTGCCACTTGATCCAAATGGTTTCCAGAGAGTGGTAGGGGATGCTTTATCCCATGTTGATGGCCTTTCAGCTGATTCCCTGGTGGCCCACTGGCAAGTTAACCAGGGCTATTGACTGTTTGGCTCAGAACCGCCCTCTCCGATTGCATGGAGCTCTTTGGCAAACTTCTGTACCTGTTTGTCTGCCCTTGAGGTATAAATGATATCATCAACAAAGACTAACACCATTTCCTGTGACTCTCCTTTAAGGTACAGGCAGCTGTCAGCAAGACTCTTCCTGAAACCTAGCTTCTCTAAAGCTTCATTGAGGCACATTGAGCTAAACCATTGAGCTTCCAGTGTCATGGGGAGTTCTGTGGTGGTTTGGAGTTGGGGTAAGTGGTGATACTTGCTTGCCCCCAGTAGTGAAGGACGAGAGGGGGTGTGAGGAGAACCTGAGCTTACAGGGTTAAACAGCTCAGAGTGTGCATCCTGCCCTATTGTGGGGCAGAGAGACTCTGCATCACTTCCGAGAGTCTCAGTTCTTTGTTTCGTCTGCTTTCGCTTTTGTCCGGGACAGACACTTTGGTGCGATGTTGCTGGATAATGGCTACATTCTGCTGTAAATAAACTGCTTTTAGTTTTAGTAACTCTGCGTGAGAGCCTGATTTATGCACACCGATGAACAGAAGATAGAAGGCTTCATTCCTGAACGCTGTGTGACTCTGCTTTGCTCAGAGCTTTGGAATGTGTGCTGCGCAGAAGAAGCCTGCCGGACCTTATCTCTCTGAACAATAAATCTTCAGAGCGCACACACACAAGATGCCTCTTCTAGCGCCCCATTTCGACCAGCGGATGGACCTCCGGAATGGATTATGTCCGTAAGTAGAGGTTCCGCTGTACAAACTCAAAAACAAACTCATCTAAAGAAAAAGAAAAGAAAAAGAGATAGAAGAATGCAAACTCCTGTCTCACAGATACTGAATAACTTACCTTTTGTCCCATGCAGAAAAGGTGCACACTCCCAGCTCTCACCTGAGAGCATCCCTTTCTTCCCTCAGCCTCTCACCCTGGGGAATCTCCCCTTCCCTGCCTCTCACACAGGGTCCTTCACTATTCATCGCCTTCATCTGATGCAATTCATTCTTTAATCCAGAGGACAACAGCAACAGAAAATAAGTCAAAACAAAATAACACAAAAAAGAGGAGGAACAAATATCACAAAAAGGATCAGAGAGGAATAAAGAATAAAATACAAATACAAAGGACTTCCAACTTCTTGATGAATACAACTTATGGAATGCAATAAAGATTATCATTGCTGATACAACCAGTGTTAACACTGGGGGAAATAATGGCATTGTCAAATTGCAACAAATGTTCTCAGGCAAGGATGTCAACAAACCACAACTTATCAGTTGCCAGCATCACGTTCTGGACAAAATTCTCAGAGTGGTCATGTACAGGGAACTTGGTGGTAACAACAGATCTCCCAATATGGAATATCCATTTATGTCTCAACTGATGAACAACTGATGAACAAGTATGAGGAATTGAAAGCAAAGTTTGTGAATGGAACAGAAGAAATCCTCAGTAAAGCAGGCTGGAGAGATGACACGAACATTTTATACTATCATACATGGGTGTTCAGATTCCTTGAGGAAAAAGGGGTTGTTTTTCCCCCCATTGGTTAAGTTTACAGAAGTTCCTAACAAAAGCAATGCAAGGTGGAATTCAAGAGCCATTCTCACTGTCCTTGTATTCATTCTTATACCTACAACAAGGAAGACTTTGGAGAAAGTACGCAGACTCATTTCATATGGCTGGGCAGTCTATTGGTTTACTAATCAGATGTACAATGAAAACGACTTCAAAAACTTGCCAGAAATATTGAAACCTTACAAAAAAGCACTGTGAGAATCACTGGAAGCAGGAACCATCGGTACTTCAGATACCAAGAAGTAATCAGTTCACAGAACATACAATCAAAATGGTGTGGGAACCTAATGGAGCTTGCAGCAGAAACAAACAAACTGCAGCCTCGATTTATTCTAAGCAGTAAGAAGTGATATGCGGTGGAGCACCAGGGGGCACATAGGAAGATGGCTGACAATAACATCTCTCCAACCCACACGAGGTAATTAAGAGGCTGATATGGGAGTATGCAGCCTCCCTTGCCCCCCAAGGGAATGGGGGGCACTGCCTTGCCTGCTGTGCCCATAATTCACCCTCAGATTTGAAAGAAGGGGGTGAGGGCACTAGGCACGAAGCCCTCGGGTGGGGTCGGCTCTCCCGGACGCTGTCTCTAATCACGCACTGGTTTGCATCAGCTCGAAATATATAATTGGAAAAAGAAGCAAATGCACATACTTCAAGTGAAGATCGGGAGTAAAGACTGCTGATTAATGGGATCTCTGTGATGCGGAGCGACGGGCTGGACAATAAATCAAGTCAAGACTCATCATTAAAAGATCGGTATGTCGGAGTGAAACAGAAAGGGGGGGAGGAAAAAACTTTTCTTTTTTCTGTCTTATGTGAGTACCCTCCCCCCCCCCAGAGAGAAAGAATCGTTGCAAATTACTAATCACAAGCAGGTGATTAAGAACTGTGTGGAAATGAATTACTGATCAAAGAGAGGACTGGTGGGAATCATCGGGAATGGAAAGAAAGCTTTGTGACGCAGTTACAAATGGAGATTCGTTAAGACAGGCCTGCCCACAGGAGGACGAGGGGGAGGAGGACCATGGTCATCGGAATGTGAATGTATGGTTATCGGAATGTGAATTTGACCTGGCAGGGCCCCCTGAGATACAGATTGGCAGGTCTGTGGAAATCAATGGACAGACTGTGGGAATGTTCTTTACGGAGGTGTGGAAATGGTGTCTGTCCTTTATGTGATATGGCTCTTGGAGAGTGTAAAATCCACACAGGATATGTTTGTTTTCAACCCGCTTGTGAAGATTATCAAAGATCACAAAGAAAGGAATATATGATGATAACAACAAGAAGATGAGGAAAATAACAAAGAGACTATCTGGACAGAACTGGACAGAACTGTGTAATTAAAGCAGCAGCAAGAGTGATGTTTGGATCCCTTTCGGAGCTCGAAGTATGGGTACCCCCAGCAAAATTTTTAAAATTTGGCTGTATAATTTGGAACTAATGTGATTTGGAATTAATGTGATTTGACAGGCCTGTTAATAAAAATTATAAAAAAGAAGTGATATAAACAAAACATTGTACAAGTATCAGAAAATTTGCAAGCTCAATTTTACCTGTATTATAATACATGTTATGCATATTACATAATACAGTTACATATACAAAAATCAATTTATTGATTTTAGGGTGACCTTTTTTCAAAATATTTGGAAATGACAGTTCATTCCTTTGTTTTTAGTCAAAAGTTCAGGAACATGAGGTTGCAAAAACGTTATAAGCCTATTGTACGTACAAATTTCTTCAAAATATTTGAAATGATCACTCCAAGATAACAGCCAGTTATTCTTCCTTCTGCTGGATGATGGGCATCTCAAGTTCATTTTCCATCCACACAAAAAGTCCAAAAGAGGTTCTGAGCACTGTTATCAATGGAAGTCAACATTAGTTTTCCTCCAGTTCAGCATACCAGCTTTGCCTCCAATACTGAGAAACAATACTTCCTTAAATCCTTATCCCCACAGGGTTTTCTTTGCTGTGTTGATATACTAAGACTGTGAGCCATAATCATGACTTATTGAGGGGTTTTTTACAGAGAGAAAAAATGGCTTCTGCTTTCTACTCTTCCATTTTTTCCACAAGCATTGTCAGTGGCTTAGAAGCATTTTCCTCTAATTTGAATCCAAATTTTACAGAATCCTTTCCTTCTCAGCTTTGCGTCTGCCAGTTCAGTATATTCATTAATCTCTCCGCCCGTGGTTTCCTTCTCTTCCTCTGACATAAATGCACACTTTGACTTCCCAACACCTGTGTGGAGGGTCTTTCGATGCTGACATTTACTGCCTCCAGCATTCCCATGCCATTCTTCTGTTCTGGCAATCCTCCATCAGTATCCCCCCCCCCCCCAGCACTATTTAACTTCTCCACCGTCAGCTTCACCCAAACCATCTTTGTTCACCATTCCGTGTAGTTTTCCTCTAAGTTCTCTCTCAGCAGATCATTCAAGAGACGCCACATTACAGGAACGATGCATCTCCCATGACCTGGACCATGCTGGCTGCAGTCAGCGTCGAGGGGCCAAGGGCGGGACTCTGCCTAAGGCACCTTCTTCTGGGTCCCTCCTCAATGGAGTCTCCCCCCCCCAGCTCAGAGCCCCCGAGAGAGGTCCACCTGAGGCTGCAGCCTGCAGGGCTCTTCTTTTGCGAAGCTGACGGAGAGCCTCTTTGGCCCAGCTAGCGCTCCAGTTTGCAAACCCAGAAAATATGATCCCCAGGCGCGCCACGGCCGAAGAAAGCCCAGCCCACGACCGGCCCCGAGCAGCGCCTCCGGATCGGGCGCAGGGGCGGGGCCGCGCTGGGGGCGGGGCTTGGGCTGCGCGGGCGATAGCGTCTGGCGCAGAAAGCGACCCGCGCGCAGCCCGTCCGCCTTGGCGCCTTCCCTGCGGCAGCTGCGCGCGCTCCGTGGCCCGAGAGCCGGAGCAGGACTCGGCGTGTCCCTGGCAGGCGAGAGTCTTCCTCGGCATGGGCGGGCAGTGCTGCTGC
This sequence comes from Podarcis gaigeae, assembly GCF_964106915.1. Lineage (NCBI taxonomy): Eukaryota > Metazoa > Chordata > Lepidosauria > Squamata > Lacertidae > Podarcis > Podarcis gaigeae. The sequence goes on along the minus strand of NC_139687.1, from coordinate 4,148,005 downwards.
TTATCCTCGGAGGAGAAAGCGAACAGGATGCTGAGCTTGGAGATTGAGCGCCGGCTGCGCCAGGACAAGCGAGACTCGCGCAAGGAGCTCAAGCTGCTGCTGCTGGGTGAGTTTCTGCGCGAGGAAAGCCTCCCGCGCTCTCCAGCCAGGATGCTCAGCGAGAGCTCTCCGCTTGTAGGATATTCCGGCTTTGCTTTTCCATAACTTGAGCCCGCGAGAACAGCTCGACCCGACCCGTCTTGCAACAGGTGAAACGATGCTCGAGGCTCTGGGTGTGTGCAGACTGCATTTTCAATACCGTTAGCACATTTGCAGTGTTTTTAAAAACCACTTTAGTGATTTAAAAAAATCTGGACTGCAATTCATAAACCTACTTATTAATCATTTAAGATGTTACCTTTAATGTTCATGCATGGTGTTTTGCATTCTTGCTTGGGTACTTTGTAAATTAGACCATCCTTGCTCTAAGCTTAGACAGAGACTGAAGTTCCTTCCAGGGGATCTCCCTCATTTTTTTGCAGGGAGGTGAGATGACATTGGCTGTTAATTGAGCATCCACTCTGATTTGTTTGTGGCGAGGTTTGGCAATGTCAAGCATCAAGCATCATCCCACACTTTCCAGTGTGTTTTCCCATCACTTTCTGCATTGCAAAAACATTCTATCTCTTTTGGAAGCAGGTTAGCTCTGCAGGACCTCCAAATCAACTTTAATTGCACAGCCTGCTGATATATGATTGAAGTTCAGCTGAAAACGACGACTGTCTGGAAGTGAACTTAGTATACTAAGAGGAAGATGCTTGTTCAAGGCCACTTAGAACTGTTTCTAGCATTACATCTCCTACCTCCTTTGTTTTTAATGCAGCTACAGAGAGTGGAATGCAGGAAGCTGCCTCACTAATTGTCTGGGGACAAGCAACAGTCCATCCCCTGGACTCTATCTGGAATGGCTAATGAATTCCATAATCTTCAGGGTGGGCCTTGAAGGCCAATTAACTCAGGTTTGAAAGTGAGCTTTAAAAAGTGGGTTAAAGGATAGGGGCAGAATTTGTGTGCACTAGTTGTGTAGCTGTATGATTTATTCACCACTCTGTTGCCATTAGATTTCCAGTATGGTTGGACAGGCACTTTCCGGTGATGCCACTAAGGCTGGGTTCTTATATTGCCTCTGTGGTGTGGGAGCTGCAGGCCTTCTATCTGACGCGGTGAATAGATGTTATGTGGACTCAATGGAGTTTCAAATCCCCATTGAGATGACCTTGGACCAATTACTATCTTTCAGCCTAATCTCCCTCACAGGATTGTTATGCAAAGAACACTGGGGGTAATTAATCTTTAGCCTAAAGAAGGCTAAGGCTAAATCCAATATTAGTTCTACTACTACATCCATTCAAACGAATAAACATGGATATCTTAGGTCCATTAATTTCAGTTACTCAGAGGAGAACTAAGTTGAATGCATCCCCAAGGGTAGACTTGATAGTAGCCTTCAAATATCTGAAACTATTGCATACAGAAGGTGGTGTAGACGTTTCTCTGTTGCTCAAGATGGCTGGACTAGAACCAATGAGTGCTGGTTGCAGGAAAGCAGATTTTGACTAGATGTAAGGAGAACCTTCCAAAGTCTGTTTGAACAGACTGCCTAGGGAGGTTGAGGTCTCCTTCACTGGAGGCATTTAAGCAGAGTATGGACAGCTGTCTGCCAGGGAAACTGTAATTGCAGCTTGTATTGTGGATCCTGCACTGAACAGTAGATTGGGCTAGATAATGATGATCATTTTATTATTTGTACCCCTGCCATTTGACTGGGTTGCCCCAGCCACTCTGGGACATTAAAAACTCCCCTATACGGGGCTGTATAGCCCTGTCTAGCCACCAAGATCCCTTCCAGCTCTTTAATTTTATAATAATTATTATTTTAACAATTAGCATTGACCTTGCAGGTCCTATACTGCACCATGCAAGGTTAATGGGAAAACCCAGGAACAAGCAAAAAGAGCAGTGAAGTGGGGTGGAAGGTTTCTACAAGGAGAAAAAATGGAACTTTAGTTAAGCAATCAGAAGTACTGTAATATATGACTTCCTTTGGACAATAACACTACAGGTGGCTAGCGCCAGAGTACTAGACACTGGTGGCAAGAACTGAAGAAAAGAGGAGGCGCCATTTGCTGCTGAGGTAAAGCCTTGATGATGGTGTCTGGTACAGAGAGACATAGGGAGGTAGTCAACATCATTCTAAATTGTCAGTGCAAGCATTTCTGCTTGCCAAATGGACTGATCCCCTCCCCCCCCCATTGTAGGTGTTCTCCCATCCCTCCAGAGCGATTTTGGAGGAGGTGGGGAAGCCCTGATGCACTAGGGGGATCCCTTGTGCTGGCTTCTGCTAACCCACACAGGAGTGCGTGAGCTTATAAGATCTCAGCCTGCAAAACAAAGTTGCGGAATAAACAACGAAGTTTCTGGGTGTTCAGAATGATTGTGTCTAAATTAAATGTAAGGGGACCCCTGACCATTAGGTCCAGTTGCGGACGACCCTGAGGTTGCTGCACTCATCTTGCTTCATTGGCCGAAGGAGCCGGCGTACAGTTTCCGGGTCATGTGGCCAGCATGACTAAGCCGCTTCTGGAGAACCAGAACAGCACACAGAAACGCCGTTTACCTTCCCTCCTGAGTGGTACCTATTTATCTACTTGCACTTTGATGTGCTTTTGAACTGCTAGGTTGGCAAGAGCAGGGACCGAGCAACGGGAGCTCACCCCGTCGTGGGGATTCGAACTGCCAACCTTCACAGAGCCCTTGGCTCTGTGGTTTAGACCACAGCCCCACCCGCATCCCTCGTGTGTAAATTAGGGAGCGCTAAATAAGGGATTGTTGACACTCATGCAGCTGCTGCTTCTGCTCTATACCTTGACCAAGTCAAGCAGTGGTCACCTTTGCTCCTAACCTCTCAATTACAATTTATCTGGAACCTCAGTAGGTACAGCTGAGGCCAGTGACATTCCTCCATTCCTCCTCTGCTCAGGTCGTCCCTTCTATCCTATAATTCTCAGGAAATTCCAAAGGAACAAGAGTCCTCTTCTTTCAGTTAGTCGCCTGAATAAACAAGTTTCAAGGTCCCACCATTTTCTTCCTCAGTCTAGAAAGGGAAATACTTTTTTCTCCAAATGTGACCACTGACAGTCAGGCAGCACCTGCCCTTTAGCAGCATCACTAGAGACCCTGCTCCGCCTCTGCTCACAAGTACCGAACTCCTCTCCCCTCCAGGGCAGCATTTTTCTTTAAGCCAATATCCTTCCTCTTAATAATAAATCGTATCTCGACATCTCTTTAAGTTCATGTTCTCAGAGCCTTTTTTGTGGGGAGGGGATAAGCTCTAATTTCCCAATGACATCCATCAAAACAAAAAGGCTCCCCCTTTTCATTCCTTTCAGTCCACATGCAGCCCCAAATCTTCTTTTAAATATCAAAGTTACATTGTGAATCAAACAATCCTCACTTGTATATCTTCAAACTTTATACTGTTTTGAGAGAGGGTTGCCAAATCATAGACCTAAGGACTTCCTCTCCTCCATCCACTGCCAACACAAGTAGAATTTTCTCCTGATTTCAAACTTTAGTTCCACGCAGCTGGATAATCCACAGTTGTTTTCCACATAATGTCCACATCTCCTCTGGTGAATGCGAATTTCATTAGCCAATTTTCATATGCTTTGGAAAAAGGTGGTTGAGATAGAAATTTAATTTCCAAATGCATGTGGCTTGAGCCAAGTTCAGTTAATTAAGGATAACTCTGTGGACATACATGGAAACAACATTGTCAAAGAAAAGATAATTGTTAACAGCAGAATCCTTTGCCCACTTACTTGGCAGTAAGTCCCATTGTGACTGTCTTCCATGCATAGAGTCAGGATGGCTGGCTGCAATACTGAAAATGCAGGCTGGGAAACAGGGCTGTGCAAAGCTGGTAGACCCAGGCCAGATAGGAAATGTAGGCCTCATTTAAATAATCTTTACCAAAGGGTTTCCCTTTGCCTTTACCAGGGGGATTTGAATAAGTCCCCTCAAATTTGTAGGCCCATGCCAATTGGCTCTCCCTGGTCCCCACTCCAGTCTCACCTGCTGGGAAACATATGCCATTGAATGCACTGGAATTTGTTTGCAAGACTATGTTTGTTTGTTTCAGGCATTTATATGCCACTTAATCATTAGCATTTCTAAGTGGCTTAAGTTTGGGCCTTAACTTTGCACACATCATCATCAGCAGCAGCAGCAGCAGCAGCAGCTTTGTATCAGTCAGGTACTGAAGGGTGACCCTAGAGTCAGTGTTGAATGGAGTATACATGTAAAGATGCTTTGTCAACAGGGGCAGCGGAAGGGGGGTGCAGTGGAGGCGGGGCGCCCCAGGCGTCACCACTGAGGAGGGTGACAAAATGCCAGGCAGCACTCACCGCAGGGCCTGCAGCGCACCCGAGCCACATGTCTCTCCTGGGAGTGATGCAGTGGCTTGGCTGCCCGCAAGCTCCATGCTGCCCCAAATGGTCTGCCCGCTGCCTCCCCCTCAGCTGTTGGGCCACTGAGTGGGAGGAGGCAGGCAGACTCCTCGGAGGCCCCGCAGAGCGCCCTGCCCCTGGGCACAGGGCACGCACACCGCCCCAGGAGCCCAATCAGCTTCCTCCACCGCTGTTTGTCAATGGGACTCACTAACTTTTTAATAACGCATTGCTTTGTCCTTTTCATTTCTCTCTCTCTCTCTCTCTCAATTTAAGACTCTTCATGCAGTCATTTACCAATTCTTTAATGTGGTTGCACAATGTATACAATCAGCAGAAATGACAGAACAGTGGGTTTTGGCAAGGCGGTAATAAAACATTACTAGATGTTTTAGATGTTTCTTAAGCAATTGGTTTTAAATAATTGTTTAGGATTCAAAGCCATAGTATCCACAGTTCAACGTATGCAAAAATGTCCTAGTAAAGTTAGTTGAGGATGTGTACTTTGATTGCTATAAATGGGTTGTGCTCTTCTAATATGTGTCTGAGCTCTCTTAATCTATTTTGCTAGGCAGAATAAGAGGACTGGTAGGCCACATTCAGCTAAGGACCAGAGATTTCCCACTCCTGTCTGCTAGTGGCTCTCCACCTTTTGGAGAGGAGTTTTTCCTACCTTAACAGGAGATGCCAGGGGTTGAATCTGGGACCTTCTACGTGCAAAGCACATGCTCTGCTGCTGTGCTACACTGCTTGCCAGTTGAATCATAAAATTGTAGAGTTGGAAGGGACCCTGAGGTTCATCTTGCCCAAGCCCCTGCAAGGCAGGAACATGCAGTTGCCCCATGCAGGGATCGAACCTGCAACCTTGGGGTTATCAGCACCATGCTCTAACCAGCTGAGCTATTGGTGGAAGCTAAAAAGTTGAACTATCACTCACCTGGCCTGCCCAAAAAGGATGAGACAACTGCCCCTGCCTTTCCCAATATGTGTCCTTAGCATCTGATACTCATTTTCTATCCCTGAATATGAACTTGCTTGGACAGTGCAATATCCAAGGAGGGAATTCATGGAAGATAAGAGCATCTTCTGTTTAGTATTATATAAAAAGGTGCCTGACATATACTAAAACATACTACTACTACTACTTTTAAAGAACGAAAACTAGTAAATGCAAGAGGACAAACAAATAGCCAAGAATAGCTACTGTATTCCAAACAAGGAACGATGTATTCTGTATGTAAACAAAAAAGCACAGCCCATATCCACATCCTTTGGAAAACAGACTGCAGGTTACCAACCATCTGCTATACAAGTTTTATGCAAATGAAGTAGATGGTTTTTGGTGAATATTCATTTTAAAGAAATAAAATAGTTTAACACTGGAGTCCTTTTCCAGCAGGGCGACTTGAGTTCTTCCCATCAATTTACTCCATTCATTTCAAAGCAGACTGGGGCCCACAGAGCAAGAAGAGTCCTGCTAGGTCAGGCCAATGGTCCTTCAAGTCCAGCATTCTGCTTTCACAGGGGCCGGCTAGGTGCTGATGGGAAGCCCACAAACAGGACCCAAGGGCAACAAACATTCTCTCATCCTGCAGTTTCCAGCAACTTCTGTTCTTATGACTCTGTAGACCAGGAGTGGGGAACCCTCTGCAGCACCCAGGGCAGGACGCCGAGGGGCGGGGCAAACTCCTGGTGGCGCATGCGCGACATCTGTACAGAGTGTGCATGTGCGGCATCCCATACAGAGTGCGCATGCGCGGTGACCATATGGGCTGCCGCGCATGCATACTCCGTACAGGCTGCTGCTCATGCATGGCATTCGTATGTGGCATCCTGTACGGACTGTGCACACCCGGCAGCCTGTATGGTGGCTGTGCGAGCGGTACCCATACTGACTGCGTGCGCCCTTGGCTGCTCTACAGCTGGGGGAAGGCAGGGGCCATCTTGTCACCCCCCAGAGTGGCACCCAGGGTGGCCAGCCCCCTCTGCCCCCACTTCATATGCCCCTGCCTGGTCCTGAAATGAAGGTGGTCCACCAGGCCTTTCCATATGCCCTGCAAGACTCTTCTCTCCCCCCTTCTGTGACTGGCCAGTGAAGCCGGGCGTTGGGACATTGGGCTTGGCAAAACAAAGCATACACTTGCTTCTTCCCCTGCCCCATATTGGTCACAGAATAATTGACTGTTTTCATTCAGCTGGTATGGAAGTAGATGAGGCTGGCAAAACTGTGCACTGTCCCTGCTTCATGAGCCTGACTAATTTCAATTCAAGTACCTTCTGAGTCAGCTCCATCTTTGTTGGGGTAAATGATGATAGTGGGCACAGCTGGAGTTGCTGTAAGTGGCCTTCTCTCAGACCTGTACATAAGAAAAGGAAGAGAAGAGACACTATTTTGTTACCAGGTAAGTAGTGTGAAAGAGAAAATGAATCGGGAGTGCTTATCTTTCTCTCTTTTTATTACTAGCACTGAATGTATATTTGTGTTTATTGAGTTGGGTGGGACAGGCCAGCTGCAGAGCAATATTGAAAGGATGGGAGGAGAGTTGAACTACCCGGTGCATGGCAGAGAGAGAGGTGAAATACCTCTTGAATTGAGCTGCAGGGAGCGGTAGCCTAAATACTTGTTTTGGGGGTAGAAGTTTGTGAGTGGGGTGTATATATGGTTTTGGCCCTGCCTACATTTAGGTGGCACTGTGGGTTAAACCACAGAGCCTAGGACTTGCCAATCAGAAGGTCAGTGGTTCAAATCCCCACGACGGGTTGAGCTCCTGTTGCTGCCAACCTAGCAGTTCGAAAGCGCATCAAAGTGCAAGTAGATAAATAGGTACCGCTCTGGCGGGAAGGTAAACGGCGTTTCCGTGCGCTGCTCTGGTTTGCCAGAAGCGGCTTAGTCCTGCTGGCCACATGACCCGGAAGCTGTACGCTGGCTCCCTCGGCCAATAAAGCGAGATGAACGCCGCAACCCCAGAGTCAGCAACGACTGGACCTTAATGGTCAGGGGTCCCTTTACCTTTACCTTTACCTTTGGCTTTAGCCCTGCCAAGCATTGGTGTGCAGCTCATAGGTGGTGATGTATGAGGAATGCTGCCCCAGGCTCAAAAGGGATTCTGACTCCTGGTACAGACAGTAGTGAGCTAGATGGACCGGTGGTCTGACTTGGTACAACACAGTTTCCTATGTACCCAAGTTGGGATTTCAAATGAATGCTTAAAGCCAGTATGACAGACTTCTAGGTGGAAATGCAAAAGGCTGATATCAGCCAATGGAGGCCAACACTTCTGGTATCTGATGAAGTCCAAGAATGCAAAAGGTCTAAAAAGTTCTGATGAGACTTCCTAAATCATGTAAGTGAAGCTGAATTGATAAGAGTCAGGTTTTATCTTTTTCTGGGAGCAGCTGCATCTTCCTGACTGAATCTTTCGGAATCTTATTTCTATTTCTCAATACAATTATTTTGAAAATCAATGAAAGCAAGAGCATTTATTTGTCATACAATCCATTGTAATTGTGTTTGCTTAAAAGTCTTTTATGACTAATACCATCAAGGTAATTTTCAAATCTTGAAAATTGTTGATAGTGATCTGAAGTGATACAGCTAAAATACTCAGAAGTATAACTACAATCTCTGCTAAGACCAACTGATCTAGAAACCTTTATTTATTTAGTTTTTACTGTGGCAGGGTTTGAATGTGCCAGGCATAAAATGAAAACATCTAATAGTTGTTTTTCACTTTGTGGCTTTTATGACTATTCTGTGAATGCATTGAGACAATAGTTTCATATTTTGTGATATGTGGTTGAGAACATCTTCCTTGTTACTTTAAAGGGAGAATGATAGATTTATATTGATATCACCCAGGTTGCATTCTCTAATCTTGATTTCCATAGGAACCAGGCATGGAACATGAAAGACTTTGTAAGAAGGTAGTAAACTCTCTGGTTGCAATCATTTAATTAAGTAAACTAAAGTTCTCTTATATCCTGTTTCTGCAAAGTGTTGATTGCCAATAGTGATTTAGGAAGTCTATGCTAAATAGTACATCCGTAAGGACATAGGTTTGCCTTTCAAATATCATGCTGTTGTATACCTGTCCTTGGTGACAGAAGGGAAGAATGGAATTTCCATTAACAAAAATGGCTATCCTGTTAGCTCTTTTGTTTTGCATAAATCTTGTTTAAAAGTCAAATGGTCAGTCCTTAACAGATTTAAGGGACTGAGAAAACATCAAAAATGTCAATGTGAGCAATTCATTTCATTTATGCTAGCTTCAATTGGGTGGGCAAGCAAAAGGCTGCAAAACATAATTTTAGGTGCTGCTGCTGAATATCAGTACAGTATAACTTTAAAAAACTACATGAGCAAAACTAGATGGAGGCATGCTGACTTTGACTCAGCCTCTTCACAACTCAGCCATACATTCCAATAATTATTTTGCTTAACAACAGCAACAAACACTTAAAAGTAATGACACTTGGGAGGGGCAAACATCTGGTATGGGTTTGGGTGCATATATAGAATAAAAAATTGAAGATGTTTGTTCATGTGTGAGACATTCTTAGGGCAGAACTAAAAGGAAGGGCCCTAGAGCAGTGGTAGAAGATGTGCTTTGCCTGTGAAAGATCCTGGGTTCAGTCCTTGGCATCCTTTGGGGGGGGCTTGGATTGCAGGAGAATTACATAGTGTATATATATATATAGAATGCTTTCGTAGATTTTCACGGGTACAGGAATGCAGGTTTTGGTGTCCTCGGGTGTCTTCCCGTGTAAAAGTTGGGGTCGCCTAGACGTCGCCTAGACACCCCAACTTTTACACGGGAAGACACCCGAGGACACCAAAACCTGCATATATATAGAATATATATATATATATATAGAATTACATAGTGTATATATATAGCCTATATAATGTGCTAGTGGTGGTAAGAATGACTAAACATGCATAAGTATGTGCCTTAGTACATATTATATTTTTTATAGTTAGAGCCACAACAGGATATATATTTTAAAATACAGTATGATCACATTTTACATGTATTTGACTTACACAATTTCAACCATATGCAGTTGAAATTCTGCACATTAAATGCAGCAAGGAACAAGGAGCAAAAAGCTTAAAAGCTTTTTTTAGCTCCAGGTCTGCTTGGGTGAAAAAACCCATTTAAGATCTCTGCCTTTCTTGGCAGGGGTAAAGGTAAAGGTCAAAGGACCCCTGACCATTAGGTCCAGTCATGACCGACTCTGGGGTTGTGGTGCTCATCTTGCTTCACTGGCCAAGGGAGCCGGTGTACAGCTTCCGGGTCATGTGGCCAGCAGGACTAAGCCACTTCTGGTGAACCAGAGCAGCGTACGGAAATGCCGTTTACCTTCCCGCCGGAGCGGTACCTATTTATCTACTTGCACTTTGACGTACTTTCGAACTGCTAGGTGGGCAGGAGCTGGGACCGAGCAATGGGAGCTCACCCCGTCACAGGGATTCGAACTGCCAACCTTTCGATCGGCAAGCCCTAGGCTCATTCGTTTAGACCACAGCGCCACCCGCGTCCCCTTGGCAGGGGTGGGCAGCACCAAAGGGGTAGTTTGAGCATATGCAATTTTTAGTATACGTGGATTCCTTGGAACCGAACCCCAGTGTAAGATGCACTTATTCTCTAATCCTATACACGGGTAAGGATGTGAATGCCATCAACAAGACTGCAGTTCACAAGGAGCTATAGGAGAGCTATAGGAGAAAAGCGTCCACTGGATTGCAGTTGGAGAGTAAACAGAGGTGTTTCAAAACCAAGCTCATGGCTCTAACTATACCTCATTTTTCTTTAGGCAAATAATGTCCCCTGGATGAACATGATACACATGTAAATTCTGTACACCTAGCTCTGTTTAGTCAGCCCAGGAGATGAATAAAATATTATCTTACCTGTATGAAAACACTATGAAAATGGTTTTCAAAGAACTAATAGGATACATACTAGTGTCGAAATAGCAAGTATATGGGAAACCAAATGAAGGAGTACTGGTCGCCGTCATATAATCACATCATAAGGTTTTATAGAATCATAGAATTGTAGGGTTGGAAGGGATCCCAAGGGTCATCTAGTCCAACCCCCTGCAATGCAGGAATTTCAACATGCTGTCCCCATCCAATTTAAAACTATACTGGACCCTGCTTAGCTTTACAAATGTGCTAGCAGTTTTACTTCTGCACTTTACTTCCGTGAGTTATGCCTTTCCCCTTTTGCTCCTGCTCAGGGTTTTCTGACTTCCCCCACCAAATTCTCATGGGATTGGTACTTTACTCAACTATACCTGTTAATTGATTGGATTAGTCCTGCTGGCCACATGACCCGGAAGCTGTACGTTGGCTTCCTCGGCCAATAAAGCGAGATGAGCGCCGCAACCCCAGAGTCAGTCACGACTGGACCTAATGGTCGGGGGTCCTTAAACATTGGATCTACTGGGTGGCACTGTGGTCTAAACCACAGAGCCTAGGACTTGCCGATCAGGGGTCCCTTTACCTTTACCTTACATTGCCCCCAAAGTAGAGCTGCTCTATCAACAGCTACCCTCATGCCATCTCCTGCTACATTGTGGTAGATGTTTTATGCATCCTTACGATGCTGGTTCTGGAAAGTGGCATGGAAAGTAGAGTCTGTTGAACTGCTTAAGTTCAGAACTAATATATTTGTTAATTAAATATATATCCTGTCTTTCCCTCTAAAGGAGTCCAGGGTTGTAAAAAGCAAATGATAAAGCAATAAAAACATGCTTGAAATGCCTTAAGAACAATTCAAATACAGATGCATTCTGGGGGAAATCTCTTCTTAAAAGGTTTGTTGGAAGATGGAGACCTTCAGCAGGCACCAAAAAGATAGCAGAGACGGTGCCTGTCTAATACAGTGGTACCTCGGGTTACAGACGCTTCAGGTTACAGACGCTTCAGGTTACAGACTCCGCTAACCCAGATATATTACCTCGGGTTAAGAACTTTGCTTCAGGATGAGAACAGAAATCGCACGCTGGTGGCGCAGCGGCAGTGGGAGGCCCCATTAGCTAAAGTGGTGCTTCAGGTTAAGAACAGTTTCAGGTTCCGGAACGAATTAAGTTCTTAACCCGAGGTACCATTGTATTTAATGGGGAGAATCCCAAAGGTTGGGTGCCACAATGCCGAATACCTGTTTCATATATTGTACAAAACAGACCTCCTGATAAGATGGTAACTACAGGAGGCCCTCACCTGCAGAGCACAGTGTATATGGGTGAGATGATATTTTAGGTATTCTGGTCCCAAGTAGGATAAGATTTATGCATGAAAACCAGGACCTTGAACTTAGCTTGGTAGCTAATTGGCAGCCAGTGCAATTATTGTGATTCTGGCTTAAGTGAGCCCAATTTATACATGGGTAGAATGATTTTTTAAAAGCACTCCCTATTCAAGTGTTTCAATGTTTTCCATGCAAAATTTTGGGTGGTATATTGTTCTCAAACAAGGGGCTTTATATGATGATCTGGATTAACTCACATACTCTTTGAAAGAAGGAGTGTTTTGATAGCCTCTCATAATGGTTTCAGCTCATCAAGGTCACCTGATACTTTTTCTTTCAAAAGTTAGCTATTGCAAGAGAGTAAATATTATCACCATACCTGTAACAACTTTTCTCACTATAGCCATTTTGTTCTTGTAAGCAGAAAAATAAATGTAACCAATGCTTTTTCTGAGATATAAAAAAAGCCATTCAGGGATGAAGAGGGAGCTATAATATGTTTCCTTGGTAACAAAAAACACAGCTGGTTTTTCAGCTCCACTAAGGATGAATATAGCAGTTGATAGAATCTCTCTCTCTTTCTCTCTATCTCACTGTGTGTGTGTATTTTTGAATACCTATATTTCACGTAATTTCATTTATCTGTTTGTGACTAATATTTTTACATGAGGGATTTTCTTTTCAGGGGCGCGGAAGGAAGCCAGTAAATGTTGGTTTCATATATTATGACCTTTATTCATTTTTTTAGTGGTTGTGCATGTGAACTACCTTGATGGCTTTTGTAGCAATAAACAGTGTGAACAACTGCAAATTGTCATATGCTTTCCAGACAAGGGCCAGTCATTCCAACAGGTTCTTCAGAAGCACAGCTGCTATCTCTGTTGTGTAGTTAAATGTGCCCAAAGATATTCACTAAGCAGTGATCAACATATGGTGTGTCAAGTTAATGCTGCAGAATATACCCAAATAGGTATGCACTAATGCGGTTATGCTAACACCATCATGACATTCCAGCAACTGTGGAATAATGGTGCATGGTTTTATGTTCTGGGCTAGGTAATCTCTCAATTCCCACAGAACATGTACAGTCAAAAATATAGGTCCTGTGGTTTGTTTTTAAAACCGGTTCTTTCATTGATGGAGGGGGGAAATCCATCTGTACAGCTTCCATGTAGAAGTGAAGCCCTGCAGATGTGAACACTGGCAGACTGTGGAGAGCCATACTTCCCTGTTCCTAATTGGCTCTCTGAAAGGAGTTCTCACAGAATAATGTGTGCACTTTTTTCACCTAGACTGCTCAGGGAGAAAGCTGTGAACTCTTATCAGGCTCACTTAGACATTAATAGTAATAAAAAGCTAAGAAAGGTAAAGGATGCTGGGAATTGTAGCTCCATAAGGCACAAGCTACAGTTCCTGGAATGCTTTACAGAAAGTGATGTGCTTTAAATGCAGGAGTTCCCTCCTCCAGCCGGGACTCGGGAGCGGAGGCAGTTTCACTTCGCTGGTGAAACCCCCATCCCACTCTGCCCTTGTACAATGGAGAGGGAGAAACAAGCTGTGTCGCTGAGGTGCTGATACAGCTTTTTCCTCCCTCTGCATCCTTAAATTGCTCGGCTGAGGAGTGTGCAGCTGCCTTTGCCTCAGCCGAGCGGTTAAAGGAGCCCCTAGCCCAGCACTGGCTCCCACAAGCTGGCGGCAGGGTGGGGGCTCTGTGAAACTGCTCAGCTGAGGTGGGGGTGCCGCTCTCTGCCGTGAGCAGTTAAAGGAGCCCTGATGCTCCGCCCACTCATGCATGAGTGGTGACGGGGCTGTCTCAGCTGGGGGGGGGAACCTCCCCTCCCCCCAAACTGAGCAGTGCAAACTAGCTCCATTGTTCCAGCCTGCGAGTCCGGATGAAACCACCTCAGCTCTCAAGTGAGAGATGGGGTAGTTTCACTCAGTGTCTTGTGGGCAGAGGCCAATGCAACATCACAGTATATCCAACATCACGGTATATCGCCAAACAGTGATGTTTGGCTGGCGATACACCATGATGTTGAAAAGCTGATATTGCCCAGCCCTACTGCTCATGAAGAGGCATTAAAACAATACTGCATCAAAATGTGCCATGAAAGTAAACCCTGCTTCCTTGTAGATGATGAACCCCAATCAATGGGAAAGCAAAGGGCCTTTATTGTTGCTTTTGAGATAATCTTGCCTGCTTGATGTTAGAGGAAAATGGTGGGGCTTCAAAGCCTGCATGGAGCTGCCACTATTAGGATTTACATTGCATATGCCACTGGTTTTCAACCAGTGTGCTGTGGTGCCCTGGGGTGCCTTGAATGATGGTCAGGGGTGTCATGAGCAGCACTGGGCTCTCCCTCTTCCCTCCTCCTCTGATGCCCTTTCACATCTCTGCCTCCCTAAGGCTTGCACAGCTATTTGTCGCTGCGGCCCTGGCTACAGGCTCCGCAGGCGAATGGTGCCTCTGGGACTGGCCAGGGGGTGCTGGTTGCCAGGAGCAGAGATGGCCTTGGAGTAAGCAAGCAAGTGGGTGAGGGAGCCCAGCCATCCAGCCAGCCAGCCAGCCAGTAAACCAGCCCTTGCTGTGGGAATGGATGGACCTAGTGGGAGGCTGGGCAGGCAGGTGCCATACTGGCCTTTCTTGTGCCTGCTGTGTGCAAAGCCTGTGTGGGAGCCGAGTGCCCGGTGCCAAATAGGAGCCTTTCCGCTATGCAGACCCAGCGGCGCCTGCTGCCTCCACTGCAGCCTCCCAAGGTGAGTAAGGTGCTGGCCTCACATTCACCTTTGGCCAGTTTCCATTGGTCTACTAAGGCTGGAGGCTCCTCAATGTGGAGTGGGGTGGGGGTTGGCTCACAAGGGGAGAAGAGGGAACACTCCACAAGGAAAAGGGATGAGGGGCTGCTGGCTCTGCAGGCAAGGGGTGACATAACTGGGCTTCTGAGGCTCAAAGGGCATTTCCCCACCCCAGAAAGAATCTAGATGCTATACTCTTATTGATGCAGCCCAGAATTGCATTGGCTTTTTTAGCTGCCGCGTCACACTGTTGGCTCATATCAAGTTTGTGGTCAACCAAGACTCCTAGATCCTTTTCACATGTACTGCTCTCAAGCCAGGTGTCACCCATCTTGTATTTGTACCTCTCATTTTTTTGCCCAAGTGCAATACTTTACATTTCTCCATGTTAAAATTCATCTTGTTTGTTTTGGCCCAGTTCTCTAATCTGTCAAGGTCGTTTTGAAGTGTGATCCTGTCCTCTGGGGTGTTAGCCACCCCTCCCAGTTTGGTGTCATCTGCAAATTTGATCAGGATGCCCTTGAGTCCATCATCCAAGTCGTTGATAAAGATGTTGAATAAGACCGGGCCCAAGACAGAACCCTGTGGCACCCCACTAGTCACTCTTCTCCAGGATGAAGAGGAACCATTGATGAGCACCCTTTGGGTTCGGTCAGTCAGCCAGTTACAAATCCACTGAGTGGTAGCATAGTCAAGACCGCATTTTACCAGCTTCTTTACAATAATATCATGGGGCACCTTGTCAAATGCCTTGCTGAAATCAAGGTAGGTTACATCCACTGCATTCCCTTCATCTACCAGGCTTGTAATTCTGTCAAAAAATGAGATCAGGCTAGTCTGACATGACTTATTTTTCAGAAATCCATGCTGACTATTGGTGATCACAGCATTCCTTTCTAGGTGCTCACAGACTGTTTGCTTAATGATCTGTTCCAGAATCTTCCCTGGTATTGATGTCAGACTGACTGGGCGGTAATTATTTGGGTCCTTTCTTTTCCCCTTTTTGAAAATAGGGACAACATTTGCCCTCTTCCAGTCTGCCGGGACTTCGCCTGTTCTCCAGGAATTCTCAAAGATGACTGCCAGTGGTTCTGAGATCACATCTGCCAGTTCTTTTAATACTCTTGGATGCAGTTCATCTGGCCCTGGAGACTTGAATACATCTAAACTAGCCAAGTATTCTTGTACTATCTCCTTAGTTATTCTGGGCTGTGTTTCCTCTGCTGAATCATTTGCTCCAAATTCTTCAGGTCGGGCATTGTTTTCTTTATCCGAGAAGACTGAGGCAAAGAAGGCATTGAGGAGTTCAGCCCTTTCTGTGTCCCCTGTTTGCATTTCACCATCTTCTCCTCTGAGTGACCCACTGTTTCTTTGTTCTTCCTTTTGCTACGAACATACCCATGAACAAAAACATCAGAAACAAAAAAAAAAAAACCCATAAAAAAAACCATAAACATCAGAAACAAAAGCAATTATTGTAGCAACAGTAAAAATACAAAAAGCAGTACATATAAAATCAGTTAAATTAATTATTTAGATTTAAGTGTGGAGCTGCATGTTTAAACAAGGGGTGATCTAGCAGAGATATCAATGGTGAAGGCCTAGGAGCCAATCCTGAGTTCCAATTCTGCCACCCATTCAACGTTACTTTTTAAAAATGGGTTGCCCACCTTTTCTTGTTCCATGTGAGGCATGAGCATGAGCTGATGGTCTTGTGTGGGCACTTTCTACCTGTACTCATTTCTGGTTCCTTGACAGACACAATTCCAATTAATTGGGGGCGGATGAAACACTGGTGTCCTCTGGCTGCTTTACTCTTGAACATCTATTCTGTGCTTTATAATTTTTTCTGCCCTCAACCGGTCATCTACTTTCTTAGAAGACTCTTGTGGAAAGGACAAAGTCTAATGTTTGTAGAACCATAGGTATTATACTAAAAAATTCCATTATTATAATAATGAGAACTACAATGAGAATTATAGGAATTTTGGAGCTTTGTTGATTGAATAAAAGATGGATTGGTGCATTATGGTTCCATGAAGTTGCCTTGTCCCAAGTGAGATCCTTGGTCCACCCAGGTCAGCTCTGCCTGCACTGACTGGTGGTGGTGATGCAGAATCCCAGGCAAATGTCTTTTCCAGCCCCGCCTGGAGATGCCAGAGAATGAACCTGGGCTAGTCTTACTCCAGAGCAGTGTTCTACCATTGAGCTATGACTCTTCCCCCTTGCCTTAAGGAAATGAAGTGGTATAATGGTTTTATTTATTTATTGTACTTCTGAGTCACCCCATAATAGAGTCTCTGGGGGTGACATGCAGTTCAAAGAAATAAAAACAGTTATAAAACATAATCAAACAAATCAGTCAACTATAACAATTACAGAACAGTGCCAAAATCAATAAAAACCTTGGGGCAAAACACAAGAATCATAACCACAGCGACTGAGATAATTAATTTAAGTACAGTCATACCTCGGGATAAATATGCTTCAGGATAAGTATTTTCAGGTTGCACTCCGTGGCGACCCGGAAGTAACAGAGTGCGTTACTTCCGGGTTTCGCTGCTCGTGCATGCACAGACAGTCAAAATGACGTCACGCGCATGTGCAGAAACAGCGAATCGAGACACGCGCAGACGAGCAGTTGCGTCTTACGTTCTATTCAGGATGCGAATGGGGCTCCGGAACGGATCCTGTTTGCATTCCAATGTACCACTGTAAATGATGTTTAAAAAGTATCATAACAAACTGGAATAAGGGGGCTGCTGAAATGGCTTTCTACCTTAGGTCCACCCAGGGGTGGAGGAAGGAGGTTGTGGTGGGGGTGGTGTCACCACTGAGGTGTGTGTGATAAAATGCCGGGCAGCACTCACCGTGGGGCCTGCAGTGCTCCCAAGCCACACGACTCTCCTGGGAGTGACGCGGTGGCTTGGGCACCTGCAGGCTCTGCGCTGTCCAAACAGTCTGCCCACTGCCTCAACCTCAGCCTCAGCTGTAGGAAGGCTGAGTGGGAGAAGGCAGGCAGACTCCTTGGAAGCCCTGCGGAGCGTCTTGCCCTGGTTCACCCCGCCCCCACAGGCAGCTGACTCCTCCCCTGGGTGCAGGGCACACACACTGCCCCAGGCGCCTGATCGGCTTACTCCGCCACTGTGTCCACCCTCCACTTCAGAATAAGGGGGCTCTTAGAGAGTGGGACCACCACTTCATGTTATTTTTCAGGGCAGGAATGATGACATCAGCTGCTGGAACACCAGGGTAATTGGCAATCTTTCTATGCATTGGCAAGTGAATGAGGTGATATTAAGGCCTTCAAGTTTGGTTTTTGAGAGATTAGCATAGAATAAATCAGAAAATAATAACAAAGCAGAGGTTGAATACTACCTTCCTTTCTTTGAGGAGGTTCCTACTTTAGACTAGCTTTAAATAGCGGTACTTCTTTGGGAAGAATATTTGCATTTCTAAATAAGAGCTTAACATTTCAGCTGGCTGAAGATCTGTTAAGTTAAACTAGTGTCTTGCAAGTTGAAATGATGCAGTCAGAAGTAAGCACAGCTGGATTCAGAGGAGTTTGATCCCAGGAAGCAATGCATATGATTGCACTCATGCCGATCCAAGTAAATTAGGCATTAACACTGTGTACTACCACTCTTTGGTGTGTATGGGCATAATAATGTATTAGTAAAGCTGCCGAAGAATTGATGCTTTTGAATTATGGTGCTGGAGGAGACTCTTGAGAGTCCCATGAACTGCAAGAAGATCAAACCTCTCCATTCTTAAGGAAATCAGCCCTGAGTTCTCACTGGAAGGACAGATCCTGAAGCTGAGGCTCCAAGACTTTGGCCACCTCATGAGAAGAGAAGACTCCCTGGGAAAGACCCTGATGTTGGGAAAGATGGAGAGCACAAGGAGAAGAGGACGACAGAGGACGAGATGGTTGGACAGTGTTCTTGAAGCTACCAGCATGAGTCTAACCAAACTGTGGGAGGCAGTGGAAGACAGGAGTGCCTGGCGTGCTCTGGTCCAGGGGGTCACGAAGAGGCGGACACGACTAAACGACTAAAAAAAGAAAAGCTGCCTGAAGTTTGGTTTCTCATTGGGGAGGGATCTGCATGGGATTTTCATTTCCATTTGCAGCACTCTATGCCATATTCCATACTGTTGGAGAGGGTCTACTAATCCTCTTGGACAGATTTTTTTGGGGAGGGGGCTGCTGCAGGAGGGGGTACTGGCAAAAACCACCTCCCTTTCTCTTATGTCAGGAGACATGTCTGTGAGTGGAGCAGCAGCACTCTTAGGAGCCTTCTCTGTAACTGTGGAGCTTTCTCTACATGGGCCTTTCCTAAGGAATCTTCTTCCTCAAGAAGCACAGCAAGCAGGGCATAGGAATGTTTAGAAGGCTTTTAAAAACATGCCTGTTTCTCCAGTCTTTTGGGTGTCAATCAGGAAATTTTATTGGTATTGTGTTTAATCAAAGTTTATGGTGACATATATGCATATTAATATTTTATTATTTTGTTTAATATTGTCTATATGGGTGTTTTATGAACTACTTTTAGGGCTCACTTAATTTATTTACAAATATCACGCTTACAAAGACGATTGTGTGCATAACTTAATTTTGATACATCAAGAGAATTTGTTGATTCTTCTTTTCTGCTGCTGTGAAGCTGGTGCTCTCTGTGCTTTGTTGTGTTTAATTTGAAAGATACGCTTTCTTCTTGTGCTTTCTTGCAGGTACAGGAGAAAGCGGGAAGAGTACATTTATTAAACAGATGAGGATTATTCACGGATCAGGCTATACGGAAGAAGACCGGAAAGGCTTCACAAAATTGATTTATCAAAACATATTTTCCGCTATGCAAACTATGATCAGAGCTATGGATACTTTACAAATTCCATACTCATCTGAGCATAATAAGGTACAAAACTCTTCATTGGTGTCAATAACACAGAAAATACAGCAGTTGAAATTCCAAAAATAACAGTTCATTGAATGTACTTTCCCACCTCTTATGCTCTTAGTTCTAAACCTTGGCCAGAGAATCTAGCACATGCCATCTCTTCTCTCCCCAGTCTTTTCCATAGTCTTTGTGTCCACTAACACAATGCAAATATGCACGTGACTTCGGGAAAGAAGTGTGTCTTTGCCATATGACAAAAAAGCAATACAATTAAGTTGCCACATGTCCGGGTTTTCCTGGACATGTCCTCTTTTGGGGGGTCAATATGGCCATCCGGGCAGATTTTTTTACCTTTTTCAGGAACTGTATGGGGGTTTTTAGGGGGTGGGTTGTTGAGGGGTGGAATGCAGCACTTCCTGTGCCCTGGAAGCAGAAACATTGTGTGGAGTGGTTGCTTTGGCTGCAGGAGAGCGTGCAGAGCAGCCATTGGAGGAGAGCCATCAGGCAGGGTAGGCTTGGGGTGGCAGTGGCTGCCGCATGCAGAGCTCCTCCCAGCCCAGGCCACCAACGCAGGAAGCTGGGCACACAGGCGGGCAAGTGCCAGAGCCTAGAAGGGCAGGGCAGGCAGAAGGGTGTGTTTGCCACTCTTGGCTGCCCCGAGTGGTGCGGTCTGTAGCTGGTGCCCACCCTGCATCCTCTGGGGTGTGGGCGGCTCTTCCAGCGGTGGCTGCCCATTGACATGTGGGGAGCTCCCAGGCTCGTGTGGGTGGCAAGCACCGCCTGGTGTTGACTCGGCTGGTGGGTGGGAGTGCTGAGCCATCGCCACATACCACAGCCACTGCCAGCCTGAGCTGGGGAAGGAGGCAGCAATACTGGTGGAGGCGACAGAGTGCAAAGGGGACTGAACATGGCAGTGCCCACTATTACTCTTTTTCTTTCTCTCCTCCCCCACCTCAACTCGCCTACAAATGTGTCGTCTTTTTTGTTTTTTGAAATATGGCAACCCTATGCCCATCTAAGAATATGACTTGTGTCCTGTGTGCTTGGTTGTTGTTGTTTTTATAAAAAGAAGTCAGTGAGTGCTGTACGATAGTCAGGCACTGGAACTAAGAAGTTGGTTAAGGAAATAAATAATAATTTGCCATTGGGTGGTTTCACTTTGAAAACCACTCAAATATACCGGTAATTGTCAAACTAGAACAAGTAAAGGGGCTTTGGATATTTTTATTTTTACAAATCGCACCATAAATAGCTTCCAAACATATTGGTGTGGTTCACATTGAATTCAATCAATTGTATGCAGGGCCGGATTTAGGTTTGATGAAGCCCTAAGCTACTGAAGGTAATGGGGCCCTTTATATGTCCAGCTGCTCTTTGTCAACAACAAATTTATGGACCTAATAGGTATCTAAAGCCATTTGCACATAACAAAATATGTATTTTATCAAAGTAATTTTTGAACTTATCTTATATTTTGGAAATGTACATCCAGGTTTTTTTTCCCTTTAATTTTTTGGGGGGCTCCCAAGAGAGTGGGGCCCTATGCTATACCTTATTTAGCTTATACGTGAATCTGGCACTGATTGTATGGCTAAATAATAAAAGTGGAGTGACTTCTTCCAATGTTCACTTGATACAAACTAAAAACAAATTAAACAACTGACTTGGGAAAAGGGACTGCTAAGACTTCTTTGATAATGAATAAATACTAAGTGCATCTGGTTTTAGATTGTTTTCTTTGAGAAACTAGAATCTTAAGTGGAGAATGTTCTGCCAGAACGTTTCAAGACAATTAGACCAGCGCCCTCATGTATCCCTATTTATTATAATGAAAGAGTGGGTTACTTAGGGACTTAAGCATGTACAAATGGAAGGAGCCCTGCATGTTCTTTTTTAAGGAAAAGAGTACAGTGGAGACATGTTCACATTTGTTTAAGTTTTTGTACAAAAAAAAGAAATATGAATTAAATAATACTTTCATCACAGCAGACAAAATTCATGCTTGCATGTACAAAGCAGAAATATTGGGAAAACGGTGAAAAATCAGGCAAGATCTTGGCCAATCGTTTAAAATGAAGGATAGGGCAATGAGTCCCAGTATTAAATGATTTTATGAAGGTTTTCTTGGCTTACAAAAGTACATGCATTGTCTCTTTTTTCATGTTGTGGAGTCTTTTCTACAGATTGGTTACATTTGATATGAGACATTAGTGTTGTATACAGTATAAGTTACAGATAGGTAGCCGTGTTGGTCTGCCGTAGTCAAAACAAAAAAAATTCCTTCCAGTAGCACCTTAAAGACCAACTAAGTTAGTTCTTGGTATGAGCTTTCGTGTGCATGCACACGAAAACTCATACCAAGAACTAACTTAGTTGCTCTTTAAGGTGCTACTGGAAGGAATTTTTTTTTGTTTTGAATACAGTATAAGGTTGCTGAAGAAGGGGGGAGAGGAGAGGTGGGGTGGTGGAACTTAAATTCTTTTCCATAGTGTACGTGTGGGGTTTTGTGTCAGCATCAGCTGGGTAGGTTATCTTCCTATTCGCTTAATATATTTCCTTAGTATTGAGAGGGATTGGGGGCCCCAGGATGTGGTTGGTTGCCTGTGTTTGGCTGCAGTGAGATTTGTTCGCGTTTGTGGGGGGGGGTGATTGTTGGGTCAAGTTAGCCATATTGATTTGTATGTTGTCGGTGGATTCTTCTTGTTGTCTTGTTGGGCTGTGTATGTGATAAAGGGGAGCCAAACTCATTTCAGTGATAATTTTCTAGTCATTTTAGGTCCCAAGCAGGGGTGCCCAAACTTTTTCAAAGAGGGCCAGATTTGATGAAGTTGTCAGAGGATGGAAATGCAATGTAAAGGAGAGCAAGATCTTTGTTCTAAACCTTGCACATGGCAGGAGCAGGGTAGGGGTGAAGGAAGGCCATGATTTAATGAAGCCTGCAATGATGGTTCAAACCAGACCATTATTTCTGAAACAGAAGCATCAATCTTTCACTAGGGATTCTGTGTGTGCTGTTCTTGGCTTGTGGTAGCAGAAATAAATCAAATATTTGGAAAAGCAAACATCTAATGTGCTGTTCAAGATTCAGAATGTTTGGAAACTGATAGTCAACTATGTTTGTGCACAGAATATTGCTACTAAAGAGAAGGCACATTGTCGATGATTCAGCATGAAATACTTTCTAGCATTTGGCTTGGGAGGAAGCCTCTATGGTATTTTTCTGCAGTGCTGCAATAAAAAGAACTAAATGGCATCCTGGTGGGGTGCCATCGCAGCTGCTGCCCACGCCCCCGGGACGTGCGCCAGCCACGCCCCTGCCTGAGCTTGAAGCTCCACCACTGACCATGTGAAAGACCTCTCAGTTGGAAACATAATCCAGCAAGACTGATCTTTCTTTTTATGTTAGGATTGAAGTATCTGATAGAGTTTCCTGGTATGTTACAGCAGAGTCATAGCTATGGAGGGGCAGGCCTAGTTGGGGTTTTCTGCCCCAGGTGAAGCCTCCAGAGGGGTGCCATTGAGGCTCCAAGTGTGTGTGTGTGTGTGTGTGTGTGTGTGTGTGTGTACACAAATGCGCATGGGAGTGCCAAACTGGGTTTTTTACCCAGGTGAAATAAAGCCTACTTTCATCCCTGTGTCACAGTGGTCAAAATTAAGTACAAAAAAGCATTGTCCAGACCATTGTCCCACTGCAGAATTATTTACTTGTCATTGCTGTCTATTTTCTGAGCTTGCACAGTTATAGAGTGCATACATACTGATATACCTACGTACAAGGACCAGTGTATTTTTTTCCTGCTGCAAGGTGAGCTTATCTTCCCCTGACCAAAAGTGAGTGCAGTTCCCCAGCACACCTTCCCATCAAGCTATGTACATCTGTATGTAACCTAATTCAAAAGTGTTTAAAAATAAATAAATAAAACATCCAAATAATGAGGTCGGAACAGTAATGTTATTTATGCATCACAGAAACAACAGAAGAGTTCATTGTTTCCCATTGATTCAGTCATACACAGTGTGCAGGGTATTTTTGTTTCACTCACCCTCACAACAACACCCCCTTCCCCGAGTGGTTCTAGGTCAAAGTTAGTGCATGAAGGGTGAACCTGGCATTTGGGACTGTTGATTGTGCTTTGAATGCCCAGCAGTGTCTCATTTTGCAGTTCCATGTTGACTAAATTGATTATAAATCCCTAACTATCCCCCCCCCCCCAATCCTGCTGCAGGAGGCTGGTCAGATGATTGAAGAGCTGAATGTAGACACAGTAACAACACTGGAGAGAGAACTTGTGGAAGCCGTTAAGAGGCTGTGGGATGATCCAGGAATCCAAGCATGCTATGATAGGCGAAGAGAATACCAGTTGTCCGACTCGGCTAAATAGTATGTATCTTACAGTAATAGATCTATGGTCTGTTTAGCTTTGGAAATATTAGGATTTAACTAGAATTTATATACGGTGCTATTTTTCAAGAAAAAGAGGTGCCAGAACTCACCATGAGCACCTCCCTTATTTTCTTATAATGGCAATGGTGTGCCCTCCTGAGTTCCAGCTGGAAAAAAGCCCTACTTGTATGTATACTGGGATATAAGACAGTCTCAATGGGCATTAGAAAGGGGGTTATGCAAAGGGGTTGAGGTGTTTACGTAGGGTTTGTGTAAGGACTTGTGTCAGACTTTGAAAATGTAATCAAGACCCATGTGTATTGGAATGTGTGGACCCAATTCTGAGCATCAGCAGTTAGCATTTGAAGAGCTAATTAAGCTAGGTAAATGTCCTAAGTGTGTACCAGTCTTTAATCCTAGTCAGTCAACAAGTGGGAACTCAGGGGAACTCCTTTGTTAGGTGACACCTGGGGGGAGGGGCTAATCATTAGTACTCTAAAGCACCAAAAGAACTGACCATTAGGATGCAACTGAATAAGGAAGAGCAGAATTAGTAGGAGAGATGCCTTGGACTGGAGTGCTACACTCCAAGCCCCTCTTGAGAAGACCAGGCTGTAAGATCTGGAATCCCTCCATGCAGAGTGAAGGTGTGAATATGTGAATAAATCATATTTCTTTGTGTCTTCCGTTCTCCAAAGGAGCACAGACCCGGGGTGAGTGTCTCCAGCCCCCTGCAATCTTGCTGCCATTCAGCACTTTTGCCAGATTGTATTATTATGACGGGTTGTACTGCCAACTCTCCCCCTGCCCCAATTTGTAACTCAAATTTCCGCATGAAATCAGATCTGTCTCCTCATGTAGATGAATTAACAAAGAACAGTTTTGTTTTAATATTACTAGTTTTCTTTTCTATGGGTAAGGAAATGATGAGCAGGTATTCTTCTTCCCATACATACATACAATCTATTTCTCTTATTATATTAGTAGAAAATTGAGTGGGTTTTTTTGTTTGTTTTGGGTTTGGTTTTTTTTGCTAAATACAATAGTTTGGTTTTGCTCGAGGTAAGAAGAGTTTATAGTTTCTTAGTGAAGCATGATCCAGATAGCAAATGAACTGTGGGTAGTAGGGTGGTTCATAAAAAACTTTTTTAAAAAAATGCCTGCTCCACTGAATTGAAATTTCAGCCATAGGAAAACAGCCAAGTAAACAGCTATATTCATGGAGGAGGGTCAAGATATTAACTGATAAGCATGGAATTTCAGAGATAGCTATATAATCCCTAGTGTAGTAAGACAAGACATTTGGAGCAGGCATTTTTTTAAATAAGTTTTTTTATGAACCTCTCTAGTGGGTATTGTTAGGAAGCAAGGGGGTGATTCAACAGTTGAGTTTGGCAAGCAAGACATCTTTGGCTCAGCTGAAGGGGTTAGGCTTGAATAGTTAAGGGTCTGGCAATTGGGGGCTGTGCAGGATAGTGGAGGTCTTAGGATTTAATATGTTAAATAATATTACTTTCTTATAGTGACTAGTCTGGCATTTTTTGTTTCATTGTTCCAAAATTAAACTCAGTTCAACACATTTCTGCAATACTTTGCTTTATATAATTTGCCAGCACTTTAGTGGATTTAGTTTCTCTGATCAGGTTCATTATACAATCTTCTACAGCACAATAGTGCTGCAAAGAATTTTATCAGAGAGAGGGCTCTATGGGCTTTCTGTTTGATCTGTGCTGTACCCCAGCTCAAGAAACTGCTTATTGAACCAGACTACTAAAAAGTCCACCACGTCCTCCTGTTCTGAGCCCTCTTTCATCCCCCTAGTATCAGGTTCAGTCTGTGTGAATTATTTTTCAGTTGCTCCAACCTTACATCAAGCATAGGAATTGCACTCTCCATTTTTTCGATAACTTAATGCTGGTATCCTATGCTTCCATTATAGCCACCCCATCTATTTGCACAGCTACCTCATGTACCTTTTCCTCCGGTGGTTTAATTATTTCAGTTAGATCCTCTTTACTTGCATTATTTGCAATGTGATCTCAGAGAGCAACTCTTCTTCATCTTTGGATAGTTTTGGAGTTTAGGGCACCATTATCAGTTCCATCAAACAGATGATCAGGCCTGGTTATTTTCCTAGTCTCAGAATAGTTTCTAAGCGTCTTAGTTTAAAGCAAATGTTAAGTCCCTTGCATTAAGTCTGAAATTGTTGAGTCTTTAATTCTTTTTTGCTTCAGAAAAGTTTTATTTTAAAGTAAGCTACAATCTTGGTCTGGGACGCAGGTGGCGCTGTGGGTTAAAGCCTCAGCGCCTAGGACTTGCCGATCGAAAGGTCGGCGGTTCGAATCCCTGCGGCGGGGTGCGCTCCCGCTGCTCGGTCCCAGCGCCTGCCAACCTAGCAGTTCGAAAGCACCTCCGGGTGCAAGTAGATAAATAGGGACCGCTTACCAGCGGGAAGGTAAACAGCGTTTCCGTGTGCGGCTCTGGCTCGCCAGAGCAGCGATGTCACGCTGGCCACGTGACCCGGAAGTGTCTCCGGACAGCGCTGGCCCCTGGCCTCTTGAGTGAGATGGGCGCACAACCCCAGAGTCTGTCAAGACTGGCCCGTACGGGCAGGGGTACCTTTACCTTTACCTTACAATCTTGGTCTGCACTGTCACTCCCCACTCCCCCCCCCGCTGGGTTAGGATTTTAGTTTTTATACAATGAAATAGCAATTATGTTGGTGTTTACTTAAATGATTTAAACTTACTACTTTGTAAATGAGGACAATGTGTGGAAAATGTGAATATAAATTGACAAGCTTCTTTTTGATACAGTCAGCTCAAAAGTAAATAGCATAGCTGAAAATAGGCCACTATTGTTATTCATTCATGGCGGTCTGGGGGTGGGGTGGGGGGAGCGCTGTGGCTGAAAATGTCTTGTGTAATGGTAGTTGTGCATTAACAGTAGCACTGAGTTTTGAATCTAGAATGTCCATGTTGTTTAATCTTTTACCTTGTGTGGTCTATTAGCTCTCATTTATTTGTGAATTAATCTTCTACTTAAATATTTGATTTCAACATATGTTAATTTGTTTATGGCAACATGTAACACTTTGCTAAATAAGTGTGTCTGTATTGGACTTGGAAGTTACCTTTCAGACTTTGACCGTATTGCTGCACCATCATTTGTGCCAAACGAGCAAGATATTCTGAGAGTGAGAGTGCCAACCACTGGAATTATTGAATATCCTTTTGAGTTGCAAAATGTTACTTTTAGGTAAGTTTGGTTATGCAAATTACTAATCGAGGTAAAGCAGTATTGAGTAGCCCGATTCCTCTGCACCAAATATGAACCAAATGGGGAAAGTTCATCCTGGAGAAGGCTTGGTTGCAGTTATTAACATCAGACATAATTAGATTTTGATCTAAACCTGAAGAGTTCGGTGGCTATAAAAAGCCCTTTTGAATGTGGGCTTTTGTGAGCCTCTAAACATGTTTTCTGAGTTTGGCCCTGGAGCAACTTTATCAGCATCTCAGGTTACTGTAAATAGTTTGTTCAGCTATCAGGTCTTCTTCACAGCAAAGTTGAGTTGGGTTTATTTTGTTTGGTTGGTGCCCTGGAAGCTTATTGCACAAAGTTACTCCTATTTCTATTTACAGAATGGTAGATGTTGGTGGACAGAGATCAGAAAGAAGGAAATGGATACACTGCTTTGAAAGTGTTACCTCAATAATATTCTTGGTTGCTCTTAGTGAATATGATCAAGTCTTGGCAGAATCCAACAATGAGGTAAAAGAACAGAGTGCTCTAGATTATTTCAGTTAGTGCATTTTATTGTGGCAGATTATTTTCTCAATGCATTTCTCCATAGAATGGTCATCCTCTCCGGTTCAATGCACAATACCAATTTTTGTAGGTGTATCCTGACGAAATTCTGGCACAGACACACTCATAGTTTTTCATTCTTGCATATATAGCATCCATTGCATTGTCTTTCATATTATTTTATTGCATTTATATCCTGCCTTTCCTCCAAGGAGCTCAAAGTGGTGAACATGGTTATCTTTCACCCCATTTACACTTTGTTTGCGGCACTGGGAGAATAGCTAGTGTTATAATTGGAACACATGTCTGGGTAGAAAATAATGATAGATGGGACTAGGTTTTGGGTATGAAATAATTATACTTTAATCTGAGCACAGAAATGGGGTGCGCAGGCAGAGTTCCACTCACACAATAGACTTGCCCTGCATTTCCTTCCCCCATTCACCCCCAAAATGTGCTCTTGAGGGTCCCCCAAACCCCTGGAGCATATTTTAAGTGTAAGCAGTGGTATGAAGGTGGAGTGAAGTTCTGTTACGCAAGCAGAAATCAGTGTTGGATACAGCCCAGCACCCACTAATTTCTTTAAGAATACTTCGCTAACATTTCATACTTTTCTTGCAGAATCGGTTGGAAGAAAGCAAGGCTTTATTTCAAACAATAATCACATACCCTTGGTTTCTGAACTCCTCAGTCATCTTGTTCTTAAATAAAAAAGACCTTTTAGAAGAGAAGATTATGCATTCCCATTTAAGCACCTATTTTCCAGAGTTCACAGGTAAACCAGTTGTGCTTTACATCTGATAAGCAATTATTGTAGCTGCTTTGTCAGTTCACTAATGACCAGCACTTTAATGTGAAGTGTTAGCTACCTCAGTTGTTGGCTACACTAAAACAGACAACATTTACCGTATTTATTGCTCTATAAGACACACTTTTTCCCCTCCAAAAATTAAGGGGAAATGTGTGTGCGTCTTATGGAGCAAATGCAGGCTTCAGCGAAAGCAACGCGAAGCCTCCGAAGCGCAGCAGGAACGCTCCCCGCCATGCTCCGGAGGCTTCGTGTTGCTTTCACTGAAGCCTTGAGAGCGAGAGGGGTCGGTGCGCACCAATCCCTCTTGCTCTCCTGGCTTCGCTTTGCTGGAGAGGCGCTACACAGCTTTCCCTCTCTGCGCAGCACCCCTTCAGCGAAGCGGGAGGAGTAATGGAAGGGGCTCCGTTTCTCCTGCCGCTTCGCTGAAGGGGTGCTGCGCAGAGAGGGAGAGAATCTTTTTTCTTGTTCTCCCCCTCTAAAACTAGGTGTGTCCTATGGTCGAGTACGTCCTATAGAGCGAAAAATGCGGCACTTATTTTTGCAAGCAAATGATTAAAATTATATGCACATCCATATTCCCAATGTGGGAAGTTAGCATTTGTTACTACACACAAGTCCTACTGTCCAAACGCTTGTTACATACCCAAACATAAGGAATGAGTACCCAAACCTCGCTACACACGCATCACAGATTCTGATATCAAGACAGCCAGACACAGTTGTAGTACTGTAAACAAATGAGCAGCCTTAAACAAGACTTGCTTTTTGTGTTTTGCTGGTTCATGGCAACCAAAAACCATGGTGGGTGGGGGAAAGATCAGACAAATAAGAGAGCACCCTTTTCCTTCCCTCCTTGCCTTTTGCAAGGTTTCAGTGGGTTTTCCTGGGTTTTTTCAAAATTTTGAGGGCAAACATTCTGTGGTTGGGAACATGGTAGAATTTCCCCCCTAGGAATAATTGGAAATCGTTGACTCGTTATGCAAACGCTCACCTAACAAATGATTTCCTGAGAATGCATTGTGTTTGGATAGCAGGACCTGTGTGTATTAGTATATTTGAAAAGAGTTAATTGGAATTAATTAACTCTGCATACACTAGTGAAATTTATTTGAAGGTTGCAAAGAGTCTCTCTTTCTGTTTAACAGTGTCATTTTTTGCTTTTGAGCAGGACCAAAGCAAGATGTTAAAGCTGCCAGAGAGTTCATTCTGAAGTTATACCAGGATCAGAATACAGATAAAGAGAAAGTGATTTATTCCCATTTTACATGTGCTACAGACACAGAAAACATTAGATTTGTCTTTGCTGCTGTCAGAGACACAATACTACAGCTGAATCTAAAGGAGTTCAATCTGGC
Organism: Podarcis gaigeae; assembly: GCF_964106915.1. Lineage (NCBI taxonomy): Eukaryota > Metazoa > Chordata > Lepidosauria > Squamata > Lacertidae > Podarcis > Podarcis gaigeae. The sequence goes on along the minus strand of NC_139687.1, from coordinate 4,118,208 downwards.
ATAAACCACAGGGACCCAGCATTGTATTTAAAACTCCATGTATGTATTTGCAGCAATTGTTTGTGTCCCTGTTGACCATAAAATATTTACTTAACAAAAATGGAAATTTAGATATGATACTTACAGATTTTTAATGTGTACACTTTCAAAATGGTTTTTTCCCCAGTTTTTGATCTGAGGTGCATAATTTTAGTTTTGAGGTGATTTAAGAAAAAATATCTGCCATTTATTTATAGATACTTCCTGCACCCGCTAATTTAATTCGTTTGATAATCTTTTAGCCAGAGATGTCTTAGTTACAGAAGATTGGATGCTCTATTGTCATTTGACTAAGGTACATGACGAAGCTGAAAGAAAAATAGCCTATATTTATATAATTCTTTAGTTTTTTAAAGCCTCTTTGAAGGACATGGCATACATCTTATTTTCCTTGAAACACGGCAGCTTGTTGTGCAATTTTTGATTCATAAGTAAAATGCTAGCTGCCAATATGTTTAATATTTGTGGTTTTCTATATGCTTTGGGGCATAGTTATTTAAAAAATAAATAAAAACAAGCTCCCTTCCGCCCTTTGCTGGAGCCTATAAAAAGTAACTGCTTCCGTGACTGGAGAAGGGAAGGGTGCACTTGTCTCAACTCCAAAATGTATCAAGGCACCCCTGAATGGCATCTATCATTCACCAGTTCCATTGGGGGGACCATACCTTTTGGTGGCCATTTTTGGCAAAGGCAGTGAGTGTTCATTTCCCATTTTATTTGCTTTTCCTTTATTTTATATTTAATAAATATAGTTAAGACCTACCACTTGTTTGGCATCATTTACACTATTGCTATGTCACCCCTTCATATGAAGTAATGCAGCATAAACTGAAGAAAGATAACATGTTGAATACCATGTTTGACAGAGTGGTAATTCAATTAGCATCTCTTCGCTGTGTGAACATTCCTAAAATTTAAAAATTACATGAACCAACTCAGTGTTTGGGACAGCACATGTATGTGTTTTTCTCTACAGGTCTAGCAGACACAGGGATAGAAATCTAATAAGCACAAACAAAAATAACGTGTAACCAGCCTAGGAAGCATCACACTCTTTATTGTACACATTTAGAAGGCGTGATCTGTATGGTTGGTCTGCAGCTTAAGGCCACAACTCAAAGTGTCAATGCTCAAGTATGATATGACTGTCAGTTAAACCAATGAATCTGGAAAGAGTTCGTTCATGTTCTTGAGACACAACACACGTTATATTTTGGCATATCCAGTAACCATTAATTCAATATACATTTTGTATAGCAAGAAATAAAATGTTATGGGGAAGGCTGCAATGTATTCCTTTAAGCACCTCAGGTGGTTACATAATGGAGCAAGCAAGACTTTTATATAAATACATACAATTACATTTGGCATGCCATTTACTTTATTTAGCTTTTACAACAAAGCTACAGTTTGAGGAGTTTAAGTACCACCAGCAAATTCAGGAGGGCCAATCTCTTTCGCCTCAATCCTCCAAACAGGAGTTTGGAAAGAATATTCTGGAGCAGACATTTACTACATGCATCAAACAAGTCAAATCTGGATTAGGCAATACACTTACATACATTTGCATTCTTTTCCCTTTTATGACGTGATTTCTTCATCTACATGTGCATTTATAGGCATTATTGTATAGCCTAGCAAAATCAAATTAAAAGAAATGTGTATGCAACCCTCCAAATACTGAAATCTTGTTGTTTTCATGCAGAACTAAAAAGATCTTATGAATTGTTTGGGGTTTAAAAGCTGAAATGGGTTGTATTCCCACGTTAGTCATACTCTGAGCAGACCCACTGAAATTAAGAGACTCGCCTAATTTACGTCCATGAAATTCAGTGGCTCTATTCTAAGAAAAACAGTTGGATGCAACCCAAAGTTAATGAATGTTCTCAATTTTCTTAAATTAATGACAATGCATTCAGCATGAGCATGAAATTTAGATTCCCCTCACTCAAAATAGTTTTTCATTCAAGAGTGTTCCTTAGGTTTATATACCATTTCAAAACATACTCTTTAGAAGGTTTCGATGACTTTGCTGAAAATTTTATGTATTGAAAGTAAAGATCATGCCATTCAAAGCATTGCTGCAAAGACACATCCCTGCCTAGGTTATCATTTCAATATTGCATGTTTATCTGTGTACATCTACCCATCATCGTGAGGTACCAGAACACCTTGCTAATTTTTTGCATCATATAAAAAGTGAGTGTTAAAAATAATATTACAGTACCACAAACTGTTTATTTGTATTAAAAAAACTAAATAACCTCATGATATATATATTGGTAAATAAAAAGGCTTCTTGAATAAACAGATCAGCAAGATCATTCATAATATAAGAGCATTGCTGGTTAAATCAGTCTTTCCCTGAAGAATTTAACTGAATTTCAGTGAAATACATTATATTAACATGTAATGTGGCAATTATAGCATATTAATTAAAATCCCGATGACAGAAGAAATAAAGCTTAGATGGTGGGGGAACCCTGATTATCACATAAAATCACAAGATTAATCTAGTCTTTTTAAATCATGTGACAGAATATGCATGAAAACATCATTTTTACTCCTGATATAAGTAACTCTGTATTATTTATAAATAAAAAGCTCAGTAAGCCACGATTTGGCAGAGATTCTCAGCTCTAGAACAGTTTAAATGACACTGACCATGGCAGATTTTTTTCTACTCTGGCTATGTAGAAGACATCAACAATCCCCTTCATAGTCTTAGCAATGTCACATGCTAAGCTTCAATCAAAATGTTGAATTTGGCACTCTCTGTTTTGTCCATCCTGGAATCTTGCACAAATGGTCACAATTTTGGATGGTTCTCCCTCACTTCTTCCAGTTTTGAGAGAACCCACTATGAAAATTTGAGGAAAAAATTAGACAATGAAAGAAAGTCAACATATTCATCTAAATATTAATAGCACAGAACATTAGTATATAACTATATAGTCAGTCCACATGTGGGCAAATCCCATTTTCTGGGGCTGCTGCCAGACTCCCAGCTGGGCTATAGATGCATCAATGTGACATCTGAGAACTACTGTCACAAATGCGTGGTGCCACCCTCACAATCAACATTTTGGTTATCTGAATCTAGGACTATGGCTGTATACTATTTTCAAGTAAACATATTTAGATCAGTAGTATTCGATACTCACCTTAGCATCATCTGGCGTTTTAAAATTAATAATTTTTCCAAATTCTTTGGCATGGAATACAGACTTTACTCGTTCCTACAAAATAAATAGGTTTCCTATTAATTTGGCTTTCCAAGGTAAAATGAAATGTTTTTTTACCTTCTGTTATTTTACTTTCCCGGCATATAGCTCACAGCTTTATAGTGGATTGCACACTGACTCCACCGTGATCATGAGGCAGCCCCCAATCAGGTTTGCGGACTTGCCAAACTCAAACAGTCAATGGAGTCACAAGTAGTAAGGCAACAACAGGTGCCCACTTTCCTCTTCAACATTTAACTTAACTATTTTTTGTAAAGGGCTCATGAATTAGCAAATCAGAGGCACACTGCAGTCCATATTAGGGAGTGGCTCCAATGACTCCATGGTGCCTTAGAGCTCTACATTTTGAGTCAGTATCAATTGTACTATCTCCTTCCTACTGGCGTCATGGGGGACACTGGCTTGGGATTTCAAAGAGCTTACCCAATTAGGGCAGGTCCAACTGCAACTTGAGCTAACGTTAGAGGCCCTGCTTATAAGAGCTTGTGGCCAAAGGAAGCCTCGGCCAAGGAATACAGATCAATCTTATAGTGCCTTGTGCTGGGGGATGCCCAGGTGGCTGCCCTGCCTATGTCCACAATATGTCCCCATCCACCAAGATAGCATAGAGCAATAATCATTCTAGATGGCAGCAGCAGGGAGAAAGGAGACAAATGGTGTGTGTGTACATTTAAACTCCTTTGTCCAGATGATGTATACCTTAAGGGTGTGCTGCACATCAATTGAGTGTAAGCCTTTCTCTAATGGATGGGAGGGATTGGGGCACCAATTCTGCCGCATGTGAAAATGGGAGGCTACCCAGGCCAGAATATCCAAGTCCAGCAGATCACAGAAGTAAACTTCCATATCATTACAAAGCGGCTTCAAATGATTCACATACACCATTATTTCATCTTTCAAGTCATCACTAACTGCTAAAGAGGAAAATTCTTGACATCCAATATTGGTGGCATACTGCTTGACTTTTCCAATAAACCCTGTAATAATCTCCTTGCTTGGGAAGCATAGTCACTTCTCTGTTTTCCATTTTCCTCACTTCTCTGTTTTCTTTTTTCTTTCCTTGGTCACTTCTGTTTTCGCCACTTCTCATTTCCTTCTGTGGCCCCCTAGTCTTGTGCTGTGCCCCCTCCATTTATGCGATTTTCACCTGTGCCCCCCCTGGAATATCCTGGGGGCCATATGCCCCCCGGTTGAGAAACACTGCTTTAGAGAACACAAGGGCTGAAAAAGACAGTGCCTTCCAGAAGAGTCTTGTTCTCTATGCAGGAAAACATTAACGGGGCGTGTGGGTGTGTGGGTGTGTGAAGAAAGGAAGAAACGGGGGGGGGGGGGGAGGAGATTTGAAGCCCCCTTTATCTGACCATGAAACTTTGAATTAAAAAACAACACCAGTGAAGTAAGTTTTCATAGGTGGTATTACTAGCTTGGTAAATTTGACTTGTTATATAACAACAATATAATAAACTAGCAAGTTAAGGAAAACAACATGCCATTTAAGTTGCTGAATTCTACTGGAGACAAATGACTTTTATTTTAAAAATATACTCTGAAGCTAATCTAATACATTCAACAACAAGCTGAAGTCTCTCACGGTACCTTTGCTTCAATGCGCAACCTCCGTCCATCAACAATGAATGGCTCCTTGGTAAATTCATCATAGGTGTACTGCCATTCACATGTCAACTGTCCAAATGTACCTCTTGTCACGAATAATATGCCACTAAACAAGAATACAAAATAAACCATTAAAACAAAGCAAGCAGAAATACAACAATTACTTTTTAAATAAAAAATTAAAAGTTGCCTTATTATCACCCAGTTTGATGGTTTATTAATTCCACAATGAAATACACACATATGGATTTGCACAATGATGCCAGCGGAACCTAATCATATATGTGTGTATATTAATTCAGTCAAAGAAGACAACTACATTCTACTTTAAAGATGCAGAAATCAATATATAATAAGGAACAGCTGGCATATAGAATGATAACCAGGCAGCAGCAATAGTTGAACTGAACACATACTTTTGTTCAGTCATGTTCTAATAATTAATGTCAAAAAATTCTACAAAAAAACAACAACAACAAGGGTTCCTGTGTCTTCACTGAATTGAATTTGTTAGTTCCTTGAAAAAGCTCATAGGGTTTCATGTTTCAATAATATTTCAGTTAGAAAATAAAGCAAGTTTTGTCAACCAAAACTCTGGTCAGGATCCAGAGAGGTGCATTATGCATGGTTAATAACATTATCTGTCTAATGGTAGCGGGATATTTATGCCATATTATGAAGTGCATCTGAAATTTCCTTCAATTTCAGAAGCATAATGGGGTGGGGATAATGTTTGAGAAACATTAAGGCGTAAATTCCCTTGTAAATGTGGAATTACAGTGGTACTTCTGGTTGCGAACGGGATCCATTCCGGAGACCTGTTCACAACATGAACAGCTTCTGCGTGGGTCGCGATTTGTCGCTTCTGCACATGCGTGTGACATCATTTTGCATGTCTGCGCATGCGTGAGCGGCAAAACCAGGAAGTAACCCTTCCTGGTACTTCCGGGTTGCCGCGGGACGCAACCTGAAAACACTCAACCTGAGGCAAACACAACACGAGGTATGACTGTAGTTATGTGGAGTGGTATCCAATTGTGCCTATCCTTCCAAATTTGCTCTGGAAATCTGAGAAACCCTAGAGAATATTTGAAGTGGTGTGGGAAACTGCAGTGGGGAAGGCAGGAAAAGGAAATGAGCTTGCACAATATTGGATAGCAACAGTGGCTTGGTGGGGGGAACCTTAGCTGTATATCTTCAAAGTGACATACTATTTCTTATGCAGGGGTGCCAACTTTAAGAAAATATGGGGGCGGGCAGGTAGGCCCCACCCTGCATAATCGATCACACGATGTGGTGCACACACATTATTTGAGTGGCAGTGCCCATCAATCTGGGGGGTGGGGGCAGACCTCTCAAATATTTTATTGGCAAAGCCCCCAGAGCCCCTAGGAATTGGTTCTTATGTAAGAATAAAACTAATGCACTACCGCTAAATATATATTCCGCTGATTTCAAGGTGCCTGTTCTAATAATCAAACAGAGTTCTTGTTGCTTTCCTATTCTGTTTCACAGGGCCACTGAGATGTGAGTACAGGGAGTACTGATGTACTGAGCCCACATCATGAAGGGGGCCCAGACTCTGAGCTTCCATTCATTATTTTTTTAAGTCTCTAGCCCTCCTGGAAAGCAAGTTTTGAAACAAAATGCACAGGTACCCTTTTAAGTGATTTCTCTGAGATGAGCCAACCTGACTGCTCCCACCTTTTAGTGTCGCCAATGAGTCAGGGCTGAGATAGATGAGTGAGTTGTTTGGAAACCAAGTGATTGGAATCCCTGGAATCCAAAGGAGCTGCTGTTTCTCCCTCCCCTTCTGTCTCATTTTCCAGCCCTTTGTATCTAAGTAGTTTGTTCTTTTATCATCTAAGATCATATACTTAAATGTTATTTTCTGCAAATACTACTACACAGTAGGTGTTAAAGAATCCACCTCCTCCCTGAAAATGGCAAATATAAAATGTGAAAACTTTGCAAAGAGGTTTAGGCATGTTTTCTGCCATGTCATTCCTGTGCCTTTGAGGCAGGCAGAAATTCAACAAGTTAAGTATTTTCTAGTATGAAGATACAATTATATATAAGTTTATCAAGCATACGTTATTCATGTTCTGGAGAGTTCTCGATGCTACTTGCAAAAAAGGGCACAAATTTGCATATGACACAAAGCATAGCTAAATTTTATGCAAATTGGTTTCCTTTACAGGTAGCTCAGATATCCCACTTCCCATGCTGTGCACTGAGCACAGAAAATCCTGTTGGCGCCCTTGCTCTTCAGTCAAGAGAGGCAGAGACATTGCAAATTTCTTTATACTCATGGAACTGTCTCTTCTACTAAATTGAACAAGGAAGCTTTCGCTGATGTAGTTTCAATATATATGGACACCTGCACCCACAAGGAACTACTTAATTGAAGCACATCAGTTACAAAAGTACATGGCAGAATCATTCTTAAGAGAGAGAATGAATGAGGGCTTATCCCAGGAATATTGTTATTCCGACTACCATTTATCAGTTCCAGATTTTCACATACACACTAACAATATTAACAAAATCTCCAGTCTTAAGTACTGTGAAAAGTCTAATCAAGTGCTTTGAGGTAACATAAAAATATTCTAAATCTTGGTCTTCTGTTGTAAAATATAGCCTTCAGTATCTTTACCTTTAAGGATGATTGGAGTTTCTTTCATTTAAATGCTAAGGGAAAATCTAAACACACTATTTATGTTATATATATTATAACTGAGTGAGCAAAAAAACAAGTGTAACAATGCATGCAGCTTATAAAGTTAACTGGACAAATGGGGAACCTTACCTCTTTGTTACCATTAGTAAATCTGTACTATTAACCATTGCATGTGTAAAGTATCTCAGTTTGGCAAATCTTCCATTTTCAATATTCTAAAAGAGAAAGACAGTTGTATAGAATTCCCTAGAGTACAGAAAGTTCTTTCTGAGGAAAATATTAATGTCTAACATTATTATTAATTTCAGCTTACATTATTAATTTCAGCTTATTATAAAACATGTATACATCACATATATTGAGGACATTTAATATCTGCCATGATTAAGAACTTTCACACCTAGTAGTACTGTAATAGAGAGTTGACCTAACTGTAAACATCCTTCCACATGATGCTTCATCATCCTGGAATGTGAAAAACCTTTTATCTAAAATTATGAGTACATAACATTGGGCTATTCAGATGTTTATAACCTTGAAAGTATTATGCTGTAATACTCAAAAGAGAAGACCATTCAAATTCAACCTGAATTGTTACAGAAACCATTTCTTATTGTATTTCTCAGTAAATGGAATACAACTATGTAAATAATCATGGTTTCAGACATAAGCGTCCAATCATATTTGATGGTTTTAAAGGAGTGAACTGTGTTTGAGGCATGCAATCCAGACTGGTGGATCTTCCTTAAGCCATAGCTGATTTTTTTTTTTTAACTTGAAGTGAATAAATATAAGCTGCTGACCTCTGACTCATAATACCATCCCATGCTGAAATGTTCCTCAACTGTTTATATACAGTATTTTCAAAAAGTCTCAAGCACAAATGTTACATCATGTTATCAGTCCCACCACACCAATGACAGAAAGAGAACAAAAAGTCCTCAATTCATACACTCCCTAAAGTCAAACAGCAATACTTTATATTGCATAAAAAGTCAATCATACATCTATACATAAAATGGGCGGTTTGTTTTTACAGAACAGGTCTGATATATTTAAATATGTTTTCTTGAACTAAAACCAAAAGTTTAATTTAGATTTTAAATTAGAATGAAAAGGAAATAATAAGAAACAACATTTTAAATCCTTTAAATACAGCATAGAAACAATTTTGGTGGTGCATTTAAGAGAGTGAGTAGATTGTAAGATAATTATACTCTATAAAAATGCCAGTTTTTCACTGCAAGTTCATTAGAAGAAATTCTACAAAACATACAAAACACTGCAATCCATAATATATTCCAAACTAGCCACTGATATAGAACCATTTATTATATAGTAGACAAGGTGAATCTGAGGATTCCAATACACTAGTAGGTTTGCTTTGTAGAACTTATTTTATAATCCAAGCGACCAAATTATTTCACAAATTAAATCTCAGCAATCCTCACAAAACATTATCCACACATTGCCTACAGAGGGGGGAGACGGAGATGGCAGTGGGGAGATTTATACTTCCTACCTCCCAGCTCACACTCTTCACATGGCTCTAGCTCTCTAGAAATACTTCATTCAGGTTATATGTGAACAGACATTTCAGACTTACAAATTTATGTGAAGTGACAGAACAAAGGAAGCAAAATAGCAAATTATTTCAGCTGCTTAGGGAAGTTCAGTGCATCTCTTTCCCAAGGAGAAAAAGCAGTTACCAGAGAGGTCTTGTTTAAGGAATCTTGGCACTGAATATGACTGATGAGGACCCTAAAATACCTCATTTCAACTATGTGATTCCATTGTGGATTGAAGACTGGATGGGGCAAAAAAAAAAAGTGTATCAGAAACCTGGTGTTAACTGAGTTGAATTATAAAGAGTTCTGCCTCATCATTCAGCTTTTCTTTTGTATTTTTCCTTCCATGTTTTTCACCTGCTCTTTGCTGCTTGTTATTACCACTCTTTTCAAATGCCACCTTACTGTCATTTTCATAATTCATTTTGAAACTGAAAGTTCAATACTTAGCAGAGCCCATTATTTGCACGAAGTGCTTAATTTTTGAATGCTTTCATGCATCTTGATTATATCACTTAATTTACTCAGGCACCCCCACTAAGCATTCACCCCTCTTTATCCTCCAGTAGCCATTGACCAACATGCCTGGTGCTCTCTTCAAGCAAATGCAAGAATGACTTACTTGCTCATACCACTGAAAGACACATATTTTTTCCAAGGCAAAAGAGGAAGGACTCAATAACAGCATTATTCTGACTAGTAGTGCCACTAAATCACATCCTGAAGCTACTCCTTACTCTATTAACCACACTTCTTCTGGATTGGGTTATTTGAACTGGAATCACAACAGTGCTTTTGGAAAGATGTTCAGAGCAAAGAAAAGTGAGAACAATAGAGAATGGCAGCCACATAGTAGTGCAACAATTGGTTACTGCTATATCTCTTTAAGGCTTTGACATTGAAGAAGTTATACGCCAAACAATATACAATTTATATATATCCCCAATCACTTATTCTGGAAATTGGGGGTGGGGGTCTAAATATATGTAAACCTTTCATATGTTAAACTGTTTATTTATAAAGACTGTTATGTTGGCAACATGTATCCCGTAGGAAAAAGGCCAAATTTCACTGGAGGGGTGGAAATGGAAAAGAGCACTAGGTAAAATGTTCTTCAGTCTTCCAGTGGAGTTACAATCATTCGTCAGACAACTGTAAAAGAAGGATTCTGCAAAGTCAGCTGCTGTGACCCAGAAGAAGGGCACAGTTGAACCTTCGTTCTCACTGCAGTCAGTCTACTTCACCATCAGTAGTTTTTATCCCTCAACATTTCTCATAACTATTTCCAAGCCTGGATTGCACCATCACTAGGGAGAGACTAGCTTGTTTCTGTTCTGTACAAAGATGCTTACACATTTGCCAATTTCCAAACTAGGTGCCAAGATTCTCTTTCCTGAAAATCTGTTCTGTACTATATCCAGCTTTTGCATGGCCTTTAGGCAAGTTGTCCCCAGTGGGCTACCCTGGCTAGCACTGTCAACACTGCTCACTTGCTGGCCCTCTGCTTTCAGGCCCAATCTGCATTACTGCCTACAAGAAAACAAGGCAAGCAGAGGTTACTTCCCCTGCTGCTCCTTTTGCTTCCTGCACTCTTAAGAGGACAGGGAAACAGGTAACAACAGCATAAAGGAGCAGGGCAATGGGCTTCAGGGGCCAGGAGGGGGGTCCTTGCAGAAATGCTGCCCTGATTCTAGCACTGAATCTGCGAATCTAATAGAAATCTTATAATTAAAATATTCTGATATAAATTGGTGTTGGAATTGTAATTCCCATTGTAGGCTCCTACCTCCACAGCTCATTCAGGGCGGATCTACACCCATGGTTTTGAATGCTAAAAAGGAGTTAAAGAATAGCTGAGATAACCATATAGCCATATGAAGTTGTTTTCTAATGTTAATAATGCATTATTCAAATGTGACACCAGATCGCACTGCAGAGCTACCCCCTTCGAGAAACTGGGTAGACCTTGTGGAAAATGAAGCAAACGAGAAACCAAATGTATTGATGTTTTAATAACATTTAAAAGGTGAGTGTAGTTACACGTCCATTTATTTCCTAGGGTCTACTCTGAGTAGAATTAATTTTGGCCATCGCCCTCAATTTTTCGAGAATGAGAAAACTGGCTATTTATATTTCCCTCACTGTTTCTAGCCTAGAATAGTGCATACTATTTTGTTTTACAACCACATAGTTGATCTTTATTTTTAAAATACCCAAATATTCCCCCTTTCAAAATATTATTGTCAATTTATGCATGGAATTTAGTTGTTCTGACCCAATTATACTTTGCTTACATTGGATAACCTCTTATACTGAACACACACTTACAACCAAACAGCTCATGCTTGGGTTTGCTTAAAGAGGAAAGCCTCATGCTGTATGATATTTCTGTAGCATAATTTTATATTAATACATACCTTTTAAAATAGTCATATGCCTTTTTGTATTTATCTTTTTTTGTGCTTGGTCGTTTAGGAAACCTGGAGTGTACATGTGTATAACATTCATACAAGTCTAATATTAAATATATAAATGCATATAATATGCACAAATTGATCATTTTTTGTGTGGATCAATACATAAACCCCATGCTTCTTATTATGATTAGGGAGTGAGATTGTGGTCAGAAAAAAAATATGTGCAGGTAATCCTGACATTCAGATTTCTGAAAACTCCCATCCCTACTCATTGGTCCATAAATCTAAGGAAATAAGCTTTCACAGATGCCCAGTTTCTGACTCTGGCTTATCAGCACCTGCACTGCTGCAGAGATGACAGTCCATTCCCTAGGGATTACTGAAAAGTAAAAGCATTAATATCTAAGTCAAAAATTTCTTTTCTCTCAGATTCACAAGATAGATAAACCTTGCAATGTTTCAATGATATGCTTACAGAAGGCATATTCTTATACTATCATAATCACATGGTGTAACTGAATGGAAAGAAAACATCATGAAGCACCTATAAATAAAACATTTAAATAGAGTAGCAGCTCCTGTAATAGTGATACCCAACAACAGACACTGCTATGCACAGTCCACCACCTAGGCTCCTCCTCACCTACTAGCACAGTGGCAATAAACTCATTTAGGTCTTTTATATGTCTTCAGTTGCCTTGGTCAGGATGACACTGGTTCCCTACTTTACCATTTCTGTGTATTTTCCTGTTGTACACTGATCAGAAGAAATGAAGGGCATCTACTCTCTCCATGCAAATTTCTGAAATTCAGTCAAAAGCCTTTACATATTCTTGAAATTCAGTCAAAAGCCTTTACACATTCTTATTTTCTCTGGCAAATTGGCTGATTAGTGGCTGGACTAGTGACTGATCATCAAAATATTTCCAAGTGAGTTTCTCTTCCACTGGCTCTCTTCCACCTTGCAGCACCTTGTGGTTGTAGCCCCTTCACTTAAAAGTCAAATCATCAGTAGTTTCAATTTGAACCACAGGGTTAGAATTAAAAGCCTCATATTTCATACTATATTTCACAAGATGTTTGAACTAAATGAAAGTTTAAGGCAAAAATGTTAAATTAAGTTTCTGAAAATGAAAGGATGTAAACTATAAATGTGTTTTTAAAAATAAAAGTTGACAAAGCAAGTGACAAATAGGTATGATAATAAATAATGGTAGGGATGTTTGAACAGATCAGATCAATCTTTTTTTATATAGACTCATTTATTGTTATTACAGAATATTCATACACAATTTTCAATACCTAAAACTAAAATTTAACAACAACAATGAACACAGTTATAGGGCAACACTGAGTACTTATATCTAAATGGCATTTTGCGTAAAAATGCACAAATGATTTTAAATTTAATGCATAAAATTAAAATAATGATGTAAATGGAAAATATACTATTTAAAAACAGTATATATTTTGACTGGGGAAAAATCATAGTTACAAGATTATTGTCAAAGTACTGTCAAAGCAACAGCATTCAAATAAAGACAATTAAAACAACAATTTTCTTTGTGTTTGTGCTTAGACTTCATTAGTGTATATTTTTAAACTTACATTTAAGACACAATTGTAAAACAGCTACTATAATTTTTGCTTTTCCGTGGCAGTTAAACTTAAAAGTGGCAGCATTTAACTTGATAATTCAGCAGAGAAAGTACATATTACTCTAACTGTCATCATCATCACTATCACTAATATGACACATAGTCCATTTTCTGCAGGCCTGTCTTTTCTGCAAGCATGGTAAGAGAAGAAAGAAGCAGAAGTGTTAGTTGAAGCTGGAAAGTTTAATTATTTGTTATTTTTAAAAATGCAAAAAAAGAAAGATTAGATGCAACTTTTGAATTTTTAGTATGCAGAAGAAGAATTTCAGTTAGTACAAATGTAATCCTATATCACACCACTCACTAAAACAAGTCCAAGTTTATTTTTTCTATAAATATATGCAAATCTCAAAACCTATTGCTCAAAAGACTTTGGAACTTACAAAGCACAGTCACAGCTGAACCATAGCTCTCTGTACTATATAAAACCTACTCTATTTGTGTTTTCTATTTTTAGACCACGTAGATTTTATAAATCAAAGTATAAAACAGGAAAAATGTGAGTAAGAGAGTTTTCTTTGCACTGATCTGCACACAGATTTGCTTAATACCTTGGAATGCATAGATAAGTCTCCACAGGCAGAGGAACTCTGCATAGGAAAGTTTCTGTACTCATAAATTTCTGGTTCTGCACCATAAGTTGCTGGTATCAGTCAGACATTATTCAGTTCCAGAACTGCAATTTACAAATCTGGTTTACAATAACTGCTTTGGTTTACCATAGCTGCTTCAACTTATGGTGGAGCACATGTAAGCACTCCATACATAAGCAGATCAAGCCACCTTGTGAGCCAATTTTACAATACTACTTAAATTAATTAAGTACCGTAGGATAGGAGAAGATGGTGAAGTCCATCTCATCATTGGCCAGAATCCCGTATGTTTCCCAGACTAAATTGAACAGTCAATTGTAATGATCCTAAATTGCTTCTCCCAGTAAATTGATAGCAGGAAAGGGGTATCAGGACTCAGCCCGTGTCCATTTATCCAGTTCTAATATGTGATCACAACAGACTAAATCTAAGCGTATATGTAGTACTAGGGATGGTGGTGCCAATACCAGAGTTCCCTTCCTGCCAAAATCACAGGAGAGCTATAGAATGTATTTCTATGTCTGTCTCACTGTACCCTCAAGTACAGTAAATCTACTTACAGAAATCTTTATCTGAATATGGAGTGTCTAAACTATTATAAAATGTATTAATTAATCAAAAATAAATCATTGTGACCAATGCTTGCACAACCACTTTCAGATAGTAGGATGTGAACTGAGTGACTGAGTGATGTTCTCCATGCACATGTGGAAGCAGCTGCTCAATTGTTGGGAATATACTCAAATTCCCATTTTTCACTATGAGGCCACAGATTTAACAATTTTGAACTTTCCCAAACTTAACAAAAAGGATCTGGGAATTGTTCTCAATTCAACTGTTCCAATTTATCAAACAAAGAAGGAAAACAGTAACTACACAGTGGCTGGTTCACACATTATGCCAAAAGAGACTCTGTCTTAGCAGGTAGGCATGAGTGTGTGAGCTCCCAGAGAGAATCTTACAGCCAATTTGCTCCTTCCATCAGTAGTCTTTGTTTCTCAACATTTCTATACACTTATTTCTCACAACTAATTCCACTACCCACTATCATGTTTCAATTTCATAGTAAAATAAACCCCTTTATTTATTTTTTCTTTTTAAAATTGTTCTAGATAAAAACTAGTCAACAATGGCCAATATTCAAAATACTATGAGTTTTATAGACTATAAAAAATAATTTTTAAATAAAATAAAAACCTGTATTGAAGTACTGTAGTAACATTTCAAATAAAGACTTCTATAAATATAAAAACATTTCAAAAAGATTAAGTGCATTTCTTTTCATCTCAATATTTATTCTTTGTTGTGTCCCTTCACATTAAGGCATTTGTGTAGGTTATATAGTTAAGGCTTTAGAAAACATTTCAATATAATTGTTGTTGCTTTCCCCCCACTACTTTGGTTCTGTTATCCTACTTACATCCCCTCACACTGGCCATTTCGCAAATCTCTATTTTTATTAAACAATTAAAAAATAGCACTTAGGATACGTACTTAACTTTAAGTATGCTTATATGATATCCAAGATCTCTGCAGTAAAAATCCCACACGCTAGGGTTAAAACAAAGTGAAATCAGCTGCAGTAGCTGATTTTTTGTTTTGTTTTCACATTCCTTCAAACCGAAGACTGCTATTTCAGCTGCCTCTCTAAGCTACATTTCTAATGTATTTTAACTAAAAATTCTTATCTTGAAATCTAGCAGCTTTCTTAGGTCTAATAAACACATCTGTCTTGTGGACAGTGCTATCACAGAGAAAATGAGAGGGACAATACAGGCCATCCGGAGCATGCAGAAATGTGCATCCATAGTTCTGCACACAGACACACATTCAACAGATGGAGAGAGAAGGATGCGCCGATAGACTGACTTATTCCCTGTTATTATAAAAGCAGATTATTTGGGTTAAAAAATTTAAATAAAAAATGTCAAATAATCTTGAAACCAACAGGTAACATATACTGTTAATGGAAATTGAAAAAATGGTCTCCACTGACTAAATACTAAAACATTCCTGAATGCATAAATAGGAATAATTGTTCCTAATTTTTTTTTTAAAAAATATATGTTTAAGTATGGAAGAGGAATGTATGTGCATGTAAAAAGTGTATTATATTATGTCTCCTTGAAGGTTTAGTTTCTTCACCTGTAACATTTGACTTCCAGCACCGTCTCTTAATCTGTATGGTCGAATGACTCCATCCTCACCAAAGAAGCGGGGAGGACGCAAGCTCATAACATCTTCGGAAGCATTTGTAGCTCTGAGGGGGAGGAAAGTTAAGACCTTTGCATTACAAAAATAGAATAAATATTTTCATGAATATTCTAAAATGTTTTAATAAATTATAAACATCCATATAAAACAAGGTTAAATAGCTAAGCAATACAAATTACAAATTCTGAAACTAGTAAAAACGTAGCTGAGTCAGGAGGAACGTACTGCCTACGTCTAGACAGGAGGAAAAACTGAGGGAGTCCAGCCTGCTTCCCACAAGTCTTTGCTCCTGTCTAGTGTCTTGCGACAGGGTGAACACCCTTTCCATTGGATATAACGCCCCACAAACTAAAACTAGCTCCAGTAGGTTCAGGTAGGTAGCCATGTTGGTCTGACGTAGTAGAAAGTACACAAAAGCTCATGCCAAGAACAAACTTAGTTGGTCTCTAAGGTGCTACTGGACAATTTTTTTAATTTTTTTTTCTAGTTCCCGTAGGTGTATTTCCCATAGCATGGATGTACCAAGAGCCAGTGGAGATCTGAATGCTGGGAAAGAACACTGAGAGCAGGGGAGCATTAATATCTCTATTATGGGGGAGGCTCTCTCACCACAAAGAAAATCAATCAATCTTTATTACAGTCCAGAGACCCAACAAATCGTTACAAAGCAATGCACAATTCAGACAGCCTACCTCCAGGTTAAACAAGCATTTTGTTCAGACTTAAAGATAGGGATCATTGGTTCTTGCAACCACCGATAAAAACTTTGCCACTGCTAATGTTCTAGCGTTTGTCCGGACTTCCAATAGGAACCTGACATAGTGAGCCTCTGATTTTTCCGGGAAATGTACCAGCAAGGGTAATATCAATTCAGCCCTGGCTTGTTCATATTTCGCACAGTGCACAAAGAAAATAAAACACACTGGTACAAAACGGTTCATAACAGCAAATTTTGCATAATTCTCTTAGTATGCTATTTTTTTTCTTTGTAGTTTTTACTGGTATAACTATGACAATCTGAAGGCACAGTAAGAAAAGAATGGAGTAAGAGGTAAGGTTTATAGTTTTTTAGTAAAACTTTTTTGAAAAGGCAAAGAAGGAATAAAGGGGAGGGAAATACAGCGAAAAGAAAGAATCTGAGCTCAAAAGGCAAAAAAATAGTGTAGAGTAGAAAAAACACATACGCTTTGGGAAATGACAGGAACTAAAGTGAAGGAGTCCAAAGGGCAGAGCACACGCAACTTAGCTAACCCCAACATGTGCCTGTCTTGGATGAATTAAAGAACACGACTGTCTAAACGGATGTCTCCTATGCCAAGCTGAGAAACATACACTAACACATAATGACATATTTAAAATTCTATTTTTTCAAGTACTTCTATTCCAAGCTAATAATATGTTTCATATTTAGGGGAAATATTTCAAAGAAAAGTAATACAAGTATTATAAAATAAAATCATCTGTACAACTGTTGATTTTTTTAAAATTAAAGTTGTTATCATTTTATTTAAAGTCCCTGTGTTATCAGCGCTGATAATTTTATTAAGGAATGTTTAAATAAAATTACTGATCAAGGGCTGAAATGTGAACAGTATGGCGCAGTCACTTTGTGATGGTGGTGGTCACAAATAATGGTAATCAATATATTCCTACCTTTTAATTCCCTGAAAGGTGCTGCTAGCCATATCTATTATTCCTCCAGTGGGTCTTGCTACAGCTCCCACTAATCCTTTTCCAACGCCTTTGAAGAAACCTGTTGCTCCTTCTTTCTGGGCTCCTAGAAAACAATGACAGCAGCAAACAACAAAACATAAAATAGAATCCCAGCATCACAGAATTGTAGAGTTGGGAAGGACCCAGAGGATCACCTGGCCCAACGCCTTGCAATGCAGGAATATGCAGCTGCCCCATACGGGGACTGAACCTGCAACCTTGGGGTTATCAGCACCACACTCTTAACAAATAAATGAACATCTTTTAAAAGAAAGCATCTCTTATGATTTGCTACAATTAAGGCTAAGGTGTGAGTTATTCCATAAACTTTTCCAGCTTAAAGGAGGGCTTTAAGGGAGAGGAAGAGTATAAAAGGTTTCACAAAATGCATGCCCCTGCATCATTGAGGATATTTGGATCCAAATCAGAGTGCAAGCAGTACTTTCAGCCCTCAGTCTGGTCCTGAAAAAACTTCACCCCTCTCTGTAAGTTCTCCTAAATATTATCAAAATGCACTCCCATCCAATCACAGCCTACAAAATGGTAGATAGAAAGGCTATTTTGGCTCAGCGCTAATTAAAACTACAGTGGTGCCTCGCAAGACGAAATTAATTCGTTCCGCAAGTTTTTTCGTCTTGCGAGTTTTTCGTCTTGCGAAGCACGGTTTCCCATAGGAATGCATTGAAAATCAATTAATGCGTTCCTATGGAAACCGCCTTCAGACCAGGTCCGGGACAGTCTGTCCCCCGACCTCTTCTGAAGGCTGAGGGGGGGGGGGACAAGGGCTTTTCTTCCCACCCCCAGCATTTTAAAAAACCCCGGGACAGCATTTTAAAATGCTGGCGGGCGGCAGCGAAGGTTTCGCTGCCGCCCGCCAGCATTTAAAAATCGCCCCGGGACAGCGGAGCCCCCGGGAAGGCAGGCAGGGGGGACAAAGACTTTTGCCCCCTGCCAGCCTTCAGAAGAGGTCCTGGACCTCTTCTGAAGGCTGGCGGGGGGCGAAAGTCTTTGCTCCCCTCCGCCTGCCTTCAAAAGCCGTCCGCTCTTAAAAGCCCCCGGGAAGGCAGGCAGGGGGGACAAAGACCTTTGTCCAGGACCTCTTCTGAAGGCTGGCGGGGGGCAAAAGTCCTTGCTCCCCCCTGCCTGCCTTCCCGGGAGAGCGGAGAAAAGCAGCATGTTTCTCCGCTGTCCTGGACCTCTTCTGAAGGCGGGCGGGGGGCAAAAGTCTTTGCTCCCCTCCACCTGCCTTCAAAAGCCGTCCGCTCTCCCGAGAAGGCAGGCACAGGGGAGCAAAGACTTTCACCCCCCGCCCGCCTTCAGAAGAGGTCCTGGATAGCGGGAAGCGCTTCCCTGCTATCCCGGACTGCTTTTAAAATGCTGGCGGTGGGAAGCAAAGCCTTTCGGCCCCCGCCGGCCTTCCTGGACCTCTTCTGAAGGTCGGAGGGGGGGGAGGCTTTGCTCCCCATCGCCAGCATTTAAAAGAGGTCCCCGGAGATTTCCCTATGGGCTTTCTTCTTGCAAAGCAAGCCCATAGGGAAATTCGTCTTGCGAAGTGCCCCAAAAAACGGAAAACGCTTTCGTCTTGCGGGTTTTTCGTCTTGCGAGGCATTCGTCTTGCGGGGCACCACTGTATGACACATTGTATATAACAATTGTAAACATACATTATTCTTTCTATTTTGCTTCATTTGTCAGCAGCAGGCAAAAAGTAGCTTGTTTGTTTTTCACATAAAGTATATCTCAGCAAATAGCAGCTTTAGGTTCAAATAATACAGTACGAACTGAGAGAACGATCATACCTCTTATTGGCTTTGTTACTATTCCTGTTATTCCACTGACAAAACCCTGTAAGTTAAAACAAAATGGTATCTCAATTTTCTTCTAAAATGGATTTCTCAGCATGATTTAAGACTGTGAAGTTGATTATATAATAATAATAATAATAATTTATTATTAATACCCCGCCTATCTGGCTGGGTTTCCCCAGCCACTCTGGGTGGCTTCCAGCAAAATATTAAAATACAATAATTCATCAAATATTAAAAGCTTCCCTAAACAGGGCTGCCTTCAGATGTCTTCTAAAAGTCAGATAGTTGTTTATTTCTTTGACATCTGGTGGGAGGATATTCCACAGGGTGGGCACCACTACCAAGAAGGCCCTCTGCCTGGTTCCCTGTATCTTTGCTTCTCGCAGTGAGGGAACCGCCAGAAGGCCCACAGTGCTGGACTTCAGGGTCCGGGCAGAACAATGGGGGTGGAGATGCTCCTTCAGGTATACAGGACCGAGGCCGTTTAGGGCTTTAAAGGTCAGCACCAACACTTTGAATTGTGTCCGGAAACGTACTGGGAGCCAATGTAGGTATTTCAGGACCAGTGTAATGTGGTCTCGGCGGCCGCTCCCAGTCACCAGTCTAGCTGCCGCATTCTGGATTAATTGCAGTTTCCGGGTCACCTTCAAAGGTAGCCCCACGTAGAGTGCATTGCAGTAGTCCAAGCAGGAGATAACCAGAGCATGCACCACTCTGGCAAGACAGTCCACAGGCAGGTAGGGTCTCAGCCGTCATACAAGATGGAGCTGGTAGACAGCTGCCCTGGACACAGAACTGACCTGTGCCTCCTTGGACAGCTGTGAGTCCAAAATGACTCCCAGGCTGCACACTCTGTCCTTCAGAGGCACAGTTACCCCATTCAAGACCAGGGAGTCCTCCAAACCCACCAGCCCCACCCTCCCAAAACAGTACTTCTGTCTTGTCAGGATTCAACCTCAATCTGTTAGCCACCATCCATCCTCCAACTGCCTCCAGACACTCACACAGGACCTTCACCGCCTTCACTCGTTCTGCTTTAAAAAAGAGGCAGAGCTGGGTATCATCCGCATACTGATGAACTCCCAGCCCAAACCCCCTGATGATCTCTCCCAGCAGCTGCATGTAGATGTTAAAAAGCATGGGGGAGAGGATGGAACCTTGAGGCACCCCACAAGTAAGAGCCCAGGGGTCTGAACACTCATTTGCCAAAGTACTGGAGCAGGCTTAGGCAAACTCCAGCCCTCCAGATGTTTTGAGACTACAATTCCCATCATCCCTAGCTAACAGGATCAGTGGTCAGGGATGATGGGAATTGTAGTCTCAAAACAACTGGAGGGCCGGAGTTTGCCTATGCCTGTACTGGAGCATAAAAATAATGGAGACTGAATTCCTAATATAAACTTTCACTTACTCTAAATCATTTTCAATCTTACCTTAATTAGAGCATGGATCAATAGCAAATGGTGTGGTGGGGCCAGCTCACCTGACCTCCCAACAGCTGAGTCACTGCTGTTTGCAGTCACACTATTTTGCAGTACACCACCTCCCCATCGCTGTAGAATCATAGAATAGAATCATAGAATCATAGAGTTGGAAGAGACCACTAGGACCATCGAGTCCAACCCCCTGCCAAGCAGGAAACACCATCAGAGCACTCCTGACATATGGTTGTCAAGCCTCTGCTTAAAGACCTCCAAAGAAGGAGACTCCACCACACACCTTGGCAGCAAATTCCACTGTCGAACAGCTCTTACTGTCAGGAAGTTCTTCCTAATGTTTAGGTGGAATCTTCTTTCTTGTAGTTTGGATCCATTGCTCCGTGTCCGCTTCTCTGGAGCAGCAGGAAACAACCTTTCTCCCTCCTCTATGTGACATCCTTTTATATATTTGCCTCTTCCCTCTTGTGCAAGGGAGCAGCAACTCTGCTGTCAGAAACCCATCATGTTCACTTCTGATGTGAATGAGAATATAATTTATGCAGCTTGTGACTGCAACTCTATCTGCCAAAGAACTAGTCTTGAAACCATTCAACCTATCAATATTAAAATATGTTATGTGATGTTTCTTACAGATACCAAGCCTTTTCCACCACGAGTGATACCCTCTTTCAGGCCAGCAGGCTGCCTATTCATGGCTTCCCTTCGCTTCTGCTGATAGTCTTCATCCATAGTTATTGCTGCTACTCCTTTAGCCATAGCACCAGTTATTCTTGATGCAGCACCAGCTAATCCACCTATTAGCATAAGAGATTTAATGAAAAATATTCAATGTTTTAAAGAGTAAAAAATGCAAAGAATACTTTTGCAGCTTTTACCTATGTGTAGAAAAATGACTGCTTACCAACAGCACCACCAACTAGGGCTTTGAGACCCAGTGCCATTCCTTCTACAAACTCTTCTGGACCCTGGATAGCCCCCTAAGAAGAAGAAAGACAAATATCTTTTAAATATTCTGATTAATAATGTACAACCAGTTCTTTTCTGCTAAGAATAATAGAATTGTAGAGTTGGAAGGGATCTCTAGCGTCATCTAATCCAACCCCCTGCAATGCAAGAATCTCAGTGGATCCAGGACAAATGGCCATCCAACCTCCTGAGGGAGCCTGTTCCACTGTTGAACAGCTCTTACTGTCAGAAAGCTCTTCCAGATGTTTTGTTGGAATCCTCCATGTGACAGCCCGTCAGATATTTGAAGATGGGTATTGCATCTCCTCTCAATCTCTTTCCAAGCTAAACATACCTCCTTCAACCTTCCCCCATACGCCTTGGCTTACAGACCCTTGGTCATCTTAGATGCCCTCCGCGACACACATTACAGCTTGTCCATATTCTCCTTAAATTTTAGTGTCCAGAATTGGACACAGAATTCCAGGTGTGGTCTGACCAAGGCAGAATAGAGTGGTACTATTACTTCCCTTGATCTAGACACTTACTTTACTCCTGTTGATGCAGCCTAGAATAACATTAGCTTTGTTTTTGCTGCTGTATCACACTGTTGATTCATACTAAGCTTGTGGCCCACCAAGATCCCTAGATTCTCACTCCTCAAATATTTATAAAGAGTCCAATCTAGCAGTTTGTTGTTTAGTCGTGCCCGACTCTTCGTGACCCCATGGACACTAGGCACGCCTGTATTCCACTGCCTCCTGCAGTTTGGTGAAACTCATGTTTGTAGCTTCGAGAACACCGTCCAACCATCTCGTCCTCTGTCGTCCCCTTCTCCTTGTGCCCTCAATCTTTCCCAACATCAGGGTCTTTTCCAGAGAGTCTTCTCTTGTCATGAGGTGGCCAAAGTATTGGAGCCTCAGCTTCACGATCTGTCCTTCCAGTGAGCACTCAGGGCTGATTTCATTAAGAATGGATAGGTTTGATCTTCTGCAGTTCATGGGACTCTCAAGAGTCTCCTTCAGCACCATGATTGAAAAGCATCAATTATTCAGCGATCAGCCTTCTTTATGGTCCAGCTCTCACTTCCATATATCACTACTTGGAAAACCATAGCTTTAACTATACGGACCTTTGTCAGCAAGGTGATGTTTCTGCTTTTTAAGATGCTGTCTAGGTTTGTCATCACTTTTCTCCCAAGAAGCAGGCAATTCAATACTGCCATCTCCACATGGACATAAACCGTTTTCCAGCTGAATTTTTTGAAAGGAACCCTCAAGTACAGTATGTTCAATCTTGCATAAGTGAAAGCATGTCTGTATTTTGGAACTGTTAAATTTTGCAAGTAGGGTGTCAATGTGTCAAGAAGACTAGGTGAGAAATAATCATACCATTGACAAAATTTCCTTACACTGGCCAAATTATTTTGTCGTTCAAAGTCATATAGGCACTGTCCAATTAAATTCTTTGCTTTGCTGAAGCCCAATGTTAATCATTGTTGTGGTGATAAACCAGATGAATAAAGCTTTTGGATGACAAATTTTAGTCCAGGTGCTCTCATGACAGTCTTGCAATACTCCAAAGGACATCTACCACAAATTTGTTCCTTCCACAGTGATTAGGCCTTCGAAAACCATGTGAAGTGGCTGTTGCTTTCCACTGTAAATATTTACATACTAGTACAGCCTGTCTTAGATTGCCTTGAGGAAAAACTAGGTGGAGAACACACCTGGTAAGGTTCATAGAAGAATGCTTCAACTCCTTCAGACAAGTCTCTTATGAATCCAAATGGATTGCCCAAAACATCCAGTCCAAGAATAAGAACATACATTTGCTTAATAGCCTAAAATGCAAATAAACATGTTATAGAAAATATATATTTAAAGCATATAATTTCAGTCTACAAATGAATCTACAAATAACTCATTTTTGTGAGTCTGTCTATGCAGCTATTTATTATTATTAATTAAATTTGTGTACCACCCTTTAGCCTATGCTCCCAGGGTGGTTCACAACAGAAAAATACAAAACGAGAATACAAAATATGTAATAAAATGAAAACAAACCCCTTCCACAAACACATTTAAAAACCCATAGAACCAAGCACATGCCTGGTTAAAGAGATTTTTTTTTTTGCCTGGCTGGCACCTAAAGTTATGTAATGAAGGTGCCAAGGTGGTCAATTCATGTTAGGTTCATGATATACTAACCTGCTTTGAATAATGCATAACTACAGCCCACTGCAGTTGCTCTGTAGTACAAAAGTGGTAGTTGAGCTCAAAGAATGCCAATCTAGAACAAGTAAATTACATTAAAATGGCAAAATAAAATATATTCTGTATGTAATGTTTTAATTAAAATCAACTAAGTGAATATTCTACTTACTTAAGAACAACATCCTGCACATCTGTGAGTGTGGCCCCAATACTTTTTAACAAGAGGTTTAAGGACTGAACTGGAATTAACTCCTTGCGTGTCTCTTCCTTGTTGCTATCGTCTCCAGGAGTGCTAAGTGAAAAACTTAAGTGTAACTGAAATGAGAGGGGGGGAGGGCATGAAAATATGGGAACACCAGTAGCATGTGGGATGCTACCTTAGATCTTAAAAATATTTCTGCTATGATATTGCATTATTATATCTTACATATAAGTCAGCTTGATAAGAATGTTTACCACTGTTATTGCACAAAAATATAAACCATCAACTAGTATGGTACAAAGTGTATGACTAGGACTATGGATATGAGGTTTCAAATCCTCAAATGAGACCTTGGGGTAAGGCTATATAGTGCTGGGCATCTCTGTCACTAGAAGTCCTGGGGCTCTTGTGTTGTGGAGTGCTTCCATACGAGAGCTGCTGTGCACTTTTGAGGCCCTGGTTTGCAAGATCAGCTGCAGCAAAACTAAAACTATTATTATTTATTTATTAAATTTGTATACAACCCTTCAGCTGAAGATCACAGGGCAATTCGCAATGTTAAAATATAAAATGAGAATACAAAATACATAATAAAATAAAAACAAACTAATAACTCCCCTTCCACAAACATATTTAAAAGGCCATAGAATGTTAATCAGCCCAAGGCCTTGTGATAGAGAAATGTTTTCACCTGGCTCTAAAAGACATGTAATGAAGGCACCAGGCCAGCCTCCCTGGGGACAGCATTCCACAGATGGGAAGCCACCACAGTAAAGGCCTGTTCTTCTGTTGCCACACAAAGAAGGGGGCACACAAAGAAGAGCCTCAGGTGGTGGTTGCAGGGCGTGGGTCAGTTCATATGGGAAATGGAGGACCTTGAGGTATTGTGGTCCTGAGCCATTTAAGGCTTTATAGGTCAAAACTAGCACTCTGAATTAGGCCTGGAAACTAATTGGCAGCCAGGCTGAATCTGTGTAATATACTCAAACCAACATGTCTTGGTGAGCAACCTGGCCACTGAATTCTGCACCAACTGAGGTTTCCAAACTGTCTTCAGAGGCAGGCCTAATCTAACCTAGAGGTTCCCAAACCATACCCTGAAGTTAGACTACCCCTGGCCAGATAAGAGGCACAGCTGAGCCACCAGCTGAAGCTGATGGAAGGCACTCTGCGTTACCAAGCCCATCTGATTCTCAAATGACAGCAAAGGATCCAGGAGTACCCCCAGGCTGCGTACCCACTCCTTCAGAGGGAGTGTAACCCCATCTAGAGCAGACATCTCCCATCCATCTGGCAGTACAGAACCACCCCCTAACAGTGAATCAGTCCTATCTGGATTGAGCTTTAGTTTGTTGGCTCTCATCAAGTCCATCACTGAGGCAAGTCAATGGTCCAGCACATCCACTGCCTCACCTGCAGATGTAAAGGAGAAGTAGAACTGTGTGCCATCAGCATATTGTGACATACTCCGAGACTCCATATAACCCCATCCAGTGGTTTCATGTAGATGGTAAACAGCAAACACTGAACTCTGAGGAATGTGACATTGAAGGTTCTACAGGACCAAATAGCACTCCCTAAGCATCACCCACTGGAAACAACCATCCAAGTAGGACTGGCTCCACCACAAAGTAGTGCCACCTACCCCTAACTTGGACAGCCCCTCCAGGATACAATGGTTGATGATACTGAAAGCTAATGAGAAGTCGAGGAGAATTAACAAGGACACATTTCCCTTGTTTCTCTCCAGACAAAATTCATTATACAGTGCAACCAAAGCAGTTTCTGTGCCAAAACTGGGCTTAAACCCTGACTGAAATGGATCTAGAAAAATCAGTTTCCTCCAAGAGCACCTGGATCTGGTCCATGACCACCTGCTCAAGAACCATGCTGAAGAAGGGGAGATTGGCAACTGGTTACTGGCAACTGAATCTAGTTACTTAGACTTTCTGAATCCAGGGAGGATTTCTTAAGGCGTGGTTTTACCAGTGCTTTTTAAACACTGATCAACATTTAAACTAAACGCTATAGCATTTTAACTCCATTTTAATTATAAAGGTAAAAGTGGGAGAGTATTACAAACCAAGAATCTCAGGCTTAAAGTGAGACCTTCTATTTATTCAGAAGTGAACCCCTCTGCTCTGTCCAGACTGTCCCTCCTCTCCTTTTTGGGCACATCTCCCACAGCAGCAAAGGACACTGACTCCAACTTAAAAATGGGCAGTGTCTGTAGCAACATGTGCAGCACAGATTCCCAGCCTTCTTGGGGTAGAAGGGCTGTGAATGCATTATTGCTCAAAGGAAGGGATATGGATGTACTGTATAAAAATCACTGCAGGTGGGCTGTTTGTAGGTGGAATATGAATGAGCTGGAAGCTGTGCTTCATTCTGAGTAAAGTGGGGTTTCATGCATTAATATAATCACCTTCATCTTCACTCTTGTTCATTGGCTGTGTATTTAAATATCCAAACATAACAGTTATGACATACACATACCTTGATTGGAGAAATATGAAAATATTCATATAGGCTGATTTGTGATGTATCTGTTGATGATATATTCTTCAATTCCTCATGTACAGATTCTACATCCTTTTTGAAGAGTTCTATCTATGAAGATAATAATAATAATAATAATAATAATAATAATAATAATAATAATACTTATGCCCCGCCCATCTGGCTGGGTTTCCCCAGCCACTCTGGGCGGCTTCCAACAAGAGACTAAAAATACATTAAAACATCAGTCATTAAAAACTTCCCTAAACAGGGCTGCCTTCAGATGTCTTCTAAAAGTCAGATAGTTGTTTATTTTTTTGACATCTGATGGGAGGGCGTTCCACAGGGTGGGTGCCGCTACTGAGAAGGCCCTCTGCCTGGTTCCCTGTAACTTTGCTTCTCACAGTGAGGGAACTGCCAGAAGGCCCACAGTGCTGGACCTCAGTGTCCGGGCAGAATGATGGGGGTGGAGACGCTCCATCATTAACTTAAAACCAGCAATTCTTAAAGCCAAATTATACACTACCAGTTTCATGACAAATGGTCTAGCTATTCTGTTGAGTTTAAAGAACCTTCTGGGTTGATGTCAATGTGTAGAAATATTTCATGTTCTATTTCTTATTTGATGACAGTGTTTGACCTTGTTTATATGTCAAATGTAGCACATGTTCCATATTTCTCATTAAGCACCATTTGGTACAAAATATTCAATACAGTGTATAAAAAAATTGAGCCAACACACATTATGGTTTGTTGCTTTTTAACTCCATTGAACAATAATTTGTACCTCTTGATCTTTGGGCACCTCGTCTGCAAGTGTAAAGAATTCAGCCAATGCATAAAGAAACCCAAGATCTAATCGGAGATCCATCTCTTGAATTAGGACCTTAAAATACCTGCAAAATAGTTTTAAAATGTCACATTGCAGAAACTTTTTTTCTTTTTGTTTTGTTAATAATGTCTTTGCCTTTAAAATCTACCAGTTCATAAAAATATAAAAAAATTCTATTAATGAAAGTTCCAACTGAATTCATATGGATTAAGTCGAAAGGCAGTCTAGATTTAAGAATGAAAAAGGAATATATACTTACTTTATACGTGATATTTGAGAATGCCCTGCAGTTCTCATGACAATACTGACATCAGTAAAGGGTTTGGGTTCTATAAAAATTCCAAGCAGGAAACAGGAGTGCGTAAAAATGACTCATACTTATTTAGAATTCAATTTATTTTGACATGTAAACTATATATATATAGAACTGAGTTCATTTGCAAAGGATATAATGGAAGGGTTGGACAAACCAATGTTCTAAGGTATTAGAGGCATATATGGGAAGAAATGACACTACTTTCTAAAATGAGGAGTGCACATCCACAAATATTTTCAATATAAGTTCAGCAGATATACACTGACTGTGAACAGTTTAATGAAGTTACATAGAAGTTATTTTCAAATTCCAACTGCATCAATTGTATAGGTCTCAAAGTAAGTTCTAGGTTTCCTAAGGGCACTGAGTCCCTTGCTGTTCCCAATCCATCCTAGGAGAACATTCTTGCTTGACAATCATATGTTGTCTGCAAGTGTTATCTACAGCTAACAGATTTCAGGGAAAGGTGGTGAATCCTTCATTGCCCCAGAACAAGGACCATGGAAAATACAAATGGCAGAAGCTGTGTCTCGCAGAACCACAGATTACTTCCAGATTAGGACTGGAATCACTTTGCTTCCTAAAGAGACTATATATAGCAATGTCTGATTGGTCTTGTTCTTTAACAAGAACCTATTATTGTTAAAAAGGAAAAGACAAATGTTTGCATAATATGCTTTCATGAAATGCTGAGACATTTCAACTTCTAGCAAATTTAGGACTATGCAAACCCATCAACAAAATGTAGTTTATTTTCTAATCTTACTATGAATGACTTCCCCCCATGAAGATCTCAATGTTTCCTTCTTCTTAATTATTACAGATGCAGAAAAATAATAGCAATGCATTAAACTGTATTAACAAACCTGAATCCAAGGAGATGGACTTGGGAGGTTTAATAGGATAGAACACAAAGGGAAATATGGCTCCAGGAATCTGGTTTTGTATCTGATAAGGGTAATGACAATATGATGCATGTTAGATGTTCATTTGCAAATGCTTATTTTTGTCCTAATTTACAATTATACTTCCTATTAGCTTCTCCATTATATGAAGGCTGCATTCTAAATGTTGAAGGTCTGTACATCATATAACCTATATTATTCCGAATTCTGATATTTGGAAGATGAATTGAATAAAATACTTGGCACTTAATACACTTTACAAAAACATCTATTTTCAAATTTTTGTCATTTGAAAATTAAAAATGAAAAAATGTTTTTTTATTTTAAAGATGCTTTCAAGAAGCCCAGTTTATACTGATTGTGTTATTTCTGAAATCTTTATTTATTTTATAAAAATTATATACAGCTTGGCTGTAGAAAACCTCAAATTGGTTTACATAAAAAAATAAAACAGCAAAGTTATTAGTAAAAACAATTTAAACATTCAAAAAAATAAATCAACTAAAAACACAACAGCATTCTAAATATCCGGGTAGGCTTGTCTAAACAAAAATGTTTTTAGCAGGTGCCAAAAAGAGTACAGGGAAGGCACCTGGCAAATGTCCCGGAGTTCAAAAATGTAGATGCTGCCACATTAAAATATTGATTTCTTACAAATGCAGAATGGACATTATGTGGCACCTGTAACAGTGCCAGTTCTTCAGAATGAAGTGGTCAAGAGGGCATAATTGCATGGGTTTGATCACAATCAGAGAAGTCCCACTGAAATTAATGGTCATGACCAAGGCTCAAGGACTATCCCTGTATCCATAGTCTGGCAGCTCATCATGTTGGAAAGTGGGGCAGACAGACTGGCTAGCCATGGCTATGAGAGCAGATCAGGATGCAGCCAATACTGGGCTGGATCAGCTCTGCCCTCAGCACACCTCATTTTGAGGTTATGTGCTGGACCCTGCAAGAGATACCTCCAGATACCTTCTGCATGCATGTTCAGGACATGAATGGGGCTATCTGTACCGCTGGAATGATGGCGGAAGCAGAAGTGAGTAGAGGGATGCCTCTGCTGAATCCCACCTCATCCCCACAGCCCAGAGTAACTTTGGATTGCAGCCCAAGTTAGCACATTAATTTCAGGCCCTGAACAGAATTCAGTTGCGTGTAATCCATTATCTGTAAAAACAGAATTTTGTCTTACTGTGAATTTCTGTTTACTGGGAATGACAGATGACATTCCTCATATACCTCCAGGATGGTGCTTACTCTTTTCTATGGGCCTTAGGCGCTTCTGACTTCTGTGTTTACGGCAAGGAACCCTTAACCTCTTTGTGAATGCAGAAGTCTACCCATGAGAGGAAACCAATATGACTCACCCCACCTGCAGAATGAGAATGTGAATCAGAGGCTCCTGCCTAATAATATCAGGCACTCCAAGAGAAGGTGACATTGGAGTCTGATCAGTAGCCTCCTGTACAATCTTCACGGTCAGAGGCGCAGAAGCAACAGGCAAAGCCATAACGATTATGCAGGAGCATAGCCAAAAAGGAAGGAAGAAGCTGGTCATGCACAAACTGTCCGTGCACTGATCAACCTCCCAGAAATTCAAAAGGCAGAGGATGTTGAAAGGATTAAAGAAAGCTGAAATTCAAAGCACACTGATCAATGATGCAGGGCGGGGCAGGAACCAAGCAATGATGCTGTGTTTTGGTGTGCAAAAGTGCTTAATTAATGGTGATGTTGGGGCGGGCAACATTCTGATCAAAGAGAAAATGGTGCTCCCACTTAGGTAGGTTGTTTTATGAGCAACAAGTGTTTAAACAAAATGGTGGCTCTGCTCAGTATTGTAAATGTAAATGAGGGACCTGCTAAGCTTCGTGCTCTTCAGAAATCAAAGTAAGGGCTCCCAGGGAACCGTGATGAAGTCAAAACACCCCTTGTGAAGACCCATTTCTCCCTCAGACCACAAAGGGGGAAATGGGGGGGGGGGGAGGAATAAAAAGGAAATGAAGCATACACACAAACACACAGGGCAAAGGAGTAATGTACTGAAATAAAACATAACCAAAACAGCAGTAACAGTTAAAAACACAACTCACAAAATATGCAATAAGAAATGTGCAAGACCAAGAAAAGCCAAATATTCAAGAGAGAACAAAAGGCTCCAACTATCACCATCTGCAGGCAGGGCCAGTCTGGTGAGAGGGATGATTCCTTCCCTTGGGAGAGGAGGCAAAAGACTTCAGTGGACCCTGCCTATTCTTTCCAGCAGGAGGCATCCCTATGAGGAATGTCATCCATCATTCTCAGGTAAAAACCCTGAAAGGTACTTTATTATCTTTCTTGTCTCAATTATGTTGTTACATTAAAGGGTTTTGAATATTCTTTATTGGTAACTTTGAAACATACTTGTATTCTATAAATCTGGACTCTGAAGGATGACTGATGTTCAGATGTACTATATTGTACTTTTAAAGCTGGCAAGAAGCTTCTTCTCACAGGGATTTCATTTGGTTGAAGCATTTTCATGTTATTACCGGTAGGTGTCAAGCAGACCTGTCATATTGAAAGGAAAAAGATGTCCAGATCTTAATGCCATTTCTTATAAATCTTTCAAATACAATATGAGTCAGAATCTAGCCAAATATAACCACTTAATTGTCAATGTTATTTAAGGGACACATTTAAGCAAGTACTTAAGCAGCAGTAGAGAATGATTTTTCTTTCAAGGGCTTCTGACACATGAGAGAAGACAACCGGGGTGCTTAGCAGATGTTAGATGTGGTCAAAACAAAAAAAATATGCATTCTGTAACCTGACAGAAGTGTACAACTCTTTCTATCTGTCACCCCATCCTTTTAGTACATCTCATGCACATACATGCAAAGCAGAAGAGGACGAAGTACTCAGAGGAGCTGTCTGGAGAGAATGGGTGGTGCCAGAAGAATGCTCTGAATAGAAGCCCTTGTAGAATCAGCAACAGTTCCACTATCTCCTTTGGGAGAATAGATTCAATCTCTTCCTTTAAAGAAAGAGTAGAGCTGGAGGTATTTAACAGAAGCAAGAATAATTTGATCACATACATGGCCTTTGGCTGCTCATTCCCTTTTGCATGGTGTATGCAATCAAATTACTATTGCTTCCTTAGACAGATTTTTGTTTGTTTGTTAGGCACCTCCAACTCCTTCTTTAAAGGAAGATGGAAGCTATGGAGGGGTGTGTGAAGAAAGTAGCCTACTATATAAAAGTACAGTTTACATTAGCTGCTGTGCCCACATTTGCCTCTGGCACCACCCACCACTAACATGCAGCCCTCAAGAGAATGCAGGTCATGGACTAAAAAAGCTTCCCCATCCCAGTCTATGATGGTGGCATGTCACATTGAACTGAAGTTCCAGGCAAACACAAGTGGTTATGGCACATATGCTTGATAAAATGCTGGAAATGGGGGCACATATTCATTATACCTCTATCACCAAGGCGGAGGGGTGGTGGGGCAGGAGGTTACTGTAAGCAGAATCTTTCTAAAAATGTGCCTGTTGCAACACACGTGACCAGTTAAATGCAGCAAAGGCACCAACAGTGCAAATGGACCAAAACACAAATAGAAGAAACAAATTTAAAAGAAAAGAAGCAGGAACAAAGGACCTACCTCATACTTTCTCAGAGGAAAGTGGCATTCACTCGTGTGGTGGTCAAGAATAAACTTTTACCCATTACTAAAAAGTTCTAAATTTTGCTCTGCCATGGTGCAGAATCCATGGGTGGAACCCAGCATAGAGCTAAGGCAAACGTTTTATCAGCCGAAGGATTTCACTTTGTACAACAGGATGTTTCCCCCCAATTCCCATCATGTGCCCCCCTAAATCTGGAGATTTGGGGAATGGGGGGAGGAAGGGGGGGAAAGTCCCATTGTACAAGCAGAAATCCTTATGCTGACAAGATGCACTGGTAGAATACTGTGGGGCAATATAGAGATCATGAAGGAGAACCACAACTGCTGAGAACCAGGGATCAGGGTGCTCATGCCTTTCCCCCCAACCAGACAGCAGGAGGCAGATGAAAGTCATAATTCTATGCAGTTACTCTTGGTGGAATTTATCCCGGAGTGAATATAAATAAGCTCAGGCTGTAAGCCTCTGTTGTGGAACAAATTACAGCAGGACACAAAGTCAAAGCAAGGAGCAGAAGATTCAACTACTTTTACTCAGAGTAGACACATGGAAATTAATGGAACTTTCTTAGGCATGCTCATTAATTTCAATGTGTCTACTCTGAGTAAAACATAGTTGAATATGACCCCGTACTGACAAGTTTCTAGTAAAAGAGCAATATCCAGTTATGCTAAGCTTTATGTTACAAATGTATTTTAAATGGACAAACAGACAAATTTCCCTTAACATTACCGGAGTATTATCATCCAGCTCCACTATTTTATTTTCTGTGGGTGAGTGATCACAGTAGTCATTAAATTCTTTCTCCAGCATTTCAGTTTGTTTCAAACTCAGTGGCCTCCATCTTGACTTTTTCTTAGGTTTCGTTTCCCAAATTATATCAGAACTTGCAAACAAAATAAAGAATAGAACAGTAAACCTCACCCTGCCTGATAGTTATCAAACACAATATATTTTGCAGAAAAAATATATGAACAAAACTATCACCTGACAACCCAATAAATAATGATGTTTCATGATACCTCTGAAATTTATTTAACCTTGAAAATTGAGCTCTTTGTTAGAAGCAAAAAGAACTCCAGTTTCAAAAAGTATTCTTTAATCGCTAATAAAACTTTTTGGAAGCTCCAAAAATTATTTTGCATTTTTAGAGTACTGAAACTAATACAATTCTAACTTGCCCCAATTGAGGCTTTACTGTATTTATACTGAGCACAATCCAGCCATACTTAAGC
Source organism: Podarcis gaigeae (assembly GCF_964106915.1). NCBI lineage: Eukaryota > Metazoa > Chordata > Lepidosauria > Squamata > Lacertidae > Podarcis > Podarcis gaigeae. Next base: position 4,084,402 of record NC_139687.1, on the reverse strand, counting down.
ATTTTCAAATCCTAATCATTTTGACAGAAGACTTAAGCAGGTGTCTAATACTGTTCCACTAAAATGAATGATTACTTAGAGTGCAATACTGTACTATATGCAACTGCCTGGATGTAAGGTTATATTGAGATCAGAATAGAAAGTAATAGAAATGCACTGTTAAAAATGTTTAACTGGCTGAATCATGCCCATATTCTTATATCATCCAGAAGCAGGTTCACTTGAATCCAAGCATTTTAAACATATGTAGTTAAAATGAAAACATTGTGTTTTTAAAATTAAAGCAACACTACCTTGTGATGCCAATGTAGCCTACTTCCTGTTTTGAATAGTTATTTACTAAAGAAATCCCAACATCTTGTAATGATATAATGATTTCTTGTTCTGCCAGTTCAGCTTTTTCACTTTCATATGTTAGTTTGAAAACTTTTTCATCTTGAGTGAACAGAATAATTCGCTGCAAGCCTTCAAAAAATGAAACTAAATAAATAGTTTTGTTTCCCACTTGGATAGGTGTCATCAAGTCCTAAAATGGAAGACAAGCAAATGTTCATTTTCAAGACAACAGTCTCCGAAAAATGCTTTTATTAACCAAGGATTCTGTAGCTTACTAATACCATACACTGAGAGACTGCTTGGTTACTGTGATTGTTTTTCTTTGTATTTTACTCTGTTAATTCATTGTGAGGTGCTTTTCTTTTCCTTTAATATCTTATTTTCTGAAGTTGGATTTTACTCTTGTAAACTGTGTTTAGATTTGTATGAAGGGTGGGTATAAAAATATTTGAAATAAATCTATTTGCAAGTTTGGATACACTTACAATCTTTTCAAAAATGGTTCTGGCTTATCTCCATCTACTGTTAGGTATCAGCTGCTGTAATCCACATCTGACACAGCTATTGGTTATCAGTGCCCAACATGGCCCCAAATCAATCTGTACACAACCAGAATTATGTCACTTGTTCCAGATGCGGCCTTAACTATGCATCCAATAAAGAAAGTGTGGTTTCAACCAGCTACAAACAAAGCTCCCTATTAGCTGGGAATCTTGTATAACCTTGTAGGTCAGGTTAGAGCTAATCCTGTATAAGTCACTGCAAACCATCTTACAACAAAAGGTATAGCCCAGATCCAATTGACTCATGGATTTTGTCTGTAGTTGCTGGATCTTTGCTCCTGACTACGCCAAAACATTTTAAGTATTAGATTCTTTGACTGTTAATAAAGAACACTGATTTGAGCGTTATTAATAGTAGCATACATACATCTTTCTGAGTTACTTCCCCACTGCTCTTTCCACATTTCCATTTCAATGTTCTAGACCCTACAGGATCAGCCCATGTGTACAGAACTGCTTTATTAGGGGACAGAACATCTTCCATTGCATAGTGAGAACTGCAACAAAAAACAAGAAAAACATAGTAAATCACAATACTAGAAAGAGAAAGGATACAGGAGAGAACAGTAAAAAAGTAGAAATAAAGTTCTGTTGAAGTTAAAAACACTCAGCTGACAGAGGTCAGAGAGAGCCGGGAGAAAATGACCTGATCCATCAGGAAGGAGAGAGAAAACTGAAGTGGACTGTGCCTGCCTCCCAGAGTTCTATGTTCTCCTGCCTCTGTCACATGACGAGGGTCATAACCCAACCCATTCAGGTCCTCAGTAACCATTGTCAAATTTCTAGACGGCTTGGGGACAGACTTTTTCCTGCCAGTCCTTGAGATCTTCATTGAAGACACCACTTCCTCAGGCTACTCAGCCAAGTGATGTGAGTTGGGTAGCAACTATGGACCTTTAGGCACCAAATGAAAACCTTTTTGCTTTCCGAGGTATAATATTAATTATAATATCTATTTTAGTGGTTTTAGGTTCTTACACCAAGTTATTTCCTATGCTTGCTAGATGTTGGCCTAAACTGCTCTGTTCACAGAGATTTTAGCCGTTTTAATTTATTTAACATTGGTTTTAGTGTTTGTTTGTTTTTGTCATTTAAAACACAGTGTTACACTTTGTAACGGTAATGGTCTGTAAACTGCCTATCTAATTGTTTTCTCGGTTATATGGGCAGTATAGAAATGTAACAAATGTACAATAGGTTCTCCCTAGAAGTTTAACCAGCATGCGTAAAGTGTCTGGGGCTGGGAAAGATTGCTGAATTAGGTTCAGATGTTAAAAGCCATCAGAGACAGAACCGACTTCTTAAGTATCCTATGGTCTTCTCTTGCTTTGCTAAATTGAACAAATAACTACTTTAAGATACCCAATACCTGTTTGGCAGTGAAGCACTAGTAAGATAATACAGGAAAAAAATTGTATTATTGATTACCTGTATTTACTCAGATAGAATCATAGAACTGTATAGCTGGAAGGGACCATTAGGGTCATTAGTTCAATCCCCTGCAATGCAGGAATTTTTTACCCAACGTGAGGCTCGAACCAACAACCGTAGGATTAAGAGTTTCATGCTCTACCAAGACTGAGTTATCCAGCTGCAACTATGTGACAAAATCCTACAGTGCTCTGTGTTCTATAGAATTAGAAGGAAATCTTGTATATCATGTGAATAAATTCTCTTTATTTGAATTAAGTTTTAATGGGCATTGTGTAATAAATATATTTCCATACCTCTGACATATGTAGTACCTGTATCTGACCCTACCAGGTTCTTGGTAAGTTAAAGATTCAGAGGAAATAAGTGAGACTGGTGGCAGTGGTGTGAGTTTAGGGGAACCACTGGAGAAGGAGCTGTGTTTTGTTATTGTAGAATAAATAACCCCCCCCTACCTTCACCACACGTACCTTTGCCCGTATTCAATAATTTCTTCTTTGGTATGGTTAATTATCAGGAAGGGAGCTGCACCATCATGATAATTAGAGAATGTAATTGCTGTTGAATGTTCAGCTGGTGTAACATCCACAATAATGCCTCCAAGCTATCAGATATGAAAACAGTGCATTAAAATTGATTTTATTCATTAGTCTAATTTATTATCACAACAATTATGTTATTCTAAAAGCTGAAATAGTTTGGCATATTTTGCTCATTTAAAAGTATTCATTTGATTTCTTTATATGGGGCTGGTTGTTAGCCAAGGGAAGGACTTCTGGCAGTGCAAAGGAACATCCCCTTTCTCTCTTCTTCCTGTTCACCACTGCACCTTCCTTAAAACTGTTCTGGAAGTTCCCCCAACTCTCTGGTGGAGATTTGGAGAGAAGAGGAGAAAAGAGAAGTTCCTTTGCACAAATGAAATGTAACTGATACTAACTGAACGACAGTCATACCTTGGTTCTCAAACAGAATGCGTTCTGGGAGACTCTTCGACTCCCGAAACCATTCAAAACCCAAGGCATGGCTTCCAATTGGCTACAGGAGCATCCTGCAGCCAATCAGAAGCCGCGCTGGATGTTTGGCTTCCAAAAATTGGAACACTCACTTCCAGGTTTCAATCGTTTGGGAGCTGATTTGTTCAGGAGCCAAGGCATTTGAGATCCAAGGTACGACTGTAGTTTGTTGGATTCCACTCCAAGTTAGTTAGTTGTTGGATTAAACTCCAAGATAGTTGCACTTAGTTTCCAGTGAAGTCAATATGAAAAGATAGGTTATCAAGACTAACGTATGTCTTAGTTGTTTCAATGGGAGCTAAGTGCAACTAACTTGGGTTGGAATTGGGATCAAATTCATGGCAATCACCTTCAATTTTATGCATTTTGGATAGAGGAAAAAGGTAGAACATGCATTTAAAAGTTATGTAGCTAGTAAATTATGCTACTCACCCTGTTGTCTAAATGTAGCAGCAAACAATTTTCTTGCTTATCAAACCGTATAATTTTTGGTGGAATGTCAGAATGTTCTACTCTAACACGTAACTTGCTTTCATTTTTTTCAGGCCAAAACGGAGTGCACTGGGGAAGAAAAGGATAAATACATGATTTTGTAAAGGATATACATAATGGAAAATAAAGAGCAGCCTCCAAAAATCAACCGTTTATCTTTTTTACCTTAATATTAAGTAATTTTAAGGACTGTGATGCTATTACTAAACATCATATGGACATGGGAGATGAAACAATTATTTTAAAAGTCAACTAACTCTCAGCTTTAGAAATCTGCATGGATCTGTTCTTTAGAAGATGAGTAACATTAGTAAGAGTAAGGTAAAAACAAATGAGCAGGTGGATAGAGATAAATTCCATTCTCATGGAGCAGCTTATGCCTGGCATTTTGCTGCACAGGCTAGTACCATAAAACTAGAAGAAAACTATAAGAACACTAAAGTAAAAAATGTGGCATACTCACTCAGGCTTTCAGAAGCAAAGGGCATTGCCCTCACTCAAAGACTACATTTAATACTATTTGTATAAATATGTGGACTGTAACTATTCTGAAATGGCCATTTTAAGAATTGTTTACTCTCAGAGGCTAACCCACTCTGAATGTCTCCCGCAAAACAGTCACAATTTGCACTACTGCAATCATGTCATCTCTGTTCTTCTACTGTATCACCTTGGTGCCCTTAAATTGATTCAACTTTACTGACAAAATTATTCATCGCTCTTGTAATTCCAACTGCAAAAATCCTCTCCTTAAATCTCTAATCCTGTCTACTCCAGGACCCTACAAAACAATCTTGTCTCACTTTCAAAACCACAGCTAGCCTCACCCCAGCTCTTCACTCTCTTAGAATCATAGAATCATAGAGTTGGAAGAGACCACAAGGGCCATCGAGTCCAACCCCCTGCCAAGCAGGAAACACCATCAGAGCACTCCTGACATATGGTTGTCAAGCCTCTGCTTAAAGACCTCCAAAGAAGGAGACTCCACCACACTCTTTGGCAGCAAATTCCACTGTCGAACAGCTCTTACTGTCAGCAAGTTCTTCCTAATGTTTAGGTGGAATCTTTTTTCTTGTAGTTTGGATCCATTGCTCCGTGTCCGCTTCTCTGGAGCAGCAGAAAACAACCTTTCTCCCTCCTCTATGTGACATCCTTTTATACATTTGAACATGGCTATCATATCACCCCTTAACCTCCTCTTCTCCAGGCTAAACATGCCCAGCTCCCTTCGCCATTCCTCATAAGGCATCGTTTAAAGGCCTTTGACCATTTTGGTTGCCCTTCTCTGGACACGTTCCAGTTTGTCAGTGTCCTTCTTGAACTGTGGTGCCCAGAACTGGACACAGTACTCCAGGTGAGGAATACTTATCCCATCTTATTCCATCACAAACCTTTGCTCATCCCATCTTATCCCATCACAAACCTCATATCCCATCACAAACCTTTGCTCATCCAGCTTAATCACCCTCAGCTCCCTCAACCCCATCCTTTGTTCTGTGCAGTCCACTGTGTCTGGAAGAACTCCCTAGAATGCTACTTCTTAAACATTCAAATCTCTCCTCAAACCCCACCTAATCCTTCAAAGCCTTTGGTAAATAGCTGAATAACATGAGGTAGTCAATATGATGCCTTTCAAATGCTGTTGGACTTCGGTTCTTGTCATTCATGACCACTGGTCATGATTGCTGGGGCTGATGGTAGGCGTAGCTCAACATTATCTGAAGCCATGTTGGCTACCTCTGCCCTATGGTAACTAGTGTAAGAACATGTAATAGAAATAATAAATTATTATTCTCTTGTTTACCCCTCCATCAATTTCCTTTCCCTTCCTTTGTTGCCTTCTTCGTGTGCATTTTTAAATTGTACATGCAACGGGCAACATACCTATTCCATCCTTTTTGGAAATCATCATGTGGTCTCTTCCAACTCTATGATTCTATGTACACAAATGGTGCAATAACAACAAGAGCCTTGATAAGTATGTGATTACTTGGAGAAATGTAGTGACTTGGCAAACCGAAGTTTAAGTACCATTAAATACCACAATTTCACCCATTTAACTTAGTTCAGTGGAACACAGAAATACTTAAGTTTGACCAGACTGTTTTCATGTTTAGTAGCAATTTTAATTAGTCTGATATTTCTTTTCCCCTCAAACACTGCATTCATAGGAATTGCTGCCAATTACAGTAGTTATCACTTCCCATTTCCACACACTAATTTTGCTCAAGTGAGTACATTTTCAAGAAAGGTCAGGACGGCTTGCAAAGACAACCAGTGGATTAAGCCTACTAACCCTTAGTTAATTTCTGATGTGTAAGAATGAATACATTAATGCCAACTCTTTGTTCCAAATTGGTGCTTAAAAAAAAGGTGGGGAGGGAGAACAAATGAACTAAAAATTAACCAAGGCTACAGAATGCTATATTGAAGTTAATGAAGCCTTCTTGTTGTTTAGTCGTGTCCGACTCTTCATGACCCCATGGACCAGAGCACGTCAGGCACTCCTGTCTTCCACTGCCTCCCACAGTTTGGTCAAACTCATTTTAGTAGCTAATGAAGACTAAGACAGAATAAATGTTGCTATTAACATAAGCTACTAACAGGGTGCTATATACAGTTCGTAGTGCAACTGTTTCCTTTGCTGTGTATAGCAAAGGAAATAGATAGGCAAAGAAAAAAGGATTTTAAACCTTCTATTATTTTTAAGCTTGCATAGTATAGTTCAGAATCAGACAACTTTAGAATAAGCAGCACTTTATGCGGTGAACTGTGTGTGTGATGGGAAGAAGAAATGATTTACAAGTGCCCCAGATACTAGAAGAAATTCAAAATAAAAAAGATCCCAAAAGACTTACCTGCTGGGAAATTATTGGTATCCACTTTTCACTGTCCTCTTCAGCTACTTCTAAAGTATGCATACTTCTGTTTGTGATCATAAAAAAAGGCGTGAAAGTCACTATTCTAGTGATGTTGAAACTGCTGTTATGTATAGTGACACCAACCTGGGAAAGACAAAAAATGTTTAGTGTACATCAGTCTCATTACTATTAAGGGTTCCCCCAAACTGTATGTGTGTAGTTATTGTTGTTTGCACAATCTGTGAACTTTTTTTGCAAGAAGAGTTGGGGGATACAATTCACACAGCATTCTACAGATCAATGCAAATTCTGTCATAAACATCCATATGATTAGCTCCCCAACACCACTTGGAGCAAATGAACATATATTTAACCACATGAAACTGCCTTACACCAAAGCATAACACTGGTCCATCTAGCTCATTATTGTCAGTACTGCCCTATAATGACTAGCAGAAACTTTCCAGGGCTTCAAGCATGATTCTGAGGGAGCACACAAAGGTAATCACACTAAGAGACAATTTCATCCGAAAATACAAAGACCAACAACTAGGGAGGAAGCAGTTGCACAAACAAGTAACTCAGAAAAACACTCCAAAGAGCTAGTGCCTGAGATAGAAGAAGCAGAAAGGCAGCACAAGCTAGAAGAGAGACTGCTTTGGACAAAGACAAGAACAAACTGCCACTCCAGAGGTAAGAGACAGATCAACGTCCTTTGCGTGAGGTTTCCTGCCTTTGAGCACTAGGAGGAACAGAATTCTGATTTCTCATTCAATAGTGAAGGGAGAATTTTGGGCACGTTTTGATTTAGTATGTTTAACAATGCACTGTCTGTGTCCCTCTGCTGTTCATTTTTCTCTGAAAACTCCTGAATTTCATCCACATTTTGGGGGGTGGGAGGAGTAGTCAGTCACAAAACGGAGTTTTGCACATATTCAGCCCAAAGGTCTCTGTTTGCCGCTCCGTGGACCAGGAGAAAATGCAGGCAAAAGCCTCATGCCAAACCACTCAACTTGGTTTGCCACACCATGGAGCAGGAGTGGGGGGGAAACAGAAGCTACACTCTCTCCTTGTCACAGCTGCAGACCAGGAAGATGAGGACAAGGGTCAGGCACTCCATCGCTGCCAAAGCAAACCAGAAGGCAGGCAGGCAGGCTTCAAGATCAAAGGCCAATAGAAGCAGCCAGGCAGGGATGTAACAGGGACACTCACTCCGTTGCCGGTGTAAAAACAGCAAACTGGGAGGAGGTGGCCAAGTTGTTTTTAAATCAGGACAGGAGAACGCAAACACCACACCACCAGTCACACAAGTAGTGCGCACACCAAAACGAAAGACAGAAATACAGTTGTGACCCCCCAAAAATGGCAGTGGCCGCAGAGGCTGCTGAGGGAAAGAAAAAGAGTGTGCTGGCAGTGGGCCGCTGCGCCTGAAGGCGTGAACGGCCGTTGGTGCTGCGGCAAGGGCACCAGTTCTGGAAAATTTATCAATGTAAGTAAACAACTAAGGAATAAAAGAAAGGGGGCATATAAGCGGAACAACCAAATGTAAAGAGGAAAGGGGTTTTTTAGGGGGGCGGGGAACCACAACGCACAAAGAACTGTAAAACTAAAATGATAAGGTAAATCTAAAGGAAAAAAAGGGGGTTCAGAAACTAGTAAAAAACTTAGCTGAGTCAGGAGAGCTGGGAGGAATGTACTGTCTGAGTCTAGACAGGAGGAAAAACTGAGTAAACTGAGTCCAGCCTGCTTCCCACAAGTCTTTGCTCCTGTCTAGTGTCTTGCGACAGGGTGAACACCCTTTCCACTGGATATGATGCCCCACAAACTAAAACATCTCGCCCAGTTCATGCAGGTAGCCAATGGTAAGAGAGCTGGTGATGTGCTTAGATGATGCCAATGCTACAATGCTGCAAAGACAGATTATTGGGCAAGCAGTAAAGAATGGAAGGGAGAGGGAAAAGCCCAGATTTTACAATGCCAGCCTTAGTTTGATCTTTGATGGAATAACTTATGCTTTGCTTGTAGACTGTTAAAGAAATCATATATCACATGTCATAACATAGCATGGCCTTTCTTTCAATTAAACATGCATAGAATTATGCCTACAATGTATTTAACAGTAGTAGTTAAACCAACTCACTTGGTAATCGTTTATGTTGCCCTTACATTTAACGAAACCATGACTGCCAACAGTATCCAGAGAAAAGTGATCAGAAAGTTCACTGTCTGTCACCATAAGCTGAACCTGTAAGGAGAACATTTGTTATGCTCACTTCATTACAAATAACATTTAAAGCAAGGAAAAATACACTGGCTGTCAAAATGAATGAATAATAGATGGCAGCAACTGGAACCTACATACTCCTGACTAGTGTTCCAGCCAGCCATGTCCTCTCATTCAGGACATTCAATTTCATCCTCTCTGGTGTTCTGCTGTCACCACAAAAGACACCAGCATTCTGTGAGCGCTGAGCATGGTCAAGTCCTCATTGGGTTCTTTGCGCCCTATGGGTTTTATGTACTTCTGCAAACCTTGGAGTTCCTCTAAGCATTATGATATTTCTCTCTTCTTTCTTAGTGGCTGTCATAATGAGCATCAGAGTTCACGCTTAACATACTGTATATGTAGTAACTATTGTCTTCCAAATACAAGAACAGTTCTAGAGAATCTTTTCATCTCAAACCCTTCTTTATGCACAACAGATAGGTTTTTCTTGACTGGGAATAACTATGCATTTATTAATGACATTATTATCTAGCATCTTGTCTTTTAAAATCTTCTTGCAAAAATCCCCACTACCCAACTTATAAATATAAGAAAGTAATAATATCACTTATTAGTAGGAATAGAGAGCACAATATATTGTTTGAAAGATACTGATGTATTCTATCATTAGTTTGTATTGCATGATAATAAGTTGAGGTAATAAAAGGAAAAACTGAGCTTTTCCTTTTCCCTGCACAGGAAAAATTGGGTGCCCTCCAGATGTTGTTTGGACCTCAAATGACATTATTCCTGAGTACTGGTGAAGCTGACTGGGGCTATGGGATTTGGAGTCAAACATCTAGAAGGCATCATGTTGACCAGTCCTGGAATACTATATTGAGAGCTTAATGCATTGTATAACTTATTTTGACTCTGGAGATATTTAATTTTCTGAGATTTAAAACAGTACCTTGTTGTTATGGTAAAAGTGTTTTGGTTGGAAAGAAAAAAGAAGTGGCATCTTGTAATCAGGTGGATGTTTGCGATGAATGCCATCAGCTTTGTACTGCAACATTCGACCAGTCTTATTTACCATCCAGTATGGACTGTGAATTGCTATAATCACTTGTCCCGTGGCATAGGTTATGTGCACAGCAATATCCAGTTCTGTCCTGTCAACGTCAGTGATGCATGAGAATGTGATGAAACTAATTTCTTGCTGATTCATTCGAGTGTAGTATTCAGCAGTCCAATTTTTACCAAGATAATTAAGTAAATGTAATTGCAGCTTGCTCTGATCTAATACTGCATTATGAATCTGAGTTGAACATCCATTTTCTAGAGTATGGCAGGCTGTACTGTGTCCCTTTGAAAGAAAAGTTCAAAGATATGGTCAATATAGTCCTTAATTCAATAACAATTTCTATTCAAATACAAAACACATGGGGGAATGATCAATTATTTATCATTAGCTTCAACTATGTTTGAAAAGCCACAATAACAATGATATTGGTAACCATGTCATGTGTTCAGGTTTTTCCTTTGGACACCATGCCGTATCTTTCATATCTTTCTTGTTGGTATCTATCCTCCCAATTATACAGTCGTACCTCGGCTCCCGAACGCCTTAGGAGTCAAACGTTCCGGCTCCTAAATGATCAAAAATTGGAAGTGAGTGTTCTGGTTTTTGAACATTCTTTTGGAAGCCAAACGTCTGACGGGGCTTCTACGGCTTCCGACTGGCAAAACTGTTCTGTTCGACTTCCGAGGTACAACTGTATTTGATGTTGTAGTCTTATGGACCTGTTACTGGAAATAAGCTGCTTTGGAAACATGCCTATAAAGGTTTTGAATAAAAGGTTGCATAAATATCTGGTTGGCCTTAGTATTGTTTCTAAGGGTAGGAGTTTAACTAGATACCTTTCTGCTCCTGCAATTTTATTAAACATGTGGAACATATTACAAAAAGGTTACAACTGGGAAAGATTGCAAATTCTTATTCATAAATAATAAGCTAACAGCAAATATAACCAATAAAGGGAAGCAGAGAAGGAACTGGAGAGCCAGTGTGGTGTAGTGGTTAAGAACGGTACTCTCGTAATCTGGTGAACCGGGTTCGCGTCCCCGCTCCTCCACATGCAGCTGCTGGGTGACCTTGGGCCAGTCACACTTCTCTGAAGTCTCTTAGTCTCACTCACCTCACAGAGTGTTTGTTGTGGGGGAGGAAGGGAAAGGAGAATGTTAGCCGCTTTGAGACTCCTTAAAGGGAGTGAAAGGTGGGATATCAAATCCAAACTCTTCTTCTTCTACTAAAGAGCTGGCTGCCCTATTAAATTCAAATTCATATGTTCCTGCCTGTTGTAGGCTGTGGGTGGGTGGGGGGAGTTACCCCATTGTCTTGGAAGCCTCCTGCATGCAACCAGGTAAATCAAACTGTACACTAAAGGTGGATATGAACCAGTTAGAAAGGAGGATTGTTAAGAAAGATTAGGCACTCCAAAGTTAATTTTGTACCCTTGGAAGTTAGTAACTGAATTCTAGGCAAGGGATAGAACATTTTAGGATATCACCAGAATGCTTTATATTTATGGAACATGAACTGTGATGTTCCAGACAATAAAATAGTATTTTTATATACTTAGAAGAATTGGAAAACAAAAATTAGAGAAAACTACCTCTAAGGAATAAGCAATCTGATATGGAAGAAGATTGCGGAGAAGAACAGAAGGCCATAAATGAACAACATATGGTAAATCCCATTGATCATCTATACAAACTGAAGATATCAGAGTATCTTGCATTGGAACAATATTGATGATGAGTGGATGGTTAGATGATTTTGTAGGCTGACATTTCTTCTGCAACACTTTGCCAAAATTCTTCACCATTTCATCAAAGCTAACTCCTTCACTTGATGCATACTCTCCAGAAGTTCCGCCTTCATCAGCTACTGGTCGAAAAAACAGGAGCGCTCTGTAAATAAATAAGCACACCAATTATTATCCTCATTTCACTTTCCAGTTGAAAACATTCAGTGTGACACAATGACTCATTTAGATGGCATGTTTACAAGTTCTGCTGAAGTTAGTTATTACGTCAATGAAACATTCAAGAAATTAATAAATAAATATTTACAAGAAATAAATAAAACAATCACAATCAATTTGAACCACATACCGGTAGTTGCTTGACAGAACTTTTAGCAGGTTGATTTGACAGGCATGTGGCACTTGTAGAAGCAGCCATAAAAACTTGTCAATTTAAAAGCAATAAAAGGAATACATCACTGAATGCTAAAATGTATTCTCCAGACACCTAAAAATTCTTTCAACAAGCTTTTTAGGTTAAGATCTTTCCCAGTGTCCAGCACTTTCCAGAATCAGAATTGTTTTAAGATGTTTTTATTGTTTTACTTGTTTACCATCCTGGTCCTATTTGAAGGAAAGGTGTGATATAACCGTAATAGATACATACATAAAATAATCTGCAACTGAAATCTGTGAAAATTTGACTAGTGATGTCCTATAGTGAACTTTGACCACTTTCATACAACTGTTATCAAGGCACAGGCAGTTGTTTTTCTTTCTGCAACCTTGGCTGCTCACACAGGAAAAGGAGGAACACATGCTTTCATAGGAAGGTCACTGTGAGATCATTTGCTTTACTATCTTCCTTCCTGAGCTGCTCCAGTAATTTCAATGATTTTGTGCATTAAAATAAGCTCGAAGCATCAGGGGAGAGTAGTCACAGTGCCAATGTTTAAAGACCACAATATTGACACCAGTTTGTCAGTAAGCAAGTAAATCCACAAACTCAGATTCGGATGCAATGCTAACTCAATTCATGTTTATCCATGCATAAAATGGTAACAACAGGGCTTGAGGAAGATTTCAGTGGCTGTGATAGTTGCTCCAGGAACACGCACATTTGTTTGACAAGTTAGTTCAACTTCTCCATAGGTATGCATTGAAGAGATCGATCATTTCAATGAATCCATAATGAGTGGGTAATATTAAAGTGGAATCAAACTAGTGAGAATGTGAAACTTCAACCATGTTCTGTTTGGAAAGAATAAATTATGAGGAAGGCAGCATACCAATAAACAGTCAGTTTATCTATAGAATATTGCTGCAGCAATAGTATTAAACTATAACTATATATATCTATATATATTTTAAATTAGCTGGATGGTCAGCATTCATATAATATGTAATGAAGTGAGAAAAATAAAAAAGGAGGTTAAAAATCACCTGTAAGAGGTCAATGGTATGTTAAATTCATCCTCTGGTAGAGCCATTCCTAAACATTTTCCATCTTCAAATATTCTCAAGGGAATTGAAAAATGATTCTTTATCTATACGGAAAAATAACAGTGCATATTATAATATGCTAAAATTTCTTTTTTCACACTAATAAGCAAAGACCACCACCAACAGAGGGCCTATTCAACTGTGCAAGAAGACAAAGGGTACTGCTCTCTTAAAGGTGTGTGCTACTTTAGTATGTATGTGTTTGTTGGGTTGAAAGCATCTCTATATCAAAATGTATCTGCACATAGCAAATATATCCTTACTCAGTCAAGCAATAGGATGAAAATGAAACTCTTGATAATCTAGGTGGGGGGAAAACCTTTAATTTGTGAACTCTGGGGCATCATGTTTAGTGAGCAAAGCTTACCTGAATAGGAGAATGCACTGTTATCATCTTGCTCCCCTCAGTGGTGTCAATTTGGCAAACTACAGATCTCACAACACCAGAGTCATTGTGTCTTACTCTGTAAAGACTTCGTCCCACTTTTGTCAGAGGAATCTTTTCTGTAGTGGAGTGGTTCTGAGGAGCTAGAAACAGAAGGCAATACACTGAATTGTACTGAAATGAAACTGCTGAAAACGAACTGAAAATGAACTGGCAAGCAAGCAGAGGTATCTATTTTTCTGAATTTGATGCATTTTCAGCTTTCATACGTTAGAGGGCAGCAAACTCCCACTTGATGGACTTTTATCCAGAGAAAAATATAGGCTGAAGTGAATGGACTGAGGTCTTTTAAAGTTTTTTTAAAAATTCATTTTCTTCTTAGCTCTATACTCACACCAGTGCTGACCCAGTGCTTTTAGTGAAATATTCTGTCCTTGTAACTGAAAGGAGGATAACTATTCACCTGTGCTGTTGCTATTTTAAAAATCCGTGGCCTCCTGTACTAGAAACAAGAGCACCCCGCCTTGAAAAATAAAATTTGAAAATATCAACATGTCCATTAAAGGTGGGGTGTTGTTGTGGGGAAAGTAGATAACATTTCCTATGTTCACTAATTTGTGCTAGATGCTAACACTTAGTCCGTTTCCTGTTGTGTTAAAATTCCCAAAGCAAATTGCCCCTCAACTTGCTAACATACTCCTTCACTTCAATCCAATTCTAGCTGTGCTTAGAAAAATACAAATCAAGAGATTCAATCACAGATCTCCAAAGTAAAATGTAATTTGTTCCTGGCATACATATGAATGTTCACTGAACTATCTGGGGGAGGATAGTCTGTTAGTGAACAATATGTTTGGTTGGATTAAAAAAACATTATATACAATGATGTAATATAGAGACAGGCCACATAAGTAGACATAATGTCCTTAAAAAGTTTATTTCAAAATTAAAATGTACTTATTAAAGTAAGCTGTTAGTTATTACTTCATCACTATACCTAATGCAGAGCCATGCAGCTTGAACAAGCTGTGGGTGTTAAGGAAGCATTGGGAACATGCTCCAAGTGTACTCTTGATTTTTCCTTTCTGATGTAATTTAGCACTTTTTGAATTTGGTGCCTTTTCCTCTCACCACAGAATTCAAAAGACACCAAATTTTACCAGTGGCTCGAAGGGAAGAATCAGGAGTGCACTTAGAGTGTGTTCCCAATTCTACTTTTAAATTTGGCCCTGGTTATAGGCATGAATAGACAGACCCGGCAGGCTTAATAAGGTTTGTGGACTGGAATTTCCACTGCTGACCTAACACTAAGCAAAGTTTATTTATTTATAGAGACCAAATAATACATACTATGCCTACTTACTGAGCCAGATGTAGAATACTCTGCTGCTTAGGGTAGTCATTGCTGTAAACTGGTCTTGATCACTTTTAGTTCTTACATACTCCATACTTAGACTTTGCCCATCTTCAAGATGAAATGAATTCCCCTTTGAGTCAACATTAAGAACATTGAAGGAGTCACTAGGCAAGACAGTGGTGGGGACTCCTAAGGAATTCATTAATACAAAGGGGGCCTGGTCTTTTTTGGAGATTTCTGAAGTTTGTGAAGCTGCTTCTGCAAATGCCTAGCCAAAAAAAGAGATGTGAAATAATGAATTAACTAACAACCTTTTTTTTAAAAAAAAGAACGACCTGAAGAGCAGATGGGGTAACTCGCTCATCACGTGACAGAGGAGATTGAGCCTGCCTCCCACAATTCTGTGCTCCTGCCTCTGTCACGTGATGAGGGAATTACCCAATCCAGTGCCTTCATTGTCCACCACAGTAAATTGAACATATTACTTTATTTAGGTCACAGATGCAAAAATCGAAGTCTTATTACCGTGCCGAGGTTACTCAACATTAGTAGACCACATTTGGACAATGTAATGTTCAGCTGATCTTGAGAAAAAATAGTTATTACTGTCTTGTACTCTGGAACTTTGTATTGTTCTTCTTCAGCAACTGATTCAACTAAAGTTTTCTTGGCTTTCTTCTTCATCTTTAACAGAAAAAGGGGAGGGGAAGAGAGGAGAAATTAATACTAGATGTAGAAAGCTGATGATGCCATTTAGAACATTTGCAATATGGGCACAGCAATCCAGACTCTTGGTATGTTGGATACAATGAAGGTGCCCCTCTACCTACTTTTGCTGAACCTCAGAGGTGGGGTGTGTGTGTGTGTGTGTGTGTGCGTGCGTGCGTGTGTGCTCTAGGGGCATAAAGGGCTCCGTTGTGCACACTGAAAATGTGGACAGGCAGAAGCTGTTCTCTCCTCCATGGCTATGAGTTTGAAATTAAGTCCATACATAACTTTTCAAGTATCTGTGAATCCTAAAGACTAACGATAGTGAAAGAAAAGTGAAAAATACATTAAATAATAGTCTGGCTCATAACCTCAGTTCCAGTTAATTTATTTACTAGAAAAGCTCAGAATCTTGACAGGCATGGTATGTGTGGAGATATTGTGTGTAATATTGCAGACAGTGTAGGAGGGGTGTGGCAAGATGGCGGCTGTAACAACTTCTCCTCCGTGAACCCTCCTGGATTACAAACCTTTTATAGCCTTTTACAGCCTTTTATAGCCGTTTTTATAGCTGTTTTTATTAGACTTTTAATTATTTTACCTCTGTTAGAAGTTTTAACCATTTTATCTCTACTGTTGGCCAGTCGTGGCCAATATACATATTAACAAGGATATTCAAACCTTCTGCTGAGAAAGCCTGCTGCTGATTAGAAACGCCGCCTTGAAGACTGGGTTATGCTGAGCAGTGGAGGAGGAATAGCAGAGGAGTTGTGTCCACAAAAGATAAGTTCTCTTTTTATCTCCGTTTACGTCTACTTTTAACCTCCGTAGTCAGTGAGACAGTGACAAATGGGTCATGGCAAGCGACCAAGATCTGCTGAGAAAGGTTGTTCACCTCCAAGAGCAAAGCAGTCAAAGCAGTCAAAGCTTGAATCTCCCTCACCACCTACTAACAATAACAGCCAAGCAGAGCAAGTAATTGTTTCTGCGGTCGAAACATACAACCGCTTTTGGCCTCTGTATGGTCAAGGGGAGCTGGAAAAGCCAGTTGATCCAGAGGCGGATGGAAGCCATAGGGAAGCCCCCCTTCCTGACACCTTAATTACACCTTCGCCATCACTAAAAAAGGACGCATCAGGGCAAACTGCCCATGAATCAGTACCTGATCAAATACAACTAGTAATCAGGACTTTAAGCTACATTTTCAAGCAATTGGAAGGGATTTCTTTATCTTTGAATAAACTTTCACAAGCCCTTCTGACGCATCCATCTTCCTCAACTGAGCTATCTAATTTGCATCAATCTCCTGTGCAGCTTGTAAGTGCCTTAAAGAGACAACATGACCAGAAATCTCACCTTAAGGGTTCTAGAAGCAGGCTGCCACTGCCCCAAAGGAACAAGCAATCCTTGATTTTTCAACCTAATAAAATATGTCTATCCATTTTTTCCCGTGACGCCCCCAGACTTAGGTGGAATAACCTGAGGATGGCTAAAGGGTACCTACGTGATTTGCTAAATATCCCTTTTTTCCAGATAGATCTTATATCTGTAGTACCCCTAAATGCCACGCCCTGGCCAAGGAAATTTATGCTCTCCTTCCAGTCTGCAAGGGTCCCACATCTTCTTGCAAGACAAAAAGACCAGCTGGCAGCCTGGGAGATTGTAACAACAAGAGTCTTTAAGGACACGAGTGTCAAACCTCTTTTTGCCAACTTCTTAACCGACAATGAATGCTCGTTACCTCCTTCTGTTCCAATAATAAAGGAAAAAACACCTAGCCGGGTACCCCCTGTTCCACCTGCGATCCCAAGTGCCCATCTAGTTACGCTGAGGAATGATCCAATTGCAAGTGGAGATTGGAATATCCCTGAAGAGAGAAATCTTATCTCCTCTTATGGAAAACTCCCTTCAGAAGAACAGCAGGCTATTCTCGACAGATTGGATCTACTCAAACAAAGACTCCTATCGCTAGGGGACCCCTTTATGCCGACGAGAGAGGAGAGCAGGCGCTCCACGTCCCACAAGGCGTCTCCATCAAATGCCTTGATAAGCTTTCAACCTGCTACTTTGTTACCCCCTACTGATCTGAATCAGCAGTCACCTGTTGACCAACAGCACCATTCTACCGTGGAGGAGGTCGATAAACTCAACACTCCCGTCTCTGACCTTATGTCCAATCAAAATATGGAAGTTGATGAATCCTTTGCTTCAATGCCAGAGCTAGAATCTACCCTGTCTGAAGATCACCAGGAAATGATTATGCATGCACCATCCCCACGCTCACGTCCTTCTATACATCTGCGTGATAATTCTTCTCCATCTGCGCAACAACTACAAGTGATGGCTGGAACACCTCTTAGCGCTACCCTGGTTAAGACTGACAACTCTGATGGATCTACTAGTATAGCCCATCAAAGACCTACTACTACTCACCTCAATGAACAGCATCCGACCTCACCAACTTTGCCTAATTCTTCCTCCCCGGCAAAGCCCTCCCTGCCTGTTAATGTTACCAAATCATGGATTCGACCAACACAGAAGAAGACCTTATCCGCACAAACTAAAATTACTGATTTCTTTATGGGTCCTCCTCCTACCTCCAAGAACCTATTAAACAACTCAAAGTGACAATTACCGGGACAGCACAAGGATCTAACATTATCAATACTTAGCTGGAACATTGCTGGTTGGAGAACCAAAAAATCAGATCCCAAATTCAGGAAGTATATAAATTCATTTAATATCATTCTATTCCAAGAAACATGGGATGAGGAAGAGATTACCATAGACGGCTTTGATCTTCTAACACTTCCGGCCTCCCCTTCCTTGAAAGGTGGTCGCCCCAAAGGGGGTCTTTTGATTGGGATCTCACTCCAACTTCACGCCAAATTCACTCTGGTACGGGCTTCCCCGCCTTTTGCTCTATCTGGACTGATCGCAGAAGGGAAGTCCTCATTACTAATTACTAATGTCTATCTCCCCCCTGAAGGCTCTGCACCTGATCTTGATTGGAGATGGGAATCATTTGAAAATCACCTATTGTCATGTCATACCAAATGCCCTAACTCGTACTCCTTAATTGGGGGAGACTTTAATGCTTGTATTGCCACAAACTGGGACCTACTAACCAAGTCCAAACGGTGGACTCCCCCATGCTTGGACAACTTTGACTTGGAACATGCCAGAATTAGAACTTCAAAGGACAACAGAGTAAACAAAGCAGGAGTGACCCTTTACCAAATGGCCATTCGCCTGAATCTAGTCTTCTTGAACGGCACCTTCCCCCCCGACATACCGGGGGAGTTCACTCACCTGGGACTAGCATCTAACAGTGTTATCGATTACTTCTTGATCTCTGCAAATTTGGCCGTTAATGTACTTTCCTTCCAAGTTGAAAACCAACATTTCAGTGATCACCTTCCAATAGTGACCACTTTGTCATTGTTCCGGTGCCAGAAGGACTATAAACACTCAGTCCTTCTGGAAACCTCATCATCGACCAAAATAAGAGGGATCAAATGGTCGGAGGCTGTGGCCCAAAAATACCAGGAATTTTTTCATAGGGAAATCATTGCCTATCTACCTCAAGTAACTACTGATTTACAAGACTTCAATTCGGTTTTGAAACTTTTTAACCTTCTTATAACAAACCTTACCACTTTTTTTACATCACCTCCTCAAAAGGCGAAAGTGGCGCATTGCAGTACTGGGGCCCCTTGGTTTAACACCTCTTGCAAACAAGCAAGATCCCTTCTTCATTCTATCTATAATGAATACAAAAACTCTAATGCCCAGGCTCTACCACCCTCCTATTTACAAGCCAAAAGAGCATACAAACAGACTTTAAAGCTGGCCAAACGCGAATGGTACCAAAAGCGTTGGCGAGCCTTGATTGCGGCCTCTAGATCCCGCAGACCACAGGAATTTTGGGCTCTGATAAACAAAAGAGGAAGGAAGTACCCACTGGCGATTATCCCTGCGCCCACATGGGAACAATTCTTGAGTAAATATTTCTCTTTGGCAGAGGAATCCAACTCATCCACGGAATTCCGAGCCGACCATCTACCTTTGTGGCCCTCTACCGACCCAGAGCTGATAATGGACTTGATACTAGATCTGAAAACGGGCAAAGCCCCTGGGCCGGATCTAGTCCCTGCTGAGGCTATTGTTGCGCAACCGAGGTGGTGGGCTGAAATTCTGGCCAAAGTCTTTGATGCAATTAATTCTACGGGGCTTATCCCTAGGTCATGGAAGGAGGCCGTGATCGTACCAGTCCATAAAAAGGGTCCCCCTGCTGACCCAGAGAACTACCGGAACATCAGCCTTTTGTCTATCATCGGGAAAATCTATGCAAAATTTTTGCTGTCTAAGCTGTCCCATTGGGCATATGACTCAAATTTGATTGGTCATGAGCAAGCGGGCTTTAGGAACAATTATTCGACCACGGACCATATGGTAATTATGTATCATCTTGCCAGAAAATATTCTGCCCCTTGTCGGGGGCGCCTATGTGTCGCTTTCATAGACTTAAAGGCCGCCTTCGACAGTATCCCAAGAAACTGTCTATGGAAGAAATTAGAGAGATGGGGCATAGATAGAAGGCTGTTATGGCTTATAACCCAATTACACCACGGGTCGTCGGCTAGAGTGAGACTCACACCGGCGGGAAACCTATCCAATGAGGTCCCAATAAATAGAGGAGTGCGCCAAGGCTGCATTTTGGCCCCACTCCTCTTCAACTTGTTTATTAGCGACATGAAGCTCTTTCTGAGTGAGTCTCAAGCCAACATTCATGCCCCCCGCCTAGCTGATTTTCGCTGCCCTCTGCTCCTATATGCTGACGATGCAGCGATCCTTTCCTACACTAGAGTCGGTTTATGCAGAGCTCTAAAGATTTTTGCGGCTTATTGCAAACTCAACCATCTGACAATTAATCATGGAAAATCTAAAGTACTGGTCTTTACCAGGTCTTGGAAAACTTATAGCTGGAAGTTAGATGGAGTCCAATTAGAACAGGTTTTCAAATTTAAATACCTGGGAGTCTTTTTTCACTACAACCTAAGCTGGAAGCCACAGATACAGTATTTACTGAACAAAGGGAAAACAATACTTTACACTCTACTCCAATTTTTTGCGGTCGACGGAGCCTCCCACATCCCTTCTGCATTGAAGGTGTACCACGCAAAAGTGGTTTCCACCCTCTGTTATGCTGCCCCACTCTGGGCCCCAGGGTCCAATTTAACATCGCTGGGGACATTGCAGAATCAGTTTCTCCGTCGCCTCCTGAAACTCCCCATGTGTGTGAGCAATGCAGCCATACATCTGGAGCTAAGGACTGCATCATTGGAGACTGTCATCTGGAAGCGAGTCTTTGGCTACTGGCTGTCCAGCTGGCATAGGCTTCCCGACCATTACCTCTTTCAGTGCCTCTGGCGGGATGACTTTGTTAATCCGTGGGTAGGAAAAATCCATGCCAAACTTCTGAGCATCGGAATTTCCCCAGCAGACTCCTTAAAGATGAACCTACGCTCAGCCAAAAGCCTTATCGAGCAAAGATTAGCAGACATTGAAAATCAACACAACCTCTCCAGGGGTGGGGGTGTCTGCTCCTCCAGGTATCATGGAATAACCCCACCACTTGGCCTTCCATCATATATGTCATCTCTTTCATCTGTACCACACCGACTTGCATTTATTCGTGCAAGGTTCAATGTTTTTCCATCGAACCTGCTGAGCCACAGATTTTCCAAGGGTTTGGTGTCTCCGCTATGCGAGTGTGACGGGAAAACAGTTGAATCTCTTCCACATATAATGTTCAACTGTCCCTTACATAGCATAGCCAGGACTAAATTCCTGGGTCCTGCTTTACTGCGCTTGGTTGGCAGGCCTGTTGAGTCACATGCCGCACTGCTTTTGCAGGATACAGATCCTTCTGTAACTCTGCAGGTGGCGAGATTCCTGAATGCGGTTATCTCACACACAAAAACCACCAAAAAACAACATCAACAACAAAAACTAATCGGACAGTTATGATGAGAGTGCATGACGGATCTCGTCTCCAGTTCTCCTTTTTCTGGGAACCGTCCCTTGGATCTTTCCGGGCCCCAAGCTGTTATTTGTCACTGCTCAATGACCCACCCTTGCATCGTGGTGTTCCCCTTCTGTTGTTAGATGTACTGGTTTTTATGTTTCTGTGCTTTTAGGTTTGTACACATTTTATGGGCTAATAGCCGTAAATAAATAAATTTGAATTTGCAGGGCCCCTACTGCATACAGTGTGCAGTGTGTCTACGCTACATGAAAGAGGAAGGACAGAATACAGCATGATAAATACATAATTCCTGAATTGCAGCCTGGCAAATGACATGAAGTAGACTGAAGCAGCAAATTTTCAGCATAACTCTTTCCAGCCTAAAACAGGTTCAGGTTCCTCAGTACATAGTAATGGATGCAGCTTTAAAACTGCTTCAAAGAGGCCTGCCTTTCCATGTTTTACTTCTTAAGTGAGGATATATTTCTACCCAGTGACAACAGGTACAAGACTATTGTTCTCATATTATGAAGAATTTTAAGTATATGTGTTTGCAGGATCACAAATATGAACTTGTTTATGTTTTTATTGTTAAATCATTCTGATATGTTATATTGGAAATGAGTAATAAATGGAAATAAATATTTTGAAATATTATATAAAATTGAGAAAGAAGAACATCTATTCAAACATTAAAGTCCATCTATCCTATACCAAAATGAATTTGTATTTCTAAAAGTATACCTTCAATTCTAGAACCCAAGGTCTGAATTCATCAGTGTTTTCAACTTCCAGTGGTTCAAGCAATGGTTCCCAAACACCAAACATCTCATTGTAATAATGTACCTAAAAATACAAAACATAATTAATCTGTACAATGAGTGATATCCATTTATAGCACGTAATGAAAATGAAAAACATTATTAAAAACTCAATGGACTATTATTGTATGACAATCACTATGCCTATATTATTAATTTGCCCAACTGGAGGAAAAACTTTAGAGAAGGCTTTCAAAATTTTTAATGTTGGTGACACACTTTTTAGACATACATCGTTTCGTGATACAGTAATTCAGTTTTAATAGCAAACCGGTAGTTGAACTAATCCCTTTCGAGCCCCAGGAGAAGAATTGGGAGCATTTCTGTGACACACCTACACACTGCAGCCAACACAGTTTGGAAAGCTCTGCTTTAGAGTAACACATTTGGTTTTAATTATATCCCAAAGCACTAAAATATCTTAAGAATAAGTTAATTCTAAAAAGACATTCAGCATTGGCCATGCCTACAGAAGCTTCCCAACCAGGGGCACAGACTCATGGAGGCTGAGCTGTTTTGGGCCCCCTCAATGTGCAGGGTGCTGGTGCTCTGGAATATGCGACTGTGATCATCCTTCTCCTGACCGCGGTGTGCTTGGGCGCACAGCTTGGTGCAGCGCCCAGCCTCTCACTCATAGGATCACCACCTTGTCATGGTGAATGGGCTTGCACGTTTCTATTATCCCTGTGAGCGAAGCCATCGGGCGCCTCATACTCCCAGTAGGGTCACCCACTGCAGTAAGGTCAAAGGGGAGGAGCTAGAAAGAATGATCCAGTAAGTCTTCAATGGCAGAACAGGCAGAAGATAACAAGCGCTATGTGACAACAGCTGTGAAGGCAGATGAAGGATACAGCAGATAAGAATCTACCGGTCATTGTAATACTCATGCCATCGGAATAGCGCCTTACTGTGAAGACTGTGTGTTGATTAGCATGCACTGATCTTCACACATAAAACAAATTCATACATAGGCATTTTCAGGGGCGGAAACCCCACACCCTCCCAATATGGCGGGGCGCTCTGCTGTACGCCAGTGCCCGGCTTTCTCTTGACTGTGCAATGTCACAAGCACGTCACATGTGCGTGTGAGTCACAAGTGTGCCTCGCACACATGACAATGGGCCCTCAATCTTCAGTGCAAGGTGGTGCCACTGTTCCCAACTAAATCCTACCTGTGAAAGTTGGTGGGCACGTTCACAACACTACACTATATTTCAAGTTATAACCCCAGCTTGATCCCTCCATGTGTTTTCAAGGGAACAAGGAAATATGTGAAAGATACTCTAATGCCATGTTGCCCTAATGCGCTGAGACATCATAATGACCTATACAACTGCATGATACCTTGAATCCATTTTTTTCTGGGCAAGGAGGATACGTTGCAATGTGATATCTGAAGACAGAACTACTAAATACTGTGCTTTAATGGTATAGATTATTCAGTAGCCATCTGGTGCCAAAAGGCTACCAAATTTGAAATGTTGTGGGGAAAGCTGAATTCTTACTACCAAAGTAGCTAGGCAACTATTACACCCAACATGCAAATACTGTTTCTAACAGTTTCTGCGCAGTGGACACAATTCACAAAACAGCTTTAAATGTCTGCCTTTTTCTCCTGTAACAGAACAAAACTCTACCCACCTCTAATTCAAGACGAGAAGAGAGATTGATCAGACTACTCCAGTTTCGAACTTCTCCAGAAAATGATGACTTTGCCAATAGCATTGGCACTGTTTTGTGGCCAACCCCAGCTTCAAGGGTTATGACAACAGTTTCAATTCTCATTTTCATCGTCTCTCCTGTGGGGACCAACTCAATTACAGAAGCAGGGTCTTTATTTTCACTTGACTCTTCAAGAAACCACATTTTTAGATTTTTAATATTCTTCTGATCCCAAATATCTGGAGGTACTGGACTAATGTCTTTCTCCGTAGTCTCATTTGTTGGGAAGAGTGCTGATGTAATGGTTATTACTGTATTTAAGATAATTGGCGTCACCTAAGTTTAAAAAAAGATTATTCTCAAATGAAGAACTATGTATTTCTAATTTGACTTAGTGAATCAAGAAATCACTACATATTAGAAGAAATACAAATGCAGTATTATTATAGGTATACAAATAGGATTATATGTTTGAAATTGGCAGTGGAAGGACTGAAACAATGTAATACTATCCTCTGAGTAACTTATTTGTTCAGTTTTCCAAGGGACGTCTTAGTCTTATGATGGATTCAAAACGTGAAAAACAAAAAAGTGTAAGGACATGTATAAAATGGTCTGTAAAGGCAAAAAAATACCATCTTTTCCCCCAGGGATGAATCCAGACACAATTTTAAATGTACCTTAATTGTGAGGGATTTAATTGACAGATCAGCTTTCTGAGGATCTCCACCTGACTGTATCATCTCAAAGAAGAGGTCACAGGGCTGCAATATCTGGATATAAATCACAATAAATTGAAAAATATAAATTTCCCAGTTAAAAATGCTTTCTAAATGCACAGTGAATATCATATACATTTCCTATGCAAAACAGCAGTCTGTGAAACAAATGCAAGCATCCTAACTTGTAAAAAAATGGGCAAATTTCTTTACCTATGGGTAGCTGCCTAGAAGGAAGGGAGATACAAGCACACAACATGGCGCTGTTCAAGCAAATTCCAGTTAGATTAAGATTTTTTAAAAATATATATATTTTTATTTGTTTTTCCATGTATACATTCTCTAACAACATTTCTCCAAAAAATTTCCATATTTCCCCCCTTCCTGCCCTGGACTTCCCTCATATTGCCATTTTGTTTTATTTCCATATTACTCACCCTGCGTGTTGTTTCCCAAAATTTTCCCAATATAATCTTACTTTTTGTTATGTTCAATTGTGTTTTGTTTATTCAAACCCTGCCAGTAAGTCCAATTCTTTATGTTCTTTCTCCATATATGTTGTAAATGGTTCCCATTCTCTTTTAAAGTCTTTGTTACCCTTTTCATGTAATTTATCTGTTAATTTGAGCTAGACTGAGGATTGAACACGCAGCACCAAACTCATGGTCTGCGATGTGGGTGCAGACTCAGAACAAGTGCAATTCCCGTCAGCACAGTACAGATGATAAAATATAATCTTATCTATATTGTAATCAAATAAGGTTGCACATCTCCATAGAAGTCCCAGTGTACAGGTATTGCCCTTACAGGTGACCAGTAGCAGTCAGTGGGGTGGTGGCGTTTACTCTTATCACTAGCTTCAAGGCAGAGTGATGAGGTGTAAATGCAGCAGCAGGGCTGCAACATTCTCGCCCCTCCTCAACTGAAGTGATAGGAGGTCAGATAAGGACCACTGAACTATGGGTCACTATAGAAGGTAACTATTGTCTTAAGAGACTCATTTATGTTGCATCCTGTTATATACCATAAGCACAGGTTTAATTTACATCTGCATAGCACTGCACATTTCTGCCTTAGCTATCTTATAATCTTACCGTAGTAATACTGCCCTTTCTCATTTCTGGAAGAAAAGGGCAGGCTTTCACCTTTATATCTTTAACAGCAGCTGTCATTTTATACATTTCAGGGCCGTATTTCATGGAGACTTCACACTGTGCTGTAGCCACCAGTGCAGGAGCATCACTTCTTGTTAAATCGGCCACAAACACAATCTCAGGATTTTTAACGACGACATTTATTTCCATTGTGGATACCGGTTGTACAGAAACTAAAAATGCAACATTTAGTACAATTAATCCAATTTTACTTCACAACCATCAATCCATCCCTAGTCTTTGCTTTTAAGTAAAAATGATGATAAATTCCAATGTTAATATTTTAAGAGCCGCCTTGCTGAATCAGACCAAAGGTCTATCTTGTCCAGCATTCTGTTTCCC
The DNA here is from genome assembly GCF_964106915.1 of Podarcis gaigeae. Taxonomy (NCBI): domain Eukaryota; kingdom Metazoa; phylum Chordata; class Lepidosauria; order Squamata; family Lacertidae; genus Podarcis; species Podarcis gaigeae. The sequence goes on along the minus strand of NC_139687.1, from coordinate 4,058,011 downwards.
CCAGTGGACAAACAAATGCTAGACTATATGGCCTGTTGTCACAGTGAGTGATCAGTTACCATTAAATCTGGAAAGATCCCCCTCTGCCCAGCAGGGGAGGCTGCACAAGGGATTCTCCTCAAGAAGCCCTTACAGAGTTTGCCCTCCCCCTCATTGCAGGAGCATTTCACCTCTGGTGCCTGGATCTTCAACCAGGATGCCAATCAAGATAGAGCATCCATTATAGCTGCCCATTATTCTATTTGGTACCCCCCAAATCAAGATCAACCTCTCAAGGTCCCATTACTTTGAGACACTGAATTTCCTGCAGCTGCGTAGGACGTTTGTTGAACTAAGGTTCCAACAGATGCCCTCAGCATATTTAGAGGGGAGATACCTGGGAATTCCCTATATGGAAAGCGAATGCATTTATGGATGCAATCAGTTCAAGGGTATCATGCATTACCTGCTGATTTGCTCCTTATATACAATGCCCAGGTAAAATTCTTAATCATCTATTCTTAACTGCTTCTCAGGCCGACACCCCCCCCCCCCCGGAAGTGACAGTAGAACTTTTAGCTGAAAAAGATCTTCAAATTACACATTTGGTAGCCAAATTTGCTCTGCCAGCTAAGAAGCTCCGTTATAGATATGCTAATGCTTCCTAATTTTAAAACCTTATGCTGTAAACTTTTACAGGTCATGTTGTGTGATTCCAGAGGAAAGCCTTGTTCTTATCCTCTGCTGTACATTGTAAAGGCCTCTGGCTATACACAATATATTGATATTCTATTCTACTAGCCTTTACTGGCTTTGAATAAAGTGTTCTGGATTTACTAATGTGAAATAAAGACTTGTTTTGCTTTAGTTTTCACCATGACAACCACAGATTGGGATTCCAATGCTATGCAGAGGTAAGCCCCACTGGATAAAATGGCCTTACTTTCTGGAAAGCAAGTAAAAGTCATCCTTCCTGATTTAATGTGCTGTATACACACTGGCAAGACTGGCCGTACGGGCAGGGGTACCTTTACCTTTTACCTTTATACACACTGAGATTACAAAAGCCTACTAATTTGTTCTCAGACAGCTGGGAGGAAAACAACATTTTTTCCAAAGCCATACTGTCAGGATAAACTACAGCACCACAACAGATTTGTTTTTATCAAATAAAATACTGTTTTTTCCTAATTATTCTGAAACTACATAGAGGGAAAGAAGTTTGGAATCCAGGGAGGGAAAAAGGAGCGCATGAACAGAGAGAAAGGAACGCTAATGGGATAGAAGAATGGGTCAGCTTCAGGTGTCAGTTGCCAAATAAGATGTGCTTAGACTATATAGTCAGAAACTCACTCTAAATTCAATTCAGTTTAAATTAACTATCACATACTTTAGCTATAAAAAGCAAGTTATAGAAAGCTTTAATTTAGCAGCAAAAGACCAGTCCTTTGATGATAGAATCATAGAACTGTAGAGTTGGAAGAGACCCAAAGAATAATTTATTCTAACCCCCTGAAATGCAGAAATTACAGCTACGGAATCCCTGACAGATACCCATCCATTCTCTGATTAAAATCCTCCAATGAAGGAGAGTCCACCACTTTTTGAGGCAGTCTGTTTCACTGTTGAACAACTCTTACCGTCATAAAGTTCCTTCTAATGTTTAACATCGTTCTCACTATTAAAATGTATATCTTGTATCTCATATTATTTTTATCATACATAAGCCTTGTGGTACTTTAAAAATAAAGACTTAGAATCCTCCAAGATAGATAAAGTGTAAAAGTAGAAATACATGAAAATAAAAGGGTTGGGGTGTCATGTAGTGAGTTTAACATATACCAAGTTATAACCGAAGGGAGAAATTCAGATAGACGGTGATTCTATTAGGAAAGACAGAAAAGTAACATTTCAGCCCGTATCTACAGTTGTGGAATACTCTTCCAGCAGAGATTTGGCAGACATCCTTGCTTTTGACTTTCAGGTGTCCCTTGAAGACCTTTTCATGCTAACAGGCAGGGCTTTTTTTTCCAGCTGGAATTCACCAGAACTCAGTTCTGGCTCCTCTCAGATAGGCTCCATTGCCATGCTAAGAGAATGAGGGAGGCATTCATGCTGAGTTCCAGCACCTCTTTTTCTAGAAAAATAGCACTGCTAACAGGCCTTTGCAGCTGTTTAAAATTGATCAGCTAGTCACTTTAATGATTACCGTATTTTTCGCCCTATAGGACGCACTTTTCCCCCCTGCAAAAATGAAGGGGAAATCTGGGTGCGTCCTATGGGGCGAATGCAGGCTTTCGCTGAAGCTTGGAGAGCGAGAGGGGTCGGTGCGCACCGACCCCTCTCACTCTCCAGGCTTCAGGAAGACATCCGCAGCCTAGGCAGCCCTGCAGTAGTTCCCGCAGGGCTGTCTAGGCTGCGCATAGCAGCCTGCTTCCCGGAGCGTCGGGCTCTCTGCTTTCAGGGCGCCCGGCGCTTTGGGAACACATCCGCAGCGTGGGGAGCCCTGCAGGAGTTTCCCGCAGGGCTCCCCACGCTGCGGATAGCAGCCTGCCGCCCAGCGGGCGGGGCGTCCTGAATCAGAGCGCTCCTCCCGCTGGGCAGACATCGGCCAGCCCCACAAGCTCGGGGGACAGCAGGGAGGCACAGTGCCGCCATCCCGCTGTTCCTCGACCTGGTTCGGTTTCTCCGACCTGCTTTTTGGGGGAAATAAAGGGGAAAAAAATTCCTTTATTTCCCCCCCCCCCCAAAAAAAACTAGGTGCGTCCTATGGGACGGAGCGTCCTATGGGACGAAAAATACGGTATGTGTTTTGTTTTTTGTAGTGTTTTATGTTTTACTGTTGTATACCACCCTGATATTTATGATATGGCAGTACAGAAATACTTATAATTAACCAGGTTTTCAGTCTGCACCCGCAGTGTCCTGGTACGGATCACTTACCTTGTTCCTTTACAGCCAAAGTTTGCTTGAAGTTTTTCTGTGCAGCGGCACTTTCAGCAGTAGCATTTAGAAATACATCCGCAACAGTAAGAAGAAATTCTATGCTAGCACAAACATATGTCTCATTAACAAATGTGTCAAGAACAGTGTTGCCATCTCTCGCCTGCTTATAAGATATATCCATCATGACTTTCTTTTCGGATTCACGCTTCATTTCTACCATTCTGAAAGACAAGTTAGTAGAGCAAACACTATAATTAGAAAAGCATTACATTGACCAATAGTGTTCTTAATGACAATAACCACTTTGGTACTAATAAGTGCTAGAAGTTTGCATTCAACTCAGTTTCTGAGAGCGGTTTGCATGGGTTAAGACAGATAGAGTAGGGGATCTCCAGATTCCCAGACTCTCTCTCTCTCTCTGATGTTTAGATGGATAAATCTTAGGTTGCATCCAGGTTACAACTTCCTGCTCCTCCTCAAATTCCTTCTCTGAACCTAGAGGTGAAAGGAATTTATCTTCTGAGAACAAAGAGGCAAGCATGGCTTCTAGCTAGCTTCAACTAGATAGTACAGAACTCCTTCCCTATCAAGAATGTACTTCCTTTAATAAACATAAGCTTTCTTATTTTATACCAAGTCCCAGTCAAAATACCTTTCAGCTAAAGATGTGCTCCAAGCAAAACTTCAATTAACTAATTTCAGTTGCTACATACAAACTCTATATGCTAACAATATGAAAGTGGATATGTATTTTATGTACCATCGCTATGGTGTCATAAACTAGAATTTAGTATTCTTTTATTTGTTTTTCTTTTGATTTAATAAAATAAAATTGAGGAAAATCCAACCTTGGTGTAGCGTTCTGGACTGTCTGTCGTTTATCATCTAAAGTGCAGTTTGTTAATTTGACTGAGGCATTCATTGACCCATCTGACAACATTTTGACAGCAGCTGATATTAACAACAGTTTAAATTCTGCAAGTTTCAAATGACCATCTCGTTCACCCTGATTTGTAGGCTGCTATGAAAAGAAAATGCATAGTTTAATGCATGAATTAAAGAAAATGTTTCTGCAAAAATACAAATTCTGTTACTGCAATCAGATCAAAACTTAATTAGTAAATCATATAATGTTGGACTGAAAGAATTGCAACCAGAAGGAGTTTCACAAACATTTGTGCAAGTGATTTGCACAACATATATGCTGTTGTACCAAAGTATACCCATGGCTTCTTGTTCATACAACGGATGCACGCAAAGGCTCCATTTGAAAATAAACATTAATGACCAGGACTTATGAAGAAAACCCTAATGAAAAGTTCCCTATTGGGATATGCTTGCTTTTGTCACAATATAAAAAAACTTGCTAGTTTTAAAACACTTCAATACACTGTTCATTTTTATTTTTACTGGGACTGTGCCCCTGCTCACTCTGCTATCCTACCTGCTGCCATTCCCTCCATAGTGACCATTTAGCTTTATTCTGGTGTATTAACAAGAGTGCTGTAATGTTGACCAAGGGCAGGCGCCAAGGCACCACCTGTCTCCTTGATCCTTGCTCATCCCAGCTCATAAAAGCAAGCCAGGCAGGAGTGAGCAATGGGCACCATGGGGTGGTGAATGCTTCCCTCTGCAAGGGAGTCTTCCTGGGCCCCCTTAAATAAGCGGTTATTAAACCAATTATTGCCTAGTCTCAAACCTTCCATTCCTGAGCAAAGTGATTGAGTGGGTGGACGCTTAACAGCTCCAGGCGTTCCTGGAGGATGTGGACCATTTGGTCCTCTTCCAATCGAGATTCAGGCCAAAAGAACTCTTCCAATCGAGATTCAGGCCAAAAGAACTGAACTACTCATTTCATGCAAAGTATTTCCAGTAACCCCAAATTTTATTTCTGCTCAATTGGCAGCACTAGCTGCCATTTTAGTACAAACCTATAAAATATTATTTTCCAGGTTTGAATGTGTAGTTGTTTCCTCCCCAATCTCTAGCCAGTTGCAGAAAATCTGGGTCCAACCCACCAAGATTATTTTATAGAAAATTATGTTTTCTTTACCTGGTTGGAATTTGGACTGTACAAAACTAGAGTCAGGGAATCAATCTGGAAGTCCAGTTTCAGTACTATTTTAGTCTTAACTGAGGAACGTGCTTCTACAACAGCAGATGTCACTATTCTTACTCCAGCTAAAAACATTAGGAACATAAGACACAATTATAATTACCATAATAAGAAAAAAGAAAAAGTTATAGTCTCTAATGCACTGCATTTTCAAAGAGAAGAAACGTAACTAGATGAATGTAAATAAAACAATTTTGCCATCAATGACCATCACCAGAGCAATAAGTTTGCCAGACTGACAGTTATGAAACACTCTGCTTAACACATAGTTATTCAGTTAACTGATTTTGTATAGGCTATAGGGTTCTTAAGGTTGTTTTCCTTACACACAACAGGTCCAGCCCATACTGGACTCACGTGGATTTAGTTCCCCCCGATCTTGAAGGAACTTTTAAGCAGTCCATTTCTGGAAGCATGTTTTGCCAAGCTAGATAAATAAGAAATACACAGCACCCACCCACAAGCAAAACATGTGAACATGGCAGAAAGCTTGGGCACATCTAGTATGTGGCCCTGGGTCTAGGATAACAGACTGGAGACACACCCTTCAGATAACCCCAAGAGACCCTGGCATACTGGACCCAGCAGGGATGCTCCAAAGCTGACCAGAACCAATAGGGAGGGTTATCTAAGAGGAAGAACATTCTGCAGTATTTGCTTCCCAAATGCCACTTCATCAGATGTACACAAAAACATTTTATAATGGTGAGTAAACATACTAGGTTTAATCCATGCAATAGCCCTACAAACTTAATAAAGAAGAGAGTGAAAGGGAAAGGCCACAGCCGCTGCAACTGCTTTATTGTAATTCAATGGTAAAAAGGTCACAAATGATTTAGTTTGACTGAAGGGACAAGTCTGGAAAATGTAGATTTTTAAAAGGATTCCATGACATTGATGTGGTGAATAGAGGAAGGGCAAAAGATAGGAAGGATGAGCTCCTCTTGGTGATGGAAAGAAGAACTGACCTTTTGGATGAAGGAAGGTACATCCTCAGCACTACTCAGGTTTGAGAAAGGTGTGCAGGTGTTTTGCCACAAACAGAGCATTCAACTCAGACATACTCCTTTGCAGATGTCACTGCCATGAGGAACCAAAACTTAAACCATGTACAGAGGAACTGATAGAGAAGGAGCATCCATGGCAAGGAATCAGAATGAAAATTTTGGAATAATTCCATATTGGTCTATAGGAGTAAAAAGGTTAGCAAGTGATGATGCCCACCAATCTGCATACTTTTTTTGTGAAGTATAGTTATAAGGGTGTGGGTACTTCAAACAGCTGTTTTGAGAAGGGCTTTAAGGCAGCTTCCGTGGTTCCAAGTGGAAGTGCTGCTTCTCCTGCAAGCAAGTGAGCAGCAGTGGAGGGGAGGGTGGGGAGACTCTTCCCACCATCCTGCTGCTTCCACTTGCCTGCTTGCCAAAAAGCATATGAACTGTGCTTTTAAAAAGCACATTAACTTCAACTCATCTGCTGGTTAGTGGGCATTAAATCCTGATGCCTTGGCTGTGTAATCCTGTTCTCTGCTGGGAGCAGGACACATAGCCAGTGCAGGATTAAACCCTGTCCTCCTGCCCATCAGTTGACATCACCAGTGATGTCAGTTGATAGATAGTTGGGTGTGCAAGCCGAACTGGAATCACTGGTGTGCTAAGATGGAGGTTCCTCACTCCTGATCTAGGACATCATCAAGGCATAAGTGTTGAACGAACAAAGGTAGAAGCAGCACATGATGCCCTTATGGCTAAGACCACTGCCTCATGGGCCCACCATAACCCAACATCTGCCTTACCTTCAGTCAAAGAACAAAACTGAGCTTGAATTAATTATTAAATTCAATCATTTATGGAAAACCAATCTTATTAAATCAATTACAGGAAATAAATCATTTCAAGAAGAAATTACTCTAGGGAAATCAACAGAAGAAGTTACAGCAGGAAAATTAATTAAGCTATCAACCAGCAAGTATTAGCAAGAGGAAAAATCACAGACTAAGCTGAAGCGATGACTCCAGGAAGGGGAGGAATCCCTTCCCACAAAAGGAGGCAAACATGCACAAGCCACATAAAACAAATCACCTGTCCTGAACACACACAACTAACAGAAAAATAACACAAGCAAAATCAGAAATGATGGCAAAATAACTAAGCTACTGCTTTGCACAATAACTCAGTAACGTAATTGAGGTGGCTTCCTGGAATGGACTAGTTAGAAGTTCCTGAGATGAGCATATGTTCTTGCCTTTGAGCAAACACACCTGTGCCCAGTGTGTCAGCATGTGAGAAAGAATGTTTGGATCATTAAAAAGGAAGTAAACAATGGATTTCAAAAGAAACTGTCCAAGATTAATATGAGCAGGCTTCTATATATGAAATATAATACGGCTCTGTCAAAATATAGCAAAAGTGGTGTAACTCTCCATGACATACCAACTGTAGATGATACTGCTCACCAACCCATTTACAGAATTTTGTCTATGAATTAAATAGCAAAACTATGTAGATCAAGACCCAATGTTGCAAGTGAGTTTTATGTAAGATATTCATTTAAATTCACTCAAAACAAAAATTTATAGTTCATGTAACTATTAAATTAAATTAATAACTTCTTCTATTGGAAAGAGATAATAGAACTGTAGTTTAAGCTTTAAAACACATACCTCCAGAATGCTGGGAAACACTTGCTGTTCCACTATGGATGCTTAGTACATCTTTTTTTTCTGGTACAGGAGGTGGAGGGCCAGAGCTATCCCCTATATTTTCATTCAGTGTTCTCAATATAGTTGTTATATCATCCTGACTCAGAATCAGCTTTGAAAAGAAGTTGGTTACTCTTAATTGCAGGCTGAGTATATATAAACTGTATTAAATGTTACAGGTCCTCTAGAATCAAAAAGGTTTTCCACGTAATAAGGATTATAAATTCATCTTAAGTTTAATAATAATAATAATAGCAACAACATGTATAGGAGCACCAGCTGCAGACAAGGAGGGCAGAACAGCATCAGTAGTGCTGCATTTGCAGGAGCAAGGATAGAGCAGGGTAGTGACCACTGGGCTGGCAGCACCCTGCAGCTGCCAGGTATGCGTGTGCACTTGTGCGTTGCCACCAACCGACATCATCATCCTGCCCCATCCTGCCCTGGCAAATGCATCTCCGCCACCACTTCATGCATTGCTACTGCACTGGAGGGGGGGGGGGGAATCAAAATTTATTCCATGTTTACTTTCAAATGCTTGTGTGGAGAAAATATTTACTGAATACATAGCAAATTTCAAAATAATAGAAAAATTGAAATTGAGGCTCTGCCTCTCCTCATTTCTTGGACTGTTCAAACTATACTTTGCCCTCAAAAGCGAAGGGGTGGGGCAGCGGCACCAGGAGCAGATCTTGGGCTCATGTACTCCCTTCCCTGTCCATGGATAAAACTGAAACCGAGTATTGATTTGAATATTTTATCTCTATGGCTCATTTTCCCTGCAATAAAAGGATTAAGGGAGGAAAGAATACAAATATGAAGCACACTTTCCACTTCCAATCTCTCCTTGTAGAATCTGGGACCAAGAATAAGCAAACACTGAAAGATGCACTAATTATTTATTTTGTACTATATACAGAAGTGGTCTGGAAGACCTAATATTTTTGCTTATTTAAATTTGTACCATATATGGAAACCTTGTTTATTTACTATATTTATAATCCACCCTTCACCCAAAGCTCCCAGGGGAACATTAAAACATATATAGCAAACATGAATTCCATGTAAACAAAAAAAACAGGAGCAATAAAAATACAATCCAATACACCTCAACCTACCACAAATGCCTGGATGACAAAACAATGTTCATTAAGCAATTAACAAATCTTGATGACCTTTGAGTGTATTTAAATGTTCTGTTCTATAAACAGATGGAAGAGACTCCTTACATTCACAGAAAGTAACATCTGCAGCAAATCACAAACAATATATATGCTGCTAAATCACAAGATACAAGAAATATTGGGATATATGAAATGACAGGGGTCAAACCTGCATTTAATTCCTATTCATATTGACAATAGTTGCAAGAATATATATCTTTGCAACTAAGAACTTACATTCATTGGCTTGAGACGTCCAAATATTTTAATGTCAGGAATTTCATGATACCAGAGAGCGGCTAAATTGCGTTCAACACTAACTTCAAGATTTAATGGTTGCAGCAGCTGTATTTCATTTTGCAATAAACCACTTATACAACTTGATCTGTAAATAAAAATGAAAAAATAGTCACAATCCAATTAAGATTTCTCTTCAACCAGGTGTTTGGCTGATTGACATTCTATGGCCATTTAAATGTGTCTGGGGGAAAGGGGTTATTGGTTTCTTTTGCTTTATTTTGGATTTTGTGTTTTCATTTTGTATTTTCATTTTGTGAACCACCCTGTGATCTTTGGATGAAGGGTGGTATAATCATCATCATCATCATCACAAGGCTGCATTCAAGTTTAATTGTTTTTTAATTATTATTTTTTTCCTGTTCTTAGACAGTTTCCATTTTAGCTGTAAACTGCCTTGTGCCTGTCGGGGAAAACATGGAATATAAATATAAATATAAAAATTTAGGACTGCAATATCTGCAAATGGGCTCAGGATTGCAACTTTGATGAAATACTTCATTAAGTGTTTTGTACCTGTGTAAACATCCAACAATATACTCTGTGTAGGACAATGCTTGATATTCATTTGGAGTGGATATATTTTTTATTGATTTGTTTTATTATTGAAAATTCTATCCCATCCTTCAAACAGAAACACAGAGTGGTTTTCAGTGCTAAATCTACAAGTACATGAAACCACTGAATGGAGACATCTGGAGCTTTGGAGTGTGCTGCCATTAGCATCTTGATGATGCACTGATCTATTTCTCCTTTTAATCTTCTGCAAGTGAGATGGACGTGCTGATCCAGTGTGCCTGATTCTTGTAATAAACTGAAGTTTATAATAATTCTTATTATTTTATTTAATTCTTATTATTTATTAACTTATGTACTTGCTTCATGGAGTATATATTATTTTATAAACAGTATACAGTAGTACCTCAGGTTAAGTACTTAATTCGTTCCAGAGGTCCATACTTAACCTGAAACTGTTCTTAACCTGAAGCACCACTTTAGCTAATGGGGCCTCCCGCTGCCACCGCACCGCTGGAGCACGATTTCTATTCTCATCCTGAAGCAAAGTTCTTAACCCGAGGTAATATTTCTGGGTTAGCGGAGTCTGTAACCTATGTAACATGAAACGTATGTAACCCAAGGTACCACTGTATAGGCTTCAATAAAGAAAAAATTGAGATAGTATTTAAAGAGTAGTACCTCTAACTGGATGAGTTAAGCCTGTTCTTTGAAGAATCAGGTGCACTTTGAGGTACCACTTTGAAGTTTTCCTGAATAAATTACTGTCATCTGAGGCAGACTGCCTCATGATGTGGAGTACACCAGCTTCCACTGGTGGCCCAGCTACAGCCCTATCTGGACAGGTTTCATTCCAGAATCAACTAAATTATGGTGCAACCCTATCAGCCCTGCTAAGTCAAAGGAAAGTTACCCTTCAGGTAGATACCAACCATACTATTTCCCTTTGGTTAGCAAGGCTGGTAGGGTCACATCCTATTTTTGTTAGGTACTAATAATAGTTTCCCAGGCCCTATCTGAAGTTCTTTTGACACTGAGAGCCCATCACAGCTTAGAACTAAGATCTTCATCAAAGGCCTCCTCCAGGTTATCCCACCGTCCAAAATGCAGTAGGTGGAGTTACTGAAGAAAGGACCATCTCAGATGTCACCCAGCTGTAGAAAGCTTTCTGCAGGAAGGTTTGCCAAGTGCTTGTGATTATGTTACTTTAGTGCAGGAGTCAGCAACCTTTTTCAGCTGTGGGCCGGTCCATTGTCCCTCAGACCTTGTGGGGGTTGGACTATATTTTGAAGGGAAAAAATGAACAATTTCCAATGCCCCACAACTAACCCAGAGATGCATTTTAAATAAAAAAACACATTCTACTCATGTAAAAACACTCTGATTCCCAGACCATCCATGGGCCAGATTTAGAAGGTAATTGGGACGGATCCTGCCCCCGGGCCTTAGGTTGCCTACCCCTGCTTTAGTGCCTGACAATTATCAGATGAACAACCTGCTGTTTTAGATTATTATTCTAATACTGAACCTGATCTGTTAAATCTGAAGCTGTTTTGTCCTCACTGACTATAATTTTCTTCTGTTCCTGTCTTTGCTTGGAGTGGACCTTAGAGGGTGCCTTTTTCTTGTCTTCTGGGGCTTGTACATAGCTGTGGTAAAGGTAAAGGGGATGCGGGTGGTGCTGTGGTCTAAACCACTCAGTCTCTTGGGCTTGCCGATCAGAAGGTCGGCGGTTCATATCCGCACAGCGGGGTGAGCTCCCGTTGTTCTGTCCCCGTTTCTACCAACTTAGTGATTTAAAAGCACACCAGTGCAAGCAGATAAATAGGTACCACTGCGACAGGAAGATAAACAGCATTTCCATGCACTCTGGCACTCGTCACAGTGTTCTGTTGCACAGGGAGCGGTTTAGTCATGCTGGCCACGTGACCTTGAAATCTGTCTGTGGACAAACGCTGGCTCCCTTGGCCTGAAGTAAGATGAGCACTGCACCCCATAGTCTCCTTTGACTGGACTTAACTGTCCAAGGGTCCTTTACCTTTACCTTACATAACTGTATATGTGTTTGTTTAACAAATGCTGGTGTGGTAACAGTCTTTGCCTGTGCTTGCTTGCTTTATTCTTTGAGGCTTCTGTAACTTTTAATCTTCTGTGTGTTCCGTCAGTTTTTCCCTCAGCATTTTATCTCACTAATTGTTATTATCAGTGAAAGTGTTATTGGATTGTTTTGCCATTCCAGCTTCATTTAAAAAAAAATTAAAAGAAAAGAATAAAGAAGTCCCATTTGTCATTCTTTCCCACTTCATTGTTTATCTAATCTTCTCCCTTCTATCTGCTCTGGGTCATCAGATGACACTCAAAACACACTGACATTACACGAAGTTAGTGTCACTGAGGAGAGCATGCCATAGACTAAAGGCCACAACAAAAAAGGCTCTCTCCCATGTATCTACCCTCCAAAGTTCTGTCAAGGGCTACCCAGAAAAGTGTCTCAGATAGTGAACCTAAAATCTGGGTAGGTTTATGTCCAGAGAGATGTTCCATTGAGTATCAAGCTCTTAAGCCATATTAAGATTTACAGGTCAAAACCAGCACTTTAAATTGGACTCAGAAATGAACTGAAAACCAGTGATTTTGCCAAAACTGGAGTTAAAAGGGTAGAATTCCAATCAGCAACCTGGCTTAAGTTTCCAAGCAGTCTTCAAGGGTAACTTATAAAGCACACTGCAGCAATCTAACCTACATAGCCTAGATGTATACATAGTACAGTGGTACCTCTGGTTACGTACTTAATTCATTCTGGAGGTCCGTTCTTAACCTGGAACTGTTCTTAACCAGAAGCACCACTTTAGCTAATGGGGCCTCCCGCTCCTGCCACCCATCTGGGCGTACACATGGCGTCCTTGCAGCCCTGCATGGCTGGGGTTGGACTATCTAATCCCAACCTTAGAACGTAGCGTGGGAGGTGCACTTGCATGCCAGAGCCCAGTGGAAGAGAGGGGTGCTGCTGCCGCTGCCGCTGCCGCTGCCTCTCCTCCACTTCCACCCCTGAGTTAGGCCTGACTTAGGAGTGGAGCTGCAGCCAGCTGGCAGTGCTGGGCCACCGTGCAAGGAAGCTGGATCCAGGCCTCGAATGCCAAGGTGGAACTTCCCTCCCCACAGCTCCTGCCTTGATGAGGGAGCCTGTTGTGGGGGTGCTTCACTGCACCTCCTCAAAAAAAGCCTGGGGCCACAGCCCCCTAGCCTCACCCCACATGCTATGTCACTAGAGTGGACCACATACATCACTGTAGATTAAATCTAGCACCCTGGTGCTTCTCTTTTCAGTGTATGAATGAAACAAAGGTTTCACACTTTTCTCAGTAATGCAACTTACACACTTGGTAGTGCACTTTGGTTTACTTTCACTACTAACAGTACCTTCACAGTGTCTGCATTGAAACTGAGTTTATTGGCCCCCATCCAGTCAACTACACCACATCCAAGCACTAATTTAGTACTGCTGCCTCATATAAATTAGATAAAAAGGAAAAGAGTTCAGTGTCACTGCACACTGATGACACCTCATCCTAAACCTCCAGATGACCTCAGTAGTTCCATCTAATGGAAGAATCTTCTCTCTTTAAGAACATTAGTTAGCAAAATTAAAACTTTGGTTTGTAAGTAGAACATAGTGTTTACTTAGTACATTTTCTTCAGTTTTGTTACTTTTGAACTTAATTTAGAAGAATTCATTAGAAAATCATCTTTATATATTACCTGTACAACTTTAGGTCACTCAGTTTCACATGTATACAATCAAGAATAGGTGGGACACTATATCGTAGTGACGTTTTAATGAGAAGGAATTCATTCTTTATGGTGATCAACCCAAAATCAGCAACTATAACATCAGTAGATATTGCCGACTGTGGGATTATGACAACGGGTGCTTTAATATTAATGTCCAGCGCCATTCTGGAACTTTGTTGAGCCAATTCCTTTACACCAGTAGCTGCTTTCTCAGCAGCTTGGACAGTGGCTTCAGTAATTGCTTCCTTTGCTGTCTGAAAATTGTTTACAAAAGCCTAGAAAGGGGACAGGAAATCAGCAACAGATGAGGATAGCAGTCACAAGAATACATCACTATCAGTTTGCTCATTATGCATTACAAATTATCTGTGTTGTCTTTCCATCTTCCACACAGTTGAGCAATAAACATGTTTAGAGTAGGAGAGAAAAAATAAAATGCATTATATAGTTCCTTGATACACAGACAAATTAACAAAACATAAAAAGGAAAAAAGGTATAACCATGTGGCAACATTATACAAGGTATTGAAATATCATGTTTGTCTCAGAGGCTGACTTCCAATTTTAGTTTTCTATCACCATAGACCCATTTGGATTAAGTTATAACAAATTTATACCTCTTTTTAAACAAAGAATTATCTAAGCATTGCACAACAACTAGGAAAGCATATTTTCACTGATATTGACATACTTAATTTTAATCCCCAAGGTTTTGCTAAACATCAATGTGGCTAAAATGAATATAAACATCAAGCGTAAATTTGAAAATCCAACTCTAGTTTGAATAATTCCTTAACTAGTACTGGGATACAACGTAAGTTATTGAATATTATTTATTTTATTATTAACTTTGTATAGTGCTCTTCATCCGAAGATCATAAGGCAGTTCACAACAAAAACAAAATGAAAACACATAATACAGAATAAAACAGAAACAAAAATAGACCAATAACGCCCCTCCAACAAGGACATTTTAAAGGCTTTAGAATGTTGATCAGCTAAAGGCCTAGTTATAGAGAAACGCTTTTGCCTGGTGCCTTCATTACATATCTTTAGGTGCCAAGCCAAAACATTTTATAGGTCAAAACCAGCACTTTGAATTGCGTTTGGATCTATTTCTTTGGCAGCCAGTGGAATCAGACCAGGATCAGTGTAATATGCTCAAACCATCTTGGCCTGCTGAACAACCTGACAGTCAAATTCTGCACCAGTTTCTGAACTGTCTTCAAAGGCAGTCCTACATATAATGTGTTGGACTAACAGGGGTCAGCAAACTTTTTCAGCAGGGGGCCAGTCCACTGTCCCTCAGACCTTGTGGGGGGCCGGACTATATTTTGAAAGGGGGGGGGATGAATTCCTATGCCCCACAAATAACCCAGAGATGCATTTTAAATAAAAGGGCACATTCTACTCATGTAAAAACACACTGATTCCTGGACCGTCCGCAAGCCGGATTTAGAAGGCGACTGGGCCGGATCCAGCCCCCTGGCCTTAGTTTGCCTACCCATGGACTAATCTAACCTAGAGTTTACCAGAGCATACATGACAGAAGTTAGACTATCCCTGTCCAGATAGGGGCAGAGCTGGGTCAACAGCAAAGCTGATGGAAGGCACTCTGGGCCACTGAGGTCCCCTAAGCCTTGAGTGACAGCAAAGAATCCAGAAATACCCCCAAGCTACAAATTTGCTCCTTCAGAGGGAGTGTAACCCCATCAAGAGCAGGCAACCTCCTATGCATCTGGCATACAGAACCACCCCCTAGCAGTGCCTCAGTCTTATTTGGATTAAGCTTCATTTTGTAGGCTCTCATCCAGGCCATAACTGAGGCAAGACAATGGTCCAGCACATCCAATGCCACATCTGTAAATGTAAAGAAGCAGAACTGTGCGCCATCAGCGTACTCTGAAACTCCATATAACCCCAGTCAGTGGTTTCATGTAAATGTTAAACAGCAAAGGGGTTAAAATCAAACCCTGAGGAATTCCATGGAGTTGAAGAGCACTTCCCAAGCATCATGCTCTGGAAACAACAAGGCCAAGTAGGATTGGAAGCACCGCAAAGTGGTGCCAACCACCCCTAAGTCGGACAGATCCTCCAGAAGGGTACCATGGTTGAGGATATTGAAAGCCAGTGAGAGGTCGAGGAGAATTAACAGGGACATATTTCACCTGTCTCTCTCCTGACAGAGGTCATCATATAGGGCTACCAAAGCAGTTTCTGTGCCAAAACCAAGCCTAAACCCCAAATGAAATGGATCTAGAAAATATTTTTTAGATTTCCAAGAGCACCTGGATCCTGCGGTTTCATATTCAATTTCAATTAAATGGGCTAGGAGAAACAGAAATGGATCTCCCAATCAGAGGTGTAGTGGTAAATTTTAAGGTACAGCTCATTGTGACAGTCACACAGCCATGTTCTCTGCATAGCCACACACCCCAATGACAGTACAAAAATGCACGTATTTATACAAACTTGTGTACACCAATTAGCAGCCATACATAGCTTAATACCCAATTTATAAGGATCAGCTGACAGTCATAGATTAGGAAACTGGACCCATTCGCTCACTTCATTTATGCCAATAATCTAGAAACAAAAGTTTCTAGAGAGTCAGTCACTCTTTGCCAGAGCAAGAGAGTCAGTCACTCTACCACTCCAACTAATGGCATCATTGCACCTACTTTGAAAATAAGTCCCAGAGGTACACTACTCTTCCACTACACCATTGCTCCCACTATAAGTTAAGTAAAACAATCTCTTCACCTTATTGTATTTTCTAAAACAAAAAGGAAGCTTACCAAAATAGCAGAGACAAATTTGTTGACAAAAACAATCTGAATGCATCCAACAGTTAAGTAAACCTGGCTGTCAACAGCTTCCATATCAGTATACGAAATGCCACCTGCAGCATACATGTACGTCACCATTTTGAAACTGAAGACCTCTTTGCCTGTAATATACAGAGCCTTGGAAAAGAAAAAGTGTTCAATGTTAAGAGTATAATATTTACAAGGTGTGCGCAAAATAAAGGTAACGGGCTGCATCCAAAGGTGTTCTTACATTTATGGAAGGAGTCTTCCTGTTCACACAAGGGGCTTGGATAAAGCACAGGTGTCCTTCATTGGAAGTGTTGGTGGAAGAGACAACATCTGCCAGTTCCCTTTCCCTGCAGTCACCTATGACGCCTCTCACCAACCCTCCAGGAGCAGATATTTGGGGAGCATAGCGGAAAAGGTTGGCAAGAATGATGTGTGTCCATTACATAATCCAACCTATGTCTTTTCTCTACTGCACACTATTCAATACAATATATGTGTGGCAGTCACAAAGTAAGTCCTTCGCTGAAGGGCTTCAGTTTAAGTTAACAGACTTTTTTGTCCCTACTCTTTGGTATAAAACATATACCCAGAAACCACACCAAGCATGAGGAAAAGCAAGAGATAACTAAAGTCATTATCAATTAAACCAGGCTGAAGCCTACTATTTATATTGCAAGTACACTGCTTTCTGTACACAGCCTAGCATGCCCTTTAAATGAACACACATACCTTTTTATGCAGTGCTGCTTCATCACAATCCAAAATAACGATATTCTTTAAGTTTGCTGATACTTCAGTTGTTTCTTTCTTCATCTTCACCTCACTATCAAGACCTAAATTTAACAGTATTAATTAACAAATCTAATATGGCACAATCTTCAAGGTACTTCCTCTGGGTTCTAGTAACCTTTAAATATTGCAATTGGCATTTTAGTTTTACCTTCAATGCGGATTTCAGATATCCAGCTTTTTTGTTCTCTTATAAAAATGCGTAAACAGGACATGTCTGCACAAACATGGAGATCACAAACATCTTCATACTTTGACTTTTTTGAAGCTATGGGAAAGTTAAAAGCAAAAAATGTTATATTTGGAATTAGAGATCTGAATTCCAACGAGGATCACAGTTGTACAAAAACACAGAGTGCACAAATACAGAGAAGAATGCAAACTATGAAAGTAGTAGCTCTACAGATTGGTTTATTTTATTTTTTTCGTGCAACATGCCATTAGAGTTAAAGCAGTATCTTTCAAGTTAAGAGAAATGACTAAATATTACCAAGAAATAATGTCTTTATGCCTCCTTCCTCGGGGCATGACTTGACATAGGCAAGGCTACATAAGCAGAGAACAGGCTGTCACTTCATAGGCTTTCTCTAATCCTCAGTACATACTAGGATTCCAAAGCTGAGTAAGACAGTGCTGTTGGCATCCATCTGTCTTGAGAGACAATGGAGTGCACCTCCAGGGGTGCAAGCCTGGGCAGTGTGTATGGAGGTCCTGGGCTGCCCAGATGACGACCAACCCCCCTCAGCTTTGCTGATGTGATACAAAGGAAAGGAGAGCAATACGCTTGGCACAAGCTTAGCTGCCAGAGCTGCCAGAAGGAGGCGTACAAGGTGCCATCCAACTGTTTTAGTTAAGGACTGTAGATTTGGCAAAATGCAACTTTCTATCTGTACATGAGAGATTTCTTCAAACTAAACTTCCTTCAAATAACACATGGAAATAAGAAGGAACAAAGTTCTCCTGAGGTGTAGGCAATACACTTCAGTAATGCTTACACTATCACAGTAACTGATGTGCACTTTACTGATTGCCATGTGCACTTTATTGATTCTGAAGTACCATGTTTAAAGCACATTCCTCTTCCACCCCGACTCTATACAGAAACTCGAGAATTATTTTCTAGATTAGGGTTTGGGCAAATGAACATGACCCACAATTTTCATTTGCTGTCATCCAGCCTGAAACACTTTCCTGCGTGTACTTTTTAAAAGCCTAGGATGTGAAATGAGGCTGGAAGAAAGTTAGCAATACAAGAGTTTGAGACTGAAAGACCTTACTAAGTTTCTTAAGAACTTCCTTCTTTTCTTCTTTTTCCTGGACGATCTCTACTGTACTTGTCTCTTGTTTCGGAAGAAGATTATTTAGGAAATTCATGGTACTCATAAGTGCTTCTGTGTGTAAATGGATATCTACAGAAGAAAAAGTAACCTAACAACAAAGTAATCTTAGTAAGAATATGTTTTGAATGCACTTTCCTGGACATAGCAAAAATTACAAAAATAAGCCATCATTATTACCTTTATGAGCTGTACCACATTCTTATAAGTAGTTTTCAGATCTGGGCAATTAATATCTGCCTGTTCTCAGAAGGTAAATAAAGACAGTTAAAATGAGAAAACACTATATACCATACAACCCAGAACTATCCAGAAATATAGATAATGCTGTTACATCTGCTCCTCAGTATTTGTTCTGATACTAACATACTAACTTAAATAGTGTTCTGCTAGACTTGATCAAGGGCCCATCTAATCCAGCATTCTGTCTTCAACCATGGCCACTGAGAGGTCCACAGCAAAAACGAAAGGCAAGAAAAATGGCACATGGCTAATTAACATGGAAGCTCCATTTAGCCATTCTTCATAAATTTACTTAATCTCACTTTAAATCTATCCAGAATTGTGGTCATCACCACATCTTGTGACATAATCATGCATAAATTAATGTCTTAGGTAAAATGATACTCTCTTCTGTCTTTCCTGTCTTATTACTGGTATCTGGAAGCTACCCTGGGAGCCTCCCCACCCCCACCCCACCCCGCTTTGCTGAAGAGTGGGATGAAAATAATTTAAATAAATACATTTCACTAAATGACCTCGAGTTCTAGTGTAAATGGAGAGAAGAAAGTATATACACATCAATGGTATCCTCCACAGAGTCATCCCCCCCCCCCCAAGCTGTCCTTTTTTGTACATTTTCCACTCTACAGCATCCTTTCTGAGATGGAGTGCCTAAACTAATGTTCATTTGCTAAAACAGCAAACAGGATCAAGTCTCTAGGTTTTTAGATAATTAAGATTATTTGTCAATTTAAATAGTATTTAAAACACATCAGTATTATGGTGAAGAAAAAATCTGTATCTTCCCTTCAGCACTCTTACCTTTACATATTCAATGGCTAGAAGATCATCAATTAAATTATCCAGTGTTGAAATGAGGTAAACTGGCTTATTTTTATCATCTAAAAAAAAACAAAGAACAGTATAGCCAAAATGACATACTCACTGGAGTTACTTATTGTATTTTCAAAGTTATGTTGCCAGATCAATAAATAGTGACAGAACAGGATCTCAATATATGATTTAATCATCATTAGATTATAAGATCATTTCTATAATTAGTTTCAGAAGCTAAAAAAAGGGGGGTGCTGGGGGGGAGGGATCCAGAAAGGCTGACTTGCGGGGAGGAGAGCTGCTGGGGGGGGGAGGGAAAGGGCTGCTTTGAGGGGGGGAACTGCTGGGGGGGAGAAAGAAAGGGCTGGATTGGAGGGGGAGCGAGCTGCTTTAGCGGGGAGAGACAACTTTTGCCTCCCTTTCCTTCCCGCCACTTAAACTCCCACCTCCCGTGTCCACTTAGCCACCTCCTTCCATACACACACACACCCTGCGCGTGCTCCTCGTCCCTCCAATGACAATGGGTAGATCACTGCCAGTATTTGATACTTGGTAGATTGCAGCCTATTTGAAGTTGGACATGCCTGGTTTATTGCTTTCATTTTATGGATAAATGGTCTCGTTAGATAGTAAAATTCGTGTTGAATTTATGTTTTAGGGGTTGTTTTTAAAAGTCTGGAACAGATTAATCCATTTTGCATTACTTTCTACGGGAAAGCATGCCTTGGTTTTGGAATGCTTTGGTTTTGGAACAGACTTCCGGAACAGATTAAGTTTGAGAACCAAGGTACCACTGTAGTTCTATTCCATCCCTTGAGCACCGAAATAACTCATCAGGAGATTGGGCTTGAAGAGTTATCAATTTGCAGATGATAGCACAGCTCTATCTCTCTTTTCCACCACCTAGTAACTCCAGGGAGACAGTCGAAACCCTGAACAGATACTGAGGGAAGGAGACACTGGAATGAATGAGGCTCAAGCTAAGGCTCAATTTGCATATGACAGAAGTAATGTGGCTTGGAAAGCTGCCAATCAAAATCAAAGTCTAGATCTGACTCTGAATGGAATAATACTTCTCCTGAAAGGACGGGTGCACAGTCTAGAAGTGGTTCTGAACCTGGTGCTATCTATGCTATTCTGCTCACAACAGAAACTTACATTTTTTTCTGGCACTGGTGTGAGCTGCGCCAGTGTGCTTTAATATGGAAAACTGGCATAGAAATAAACTAATGATAAGGAGGACTATATTCAAGAGCAAGCCTTTGCTGTGAGTTGTCTGCCAATCCCCCTATACCTTACACTGATTTTCCCAACAACTCTTTCCAGCAGAAACCTAAATAGCAACCACAAATAATTAATAATTATTTTAACACAGAGGTGAATACTTACCCATGTATTCTGGACACATTAAGCAAATCTCTTTAAGAAAAGCAGTGGCTGCCATATCATATGTTCTTAGCTTAAGCTCAGTGCCTAAACTATAAATCTCCAAACGAAGAATTGGCTTTTCAATACCTTCAGTAAAACGAGACACTTGAAGGAACACCTATGTATAAACAAAATATGGGGCTAAGTCAACCAAACCAACAGACATGCTGGGGGTGGGCAGCTGCTTATAAAGAGAAGAAACCTAAGCAGAGCTTTAAAAGCTTTTTAGAATATGGTGTAGAAGACAGTTTCAAGAATCCTCCTTGGTTTACACATTCCTACAAAACTGATTTGGAACATCATCCTAGGCATCTTTTATTCCATTTTTCCGTTAAAAGTTGTCAATTGCATCCAGTGAGAAATATAAAGAAGAAAAGCTGTTGGGGTTTTTTCATTCTCAGTGCCACTGCATACTATTTGGTCATGAAGGGCCCTGCATCCAAATGTATTTATTTCTTCAATGTTCATATTTTATGAACCAAATTTAAATTTACAGGCAATTACTACAAAACAATGCAATCCTCTACATGTCCAGTGAAGAGAACTCCAAAGCAGATAGGTAGATAGATGACTGCAGTAATGAGATAGGATTTATTATCGGTAACTGTTATGGATCATGTACATTTCCGACTACTTAGGGGAAAAGTTTTATGAAGATATCCATTATTGTAACACTACCAATATTGAAGAAGAAATGGGTGGTATCCAACTAACTCATTCCACCAGCATAACGATTTATACAACAAAACATCTCCCCTCCTTCCCCCACAAATATCCCACAACACCCCCTAAATCTGCTCCAGAGGGTTGGGGAACTCCCAGAGCAGATTTAGGGGGTGCACAGGAGCTAATCTTTATGTAGAAGCGATGACTTGGTTGGATTCCACCCCATATACATACTGATAATCCAGTTAAGGTGAGAGGTTTTTAGCTATACATAGACAGAAGGATTAGTTACCAGCATTTAACATGTTATCAGTTGTTGTTGTTGTTGTTGTTGTTAACTGAATTTATATCCTACCCAATACCCACAGGTCTCAGGGTGGTTCACAGGATAAAATCAGAATATTAAACCACAAAGTACATAATCAAAATAAAAACAACAACCCAATAACCACCTGCAACACATTTTAAAAGGGCATAGGATGTAAATCAGATCAACCAAAGGCCTGGTTAAAAAGGAACAATTTTTCCTGGCATCTAAAGGTGTATAATGAAGGCACCAGGCGAAACTTCCTTGGAAGAGCATTCCACAGATGGGGAGCCACAGCAGAAATGACCTGTTCTCATGTTGCCACCCTCTGGGCCTCTCATGAAGGAGGCACCCAAAGAAGGGCCCCAGAAGTTGATCTCAGGGTCCAGGTAGGTTCATATGGAACAAGGTGGTCCTTGAGGTATTGCGCTTCTGAGTCGTTTAAGGCTTTATAGGTCAAAACCAGCACTTTGAATTGGGCCCAGAAACTAATTGGTAGCCAGTGCAGTCGGACCAGGATGGATGTAATATGCTCAAACCGTCTTGCAACCGTGAGCAACCTGGCCACTGAATTCGGCACCAGCTCAAGTTTCCGAACTGTCTTCAGGGGCAGCCCTACGTATAACACACTGCAGTAATCTAACCTTGAGGTTACCAAAGCATAGACAACAGTAGTTAGGCTACCCCTGTCCAGATAGGGGCATAGCTGGGTTACCAGCCAAAGCTAATGGAAGGCACTCAGGGCCACTGAGGTCCCCTAAGCCTTGAGTGACAGCAAAGTATCCAGAAATACCCCCAAGCTACAAATTTGCTCCTTCAGAGGAAGTGAAGAGCAGGTGAACTCCCGCCCATCTGGTCTTGGGAACCCCCCACTAGCCGTGCCTCAGTCTTATCTGGATTGAGCTTCAGTTTGTTGGCTCTCATCCAGTCCATTACTGAGGCAAGACACTGGTCCAGCACTTCCATGGCCTCACCTACAGATGTAAAAGGAGAAATAGAGCTGAGTGTCATCAGCATACTGCTGAAAATGTTCTCTGAACCTCCAGATAACCCCACCCAGCGGTTTCATGTAGATGTTAAACGTGGTGGATAGGATCGATCCCTGCGGAACCCCACACTGAAGGATACAGCTAACTGTACTTGCCAAACAGCCTCCCTTTAAGTGTCTACTTGTGCAAACTTCCTCTTATTTCCCTTTCCTACAGATTTCCCTTTCCTACTCCAGTGACCTGCAACACATCTCTAGCCATTTATGGGGGTCATTGCTCCTAATGAGAGGCTTTTTGGGGTGTGGGACAGGGGAATGTAGAGTTAAGAAGGAGGGGGGAAAGTCCTGTTGCACCATTGGCTTCTTTTTCCACACACTCTGGATTCAAATCCTAGGGATTTTTAAATACTATATTAAAATTAATTGAAATATCTACATTCTATTCATTGACATAACTGAGATAACTAATAATAAAAAACTCAGAAACAGCTAGATTATTGTTGAAAAGTGAAGCAAAAATGCTAACGATAAAGAACGCAACATACTTAAGGATAAACACACAGCAGTATGTTAGGATCAGTCACGAAGAGACATAAGGTAAGGTAAAATAGTATATTACCTCAGGTATTTCAAATCTTAGTTGGAAATCAATCATATTCTTCAACGATTCCCGTCTCACTGCCTTTTTCTTTAAGCTGCCAGGCCTACTTGAGGACCCCAAAGAAGCTTCAAAAAATGGCCAGTCTTCTATAGGACTGCTTGGGGCATCAAAAAATTCTTCTTCAGATTCTAATAATGATAATAGTTTAAATGGTTATCATGAAATGCTTACACTTAAGCCATAAATATATTTAACATAAACCAATAATTACATAACTATAATTGCCTTTATAAACTATAAACTTGGATCCCCAGCTGTTGTTGGACTACAACTCCCATCATCCCTAGCTAGCAGGACCAGTGATCATGGATTATAGGAGTTTTAGTCCAACAACAGCTGGAGAAGTTTGAGAAACACTGGCATACCAGGAACAGCTGATGCAATCAAGACCTCATCACAGAAAGTATCTCCACTATAACAGTTCCCAGATTTTGCTGCTGAAGTCACTAATTTATGAATTAGTAATGAGGTCCAGGGCTGAGGGCCTTTTGGCAGTTCCCTCGCTGTGAGAAGCCAAGCTGCAGGGAACCAGGCAGAGGGCCTTCTTGGTAGTGGCACCCGCCCTGTGGAACGCCCTCCCACCAGATGTCAAAGAGAAAAACAACTACCAGACTTTTAGAAGACATCTGAAGGCTGTCTTCTTCCCTGTTTAGGGAAGCTTTTAATGTTTAACAGACCATTATATTTAAATATTTTGCTGGAAGCCGCCCAGAGTGGCTGGGGAAACCCAGCCAGATGGGTGGGGTATAAATATTATTATTATTATTAAACACTCCAATTATGTCCCTTCCAAGCAGATCTGTCCAGTTAGCACATCAAGTGATAAATTGGGGTATCTACTTGCAGGCAAGAGCAGCAGCAGCAGCTTGTAAACTTGCTTGTAAACTCACATGCTATTATTCACAACTGCAAACGGAGCACTGGTTGCTTATAAGGAAGGGGTCTTCTCTAGCAGATAATGTGAGCCAGTCACTGTGGGTTAGATCATCTCCTAATAGCCCAGGCAGGAAACTTGTAGATTAATTTTAATATTTTTCCACATTTCAACTGTGTCCACAGTTTCTGTTCATGGAAAATCCCTTGAACACTTTTTGAACCAGGAGCCAAGGCACCCCCAGACAGAAATGAAAGAAATAGGAATCCTCCATTGTGTGAAAAGGGCAAGGCCCAATCAGTGAGAAATGAGGAATGAAGACTGAGCAGCACATATGTAGGGTGCAGTGTGACAGGCTCATTTGGCTGCCAAATAAAGGAATATTTGCAATAAATGACCAATGTTCCATTCTCCAAGCCTCCCTGCTGATCGGCTGCACCACCAAGGAGGCCATGTTCTCCTATGCGCTTCCCTGTCAGATGAGAACTACCCTAGTGGTGACACTATCCATTACGACCGGGATGAGCATCTGTTTAAGCCTGTTTTTAAAGTGTCTGAGAGCTAAGTGCACCACCCTGAGCTCCAGCCGTTTTAAGCTGTGTTCCCTTTCTAAGTGGCTCAACTGTCTCTGAGCTGTAAGATGCAGATAATGAGCTTTCCAGCCATGAAGCCTTGTATCAGTAGTGATTACTGCTCTCTGAGGCCCTTTTAGTGGAATGTTCTATGTGAGATGATCAGCATCCAGCCACCGGATGAGAGTTTGTTTCAGGAGGGCAGAGAGGAGTAATGGATTGTGGTGCTTGGCTCTGATCTTCTTCTGGCTTAGGAAGAGAAGCCATCCTAAATGTCGTGTGTGTGTATGTCCACGGGATGGACCGTACAGAAAGCTATCATAGCAAGCCATTGAGTAAAGGTCATGAGGCCTACTGCTCTTAGAGGAAGAATAGCTAGGACCACATCCTAGATGTTGCTGATCCTGTCAGACATGGATGCCATGGAACTACGACTACAGTAGCCCATAGGTTCTGAGTCTGGCATAATAAAGAGATGGATTCTTCTGACATTTCTAGCAAATTGAACAGTGCTAAGGTAACATCTACTGTAAGTGGACAGATATCTTTAACTCCTTGCAGGACAGGTTCTGCATCAACATACACAAGCATATTCACCAGCATATTCTTACAGGATAAAAAGAGGATTGAAGAAAAAACTGTAAAGGATCACAGATCAGATAAAAGGCACAGCAACTAAACAACTGAAATACAGATGCTTACTGGGAAAGAGCTCTACTTTAAAGCCTTGTTGATTAAAAGGTCTTCAGTGGTTGCTGAAAAGGCAACAGAGATGGTGCCTGTCTCACATTTGACTTAACTGAATTTAAGTACAACTAATTTTGGATGAATGCAACCGCTTATCTATTTTTTAAAGATCTTTTAAATATACAATAGAAAATGAACTATAGAATATGGATTAAAATCATGGGGCTGGCAGTGACCGGCTTCCCCACATTCCCCTTCTCCTGTCCCTGAAAAACTTCTCCCAATCGTTGGAGGATCTTGTTGAACGGGATCAGCTATTATGGCACAGGAGGCAAAGAGAGAAGGGATTCTTGAAAATAGGGCAGAGGCAACTTCTTTGAGCAGGTCTGATAACTGATGGATCCTTCCAGTGGGATGACTCCACAGCTTGATTTTTTTCCTTTTTTATAACCACTTCTGAGCTACACTCCTCTGGTTCAAAAGTTCAACTTTTGTGAGATTTTTACTCTAATTCTTCACACACCAAATTGCACCATATCTGTTTGTCTGGTTTAGGTCCTAGAAAAGAAACTGCCTGAAAATTTAAACATGTAGATAATAAATATTAGGATATCATAAACATTTTCTGAACCTACATTAACCAAAAACAAAATGAAGAAAATATTTACCACTTGATCCAGCTACTGAAAGAGATTCTAGAAATGGAAGTACAGAGGTTGACATTTGTGGTGTTGTTATCAGTGACGATACCTGAAGCTAAAACAGAAAGCAATATGTAACACTTATTTATTGTGGGAGCGGGTAGGGGCAAGGGGAGCGTTCTTAGTTTGGTTTGTTCTTCTTTTTATTATGTATTTTGATCTTGTATTTTTATGCTATGAGGTGCCCTGAGATCTACGATTGAAGGGCAGTACACAAATTTAATAAATAATAATAAAAATAATAATTTATGTGTACAAAATGACTATTTATTATTTGGTTAATATATTTTATTTGACAATTTTAAGTGTCATCTTTATTGATTGTTCAAGACAGCTAACAATAACCATAAGATACAAAAATAACAACAATAAATATAGACAATTAAAATGAAATAAAAAACAGCAACAGGAAATACAGTGGTGCCTCGCTAGACAAAAATAATCCGTTCCGCGATTCTCTTCGTCTAGCGGTTTTTTCGTCTTGCGAAGCAAGCCCATTGACAGCTTAGCGGATTAGCGCTACAGCTGTCAAGCGGCTTCCAGCGATCAGCTGTTAAGTGGCTTATCAGCGGAACAGCTGATAAGCGGCTTAGCGGCTTAAGAAAAGGGCGAAAAAGCGGAAAAAAACCGTGGGGGGGGACGCAAGATTTTTTCGTCTTGCGAAGCAACCCCATAGGGAAATTCGTTTTGCGAAGCGCCTCCAAAACAGAAAACCCTTTTGTCTAGCGGGTTTTCCGTCTTGCGAGGCGTTCGTCTTGCGGGGCACCACTGTACTAACAATGAAACAAGTCTATAAAAACATAAATTGACTTTCTGTTTAACGCTATTGACATTCCTAAACAGGGTGTTCTCCAGTGGAAAGCCAAAAGGGGAAGCTGGAATCAACCTTTTTGGGGAGGGATTTCCACAACCTAGACAATGACTACCACAAATGCAATGCTCTCTCCTTTGTCTGGGAGTAATATAATAGATGAGATGGAACAGACAAGAGAGCTTCCAGAGTTTACCTTTGTGATCAGGCAGCTTTGAACAAGAGAAGACAGTCCTTCTGATATCTTGGTCCCAAACTGTCAAAGGCCTTAAAAGGTCATGAGAACTGGTCTCAAACAAATGGACAGCCAGTGTAATTGCTTTAAAAGGGGAGTTACATGCTCCCAATAGGCAGCTTTAATTAACAACCTCTATGCTATGTTACTGATGAATTAAATTTCTGCATAGAGCAGACTACATACTCCAGACATGATATTAAGGCGCGTGTTAACATGGGCAGAACTGAGACTTGAAGAAACAGATGAAACTGGTACTCTAGCCCAAGTTGGGCAAAGACACCTTTGAGAACACTTGTCCTTAGGGCATCCAGGGTTAAGGTCAGAAACACCCACAGACTATGAACCTGTGGCTTCAGGGGAAGTATAGTCTCATCCAACATAGAATGGATCCTTGTCCCTGGTCATGAGTTCTACAGAACAGGTGGCCCTCTGTCTTGTCTGGATTAAGATTCAATTTCTTTGCCCACACCCAGCCCCAAGATCTCTTCCTAGGCTGCAAGGAGAGATGGAGGCCAAGAAAACAGACAGACAGACAGACAGACAGACAGACAGATGTGTGTGTGTGATCCAGATACCAAAGATATTGCACTTCAAATCCCTGGACAATTTCTCCCACCAGTTTTATACAGAATTTAAAGCAGCTTAGGAGACAAAATAGGTATCATAAATCAGGGACAGGGAAGCTTTGGCTAGCCAGATATTGCTGGACTCCTGTCAGCCCCAACCAGACACAGGCCAGCCGTAGACCCAGTACTACCTTCTGGAAACAACTGTCTAGGAAGGTTAGGTATCAAATTAACACCTTCAAATTCCATTCTGGGAAGCCATTCCAAGATACCATAAGTGACATGAATGTCACGAATAAATAAAATATCAAAGCTGCTGAGTGAGGTCCAGCGGAAGAGGAATATTCTTCTCTTTTTTGATTTCCAGACTAGGGAACTTTCAGTCTGCAGTTACATGTTAACTGTAACATTTCTTCAGAATTCTGTATTAGTACAGTGGTACCTCGGGTTTGGGACGCAGGTGGCGCTGTGGGTAAAACCTCAGTGCCTAGGACTTCCTGATCGTAAGGTTTGCGGTTCGAATCCCCGCGGCGGGGTGAGCTCCCGTCGTTCGGTCCCTGCTCCTGCCAACCTAGCAGTTCAAAAGCACCCTTAAGTGCAAGTAGATAAATAGGTACCGCTTTATAGTGGGAAGGTAAACGGCGTTTCCGTGTTCGGCACTGGTGCTGGCTCATCAGCGCAGCTTCGTCACGCTGGCCACGTGACCCGGAAGTGTCTTCGGACGGCGCCGGCTCCCGGCCTCTTGAGTGAGATGAGCGCACAACCCTAGAGTCGGTCACGACTGGCCCGTACAGGCAGGGGTACCTTACGTCGGGTTTAATACTTCAGTCTGGAGGGCCATACTTAACCTGAAACTGCTCTTAACCTGAAGCACCACTTTAGCTAATGAGGCCTCCTGCTGCTGCCGCGCCGCCGGAACATGATTTCTGTTCTTATCCTGAAGCAAAGTTCTTAACCTGAAGCACTATTTCTGGCTTAGTGGAGTGTGTAACCTGAAGCGTATGTACCCTGAAGCGTATGTAACCCGAGGTACCACTGTACACACTCAGAAAACTCTAAAGTGTAAGAATTCACATACTAAACTACACTGCCAGTTACTGAAACTATCTGGACTAAATGAATGATTTAAATCATTTCAAAGGAATATGGCCATAAATAAACTTAAAGAACATTCTAAGGAGCAGCAGACTAAGTCATAAAGGATAGCAAAGAGACTTCAGAAAAGCATAGGAATTGCTTTACTGCTAAAGCAGGAAATCTAGAAATATGTTATCTGAAAAAGGGAAAAACACATATTGCTAACCCTAAGTCAACAAACTTGGGGAGGGAGTCATTTTGGCAATATTTGGAGGTGAGGGATGTAAACTTACCAATAGGGTCAGTGCTCCAGTATTTTATCAGGTCACAAACAAGTCATGAACTCCCTCCTGTACATCTGACATTGTTATTTTTATCATGCTTTCTTTAAACCACAGTTCCTATTATATCTGAATTGGGAAATTCTGCTTTAACCTCAGCTTACAAGCCAGATATGAAACAAAGTCCTGCTGAGTAGCACTACCACAGCAAATACATGGTGGTAAAAAAACTCATTTAGTGTGAACCTCTACCACAGTGAGAAATATCCTATTGCTAAAAAGAGCACTATGATGAAGTGGCAGAAGAATTACCAGTATTGTTGAAGCTTAACCAAATGTTTCTACCAGTTCAATACAACACTTGCCTTGGAAGGTTGTGTAGTAACAGTAGTTTCAGGAGGAGCTTCTGGTAAAGGAATACTATCAATAAGATCCAGAATACATTTCAATTTCTCATCTGAGATATTGAAAGACAGTAATGGCAGTTCACCAAACATTTTGTATCTATAACACAAAGAGACAAAGCAATCAGAAAACAAAGGGGGCCATGAACTAGGGAAATAATCTATTTGATAAATTAAATCCAGCCCCACAACACAAGTGGTTCCAGGTTGGCATATATGATTTTTAAAAAGAACAATTAACATTGGAACAGGTGTGCCAACTTGAATAAAATATTGGGGGGCAGGTAAGCGTCACCCCACATAATTGACATGACACACACATGCCATTTGAATGGCAATGCCTACTAACGTGGGGGAGCTGGCCCCCTCAATTTTGGGGGGAGAGGGGGCAAAAGGACCTCAGCCCTACCTATGCATTGAAATAAATATCTGAAGGACATAATAAAAATGGAACATGCACCGATCAGCTTGCACCGATTAGCTCTGCCAAGGTTTAAATGTTATTTTATTTGCATTTATTTAAAACTTACATCCTTTCTGTGAAGGAATTCAGGGCAGCAGTTTCAAAGAAACTGTTGTCAGGCAAAACAGTTTTTGACAATGTCCCTCAACAAATACTTCTGAGTAAACTTAGGAGTCATGGGATAAGAGCTCTTCTAGAGAATAGCTCTTAAAGAACAGGAAGCTGAAAATAAATGGTCTGTTCTCAAAGTGAAGGACAATGGAAGCAGTGCCTGTGCTCCCTACCAAGCCAGCAATCTGAAAATTCACTTAACAGCAAGAATGTCATACTTGGGCATTCTTGCATCTGTTACAACCATTGCTCTGCTCAGTTCCATTTTCACATCCAGAGGCTGTATGATATGCTGAGATGAGGATCGCAAGTTTCGAGCTTCCTCCCAGTTTTCATCTAAAGATAGAAAAGATGTCTATTACAATGCTTGAGTCTCAGTTTCATGCGCATTTTTCCTAAAGCCTGCATACACACCAAAGCACATGTTGTTTTCAAGAGATGATGGACCACTTCACAAATTTATTTGTTAATTAATTCTAATAGTATTTTTTTGTTACTGTGAAGTCAAAATGCATGGGTGCATCTAGATGCGTAAGTGGTGTGCATATCATTTAAGTCGATTTTCTTGATCCTTGTGATAATTATAAACTGATAATTATCTGCTGATAGGCATTTAAGACTATAGGAGCCTGTTTTCTGAATTCTACTCTTGATGGCGAGCTATATTCTTCCCTTAAAAGGCTATGTAAAACAGCTGGGAATCTAGTAAACTTATCTAGAGGTCAGGTGGTGTTCAGGTGGGCTGATGAAAGGGTCAACCATGGTTAAGTTGTAATTAATCTAATACTGTATATTGTAAACCTTTTCCCCTCATTGAACTAATGTATTGTATTTTTCCTGCACACATTATCCCCCCACATTTCCTCAAGATTCTTTTATGTTTTTTGTTCCTCTTTGATATTTAAGCATACATCTTTAGTAAACTAAGATGCAATCACTGATCTTTTGCACATGTAATTAAAGTATTTTTTCCCAAATGAATTTTAGGCTATTGGGTCCTGTTTGGTCACCATCCTCTTGCTCACTGGGGTGATGTAAAGATCTCTCTCATTTTCACTTTCATGCACATACTACTATTTGTTTTTTAAAATGCCAGGTAAATAAATATAAAGCATCAGAAATTTTAAAAATCAGATAAAACCCGACAACATGCACTGAACAATAGTGATCATACTGTTGGAATCAGACTAACAGTAACTTATGCTAAACCTGTCATACTTTTTAATGTGTGTGTGTGTGTGTGTGTGTGTAGCATTGATTTATATGAATAATTACCATGTCTGCTATAAAGAAGTTGTATGCTGCTGAGCTGAATGTCAAACATATCATATGCTCTTGACATAATATCTTCAAGAGTGTTTTCACCAATTTTGATATTGCACATGTCAGATCGACTTTTACTTGTCATCTTAAAAAGAAAATAACAGCAATAATCAGTTGTTAGTTTTTCAAATATGCATCTTTAAGTATTTATTGAGATAAAGCTTACTTTTAAATTGTCCCCCAAGAAAAAAAAAACCTGTAAGACTTTTCCAGACTTCTTGACGATCTAATGAGATATCCTGTACTGATAATTAAAGACAGGATATCAAAAGGAAATTTTAGGAAATACAATGAACCATTAAGAAACAGTACAGTTGGTTCTTACCTGAACTGTAGATTTGGGAGGGATAGCTGGGCTATCGGGTTGGGTTTACGCTCCACCCCAATGACAAGGCAGGAAGAAAGTATTTTTCAGGGAAGTGGTTGGCTCTCCATCAGTTTTATGGACTTGTGAAGCTCGACAGTCATCAGAGCAACACAGTAAGGGTATGTAAAATGATAGTAAACTCTTATCCCAATAAGGAAAAACAAAGAACTATAGGAAAAACATCCAGGCAATCCAATACAAACTTATAGGCCACTGCAGCCACACCAGAGTGAGGTCCCGATAGTCCAGTGACCCCTCCCAAATCTACAGTTCAGGTAAGAACCAACTATATTATTTCAGGAGGGTGTCACTGGGCTAGCGTGTTGGGACATACCACAGCATACCCAACTAAGGCGGTTCCCAACTGCAATGGAGAGTACTAAGGTGGAAGGACTTGCTGCAGATTCATAAAGCTGAAGGCAACCTCGGCTGAAGCATAAGCCTCCATCGTGAATGTAGTAAGAGATGGCAAAGTGGCTGCCTGACAGATATCAATCAAAGGGTTGTCAGCAGAGAAAGCTGCCTAACTAGCTGTTGCCCTAGTGGAATGAGCTGTAATAGAAGATGGTGGAGGAAGTTTCAAAGCTCCCCGTGCCATCACACTACAAGCTTTAAACCACCTAGATAAGATGGAAGAGCAAACTTTTTTGCCCAAGGGAGTGGGATTAAAGGAAGCAAACAAGGAGTCAGTTAATCTACACTCTTTTGTCCTGGCTATGTACACCTCAAAGGTCCACCACAAATCTAACAAATGCCAGGCCTTTTCCAATGGGTGAGAAAGGCTGGGATAAAACATAAGGAGAATGTCGACAGAACTTTGGGTAGGAAGAAGGGATCAGTTCTCAAAACCACCCTGCCCTTAATGAAAACACATAAATGCTTTTCTGATGAATGCCTCCAACCCAGATATTCTAAGAACAGAAGTAACAGCTAACAGAAAGAGAACTTTGAGGATAAGACTGCATCATCCACCTGATAAATCTACTATTCAGGTAAGACCAATCATCCTATTTATTACGGTGGACGATGAAGTCTTCAGATTGGGACATACCACAGCGATTCCCAACTGGGCAGGACCCAACTGCAGTTGAGCTAACTATAAAACCCGATGAAGAATTGTGCAGCCAAAGGCTGCATCACTTGAGGATAATAGATCTAGTTTGCAATGCCTAGAGAAAGTACTTGCCGATGCCCAATTAGCTGCTTTGCAGATATCCAGGAGAGGCATATTGGCAGCAAAGGCCACCGACATAGATGCTGATCTGGTAGAGTGTGGTAATATAAGTGATGGAAAAGGTAACTTGAGAGACTCATAAGCCAAAGA
This sequence comes from Podarcis gaigeae, assembly GCF_964106915.1. NCBI lineage: Eukaryota > Metazoa > Chordata > Lepidosauria > Squamata > Lacertidae > Podarcis > Podarcis gaigeae. Next base: position 4,024,654 of record NC_139687.1, on the reverse strand, counting down.
TATACAAGCACCTAGGCATCTGGATACTGTGGCAGATGAAACTTTGTTTCCCAGAGATGGATCTGGCTCCCAATGATTGAGCCACAATGTGCAGCAAACAACAGCTTGTGCTGTCATGGCTTGAGCTGGAAATTGACTAGCATCCAGAGTGGCATCAACAATAAAGGCTGCCACCCTGGATTTTTTTTGGAGGGGGGTGTCACCTACCCCTGGCAGGATCCTGCTGTGGGTTATTCAGTAATTAATCAACCCAAAATGATAGATGCCCTTGAGAAAAAGGAGGCAGTACAAGCTGCTCTAAAAGAAGCAGTAGCCTTGTGAACTCTGCATAAGGCAAAGTATATGAGACTCTCTGTAGTGTCCTTCAGTTGAGAATCCCCTTCACAAGCAAAGAGATTTTAAAGAAGACATAAATTCAGGGTTCAGAATAACATATTTAGTCACAATCTGGATCACTTTTGAAACTGAGGGTGGAGTGGTGTATCCTGCTCCAATTTAGCCAACTTTTAAAACAGAGTGGAGGTTGGAATAAACTTGGAAGAGGACTGTGGCCCTGGGAGCACTGCATTTCCCTTAGAAGGAGGGGGGCTTCTTGAGGGGGAGATTAAACCTAGAGCAGCCAAGGCTCTGCAAAGTAATTGCATATAACGAGCATCCTGAAAACGATGGTGTGATTGCTGTTCCTCAGCGACCTTACCATCACTCCACACACTCTCTTCCAACTCAAGGAAGCAGCCTTTCCCAGGAGATTGCATAGCCAATGAGGCAAACACTTTCCCTGCTGTGCCACCCGGGGGCAAGACACATGGACTGGGAGAGCCAAGAGACATACCACCATGACCATCAGGCAACGGGGCATCTGGGAAGGAGGGTTTTCTCTTACGTTGCTTCTGCTTCCCAAATTGAGAAGGGGAGCTATGTCACATCTCACAAGCAATTGATGCAATTAAGGCATTCTTGATCTGACTAACTGAGAATTCAAATGCAACCCCCCTGATGTATTTGGGTGGGATGAAAGGCCGTCACTGTTCTCTCCATCTCTGAATTGGAGAAACAGCCAGTGTAAAATTTCAAAGAGATCAGATCATTGGTTATTGGGGGGGGGGGGGAATGTACAGAAGGCAGAGGATCTCAAGAGGGACAGAAATGCATATTTCACGAAACTTTGAAGTGCTATAAAATCAAAACCGTTTGTGATAGAGGGAAAAAATTTAAGGGGGTTTCTTTCAACCATAAGGGATGAGTGTACATCAAGTTTCATCAAAATCTGAGACGGCAGGTGGCAAAACCCTTGTTTTTTGCATTGATTTGATGTGGAATGACCCTTAGGCCAGACTGATCAGACAGATAATGGATAGAAAAGTAGACCAGAAGGAAAAGTTCAGTAGACTGGGAGGAGACATTGCTCAGCAGGTCGTGAGGAGAATCAAGGGACAAGCTCTGAGGCTGCAGACCAGGAGAAATAAAGCTCTGGAGAGACTGGTGCTGAGGCCACAGAGGATTACCTCCTCAAATGCTCCTTCTTCTCTTTCCCACCCAAAAGAGCAGATGAAAAAACCAGCCGCCACCAATCCAAGCAAAGGGAGGGCGGAACTTAAATGGTGGGAAAATAGAATACAGAGAGAATCTGAGGCAAGTGTTTTTTGTTTTTTTTTCTTAGGAAAAGGAAAAAGACAGAGGGAATATGAAGTAAATATTTTTGTCTTTTGTTTTTCCTTAGGAAAGGAATGATGGGCAGAGACAAAAAGAGATTAGGTGAAGTTAAAATTTAAAAGATAGTGATAAAAGGAAAGTAAATATTGCAGAAAGAATGGGAGTGAAGCGGAAGTGATCTGCTTGTTGAAGGCAGGAGAAAAAAACTGATTGGGAGCAAACCACATCCCTGAAGAATTCTTTCCTCCTGCCTCATCATCAGTGCGGAGCCTAAGCCCAACTCAGGAATCCAGCAACACCCTCCTGAAATGATACGCCTACTAGATAAAAATTCTTTTTCACTCCAATTATTCTTTTTTATTAAGAAACACTGGGGGGAGGGGGCTCTAGAAGACACAGGATAAAACACACACTCTTAAAAAAAAACAAATTGAGAAACACTGAAGCAGGAATGAAGAGACAGAGAATGTTTTGAGTACAGATTCAGTAGAGGCAAAATCAGAAACTGGCTTCCAAGGAGGGAGGGATATTCAAAATTCTGTTGGAGCTGCAGTTTTGCTTGCTACTGCTAGATGGCACTGAATGCCCATTTTAAGATCATCACCACATGCACAAATGTAACTATCCACATACCAGGTACAATAAAATACAAGTCATAATTAGGAGATGAATAATAAGTGTTAAGTAGTTGATATTTCTGAGAATTTTACCTTTAAGTTACCAAGATCCAAAAGTAACTTATTTGATGTTGGTTCATAGAATCCACCGTGTGGTACAATGATATAAGAAGCCATAAGATTTATTCTTAAATCTAGAACCTTCTGCGTTTCTATAATATACACTAAGCCTAGAAAACCACAAGAAAAGCATGAGAATTAAGAAGGATCACAAGAACACTGTATTTATGAGTGAATAAATTTAAGCAAAACCAAGACCTTCTATACCAGAGATGGAGAACTTGATCTGACTGGTGGGCCACACTTCCCCCATCCCTGCAGACCAAATTTGACAGCTGGGTGGGGCAAAGGCAGGTATCCAGCACTTTGCAACTGTCACCAATCAGCTGACTGATTTTCCCTACAAAGCTTCTTTTGAGGAAACTGCCTATTTACCTGCCCCACACTTGATGTCATATATGACACTAGGAATAAGGCAGATGTATGTGGCTTAACCAAAACAGTCTCCTCCGCTAAAGCGGAGACCTGGAGGGTTTAACAAGGCTGATGGGCTGGAATTGTCTCCTCGCCATTCTATACAGTGCAACAGTATTACATGAGTTTCAGATGTAGATATTTGAAAAATAAGGCCAATTCACATACCCTTAAAAATTCCATGAAGAACTTAGCCATGTTAAGATAATCTCCACATAGTGAGAACTACCCGTGTACACTACGCAGTACAAAGTTGGCACTAGTGCTCATTGTGCTATGAATACACAGAATTTAGTCTTTCAAAAACTTATTCCAAGTGGTTGATGTTTACCTGTTGCTGTCTTTTCACGAAATTCTTCTAGCTTTGTTAAAGTTGCTGATGTTAGTTGCTCTAAATGAACATCACTTGGAGGTCGAAAGAAATCTACTATGCTGTTCACAGTCATCTGAAAAAGTATAAAAGGTCAGGAAAATGTATTGCTAATGTAATATATAATTTAATTTTTGAAAACTTCTAGAACTCATTTCTACTTACTGCATCATATATTATTTCCAAAGGCTGTGACTCTATTCTTAGTTTTTGATTGGCAGTCTCATCTAAGGGATTGGTCTCAAACATAATGGTGAAGAGTGATGCATTGTGCTCTGAATGGACTGTGTGAGATGACAGTAAGCAAGGTACTGTTTTTTCCCGAGCCATGCCTTCAACTTCAAATGCACTTACACTAGATTCAAATCTGTGTAAAACACATTATGAAAATTACATGAGCATATATACATACAGTTGTACCAACAAAAGGTTGGGGTTTTGCTATGGGGATTTTTTTCAATAAAAGGTAAAGGACCCCTGACAGTTAAGTCCTGTCGCAGATGACTCTTGGTTATATTGCCCTTAAAAAAAAAAAAAGATTTACGATATTACCATCCCATGATTTGATGAGTAGATGGTAATATATAAAAGTGTGACTGGAAACCATGATAACAGATATTAGAGACACAAAAAGAGGAATATAGCTCCATGATATACTGCTGAAACAAGGTATGTGTTCAGCAGGGGGACTAAACATATGTGGGAAACAAGACTTGGAAATGAAAATACAGGATGAATCTTGGGAGTAAGCTGTTGGGGGGCACATTTGCCTATAAAACTGTATCAAGCAGCATCAAGGAAACTATGCTGAAGATAATGCAGACATGGTACTTAACCTCACATGAAAAGGACGATTGGTCTTACCTGAAGCAGAGATTTAGTAGGTTGCAGATTATCCAAGTGGGTTGGGTTACTGCCCTCTTCACATGACAGAGGCAGGAGAGCAAAGAACTCTGGGAGACAGGCACAGTCCCCTCAGTTTTTTCACATTCGCCCAGCAGCATCAGATATTGTACATACCTGGAAAGGAATCCGTACATATCTGCCTACCTCACTACTGGCTCAGCTCAAATAAAATAATGGAAAGAGTTAGCACTGACAATGCAACAGAAAAGGAAAGAAGCAAGGAACTGCAGACCACTATAGGGATGGGCCCCTTTCGAATCATCAGCAACCTACTAAATCTCCGCTTCAGGTAAGACCAGTCGTCCTATTTACAGTGGTTGCTGATGATCCGAATGGGTCGGGACATACCACAGCTTTCCCCAACTGCAGGTCCATTCTGTAATGACTGGTGAATGTACTTGGTGAAGACCAATAGCTGCTTTACAAATATCTAGTAATGGAATATCAGCGGCAAAACTAGCCAAAGCTGCTGCTGACCTAATAGAATGAGCCAATATATGTGTTCTCTCCCCCCCCCCCTTTCAACTTTAAAGATGCAGATTAATTGCAGGTGTGGCTTATATTCTGGCGAATACGGTACCCTGGACACAGGCAGAAAGTCCTTCAGGTGACTTAAATGTGCATGCAGCACAGTAGCAATTGGCAACTCAGGGGGAGAAAGCGGCTTCTGATGTAGTGGAAGCAGCTGATACTGCAATGGTAAACCAATGGCTGTTAAGAGGCCAAATGCTGAGTACGCAGCTGCGCTGCACAGCAGAGTGCGGTGGTCTGAAATCGGCCAATCAGGAGACCGCGGCAACCACTGGTGGTGGGAATTGATCTAAGCCACAAATGGACAAATTGGGGGGGGGGGGATAGTTTGTCCTATCAGGAAAAATAAGAAATAGTAAAATAATAAACCCTTGCCAGTAGCAGAGGAAAAGGAAAGCAAAGGAACAGAAAGCAACCGAAAGTAATAGTGAAGCAGCAAAACGAGTTCTTCTTTTTTTTACCTCAACAGAGAACAGAGATAGAAACAAACAAGAACATAGATAGAGATCAAAACACATAATCACAAAAATCACAAAACAGTTAAGGAGAATAAGAGGGAACCAGAAAGAGAAGTTGAAAGTAAAGGAACTTAGCTGTGAAGAACAGAGAGAGCCTGGAGAAAATGTTCTGCTCCATCAGGCAGGAGAGAAAAAACTGAGGAGACTGTGCCCACCTCCCAGAGTTTGTTGCTCTCCTGGCTTCTGTCACGTAAAGAGGGTAGTAACCCAACCCATTTGGATAATCAGCAACCGCCATAAATTAGTAACATTTTCCAAGTGAAACTAGAAAATATTAAAATTCTGTTTTCAAATCAGAAGTACCAACTAATTTTGTTTCAAGGAATAAATATGAATTCAACAAATGACTACCTTATTGCTTCAGCACCAGGTCGTTGAGTTACTGCTGTACGCAGATCAATTAGTGCAAGTTTCAGCAGCTCAGGTTTCTGATTGTTTTCCCTTATTGATACAGTCATGCTTAATAGTTTTACATAAAGTTTGATGGCTTCATACTGTACAAATTGACAAAAATATATCATGACTAGCAAAATATATTAATAAAATACAAACTTGAATACAGTTTTATAATATGAAATTCAGAATCCCATGACAGTAGACTTGAACCAAAATAGGTTCCCTAACTGCTATTCCTAATTGCAGTGGCCTTTTTGGGAGGGGGGTTCAGGGGAGGTGAATGAAAACTTATCTTCATTCTTTTCTTTTTCTAACAGTTATAAAGGAACTTTCTGGGTGGAAGAAATATGGAAGCGGCAGAGTTCCAGTTGCCCCTCTTGCTAGAGAAGCAGGGTTTATAGAGTTAAAGAGGCACAGAAGAAGAGCTGCTATTTTGACAAACATTTGCTTGCTTGCTTTCCCTCAAATTCCCCTACTTTGCCACATACCCTAAAATCACACCCTGGTTTCAGGATTTTGCTCACAAAAAATTCTGACAAGCCTAAAATTGGACAATAGTCTGACCCTGCAAGATATGGGGTCAACATGTAAGATGTTTCATATTGATACCTGACTAATAAAATCAATGTTATGTGTGGTGTGTTATGCCTAATAAAGGATTTTGAATTGAATTTAATAAAATCAATTATACAAGCTTTTGAACTAACAGAAAGTAAAGGGGGAAATGCACCCTTTCTTTCAAACACACACACAAAAGATAAAAGGATAGGCAGGAAAACCAAAATAAACTCATTATGAGGTCCAGTTGCAACTGCATTTTTTCATATGTATTTTAATGTGAAAATGCTGGACTGGATTTTAAAAACTCAGCTCACAATTCAAAAATTCATTGCACAGGAAGAGTTAGATATATGACATGTATGTAATACTGTTAGACTAGCATATGACTGTAACTGCATCTAACATGAAAGATTTTGAGGAATAAAAATATTCAAATTGTATTCAGAATTTAAGGCATGCAAAAGGTTTTTTTAAAACATGGCATTCCAAATTTTATATGACATAACACGACTCAAGTGAATTTCTACTAAAGTTAAAGCAGTGTTGTAGTGGAGTACACAGGTCAAAACTTCATCCCCCCTTATTACATGATGAGACAGTGCTACATCAGAAATAAAGAATTCACCAGACATTTTCTCCCTCTTCAGTTGCATTTGGAGAAAAACAGTAATCACCAGGTTAACACATTAAAAATCACTGACATTGCCAAAATGTATAAATGTATAAAACACAGAGTGATTGTTCTCCAGTATATTTACAACTATATATAGAATATTTAGAGCACTTTTGTATGCAAATAGAGTGCATATATTGCTACCTCTGGGAGGTAGCCAGCACTACATTTTTCTTGCATACTGATCATGTGAATTTGAAAGCTTGAAAATCATTGTTCTTTTTTTGTAAGATACCATGACTTTAGATAAAGCCAAATGCTATACTATACAAACCGAATAATACCTACCGTTTTGGGCAATGTCGGATCAACAGCTGTTTCACTGTAACCAATTGCTGCATATAATTTATCCTTTTCTTGTGGGGTCATAAGCTGTTCAATGCCTACCATTTAAAACAATTATTATTATTATTATTAGTTTTTATTAAAGATTTTCTTATGTCACAAAACAAACAAATAAACAAGGAAAAGTATGTATAGTGTCTCAATTTTTGATTCATAGTGTCTTTCTCAGTTTGTTTACGTTTGGTATGACACACTATTGTCATAGACATCATGCAGTTAATGCATTCAGTATAAAAAACACCTCAATTCTCATAATGCATCATGGCATACCTGACACACTACATCAATACATTGGTTTTTTATTATTGTAATTTAGTAAAAGTTGTAAACACACCGTTTTCACTTATGCTACTTTGCCTTTCCATAGAGGCAATGTCATAAGCCTGAAGACTTGGCATTTGATCTCAGAGTTCATTCAGCCACCAATTCAAAACCTTGCATTATCAAGGGTACAGAATAATGGATGAATCCAAATGTACTTTTCTGTGAATGGAAGAGCCTCCTTCCATCAGAGGAAGAGAACCTTTGGCTGCAACCCAATGTGTCTGTCAGTCAGACTTGAATTATTTGTAGTGAATCATCATTACAAGATAAATCACAAAAAAGTTAAATAGAGAGGTTCCTTTGGAGTGCTGATTTATTGCCTTCAAGCAATAGGAGGAATACTATCCCACTTCAAGGTGTCCTACTGCCCAAAAGAAAACTGCAAATAATCAAAATTTAAAATTGTAATGTTTCCTAAACTATTTAGATTTTTTAAATCACCTTTGAAAACAATCAGATTGACCTTCCACAAAATTCTGAAATTAATGGAGGACTTTATTCCTTAAAAAATTGTATCAAGGGCAATACCCCAGAGCTCAGTAAGCAAGCTGTTTCCATAGTTTTCCTTGCATGATCTCCAGAGAACTTGAGATTTCCTTGCAAGATCTCAAGAGCCTTTAAGGTTAGTAGCCAAGGATCTCCCACCCCTTTTTATTTATTTTTGGTGGTCTACATAAAGCTGTGATTGCGTAAGTCAGTGTAAATTGTGATTGCCCTGTACAGAATATAGTCACAACGTTTAGCAACAAAAACATTTATCACTGATTCTATCAGACAACGACCTCTATAGTGTCCAATAAAAAGGCAGATGTCGTAAGTGGCTTCCACATTTACCGTATTTTTCGCCCTATAGGACGCACTTTTCCCCCTCCAAAAATGAAGGGGAAATCTGTGTGCGTCCTATGGGGCAAATACAGGCTTTCGCTGAAGCTTGGAGAGCGACGGGGGTCGGTGCGCACTGACCCCTCTCACTCTCCAGGCTTCAGGAAGCTATCAGCAAGCCTGGGGAGCCCGCGGGATTTCCCGCAGAGCTCCCTAGGCTGCGGATAGCAGCCTGCCGCCCGGCACGAAGAACGCCCTTAAGCAGAGCGCCCCTCGTGCCGGGCAGACATCTGCAGCGTCGGGCACCCTGCGGGAGTTCCCGCTGGCCTCCCCATGCTGTGGATAGCAGCCTGCCGCCTGGCGCGCAAGGTGCCCTGAAGCCGAGCGCCCCTAGCGCCGGGCAGACATCGGCCAGCCCCACAAGCTCGGGGGACAGCTGGGAGGCGCAGCGCCGCCATACCGCTGTTCCCCGACCTGGTTTGGGGAGGGGAAATAAAGGGGGGATTTCCTTTATTTCCCCCCAAAAAAACTAGGTGCGTCCTATGGGACGAAAAATACGGTAAGCTCCAAGTATTTAAATTAGTTACACTGTTTGGTAATACAGTGGTACTTCGGGTTACATACGCTTCAGGTTACATACGCTTCAGGTTACAGACTCGCTAACCCAGAAATAGTGTCTCGGGTTAAGAACTTTGCTTCAGGATGAGAACAGAAAACGCACGACGGCAGCAGGAGGCCCCACTGGCTAAAGTGATCCTTCAGGTTAAGAACGAATTAAGTACTTAACCTGAGGTACCACTGTCTAAGAGTCATCTAAGAGTCATTTATTCTGCCTAGGCCTTTTGGCAAACACAACTATTTTGCTCTTATATCTAATAGATCAGCCTTCCTGCTTAGAATAAATTTCAAATTTAGATGGCAATGTTCTTACATCTACTTCAGATAAGAGCCAAATTGTCTGCATAATTTGACTGCCAACTGGGGGGTGGGGCCAAGACAGCTACTGAAAGCCTTCATTTATGTAGAGATTAAACAATAGTGAGCCAAAAAGCAGTCTTGTATTACACCCCACATATAAATATTGAAGATACAAGAAAATCTGAAAGTCCAGCTCAAATTTTAACACCAGCAATAGTATACAGCTACTGTATAGGAAACAGCAGCCATTTACCTATTCAGCCTTCCTCTCTTTCTAATTATCATCCCATCTCTCTGCTGCCTTTTGCTTCTAAACTTTAGGAGCACGCTATTCTTTCTGTTTTGATTTCTTTCTTCTAGCCTGGCCCTGAATCTCCTGCAATATAGGTTTCGTTCCCTATACTCCACTGAAATGGCTCTTATGAAGATCAGTAAAGACTTTATTGCCAAATCAAAAGGCTTATATTCTATCCTTAATCCTTTTTTTATTTCTGCAGTCTTTGATATGGTTGATCATGCTCTTTTGCTGGGTTTCTCAGTGACCTGGGATTTTGTGATACTATTCTAAGGTGGGTTGCCTAGTATCTGTAGGCCATACATTTACTGTTTCTACAGGAGGTCATTTATCATTTACTTTTCTTGTTACAGTTGGAGTTCCCCAATGTGCTCTTTTGGGTCTCCTGATGTTTCTTTTTACGTTTTATCCTTGAGCCAGCTTATTCATTCTCATGGGTTTCAATATCATTTGTAGGCTGATGACATTCAACTCTATTTGTCAAATCCAGATCTTCCAGCATTCAGGCGCAGATTTTAAACTGTTTAGATATATAAGCTTGGATGCTCATTGTTGTGTGATACTTAATTCAGCTAAGGGTGAGCTGCTTTTTTCCCTTCTACAAAATCTTCTCCATATGTGTTCTATATATATATATGGACAGTATTATTATTCTCCCATGGAGCAGGCATGTAGGCTGGGTTTCTATTTTTGTTTTCCACTAACAAGCATCCTTTTTATTGGGTGAAGGGAATTACAAGACTGGCCCTTGGCTTTCCCTATTGCTAATAAAGTGGTGGCGGCCCCTCCCTCCAATCAGCTGTTGCGAAACCTGCTTAACATCCGGAGTACAGATCTTCTGATCCATTGTACTACTTTCACCGTGGGATGGTGAGGAGGTGCCCGTCTGCGATTACTACTTATGTATGACCCCTGCCTCTACATATGGCCATGTGAAGAACCCTTTCTTGCAACTGTTCCCACTTACAGGACTTTGAGCTTCCAGTAGATAACTAACTGTAGAGCGATTTACTTGTTTCAACTGTGTATGACACTATTACTATAAACATTATCGGCAGAGCTGTGCCACTAGTTGACTGTACGTCTATAAGCATCTCCAGGCTTTGATATGCATGTTGAACTTTAATTTGCTGAACTAAGTAAAATTGTCCTTTATATCTGCAAGGCGGTTTGGTGTTTGGGTGATCACTAGGACTTGTTTCTTTGTAACATTGCTAGAATTTGTCCTTTTCTTGCTACCTAAAACATTTATATACCACTATGTCATAAAAATATATTTATCAAAGCAGTTTACAGCAATAAAAGTAACAACCATAAACAGTTAAGAGAGTTAAAAACAAACATTAACTAACCATTGTGGAAGGATGTAATTTTAATTGCTTGCAAAGGCCTGGTGGAACAGAAAAGTTTTCAGCAGGCATTTAAAAGCTGGCACAGAATGCATCTGCTGAATCTCAACTGGTAGAGTATTCCACAGGGCTGATGACACTAAAGGCTCAGTCAGTTTCTTGTTGTCAAATGAGCCTCACCAACACGGGGAATGACCAACAACACTCCTGCGGATGATCTCAGTGATCAAGGGGTGTAAGGGTTAAGACACCATGGACCTAAGTTGCTCAGAGCTTTCAACCTTGAACATGTTTCAGTAGTAGATGGGCAGCCAGTGTGGCTGTTTTAACAATGATTTAACATGTTTTTGATGCGAAGTCCCCATCAGCAGTCTGGCTGCCACGTTTTGTACTAGCTGGAGCATCCGAACCATACCCAAAGGCAGCCCAAATAAGAGTGCATTACAGAAGCCCGGCCTCAAAGTTACCAATGCTTCTATCCCTTTACCAAGAGATCATTTGTACCAATTTTCATACTGAGAGTACAAATCACCTTGAATTTGTAAGGAATGAAAATGCACTAAATATTCAGGGGAAATTCAGTAAATAAGCAGAAATTCAGCAAATACAACTTTCCTATTCACCTGTTACAGATATGCCCAATGACTTTCTGACAGATTAAAAAAAAAACTTCAATTAAGAGTTAAATTTCTTAACATAAAGAACTCATTACGTTCTTAATAGTTGCAGTGCAATTGGATGATCCCTGGACCTCCAGTCTACAAAAGGAGTTCTCTGCAGGGTTTGGCATCTAGCTGTTTTTTTAAAAATCAGGGTATTCCCCATAGCAACATTGCAAGATGTGAACTCCAGACTGTTTGATGGCATCTATACACCATTTGAAGACTTCTCAGTTTCAGCAGGCCTCCGGCCTGTTGACAGCATATTATTCCCAACCTGGGCAATTTGGGAACATTCACAATATTCCTAAATCAAAATAGACATATACATACCTTTGGGTTCTTGTGTGGATTCTTTGCCTTTTCCTCCAGTCCAACCCCACATCCAACTAAACCAGCCACCAGAGTCTTCATCATCTTGTTTAGCCCCTGCTTTGAAAATCTTTAATCCAGCCTTAGTTGCCTGTTACACAAAACAACACAATCATATTTAAAGTTTAACATTCAATAGAGCCAGTGTTTTTTTTCCTGGGGGGAAAAGTAGAACTCATAAACAAACAAACAAACAAACAAACAATAAATGGCTAGATAGACAGATGCTGTGCCACCCCACCCCCCACCCCCAGGCAGTGGCTAAATGTAAGAAATGATGAATAAACTCAAGCAGACAATGATCTGGGTTAGAAATGGCCACAACTTTATTGATTAGAGATGTAGATGGATTTTTGGCTTGGGTATTGGGTGTATATATCTGTTCCAGTCCCCACCCCCTATTAATTTTTAAAAGGTAAAGGAACTCAGTTCCCCCAAGTTCCTGCTTTAAAAAACTTGCTTCCTAGTAAACATGGCTAGGCTTGCACTGTGGCTTCAGATTCCTAGTATGCGCCTTTCACTAGGTGTCTGGTCCCTTGCTTCTTCCACCTTCGCTCAAGATGGCAATTTCCCTTGTTGTGAATCCACAAGAGCCAACACACACACAAGGTCCACTTCAGGGGGTTTCCCCCTTTTTTCTTTCTTTACTACCTCCTTGCTTTGCTTTCTCTACATCCTATCTTCCCTCAAAACCAACAATCCTAGATTGACTGACTTACTTGACAGCAAGACCCACTGGAGTGAGTGGGATTTACTTCTGAGTAGACATGATGAGGATTGCAGTGTCCCGTCAGAAGCTCCTTCCCCTTCCCCCCTTTCCATCCAATGTTTTGCCTCAAGCCTTAACAGAGCTCTCTCCCATTTCAGAGGCAATCCTAACTTTTAAATGAGCTGCTTTAAAGGGGAAGTTAAGGAGTCAGCAGCAGCAGGCAACCCCACTCTGCTAGGTGCTGGGGTGGATTGCACCCTGTGCCTTGCAGAGTCAGACCCAGGCTGCCACCAGGTCCAGCACTGGCAACAAGCAGCTCTGGCTCACCCACCCCCACACTTACTGGACATTGGAGTTCTGTATCACGGGCTTTACTGGTCATAGCAGGAGCCTCAGCAATCGCCCTCTCCTCCCCTGGAAACAAACTGGGACTGCTCCAAGAAAAAGGAGCACTAGGCCCTGGTGGGCTGCCCCCTTACCTGCTTGTGATTGGCTAAGCAGATAGCCAGCCAATCAGGATTTTTAAAAATGATTTTTTTCTTTCTTCACTTCTCTCTTCCCTGTGCCCCCCAGCCTTGTGCAATGGCCCATTTACACATTTTTCACCTGTGGCCCCCTTGGAATAACCATATGACCTCCAGTTGGGAAACACTGCACTAGCTCACAAACACACAGAATGGAGCAAAGGGGCATTTAAAGTAATGGCAATTTCCTCCTCCACCCCTTAATTTTAAGCAACAGCTTCTCTCTGGAAGAGGGAAGGGAAGGCTCAAGGCCAGAGGTCGGCAACCTAAGGCCCATGGGCCAGAAGCAGCCCATGAGGGTCGCTTAACCAGCCCATGAGCGGCCCCAAACCAAGTTGCCCACTCGGCAAGTTCCCGTGCGCTGCGCTAAACCGGCACAGGCACAATTTTCGGCATCTGGACATGCACAGACGCGATTTCCGGCGCTATGGATTTGCGCAGACGCGATTTCCGGCATCGCACTGCGCCAGTCCAGCCCACAGGGGATCTCTGCGGGAGTGATCCAGCCCATGCTCAGTAAGCCTTGCCGACTCCTGCTCAAGGCAGTATCCTGCTTTCTGAGCTGGGTAGCTCAGCTCACAAACAGGCAAAATGCAGCAAAGGGAGCTTTAAAGGCATGAAAAAGTGCTTTCTTCCTCTTGAGAAAGAAGGAGAGACAGGACAGCTTGCAAAGTGCAATGAACTCTGCAAAACTCTGCTGCACCTCTGCTCAGCTGGTTCACAGAGAGGCCCTGCCTCTCCAGCTCAAGCAAGCAAGCAGGAGGAGCAGGGCTGTTTGCAAAGCTGAAGCAGAGGGAGGTCAGCTGTTAGGTGGGAGAGCCTTAGCAAAGCCCCACTGCACCTCCTGCTCCTGAGGAGACCCCCTCTGGAGCTGCAGAGGACGGCTGCTTTGGGATCTGGGGAGGGTCTCATGAGCCAGAGGTGCAGCAGAGTTTTGCTGAGGCTGCTCAGGTCTCTCCCCCACTCCCTCCCTGGCCTCCTGGGGGTGACAGAACTCTGTTCCAGGGGCATTCTGGCTCAAAAAAGCCCTGAATAGAGCAAGTGTGTAGAAGAACTGTATCAGAATGTGGGAGCTCTGGAGGAGCAAGTGCAACCCTATGTTATTGCTTGGTAATTTAAATTATATTGGAAACATATTAATAAGTAACTATAACTTGAAAAATTAATTGTTGAATCTATAGACATCCCAAAAGGAGATGCCAAGACTGAGGTCCTGGAACTTATTTGAAATGTATACACAGAAACTGTTCCACGGAAGTTTAATTTGAGCTTGCTGTTGTTGAAGACTTCTATGTATTTCTCCAAACTAGGAGCAAATAGAATCTTTTTAACCTCAAAGATGTTAAACAACTAACTCATGGTTTCCATAAAATCAAATTCACTTTAGAGCAGTTACCTCAAATTCTGCCTGTTGTCTTGCCAGAGTGATGTTGAATATGTCCAAGGTCTTCTCTAGTTCCTATAAAGGGGGTTGAAAGTAACATAAAATGTCACTACACAGAGAAATGGCAAAATGGCTCCTCCATAATTATTTATGAAAAGAGAAATGTTATGGTAGATCTCTCCCCCCACCACCCTGGTCAGAATTAGAGGAAGTTGTGAGAGAAAGTTGTGAAACAGTTGCGTTACAATTTATCAAGGTTAAATGATATTTGTATTATCATGAACACTACTGTGCGAATAGTTACATATATTTAAACTTTAATGTAGCAATTACACACTGTAATTTTCATTTCCCTCTAATCTCACTGTTTTGTTTACAATTCCTCCCTCTACTCCATCAACCTGCCAAAGTAACACTTCTTGCATCTGAAGAAATAGACTCTAGTCCACACAAGCTTATGCCATAATAAATTTATTAGTATTTAAATTACTACCAAACTCTTTTCTGAAGAGGCACCATAGTAAAATACAAATTTCAGGAGTACTGAAGGGAATGACACAGGGGATATAGGAAAGAGGCTCGGTGGCTTTAGGTAGGTCCTATCGCAAGAGACCAGAAATCAAATTACAGAATGCTATAGAGAAAAGTAAAGAATCAGAGCCCAGTGGAGTCCTCCTTTATTTATTAATTATTCATTTCTGTACTAGTATAATTCAAACTTAATGACTAAATATAAATGGTGCCTTGAAATTAGGTGTAGGCAAAATAGGGGCTATGAAAATAGAAAAATGCTTTGGGGGAAGTGAAGGAAGATTAGGGCTTCAGGGGTCAGAATGGAAGTATAAATAAATGAAATAAGAGCACAGAAGAATTCTGGAAATATACCAGGCTGCCTCATAATAAATTTGATGAACATTACTTCCAATGAAATCAAAAGAGATGCTGCTGCTTTGATCCTGACTATCCTCTCTGGAGAGACACTTCCCCCTTCACTGTATCCAAGAAGGTGCTGAGAAGGATGCTATTTTGAGAGCTTCTTGAAAGGTTGGCGCTTTCACTAGGAGACTGAGGTGCCATTTCTTCTGTCCTATTTTTGAGCACAACGAAGAATATGGAGTAGAGACCACAAAGACGCTGGTGGGAAGGAACTGGAACTATAGCTCCCATGGAAAGACAGTGAATCGAAGACCAAACAGCTTGAAGACAAAGTTTGTTTTTTGGTAGTGGAGAAGGGACGAAATGATCGGGAGGAACCAAAATGAAGTCTATTAGGTAACCTTCTGAAACAATTTCCTTAACCCAGCAGTCGGAGACAGACTTTTGCAGGCAGGAAGAAAGCTAGAAAGATGAGCCGTCCACAAGAGATGTCACTGAGTTCATTGTTTGGTTGTCTGCATTTGAGGAAGCCTGGAACCGTTGGAACCCTTGCCTCCCTTGAAAACGTTAACAAAAGGGGTGGGATCAGAATCTAAAGTCCCTTTGTCTATTTGGGTTCAAAAGAGGAGAAAGGACTGAGATTGAGAAGCATTTGGTGAGAAACTGGCTGGTCACTTGTAATCTCTCTGGGTTAGCAAAACTTTCCATTTTTCCTTTGATTCAATAAGGACATCTTTCAATTCCCAAAAAGGTGACCGACGGAAAAGGGAATGGTAGAAAGGTTCACTTTAAACGCTGCATCCACATTCCAGCTCTAGCCACAAAGTGCATCTGGTCGCTACCTGGGACACCACCGCTCTAGCTGAAAATTGAACGGAATCCATAGAGGCATCAGCCATAAAGGCCTGAGCCTTCAGTAGCTTACTCAGACTTTGGTGTTGATTGCAATAAGTCCTCAAGCCACAGAATGCATGCTTGGTCACATGATGAAGCAACCCAGGAAGCTCGTAAGGAAAGGGCAGCTGCTTCATGAATTTACATGGAGCGAACTCCAGCCTCCTGTCAGTCATATCCCGGAGTTGGGCATCTCCCTCCCGAGGGATCAGATGATGAGATAAAAGATTTAACACCAGTTAGGCTGTGGCAGGGATCTTAATATATGCCATGAATTCAGGATCCATATCATATAACTCGTCAGCCAGGGCATTATTCTTTCTAGAATACATAGGCGTGTCAAGCTCAGACTTAACAACCACCTTCAATACTGATGGTACCAACATAAAGTTAGCTGAGGTTCTGCTATTAGTACAGACACCTCACTCTCTGGTTTTGAGGCTGACATTTTATCAGACTGAGTTGATAATTCCAATGTGTGCATTATCTTATGTTTCAGGATGAGGGCACTAGCCTCTTGGAACAGTCTTATAGAAAAGGATTCGTCTTGAACAGAACCATCACTCTAATCATCATCAACTTCTGCTTCTAGCAAAGAGGGTGGAGAGGAAGGAAAAGAAAACTCATCCTCAGCCTCTTTTCCCATAGAGATGAAGGCGTTAGGGGAAGAGACCCTAAGATCCAACTCCAACTCCCTCCCCCCCCCCCCCGGTAGCAGAATGGGTTGCTTAAAAAAACAACTTAGGCTGCTTCTTTGGAAGTAAGTTAAATGCAATTCAGTGAAGCAATTAGGGCTTTCTTTAACTGCTCAATCAATGAGGCTGGAAAGGTTTGAGAAGTGGGTGGGTGGAGTGGGGCACCTTAAATGGCTGGCGAGGGAACATGACACTCTTGTACCTGTTCTGCTGAAAAAACTAAGAATTCTGGTTCAGAATCTGATAAAGCATCAATCTGTCCCTCGACAGCAGGTGGCAGTATAGTCTTAGCATTTAACAGAGTGGAAGCACTTTTAGGAGCTGAGGCTTGCTTTGTATTGGCAAGCCTGAGACTAAGGTAAAATTATGGAAGAAAGACAATTCTTTGGAAGGTCCGGATTAGAGGGCACCATGCTGTTTTTGCTTTGCTTTTTTGGAGGTGGGCTGCTTCAGCCACAAGTGTTCTCCATGTGCCATTAGAACAGCAAAGAGGCACGCGCACGCGCGCACACACACACACACACACAGAAACAAAAAGCCTCCGATTTTCACCAAATAAACACTCAACTCCATTTGCCACACCATGGACCAGGAGGAGGAATAGATATATTCAGCCCAAAGGTCTCTGTTTGCCACTCCGTGGACCAGGAGAAAAGGCAGGCAAAAGCCTCATGCCAAACCACTCAACTTGGTTTGCCACACCATGGAGCAGGAGTGGGGGGGAAACAGAAGCTACACACTCTCTCCTTGTCACAGCTGCAGACCAGGAGGATGAGGACAAGGGGCAGGCACTCCATCGCCGCCAAAGCAAACCAGAAGGCAGGCAGGCAGGCTTCAAGATCAAAGGCCAATAGAAACAGGCAGGCAGGGATGTAACAGGGACACTCACTCCGTTGCCGGTGTAAAAACAGCAAACTGGGAGGAGGTGGCCAAATTGTTTTTAAATCAGGGCAAGAGAATGCAAGCGCCACACCACCAGTCACACAAGTAGTGCGCACACCAAAATGAAAGACAGAAATACATTTGTGACCCCCCAAAAATGGCAGTGGCCGCAGAGGCTGCTGAGGGAAAGAAAAAGAGCGCGCTGGCAGTGGGCCGCTGCGCCTGAAGGCGGGAACGGCCATTGGTGCTGCGGCAAGGGCACCGGTTCTGGAAAATTTATCAATGTAAGTAAACAACTAAGGAATAAAAGAATGGGGGCACATAAGCGGAACAACCAAATGTAAAGAGCAACGGAAAGGGGCTTTGGGGAGGGGGCCACAACGCACAAAGAACTGTAAAACTAAAACTATGATAAGGTAAATCTAAAGAAAAAAAGTGGGTTCAGAAACTAGTAAAAAACTTAGCTGAGTCAGGAGAGCTGGGAGGAATGTACTGTCTGCGTCTAGACAGGAGGAAAAACTGAGTTCAGCCTGCTTCCCACAAGTCTTTGCTGCTGCCTAGTGTCCTGCGACAGGATGAAACCCTTTCCACTGCATATGATGCCCCACAAACTAAAAATGGTGTACCATAATATGTAAAACTTTATTTAGAAAACTATCAGGAAAAGCAGACAGAATTTTTAGTGTTCATTATGAAAGTTAATCTCCAAATTAACAGTAATTTCAAAGTACTAACTTCCAGCATGTTCAAACATTCCTCGGCAGGCTTCTTTGATGTTATTTTTGTTTTGTACAGATCTCTATAGCTCTTCACTTTATTCCTATGGTAACGAATATGTTCCCAAGACCACATCTGTAACTTCGGTTGGACATTTACTTCAAGAATGCCAAGTATAACGTACTTCCACCTAATGGGGGGGGGGGGAGAAAACACAATATGAAAAAGGATTTTTCCTTTTAAAGGACATATTATGAGTCTTAAGTTGGTGCAAAAGAACCCAGTTATTGATTTTCCTCCAAAGCACACAAAAGTTTAATATGTTCTTATGGGATGCTTATGGAATTCTTCCCTACCAATTTTTTGGAACTTTTTACCACAAGATTTCAGCAGAATCCAGATTTGTCCAGCTTTCTATTTTTGGAATGTGTAACATTTCATAAAATCATAGAACAGCAGAGCCGGAAGAGACCCCAGGGGACATCTAGTCCAACCTCCTGCAATGCAGGAATCTCAGCAAGATTGTACATGGCAGATGGCCATCTAACCTCTGCTTATAAAAACCTCCAGTGAAAGAGAGTCCACAAGCTCCTGAGGGAATCCGCTCCCTGAAGTGTAGATTTGAGAAGTTGCTGATGATACAAATGGGTTGGGTATTACCCCTCATCATGTGACAGAGGCAGGAGAGCAAACCTCTCTCAAATCTACGCTTCAAAAGGTAAGACCAATTGTCCTAATAGTACTTCATTCAGCAGAGCTTTGCTTGCGCTGAAGGCAAATGAGCATAATAGTTATCAAATCCAATACAATCAGGATGGGCTCAGTCCATATAAAATCCAGTTGCAACATTTATGAACTTAACTCATAATAAGACTAAACCTTAGCACTAAGAAACACCACACCAGAAGGAAGAGAGAGAAAGAGAAAAGTAAGACCCAGGCTCCTTTTGGCCTATATTTCTAGTCAGCATGACTCTGCAGAATAGAGATAAGAGAACTAGTTCAAAGCAGCTTCCCAAAAGGTATAACCCAAACAATTGTTAACCCTTCTGCCTATGCTTCTCTCACACATAGAAGCTTCTAGTAGTTTCTTGTATTGATCGGAATAGAAAAGAATAGGAAAGATCTTTACACATGAGATCGATACTTTCTGCACTAAGAAATGCAAACTGACAGGAATACGACACATTTTCTTGTAGAGGCTGAATGAAAAGGAAAGAAGGGAAAGTCAAGGAAAAAGTAAGAGTGAAGCGGCAAGACACAGGAGGATTATTATTATTTTTTTTACCTCAGCAGAGAGAGAGAAAGGGAAGTTAGAGACCAAACTCAGCAAGAAATTAAAGGGAAATAAGTAAAATTGGAAAACACTAGAAAAAACAACAGTAAGGAACAGCTGAAATTTTAACAAGTTAACTGAAAAGGAAGATCAGTGAGAGCCAGGTGAAAAGATCTGATCCATCAGGCAGGAGAGAGAAAAACTGAGGGGACTGCACCTGCCTCCCAGAGTTCTTTGTTCTCCTGCCTCCATCACGTGACAAGGGATAATATCCAACCCATTTGGGTAATCAGCAACCGCCTCAAATCAGCTCTTACTCTCAGAAAGTTTTTCCTGATGCTGAGTCAGAATCTGCCTTCTTGAAGCCACTGGCTCAAGTCCTACCCTCCAAGCAAGAGAAAGCAAGTCTGCTCTATCTTCCATGTGACAGCCCTTCAGATATTTGAAGATGGCTATCATATCTCCACTGGGTCTCCCCACTCCCAGGCTAAACATACCCTGCTCCTTCAACAATTCCTCATAAGGCTTGCTTTCCAAACCCCTGATCATCTTGGTTGCCCCCTGCAGCACACGTTCCAGCTTGTCAATATCCTTCTTAAATTGCAGTCACCAGAATTGGACATAAGTCAGAATAAAGGTAAAGGGACCCCTGACCATTAGGTCCAGTCGCGGACGACTCTGGGGTTGCGGCGCTCATCTCGCTTTATTGGCCAAGGGAGCCGGCGTACAGCTTCCGGGTCATGTGGCCAGCATGACTAAGCCACTTCTGGCAAACCAGAGCAGCGCACGGAAACGCCGTTTACCTTCCCGCCGGAGCGGTACCTATTTATCTACTTGCACTTTGACGTGTTTTCGAACTGCTAGGTTGGCAGGAGCAGGGACTGAGCAACGGGAGCTCACCCCATCGAAGGGATTCGAACCACCAGCATTAGCTTCTTTTGCTGCCTCATGTTAAGCTTGTGGAGACCCCTAGATCCTTTTCACATGTACTATTGGCAAGCCAGGTGTCCCCCATCTTATATCTGTTCAGCTGGTTCTTCCTGCCTAAATGCAGAACCTTACATTTGTCCCTACTGAAATTCATTTTGTTAGTTTGGCCCCAGTTCTCCAATCTGTTAAGGTCATTTTGAACCCCAATCATGTCTTCTGCAGTATTAGCTACCACTCCCAGCTTGTTGCCATCTGCAAATTTGATGAACATCCCCTCAACAGGCCCAAGACAGAACCCTAAGGCACGCCACTTGTCACTTTATTTCAGGTTTATGTGGAACCATTAATGACTACTCTTTGAGTTTGGTCCGCCAACCAGTTACAAATTCAGAAAAGCCATAGTAAAAAAAAGTAGCTCTAGGTGACACTTTTGTTTCTTCCAGGTCTTCTGGAGACAGGCAGCGTTAACTTTTTTTTAAGCCTCCAAAAGAAAAGCAGTAGAACAGAAATGAGGGACATATCCTTATCTCCAATCATAGGGTTGTACCAGATTACCGGTAAGTAATATACCCATCTCCATGCTCAGAACAGACCTGTTAGAAATGAACTTGAGTTATTCATAACTAACTTAAGTCCACTGATTTTAAAGACTTTACTCCAAGTATGACACTGGACAGAACTTATCTTGTTTGACAGTCTGAAATATGTTGTAATTATGTTGTGCACATTTCAATACACAGCTTAAAGACATATGAATTAATACGTACAAGAGATGAGCTAAAACCCTCCTGGAAAATATATTTGAAAATGAATTCATGCCTGATTTTTCTCTCAGAAAGAACAATGTTGTTTTGATTTAAAAAAAAAAAAAACCTCACAGGTAATTTTTAGAAGCAAGTTATTTTTAAAAATGCATACATTACCATTTTTTGGCATTGTTGTGAACAGGAACATCTGGCCTGTATTTCCTGTATGGTAAATTTCGAGTCATCATATCAATTGATTCAAGAAGCTCCATAATACTGAAATACTGCAGGAAAAAATGTTACACTTAGGAGTTTTCTTACAAAAGAATTATAACAGAACCTTAAAAACATTATTTTTAGTACAAGCTATTTGTTAGCAGAACTTTCTTTTTTAAACTGCCAATAATGTATTTAATGGAGAATGAATTTGGAATTCATCCCTTGCAGAAATCCACCTGAATCTGACTGAGTCACCCAAGGAGGAGTAGAGGAGAGGGAGGTGTTTCCATGTCCTGAAGCGGAGGGCCTCTCCTTTGCATTTTGTAGCAGATGATGGGAATAGGGGGGAAAGAAAGATAAATGGGGTAGCGTGGGAAGAGAGATTCTTTTGAAGGGAAGCTATGGATGGGAGAGACAGAGGGGAGACATTCCAACTCTTTCGTGGTTTGGAAGTGAGGAAGAACACACACTACAGTTCTGGGGAGGGAAACTGGGGCAGTGAGAGGGGGTGGGAGGCAAGGCAAGCAGGGGGACACCATCTACATATGAAGATCAGCTGTAGGGGTGGGTGAGTCGGGGTGCGGGGGTGTTATCATTATATTATTGTTATTACAGTGGTGCCTCGCAAGACGAAATTAATTCGTTCCGCAAGTCTTTTCGTCTTGCGAGTTTTTCGTCTTGCGAAGCACGGTTTCCCATAGGAATGCATTGAAAATCAATCAATGCGTTCCTATGGAAACCGCCTTCAGACCAGGTCTGGGGACAGTCTGTCCCCCGACCTCTTCTGAAGGCCGGCGGGGGGGCCAAAGTCTTTGCTCCCCCCCGCCTGCCTTCCCGGGACAGCGGAGACTTCTCCGCTGTCCCGGGGCGATCTTAAAATGCTGGCAGGCGGCAGCGAAGGCTTCGCTGCCGTCCCCCAGCATTTTAAAAACCCCCGGGACAGCGGAGGAATTCTCCGCTGTCCCAGGGCGATTTAAAAGCCCCCGGGAAGGCAGGCAGGGGGGACAAAGACTTTTGCCCCCCGCCCGCCTGCCTTCAGAAGAGGTCCAGAGGGCTCTCCAAGCTGCGGATAGCAGCCTGCTGCCCCGCGCGAGGGGCGCTCTTAAGCAGAGCGCCCCTCGCGCGGGGCAGACATTCGCGAGGGGCAGCAGGCTGCTATCCGCAGCCTAGGCGGGAACTCTTCTGAAGGCTGGCGGGGGAGAAGGGCTTTTCTTCCCACCGCCAGCATTCAGAACAGCCTTCTGAAGGTTGGCGGTGGGGAAGAAAACCTTCCTCCCACCGCAAGTCTTCAAGACAGGTCCGGGAACAGAGGAGAAGCGCTGCGCACCTTCCCCTCTGTTCCCGGACCTGTCCTGATGCTGTTCTGAATGTTGGCGGTGGGGAGGAAAAACCCTCCTCCCACCGCAAGCCCCGGGAACAGAGGAGAAGCCCTTCGCGCCTTGTCCTCTGTTCCCAGGGCTTGCGGTGGGAGGAGGGTTTTGGAATACCCTCCCACCGCAAGCCTTAGGACTGGTCCAGGAACAGAGGAGAAGGCACGCTGCGCTTCCCCGCGGTCCCGGGAGATTTCCCTATGGGCTTTCGTCTTGCGAAGCAAGCCCATAGGGAAATTCGTCTTGCGAAGCCGCTAAAAATCGGAAAACCCTTTCGTCCTGCGGGTTTTTCGTTTAGCGAGGCATTCGTCTTGCGGGGCACCACTGTATTTTAGAAAGTTCATCTGCAACAGGGAATGTGTTAGGAATGTCAAGTTATAATGTGCTTCCGTGTCCATGAGAAAAATGAAGTTTATTTCAATTAAAATCATTTCTGGAAAGTTACCTGTGGTTTATTAAGTTCTATGGCTATATCCTGAAGATTCACATCTAGATCTAGTTTTGGTGCAGAAAAGTCAACATCAGATCGTGGATTCATACGGAGCTTGGCTTTAGCTGATATTGGACGGAATACTACAACAAAAAACAGAATTTTTTTAGAACAAGGCAGTCAAAAGGGAAGTGGATCCTGTAAACAATTTTATCATTTATGAGTACATCTTCTCTTTTTTGACTATTGTGAGCAAAGAAAACAGGATTCCCTGCTACTCACCAGGTAGTAACGCTTGTCTTCGTGAACACTTCCCCAATCACAAGCAGTGTGCTTGCTACTGTAGTCTATATGAGTAGAACTATGCACAGAACAAAGGTTCTGTTGTGAAGTGAGGGAACCTATGAATGAGCCAGCATCCCTGAGGCAAGCTCCTCAGCTGTCAGTGTGGTATAGTAGATGGAATGTGGTGGTTCAACAGACCTCATCAACAAAACACAATATGGCCTTGAGACAGTCACTAGCTTTCATAACTTTCAGTCAAACTTATTGGTTTAAACTTTAATAAGGATAAAATAGGCAAGCTTATGTTGGCCAGAGAGCTCCCTTGAAGAAGTGCAGCACATTGATGGGAGTCTGAATTTTTTGCTGAACTACTGCAAATTACCCAGGAACTAAGAATAACCCCTGATTTACCTTCTGACCACATCTGGGCTATATACCTCACTATCTACTTAAAGAAATTACCATTTTTGTTATTACTGTTATTGTTATTATTGAGGAGGATGTAAGAACAGGAAGCTCATAGTGGAGAAAGATTCCAACATAACAGTCCCTGACCTGCTGTTATTACAGATATTCTCCTAGCTGAGAGACTACTGGTTCTGCGAGACTTCAACATCCATGCCAAAGCAGCCGGCTCTGGGGCAGCTCAGGACTTCATGACTACCATGACAACCATGGGGCTGTCCCAACATGTCACCAGCCCAATGCACATGGCAGGCCACACTCTGGACCTTGTTTTCTTGGGCAGAAAGAGGGTGATTTGAAGCTGGGGGACATTGACATCAGTCCCTTGTCATGGTCAGATCACTTCCTGTTGAGATTTAGGATGTCAGCACCTTTTCCCCTCCAATGAGGCAAGGAATCTATTAGGAAGGTCCACCCTCGGAGACTGATGGATCCAGTGGGATTCCAAACAGCTGGGGGGCATTCCAACTGATATGACTGGCACCCCTGTCGAAGCCCTGGCCGACCTCTGGGACACCCGAATGACTCGGACTATTGACACGATTGCACCTGAGGATCCTCTCCCACTTTGTGGAACCTAATTGGGCCCTTGGTACACTCCAGAGCTTAGGGCAAGAAAACAAGCTGGGAGACAGCTTGAACACAAGTGGAAGAAAGATCTGAATGAATGCAACCGAACACTGGTAAGGGCTCATTATCGAGCCTACCTAGTGGCCTCCATTGCATCCTCATTATGTCATCTGGCAGAGCTTTTCCAGGTTGGAGAGGGCCTCTTACAGGAGGTGATAGAACCAAAAGAGGTGATAGAACCAATGGTAGCTCGCTGTGACTTGTTTGCAAAGCATTTTGAGGATAAAATCACTTGCATACACCAAGACCTTGACTCCGCTGTTATAGCAGATGAATCCCATGGGATGCCCAGAGCACAGTCTAGTTGTTGTGTTGAATGAGTTTCAGTTGGTAAGGCTCAAGGATGTGGACAAGGTGCTGGGATCAGTCAGGTCGACCAGTTGCACTCTAGACCTTTGCCCTTCTTGATAAAAACCAGCAGGGAGGGAACAGCTGGCTGGGCCAGGGAGGTGATCAATACCTCTTTACGAGAGTGGGTGGTTCCTGCCTGTTTGAAGGAGGCGGTGGTAAAACCACTCCTTAATAAACCTTCCCTGGATTCAGAAAACCTAACTAACTACCGGCCAGTTGCTAACCTCCCTTTCCTGAGCAAAGTTCTGGAGCAAATGGTCACAGACCAGATCCAGACGCTTTTGGAAGCTGATGTTCTGTATCCATTTCAACCAGGCTTTAGGCCCAGTTTTGGCACAGAAACATGTCCCTGTTAATTCTTCTCGACCTCTCAGTGGCTTTTGATACCATTTACCTTGGTATCCTTCTGGAGCGACTCTCCGAACTAGGGCTGGGTGATACCGCTTTGCGGTGGTTCCAGTCCAACTTGGATGGTCGTTCCCAGAGGGTGTTACTTGGGGAATGCTTTTCAGCCCTGTGGAACCTTCAATGTGGGGTTCAGCAGGGCTCAATCCTTTCCCCCATGTTGTTTAATGTCTACATGAAACCACTCAGTGTGATTATCCAGAGGTTTGGAGTACATTGCCAGCAGTATGCTGATGACACTCAGCTCTACAGTGATACCTCTGGTTGCGAACGAGATCCGTTCCGGAGCCCCGTTCGTAACCTGAGGGGAAGGCAACCCACATCTGTGCGTCGCCACATCTGCGCATGACGTCATTTTGAGTGTCTACGCATGCGCAAGTGGCGAAACCCAGAAGTAACCCTTTCCGGTACTTCCAGGTCGCCGCGGGACACAACCTGAAAACGTTCAACCTGAAGCAAACGCAACACGAGGTATGACTGATATTACATCTGCAGGTGAGGCAATGGAAGCGCTGGACCAGTGCCTTGCCTTGATGAGAGCCAGCAAACTGAAGCTCAATCCAGATAAGTCTTAGGCACTCTTACTGGGTGGTTCCCAAGACCAGATGGGTGGGAGTTCGCCTGCTCTTGATGGGGTTACACTTCATCTGAAGGAGGAGTAGGTTCGTAGCTTGGGAGTACTCCTAGATACTTGACTGTCGCTCAAGGCTCAGGTGGCCTCAGTGGCCCAGAGTGCCTTTCATCAGCTTTGGCTGGTAACCCAGCTACGCCCCTATGTGGACAGGTAAAGCCTAACCACTGTTCTATGCTCTAATAACCTCAAGGTTAGATTACTACAATGTGTTACATGTAGGGCTGCCTCTGAAGACGGTTCAGAAACTTCAGCTACTGCAGAATTCAACAGCTAGGTTGCTCACGGGAGTAAGAAGGTTTGAGCATATTACACCGATCCTGGTCCGACTGCACTAGTGCTGGTTTTGACCTGTAAAGCCTTAAACGGCTCAGGAGTGCAATACCTCAAGGACTGCCTCTTTCCATATGAACCTGCCCAGACCCTGAAATCATCTTCTGAGGCCCTTCTTCATGTGCCTCCTCCTCGAGAAGTCTGGAGGGTGACAACAGGAGAACGGGCCTTCCTTGCAATAGCTCCCCATCTGTGGAATGCTCTCCCTAGGAAAGTTTACCTGGCGCCTTCATTATACACCTTTAGGGACCAGGCAAAAATGTTCCTTTTTAACCAGGCCTTTGGTTGATTTGATTGACATCCGATGCCCTTTTAAATTTTTCTTTTGGTGGGTGTTATTCGGTTGTTGTTTTTATTTTGATTTTATATATATTATGATTTTATATTTTGATTTTGTTCTGTGAACCGCCCTGAGACCTCTGGGTATAGGGCAGTATATAAATTCAATACATAAATAAATATACACATGATCAGAAGGGCCAGAGCTAGAGAACTACACAATCATAGAAACCATATGTGGAATTACAGATACTATGAAGAACTTACCAAAGCTGTAGCCATCTGGAATCATGTTAGTGCCCGCAACTCCACTTTTTAAGTTACTCTTTTGTAGAGAAAAGGGGAAATAGAAATAAAGTGTAAAAATTGAATATTAACATCGAAGAGCAGAATGCTTCAAATCAAGCTGTACTTTCCTGCTCAGCAGCTAAATAAAACTATTTTCAAGATACAAGGTCTGATTGTCTAATCAAAGTCTCTCATTCATTCTCTCTCTCTCTCTCTCTCTCTCTCTCTCTCTCTCTCACACACACACACACACACACACACATATATATATCCCCCATTTCTAGAAAGATGATCTAGAAAGATACAAGAACTGGTCAGACTTGACTCTGTAACAAACCTTCTATTTAGCAGCATTTTGCTACAAGTATGAGATTCCCATGACATTCAGAGGCATAGAGGGATATACTTTCTTAAAAAACTGTGAGGAAGAAAGAATTTCAACAAGTCCAACCTCTCCCAACCCTACACAATGTACACCTGTCAAAATCCCACCCTCTCTAATAATTAAAGGCACTGGGACTTTTTCCTATTTTGCATTTGGTCATCCTACATCATTTGAAGGTGAGAGATAATATTTAAGAATGATTTGATACTACCTTGGTTATGAACGACAGTACGTAAATGCCTTAAATAAATAAAATCACATGTATTTAGAAGTAATTCCTACGAAGTTCAGAAGGGCTTATTTCCAAGTAAATTAGGACAGGACTGCAATGTTAATACAGTAGGAAAAAAAAATACATTTTGAGTCCAAAGACTTCAAATCCAACATATTCAACAAAATGCAATCCCTACTGAGCAAACCTTATCTTGAAACAATTTATGGCATTAATATCATACTTTTTTCACTCACCAAAGATTCTTTAAAACCACCCTGATAAAACATTTCAGACTTGACATTCCAATATGCAAAAAAGTTGTCCAATCGAACGAGCTGAAATCAAAAATTTAAGCAGAATCAACGGAATTGTCACCTTCAGTACTTTTCCATGCAATACAAAGGATCCATATACCATATTTTTCCATTTATAAGACACCCCCATGTATAAGACACCCCCTGTTTTTGGGAACTCCAAATTAAGAAAACACCCCTAAGCACTATCAATGTATAAGACG
Organism: Podarcis gaigeae; assembly: GCF_964106915.1. Classification (NCBI taxonomy): domain Eukaryota; kingdom Metazoa; phylum Chordata; class Lepidosauria; order Squamata; family Lacertidae; genus Podarcis; species Podarcis gaigeae. Next base: position 3,996,377 of record NC_139687.1, on the reverse strand, counting down.
AATCCCAATTTTAAAGCAAATTTTTTGGTTAAAAAAGCCTAGTCTTATACAGAGAAAAATACAGTATATTAAACATATAAATGTTTGAGAGGAAGCTTCTGCACACATGCCACATTTTGGGGGATTAATGCCATTAATTAAAACATATAGGTTTTTTAAACATGGTACCCTCAGGATTTGATCACAGACACATTTAATTAAAAACAAATCCTGTCGAAATCAATAAAAATAAGGATAAGGGTCAGAATACTATGACTGGTTTAAGGATCAGCGTTTTTCTTTTTCTCCCAGAATACCAACATATTGCAGTTTGGCCAGGTTCTATTAATATGCAAAAATAGCTCAAGTATTCAGCACAAATTAGTTACCAGATATACACTCTAGACATCAATCCACTGCAACAACTTTTCTTTATGAGCTACTATGGCAGTTTTACAAAATTCTTCATTATGCTCTGGCAGTTTTTAATGTATGTGGGGGAAGCTGGTACTGTCTGTGAATTTTGCCTGTTTTTTGTGTTCCTCTGCTTTTTAGAGATTGAATATTTCACTCCATAATGCTGTATCTCATATGGGATTCAGCTCTCATGGCTGTGTTGTACTATCATATTACATGGTCAGGTGGTGGTGTGTGAAGTGCAAGAGCCTTTCGTCTCATCTTTCCAAGCACCAGCAATATTCCAAGCAGTATCTTTTCCTTAATCCTTCATATTCCAAGAGGGATCATTGGGACTGAGAGATCAGCACCAGGAGGAGAGAGAAATTCCTTCCAGAAGGGAAGGGCATACACAGTTCAAAACTGACACTCCCAGAACACTAGCTATACTTAGGCTAAAGTGAAAACTGCAGTCACTGTCCTCGTTAAATTAATAGTGACTTATATACATAGCCAAGAAATCTGTAGAAAATGCATTATTTATTTGAAAATTACCCCTAGCCCAATGGCTTAGCAGCAAATAAGTTTCATTGCTAGCACCTCCATTTTCCTTGCCTTGTGAGAAACAGAGCTCACTGAAATTACATGCTGATTTTAAACATTACATTACATGTACCTTGGAAGTAATGAGTTCTTATCCAATTTAAACAAGCTATTTCAGGCTTGTAACATATTCGCTAATCAACTTATTTCCTATCATTTGTTGTTTGGATGCCCAAATTGTATTAACTCCTACCACGTTATGACTGTAAATAGGAGCCATAAGAGCTCTGTAGGCATTAAAATCCCTCACTTGAGTAGCATCATATGGCAGAGAGGGATGACCAAGCTCCAGTTCTGTCACCCTGTGCAAGCTGCAGAGCAAACTTTTGAAATGGGGAGCCTGCTGTACTCATGAAGACTCCCTACATGATCTAGAGCCCTGATCTTCCAAGGTACAAAATCATGCAGGGACTGCCATGAGGCTTCCCATTTAAAAGAAATGTCCTCTAACTGGTAGCCCATCCATTCCCACTCATTGTCACACCTGTGAGAGACTGTAATTCCTGAAGTCATACTTTTTAAAACAGGTGCAAGATAGCGGAAGAATGATCTAACCCTTCCAGAGTCATGTCACTGAAGCTGTATCATGTTAATAAATAATGATAATTTGGCGAAGTAATGTGTTATTTCATTTACTGGGATGCATCCATAACCTTTTTAATCATTGCAGATAAAGGGCCTGTAATTAAGAGAAAAGGAAAAGCCATGCTTCTTATTTTACCAAAATTCAGCACCTGATCTGTACACTGCAACCATAGAGAGGAAGCTTTGTGCATGAAATGACACTAAATAGAAGAGTAAACAGTATGAAGAGTAATGTGCAAATTCCAGATCAGGTAGAAATAATGACTAAAGGTGGTCTATAGACAGTTAAAAATGAGGTGGCCCAAAACATGTCAACATCAGAAAATTATCAAGACTAAGAAAAACTCCAGTCAAACATTGTGCCATTCACATACATCGTCAGACAGCAGTTTTACACCATCTACTCTGCACAATTTATCTTTCTCCTATATGTAGCTTACAGCTCATCTTTATGAAGGTGTTGATTTCAAGAGCCTCAAAGTTCTTGGCAGCTAGGATGATATTCTCTAAGAGATTGTCAATGGATTGGATTGTAGTTTCCTCTGAAAGTCAGTAGTTTTCTGCAAGTAACTTGGGAGGATTGGTGCCCTAAGGTCCATATAACGAGGCACCCCAAATGTAATAGTAGGTGTTATCATCAACATTGCTTAGTTAAATGATCACAGCAATTATTTGGCATACATTTAGGCCTTCTCACTGGCTCCTCCCAGAATCTGGCACTCCCTCTCTAGAGAAGTTAGACTGGTCTTCTTGTCCTTCCGCCAGCAGGTGAAGACATTACTGTTCCAACAGGTTTTTTGGAACTGACTGCTTTGTACTGAAAGAGCTAGTCCTGTGCTGTTTTTATTTTAATTATTTGTATATTATATGTCTGGAAAGATAGAAACAGATAGCTATAGAGATAGATATATGTAGTTGTAACTCTTGTCAAAGTTTGATTGTTTTTATTTATTGTTTTTATCTGTAAGCTGCCTTGAGGTCTCTGCTAGGGAAAAAGGCAGAGTATAAATAAATTAACAACAACAATTTCTGTCCACCAACCATGTATCCACATGCCTGCAAACTTCAGGTTAACACTTCAAGAATCTGAAGAAATAGACTGTACTCCATGAAAGCTTATGCTGTAATAAATTTGCTAGTCTTCAAGGTGCCACAGGGCTTTTAATTATTTCTGCTACAAGAGAAATTGTCTAATGGATGTAAAATGCCTATTCAAGCTAAAAAGGATGGCAACAAAACTGCATGCATACCCTCCTTTGTCTATCTTCATGACAGACACACGACTGATCCAGGCAATTTTTTTAAAGTAACTGAACAGCTGGAAAGATTAAGTGCATTCAAAATACTTACTGCATAAATCACAAAACTTGATAATAGCAACATACCTGTGGTCTCCCTGACAACAGAAGATATGGCACTAAAGAATTTGACCAATGGTCTGCTGATTGCTAATGAGTGAACAAACCACTGTTTGTTTGGAAGAAGAAATCTGACATCTTGTCACTTATATAGACATGTTAACCTCCACTGCTGGTCTGGAATTAGTGACACATCGGTGCAAAACAAATGCTACACAGCAAGATGCATCTGTTTCAAAAACAATTTGATATGGCTATGATGGCATCAGCTGTTCCATGTTGTTTAACTATTTCCTTATACAGTGGTACCTCCGGTTACGAACTTATTTGGTTCCAGAGGTCCATTCATAACTGGAAACCAGTCGTAACATGAGGTGCGCTTTTGCTAATGGTGCCTCCCGCTGCGTGCGCGCCGCCAGAGCATAACTTCCGCTCGCATCCCAGGGCAAAGTCTGCGACAAGGAGACCTACTTCCGGGTTAGTGGAGTGTGTAACTTGAAGCATTCGCAAGGGGGGGTGGTACGTAGCATGAGGTACCATTGTACTACTTATACAAGATGCTTATTATATAAATCTTGTACCTTCTTATAATTGAGCATGTCTGTACACAACCCTTATTTCTGTTGTGCATTTGCATCAACAGGCTATTTATAGCATTTTTCCATCTTCAAAGGCTGTGTCTTCTAGTACAGTCACAACTTTGTAGGCATCAATCAAATTTAGATGTCATGGGTCAGATTCAACTAATGTATCCCATTAGCAGAAGCACAGCTTAAGGGTTTCCCCAGCACTATATATAGGGCTTCACTCCACTCCCGCTCCACTCAGAATTGGCTCTGGAAGCTTTAGGAGAACCCCCAGAACAGCACACAGTGGGAGGACAGGGATTATTCTGTTTAGCAAGCCAAATGATCACCTTAGCACAATGCTGAATTGCTCACCTTGCCTGGTAAGGACACTAAGATCAGCAAATGGAACCCAATTAGTTTTACCGTGGCCTAATGATTATCAGCTTGCAATGGTGGGGAAGAAAGCTTTTTCTACTGTTGGCACTGGTTTTATAGAACCAATTTTATAGAACCGAGTGAAATATAGTTCGTATAGAACCTGATGAAATACAAGAGGCCCCGATCTGTATTGGCATTGTACTTTAGAAGATACACCTATTTACACAGCCATTCCCTTAAACCAGGAGACTCTGGTTGGGAGTTAACTGCTGTACTGTTTAAAAGGGATTGTTTCATTGCATATTTTAATTACCGTATTTTTTGCACCATAACACTCACTTTTTTCCTCCTAAAAAGTAAGGGGAAATGTCTGTGTGTGTTATGGAGGGAATGCCTACGGGTGGCATGCCTACAGATTTTCCTCCTCTAAAAACTACGTGCGTGTTATGGTCGGGTGCGTGTTATAGAGCGAAAAATACGGTAATTATGTTTATCTTTCAATGTTTTGAGACAGGGAATTTCATTAATGCAAGCAGTTTCTGGGTTCTGGGGGCAATACTGTGCCTAAGATTTCAGATTAAAACTGCCACTGATGGAAGGAAAGGAGGACCTTTTTCCACCTCCCCACTTCCAGCCACTCTTTGAAGATTGGAGAAGGGACCCTCATAAGAATATTGGGGGAGCAGGCAGGGGAAGTATGGCTTTGTTTTTTGCAGTCTTCAGATGAGGACTAGACCATGTGAAAAATGAACACAAGATTTTAGCTGCAGTTCACTCATTTTCAGCTTTGTATTCTTGTTATAAAAAAGCATGCCTAGACACTCCATTGTGGTGCCCATAACCAGTGCTATTTTTTCTTTAAAAATGTTTAGGGGTACTCTGATTTTCCTACTCCTATTGAAATACTGCCCCTCAATGAGGCCAAACTTAGATTTACAAAATGCTTAGAGGTATGCGTACCCCTGCGTACCCCCCAGAAAAAAGCACTGCCCATAACCTAGGTTTAAGGTGCTATTTAGCTCCTAGCTTTCATATCTCAGCTTCTAACACTGTGTGGTGGGATTGTTTTTATACTTTTAAACTACATAGAAGCTCAGTTTGGCATTCAGCTGTAAATAAAGTAACAAACAAACAAACAAACAAACAACAACAAACTTGCAACAACTGAACTTTCCAGATACTTGCCTGTATCTGTACGGCAGTATCTTAATCTGGATGTAACCAAGGCATGCAAAAGATATGCCTTCGACATCTAGAATACAGTGGTGCCTCGCAAGACGAAATTAATCCGTTCCGCGAGTCTCTTCGTCTTGCGGTTTTTTCGTCTTGCGAAGCACAGCTATTAGCGGCTTAGCGGCTATTAACGGCTTAGCGGCTATTAACGGTTTAGCGGCTTTAAGAAAAAGGAAAAAACTCGCAAGAACTCGCAAGGCGTTTCGTCTTGCGAAGCAAGCCCATAGGGAAATTCGTCTAGCGAAGCGACGCAAAAACCCTTTCGTCTTGCGCGTTTTTCGTTTTGCGAGGCATTCGTCTTGCGGGGCACCACTGTAGGTTAAACACTTATTCTTTGATGGGCCATTCACTGAATCAACAAAACCTCCATCTCGTATGGAGTATGTCTCAGCTTGTTTACCCACAATCAGTCCGTCATTGACCTCTAACATAAATTACATTAAAAACCCTTCTAAAATATTTTTAAGTGGCCACAAAACCAGCCAGTCTGGTTGCACCTTAACTCCTTCCAAAATTTAATGGTTTTAAGAAGTCATATGTAAAACATCTAACCTACAGGAAGCACTTTATGCTTGATTTTTGGTAATTTACAATTATGTGAGGGGGGAAACGGCTGTTAAATTTAAGCAGGGGTAAATAAAAATGGATTAAGCCAAAGCAGTCAATATCAGGGCAGATCATACCCAATGAGTGAATGGATTCCGACCAATGCAAATAAACTTTATGCTTGCCTTTTGGTAATTTAAAATTACCAGTATGCAATACAACAGACAGGATAAGAAAAACAAAACAATAGCTACTGAAAATTTGAAATGCGAGTAACAGAAGTGTTTATAGTTGCAGGTAGGTAGCCGTGTTGGTCTGCCGTAGTCGAAACAAAATATAAAAAATCCTTCCAGTAGCACCTTAGAGACCAATGAAGTTTGTTATTGGTATGAGCTATTGTGTGCATGCATACTTCTTCAGATACGTTCAGAAGTGTTTATGGAAAGCTTGTATTGCAACAAAATGTGATTTGCCACACAGCAACTGATTTGCATTTAGAAAGGTTGTCAATATGCAACTGCAATATGCAATATGCTATTTATATTACATTCTGAACACACATTTATACGGGAAGCATTCCAAGCTAAGACTTACCTTATAAAACAATTTCGTAGATGCATCCTGTATACATGGATTCCAGTTTTGATCTGAAGTCTAGAAGACAAACAGACAAAAAGTTATTATGAAAGAAGCACTACAAAATTATCTCTTGAATTCTACTTTTAGTATAAACACATTTTTAAAAATTACATGGCTAATACTGTACAAAGATCAACTGAGCTTGAAAAATTTCCCTACAATAAAGCACAATATTAAATTTTTGAGAAAATGTACTTCCCCCTCCCTGGCCACCTAACAGGCTAGTAGGCTTATCAGTTGCATCACATCACACTGAACTTTGTGATGTGAACACTGCTGTGATGCATAGCTGTCAACTTTTCCCTTTACTTGCGAGGAATCCTATTCGGAATTAGGGAATTTCCCTTAAAAAAGGGAAAACGTTGACAGCTATGGGCACTGCAGGGGGTTGGATTAGATGAACTCTGTGGTTCCTTCCAACACTGCAATTCTATGATTCTATGAACAGAGTTTGGTCCAGTTCTTGATGAAGTATTCCGCTCTCCCCTCCTGCACTACCAAAGATGAGTTTGCAAAGCTTCCACTTTTGATAAGCCACAGCTTATCATGTCACCCAAGCTGACAAACTGTGATAAGCATTCATTATGGTTAGATAAAAACAAGTCAGCTTCAAAAACCATGGTTTGAAATTGGCTTATTTTAGACTAACCATAGTTAATGCGAATTACATTTCATCAGTCGGTGGCACAGCAAGCTATGGTTAACTGAAAGTGGAAGCAAAACCTTCCAAACTTGTCCTCCTGACTGTATGGGGGTGGCATAAGAGTCAAAAAGAAAGCAATGCTCATTCACATCTTGCTAAACCATAGTTGAGTGCAGAGGTGGGAAACCTTAGGCCAGGAACTGAATGTCGCCCTCCAGTCTCCTTTAGCTCACCCTTGGGACTCTCTCCATGCCAGAGCCTTACTGGGACTGCTTTGCACCTTCCATGAATGTTTTTGTAAGGTAGGAATTTGTCCTCAATCTCCTGCCCGGCTATCATATAGAGACAACTATGTAACTGTGCATGGAACAAGTCTAGTGTACAAAGGTAAAATTTACAATAGCTGTTTCACCCTCTTCTGCCTCTTGCCCCATCTATTTTAGCAGAATGTGGCCAGCAGGTATCTCAGTCTCCGTTTGGCTACTGCTATCTGTGAAATCCCTGGTGAGTAGCACCACAGTTCTTACAAGCCCACTCCATTATGATATCTTTTCAAAAAAGCATTCTATGATTGCCCCAAAGCTATAAAAATGTATTTCCTAAGGGGAACTACCAAAACCCAAAATATTTGTATTAACAGTGGGTTTTACCATTTGTTATAACATTGCATTTTCTGAAGAATTTAAATTGCAAATTTAATCATTATTGCATGTTCAAAAAAAAATCTACCTTTGAGTGTAGAAAATGATTAAAAAAATAAAAATAGGGTTATGCAGCAGTGGTTGAAAGTTATGTACCTGTAAACTAAGATTTTGAAGGGAGACACCAAATGACAACGGAATATCTTTATTTGTAATCTGAAAATAAACAAAAAAGGTTATTCACCAAAACAGACACGATTTGCAACTTGGATAAGATAACGTTAAGATTTGTGACTACTTATCTAATAAAACAAAACAGATTTCCAAGGGCACAAGGCAAAGATGCCCACTATGACCTCTATTGTTTGTTTTAGTACTGAAGTACTAGCAGGAAGAATAAGAGCAAATGCAAATATAAAACATGTGAGACTAGAATGTCAAACATACAAATTGAAGGCATTTGCAGATGATGTAGTTCTTACATTAGAGGAACCAGGGAGTAGTATACCCAAAGTGATTGAAGAAATAAATAATTTTGATAAAGTAGCAGGATGTAAGATAAATAAATTGAAAACTAAGATGTTAGTTAAAAACATGGATGTGTAGGCAAAAAAGGATTTAGAATCATTGAGTGGGTGGAAAATGAATAAAAAGGTGAAGTATTTAGGATTATGGCTAACAACTAAAACCCCCAATATATTTAAAGATAATTATGTTAAAATATGGAAAGAAGTTTTTTTAAGACCTGGAAATATAGGGGAGAATGAAATTATCTATGTTGGGAAGGATTTCAGCCACAAAATGAACATTTTACCTAAGATATTGTTTTTATTTCAAACCGCTCCAATAATTAACAATACAGACTGCTTTAAAGAATGGCGGAAGGATATTTCTAGATTTATCTGGCAAGGGAAGAAACCCAGAATAAAATATAAAATATTAATAGATGCTAGAAAAGAGGGGGCTTCACATTGGCATATTTTCATTTATATTATGAAGCAGCATGTTTGTGTTGGTTAAAAGAGCGGATAATGTTGGAAAACACTCAGTTATTGGATCTGGAAGGTTATGGTATAAATTTTGGGTGGAATGCATGTTTGCGATATGGTAAAGGTAAATTCATTTTTAAAAAAGAATGTCATTAGGAAAAATATACAGAGAATTTGGGAGAAGTATAAAAACCTGCTAGAGAGAAAAACACCCTTATGGCTATCTCCAATTGATGAAATGTCACAATAAAACCTTAACCTGGGAAGGAGATGGACAACATATAAGGAACTTTTGGGCTTTATGGAGCAAGAAGTCAAATTGAAGAAGTTTGAAGGTACTGGTACCCAGGTGACAGACTGGTTACAATAACATCAATTAAATGAAATGCTCAAAGCTGGTAAAAAATGTGGTTTCATTGATCAGAATTCACATTTTGCGAAGTATCTGATAGAAAACAGTGATAAATTAATATCTAAGATGTATAAATTACTCTTGGAATGGGAAACAAAGGATGAAATGGTAAAATCAGCAATGATCTGTTGGGTGAGAGATGTGGATCACAGCCAGTAAATTAAAAGGGAAATTACATGAAAATGATCTGTAGATGGTACCTGACACCAAGTAAATTAGCAAAAAAAAATTCAGAGCCAAATAAATGTTGGAAATGTAAAGATAAAGAAGGAATGAGACCACCACTGCAAGAATGTTAAGCTTTCATTGACTACAGGATGCTACATTGGCTGGAAAAGACAAACATGGAGTCCTCGGGACATTTGTCCTTGCAAATGAAGATCCAAGATTGTGGTCTGGTTTTTCATCTAGGTATCCTTACAATCCCTTTTGCAAAAAAGATTCCTAAAATGTGTGTTTTGGGCCTGATCCACTTGCCACAGACAGCAAGGCTGTTGTTTATAGTTCATTTTCCAGTTCCATCCACAAACTGGCTCATAATATGATGACAGGGCCTTATCTATTTTGATTTGGGAACAGTGCCTAGCAAAAATAATAGATTAATAGAGCAGCTTCATGCTTTTTCTCCTCCAAATATCCCAAAGCATAAAAAATTAACATACTGTTTTGACCTCTCCCGGAGAGTTCCAAACTGCAATCATGCACAGTCACATGCAGAAAGCTAACAGTCATTCCCTGCAGCAGTGCGATGTTCAGTTTCTTTGTAGGCTTGCAAGTTTGATAACAAATTATCTGTAACCACATCTTGAATTATTTATAGATATTGCATACACAAATACTTACATCATCCTCATAGCGAATATGGATGTTAGAAATTTTCAGCTGAAGATTTTTGATGACCTGAGTAATTAGTTTTTCTATGAAAGTGTCTTGCTTCTCTTCTGGTTTATCTAAATTGAAGTACAACTAATGAATACCTAGTATGATTAAGCATAAGGAGTGGCATCCAGTGTTAGTGATACTAAGAGTACCCATTGAAATCAATACACATTGGTCTACTTTGAGTATGGCTAACATTGGATATTCTCTACAGAGACTTAACCAATGTTGACTGATTATTAAAGTGATGTACTTAAATTCCATATATTTTAACCAGAGACCTAATAGGAGTAATATTAGGACATTAAATTGCAGATGTGATTTGGGCTCTTCTTGTTCTGTTGGGTGCCTCCTTATGTTTTAAGGCAGGAATAAATAATTCCGTGCCTGTCATATACAACAAGAACAACAACAACACCCCGCCCTTCTGCAACTCCTCTCAAGGGAGTTATAGAACAAAATGTTTGAAGGTGTAACATTGGTTACCTTTGTTCTACCCCTTCCAATTATACAGGGTGAGTCTTTTAAAAGAAGCCCCTTGGAACATGTGTACTCTGTATCTACGGGGGCCTCTTTTAAAGGACTCACCCTGTAGAAACACACTGCTGAATAGCTCACCCAGTGAAAAGCAATTGCAATTCACAGTAATGACTATGCACATGTTAAAACTGCTTAAGAAAGCAAATGTAGTAGAGCTGGATCTAGAATATTTAGGTTGCTGCCCTTTTAGGAATAAAAAGCATACTTTCCCCACTACCTCCCACATTTGAGCCAGAGTGGTCATAGCATGACAAAGGTGCCAGATAGTGTCTATACTACTGAACTGTTTAAGAGCATCCAGGTACTCAACCTCTACCTTCTCAGCATGGCATACCACAAAACCTACATAGAATTTGATGAATGCAGAAGGAGAAATATGCCCATCAAATTGACAGGTTCCATGGGTCATTCCATGTCAAGTTATCCACGGACTTTCACCTTACCATTTTACATTACTTTCATTTTCACTTTCCTAAAAGTAGTATAAGAGAAGGTCCCAGATCTCTGTTTTTAATTTTTTATCTCATACCATTTTGAGTTATGAGAGTTGGAATTTTTTTCAAAATGACAATTTTGGCCGTGCCGGACTACACAAAAACCTTAAACGCTCAGCCCAGAACTGAGATATTTCCAAACTAAATATACCAATTTCTTCAGAACTTCATGGGCTTTAATATGACATGGCACATGAAGAACTTACTTTAAATTTCATATTAATTTACATAATTTAAAATTTTAGAAGGTGATTTAAAAAATCAATATAATTAAAAATCTCCCCAAAAATGTGTTGATTATTTCATATTTCTATGAGCTTCTTCAAAATTTCATCTTGGGATCTCAATGGGATCACATTAAGTGATATATCTACACACACACACACACACACACACACACACACAGAGTGGTACCTCCGGTTGCGGACGGGATCTGTTCTGGAGCTCTGGTCGGATCCCAAGGTTTCCGCAACCGGACAGACATGCGTGTGGCACGGTAGAGTGCTTCTGCACATGCGCGCGAGGCAAAACACTTCCAGGTTTGCCACTTTCGCAACCCAAAGTTTACGATACCCGAGGGTAACGTAAGTCAAGGTGCTACTGTATTTTACATTGTTGTTTAGGATAAAATATTTCCTGGAATAAAATGTAACAGAATATACAAGACTCCACACCATATTATCAATTACTTCAGGCATATCTTTAAAAAGATATTCAATTAAAAGGTATCTGAAAAGCTAGTCAGGCTAGTCCGGCAAGGCCAAAATTGTCATTTTAAAAAAAAATTAGAACTCTCATAACACAAAAACAGGATGAGATAAAATATTAATTTTTTAGATTTAAACTTAGTTCCAATTGTTCAACAAGTGTACACAATTTTAAGAAAATTCGACAAAATGAGGTAAATAAAATCATCAAAAATTGGACCATTTGATATTGAATGACCCCATCTTAGTATTACAAATAACTATTTGAGATCTTATTGTTACCTAAATAATTCACAAAATGGGAAACCAATCTACCATAATTCATAATGGTTTGTGCCTCTTAGAAAATTTAGCAAAGTGTAGCCAAACCATGGCACACTTATCTTTAGCAACAGCATGCACCACAATTAAAAAATAATGTTGGTTAACCAAAGACTCAGAATATGACTCTTCTAAAATAAATCACAGTTGAGTAATAAATAACCACAACATAAAATCAACTATTCACAAAACATCAGCTTCACCTTTCAATTTTACCAGAGAGTCTTTTTAAAAAAATTTCCCTCATCCCTCTGCACTTTCACTGAAAAGTAAATCTTATCACTCTCAGAGCACAATATTATACATCTCTGTTGAGAAGTTTGTCCCATCAATGGGACTTTCTTCCAGGTGAGTTGGTACAGAATTGCAGCTTTAGATGTTTGGCAGCTTCTACTCCCACAAATAAAAATTGGTATTTTCTTTTTCCTTACTTATGTCAGCGATCTTTTGCTTTGCATCTTCTATTCTTTGAAGTTCTCTCTGCTTTGCTTCTAGCTGTTGCTTTAGTTCTTTTTCTGCATCATATTTAATACCTGACAAAGTGGATGAATTAATACAGTACATCACATTTTTAAGATCACAATAAAGACAAGTTGTGATGAAACAGGCAAATAATTTATTAAACAAATCGAAGCTATAAGATTTAAGACATTTTCACACATTAGTGCTGAATCCAGTTTAATAGAATTTCTCAATCACAAAGTAATTTCAAAATTTCTATATTGTCTTATCCTGTGTTTGTGCTTTAGGGTCCACACTCTTAAGAGGAAACCTACCAAAAGCCACTGCATTCCTTTTCTTTCGAAAACAAAACATTCCATTTCATTTTTCATGAGGATTGTGACTTTGGAAAAGCTACTTAAAAGTCATTCCTGTGTCTGCATGCAATGGTAAAACAGGTTTGGGGAACCTGTGGCCTTCCGTACGTTGTTGTACTACAACCTCCTTCATTCCTTATCATTGGCCATGCTAGCTGGGGCTGATTTTAGAGTCCAACAATGGCTCAGTTTGCATATCATACTAAGGGCTTAGCCTGAACATGCTGGGTCCTGAGGAGATTGCAGCTGCTTTGCTCTTCACCACGCTTTTGAAGTAAAGCAGTTAAGATTAAACGTAACATGTTGCCTCATGATTAAGGCCTTTCTTGCTTAACCACAAGCTTTAGCCAAGGTTACTAAGCCATGGCTAAAGAGGAAAGATGCCCCTCCCTGCCAGCTACTCCTAGCTGCAAACCTATCCTAATGCTCTTAGTACACAGACACTGGCAGCTCCTATAATCAATGACCATCCCAGAGTGGATGGAAGAACCACTCCATAGAGCTGGACAGGGGTGGAACCTGCTCTTTAACGAACCATATAGCTAGGCATCGTAAGATAGCATTAGTAATGGACCCTAGACACTTGACAACACTGAACATTACCAGCCAAATTGTTGGCTGGTAACTTGGGAAGGCTGGCAGCATTTTCAACTCACTGGGGAATATTTGTTTTGTCAAAACGTGGTAATATCTGATATACAGATCATACTAAAACTATTGCATGAATAAAAACAAAAAGAAATCCAATCAAATAAACATGATTTTATCTTACAGAGTTACATAAAGAAACAAATCTACTTACTGGCTGTAGGCACAATAAGTAAGAAAACTTCATCTAAAACAGCTTCAACTGGTTGAGTATAAAGATTTTTCCATGGAATTTGCAAATTCAGTTGACCTATGAATACAAAGCAACATATACACTTACTGCAAATATTTGTATTATGTTTAATCATATGTAATTATTTTTATAAACAAAATTAACCCTGTTTCTGGTCACTTGTTAAGCCAATACAACATCTCCAAATGCATATTTAAACCAAGGAATATAACATCCTACTATTACAATGCTTTACACAATCAGGGCCTCACTACACATTAACACTAGCAACATAACTTGAAGTTGACTCTTTAAAAAAAAGAAAACAGCAAGGGCTGAGTGTTAACAGTCGCCTTAAGGCAGCTGTGGAAAACCTCTGATTCACAGACCAAACCTGGCTCACCAAGCTTCCCCAATTGGCCCACAGAGTCATTTTGGTCAAGTCACACCCACCTGACCTACACCTGTCATCATATAAGGGGTGTAGGGATACAGTACTAAAACAAAACGGGGAAATCACTTTGTAGGGCCCTGCTGTCTGTGAAGTGCTTTGATGTCCCTGACTACAGAAAAATCATCTGAGATCATTGATGATGTCATTTGACTGACAAGTGGGTGGCCCTACCCACATGTCAATTTTGGTCTGCAAGACAGGTCATTATAATGAACTGACTAGTGGAGAGAAAGAGATTCCCCATCCTTGCCTTAAGGAATCCTAAGGGTCAAGTCGTACAACCCAGATCTCATCTGTCATGTCACTAGCATGTCACACAGATGGTTCACATCACCCACTATTTTTATTCATCCTGTTTCACTCAGTAGACAGGATGGTGCTTCTGAATGCAAAGAAGTTGTGCAAATAAATGTTTGTCCTGTTCTAATGAAGTTCCTACAGGTTGCATCATTCCTTCCTTCACACTTCTATCGACACAAAGTCTGAATCACCATTTCATAGTCAGAAGTCTAAAAAGATTAATATTCATGTTCTAATTAGGTTTGTAAAAGATAAAAAGTCACAGTCTAAAGCTGCTTTAATCATACTGGAAACCAAACAGCTCTGATTTTTTTTAAAGTGAACATTATCTGATAGGATTCTCCAATAATAATAATAATAATAATACCCCACCCACTGTGGGCAGCTTCCACATGTACTGCAAGTTGCCCAAAAAGGTCAAATTATTCTGGAAGTAAGAAAATAGCTATTTTAAAATGAAATGTGCACTTTCTCATGTTTATGTATATATATACTTTTAGGTCCAAAGCTGTATTAATTGGGAAATTCGGGGTTCTTTATAACCTATCAATGAAAAGCAACATTTAATGAACAAAAATAACTGAATGCTTAACCTACAATGAAATTGTATGAAAATGGGACATTTAGTAGTCCACAACAAATAGAACTACACTGCATATTAAAATGCTATTCAATAATTATTTGTAGAGCTGACACCAAAATAAGGAAGTCTTACAATACAATCCTATCAATATTTAGATTTACATATTCTATCATGCTACAGAGCCTCACAAGTAGTTATAAGAACTCCAATATTAAGAAATGGTGCCTGGATTTCCTTTTTTCCTCCTCTGCCCTCCTCAGTTCTTCCTTGTATATTGCTGCCCAAGAGAAGGAACTGTATTTGTTGGTGTGTGTTTTTCTGTAACTCATTCTGGGTGCATTGTCAGTTTAAAAGCAGTATACAAATGCTTTAAACAAAATAAATAAATATTTACTCATAATTATTATTTTTTTTGCCAGGGGAAGGGGGACCTTAATGGCTTCGTGAGCCAAATCTTTATCTCCCCACCCCCACCCCAAATGGCAACTTTGAACACTGGGGAGACCACCCACCTGTCAATCATCTGACATCATAAAGAGACTTTAGGTGACTGTCAGGTAGGTTGTCCCACCCACCTGTTCAAGCTGCCCATGAGGATGGAAGGCGATAGAAACCAAGTACAACTGGATTCCTGCCGCATCAGCTGATGCACAGAGTTCATTCCTTTCTGCAGGGTTCAAGTTTACCAGCGAGTTCCCCACAGGAAACTCACTAGTGCACCTGAACCAATCAGGAATGAACTCCCTGCATATAAACTGATGCAGCAAGAGTTCAATCCTGGTGTCTGTAGCAGCAGCCAATCCAGCTGCCTCGCTATCATACAGGACCTCACATATGACATCAGATGTAGGGCAGGTATGCATGGTTTAAATGGCCTGCAGGCCAAATTTGGCCTGTGAGCCAGAGGAACCCTAACCCTGTTCTAATCCGTTCAATGAGCCTATTTCCAGGTAAACTGAAGTAAGATTACAGAATAAACCAATTAATCATATGGATTTTAGTTGATTAAATATGCATAAAATTTGCATGTGGATGAAAAACATGCTTTCTGTGTGCAAGAGAAGGTGGAATGCTTTGTCTATAAGATGACATCTGGCATCTACTGTTTTTATAAGAACTTGTGTTAAGAACAATCATTTCTTATTTTTTTAATCTGTTTCCTCTTTAATTAGGGGTACATTCAACTAAGACTGCGTACCTCCATTCCACTTATCTGAGATAAAGTCCTACTAAAGTCAATAGGATTTACTTCCAAGTAGACATGCATGGTAAAAAGGGACCCTGACCATTAAGTCCAGTTGTGGTCGACTCTGGAGTTGCGGCGCTCATCTAGCTTTATTGGCCAAGAGACGGCGTACAGCTTCCGGGTCATGTGGCCAGCATGACTAAGCTGCTTCTGGCGAACCAGAGCAGCGCACAGAAACACCGTTTACCTTCCCACCGGAGCAGTACCTATTTATATACTTGCACTTTGACGTGCTTTCGAACTGCTAGGTTGGCAGGAGCAGGGACCGAGCAACGGGAGCTCACCCCATCGAACCGCTGACCTTCTGATTGGCAAGTCCTAGGCTCTGTGGTTTAGCCCACAGCACCCACCCATGTCCCAGCCATGGTATTGCATAGTAAATGTTCAAATCCTAAATATATCAAAATCTAATAAGTCAACAATTAACTGCTTATCCAAATACAGGTCAATAAAATAGAATAACAAACTAAAATCAACTCAACTCCAAGTTGACAATTTTAAATATAATAATTGTTTATTGCAGCAAAATATGATAGAATTCAACTTACCGATATGCCCTGCCTTAACTTTAAATGGTACATCAAACTGATACTGTAAAGATAATTTTTTAAAAAAAGTTATTTCATCAACAAAATTAGTTATTTTAACAGTACAAACCATACACATATATTTTACTGCTTTTCAACTTTGAAGATAAATAATTAAATATCATGCAGCAAGTGAGACAACTTTCTGGTACCAACTACGTTGGTCAAATATTGTGAGCCCAAGAGCCTGGATACAATGTGACAATACAGAATTAATGAAAACAAAATAAGTCGGATTGTGCCCATTGTCTCTGGACTACACTCATTCAGCATAATTCACAGAACTCATGTGTATATTGTCTGTCCATGCAGACTCTCCATGCAAGACAGGGGACCTTGAAAAAAGCTGGATTCTTGATCATGTTAACAGGGTCTAGATCACACATACGGTGCCTATGCTCAAACCGTTCTGCTTATTTACTCTAATGATGTTCACTCTGTGAAGTGTTAGGAAGTCAGAGATTTCTTGTTCTGTTCCCCTTTATAATGCCAGTGTTCACTTTAGACTCCACAGATCAGAGCTGGCAAACCTGTGGCCCTGCAGATATTGTTGGACTTTCTCAATAGCCCCAGCCAGAATGGTTAGTAGTGCGGGATGCTGTGATTTGTAGTCCAGCACCACCCAGATATCCATGGGTTCCCTACCCAGCCTTCTTCACACAGCAGCATGCTGCAAGCATGTCCCTGAGTGAATTTCTGCACAGTTGTGCAAATGTTTATTTCATATATACTGTATTGCCATTTCACTTACAGAAACAAGTAGTTTCATTTTGAATCATCCTTGGCAATGGAAACTTATGAACTTTCACAAGGAAGGTTGTAATTCTGGGGTACAGAATCTGTTTTGCATGACAAAGGTCCCAGTTTACTTCACTAGTATCTGGAACCTGCAGACCCATCTGAAGAATCACTGTCAATCAGTGTAGACAATACTGAGCTAGATGGAGGATTGGTCTGACAGTATAAGGCAGCTTTCTATATTCCTATTATGGTATGTTACATTACTGTCAGGATGACTGCGTAGAGAAAAATATGGTTTTCCCCATGTGTCATGGGAGAACCATTCCTCCACCCAATAGTTTTCTTCTGGCAATCTCCCCAAGAGCAACAGGAACAGTTCCAGGTGGGTGCTATCTGGAATCTGTAGGAATCCAGTTTTATTGCTGGTGGTGAGGCCAAACTCCATGGATGTTTGGGCAAAACAGTTGGTGAGTCTCTGTAGAGCTTCCTCAGAGCGCACTGTCAAAGCTGCATCATCTACAAACAATATCTCCCAGATAAGAACCCATCACTTCTTGAAGGCATAGGAGAGCAACAGGGGAAAGAATATGCCAAAGAGAGTTGGCGCGAGGACACAGCCCAGTTTCACGCCACTTCTTTATAGGGAAGGAGTCTGATAATGAACCCTCATACTGGATGGTGCTGTGCATGTTCTTGTGGAAGGACACAATCATATTGGGCATCTTATCTTGTTCAGCGGTGTGAAGTCATTTTCAACTGACAAGGTGAAAGGCCTTTGTCAGGTCTATGAAGGCAATGCACAAGGGGCATCTCTGCTCTCGACACTTCTCCTGCAGTTGGTGCAGTGAGAAAATCATGTTAACTGTTGACTGCTGACTGCTGAACTCTAAAGCTGCATTTTTACTCTGGATAGATCTTGTCAGCAAGTGACGGTAATCTGTTGAGAACTACACGGGCAAGGCTTTCCCCACAGTACTCAGCAGGGAGATTGTATAGTTGATACAATAATGGCGGTCACCTTTTTTTAATAGAGGGTCACAATGCTGGGGTCCTGTACATCTTGTGGCATGAATCCTTTTTCTCCACACTGCAAGAGAAGCCTTCTAAACTAGTAGTCAGCCATCTTAGGCTAATATTAGGAATGATGACTCACATTCATCAAAATTTAGCAAGCATCGTGAAATAAAGATCTTTGTTCCTTTTTGCAAATATTAAATTTCATATTACATGCTTATTTGATTGAACTTTGATGTGCTAAGTTTTTGTGTTTTCAGTTTGGAATTACAGATACAAAATGTTTTCTGTAAGCTATAATGAGAGACCACTCTGTTGATGACCCTACAGAAAAACTACCTTACATTATATATTTAAGGTATTTAGTAAAAAGAATTTACTAAACCATATGCATGATTATCCATTGAGTTTAAACATGGAAAATGTTTAAAATATACATTTGGCTTTTTGCTGCTGCAAAAGATGGGCCCAGATTTGTTTAAATACATGTGAAATCTGTTTGAAGATGTTTCATTTCTAATTTAAAATTCTGACTGTGTTTTACATTGATTATTGGGTCTCATGTTTTATCTGTATTGCTTTATATATTATGTTCTATAGAGCAGGTTGGCTCAGGACTTAGTTATGCATTGAGTAGACCCACTGAAATCAGTGGGACTTAGTCATGACTAATATTAGCTCCATGGATTTTATGGATTTATTCTAATTATGACTGAATCTCAAACTACCCCAGTGTTTTTGCTAGCTTTAAAATTGTGAGAATTTATGTTCAATTACTTGTACTAAGGCCTAATGATGTAAACGGATATAAATATATTCAATCCTTTGTAGGTTTACTCAGAGCTAAGTCTCACCAAGCTAAGTTGCTCAAGTAAATGTGCATAGACTTAAAACCTTACATTTCCCTCTGCAACACACGTCTGGTGCTAAGACAGTAGGTCAGGAAATAGAAAAGGTTTAGAAAGGGCAGCAAGCTCAATAGATTTTGAATTACATGCATAAATTACTTGTCCAATGGCAACACAGTTTGTACTGTATTGGTTCATTTACTAAAGAACAGGGACAGGGGATCTGTAGTCCTCCATATGCTCTTGGACCACAACTCCATAATCATTGGTCATTGGCCATACTGGGTGGTGATGATGGGAGTTGGAATCCAACAACACAGGTTCCCCATGCCTACTACAAAGTTAACACTTGACAACAGTACATAGTTAAAAGTTTTGTTTGCTCTGAACTTACCAGTGCATTTTCTTTTATTTCAAGATTCTTAAGTGCTACAGCTCCTGTTATGAAATATATATATATATAATTGTAATTAGCAAACTACTTTAACACATGAATCTCTTTTATAGCAGGCAACTGACAAATTACCCCAAGTTAGGAACTGCCTACCACATAACATCCATCTTCCCAGGATTCAATGTCAGTTAGCTTGCCCTTGACCAGGCATCAGGTTTTGCACGGCCTCTCCTGATTTGGATGTTACAAAGACACAGAGCTGGGTATTTACAAGGTACTGATGACACCTCACCCCAAAGCTCCAAATGACTGCTACCAAAATCTTCATATAGATGATACCCTGCAGCATCACACAGCACAACTGCTGGAGGACTGGGAGTTAATCACCTAACACTATGCTCTGAAACTGACTCTGGAGATAGGATCAGAACCACTATAAAACAACAACCCCCAATATCCATCTCACATAGTCAGTTCAAAAGGATACCATGGTCAGTGGTATCAAAAGCCACTGAAAGATCTAGTAAGAATAATATGGTCACATTCCCGCTGTCCTCTTGTTAAGGTCAGGGGAAACAAGGCAATTTCAGTCCCGTAGCCAGGCCTGAACCCCAACTGGAATGGGTCAAGACAATCAGTTTCATCCAAGAGTATTTGGTTACCCTTGTGTCACAACCCTCTTAATCACCTTTCCCAGAAAGTGGGTATTTGAAACCAGGTGGTAGTTGTCACAAGCCAATGGGTCCAGGGTAGGCTTTTTCAGGATGTGTCAAATCATTGCCTCTTTAAAGATAGCCAGGATCTCTCCTTCCCACAAAGATGTATTTACTATACCCAGTCATACTCCCTCAGAAACTACAGACAGCCATGACAGACTAGGGATGAGGGAACAGATGGTTTGCTGCATTACTGCAAGCACCTTGTCCACATCATCAGGCTGAGTTCCAGTTAAAGACTGCAAATGTGAGGCTATGTGCAATTCTCAAAGAAGAAAAATCCACAATTGTGGGGTCACTATTAAAAGGGCCCTAATATTGCAAACCTGATCAACTTTAATGGTATCCCAGACTGCATGGCCTCTCAGGCTGATCTTTGGACCCAAGAACTTGTCTCAAGCCATTCAGAACATTAAAGGTCAACACCAGCACTTTAATTTAAACCTGGAACCAAATAGATAACTAGTTCAGTTTTGATCTAACCAAGTAGTCTGCACAAGATTTCTAGTGGCTTAATTTTACACCAGCTGAAGTTTCCGAGCTGTTATTAAAGGAAGTCCTACACAAAGAACATTATGGTAGCCTAGTCTAGAATATAACCAGAGCATGTGCAACTGAGGCCAGTTTCTTGTTTACTCCTCTACGTCTTAAATTATGAGCCC
Organism: Podarcis gaigeae; assembly: GCF_964106915.1. Classification (NCBI taxonomy): domain Eukaryota; kingdom Metazoa; phylum Chordata; class Lepidosauria; order Squamata; family Lacertidae; genus Podarcis; species Podarcis gaigeae. The sequence continues at coordinate 3,975,282 of NC_139687.1, read as the reverse complement.
AGATCCTATGCCAATTAAATGTGCTAACCAAACTGAACCTCCTTGTCACTCTTACTTATGTATACACGGCTTGGTTGTGGTAAACCTGAAAGCGGTTTGCAAAAAGATAACACCATAAAATCAGGGGAAAATACAATAAATTAAAACAGACAAGAAGTTAAAATACTCAAGCAGATTAAAATTCACACCAGCTTTTCTAAGCATCTGGATAGGCTTAACTAAACAAGAATGTTTTTAGCAGGCACTGAAAAGAATATATTGAAGGCACCTGCTTTATATCAATAGAGTTCCATACTAGACGATTAGGTTCTTACACATAATGAGTATTACATGGCACCTGTAATAGTGCCAATTCTGTGGATGGAACTGAAGGTACAGATTAACTCTGTCAAGCAAACTTCCTAATTTTACTGTGAATATCACATAAGGTTTAAGAGACATTACATTAAATCTAGGAAAAAATGAATTTCATTTACTATACATAGGCACAGCATGTCCTCTTGTTAACTACAGAGTTCAGACAAAGCTGTCTACTTTAACTGTTTATCTTTTTTCAGTTTCCAACAGTTATTTTCACTCTAAACACTTTAAAGATACTTTTTAAATACAAGCACTTTTACACACAGCTTTCAAGATTTATCTGGCTTAGTTGCAAGCTATATACTGAAGATCCGGGCACTAATACCTCAAGACAAGTCTTGCCGAGTAACCATTCTGATTTAGGTTTACATGTGACCCTATTTCACACTAGTGCAGCTGCCAGAATTTGCCTGCTCTTAAATTAGACTGAATTTTGTGCTGCTCGTTTGAAACGAATCATGCCAATACACTGACAAGATGGAAAACCTGTTTGTCTACATTTTGTACGTAACTCCTTCTATTGCATTCAAAGCCAGTACACATTACAGACCTGCAACATCTGACGCAGCCATGTGTTCCCTTTTACATGAGATGTACACAATGGATACATGTGGCTGAGAGCCATCTGCAAACTGTATGCAATGTTTGTTGTTGTTGTTATTATTATTAGGCCAATATATAGAGTCACATCAGCTTTTTAAATATACATACACATTACAGACCTGAAGGATCTACCTGCTAAAGTGGTAATCTGTAAAAGCAGCCTTCAGTGTTTCTCTTTCTTTCTACAAAAAGTTTGGTAAAGCAATGGCCCCATTAAAAAGCAGTCACTCATTTGTGGCAAATGTAGTTAATACAGTTTTAAAAAGTACTTATTACTTGTTTTCAATAATGCAATGAAGCAGCATGGCAGCTGCCTCGTCAAAAATATTGAGAGGTTAGTGTCACAAAATGAGGGACCACAATGATGCAGAATGATCATACAAATACACACTAATTTCTATATACAGTATTCCACTTTTAAAAAGAAAGCAAATAGTACTGCAACCTCGCTGAAACTAAGCAGTTCCTTATATGATCAGGGTGGAATGCTGCCTGGGAACTTTATGAATGCCACTCCGAGTTCCTTGAAAAGCGGAAAGGATGGATATGAAATAAACTGCAGAGAGATTAGGGCAGATGGATGCAAATGAAACTTTTTTTTTAACAGCTGTGGCTCAAAAATACATCGAATGCTTTGCTTCTACAAAGTGAGCGGTCAGATAAACAAAACGTGCAGTGCCAGCGGCAAAAGGAGTTACGCTGGGTGGGTTTTTGCTTGTTTCCGCTCCATCCCAACTCCAGAACTCGACCCAACCGAGCTGGGCAGGGCGTGGAAAGGAGCAAGCAGCTGGCCCATAACGTGCTCCTGCCTCACCCGCCCCGCACGGCCAGGGCTCTTGGCCACCCAAACTTCCGACCCGGGAGCAAGAGCTGCGGCCGGCGAGGCGGGGAGGGCGAGGCGCGCCAAGGAGCTGCGCACGTGACAGGGCCTGGCGCGGCTCCGGAGCGCCGGCCAGACGGGCGGGCCCGAAGAAGCAGCGCCAGCCGCCTGTGGGACTCGTGAGGAAGCCGAAACTCCCTTCTTCGCGGCGGCGGCCACAGCGAGGACGGCCGCCCTGGGCTCCCTCAGGCAGCAGCACCGGCAGAGAGGCGCCCCCGGGAGGAGGAGCAGCGCCGCCGCCGCCTGTGCCTCGGAGGGCGAGGGGTCAGGCAAGGGCGGCCTCGCCCCTCACTCACCTCCCCAGATGCCGAGCGAGAGCTGGGAGCTGTCCAGGTTCACCACATAGTCGCCCAGGAAGCGGTTCAGAACGTCCACCACCACCGACTCGAACACCATCCTGGGAAGCGGCTCCCGGCGAGCCTCGCTCCGCCTTCAGGACGCCAAGGGAGGCGGAGGCGCCCCCGCCGCCCCCTGCTCGGGCTCGCCCGCCCGCCGGACACAGGTCTCCGCCGCCGCCGCCCGCTGCCTCAGCGCGCTGTGGAGCCAGACTGGCCCTGCCCTGCCGCGCAGGCGCACCGGGGACGCTGGGGCGCTACCGAGGGCCGGCCATGAGGGAAGCGCTCGCTCGCTCTCTTCCCGCCTCTCCCTTCGCCCAGCGAGGCAGCGCCCAGGCAGCGCCAAAGATAGGCTGGCGGCGGCGGCGGCGGCGCGCACGCGCGGCCTCCCGCCCCCTTTCCGTCAGGCGGGCGGCGTTCTGCGTCGCGCGAGACTGTGGCGTCGGTTAAACTGCCCCCTCCGCCCGCCCCCCCCCCGAAGCCCCCCAGGGCCGCCCTCCGCGGGTGCCTTGTCCTTCCCCGCGTGTCGACATAATTCTGCCCCAGGGGAGTTGTGAGGAAGCCCACGGGCGCCCAAGCGCAGCTCCCCCGTCCGAAGCAGCCCTAAAGATCCGCGGGACCCGCGAACGGTTTAAAGTGGAGCAGCCGCTTCAAGCCAGGGGAGTGCAAAATGCACCGAGAGGGTTGCCGTCTGCTGCACAGCCCTTTAATTCCCGGGTGCGTCGATGTCACTTCAAGATTTCTAAAGCCCTCTGGGTGTTATTTACACGTTTCTATGTGTTTTTTAAAAAAGAAACTATTTATCTAGAATTCTAGAGTTGGAAGGGAACCCGGTCATCTAGTCCAACCCCCTGGAATGCAGGAATCTCAAGTAGGTCATGCATGACAGACATGGGGGGGGGGGTCAGCCAACGTTGTTGTGTAGCCTTATGAGGCTTTGCCCTCGGGTGGGAAAAAAGTATTGCACCCGGGAAAGGGGAAATGGGAGTCAACAGACACTCAAGGAATAGCTTCGGAGAAAAAGCTTTATTTCTACCATCCATGAACTGGTAGAAGGAGCAAGTGTGATAGTTCACAAACTAAGCACAGGTTCACAGTCATTTGCACAGAGCATATATTCCCCTTCTAGTTCCCTCCCCTTTCTCCTCCTCCTCCGAAGTCCTGCCTCCAGTTCCCCTGAGCATGAACAGAAAGCTCCTGTGTTGGGACTCTGGGGACTCTTCCCAGGAAAGGGGGTGAGAAACCAAGGGGGGCTTGAGGAGCCTTGTGGTTCAAGATGTTGCAACTGAATGAGATAAAAGTCAATTCTCAGGCTTGCTTTGAACAGAGCCTATTCATTAGCTTTTTGAAGCCTTCTCGTGCTGATAAAAGTAACATTTTGCCTATGCACAGCATCTTATGAGAAAAACAGAGGAAAGCTTTAGCTGTGGATTTTTAGAAGACAAAAGGAATTTTGGACAGTTTTGAGGCCTGGGGTGATTATTGAGGGGGGGTGACTTCGGGCCTAGGTGGGGTCACCTGTCCTCACCTCCTTCAGTTGAACTTTTTTTCTGAAAAGGAAGGCATTATGGGGAGGGGGGTGGCAGAACCTCAGTTAATTAAATGCTTTTCAATAATATCTGTGGACGCCCCCTCTTGGCTACACTCATGCTGACAGATGGCCATCCACCTGGACAACATTTAGCATGGTAAGTTTACATTTGATGAAGAAGTACATAAACTGCTTTCGGAAAACCAAATAAATTTTACCTTCTGAAAATGTCAGGTAATGCTGAGTAATTATAACATAACATAACTGCAAGTACTTGGCAATCATTTTTATTTATTTTGATGCAATTTTACACAATTTAACTTACCAAGCAAAACTAAATTATATTTATATCCAAAATATATTTTCAATTCCCAAGTCATGTCGCAACCCATCATTTTTGGAATTTGAAAGTTTAAAAATTCAACATTTCCTTTGGGCATAGCTAAAAGTTCCTATGTCCATAAATAGCTGCATTCAAAACACACACATAGACCATCAGAATACAGTACAGTATATTATTTTGCTAATGGCAGGAACAATACCATTAAACTGCAGTGTGTTCCTTGAAGTGTTTATTTGTATAGCTGCCAGAGATGAGGTTTACATTCAAATGCAAGTGCTGACCAACATGGTTTGATAATTGATTCAATTTAAATTTTATTTTATTAGCATGGTTATACAACTGTTCTTCAACTTTAAAAAAAAATAATCTATGAAGAATACTTTTCAGAGATCTGGCAGGGTCAGGAAGAACGTGCAACAGAGAATTAGCCTCAAATTCCATTATTAGAATGCAAATTATTTCCCTCCAACTAGACCAGGCCCATGTTTACCATACTGTACTTAATTATAAGATTCAGGACTATGGCATGGTTCACCAATTACTATTGGGTATGAAATTCTGCATCAACCTGCCCTGACACCCACCCACCCTCACTTTCCCTTTAAATTGTGCTTCTCTACAGAAGACTGTAAATATAGGCTTAAAAATATAAAGACGGTGCTTAGTGAAATCTCAGAAATGAGAATGGGGGCTAACCAAGATTTCAGGTAAACACGCTGATTCATGTCTAATGTTAAGTCATTTGTTGTTTAACAAATCACACGTTAACCATAACTTGTCCCACACGGTTTCATATTGTGGTTTGTTTGTAGTAAACAATCATAGTTAAACTTACGGGCAATTTGAACACTGAAACTATGGTTTAATAAAACATGACTTAGTGCTTTGTGTGAAACAAACCAGTTGCCGGTTTATCACTATGTCTCTACCCTATGGCTAACCGAAACAGAATATACAGTGCACTAAAAAGTAAACATATAAGATAGGCTAAGTTATACAGTTAATATTAATTATACATTAATATTGAATTGAGGGAGGGACGCGGGTGGCGCTGTGGGTTAAACCACAGAGCCTAGGACTTGCTGATCAGAAGGTCGGCGGTTCAAATCCCTGTGACGGGGTGAGCTCCCATTGCTCGGTCCCTGCTCCTGCCCACCTAGCAGTTCGAAAGCACGTCAAAGTGCAAGTAGATAAATAGGTACCGCTCCGGCGGGAAGGTAAACAGCGTTTCTGTGTGCTGCTCTGGTTCGCCAGAAGCGGCTTAGTCATGCTGGCCACATGACCCGGAAGCTGTACACGGGCTCCCTTGGCCAGTAAAGCGGGATGAGCGCCGCAACCCCAGAGTTGTCCACGACTGGACCTAATGGTCAGAGGTCCCTTTACCTTTACCTTTTATTGAATTTAGATGTGTTTTTAAGGCACATAATATTGTTATAGCTTTGGGGGGAGATCCACCCCCAAACCCTAAAAATGAATAAATGGTAGGATTTTGTTTACTTGGGATGTAAAGGGAGAAATAAATGTTGCAGAGGAATTCCTGGGCTGGCCTATGCAAAACAACCTGGCCAAACTAGGGCCATTAAGAAATAATTGAGGGCCATTGGCAATGCAAGAGAACTGTCCTCCCTGCCTGCCCAGAGGCAGGGGTGCCAACTTGAATAAAGTATTAGGGGCAGGTAAGTCTTGCCCATAAGTGTAGTGTGGGTTGCCAGCACCTGGGGCGGGCACATGCATGCTGGGGGGGGCGAAAGGTGAATGGAGCCCGTTGCACCAGCCCCGAAGGCCTGGCCCAGGCACAGCTTGGCTTGTGTCTCCACGGCTCTGGCCTTAATGAGGGATTCTGTAGTGGGGTGCCTGGTTGCGCCCCCTCAGAAATCTGTGCCTGGGGCCATGGGCCCCCTGGCTCCTCCACACTATGCACCTGACCCCTCCCCACATAATCAGTCACAAGACACGGCACATGCACACCATTTCAATGGCAATGCACATGTGAGCAGCCCCAAGCGAACGTAAGAGGGGAGCAGCCTGTATGCGCAAAACGCATGGCGCTCCACACATCTCCGTTGAAGAGGCAGCCCGGCGAGCCTCAACGCTTGCCGCTCTCTATCCCGCCACCAATTAAAATTTAGAATTAAAACACCCAAACCACTGCCCCAATGAAACTTGACTGAAGCTTTCCCATGCTGTCCATAAAGAAAGGCATTCTGCCAAAATCATTAAGACACCGAAGGTGCATCTTATCAGTGTAACATTTCCAAAGTAAAAGATACACCCCATTAACAAGTCAATGAAGTACTGAGCATTGATTTTAAAATTACAGTCAAAGTTTTATGATCTCATTTATTTTAAATTTATTTAAGATGCTCTGAGATGATCAGGAGATTGATTTTCACTCTTAGTACATAGATCTAGAACTCGGAGGCAAAATAACAGTTCTTTTGACAGTGTAACATATACAAGTAGATTGTTTTTAGGAATGGAGTTCAGAATTTGGGGTAAGCATATTTCTAATAGATGACCTTTCAGTATAGTTGCTCTGTAGCTTGATGAAATTTATTTCTTAGGTGTTTTTGTAATACAACAATATACCCTTTTGTTGAAAGACTTTATTACCCCCCCCCCGCCAAGAAAATAATTATTATAATTTATTATTTTTATCCCGTCGCTGAGGGATCCAGCAGAACTAGGAAACAGCTCTCACATTTGTCCCTAGCCCGCTGGAGATCATCAACCAGTGCGACCAAGGCAGTTTCTGTCCCATGATGAGGCCTGAATCCTGACTGGAAGGGATCCAAATGGTCCACTTCTTCCAGGCGTGCCTGGAGTTGTTCAGCAACCACTTGCTCAGTCACCTTGCCCAAGAATGGAAGATTTGATGCTGGGCAATAGTTGGCCATTTTGGCCACATCTAAAGATGTTTTTTTAAGAAGTGGTTTGAAATCCGCCTCTTTTAGCAGGTTTGGGAAGGCTCACTCACAGAGAGAAGCATTCACCACCCCACAAAGCCCATCGCCCAGACCTTCCCAGCTAGCTTTTATAAGCCAGGATGGGCAAGGATCAAGGAGACAGGTGGTTGTTTTCACTTGTCCAAGCAGCCTGTCCACATCCTCAGAGGTAACAGATTGGAATTGATCCCACGCAACTTGACTAGACAGGACTCTAGCACTCTCCAGCCCTGGCCCTGCTCCCACGGTGGAGTCTACCTCTTCCCGAATCTGAGCGACTTTATCTGCAAAAAACTTTGCAAAATCATTGCAGGAGATCATGTGGCCCATACTGGGCCCCGATGGAGCAAGTGGTTCCACTAAATTGCAGACCACCTGAAAAAGTCTCCTGCTGCTGTTTTCTGCAGATGCAATAGAGGTGGTGAATAAAGTCTTCACCGTTGCTACCACCACTTCGTAGGCTCAACTTTGAGCTCTAACCCGTGCCCGGTCAGCTTCAGAATGAGTTATCCACCACCGGTGCTCTAGCCATCTCAGCGATTGTTTCACTGCCCTCAGATTCCCACCAGGGAATCGGCTGAAAGGCCATCAACATGGGATAAAGCATCCCCTACCACTCTCTGGAAACCATTTGGATCCATTAAGTGGAGGGGAAGGGTCGCAGAGAAGTCCAGTTGCACCAGGAAGTGGTCTGACCATGGCACTTCTTTTGTTTCACTTTTACTTAGTGTCAGATCACCCACGTCACTAGAGGTGAACACCAGGTCTAAGGCATGTCCATGACTATGAGTTGGGCCAAACTTATTCAGGGACAGCCCCATGGAGGCCATGCTTTCCATGAAGTCCCGAGCGGCCCCTTGTAAGGTCGTGTCGGCATGGATGTTAAAATCCCCTAGGACAACCAAGCTAGGTGTCTCCAGGAGAACATCCGCCACGACCTGAAGCAGCTCGGGCAGGGAATCCTTGGTGCAGCGGAGAGGTCGGTACACCAGAAGGAATCCTGTACTGCCCCTATTGCCCAACTTCCAGAACATGCACTCAGAGAACTGGGTCTTCCCAATAGGACGCCTGGTGCAAACTAATGACTTTCTAAAAATCACTGCAACCCCCCTCCCCTCCCACAAGGCCTGGGTTGCTGTGCGTAAGAGAAAACTGGTGGACAAGCAGTGGCGAGGACAGGCCCATCTGCTTCATCCAACCAGGTCTCTGTTACACATGCCAGGTCAAGTCCTCCACGATCAAGCCATGGATGGCAGTGGTCTTATGAATCATTGACCTGGCATTGCAGGGATAATGTGGGTTATCCCTTGCTGATTCCAGTATAATAGCTGACATATCTAGATTTCCACATGAATTAGAGTGGATATCATTTCCCTCTTCTGTAGTACTGCTTACTTCCAGGTAATCACATACCCAGCAACATTTGTCCAATGAAAATAGGGACATCCTATGGAAAAGTGGGACATTCCAGGATCAAATCGGAGACAAGGACAGCATCTCTAAATCAGGGACGTCCCTGAAAAATAGGGACCCTTGGAGGGTCTGGTATATCTATTTATAGTTTTAAAATAATTCATGGTATCCTGCTCTGCAAAAGTAATCTATCCTTTCTGTGTGCTATTTTTGTATTTGGCAAAAGGAAATGGAAAATCTTTTAAGTATACAGGTCTAGTTTTCACTTTATGTAAGGAGACTCAACCCCACAGCTACATGGGCATGTGGGTAAGGCAAATTCAGCGCTTAGCTTAGTGCAGGGGCAAAAAAAGGCTTTATTTCACCTGGGTCAATGACCCAGTTTGGCACCCCATACACACATTCGTGTACACACAAACACAGGCTGGAAGCCTCAATGGTGCCCCTCTGGAGGCTTCACCTGGGGCAAAAAAGCCACCAGCTAGCCTCCCCAGTACCCCAGTAGCTATGGCTCTGCTTAGTGAGTGTGTTAGTTTGACTATTGTTTGTTCTGCATGAAATGTACAAAGGAGGAAATGGCATGTTTTGCTTAAAATTAATTTCCTGTCTTTTTTAATGCTGCATTTGGGTTTGGCAGTGGAATGATGATGTTGATGATGATGATGATTCATTCATCTTACTCCCTTTCTATTAGGTTGTTATTTCTCTAGGAAAGGCAAATGGAAGACAAAGGGCTGTATTGCCGCAGAGCTTATCATCCTGACACTATTTTTCAAATAAATGTACAGTACTAGGTAAAATACAGACACCATTCCAGAACATAGCAGACAGAAGTATAATTATGTTTTACAAATTCTTTGGGAAAATGTAAATTGAACAAATTCTAGCAAAAACGAAGAAAATTGTTTATTGGTTGATTCAAATAGCACCATCTGGTGGACACACAATTTCCTATTTTTCCTTGGACAGAACATTTCCCAAATGTTTTTATTAATTATAATTGATTACTTGTGTTAACCACAGTTCTAAACTCCTTGTTCAGAGGCATCCCCTCTCTAGTGCCTCCATGCTCTAGTGCTGTATTGATTCAATACTCGTATGTCACCCATTACTGAATGCACAAGTTAGAAGCTGATAATGCGAGCTATAATTTTATTGAAATTGACAGTTTTGCTTTCCCTAGCAATATAATTGTATTCTGGGTGTATATGTTGCTCTGTATATTCGCTTTCTTCTTTAAGTTGACCATGTTTAATGTCAGGTCTACTTTCTGGTAAATTAAGCTTCTTTTTCTTAAACAGATATCCAATTCAGAAGCTTTCTACTAAGCATTAAGCTTTAACCTTATGCTGAGTCCCACTGAACTCACTGGGATTAGTTCTGAGTAGACATATATAGCATGCCCTTTAATACCAAACTTACGATTGTCTTATGCCTATCATATTGTAAGTTAAACTGATCCACCAAAAGTGAGCTAGTGGTTTTTGTATACTTGGATATAGAGAAGTATATTAGTTTTCACATTAGAAGAAAAATAAATGTTTAGAATGCCCTGACAAGAACCTATGTTCAGTGATCAGTTTGGGGAAGTTTGTTTCTTAAATTAAGAATGCCCTAAGGACTTTTCAAAAAGTTCTTTTAAAAATGTATAAAACATGGAAAGAAAACATAGAAATAGCCTGGTAAGCGAGATGCTCAACTTTGGGAAGGAGGCAAGAGGGCTCTGACAGGGTCCTAGAATCCTCCCACCTCCCTTCTCAAAGCCTAGTTAGCACTTTCCCAGCTTGGGGGGAAATGTCCATCTTCTTTGAAAAATTGGACTGTCTTGCTGTATTAGGCACCTATACTTTCTCAAAGGATTCAAGTCTTCGATGAGAAAATGCTAATGACTCTTAAAGAGAGATGGAAGGATCTGCAAATTTTTGTTCTCTCAGTTTTTCATTTTTCAGTGGTACCTCGGTTTTCAAACGTCTCTGTTGACGGACGTTTCAATTTTCAAATGTTGTAAACCCAGAAGCAACTGCTTCAGTTTTCGAACACTTTTCAGAAGTCAAACATGCCCCGCAGCTTCCATATTGAGTTTTCCATATTGTATTGAGGCTTCCGTATTAAGTTTTTGGTTTTCGAACGTTTCGGAACTTGTACGGTCTTCCAGAACGGATTACGTTCGAAAACCGACGTACCACTGTATTAAATTCTGTTCTCGACATTTTGTAGCAATTTGTTATAATTACTACTTTAAAAGCCACCTGGAAATTCTTCACCATTTTAGTGCAAATTTCTCCTAATAAACGTATTTTTATTTGCAGTTTTGACTAATGTAAACATTCTTGCAAGCAATTTCTCAAATAAAATGCAAGTTTATGTTATTTTTACTAATGTCTTCACTTTTATACACATTTTCCCCAAATATATTCAACTGGAGCCTCATTTAAAGATTGTTGCCACTTCTTAGCTTAGTGATAATATTATGCAATTACTGGGAGAGTTGCCTGTAGGCAACATGACTGATGGGAGCTATGCCATTTCTAAAAGCTTCGTGGGACTCATGGTTGCTGTTATTCCACTGGAAAAGCAGTGATGGGCTGAACAATGATTCTTGGTGTAATAGAGTATGGTCAATAGCATGGGCTGAAAATCCACCAAAATCCACAACAATTGCTCCCTCTAAACCTCCTTTCTCAGTCTCTCACTCTCCACAGTCCTCAGAGGTTGATGCAAAGGCTCAGGGGATTGCAGTTGCCAAGGTTCTTGAGTTTGCTAGCAGCTTTCCTATTCTTTTTGCACCATTCTGACACTTTCCCCACTCTTTTCAGGCTTTTTCACCTTTTTGCAGTTTAAATCACCTTATGTAATTATTTCCTGGGGTTGCGCATAGATGGAGTAGCACATAAGTCCAATGTGTGTAAGTGGGGTGACAGCTGGAATGCTATGTGAGGCAGAAATCCCAAACATTACAAATCCCAAGCGTTACAATGCTAAACTCCAGTCTCTGCTGCAAGAAGAGGGTAGGATCAGGCGGAAGGATCCCTCCCCGTTGGTGTCAAAGACGCTGCTGGGGGGTCCCCTGCTGCTGCTGTCACCAGCAGTCATTCACCCACCATCAGAACTTACAAGTCTAAAGCCCTGGAGATCCTGTTAGGTGTCGGATTCTCAGTCCTTGAGCTGCACCAGCCTGAAACTGGTGCAGCAAAAAAGAAGTACCGTAAAAACTGTTCCACCCTCCACCTTTTCCAGTGCAAATGGCTGCAATTTGTTTTAATACTGAATTTTGTGACTTTACTCCATTCTGCTGTTCTCTGGCCAGGACTTAGAATTGCTGTTATGTGGAGCTTCATACCAAATACTAAGTAAATCTCTGAGACATACTCCAAAATAAAGGTGTTTTTAACTGAGGTACTGGTGTGTAGGGGGGGACTTAAAAAAACACACACAAAAAAAAACAGTTGCTGGCACTACCAGTTTTCAGGTGATTTTTATCTTTTGCATTGTGGAATAATGGCTTAAAATCTGAATACTTCAAAATCACTTAATTTATCTCCCTTTCATGGTTACTATTTTGTTGGTTCTTCATGGTGAAGTATGAAGGACTAGTCCTTCTGAAATACGTTCAAACCTCGGTTTTCGAATGTCTTGGTTGCTGAATGTTTCGGAAGCCGAACCCCGAAAACCTGGAAGTGAATGCTTCCATTTTCAAATGCGCCTCGGAGGTTGAACAGCTTCTGAGGCGCATTTCTCCATTTTTGCAAAGGATTTTGCTGCCAGCCCTTTGATCCTTGGTTTTTGAATGTTTCGGAAGTCAAACAGACTTCCAGAATGGATGATGTTTGAAAAAGTTCCACTGTACAGCAATTGGGAGCGTTTTCAGATGGCAGTGTTGGTTACTAAGAAATGGTGGCAATTGTCAGCTGCTTAATCCACTATTTTACCTTTGGGGGCAGACAGCATATTTGAATTTTCTGTCCCCAGATACCACAATGATTTCTACAGGCTCTTTTTCCAGGAGGGAAAAAGAGATGGCCATCTGCAGCAAAACTGAATTGTAACTGTTCCTGTGACTGTAATTTGTTTTTAACTGTTTTTAATATGATGTTTTGAATTGCTGTAACCCACCCTGAGGCATTATGGTGAAGGCAGGTAAAAAAATGAATTATTAATAACAGCAACAACTATAGCAATTCTTAAGGTGGCCATCCTCAAACAAAGGAATTTCAAAGCATGAAACTGCTGAATTACAATTAATCAGGAAATTCAATTCAATCACCAGTGACTTAAATCAAGATTTAATCAGACCACACATGTTAATTAGTTGACCCGATGCCATATATTTGTCTTTTCAATTGTCATGGTAACTCTTTGGCTTTTAAGTAAGTATCACTATTTACTCTTTGCATTTTGTTTGATCTCATTCCTTTCCATTCCATTCTCTAACCATATGTGTGTGTATGCCTCCTAATTTATGATTACACCATGCATCTTCAGATATTGACTCTTGATTCATGTTTCCTTAAGACCACACTCTTCTTCATTCCACCTTCCAACCATGTGTGTATATATGCCTCCCAATTTAGAATAACACTTCTGGCCCATGAAATATTATGTGATAAGAAATTGTTAGTCTTTAAGCTATCCCAGGATTCTTTGTTGTCTTTGGCTACTCCCTATGCTGAGGCCTCATTTGGGCAGTTTTGGGGTGCTCCATCATTACTGAGGGTTTTTTTTCTGCTTCTGCAAACCTTTAGGTTTCCCCAAACCTATTGATATCTCCCTCATTTGTGTAGATAGTGCCGTTTTGGCAACATAAATAATGGGGCTTGAATAATTCATATTTACTTATAGTAAAAAAAAAAAAAAAGGTAAAGGACCCCTGGATGGTTAAGTCCAGTCAAAGGTGACTATGGGTTGTGGTGCTCATCTTGCTTTCAGGCTGAGGGAGTTGGAGTCTGTCCACAGGCCAGCAGGACTAAACCGCTACTGGCGCAACAGGACACCATGACAGAAACCAGAGCGCTCAGAGACACTGTTTACCTTCCAGCCACAGCGGTACCTATTTATCTACTTGCTCTGGCGTGCTTTCAAACTGCTAGGTTGGCAAGAGCTGGGGCAGAGAAACGGGAGCTCACACCGTCACGGGGATTTGAACTGCCAACCTTCTGATAGTACTGTGTGTGTGTAGACCAAGCAGCCTTAAAATGTGATAATTCAGAGAGCACAAAGTGAAATACACACACATTGCTGTACCAGTATGTATGAATACATCACTGAACTGGTGAATTGGTTATGGCAGAGCTTTCCAAACTGTGTGCCACGACACATTAGTGTGTCGGCTGCAGTGTGTAGGTGTGTCGCATGAATGCTCCTTGCACTCCTCCCAGGACTGGAAAGGGGTTCTTTTAACTTCTGGTTTGCTAATCAAACTGAATTACTGTGTTGTGAGATGATGCATATCTAAAAAGTGTGTCACCAACATGAAAAGTTTGGAAAGCTCTGGGTTATGGTATTGAAATAACCATGAATATAATCAGCAAGTGAGAGATAATACTCCCGTAGACCATTGCATATTATCGCACCAATTCTTGTGATCGCCATATTGCAAAAGGTGCCGCTGTAATCATTGTAATTGCTGCAGTTTAAAAATCCTGTTAGTACGGCAGTATTAAAATTATTAAAATTATTTGACTTTTGTTAACTTGGTAGATGAAAATTTGGTGAAAGAAAATATCATTAAACTGAAGAATAGAATTATTCTACATGTGAACTGTCAGTAGGTTTTCTTAATTTGTTACTGCAGTTATTTTTACTAAATTCTGAGCACTCTTTTCTACTTCCAGTGGCTTTTAAAAATACTTGCTCTTTTTAATATGGCCAGAAGATGGCAGTGGATGGTGTTGAGGAGTACAGTATTCTTTATTTTGAACCTCTTCCCATCAGAGCAACAATAAATAAATAAATAAACAAATAAATAAAATGCACTTATTTTGACTATTGAGATCAACAACAAAAAATAACATTTGCACCAGTCATGCATACACAAAGAAATCTGTTTTAAAGATTTCTGAAAGTTTAAAGATACAAAATGTCCATACATCTTGAGGCAGTGGGAAGAAGAGTTCCCAGTTTTTAATGGAAATAAATGAAATTTTGGGCAAAAAATAAATATATATCATAATTCTTTCTTGTCAACTTGAGCTTACTTTACAGCTGCAATTTTGCACTCGTCTACCTGGGAGTAAGCCTCTTTGAAATCAGTGGGAGACTGAAGCATAGAGTTGACATGGGTTGCGCTAAGGTTGCAATAATGTGCATTCTTAGTGTGCATGCTTAGCAGGCATAATCCCAAAGCTAGTGCTATCAGTTACCTATCCTGTGACTGAACAGAATTGAGTTAATGGTGGTATCTGCCCCATTAATAGTTGTGTTGAAGAGGGAATTTCAGCAGGTGCAACTTGTCATACAGGGTGCATTAAAGGTGCAGGAGCTCCAATTTATTTTTCACCTGCTCATGCTAGGTAAGAGCATTTGTTATTAAGAGAATGAATTCAGCATTTTCAGGTTGCTTAACCCTTGGCTAAGGATTTGTTGCTACCATGGTTTAGTCTTAGAAAGCAACGTCTCTCAGAATGCACAGAGTTAAATCTCCTCAATAAGCAACAACAGCATGCCCAGTACCTTTAAGATTAGGAAGGTTAGCATGGCTTTCAGACAGAGAGAGGGCTCAACCACCCTACATTTAGAAATTGTCTGCAGATTGATCGTACATTAGATCTAAGTTGATGAATTTCAGTGGGTCTGCTCTGAGTGTGACTTAGTGGGAAATCATAGACTCATAGAACTGTAGAGTTGGAAGGGACTCTGAGGCTCATCTAGTTTAACCCCCTACAATGCAGGAATATGCAGCTGTCCCTTATGGGGATCGAACCTGCAAACTTGGCATTATGAGCACCACGCTCTAACCAGCTGAGCTATCCTGTCTGTTAACATAAGAGAAGGCCTGCTGGATCAGGCCCATCTGTCTAGTATAGAATCAGAGATTAATAGAGTTGGAAGGGACCCTAAGGGTCATCTAGTCCAACCCACTGCAGTACAGGAATCTCAGTCAAAGCATCAGATGGCCCTCCAACCACTATTTAAAAACCTCCAAGGAAGGAGAGTCCACCACCTCCCGAGGGAACCCGTTGCACTGCTGAATGGCTTTTCCTGTCAGAAAGTTTTTCCCAATCTTTAGTCAGAATCTCCTTTCTCGTAACCTAAAGCCATTTGTTTGAGTCCTACCTTCCAGAGCAGGAGCAAACAACCTCCCTCTTCCATGTGACAGCCCTTAAGATATTTGAAGATGGCTATCATATCTCCACCCAATCTCCTCTTTTCCAGGCTAAACACACCCAGCTCCTTCAAGCGTTCCTCATAAGGCTTGGTTTCCAGACCCTTGATCATCTTGGTTGTCCTCCTCTGCACACGTTCCAGCTTGTCAATATCCTTCTTAAATTGTGGTGCCCAGAACTAGACACAGTATTACTTCCCTTGATCTGGACACTATACATCTGTTGATGAAGCTTAGATTAGTGTTAGCTTGTTTTGCTGCTGCATCACACTGTTAACTCAAGTTAAGCTTGTGGTCCACCAAGACCCCTAGATGCTTTTCACATGTACTGCTAGTAAGCCCCCATCCTATATTTGTGTTCTTCCTTCCCAAGCGCAGAACCTTACGTTTGTCCCTATTGAAATTCATTTTGTTAGATTGCACCCAATTCTCCAATCCGTTAAGGTCATTTTGAATTCCGATTCTGTCTTCTGCCGCATTAGCTCCCCCTCACATGATGTTGAACAAAATGTGCCCAGGACAGAACCCTGCAGCACCCCACTTGTCATTTTCCCCCAGGATGATGAGGAACCATCAATGAGTACTCTTTGGGTTCAGTCAGTCAACCAGTTACAAATCCACCTAACAGTTACCTCATTCAGCCCACATTTTACCAGCTACCACAAGAGAATATCATGGGATACTTTGTCAAAAGCCTTATTGAAATCAAGATACACTATGTCCACAACATTTCCCTGATCTACCAAGTTTGTAATTCCATAAAAAAAGAAATCAGATATCATCAACTGTAATTGCTTATTCTAAGACAAATATTGTATGTAAATAAAAATGTCAAGTTACTATATTTGTCTACTACCTTAAAAAAAATCAAAACTCAACAATAGTACAATACTTTTATTAGGACCAACTTAAATATCACAAGATATTTGAGTATTTGAATATCACAAGCTTTGAGTTCTCAAGAATTCACAATATGTAGACAAATTAATCAAGATTATGGAGAATTTGGTGGGTGTGATGTAGAAGACCAGTCTGCAGATTGTAACTATCTTAGCTGCTGAGGTGATTGGCAGATGTTTGACCCAGTCCTAAATATGTTTCCTCAAAGGTTAGTCATATTTATTTCAATAGGGATGATTCACAATTTGTGTGCACAGGATCTTAATAAGATTCTCATAAACCCAATACCAAAATATCTCAGTAGCTAGAAGTCTTGCTTGGATGAAAAATTAATTGATACCCTCCCTTTAATATTTGGAAATTAATTCAGCAGTGCTTCAGATCTGCTTGTAACACCTGTTGAAAGATTGAAGTCCCTTGTAAGGCAAGAGTAGAAATAAAGAAAAACCTAGTCTTCCTTATGTCCACAAATCTGAAGGTGGTGAACTCCATAGTGTAAATACGACCCAAACTGGGTCAGATTTCCTAACGGCTGGAGGACAAGTTTTTTTCTCATAACTTAAGGTTGCAATCCTATGCACATTTCACTGACAAAAAGGCCTAATGAATTCAATGGTGTTTTCTGTTGAGTAGATAGGAATAGGATTAAACTGTAATAATTGCCCAATTTCTTTGAATTGGTGTGCCTATAGTGGGTAGTGTCAATATCCAGACTGGTTGGGGCCAAACACACGGTACCATTTCCTCACACCAGGGGCGGAGCGGTGAGGGGATGGGCTGCCAGGGCGATTGCCCCAGGCGCATTTTCCGGGAGGGGGCGCTGCTCAGCCCTGCTGAGATCCCAGCCTCACAAAGCAGCTCGGGAAGGGCGGCGTGAGCAGGACGCCCTTTGCCCTTCGAGCCCAGCCTTGCCCCCTTCTCACATTGCCCCCCCCCCGGATCCGAATCTCGCCAAGTGGAGCTGGCTCAGGGAGGGTGGCGGCATCACAAGTCCTTCTCGCGCCACCCCCCAGGCCACACTGCCAAATGGCACGGAGGGGGGCTGGGCTGGGCGGGCGCTGGGCTCCTTTTGCCCTCTGTGCCCCCCAGCAAGTTCTCCCTGGGCGCCGCTGGAGCCTGCTCCGCCGCTGCACAAAGCAACCCTCTTCACACACAGGTTGAGTTTCTTGCCGTGCTCCTAGAAAAGGGATAAATAAAATCATTGAAACACAATGATCTGGCAATACAAGGAAATTTCTGCATAATGAGATTGCTTCATTTCCCCTCTGTGCATTGCAAAAGTGGAGCCCTTTCTCGGCAGGATGAGATGAAAGATGGCCATTGAGGAGAGATGGCTTCCTTTGTGGCGCAAGCGAAGCAAGTGTGGCTTCGTGGGCATCATGTCAATCTCAGGGGCCAAGTGAAGAGGCCTGTCAGGCCACATTAGTCCCTTGGACTGGAAGTTCCCCTTGCCTACTGTACCTGAAGTTGGGCACAACTCCTTTTTCTCAAATACATTGAATGTCTAGTTTTGTATTTTTCTGAGTACAATTTTTTTTTTGAGTACAAACTCTGACAGCTCTTTATCATCTGCCCTTAATTCTATGCTCTGAAAAAACACCGTCACCAGTACCTGTAGGTGAAAAGAAGTGTGGAAAAAGAAATTAAGATGCTGCTGTGTATAATAATAAGACTGCTGCCTCTTCCTTTTAAAAAATAAATCATTATAAGTGGCTTTATTGTTGTAATAAAAGAGTGAGTGCTCTCTTCCATCAGAAAAAATAAGAGCAAGTTGTATTTCCCATAGTCTGTAAATGCTGTCAAATGCAATTTAATGTCTGATGTTTTGTCAGCTGACCCAGGTCCTTCGAAAAAGTGGAGATTGCTACTTTTGCTATGATGAGTGCATAGTATCCACTCGTTTTCTTGAGGTGTTCTATAGCATTGTTCAGTGAAGGAGAAAAACCCGAACCTGGTAATTGAGACTGAATGTCAAGTAGTGTCAAGACTCCTCTGTTCATAATGCCAATAACCCTTCGTATGATTGCATTTTTATCTTTGCAGCTGCTGTAGTCTTGGACTTTGTTTATGATATTAAACACTAATGTAATTCTGGCATTATTTAAGAAGCAAGTATGAAATTAATGAATAGGGTTAATGTTGTATACCTGTTCAAGGAATTAAAAAATAAATTCTGTGTGTCTTTGGGGATGGATCCCCAATTTGGCTCCTTTGGTGGTTGTTTCCCCCTCCCTCCCTTTTTGGAAGCATTGGCTTGGTTTCAGCAGATGGCTTTTCTACTTTGTGTCCTGAGTTGTTTTGGTCTCTATAGGTCACGTTACTTATTAAATTTGTTACTCTCCTTATTCTATCCTTCTGTTTGCCCTTTGGTAAATAAATGCACTTCTTTTAATCGGTTCATATAATCTGACTTGTGTCCTATATATCTGATACAGATATGTCTCTGTATAATATTCTTTTGCTGATAGGCAGGATACATCATATGAGGAGGTCCAGAGAACATCACACATCATTATAATCTGCTCTGCTTAGGTTGCCTTCTTCACTGGTTTCAGGATTGTGGTAAAAGATGGAGGTTGAGCACGCTTGCTTTCCTATTACACACCTCTGTTTTCTCCTAATTGAGAGTTGACATGTATTATTATTATTATTATTATTATTATTATTATTATTATTAAAATTGGTATACCACCCTATACCCACAGATCTCAGGGTGGTTCACAACATAAAATCACAATATAAAAACACAAAATAAGTAATAAAAATAACAAGAACAACCCAAAAATCCCCCCTCCCCAACCCATTTTTAAAAGGACATTGGGTGTCAATCAGCCAAAGGCCTAATTAAAAAGGAACATTTTGCCTGGTGCCTAAAGGTATATAATGAAGGTGCGAACCTCCCTGGGGAGAGTGTTCCACAGATGGGGAGCCACCACAGAGAAGGCCCCGTTCTCATGCGGTCACCCTCTGGACCTCTTGTGGAGGAGGCACACGAAGAAGGGTCTCAGAAGATGATCTCAGGGTGCAGCTAGGTTCATACGTAGAGAGACGGTTCTTGAGGTACTGCAGTCCTGAGTTGTTTAAGGCTTTATAGTTCAAAACCAGCACTTTGAATTGAACCTGGAAGCTAATTTATAGCTAGTAGTGGAGTTGGACCAGGATCAGTATGATATGCTCAAAACATCTTGTGCCAGTGAGCAACCTGACCGCTGAATTCTGCACTAGCTGAATTTTCCAAACTGTCTTCCGAAGCAGCCCTATATATAATATGTTCCAGCAGGAGTGCCAGGTTGGCCCCACGACAGTGGGTGCCTGGGGCCATGGGTGCCGTGCAGTGTGCATGGCCCTGGCACTGAAATTTGTGGGTGCCTGGCCCCTTCACGGCACCTATGCGTTGCAGTAAACATGTAGTTAAACATTGTTACCAGGAGTGTTAGGGGTTTAGGTACAAACAATAGGTGATAGGTTCACATTGAACTGAAGAAACTGTAGGCTAATAGAGGCTTCTTACAGGGAACTCGCCTACCTCTCTCAGATAAACATAGCCTTTGCACAGAATGGGTGTGAGATGTTTGAGCCAGTAGAACTTCAAAAAGTAATAATAATCAAACCCAAAGGGTGTGATCAAAAGTTTCCAGCTTACAGTTTTAGCAGTCAGCATACTAAGTGCAGCATTAACTATGATAAATATATATGGCATTAATATAGATTCCCTAGCAATCATTCACAATTGTTTTCATCATCTAATCAAGTGGTGGGCAACTCTTGGCCCTCTGCATGTTGCTGAACTGCAATTCCCAGCAATCCCAGCCAACATGGCCAATTGCTGGGCATGATGGGAGTTGTAGTTCAACAACATTTGGAGGGCCAAAGGTTCCCCACCCCTGATCTGATCTCTTTCACCTATGAACACTTAATTCTGAGTGAGGACTTCAGTGACACTCTTGTTCCAGTCATGTTCCTGCTAAGTGTGACCTCTAACAAGAACATATTCCCAACCCTACAAGAGATACCTCTCTTTCTGTATACATACACTCCAGTACTGAGAAAAACGTGACTATATTTAATTTTATATTTTTATTATTTATTCACACTGCTCATTTTGTTTTCTGACTTCACAGAAAAGATTTTATAACATTATGTCTTTGTTGTGTGATTGTGGGAAGGAGAATGATGTACCTCTAATGTTTAGCAAACTGAGAAACTTTTGATTGATTTATATTCAGCACTACAGAAGTCTTCCTAGTTGTGAAAGTTTGGTATTTAGTGAAATCTGTTCTGAAACGTGTGGAGGGAGAGCTACTCTAGAGCTGCATCCCCCCCCCCCATTATTGCTAGTACACAAAATATAACCATGAGAAATTTAGTCTTCATTTCTTCTATTGACGATAGCTGGAATTTAGCTGTTTCTTGCTAACTGGCTAGCTTTTCCTATCTCCTCTATAGATAAGAAGAGTGTGTATGTCTGTGTGTCTGTGTGTGTGTGTAAAATATCATAATAGTTAAATGCACACTTACTTTGGAACCATGAAGATAATTTTAAATGTTTAACAATAACACTGGAGATGCACAGGAAAGGAACAATGAACACTGACATCAGTTCAATTATCTAGATAGCGATTAAAGTAGGATCTCAAATTCTTACTAAAGAACAAGTAAAAGATTATGTCAAAATTGAAGAAGACTTCAGCAGCTAAAAGCTATTCAAACCCAATTGAGCATGAGTGGGGCTGCTGAATAATGCAGACAAGATAATGAACTGGAGATAAATGATCTCAGGAGGATATGGCCTTGCTACCAGGAGAGTGTGTTGATAAGCCAGATTTATTATCTTAACATCTTATGGCAATGACCTTCAATTTATCGAAAATACCTAAGCTAGTTATAAACTATGTGTAACTATACAACAATACGTTTCCCTTATAGGAGCCCCTTGGCAACATAATGGAGTGGAAAGAGTTCTGTATATCACAGCAATGTATTTGAAAGCAGATTTTGATTTTTGGACTTCAGTCTTAAAATCTTCTCAAAGAAGAGCTTAAGGACTGCTTTAAACAAAGCCAGGGTTGTTGTTTTTAAGCAACTGTGTTTTATTGTGAAATTTAAAATTTGTGAATCTATTTCTTAAGAGACTCCACCATAGCAGGCCTGGGCACCTCAACCCCCCTTTCTCACTCTCTGCAACCCACCTTCTGCCGGCGCAAAAACTCTCTCTCTCAACTCTCCCAGCCCATCTCCACCCTCTGCCCACATCCTGCAATAACTTACTCTTGGTTCTCCTCCTCATGGAACCGCCCTCTGCCCACAAAATCTCCTGCTCAGGCCCTCACTCTCCTCCTCCCACCAGACCCACCCTCTGCCCACACAGTTTGGAGGAGGAGGAAGAGCTAGAATATGTGATAAAAGGCATCCTGTTTGAAGTCCAAACAGGACAGAGGATACTTTTATCCAAAAAAAAAAAAAGGACAATCACCTTTTTCTAGGGATGGGTGGCAACCCTACCATGCGTGCAAGGGAAGCCTTTAGGCAGGGTCCATATGGCACATACATTTTTATCCCTTGATTACCTCAACAGTAAGTGGTGAAATCAAACACGGTGGACAGAGCATTCACGCTACCTAGCATTTGCTTTAACACAATACTTTTTAAGAGAGGAAGTTCAATTATTCAGCTGAGAAACATCAAATGAAATACCTTCTTGGATACTTTCACCCTGAAGTGAAGTATTCAGATTTTAAAAATATTATTTCTCTGTACATGAATTAGTGATTAAAGCACAAAGCATCATTTTATGCAATACTTAGTACATGTTCATAAATAGTCATGCATACAAACATATTAGAACAGTAATTAGTAATTTTCAAGTCCTGATAAACTGCAAGAAGCAAATACTTGGTCTCCTTGCACTTTCAAAGAGGAGCAGTGCGTGCTTTTTCCAAGGGCTACTAGCAAATAAATGAACATGACTTAGTTGCTATGATGAATTAATATGCACACTGACACCTTATAACCACAATATTGCTTAGGGGAATTATCTGTGAGAATATATATATGCAATTATAGGTTTTAATGATTTATTTAATTTTCTGAATAATATACTACTTAAATGAAAATTGATAAAAATAGAGAATGCAAATATAAAGTTATATCAACTTTGTCTTGAACCTATTAGTGTAAGGCCAATTTTAATAAGAAAATTAATGTATTAAGCAGTTCATTATGGATGAGCATTATTTCTCGTTGTTAAGAATTTATTGTTGCAGACCTGTCATAGTCTCTCTAATTATGATTAATACCTTATCTTGAATTCCATCTCCATTCACATATCAGGAAAAAATGCAAACTTCTATTTTCCAGTCAGGGTTCACAAAAACAGGGTGATTTACTGATGTGCTCATATTTTATTCATTTAGATATTCATATTTAACAGATTTTTAAAAAATGTAACATTGATATTTGAAATCTTAAATGTATTTTATTCATGGCATGTCACATAAGCCTCTTTAGTCCAATGAACACAGGGTTGTGTATTCAATATAAATGAAGCATTTCTACAATTTAATTATGACTTCCCAAGTATAGTAACCATTGCTTTATAATATTTTGTTAATGACAATCCTGTTCTCACTGTGCCAGGGGCAAAACCAAACAAACCAATAATCAAACTGCCTGCTCTTTCCTGTTTTCCTATTGCTTTACCCAGACATTCTCCAGACACAATTATAATCATAAGCATAGACATTAATTGTGCATTATTTCAGAAATGTTATTGTAACCAAATGCCAGCAATAAATGCATATGTCAGATGAGCACCTTGTGAATTGTGGGGACTTGAGTTGTTGTAATGAATATGAGGTTTGATTCTCTCCAAAATCACCTCTGAAACTCTCCACCACATTGAGAGCCAGTGTGGTGTAGTGGTTAAGAGCGGTAGTCTTGTAATCTGGGGAACCGGGTTTGCGCCTCCGCTCCTCCACATGCAGCTGCTGGGTGACCTTGGGCCAGTCACACTTCTCTGAAGTCTCTCAGCCCCACTCACCTCACAGAGTGTTTGTTGTGGGGGAGGAAGGGAAAGGAGAATGTTAGCCGCTTTGAGACTCCTGAAGGGGAGTGAAAGGCGGGATATCAAATCCAAACTCTTCTTCCATTGACTTATAATTTACTAAAAAAGAAAGAAAGGAAGTACATTCTGCACTACCCCTGCAAAATTATATTCTTCCCTCCCCCTGCAGTATTCAGGGGGCAGCTTACAAGTTGAAAATAATTACCAAAATATGATAAAGATTCCAAAACAATAAAATGAGGACAATAACAGCAAATAAAATGAAACTCAGTGCCAATCAAATTCTTCAACTCAGCACGTCAAATGCCTACTGGAGAACAATTATCTGAACTTTAGAAAGACATCAATTTTACTATTATTTTTTCATGTTCTATAATCCCATGTATGCACTTCCCAAAAGAATCTAAAACATTGAGAGACTATATCATGCCATCATTTCAAAAGCAAGTTTGCATAAAGTTTTGTTTCATCATTTAAACCATAGTAAAATATAGGCCTAATTACAAAGCCTGATTTTCAATGAGGATTTCCAGTATTTCCAGTCACAATGTATCTGCTTTCCTCATTCTTCACTTGCTAATGAAGGGAGGAAAACCCTTTAAGGCTGCAGTTTTATGCACACTTACCTGGGAGTAAGTCCCACTGAAAATAGTGGGACTCACTTTTGAGTAAACATGCATAGGATAATTGTGCTGTAAGAGTTGCAATACCTCTTCTTTGTGATGTTGGTAAAATATAAAAGCATTTTATTTTGCTTTCTAAGTTAAAACTCAGGGTCCTACTCTAAATTTTCATTATAATCAGAAACACGTTGATTGTGCTCAGCACAGAACACTACCCTGAAGATAAAATAAATATCCTTTGTGTCTAGTGAAAGCGCTCATGCTCTGCATTTTAATGCTATTTCCCCATAGGTATGTGGGGGTCATATGTTTAAGAGTATAAGAGGTACTTACAAGTTATTTCTTTCAGCAGTCTCCACCACTGAGTTAATGGGTCTGGCCTTTTAAGAGTCACCCTTTGTCATATTTATGGCAGTGTCTAGTTGTTATCATATAAGCCTACTGATTATGTCCATTGAATTCACTGTATTGCCTCCTTGAGGATCTTGACAACTCTTCTTATCTCCTCCTCTCAAATAATCAGATATCAAACACTTCTGGCTACAATTGCTCAAAGACAGCTCAAAACACTATCTGTAGGAATACATGGCAATTTCCTACCCAGATATCAGTGAGAAACAGGCCTCCGTAGTTCCTTGGATAAAGCTTCATGGAGAAGTCAGGATAAAACCAGGGACAGGCCTGGGAAGAGTTGAGCAGCCACCCATTATGCTCTCAGGTGAGGTTCAGCAACATCTGTCAGGTCCTTCAGATGCATCATGAACATGTGTAATCATATCAAAGGTTTTCAACGAATGTTAAATGACCACTAAGATTCTATCACCACCAGCAACCCTTTCATACTAATGATCATGCGTGGGCTATATGTTTATCCATCACACCACTGAGTCTTTATGGATCAGGGCAGAGTTGTGTGCATATAGCCATGGCTAGATGGATTCTGGATGATGAAGTGTAAAAGGCTGGTGTTAGACTACTAGTACAGATCCAGACACAGTGATTCAGAGGTTGCTGTTATTGTCAAATATTTGTTTTATGGTCAGCTATAAAAGCCAGCAATATTTCTCCTGAGAAATAAAGTCTGGAACAGCAACCTTTAATAAACAGGGTCTAAATGTATTAACCTCCCATTAGAGAGTAGGAGAGTAGGAAAAAAGGGAACATGTCTCTGTGGAAATTAAAAATTAATAGCCATTAGGAAAGACCATAATCAAGGGTTAAGATGAATAGGTTAGACTTGCTTTAGATAACATTTTGTTTAGCACCAGAAAAGATACATTTGGCTATATTCATTTCTCGTAAAGGGCAAAGTCAATAAAATACAATGAATTATCTGAAGAAGTGTGCATGCACACGAAAGCTCATACCAAGAACTGACTTAGTTGGTCTTTAAGGTGCTACTGGAAGGAATTTTTTTTTGTTTTGGTATCTGAAGACGTGTGCATGCACACGAAAGCTCATACCAAGAACTGACTTAGTTGGTCTTTAAGGTGCTACTGGAAGGAATGAATTATATAAATATCATTTGCTGCCACACTTGCTTAGGACATTTGTCTCCATATACAACTCCCTTTTCAGGGAGTAAGTCCTTCTGGGGCACAAATTACTTAGTGACAGGGTTTAGTTTAAATGTGTTAGTGGAACTATTTTTCCTGCAGTGACTTGTGATTTCTTCTGCTGGAGGAGAGGCTGTTGCTTTGTCCAGTGCCAGAAATGTGGGCATAGCCAGGGGGGTCAGGGGGGAGCAGATGCCCCCTAAATAAAGTAGATGAATAAAAATGCTTAACTAACTGACCAACTGTCTCACAGATAACTTGGTTCTGCCCCCTAACATAAAGCCTGCCCCCCCCCAAATCCTGGCTACACCCATGGCCAGAAACTATCATGTTTTCAAACATAAAATAGTACAGCATGCATAACTGTGGATCATTTAGTCTAAATAGCAGTGTGACCTTGTAAAGTACTCAGGGAGCAACAGGCCAAGATCAGAAATGGAATTTTATCAAGAAAATATAGAAAAGTTGCGATTTAATAGTTACTTTTAGAAGGCCATCCCAGAATGGATGAAAGAAGTAATGAGGATGAGTCGTGGAGTTGCTGCCAACCAAAAAGGTGCCAGAACTCAGTTCTGGTAAGTTCAGTATGGAAAAAAGCCCTGCCAAAGACTCCTCCAAATGAACAGTAGCAATTCAGTGTTTGTGTGTGTGTGTGTAAGTGCCTCTGTGGTTCCACCTCTGTATATGTGAAAAGGATCTAGAAGTCTTAGTGGACCACAAGCTTAACATGAGTCAAAAGTGGGAAGCAGCAGCAAAAAAGCTAATGTCAATCCAGGCTAAATCAACCAAAGTATAGTATCCTGATCAAGCAAAGTCAGTTGTTGTTTAGTCGTTTAGTCGTGTCCAACTCTTCGTGACCCCATGGACCAGAGAACGCCAGGCACTTCTGTCTTCCACTGCCTCCCACAGTTTGGTCAGACTCATGTTTGTAGCTTCGAGAACACTGTCCCACCATCTCGTCCTCTGTCGCCCCCTTCTCCTTGTGCCCTCCATCTTTCCCAACATCAGGGTCTTTTCCAGGGAGTCTTCTCTTCTCATGAGGTGGCCAAAGTATTGGAGCCTCAGCTTCACGATCTGTCCTTCCAGTGAGCACTCAGGGCTGATTTCCTTCAGAATGGATACGTTTGATCTTCTTGCAGTCCATGGGACTCTCAAGAGTCTCCTCCAGCACCATAATTCAAAAGCATCAATTCTTCGACGATCAGCCTTCTTTATGGTCCAGCTCTCACTTCCATACATCACTACTGGGAAACCCATGGCTTTAACTATACGGACCTTTGTTGGTAAGGTGATGTCTCTGCTTTTTAAGATGCTATCTAGGTTTGCCATCATCTTTCTCCCAAGGAGCAGGCGTCTTTTAATTTCGTGACTGCTGTCACCATCTGCAGTGATCATTGAGCCCAAGAAAGTAAAATATGTCACTGCTTCCATTTCTTCCCCTTCTATTTGCCAGGAGGTGCTGGGACCAGTGGCCATGATCTTCGTTTTTTTGATGTTGAGCTTCAGACCATATTTTGCGCTCTCGTCTTTCACCCGCATTTAAAGGTTCTTTAATTCCTCCTCATTTTCTGCCATCATGGTTGTGTCATCTGCATATCTGAGGTTGTTGATATTTCTTCCAGCGATCTTAATTCCGGCTTCGGATTCATCCAGTCCAGCCTTTCGCATGATGAATTCTGCATGTAAGTTAAATAAGCAGGGAGATAATATACAGCCTTGCCGTACTCCTTTCCCAATTTTGAACCAATCAGTTGTTCCATATCCAGTTCTAACTGTAGCTTCTTGTCCCACATAGAGATTTCTCAGGAGACAGATGAGGTGATCAGGCACTCCCATTTCTTTAAGAACTTGCCATAGTTTGCTGTGGTCGACACAGTCAAAGGCTTTTGCATAGTCAATGAAGCAGAAGTAGATGTCTTTCTGGAACTTTCTAGCTTTCTCCATAATCCAGCACATGTTTGCAATTTGGTCTCTGGTTCCTCTGCCCCTTCGAAATCCAGCTTGCACTTCTGGGAGTTCTCGGTCCACATACTGCTTAAGCCTGCCTTGTAGAATTTTAAACATAACCTTGCTAGCGTGTGAAATGAGTGCAATTGTGCGGTAGTTGGAGCATTCTTTGGCACTTCCCTTTGGGATTGGGATGTAGACTGATATTCTCCAATCCTCTGGCCACTGATGAGTTTTCCAAATTTGCTGGCATATTGAGTGTAGCACCTTAACAGCATCACCTTTTAGAATTTTAGAAGTGAAGTCAGAGCAGCACTCTATTCTGCCTTGGTCAGAACACAACTGGAATACTGTGTCCAGTGCTGGGCACCACAATTTAAGAAGGATGTTGACAAACTGGAACTTGTGCAGAGGAGTGTGACCAAGATGATCAAGGATCTGGAAACCAAGTCTTATGAGGAACGGTTGAAGCAGCTGGGTATGTTTGGCCTGGAAAAGAGGAGGCTGAGAGGATAGATGATAGCCATTTTCAAATATCTAAAAGGCTGTCACATGGAAGGTAGAGAAAGCTTGTTTTCTCCTGCTCCAGAATGTAGATCCCAAACTAATGGGATCAGGAACTAAACATCAGGAAAAACGTTTTGACAGTAAGAGCTGTTTGTCAGTGGAACAGATTCCAATGAGAGGTGGTGGACTCTCCTTCTTTAGAGGTTTTTAAACAGGGGTTGAATGGCCATTTGTCCTGGGTGCTTTAGCTGAGATTCCTGCATTGCAGGGCGTTGGACTAGATAACCCCTGGGATTCCTTCCAACTCTACAATTATATGATTCTGTGAACAAAGGAAGTAGGAAGTAGGTGGAATTTAAAGTGAGGAATATAGGAAGCTTCCTTGTATGGAATCAGACTGTTGGTCCACCTATCTCAATGTTGTCTAGCAGCAGCTCTCCAAGGTTTCAGCTGTATCTGAAGATGCCAGGGAATGAACCTGGGACCTTCTACATGCAAATTGGATGCTCAGAAACTGAGCTACAGTGCTTCCCCAGGACCATAGCTGTCAACTGTCCCTTATTTGGCAGGAAAATCCCTTATCCCAGCGTAGTGTCCCACTGCTGTCCCTTATTGATGATGTCCCTTAAATTTCCCGGGTTTCAAAGGAAGCAGCTCCTCTCCCTCCCTCCCTGCCAGCCAGGGAGGAGGGAAGCTCCAACTGTGTGGCTTGGCTGCCTTTCTCACCCAATAAGGAGTCTGAGAATGACTGGGGGGTGGAGCTTGCATGCCTAGTGCCGATCAAATCGGCCACGTTGCCTGGGGACTTGCTTTTGCTCAGTGCTTCCCAGTGGAGAGATGACGGTGGTTTTCCTTGCTGCATCCCCTTTGCCAGGTTGCTGCGCTGTGGGAACCACCGCTTGAGGCTTTCTTTGGCTGCTGGCTGGGCTTTCTGCCTTTGCTCGGAGGGGCTCAGAGGTTGAACATACCTGTGCTGGGAAAATCCCTTCTTTTGGCTGCTGATCCCTTATTTTCGAGGCTGCTGGTCCCTTATTTTCAAATCTGTGACAGCTATGCCCAAGACTCTTCTCAGGACTCTTCAATTGATTCCTGGTACAGTGTGGTTTTGATTAGATCAGGAACCAGAGGAGAGCAGGGCATTAAATTCCAGAAGATTCTACACGACTGTATATCCCACCCTTCATTGAAAGGCATCAGAGGGAAACATTTAGTTGCACCTTGCCTTAGTTTGATAAAACTTTACTAGCTTACCGTTACAGACAGAATGTGTATATATTGACCAAGGACTCAGCTATACTGCTGCAAATAAAACATTTTAAGTGTGTTGTAAAGTGCAATATACAAATGTGACACTAGATGGCAATTGTGAGCTATGGCAAATTCAATATATTTTTCAAAATGTTTAAAAAAAAGCATTTTCACAGCATTTTTTATATGTGTGTAGATTTCTCCCAAGACAATAGCACTCGTTACTGGCACAAAGAGGGAAAGTGAGTAATAGGGGTCATGGGGGCTGCAGATAGTCATGCCCCCTACATTGCTGCATCCATGAGTACAAGAGGATCCTTGCTGCAGAAGTCTTAGCTGAACTTGTGAGTCACCAGCACAAGCACTGCAATGACGCAAGCAGGACTAAAAGTGTAGCCCTGCAACCTCCTTATACAGTGGTACCTCGGGTTAAGTACTTAATTTGTTCTGGAGGTCCGTTCTTAACCTGAAACTGTTCTTAACCTGAGGTACCACTTTAGCTAATGGGTCCTCCTGCTGCCACCGCACTGCTGGAGCACGATTTCTGTTCTCATCCTGAAGCAAAGTACTTAACCCGAGGTACTATTTCTGGGTTAGCAGAGTCTGTAACCTGAAGCATTTGTAACCTGAAGCGAATGTAACCCGAGGTACCACTGTACCTGCTTTTCCTGCTGTAACCAGGCCTGAAATTCCTTTAACTTATCCTTTTATTAACTCTGCTGCATTCATAGTTCTAAGTATGATATATCTTTGGGAACCCATACATACTTTTCTAATTGAGGTGCTAGTACCATTGATTATATTGCACTTTCCTTCTCTTTATTTTATTATCAAATAGGTTTGAGGTTTGCAACAGGATTGACAGTGATTATTATCCATCAGTTCTGGTAACTGCTACTTTGGGTCTCTTCCAGTGGAGGAAATAAGGGAGCAGAGTCCAAACTGGTGAAAATCTAATTTGGTGGTCAACCCACATAACATTCTTCTATAGCTGGGTTATTTGAAAGGATACTTTGTCAGGAAGCCTTGGAAGTGAATTGGATGTTTTATATTCTTACTAAAATATTGTTCAGCTCAGCACCTACAAACTATTTTGGGCCATACTAAGTGTTTTAGCA
Organism: Podarcis gaigeae; assembly: GCF_964106915.1. NCBI lineage: Eukaryota > Metazoa > Chordata > Lepidosauria > Squamata > Lacertidae > Podarcis > Podarcis gaigeae. The sequence goes on along the minus strand of NC_139687.1, from coordinate 3,944,589 downwards.
CAAATTGCAGAGGTAGTTTGACTAAGAACATGGACATACAAATAAAGAATTAATGACATAACCTTTATGATCCTGCTAAAGACAGGGCCACTAGTAAAATGATTCATGTGATGTTATTACATTAATAATACATGGCACTTTTAAGAGAAAAAAAGAGGGTGCAGACTGCACAAAAATGAGGTGAATTCAGACATACTGCACCCAAAAAGAAATAATCCAACTTTTGGGATCTTGCTTCATCAAGATTATATACAATCAAAGCTCTAACTAACATGCAGATATATGTCAGTGACTGGCTCATGTGCATTACAATAAGATATTTGGGAATCAATCTTCAGCGCAGTGGCCAAGATTCCCTTTGGACATTCCATACTTGCCTCCTTGGTTCCTAGTTTCCATATGTGAGATTAAAAGTCTTATTATCACCAACAGTGCAGATGCTGAACTCAGCTGCAGGATTTCAGGGCAAAGCACACTGCCTGATGGAACAATAATTTTAAGTTCAGAATTTTCCCAGTGGTTTTGTCTGTGTAAAAAGGACCATGATAGAAGCAACTTTGAGACAAAAAATTGTAATAAATGACAATATAGTAGTAGTAGTAGTAATTTGTCAGTGCTCAGGAAAGTCTTTTTAGTTTTTCATTTTCAAATTATGACATTGGCCCTGATTGTTAGCCAATATCATCTTCCTTCTCTGGCTCAGCATAGCTCCATTTAGGGAACTGGTCAGATAGGAGCTCCTTCAAATTACATCTCATTTTCTCCTTTCTATCTGGGGTACATTTTAAGTTTCTGGATACTCTTTTATTGGGATTGCACAAAAAAATCATCCCAGAAAAGATATCATTGTCCATTAACAGATATTGATGTTTTCTGTGACTTACACAGTGTTTCTTTTTGTTCTGGCTGCTGCAAGGATCCACGCAAAAGCACTTTTGGAGATTGCTATAAACTGACATGTTGATGTCCTCATTTGATCTTACTTTTTGTATTTATTTTATTTGCTTTTTAATCTTTTTTAAAATCCTTGATTCTGTGTTTTATTTACTGCATTTTATTTATATAGTAAATTTTCAGCATTTTGCAAATATGATTTGTTGTATACCTTTGAGTCAGTTTGGATTTTTGTAAAGGCCTTTGGCTAAGAGCGATTTTAAAGACAGAATAATTAATGCTGCCCTGTAAGTATTTTCCAATTGCACAATGCATATATATATATATATATATATATATATATATATATTTGTTAGCAAGAGAAAAGGAGGCTAGAAAAAGTTAGGTGGGTAAATATTGGGGGGGAAATAAATGCTGCACACAGTTTATTTGCCATTTTAGTCATGTAGCTTGTCTGATCAGTTGTTACTATAAAGCTAGTGTAAGACAAACATACGTATTTCAGGTCAAAGGAAAATAGTATCCTACAATTGAATAATGCCTTTGGGAGAATGTCTGACCTCACACCTCCAACCAGGACTTTGTTTAACCACTTGTGAATTTCAATTATTTGTTCAGAGGGGCCATTCATAATTGCTGGGCGTAAGCCTGTCTTTAAGATGCAAAGCAGAAAACGATGAAAATGCTACACAAGCAAATTAGAACAGTGGCACTTAAATGTATAAATTAACTGAGCTTCTTTTCACAGCTTTCTCTTTCTGTTGTGAGAGGCTTCAATCTGGTGACATCAAAGGCAGGATTATGTAAGAAGATAAAAACTTGATTAATGTCCATGTTTGAAGTCATGAAAGTCTTTCCCTCTACAAGTCAAAATAACCCTCCTTAAAGCACAAAAAGCCAGGCGCCAGGTGCAAGTGGGAGGTTGCAGAAAGGTACTGGGAATGAAGCTTTTCCTTAATATACTCTTTGCGGTCTTTTGTGCTTGTAAACAGAGAATATTATTCTGCATGCTAATGAGGTGGCTTTTAAATAAGAATTTAGCTGGTGTCACATATAAAAGCTTACTGTGGTTTATTTTGGCGACTGAAATTTATCACAAGGTGGCTAATATCAATCAGCATTTATTATCTACCTTTCTACAATGGTTTGAGAAAAAAAAATAGGTATCATAAATTGGAAAATTGTATGCTAACTCTACTACCACCAGCATATACCACCTCTACTTTAATGGTTAGCAATAGAATTTTGTTACCGTTTTGTGATCACTGCAAACCAAAAATTAAGAAAGTTTTCTGATTAAATGCTCCGTACATGTTTCTAAATAGCCAAATAATACAGTCTCTCTTCAGAAATTGTTTTGTAATGAATCACTGTTAGTTGTATCCAATGCAGCATGTGCAGAGTTCCACTCATCCAGGACTTCCGCTTTCTCTTCTCTCCCCATATGCCCCCAAAATCTGTTTCCCAACCCCAAGCATGTGGGGCTGCAGAGGAAATGTGTTGTGCAAGCAGAAGTCTGCCGTGTAAGTGGAATGACAGCGCTGGATAAAGCCCTAAACCAGCATTCACACCTGGATCTTCATATATATGTGCTTGTGTGCATGCAAACAGTACATAAAAATTAAATAATAATAATAATAATAATAATAATAATAATAATAATAATAATAATAATAATTTATTATTTATACCCCGCCCATCTGGCTGAGTTTCCCCAGCCACTCTGGGCGGCTCCCAATCAGTGTTAAAAACAGTACAGCATTACATATTAAAAACTTCCCTGAACAGGGCTGCCTTAAGATGTCTTCTGAATGTCAGGTAATTCTTTATCTCTTTGACATCTGATGGGAGGGCGTTCCACAGGGCGGGCGCCACTACCGAGAAGGCCCTCTGTCTGGTTCCCTGTAGCCTCACTTCTCGCAATGAGGGAACCGCCAGAAGGCCCTCGGCGCTGGATCTCAGTGTCCGGGCTGAACGATGGGGGTGGAGACGCTCCTTCAGTTATACAGGACAGAGGCCGTTTAGGGCTTTAAAGGTCAGCACCAACACTTTGAATCGTGCTCGGAAACGTACTGGGAGCCAGTGCAGATCTCTCAGAACCGGTGTTATGTGGTCCCGGCGGCCACTCCCAGTCACCAGTCTAGCTGCCGCATTCTGGATTAATTGCAGTTTCCGGGTCACCTTCAAAGGTAGCCCCACGTAGAGCGCGTTGCAGTAGTCCAAGCGTGAGATAACTAGAGCATGCACCACTCTGGCGAGACAGTCCGCGGGGAGGTAGGGTCTTAGCCTGCGTACCAGGTGGAGCTGGTAGACAGCTGCCCTGGACACAGAGTTAACCTGCGCCTCCATGGACAGCTGTGAGTCCAAAATGACTCCCAGGCTGCGCACCTGGTCCTTCAGGGGCACAGTTACCCCATTCAGGACCAGGGAATCCTCCACACCTGCCCGCCTCCTGTCCCCCAAAAACAGTACTTCTGTCTTGTCAGGATTCAACCTCAATCTGTTAGCCACCATCCAACCTCCAACCGCCTCCAGGCACTCACACAGGACCTTCACCGCCTTCACTGGTTCTGATTTAAAGGAGAGGTAGAGCTGGGTGTCATCAGCATACTGATGAACACCCAGTCCAAACCCCCTGATGATCTCTCCCAGCGGCTTCATATAGATATTAAAAAGCATGGGGGAGAGGACAGAACCCTGAGGCACCCCACAAGTGAGAGCCCAGGGGTCTGAACACTCACCCCCCCCCCCACTTTCTGGACACGGCCCAGGAGGAAGGAGCGGAACCACTGTATGACAGTGCCCCCAGCTCCCAGCCCCTCTAGACGGTCCAGAAGGATGTTATGGTCGATGGTGTCAAAGGCCGCTGAGAGATCCAGCAGAACTAGGAAACAGCTCTCACCTTTGTTCTTATCCCGCCGGAGATCATCAACCAGCGCGACCAAGGCAGTTTCAGTCCCATGGTGAGGCCTGAATCCCGATTGGAAGGGATTCATGACTAATTTAATTCAATGGCACATTATCCAAAATGATCAAGCAGAGCAATCCTAAGCCTGTCATGGAGTAGTGATCCTGCGAGCAAGTACTGCTGGGTGGGGCCCCTCAGGCAGGTGGTAACAATTAGTATCCCAAAGTGGGAGCATGTGATGGGGCTGGCTGGTTGCCAGATCCCTCAGCCCCTAGAAATCTTTGCATTAACCTGCCAGGGGCAGGAGAACACGTTGTTTATTGGACTTGTTTGATGTCCTGTAACTTATGCCAAGGAAGAAGCCAATAAAGCTTGGTAACGTGCTCAGTGCCTGTGTGTAATTGATTAGTAGCCTGGAGGGAGGAATCAGGGATATGACTCTCTCCATGACAAACCCCACCTGAGCCACTTCTGCATCCAAAGTTCTGACAGCTCCCGCCAGAAAGGATGAATGGGGTGGGGGTGTGGGGGTGTGGGGGTGTTTGACAGCTTTTGCTGTGCCAGCTCTCCATTTCAGGGCCATACACCAGCTCCCCCCAGCGGGAGGACTCACAGTGGTAGCCTTGCTCTGGCAGAGACCAGGCCTCTGCACATCAGAGCTGCCCTTCCCATCCTCACTGCCCCTCTCTTCCCACAGAAGCTGAAGGACAGAGGCCCAAACTTCATCCTAACTCCCTTCCACACCTTCATCAGGTGGGTTGGCTACACAATCAGGCTACAGGAATATAATTTGTTGCAAATTTTTCTGTGTCATAAGTGTTATGTATGCCAATTTTGTTTTATGGAAGACAAGGCAACAAATCTATTATTTATCTGTTGCTGTGAAATTCAGAAATGAAATGTTATGTTTTTGATTTGACTACAAACTGCCTGTAACTGTATGCTACAAAACACTACAGGTATTGTTATCGTGCATATTCAAGCTGGACAGAGATAATGTAGTTCGTCCATAAAACCTATTTGTTGATTCATGCATATCTGTATATTTAAAGCTCCTTGTTCACCCACAAGTACACGTTTCATCTGTTGTGTAATGATGCTTATTGCCAGATTGAGTGCCGTTGTGGGGCGGCAAAAACGCCTCCCCTGGATCCGGCAGTTGTGCTGGAGGTGAGGGTTTTTCCTAGGCTTGGATAACCCTTTTTGGCTTCTCCCAGGCCTGATACATTGATTTCAGCTTGCCTGCCTATTTGGCCAATGGCAGGAGGGCTGCAGCACCACTGCCATTTCTGGGGAGGATCAGACTGAGACGGCAGGGGGGCCCTGAGTAAAAAAAATTCTAAAAAGGGGGCAGTAGACCAAATAAGTTTGGGAACCTCTGGTCCAAGCCCTTGACTTGTCAAGTTACTGTGTGCCAGTACCTTATTTTTTTATGTCCCTTTAATACAATCTGTTTTGTACTGTCCGCAGTGGCACCTGGTAATTGACACACCAGTGCACAGATGTATATGAATTGAAAAATCTGTCATAATTGTACTGTCCCTGTATTTTGCAGGTGCAAAGACCAACAATGCAGTCCCACTGTGAAAGGGTACTTTTCAAATGTGAGTAAGAAATAAACACCTGACCTGCTATATCAACAATACAAAGAAACATTGTATGCTGTTTTTACAAGGAACACCGCAACACAAATATGCCCTAAGTATCCTATGTTTCTTTCTATAATGGTTAAGCTTTATATTTCTTTCTGAAAAAGATGTCATGCATGTGTATTTGAGTATAAATGCATAATCGCCTAGTGGAAAGTTCAAAATCTGTTATTTTGGAATCTATGAGCTATGAGCTTTGGGGTTGCTTGCCAAATTCAGTCACAGATTTATCTTTCCTCTCCTGTATCTGATGACTTTGAGTTTGTAGATGACAAAGTAAAATAAAATAAGGTGTTTCTTCTGTTTCCAAACACTCATCAAACAGAGAAAAGGGATATTTTAAAACATTCTATAACTAATCATTTATTTTTCAAACTTATTATACAGGTGGGTTTCCTTTTTCTTCTCTGTTCTGGTTAAAGGGAGATCACGAACTGTTTCAGCCCAATACAATTGTTCTCAAGTATTTTAAGAAGACTAGAGAAAAGGGTCTTTGTCACTTGGTGATGTTGGATAACTGCTCATGCAGGGTTTCTGAGAAACTTGAGAGGAACAATTTCAACTTAGCAAAAGGCCCTTGAAAGTCCTTTATAGTATTCAAAGATCTGGGTGGTCCCAACCAATCCTTTGTTTCTTTTAGAGCTCTAAATGTTTTTCAGGCTGCACAGTTCTTGAAAATTCTACAGACCCTGGCAAAGGGACCTGGAGAAGCCTCTCTCAGAAGCCTCTGTGTCTCTGTCGCTTTCATGCCTTCTGTCTTTGATCCCTTACTGCTTCTCTAGTCTCATTGCCCAGAAAGAAAATATACACCCTATACATGTGATTTACAGACTTCATCCCAGGCAAATATGGTATTTATAAAAGGAATGACAGAGTTTGTACTTCTTTGAATCTAACAGCTACCCTGACTTTTGGATTGGGTCTTCTTTGATTTGAGAAAAGACTTGAGAAAAAGTTATTTCTTTTGTTAAGTGAAGTACAGTCCCAAGCATGTTTACTCAGAAAAATCACTATTGCATAAAATAGAATTTATTCTATAGTAACTGACCATAGTTACAGCCTGAAACAAAGTACGAATGAATCTCATGGCAAGCGGTGTCCATGATTCATAGCACAATAATAACAGTTTTCTGTGGGGTGGCTTAAAGCAGGTATCAAATACAGACTTGGGTTAAGGCATAACTAATGATGAATTAGGGACGCGGGTGGTGCTGTGGGTTAAACCTCAGCGCCTAGGACTTGCCGATCGCATGGTCAGCGGTTCAAATCCCTGCGGCGGGATGCGCTCCCGTTGCTCAGTCCCAGTGCCTGCCAACCTAGCAGTTTGAAAGCACTCCCGGGTGCAAGTAGATAAATAGGGACCGCTTACTAGCGGGAAGGTAAACGGCGTTTCCGTGTGCTGCTCTGGTGCCGGTTCGCCAGAGCAGCTTCGTCGCGCTGGCCACGTGACCCGGAAGTGTCTGTGGACAGCACTGGCTCCCGGCCTCTAGAGTGAGATGAGCGCACAACCCTAGAGTCTGTCAAGACTGGCCCGTACGGGCAGGGGTACCTTTACCTTTTACCTTTAATGATGAATTGGAGGGATTATAGACGAAACCCTGAGTCAATCCATTTTGGCTGCCATCAAGGAATCCTTTCTGCAGCTGGTTGTTGATACTTAATATCAGAGAAATTGCATTTAATAAACATGAATGTATCACCAAATTGTTGCAGGGGCAGTGAAGGCAGAGGAAAAGTGATGCATCTGTTGTGGGAGTTTCCTTATATTTATTGATTGATTATATTTACAGTATTCAGAAATATGTCTTTACTTTGCAACTCCCATTTGAGGAAACAGTTGAGACTTTTTAATTTAGAGAAAATGGGAGTAAAAGGAGATGTGATAAAGGTGTATAGCATTATGTATTGTGTGGAGAAAGTCGACAGAGAGAAGCTTTTCTCCCTCTCTCATAATGCTGGAACTCAGGGACATCCCAGGAAGCTGAATGTTGGAAGATTCAGGACAGACAAGAGAAAACACTTCCTCACCCAGGGCACTCTTAAACTCTGGAATTCACACTCCCAAGACATGGTGGTGGCCACAACGTGGGTGACTTGAAAAGAGGGTGAGAAAAATTATTAGAGGTTAATGGCTACTATCCATGGCAGCTTAGTTCTGCCTACATTGTTGGAGCTTCTGAATGCCAGTCAGTTCACAAGCAGGGAGAGTTCTATTGCACTCACGGCATCAGGCTGGCCACTGGGAGGAAAGAGTGCTGGACTGATGAGTCTTTGGCTTGAACCAGCTGGCTCTTTTAGGGTATTTTGTCATTGCTGTATTCCTTTAAATATGTTTCCAGAATTTCATCACCAGTGGACAGAAACCTTTGCCATTACATCATTTCTGTCAGTTTGTGGTAGAAGGTTGCATTGATCTTAGGAAGCTTTATAGGAGTGATGTATGATCTATAGATTATAGACAACATTGTCTCTTTCGTGTGGGATGAGGCAGCTTTCAAAGAGGACTTTCCCCATAAAGCATTCCACTGATTTTCTTTTATTTCTATTCCACACTCTGCTTTCCACAAGTTTCCAAGACCAGTCGTAGCACCAATTTTCTGGTCAGTTGCAGCTCTCAATTCTAATTTCTCATGAAGTATGAGAATACTAAAATGCATGCATTTTACTTCTCACATTTAATACCTCACGCATGTACAGATTCTTATCCAGTCGTACCAGTCTGAAGTACCAACTGCAAAGGGCATTTTTTTCAAAGTCCCTTATGTAAATGTTTGAGTGTATTTCATCTTTCAAAGCACCAAATTTATTAGTGCTGCCTCATATGCGCCTTACCATGGAAGTGTATGTGAGAGAGGACTGGAGGTGATGCTAATGTCTAGATGTGGGGAGAGAACCTGGGATCCCTCACGAAAGAGGCCAGTAAAGATGGACAATATATTTCCCAAATAATGCAATTGTTATGTGTCAGGAGGTAGATTTGGGGTGGGAGAATGGCAGGATTCAACCAATCAGAGGGGAGTAAACCTTGCCTGGCACATCACCTGCACAGGGGATCTAGTCCAGGGTGTGGAGCCCCTAGTCTACCACCAGATTTCATCTGGATCCCTTCCAGGGAAAAGAGCTTTGTCGTAGTGCCGAGAGCTGCTGCAAGAACATCAAAGCAGAGGGAGCAATGTATCAGCAGAGAGGTAGACGTGTATTCATTTAAATAAAGTGAATTCCACTGCAGAACGTAATGTCCAGTGAACTCCCCACCTCCTTCTCACACACTCCCCAAGCCATTTGAAACAGCAGACTGGCCCGGAGGCTGCCTCAGAATTTGTGACTGTCCTCGCGTGGACGAAAACGGCGCCTGTCTGTTCCTGGGGAGAAAGCAAAGAAGAGACTTTTTGACGTTTTTAGGATTCTCCCAATCTACCCCACAGCGTGGGGTGGCTGGAGGTTTTTCGCTGGCTTTTAAGACAGGAAGCGATTGGCGACTAGATCAGTAGAGAGCTTGACCTGCTGGATCCCTGCAAGGAAAGAAGCTGGGTCTTGGTCAGAGCGCTTGGCGGCCGAGAAGCCCGGAGGAAAGTGCAGAATGGCTGGAGAGGCAGTTGTAGCAGCAGCTGGACAAAGCTCCGTTTTGGAACGCTCTTTCTTGCCCTGGACAGTAAATCAAAATATCTCTCTCTCTCTCTCTCTCTCTCTCTCTCTCTCTCTCTCTCTCTCTCTCTCTCTCACCTCCTGTTCAGGGACCAGATGAGAGGAGCGAACAAGCTGAGGGCAGCGCGACGAGGTGAATCCGAAGAGAGCCACTCCTGTCCCTCTTTGGCAGGGGAGAAGGCAGGCGGGGTACTTGCTTCGAGTGAATTGAACGAGAGGGAGCCGCATCTTGGTCAAATGAGGGGTATGTTCTGGTTAGGTTACAGGTGGCTAAGTCAGTGTCGAGCAGCGGCGTTAGTTCAAAGTCGGGATCAGGCTCAGCTCCAGGACCGGGATGTGTCTCGCCAGCCTTTGCAATCGGAGAGGACGCGAAGGACCTCCATTCGTCTTTGTGCGAGAAAGGTTCAATCTTTACGGTGATCTGGGAGCGAGACGCTTCTTGGAGCTGCTGCCACTTTGTCGTCCCCCCTCTCCCTCCCTGTCACACTCACACGTAACCCATGGACACGCATTTCACTATCCGTAATTGTTAACAGGTTAACTGCGTTTCATTTGGGGTTCTCTTTGACTCCTAAAGAAAACGGAGCAGGTGGAAATTTTCTAGAGACACGGAGGGACCCCACCCCTCCCCAGCACTTCCTGGAAAACTGTCCTGGGGTCTCCCTTACCTTATCTACGGGAAACTAAATGACTAAACAGGTGTTTTACAAACTTGGGTCGCCAGCTTTTTTGGACTACAACTCCCACCATCCCTAATTAGCGGGGTCAGTGGTCAGGGATGATGGGAATTGTAGTCCAAAAACAGCTGGAGCCCCAAGTTTGGGAAACACTGTATTCTACAGAGAGAGAGAGAGAGAGAGAGAGAGAAGGGTGTAAGATTGGTTTGGTCACTGAGTAGTCTCTTGTTCTTCTACCTGACTGCACCTTATTCAAAGGATGGTTGTTGGCTATCAGTTCAGCGAGCCTGAACACATACAGAGCCGGACCACTGAGGTCCATCTAGCTCCGTATTGCCTACACTGACTGGCAGCGGTTCGCCGGGGTTTTCAGACAGGAGACATTCCCAGCCCGTCCTGGAGATGCCAGGGACAGACCCTGAGGCCTTCTGCATGCGAAGCTGATGCTCTGCCGCTGAACCACAGGTCTTCCCTATTGGGGGGTCCCACTGCTGCCTTTCATTATTTCCCCCTCCCATCTCCCCACCTACATTATGCAACACACCTTATTGGAACTGGGTGGGTGTTGGGCACCCATCGAACTTCTCCAAGCCCCGCGTCCCGCCGGCTTAAGCTGCTGGGAGAAACCTGCGAGGCAATTACGCGCAGGCAAGACATCTCCCCTTAATCGCACGGGCTTCAGTCAGAGACCGGTTCGGGTTTCCAAAGGGGCGGGGGCGGCTGTAGAAATTACACGTTATCCAAATATTGGCTGCTGCCGAGTCGAGGGCGGGGGGGCGGCGGCTGGCAGCCAGGCTGTGCCCCCTGGACGCGGGCAATTAGCGCGACAGCCCCCTACGTTGGCTTAGATGCGTCTTCTATGGTGACACCCTCCCCCTATGGCCAACAAGAAAGGTTGATTGCCCCCCTGGGAGCCAGCGCCAGCTCTGCACGGGGAGTCTGGCAGCTCCTGCCCGAGGTCGGTGCCAAAGAAAAGGGCCACCGCCGCGTCCCTGGGCGCTGCCGCCGCAGATTGCCTGGCAGGCGGCAGATTTCGTGGTGCCGGCCTGGCTGCAGCGTCGTCTGCAGCAGCAAAGCCCAACTGTCAGGGAAGAGGCTCCGGCGACGGGCGAGAGCCTCGGGCAACTTCCCGCAGCAGTGCGGGAAACAGAGCCCTCCGGTCCTGGCTGAATCCCGCGGACGGAATGGGGAACATTTCATCAAGGCGCAAGCTTTCGCATCTCCTGAAGTGGCAGCCAGAATAAGCATCTCTTTAAGGTGCTTTAGGTTGCTGTAACTGACTGCTAACTTCTACTACTCTCAAGACATCCCAACGGAATAGCACCTCTGGATCCCTTAACTAACATTTTGTAGGCTCCAGTGGAAGATGCAGGGAGTCCGTGGGTGAGAGCCACACTAAGGACTCCTCCAGTTCTTGATCTCATTGTTCTGTTGCTGGATCAGTGCCCTAATCCTGACCCTAAACACGATTTCAGGAAATGGTTCATACTTCCATGTGACACTTCCAGAGTTTTAAATCGCTACCTCACCCTGCCTATTTCTACAGAACTGGACCCGCGCATGGAAGCGCCTCCCCCCGAGTTTTTATTCTCTGTAGGACAACAGTTGCCCTTTGGAACTGACCGTCTTTTGTCTCTCCGAACTCAAATCCTCGCCTCAGACTCGAAGCCCAAGTCAAGCTGGATTAGCAGTTTACACAAGATGGATTAGCAGTTAACAAGAATTTTTCTCACTCATTCCTGTATCAACTCTCCCCAACATAATGCCCGGGGGAGACAAATGTAATAATCTACGGACTATGTAGCACAGGATTTCATGGGGGTCTTAAAATAACATTATCCCAACTTTGAATTTCTCAGTCCTTCTCAAATGAAGAATTGTAGAAAGTACTGTAATCAGCAGGTGCTTTTATTTCTCAGAAGAATGAAGGCTTACTACCTCAGGTCTAATAGTCTCCGAAAAATCTGAATTTGAAATGGCATCCACCCTGGGAACTTTCGGCCCCGTCCCGCTTCCCTGGTTCAAGTTGAGGTGACGACAAATAACGTGGGCGAGGAAGCCTTGCGAAAAGCCGTGCTACTTTCTTTAGGAGTGCGTTACCTAGGGAAGGAAAGCCTTGGTTTCTAGATAGCATGTCATTTAAAAACACTGGCACCTTAACTTGGAAGCAGCTCTTACCCCTTAAGCACCATAGAATTGGGGTGCGTGCGAGGGTGCGTGGGTGGCTCCGATCCAGCTAAACAACAACTTCTTCTTCTTCTTCTTCTTCTTCTTCTTCTTCTTCTTCTTCTTCTTCTTCTTCGGTTTCATTTGGCCCTCCTGCCTGTTCCAAGCAAGTCCCACGACTTATTTCAAGCCTTAACCGGCTGGGGCCCAGGGTTCTGGGGAGTGAGGGGCGTAAGAAACTCCATATCGCAAAGTCAGGAACGTTCGCTCGGAAGTTCTGCAGAAATCAGCCCGGAAGCGAAAAACGTCAAAGTGTCCACTTGAGATCAGTCAGGTTTCGCCTCCTTCTTCGTGTTCCTTCATTGCTTCTAAGGCTCCTACAGTTTCCTCATAGTGCATTCTATTTTCTTGAACTGAAATTAACTTCGCTTTCCTTTGCCGGAAAAAACTCAGCACGAATATCCTGATTGCTGCATCTCTTTCACGTGGTCTCTGTCTCTTTTGAACCAAAAAGCAAGCGGAGAAATACTTCCTCTTACAAGCAGGAAAGATAAAAGTCTTCCATTCGCCGTTATGCCGAGAACCGAGTTTCCAAACCGAAACAGTGCTGTGATTCCTCTGCGGCCGACATCAGACGAGAAATCTGCTCACGGTCCTCGCGAACACAAGCGGGCGGGCGGGGGGGGGGGAAATCATCTGCAGTCATTCCTGTTGGTTATCGGAGATGATCACAAGGATTTTACACTTGTTACCTCAAGTGAATGGCAAAAGAGATGGTGGCCACAGTCGCTTAGAATGGATAGGTAGAAAACAGTCCCCAACTGTTAGGTAGAAAACAGTCCCCGTCAATTATATTAGACTGCAAACGTGCTTTTTAGCCGGAGACGTTAGCTCAGGATGGAAAACTGGAAAATATCAATAGACTGACTTCCAAGAATTCGTAGAGAACTTTCCCCCGCTCCTGGACTCTTAAGAAGGTCGTACTTGTTCCACCCAAACGGTGTTGTTGTTAATTTTTTTTTTTTAAGTCAGGGAATCTCTTTAAGCCTAATGTGAACTATGAACTCAAATTCTATTCTTACTTAACCCAAAGTCCGGTGTTATTAATTTATTTTCTGTTACGAAACTAGGAAACTGAAATGAGTAATGTAGAAAACAAACAAAAAAGGGAGCATTTTTATCTTTAAAGTTTTAATAATAATAATAATATCACGGAAACTTTCGCCCCACAACCTGGAGAGAAACCTGTGAAATATAGTAAGTATCAGGTTTTCGTAAAACAGTTGAATCGATCCGAAAATGAATTATGGCATGTGGATGAACATTTTGTGATTTAAGGGGAGATTGATGGGTTTAACGACAACATGCACAATCTTTCCACAATAGCAATGCTGCACGCTTTCTTGGGAATAAGTCCCATTGAATTAAATGGAACTTGATTTTGAGTATATATGTATGGGACTGCATATACCTTGCACTACAAATATGGACTCGTGTTCTCACCCAACTTTTTAAACCTCTAGGTTGCTGAATGATGAGGTGAGATTCCTGGTCGCTCAAAAGTGACTTGATGCTAAAGATGCCAAGATATTAGAAGAGGAGGTCATGGAGAGGATAATGGCTTTGCCCTTTTAATACTCTGATCCTTAGTACATCTAACTGAAGGATTAAAATTAAAAGAGTTATTTAAATCAACAATGCATTTTCTTACACTGTACGGGTTTTTTGAATGGAGTGGCAGAATTCGCAATGCTAGTGAATGGGTTTACTTACCCGTCCCCGCGTCTGGAAAGGAAGCATGACACTCCAACCCTCAATTCAGGCACGTTTATTCGGAAGCGAGCCTCATTGACTGCAACAGAATTAACTTCAGACCAAGGCTGCTTATGGCCATAACTCGACATTAGAGCCGGCAGCGCAGATGCGACTAAGATTTAAACCAGTGTCAGTTTTAATTATCTTCCACGTTCAGCACGTTTTTTCCGTGGCACTTATTTCCACGTAGGACTGCGAGCCATCACTGAGTTTGTACTGAGGGACTAATGCAATCTTACAGCCCAGGGCTAACCATGTCTACTCAGAAGCAAGTCCTATTGAATTCAATCCCAGGTAAAGGGCGGGATTAGGATTGCATGAATACAAAACTCATGGGCCAGAATGAAGAGCAGAAGTGTTTGAACAGGCCGGCCTCCCTTGTCAAAACTATTCCCAGTGTCTGAGCAGACTGTTGCCGCAGTGTAGAGCCCCTCGTTATTTACTTCCAATAAATTCACAGAAAACGAATTAGTCTTTTCTACTATACACATCCTTCCTGCCCATACTTTCACAAAGAGTTTTTACCTTCTATAGAGACTCTTTTTACACCCCGGTGCTTGCTTTGGCAGAGACGCAAAAGCCTCTGTACATTTGAACTAAAAGCAAGCTAGCAACTCCCGGTCTAACTGGCCCATCGATATCCAAGCACAGCAGTCGGTCTTCTTGAAATAAACTGGCCCTCCTTCCAGTTTATTGTAAGAAAAGTCTGTTCTCCGGGTCTGCGCGATCCAGGGCACTTTTCAACAGAATTCTCGCGGTTTTGTTGCGACCAGCGCTGGTTAACGCCTTCCGCGCTTTGCCCGAAGTGACTCGCTAACCTGTGGATCAGACCTTCCTCAATTCAAGAGAACACATCCCAAACTCGGGTGCGGCATATGTGGGAGCTTTCTAGCGCAACACAGCTCTATAAACCACGGATTTTTAAGAGGGAGAAAAAGAACCCCCTAAGCATCGGGGTTAGAAGGAGGAAGCCAACAAGTCATATTTTAATTGAAACAATGATGTACAGTAAGGCAGACAGGAAGCGTCAACAACAATACTTCATAAACCAGCTAGGACTCAGAAATCCAACCCAAAAGAAAGTTGTGCTCGGGAAATGGTTGCTTGACTCATTCCCTGCCTCTCACAGAACTTTCTTCTGCGTAAAGTGCTTATCATGTTAGAGTTGTGGTCCCCCTCCCGCAGGTCCTCACCCTCACCCCCCTCCATCGGCATTTAATTTCTAAATTCAAGTGGAGTAAGAACAGACCGTTGGAGCCTGTGAAAAGCAGCCATGTATGTA
This sequence comes from Podarcis gaigeae, assembly GCF_964106915.1. Classification (NCBI taxonomy): domain Eukaryota; kingdom Metazoa; phylum Chordata; class Lepidosauria; order Squamata; family Lacertidae; genus Podarcis; species Podarcis gaigeae. Next base: position 3,929,553 of record NC_139687.1, on the reverse strand, counting down.
TGTATGTATGTATGTATGTATGTATACCAGTAGGGATAATAAAGGTGTTGTAATAAGCATACTTACAAGAAAGAGGATTTTAAAAAAAATGCTTTCGGAACAGAGTAATGATGAGACAGGTCTTGCACGTTTACACAACAATATTACACCAAACGCGTAAACTTCACTAAAGAACGCTATGTGAAATTTCCACTCGAAAAAATTGTCTCTATATGTCATCGTTCGACACATTTTTTTCAAACCGAAATAGACTATCAGACAGTTCTTAGGTTTCAAAACCTATTTCCACTTTTAATCCCCGCTCATTTCTCCTTTAAAGTTTAGGGTTTTAATCTGTTGCTGGTTGCTGATGTCAGCGTTAATACTGTATATATTTGGTCACATTTTTTGGCGGGGGGGGGGTGGGGAGGTTGCAGATTCGGTGTGAATCTGAGAGGGTTACCAACACACCCATGCAGGACTTTTCTCAATCCATAGTACACATTTCAGTTTGAACCAGGTGCGCAAATGATTCCAGGCGGTCTCCTAGTTAACCCTATTCCTAAATTTTATATTGGCTCACTTCTCAAAGTTACCTGTGCGCTTCCATCTCGACTTGCCACTGGGGCTGGATCTGTTATTAGTAGCTTGGAATAGGCAGTGCAGAGCTGGGCGAGGAAGAGTTCTTGGTAACTCTAAAGCTAGCAAAAGGAAGTTCCAGTAAAAGATGCCACGGCCTATCTCACGGGAGGAGCCCAAATGAAGACCATGGCGACGTCCCTATTTATTTTTCAAGCCTCCGATTGCACAGATTGATGGTCATGCTTAAAATACTTTTTAGGCATAACTTCCTGAAATAATACCAGCTAGACTCCCCCCCCCGCAACACCCTATTCTGCAATACGTTTATGTTAAAATAAGTCTCACTGAAGCCAGTAGCACGGCCACCAGACCACACAAGAAAATAATTCGGCACCTCTTTTCTAAACACAATCTGAAATTATGTCTGGGCTGATTAGACCTTCCAAGGAACTTCCTTTAAGGAATCGGCTTCGCGTTGAAAACTTTACATCCTGATACCTGGGAGATATTTTATTATTTCCGTGACTCCCGTGGCGCTTACTTTCAAGGAAGTGTGTTAAGGACCTTGGTTTTAGGACCCGATCGTAAAGGCTTTCTTTCTTTCTTTTCAGGGAGGGTGTCGTTTTGCTAAATGCTAAATGATCCCCAGCAATCTGATTTTTAAAAATGGTTTAACAGTTAACACAGCGACCCTTACCTGAACCTGGCTCTCGACAAACTGATTGTACAACAATTAAAATACAGAGCTTGAAAGAATGAAGATGACAACGAGGATAAGAATAAGAACAGAGCAACGATCTTCCCAAACCCTCCGCTGTGGCCGGGCTTTTGCCCTTAATATCTGTGTTTCCTAGAAGGCGAAGGGAAAAGCAATGCCGCCCCCGCTGTTGTAGGAATGGGCGAGGCGGAATGTCAGGAACTTTTGCCTTCCGAGGAGTTTGTGGGAGTCTGTTCGAGAAGGGAAGAGGAGGAGCTGGGCGAAGCGGACGGGCAGAGCTGTTGGGCCACCTGGCTCACGGCCAGGGCGGGAATGGCGGTGGCCGAGGAGATGGCCGGGGTGGGCTTGATGGGCACCGGGATGGCCGGCAGCGTCTGCGCGGGCGGGTGGCAGAGGGCCTTCATGGGCACGCCGAAGGGTCCGTACTCGGCAGGGGAGAGGGGCAAGCCGCCGCCGCCGCCGCCCCCGGCCTCCATCACGCCCACGTGGGGCCACACCGAGCTGACCATGGTGCTGATCTGCTGGCTGGCCACTGGGTAGCCCAGGTGGTGCATGACCGAGGCCAGGGGCAGCCCGCCCCCCTGGATCACGCCCTTGTAGTCTCGCCCGATGAGGTTCTCGATGGCGAAGGGGTGCTTGAAGCCCGGCGAGGAGCTGTAGGGCTGGAACTGGGGCAGCCTCCCCACAGCCGCAGCCGCCGCCGCTGCAGCTGCAGCCGCAGCAGCAGCCATGCTGGAGTCTGGGTGGCCTTTGGCGGCTCCTGGAGGCTGCAAAGGAGGAGGAGGAGGAGGAGGAAGAGGAGGCGGCTGGTGCGGGTGGTGCGGGTGGAAATAGTGGCTGAGGTGCGGGTGCAGGACGCCCCCTGCCTTGCCCGCCGCCGGCATGTGGGGCTCCGGCCGCGGCACCTTGAAGCGCTTCCTGCGCCGGAGGAAGCTGCCGTTCTCGAACATGTCCCCGCAGTCGGGGTGCAGCGCCCAGAAGCTGCCTTTCCCCGGTTGGTCCGGCCGGCGCGGGATCTTGATGAAGCAGTCGTTGAAGGAGAGGTTGTGGCGCAGCGAGTTCTGCCAGCGCTGCGTGTGCTCGCGGTAGTAAGGGAAGCGCTCCATGATGAACTTGTAGATGTCGCTCAGAGGGAGCATCTTCTCGGCCGAGTGCTGGATGGCCATGGCCGTCAGGGAAATGTACGAGTAAGGGGGCTTCTGGTCGCTGTAGGAACTCTTGCCCGGGCGAGGCATGGCACTGGCCCGCCCCGGGCTGAGGCGCCTGGAGAAGAAGAACCCGCACGCTCAGATCTCTCCCGACCGCGAAGGAGCGCTTCTCCTCTCACGGCATCACTGGTGCAGGCGGCAATGGTACGTCCAGCCTTCCCGGCACGTCCTTCCCCGCAGATCTGCGACCCCGGGCGGAGAATGCATATTGCGAGCCCACCCCCTTTAATCCGTATCTCTCCCCTCTTTCCCCGTTCTTTCCCTCTAGGACTGGCTCTGCAATGCTACATACAAAGCGGGTTCACTGCTCCCAAATCAAGGTGCTTTCGAACCGCATCCTCAACCCTCTCGCTACCGCCGGCGGGACAGAATCCGGCAACTTCTTTGACACGGGTCTTTTTCTGAACTTCCCCCCTCGCCATGTCTCACTACTCTGCGAAGAGCTTCAGCCCATAGTGGGGAGGTCAGTCCCACGGCAGAACTCAATGCCCGGCGAGCAGCGCCTCCCTCCGCGTAGAAACCGCTCGAAGCAGAGCTGCCGGGGCCCGTCGAAGAAGCCGCTCGGCGCACCTCACGGTACTCGCAGGGCGAAAGCGGCCCCTGCACGTTCCCGCGAAGGAGGCGGAGAAGTCACTCGCGGCCACCTGGATTTAGGGGATCCACTGCTGGCAAGGGTGTCTTGTGGCTGGAGTTTCTGCCGTGGGGAGCGGATTGGTGGTGAGTGCTTGGCCCGGGGATCCCCTCGAGGAAAGAAGGAGCTGCTTGGAAGTGCCAGGCAGCTGCGTCCGGAGCGCTTGGCCGCCGCGCAGCCTGGAGGCAGAGCGCAGAGCGCGGAGGTCGGCGACGGCGGCTGGAGAAGGCAGCGTCGCAGGTGGGCTTCTGGCTCAGCAGAGCTTCCCGGCTCCGTTTTGTGAGGATCCCTGGCCGGGACAGCGAGGCACCCCGCCCAGTTCCAGCTTCTTTAGCATCACATGACAGAGGCTTAGGGAACAGCAGAAGACACGGATCGCATCCCCCCCGCCCCGCTTAACTCTTTAAGCGGACAAGGTGGGGCCAGGGACACGCGCAGGGAGGCGACGCTGGAGGGAGCCGTTAAATCGCTTCTCTGCCTCCCTCCCTTCCTCTCTCAGGATAGCAAGGAGACGACCTCCTCCTCCCTCCTCCGTCTCCCCAGCGCCCACCACTCACAGCCGCTTGAGCTCCATGCCGCTCGGTTTCGCTCCTGTCCTGGGAATCTCCCCTCGCCTGCTCCTCTCTGTAGAGATGGAGATGGCTCATGGCTGAGCTTTCTTGTTATTGAGAAGCGATGCCAAGGAAACCAGAAACGCCTGTTCGGAACCCGAATCAAGGTCTTGACTTCTGAAATGCTGAACTAGTGAGGCAGCCTTAGGCTTTGTGTAGAAAATAGATTAATTACACCTCTTCCACCTAGAATTCCCTTTCCATGGCTCAGTGAGCGACATAGTCCAGTCCTGAGAATGCTTTCTTGGAGTGAACCCGTGTGCTAATGGGATAAGTATGCATTGGATCACAGATGTCGTGTATTTAGCGACGAAGGCTGGAATCCTGGATACACTTCCTAGGTCCTCTTTAATTCAGAGGGGCATACGTCTGACTGAGTAGACCTGCGTGGGAAAGGTTTTTGTTTTGTTTTGTTTATACCCCGACCAGCATTCCCCGTTCAAGAGTATTTAGGTCTCAGCGAACCCAACAAGATTTGCTTCCAAGTAAAAGGGTGTGTGATGAGAGCGTGGAAGACGGAATGAAAGATGAACGCTGAAGTACGTTCAGCGGACACCATAGAATTATAGAGTTGAAAGGGATCCCTGCGGTCATCCAGTCGAACCCAGGATTCCTGCCCACAGCAGTTCACTTAAACCAATGGATTGAGGAGGAGGGGCGAGATCCACTTCCCACTTGACTTGATGGGGATACTTTTAGTGATGGTTGGTGGATAACGCTATCAGTTACATCCCATCTTCCTTGGAAATCTATCCTATTCATTTCAAGACATTTTCAAGGCTTAGAACAGAGAGTCTGGTCCGCTGGCAGCTTCAATGTATTCTAACGAAAGCTTAGGGTTGTGTCTCATTTGTCTACCTCGTTCTCAGCAGGATATTGGAACTATGTTCCATCGTCCTCGAAGCACGTGTGTAAGACTTCGCTGAATATGATTAAATACACTTGAAGCAGTGGCAGAACTAGCGATCAGATCCAGCTCGCTAGTTGTCTCGCCAGCCCTGACAAAAGGGAGCAATAAGTGTTTGTGCACCACAGGCGTCCCACCGTGATCTTTGCGATGGAGGAGCAGGCGCCCTGCGCGTGTCAGAGAATAAAAGGACCTGAGTTGATATGGAGGCCCTGGGAGAGGAAGTTTCGTGGAACTCTCCTAAGGGCGTTTCAGCGCTCTCTTACAGTCACACTCACACGTTACCCAAGAACACGTATTTCACCGTGCTTAGTTCTTGACAGATGACCCGGGTTTCATCTGGTCTTCACGTTCACTCCTAAACAGAGAAGTGGGGAATACTCGCGACAGGGGGGGGGGGCCTTCCAAGCGCTTCTTTAAGAGCACAACCGCACATCTGTCTGGCTACATCATTACGCTTTTAAATCGAAGTAAGATGGGGGGGGGGGACGCAACAAGGAATGCGAAATTCGCTGAATGCCTTTCTTGTTCTTGTAACAGACTTTAGACTGCAAGTTATTCAAACGACGCTTATGCTTTTCCAGTTCAGCGAAAAGGATACCCGTATTTATTTATTTTTTAAAAAGTATTAAGTGGTCCTAAACTGATGGTTCCGCATTGCTGGAGAAACTGTCATGCCCTGACAATCAAGTTCCCCCTTCCCCGCTCTGCTGGCTATTGAAACCAAGAGCGCTACAAAATAGTAAAGAGCAGAGATTAGCTATGGTCACACGTTGCTTGCTGCCAGTGCCAGGGTTTGTTCTCCGCCACCCTCAGTTCCTCAATCCGCCCCCACTGAATGTGGTGCTGGGCACCCATCGAACTTCTCCAAGCCCCGCGTCCCGCCTGCGTGAGCTGCTGGGAGAAACCTGCGAGGCAGTTACGCGCAGGCAAGACCTCTCCCCTTAATCACACGGGCTTCAGTCAGAGACCGGTTCGGGTTTCCAAAGGGGCGGGGGCGGCTGTAGAAATTACACCTTATCCAAATATTGGCTGCTGCCGAGTCGAGGGCGGGGGGGCGGCGGCTGGCAGCCAGGCTGTGCCCCCTGGACGCGGGCAATTAGCTCGACACCCCCCTACGTTGGCTTAGATGCGTCTTCTATAGTGACACCCTCCCCCTATGGCCAACAAGAAAGGCTGATTGCCCCCCTGGGAGCCAGCGCCAGCTCTGCACGGGGAGTCTGGCAGCTCCTGCCCGAGGTTGGTGCCAAAGAAAAGGGCCACCGCCGCGTCCCTGGGCGCTGCCGCCGCAGATTACATGGCAGGTAGCAGATTTCGTGGTGCCGGCCTGGCTGCAGCGTCGTCTGCAGCAGCAAAGCCCAACTGTCAGGGAAGAGGCTCCGGCGACAGGCGAGAGCCTCGGGCAACTTCCCGCAGTGGTGCGGGAAACAGAGAGCTTGCACGCATCCTGGAGCAAAACCGGGAGCGCAAAAGTGGCTGCGGAGGCGAGAGCGCGCTTTTCTACTACTGGCCGGAGCTGAATCCGGCTGGCGGAATCCCCAAGGGAATAGGAACTGCCTCTCATGTCTACTACCATTCTGTGGATTTTAATGGAAAAGACATGCAGATGTTGGAAAATACGAGGCTGAGAAGATGGGTAGGTGGGCAAAGGGGCCCTTTTTACAGCAAAGGACACCTGCTCCTGAGAAAGAGCTGATTCTTCTGCTGAGATGGATCGGACTCGCGCACGGTTCATGAGCCCATGAGACACTTTCAGGGTTTTAAAACCACCACTTCGCGCTTTAGCTCTTATCATAGATAGACAGTCCTTTGCTTTCGCTCCTCATAATAACCCCTTAGAGGAGAAGTTCTTAGTTTGTGGACAACTTGTAAAAGTCAGGCTGCAGGGTGTGAAACTGACTTTGGTAACTGACTCTCTTCGTCGCCTTGAGTGGAAAAGATAGAAGACCCAGTGTCAAAAATATAATTGGG